>NC_089505.1:99209846-100409846 GCF_036850995.1 Saccopteryx leptura | reverse complement strand
CGCAGAACTAAATTTATTTACAAACTCTCCTGGGCAATCCTGTCCTCCCGCTTTCTTCTGGCATCAGGATGTGGGCAGTGCTTCTTTACTTTAGTGTGAGCATACAGGTCACCTGCAGATCTTGTCAAAAGGCCGTTCCTAATACAGTAGGTCTGAGGGAGGATCCCAAAGCTTCAAGTTTCCCAGGTGATGCCATCCACTTACTAGTAGCTCGACCCAAAATGTCAATGCTTTAGACCCCAGTGTGGTATGTGTTTGGAACCAAGCTCCTAACCGGAACAGAGGGCAAGTCTTCCTGGTACTGGCTGCTCTAAACTGGTCAGGAAGTATCCTCACTTGCCCCAGTCTCCAAGGTGTTTCATGACTCACCTAAAATATTGCTAGTGGCCCTGGCCGGTTGGCTCAGTGGTAGAGCATCGGCCTGGCGTGCAGAAGTCCCGGGTTCGATTCCCGGCCAGGGCACACAGGAGAAGCGCCCATCTGCTTCTCCACCACTCCCCCTCTCTTTCCTCTCTGTCTCTCTCTTCCCCTCCCGCAGCCGAGGCTCCATTGGAGCAAGGATGGCGCTGGGGATGGCTCCTTGGCTTCTGCCCCAAGCGCTGGAGTGGCTCTGGTCTCAACAGAGCGACGCCCGGGAGGGGCAGAGCATCGCCCCCTGGTGGGCGTGCTGGGTGGATCCCAGTCAGGCGCATGCAGGAGTCTGTCTGACTGTCTCTCCCCGTTTCCAGCTTCAGAAAAATACAAAAAAAAAAAAAAAAAAAAAAAAAAAACCAAACAAAACAAAAAAAAAATATTGCTAGAGCTAGGACTAAAATCTAGTTATATCTCTGAACTCCCAAGATTCCTTTTTGCCCTGGGTCACAAGCCCAGGCAGTTTAATTTTAAAATGGGGAAGTCAACTCAACTGAGTACAGTACAGCAGGACCAAATGAAGGGTAGGCACATTTATACCATTAAAAAATTAACAAGCCCTGGCCGGCTGGCTCAGCGGTAGTGTTGGCCTGGCGTGTGGAAGTCCTGGGTTTGATTCCTGGTCAGGGCACACGGAAGTGCCCATCTGCTTCTCCACCCTTCCCCCTCTCCTTTCTCTCTCTCTCTTCCCCTCCCATAGCCAAGGCTTCATTGGAGCAAAGTTGGCCTGGGTGCTGAGGATGGCTCTATGGCCTCTGCCTCAGGCGCTAGAATGACTCCTGCCGCAATGGAGCAACGCCCCAGAGGGGCTGAGCATCACCTCCTGGTGGGCATGCTGGGTGAATCCCGGTCCGGCACAATCAATGAACTAAGGTGTTATAACGCACAACGAAAAACTAATAATTGATGCTTCTCATCTCTCTGTTCCTGTCTGTCCCTGTCTACCCCTCTCTCTGTCTCTGTAAAACAAAACAAAACAAAAAAAGACAGATTTAACTATAATAAGTTGTTTTATAAAGATTTATTCTGCCAAACTTAGCGAAAATCCGACATAAAATACTTGGTAAGTAATTATTATATGCTTTAACTTGCTGTAACTCTGCTCTATAAATTTTATAAAGTAAAGTTACTTCTCTACTTTATAAATCAGCATTACTGTGGAACCGGTGGGAGGTTAGAAATTTTACTACTAACAGAGATACAAAAGTGGGCGGTAGGTATAAAAAGGTTGACCACCCTTGCACTAGAGCGACTTCCACTTCCCAGAACGTTTAGATAAAACTAGCAAGTGCTCTCCATCCCCTCTGTACATGCCGACTTCCCACAGCAGCTAGCGCCCAGCATGTTAGCTAGATATTCACCAAGAGTTAGTGTCGTCTCAAAAATATTGATTTCAGTTTAGTTCTTACTCTAATTACAGAAGTTAAAATGACTGAGGTTCTCCCTATAAAAATACAGCCGAATCACAAGAATCAAGACTCTTTCACAAGTTTTCACTCTATTTACAAGGTGACGGGACCTGGCCCTCCAAGTACCAGATTAAGCAGTGAGTGCATTATTTTTAAGTGAAATAAAAAGTATATGGCAACACTTTTCATGATTCTCCCCTTTAACCGACTGGATCTGATCTTATTGGAGAAGAAGCTTTTATTACTAGGAAAACAAATCACATTTCCATAAAATATTAGGCACACCAAATAATCTCTAGGTTTTAAAATACCTACAAAGACAGCTAACAAATTTCAGCACTATGAACAACAATGAAAAGGTGGCCCAAGGACAAATGAACTCATTAATCACAGGAGAGTAAGTTATAAACTTAATTAACACATGCTCAAAATGTAAACCCAAGAGTGAAAATTATGAACCACTGGCCAAGTATTGCATTTATGGTCAGAGAAACAGTGGCTTCTGAATGTCACAGCTTCAGTGACCTGGAAATATACAGGCAAGAAAGTTTTACTTTCACGGGGTAGAGGGGAATGGGGGGAGACTGGTTAAGAGAAACATTTCCCATACCAAAACACAAAATTAACCCTTTTTGAGTACTGTGTGCCTGGTACGAGCCTAGACATTCTACAGGTATTAACCCACTTAACCCTCTGAGGGATATTCGTGTTATGGCTTCCATGATACAGATTAGAAACTGAGGCAGGATTAACTTGCTCAAGGTTAACACATCTAAAAGACAGGTGGGAATGGAATCTAGGCAATTTGCCTCAAAGATCACCCTCTTCTCTACTTACACTGCCTCTCCACCTGATGGACTCTCACTTTAAAGGGAAAATAGGTCTGAACATTTACACCAAAATATAACCCCAAGCTTCACACCAAAGCCCATTATCCCGTCACCAGACATCAATGCTAGTAAAATCTCTAGTGAAGACCAGAATCGCTGAGTCGAAGGGAGCCTCCTGGAACATGGCGGCTCTGCCGCCCACCTTTGACCAAGGCTCTAACCCAGCCCCATGCACCTCCTCTGAAATCAGTTTCCAAGGGCTACTGCACCACAGCCTAGCGACAGGGTGTGGTGAGCACGGGCAATGCTGCAGCTCAGGCTTAGCTCTGCCAGGAAACACTGGCATCCGCTCAGAGGAAGACAGGTTGTTACCAGCTATTCCCATCGAAGCTTTAAGTGGCTTGAGGTCCAAGGACTTGAATATGGCCAGGCTCCTTTCACAGAAAACACAAAGTAATGTACCTTTCACTGAAAATATTTTATTTGCCTTTTGGATAGAAACAGGATTTATTTGCCAGGAAGGATGATCCCATCATACTGCAAGAGAAGAGATTTTATTTTTCTTCAGAACAGGTGGCAACAGCAAAAATCGCAGCAATGGCTAATGTTTCATTTTAGAATTCAAACCTGATACATGAACTTGGCTCTGAATCCCATGCCCACCCTGAACTGAACAGGAAGCTGGCCAGTTGTAGCTGCTACACTGTGCTCAACTGCACTACACCCTAAGAGAAAGGGGGCGCTCATTAAAGCTGTATTCCCTCTCTTTATGTTACCAGCATTCATGGCGGTGGGGAAAAAGGCCCGATCCTGGGTGTTCTTTTAAATCATTATCCCTGGAAGCCCCTACTTGCCAAGTTGCCCAAATATACATACTATCTTCACAGAAGCTAACCATCAAATGGTAAATGACTTTGTATCCCCAAATCCCAACTCCATTCACCACATTCCACCATTTCACCTGCGAGAGATCAGTTTTACCTTCTGCTGGAACCAGCGCATGGCCTCCTCTTTGCTGATTCTGTGTTTGGCCCCAATGCAGCCTGTTCTGCGTTTCTTGTCTGCGATGCTGAAACCTGGCCTACCCAGCACCTGTCCCAGGAATAACCAACAGTCACCTAGCCAGCTCAGAGTCAAAAGCAGACAGACAAGACTCACCCATTGGAGATTAGTCCTCAAGAGTCACTCTGGACCCACAATCTCAGGGCCAGATGGAACTGTTCGTTAGCAACATCCTAGACACGCTGCCACACCACAGGTTTGCTCTGGAGGCCGGAACTTGCCGCACCTCCCTGCTTCCCTATCTAACTTCTAATGGTAGCTACTCCCCGTAATTCTCCACCGCTGCTCCCCAATCTCCAAAACATTTTTACTTAAAGTCTGAGAAGCATAAAAAAGTAGTTTTATCTCTCCCCTTGCACTTCAACTCAAAAATCCTTCTTAAATGAGGCTTGCTGTTCCCAGATTCCCAGTGAGCAACCAATTCTCATCACTGTTTGGACACACAAATCTAACAAGGCTGCTGCCATAATTCAGGCCCTACACCAGTCAGGACTTGGTTTTTGCTCTTTAGTTTGATGGTTGGGCCAAAGCACTGCAATAACACAGATGGTCATTCTTACACTGAAACCCCCACCTGAGACAAACCAGCCACATCGCCAAGCCTGCCCTCTGAATGAAAGCTACTGTCCCCCAGAGTCTAAGGGAAGGGGCTGGAAAGAGTAGTCTCAGTGCAGTCAACCCAAATTCCAAAGGCGGCTCCCAGCATTATCTCTTAAATTTTCAATTCAGTAGCTGAACGAAACAGTTTCTTCATCCACCTCTAAGCCCTATCGGTGGTTGCTAGATGCTAGACTTTAAGTTTTACAATAGCAGCAATCTCGTCTAACTAGTGTACATCCCTACAGGCGTCATAAACAAGGCACATCTTCCAAAGGGAAAGAAGACAAGGCAGACAACAAGGCTTCAACCCATGTTCTTCAACACCTGAACATCAAAACAGCTTATGTGAAATAAAGGAGTAGCAGAATCCATGCCCCTCACAGACAAAGAGTGAAATGGATGAAATATTCATACCACATAGAAGTCCAGGCCATAGATACCGATGCTTGGGTCATATTTGATCCCCAGATCGATGTGTTCCTGGATCCCAAAACCAAAGTTTCCAGTATCTGAGAAGTTATTTTTTCGTAACTCGTACTCTCGCACCTGAGGAGATAAATGTAGCAATCACAGTTCGTTAACGCAAATGCCCCCAAAATAATTAGCTTAGCCTGCAACACTCAGCACCCAGAAATACAATTTGACCACAACCAAATTTGATATCCCCACTACACCAAATCACGTCTCAACTATGGAGTTCAAGACCTTTCCCAACTTTGAAAGGGCAGGAAAAAACCCAGAGGAAGCACCAGAGTACAGTTTAACCCTGCCTAAAAAAAGAAGGGTCCTTTAAATTATTTTCAATTGATTTCAGGGAGACTGATTTGTTGCTCCACTCCTCTATCCATTCATTGGTTGATCCTTGCATGTGCCCTGAGCAGGACCGAACCAGCAACCCCAGGGACAATGCTCCAACCCAGTTCTATAATCTTCACACAACAGCAGGGTGGTTAACTTTCTCCTGGACTGGCATATGAAATTTCTGGCAGACTGGTGGTTGAAAACACTGCTCTAACCAACTGAGCTAACAGGCCAGGGTAGGAAGAGTTCAGACATAGAGATGGCCCATAGGCACATGAAAAAAAAAATGCTCTGACATCTCTAGTCATTAGGGAAAAGCAAATCAAAACCACAAAGAGGTAACACCTCACACCAGTTAGAATGACTATTATCAAAAAGAAATGTAGTCAGGACATAGAGAAAAGGGAACTCTTGTGCACTGTTGGTGAGTTTGTAAATTGGTATAGCCACTGTGAACAACAGTATGGAGGTTCCTCAAAAAATTAAGACGCATGTACCCCTATGTTCACTGTAGCATTATTTACAATAACCAAGATATGTAAAACAACCCAAGAGTCCAACCCCGAGGTTGCCAGCTTGAGCGCGGGCTCATCTGGTTTGAGCAAAGCTCACCAGCTTGGACCCAAGGTTGCTGGCTCGAGCAAGGGGTCACTCGCTCTGAAGCCCCCCAGTCAAGGCACATTTGAGAAAGCAGTCAATGAACAACTAAGGTGTCACAACAAAAAATTGATGCTTCTCATCTCTCTCCCTTCCTGCCTGTCTGTCCCTCTCTCTGTCTGTTACAAAAACAAACAAACAAACAAACTTCTAAATGCAAAAAAACCCAGATTGGTGGCTGCCAGGGAAGTGTTAAGGGGTTCAAGAGGTACAAACTTCCCATCATTGTAATTTTAGTAAATGCAATAATCATATGGTACAGCCTAAACTAATACAATGTTATATGTCAATTACACTAAAACAAAACCAAATGAAACATAAAAAGCCTGAACTGCGGTGGTGCAGTAGGTAAGAGTGTGGGCCTGAAATGCTGGTTTGAAACCCCAAACTTACCAGGTCAAGGCACATACAAGTGCAACTACTATGTCTTGATGTTTCCCATTCCTTTCTCTCCTTCTCTCTCTCTCCTCTAAAATCAATAAAATCTTTAAAATTATATATATAGAGAGAGAGCCTGACTACTATTGGCACCATAGATAGAGTGTTGACCTGGGATGCTGAGGTCCCAGGTTCAAAACCTCATGGTCGGCCCTGGCTGGTTGGCTCAGCGGTAGAGCGTCGGCCTGGTGTGTGGGGGACCCGGGTTCGATTCCCGGCCAGGGCACATAGGAGAAGCGCCCATTTGCTTCTCCACCCCCCCCCCCTCCTTCCTCTCTGTCTCTCTCTTCCCCTCCCGCAGCCAAGGCTCCATTGGAGCAAAGATGGCTGGGGCGCTGGGGATGGCTCCTTGGCCTCTGCCCCAGGCGCTAGAGTGGCTCTGGTTGCAGCAGAGCGACGCCCCGGAGGGGCAGAGCATCGCCCCCTGGTGGGTGTGCCGGGTGGATCCCGGTCAGGTGCATGCGGGAGTCTGTCTGTCTCTCCCCATTTCCAACTTCAGAAAAATACAAAAAAAAAAAAACCTCATGGTCACTGGTTTGAGCCCCAGGTTAGTGGCTTGAGCAAGGGGTCAGAGGCTCAGCTGGAGCCCCCTGGTCAAGACACATGAGAAGCAATCAATGAACAACTAAAGTGCCAAAACTATGAGTTGATGCTTCTTATCTCTCTCCCTTCCTGTCTATCTCTCTGAAAAAAAAGAAAAAGAAAAAAAAAATCAGTACATTAAGTTTAATTGCTGCCACTATAATTACGTGTTAAGCTGGTGTTCATGAGTATCACCCCATGATGGGATCAGCCTCACCTTGAGACCTTTCTCCAAAATTTCTTCTGCCTTGGCCCCACGGACTGTGCAGTGAACGGCAATCTTTTCATTTCTTCTGATGCCAAAGGATCTGACAGTGTATCTGGCTGCAGGCAGGGGGTAACAAGGAGTTAGGTGCCGCCATACACCCACTGTCTATGCCCTAGTACATCATCTCCATCACTCCAAAGAGATTTAAGTGTATATCCACACTCTAAGTGGTGGTGTTCTAACCAGTGTCACCTACATCTCTTAATCAGTTTCATCTGTAACACAGAAAACAGATTTTCCAACTTCCAAGTCACTCAACCATACTTAAGCAATTAAGAGCTTAGTCATAATACCAAAGTCTCAGGAAAAGCAGGTTCACAACCAGAATAAGCCCCTAGAAAGGAAGCTAATCATTGTGTTCACAGAACACAAAACATTAGGAAATAACAACTAATGTTTGCTAAAACCTTATTGTATCGTCACCCCCATTTTACAGATGAGATTCTGAGAGTTAACTTGTCTAAGGTCACAGTTGGTAAAAAGAGATGGTATTTGAACCCAAGGCCTTGCCATATTTCACTATCCTAAAGCAATACAACTTTACCCTGTTCTTGATGCAGCCTATATAACCATGTTAATCAGGCTTAATACCATTTCCTGCTTCCCCAGCATTTCCACACTACCTCTTCTCCTACTTGGATAGTCTTTGCTTGGGCTAGTCATAATTTCTGCTCCCATAAAACCTTGTACTCCAATGGCACAACCAATCCTAAAAAAGGAAGCTACTTCTTGAGTACCTCAGGAAGGTAATGCTTTTTAAGGGATGTCAACTGTCACTTTCAAAATGGACCCTCAGGCCCTGGCCGGTTGGCTCAGTGGTACAGCGTTGGCCTGGCGTGCAGAGGTCCCGGGTTCGATTCCCGGCCAGGGCACACAGGAGAAGCGCCCATTTCCTTCTCCACCCCCCCCCCTCCTTCCTCTCTGTCTCTCTCTTCCCCTCCCGCAGCCGAGGCTCCATTGGAGCAAAGATGGCCAGGGCGCTGGGGATGGCTCCTTGGCGACGCCCCGGAGGGGCAGAGCGTTGCCCCCTGGTGGGCGTGCCGGGTGGATCCTGGTCGGGCGCATGCGGGAGTCTGTCTGACTGTCTCTCCCCGTTTCCAGCTTCAGAAAAAATACAAAAACAAAAAAACGAACAAAAAACCCCCAAAATGGACCCTCAACTTGGCAGGAGAGTTAAGAAACACCCAGGTATACTGAGCCACCAGCCCTCTGCAGGCTCGCCATCTACCTTTGGAGAACACAGGGGTCTGGCCGGTGAGCTGCTCCAGGACCTTGGCTGCTCGGGTCAGTCTGTCTCCACTCTCCCCCACGCAGATGTTGAGACAGAGCTTGCGGATGCGAAGCTCCCGCATGGGGTTCTCCTTTTCACCTTGGTCCTGCTGTAACAGGAAGCGCAGGGTCAACACCCTCAACCCACCCTAGCTGCGTATTTATTTCTGCTCATCCCAAATCCTACCGAAGTCCTAAGGATTTAGTTTAAGTGTCCCCGTGTTTATCTGGGAGACATCCAGGAAGACAGCTCGAAATCTTGTTTCTTCCTCCACGCACGGAATGGGCGAACAGACACTTAGGGCAGGTGCCAAGTGCCAAAATTCCAGACACTGAGGGTGAACCCCAAGAGGCTCAACGTGCAGTGACGAGCAGCGGCCCATTAATAGGCCGATGGAGGGAAAGGGAACATAGAAATTTAACTACTGAGGAAACAGGAAACACGCGATTGTGCCACGTCCCCCATCCCATGCCGAAGCAGCTCCGAGGCTGCGGCAAAAGGCTGGCCCCCTTCCCTTTGCGGAGGTCCCAGATGACGTTCCCTACATGGACAAGTCTCAAATCCCCAGGACAGGAAACAGGTCCGGATCCCGTGTCCCAGACCCCCTCGTTCGAGCGGCTCGCTCTCGCTGCAGCCTAGGGGCCCGTGCATCTGAGCCCTCCCGGCGGCTGCCCTGAGCCTGCTCCTGCGAGGGCGGGAGGGGAGGCGACAGGGGTCGGCTCCACGCTCTCCGCCTGCATGGCTCTGAAGTTCCGACACGGACACTATCGAGGGCTCTGTTCTCCTCCGGCCAAGGGCGAATGAGCCGGCGGGGGCTCGGGCGGCCATGGATGGAGGCGGATGAAAAAAAGCTACAAAGGGCAGCAAGTACTCACCGCCATCATGGGAAACAGGAAGAGAGAATGAAGTTTCCGGTTCAGGGCCTTATGGGCCAGGAGGCGGGCTCTTTCCCCAAGCTAACCCGAGAGATGGAGAGGAAAGAGGCGCACGTGGAGCAGCGTAGCGTCAGCTCTCCGCTCGTGGACACTGCTAGCAACTGCAGGCAACACCCGCCCGACGACTCGGACCTGGGTTTTCCAAGAATAGTTTTCAAAGCTCTCAGACTAGGTTTTACTTGAGCTTCCGGAATCCTCTCCGCGCCCCACAGTCTCAGGACCTGGTGGTGCTTGCGTGATGAGACTGCCAGAACTACATTTAATCAGGTATACAGATTATGAAGCAGATAATTTATCCTGTAATAATGTAAACAAATGGCATTTGTACAATTGGAACAGAGTGGCTTGAGTCCTGAGCTGTGAAAACAGGCAGATGTGGTCCTGTCTTGGCTAGCTAATAAGCTATACGTCCTTGGGCAGGTTACTAATTAAACTTAGTTCCACCTCAACTTTTCTCATCTTTAAAATGGATACATGATGGCGCATTGGATAGAGCATCGGACTGGGATGCGGAGGACCCCGGTTCAAGACCCCGAGGTTGCCAGCTTGAGCGCGGGCTCATCTGGTTTGAGCAAAGCTCACCAGCTAGGACCCAAGGTTACTGGCTTGAGCAAGGGGTTGGTTACTCCGTCTGCTGTAGTCCCCTGGTCAAGGCACATATGAGAAAGCAGTCATTGAACTAAGGTGTTGCGATGAAAAACTAATGATTGATACTTCTCATCTCTCTCCGTTCCTGTCTGTCTGTCCCTATCTATCTCTCTCTCTAACTCTCTCTCTGTCTCTGTAAAAAAAAAAATAAAAAGGCCCTGGCCGGTTGGCTCAGCGGCAGAGCGTCGGCCTGGCGTGCGGGGGACCCGGGTTCGATTCCCGGCCAGGGCACATAGGAGAAGCGCCCATTTGCTTCTCCACCCCCCCCTCCTTCCTCTCTGTCTCTCTCTTCCCCTCCCGCAGCCAAGGCTCCATTGGAGCAAAGATGGCCCGGGCGCTGGGGATGGCTCCTTGGCCTCTGCCCCAGGCGCTAGAGTGGCTCTGATCTCGGCAGAGCGACCCCCCGGAGGGGCAGAGCATCGCCCCCTGGTGGGCAGAGCTTCGCCCCTGGTGGGCATGCCGGGTGGATCCCGGTCGGGCGCATGCGGGAGTCTGTCTGACTGTCTCTCCCCGTTTCCAGCTTCAGAAAAATACAAAAAAAATAATAATAAAAAATAAAAAAATAAAATGGATACATGAGACTGAAAATTAAATGAGGTAATTGTGTAGAACACATAGTAAGTCTACAATGAGTGGTTATTCTTGTTAATATATATAAACCTGCTGTATCCAACCAACCCCTGACTAAAGTGTTAGACATGATTTATAATTGAGCGGATCATCCTGCAGACACAAAGACGGCTTGCAGATTAGTCTGACAGACAAGGACTCCAGTCCCAGACAATAAGACAGCTCCCTGATTTACACGAAATCTTTAGCAGCAGGACCCAAGGGAGTGCCAGCATCCACATCCCAAGCTGAAGCTGACCTTGAGTCGCCAGTTTCTTTAACTGGAGCCAATGAGGAAAGAACAACATGCAGGACTTGGGTGGTGAAGGAGCCAAGCCAGTTTCTTCTGCTGCCTTTTTTACCTTCTCTCACCGCTAGAGGGAGGTAGAGGCCCCTAGGCTCTATGTTGCATCCATCAGGACAAAATTGCTCTCTGGGAAGCTGGTCTGATGGAAGAGGGCAAAGAAAAAGGGCGTCTCCTTTGAGCCTCCTTCAAGCGCCCACTGCCTGGCCCAGAGCTGGGCCTTAGCCAGACCTCTAGGAGGGGGCAGAACTGAGGGAGGGGCTGTTTCAAAATCTGAAATTAAGAGACAACTGAATGCAACACATGATCCTGACATGTTTTTTGGCTGTAAACCATGTTATTGGGATCAATGACAAAATCTGAATGACATCTGTAGACTTCAGCAGTGTACTCGTGTTCATTTAATGGGCAGTCAAGTCATAACTGAGGCTTCCTCTGAAATGGTTCAGAAAAAATTCTGTACTTCGAGGAAAAAGAATAAAGCAGATGTGGTCAATTTAAGATTTAGGGAATCTAAGTGAAGTATACATGGGACTTTGCAACTGTTCTGTAACTCTGAAATTGTCAAAGTGAAGTTAAGGAAATAATTGAAGGGAAACATGTCCCCTAGGAAAATAAAACAGAGCTCATCCTCCAAATTTTGGTCTCATTCTCTGCTCCCCGCCCCCAACTCTCCACTGAACTTCCCCATAATAGCTCTCACTTGACTCCAATTCCAACACCGTGTTGATGAGAATAGCTAACTTACCATGGCCAGCAGGTACCAATTCACTTGACCTTTAACACCCCTGTGAGTCAGGTACTATTTTCCCATTTTACAAGGCACACAGAAGTTTAGTAACTTTTAGAGACACTATTTAAATCAGGCAGTCTAATGCCAGTGTCCAGTCCTGTTCTAAGAGCTGACGAATGAGGCCAGGGCCAAGAGATGCCCCAGGGTTATACCCCTTTATACCCTTTCCTCCCCATGAGCCCAGCTCTGTGGCTCTTGCATCAGCCGAGTCCCCAAAAGGAAGCAGCAGGGGCAAAATTAGCCCTGGCACCCCTCAACTCTTTTCTTACTTGAGACTTCCAGGTCAGAAGAGGCAGAGAGACAAAAAGACTCTGTGCTTTATTCGCATGCTTCAAATTCATCAGCAAAAAGAAAAACATGCCTGACTGGTGGTGGCACAGTGGATAGAGCAAAGACCTGGGAGGCTGAGGTCCCAGGTTCAAAACCCTGAGGTTTCCCTGGCTGGTTGGCTCAGCAGTAGAGCATCAGCCCTGGCATGTGGAAGTTTCAGGTTCAATTCCCGGCCAGGGCACACAGAAGAAGCGCACCCATCTGCTTCTCCACCCTTCCCCCTCTCCTTCCTTTCTATCTCTCTCTTCCCCTACCACAGCCAAGGCTCCACTGAAACAAAGTTGGCCTAGGTGCTGCAGACGGCTCCATGGCCTTTGCCTCAGGTGCTAGAATGGATCCAGCTGCAATGGAGCAATGCCCCAGATGGGCAGAGCATCGCCCCCTAGTGTGCATGCCGGGTGGATCCTGGTTGGGGACATATGGGAGTCTGTCTGACTGCCTCCCTGCTTTGGAAAAATACAAACAAACAAAACCCTGAGGTCGCTGGTTTAAGCACAAGCTCACCAGCTTGAGCATGGGGTCACTGCCTTGAGGGCAAAGGTCACTGGCTTGAAGCCCAAGGTTGCCAGCTTGAGCCCAACATGGCTGGCTTGAGTAAGGCATCACTGGCTCGTCTGGAGCACCACCACTCCCCACCCCACATCAAGGCACGTATGAGAAGCAATCAGTGAACAACTCAAGTGCCACAACTACGAGTTGATGCTTCTCATTTCTCTTCCTTCTTCCTGTTTCTCTCTCTCTCTCTAAAAAAGAAAGAAAGAAAGAAAAACGTATTAGCAGGGGCAGGTCATGATCAGAGCAACTGCAAGGCTCTTGTCTCCTCGAGCCACTCTTTCCTTCCTAGGTGTGGCTCCACCTGGGCTGCCCCTGGCCTGGAGGGACCTAAAATAGCCATCACCATTTACTTCCTAGCCGCTTTCATGGTCAGCTTGGTGACTTTGCCTTCGGTCGTGACTTTTTTTCTGTGCAGCTTTGGTGATTCCAATGGCCACCATCTGCACAGCAATGCAACCAACGACATAGGACATGGAGAAACAAGTGGGGAACACTGCAGGGCATGAGCTACAGGGAGCTTGCACAGGAAGTCAGGCGAACCACGTTAGTGACACTTTGGATTGTGCATATGAACTCCTTGAATTCTCAACTTGCTGAAAATCTCTTTATATCTATTTTATAGGTGACAAACAAGCATAGAAGTTGAAAGGCACTTGGCTGTAATGGTTGGAAACCTGGAAGTCTTACACCAGCACATTTCTTCTTAGCCACTTGACTGTTCTGCGTCCACAAGTAAAGGTCCCAGGGAAAGCCGTGCTTCTTGGGCACCCACCACATTAATGTTCCTAGCCTCGAAGCAACTGGCACCTTCTCTGAGCCCACTATGTGTCCCCTGCCACGTTGCCCTGCCTGATGTCCTTCACCAACATGTTCTTCATGTTCAAAGCCCATGTTGTCACCGGGCAGGGCCTCAGCCAGGACCTCATGGTGCATCACCACAAACTTGACTTCCATGGTGATGTTGCAGGAGGCAAAGGCACCACCGTGCCTGGCTTGAGGAAGCATGTTTCCCCTGGCCCACAGGCATTGTGCCGATGCCTGAAGGGATAGAGCCACCAGGGCTGTCAGCAGCCACACCCCATGAGCTCCCGACTCCAGACAGCCCCATAGGGCATGTACTCAGCCCCAGGCAGCCCCGGTCTTGCACACAGCTTGCAGGGGCGGCCACAAGGGCTTGTCTGTAGGGTGAGCAGGGAGGATGGTAAGAGTTCAGTGCTGCCAGAGCGTCATACCCTCCTTCCTGGTGACCTTCCGGGCTCTGAACCAGTGTACCTGGAAAAGCCACCAAATGTATACCTTACTCAGCCCCTAGAGAGCTTGGTCCAGGCACCAGCCTGCACTTAACAGAGGATCTCATGTCACTTCTGTATGCATTCTGAGCCTCTGCTTTCTCATCTGTGAGACAGCGACATCACCACCTACCTGGCAGTCCCCTGTAATGGCCCACGTAGAGACACAAAGGACCACACACAATCCACCGACCACAATGCTGACCTGTACTATGCACCCACTAAACGGTGGCGATCACAGTTAATCTCTCAGGCGTTGCCCCTGAGTTGAAAAGCAAAGATTCTGAGAAACTCGAATAGGTCTCATTCCATCTGCTCATTACACCAGCAAGGAAACAGATCCCTTTCCCTGTCGGGACTTGTTTACCTACAGCAAAGTTAAGCAAGCATCAGGAGTAAGAAGGAAAACAAGACCCAAATACTCTGGTACTCGTGCCTTCTCAAGACCGAGGCACCTCTATCAGAGGTGCCCCAAAGAGGTGCTGCAGGGGCTGCAAAGGACTTCCCCAAGGCAACAGACTGGGAAGCACTGGCAGCATCGTTGTGTTTAGGACCTTCTAGAGAGGTGGCTTTTATTGTAGAATGACAGTGCATATATGCATGCCTTTTGAGCAGACATGGTATTCACTCCTCTAAAAGTCCCAGCCAAAGCACATCAGAGACGTCATTTCTGCCCTGAAAAGCCACATATCAGTTCACTCAAAATACAGGACAAAAAGGTACAGAAAGAACCAAGGTGGTTAAAGTTAAAGGCCAAGTGGGAGGCCAGCCCCTCGAAGCTCCAGGTCGGGCACAGTATCGGAAACCCAGTAACGTTTCTCCTTTCCAGCCATAGGTCCTCGAGTGAGTAAATCTCGAGGCTTTGAACCTTAGTGTCCCATCAGTGTCAAGGGAAACACCAGGCTCTTCCTCACGACTGGAAATTAAAGGTAGAGCCTGGAGAGGGGCCCTGACGTCACTCACACAGCAAGCTGGCAGTGATCGCACGCAGTCCTTGGTGAGACCCTTGGAGGAGGGAGGAGGCAGTGACTGCGTGGTAGGTTGGGACGGGGGAGCAGGGACGGCTTTGGTGGGTGGGGAAGCGGGCTGCAGCCAGGGATATCCCCCATGGGAAGAAAACAGACTATGCAGCACAGAAGCCGCCCAGAACACCTCCTGTCTCACGGACTCAAAACCTGGGGGCCCAAAGCAGAAAGCTGCTGTTCCTATTAATGCTCAACTCGAGAAGTGGGGAGAAGATGGGAGGAAGATAGGAGGCCTTGAAAAAAATTAACAATCATTTTTATATAAATAAATCAAACTTATAAGAAAAAAACATTCCTCTTTTTACAGAGGGGACAATTGAGGGTCAGAAGAAGGTTGCCCAAGGCCCAAGTTGATGAGTCCAATTCCCCACTCAAACATTAGCCTCATCAGCAAGGATGAATTCTTCCATTAGTTTGATGAACTTGTCAACTCATTGGCTCTGTGCCAACTCAGGCCTGCATAAGCCTATAAGATCAGCCTCACCCGCATCTTAAAAGATGGGGAAACTGAGGTCTCCAACATCACAGGTATTTCTTGAGAGCTGAGTCTAAATCTCTCTAGTCCACTGACTGAATACTTTGTTTTCTTTTTAGCATCCAGAACATAGTAGGTGCTTAGTAAATTCTCGAAAGGACATAAGAATAAATCCCTTTCTCTTGCTAGTTGAAGTATGTGACAATACTTTGGGTGTGGGGAAATGGGCACCAAAGCTTCAGGTTCCTGTCACAATGGAAGAGTCCCCCTTGACCACGCGATATGAAGGAACTCTCCCCTATCGTGTCCCTTTACCCTTTTGCTTTCTTAGTACCTGTCATCACCCATCTGCCCTGCCCCCAACAAGACTAAGTGCCCTGAGCAGAGTCGCCTCATTCACCGGAGCACCCTCAGCACCAAGGACAGTACCCAGCATGCACCTGTTCAAACGCTGTAGGAATGAACACTGCCAATGGCAATACCAAACCTTCTCAAGGACAATTGGGCAGTATATGTCAGAAGATTCCAAAATAATGCCTATCCTTTGTTTCACTAGGAATTTATATTAATTAAATTATGGAGGACACATGCAAAGATGTATTTATTTGCCTAAGTGGTGGTGGCACAGTGGATAGATCTATGACCAGGAATGATGAGGTCGCCAGTTTGAAATCCAGGGTCACTGGCTTGAGTGTGGTGTCCTCACTGGCTTGAGTACAGGGTCGTTGACATGATCCCAAGGTCGCCAGCTTGAGCCTCAGGTCACCGGTCCAATCCTCGGTCAAGGCATGTACAAGAAGCAATCTATGCACAACCAAGTGAAGCAACGAATTGATGCTCTTTCACTCTGTTTCTTTCTTTCTCCTTTCCTCTCTCTTTCCCTTCCTCTCTCTTCCCCCACCTAAAATAAAAGGCTTGTGGCAGTTTTTAATAAAATTAGAAGCAAGGGAACTTGGGCTATTATCTACACTCTGTCCCAGTTTTCTTATTTTATGTGGGAATAAAAGGCCTTCTTCATGGGGTTGTGTATACGTAAAGTGCTTAGTCTGTGGTTTTGCATGTGATTTCTCAAATCATTAATCACCACTTTCACACAGCTAATAAGCAGCAGAGCTAGGATTTGAACCCAAGGCATGAGACTCTAAAGTTCAAGTTCTTAACCACTACCCTTAAATAGTAGATATGGCTGATAATTACCCCTGGATCCCTGGGTGACTTGAACTTCTTTCAGCTCCTGGGCATTTGTTCATTTCAGTTCCAATTAGAGCACTGTGTTAGGCCCTGAGGGCAGAGTGGAGAACAGGACAGACCAGAGACCAGGTGTCTTTGTTGAAAAAACTAGATTAATAGATAGAACTAGAATCCAGGTGTCCTGACTTTGGCTACTACAGAAAACAGTCCATCCTAGTTTAGAATATAAACAGTTCTCAAATAGTAGTCTGGGGACCCCTGATGGTCCCTGAGACCCTTTAGAGTTTGCAAGGTCAAAACTATTTTCATATTAAGACATTATTTGCCTTTTCCTCTCTCGTCTCACAAGTACGACAATGGTGTTTTCTAGGGACTACACAATGTAAAATCAACAGATCAACTGCACAATCAGATGTGAGAATCCAGTTGTCTGCTATTAAGCCAGAAATTAAAGGTATCTGCAAAAATATAAAACAATGTCACCCACCCTTCTAAGTATCCTTTCTAGAATTAATTACAGCAGTGGGAGAGTCTCTGGGGAGGGCTGAGGTGGCCAGGATGCTGGGGCACTCACGGGGTTTGGGCAGCTGCTATTTCTCAACCAGAGGAGAAATATTTCCATAGTTTACCAACTGGTACCACTGGGCTGCATATCTTTAATACCAGTTTTTTTTGTTTGTTTTTTGTTTTTTGTTTTCTGAAGCTGGAAACGGGGAAGCAGTCAGACAGACTCCCGCATGCGCCCGACCGGGATCCACCCGGCACGCCCACCAGGGGGCGATGCTCTGCCCATCCGGGGCGTCGCTCTGTCGCAACCAGAGCCACTCTAGCGCCTGGGGCAGAGGTCAAGGAGCCATCCCCAGCGCCCAGGTCATCTTTTTGCTCCAATGGAGCCTAGGCTGCGGGAGGGGAAGAAAGAGACAGAGAGGAAGGGGGGGGGGATGGAGAAGCAGATGGGCGCCTCTCCTGTGTGCCCCGGCCGGGAATCGAACCCAGGACTCCTGCACGCCAGGCCGATGCTCTACCACTGAGCCAACCGGCCAGGGCCTCTTTAATACCAGTTTTAAAAGCTGAAAAAGTTTAAAGGTTGCCACTGCTTGATAAAGTAAGAGCTGGGAGTTGGGGTTTGGTTTGAGCCCTTCTGCTTGAGCACAGGTCCCTGGGGTGCCTACATGTGAGTCCCAGGGCATGCCGGAGACCGCTGAGGTAGCTGGGGGCGCCAGGGGGCTGTGCAGGGAAGAGACCACCAGCCCTGTGTCCAGACTTGCTCATGGCTGAAGGAGCCGAGCATCTGGCTGATCAGGAGGCCACAGAAGGTGCTAAGCAGAAGGTCGCATGTGTCTGAGCTCCAGTTGTGCACAGGAACCTGGAATGTGGGAGGGTTGGAGAGACCTTGGATGAGGTCCTGCCACTAACCAGGCCCCTCACCCACTCTAGCTCACTCAGCCAAGGTCAGACAATTCATGCCTTAGGGCTGTCACCAAGCCCCTCACACACCCTGCCTGCCACACATACACAGTTCATACCCACAATGACAGGTACATGACCCCCAGGCACCAGGACCCTTTGTTCCTCGCTTCCAGCCTGATGTTCGTTCCAATATCCTGTTGCCCCTTTCTTTCTACTTTCCATCAGTCCCTTCCTCCTGGGCTCAGATTCCAGCTTCATACTTACTTGACCTTGGGTACATTACTCAAACTCTGATACTGTAGATGAGGTAATAACTCTTCCCACCTCTGAGAGGGTTAAGGGTGATATTCCCACAAAGCAGCTAACTACCTCTGGGCCTGCCTCTCAGCAGTGGGAATTCAGCTGTCATCATTCACATTCACCTTGGCCTTGCTCTGGCCCCGCCCTCTGCCTTCCGGAGGGGCGTGGCCTCTTCCTCTCCCAGCTGACTGTCCCTGCTTCTACCTGGACCTCCTTTCTTTTTCTCAAACCTTCCCTCCTTCCTGAGCTTGAGACCCAGAACAGCGGAGAGGTTAGAGAGGGAGAAAAGGCAGCCATTCCCCAAAGTAAATGCTGCCTGGCTAAGATTCCTGAGTGGGGAGCAGCAGCTGCCCAGCCTGAGAACCCAGCGTAACCCAACCCACGCAGACCCTGAAGTAAACTCTGCCAGTCAAAACCCCGCCCAGGCTCACCCGGGCAGGTCGGGCCACTACCTGAAGCTGCTTCCCCATCTGTGAATCAGAAAGGGAGAAAGGGAGAGCACTGGCCTAAATGCTCCTAAGATGCCCTTGGGGGACACTCTGGGGGCTGAATCCACACTGGGGACAGGCCGGATGTGGCAAATATTTCATGGACATGAATTTGAATCCTGGGTTCTCCTCTACTTCTCTGAGTCCTCTTGAAGAAGTCACTTCTCCTGGTTGAGCCTTGGTCTTCTCATTGGTAAATTGAGGCCAGACAACAATCCCTTTCTACTAGCCCAGAGGTAGTCAACCTTTTTATACCTACCGCCCACTTTTGTATCTCTGTTAGTAGTAAAATTTTCTAACCGCCCACCAGTTCCACAGTAATGGTGATTTATAAAGTAGGGAAGTAGCTTTACTTTATAAAATTTATAAAGCAGAGTTACAGCAAGTTAAAGCATATAATAATACTTACCAAGTACTATATGTCGGATTTTCGCTAAGTTTGGCAGAATAAATCTTTATAAAACAACTTACTATAGTTAAATCTATCTTTTATTTATATATACTTTGGTTGCTCCACTATCACCCACCATGAAAGCTGGAATGCCCACTAGTGGGCGGTAGGGACCAGGTTGACTACCACTGTACTAGCCTCTCAAGACTGTTGGAGGAAACAATGTCCAGGAAAGGAACAGAAAAAAAGAATTGTGTCTGACAAGCTGGGAAATTAGCACCTTTCCATCATCAGCTGAGCTTCACATCTTGGTCAGCAGGCGGTGCTATTGTAGCGCTAAGTATCTCAACCCCAGGTCTCCCTTCAATTGGGCTCCCACGTCCCAACCCATCGCTGCCTGCCTGTGCTTGGATGGGAGCATATATATGTTGTATGTGGCAAAGCTCAGTTTTTAGCGTGTTAATTAAGATTCCGGACTTTGGAGCCAATTGACCCAACTAGACCTATTCTACTCCTTTAAAAAAGAAATGTGACTTTGCTTAACCTCTCTGAACTTCAGTATCCCCATTTGTAAAATGAGGATGACGCCTCCACTTTTGGAGTTAGGCAGGATTGATTTGATCTACGTTGCAAAGGCTCCTGCAGCGCCTGCGGGGAGTCAGTGCTCAGAACCTGGCCCGTACAACTGGCCTGGGAGAGCAAGGCAACGTCTCCTTCCCACCTGCTCTCCCCAAATCTGCCCAAATTGAGCCACGCCTGTTACCTCTGTCCACTCGTGTCACTAGGCTTTCACTCCTGTCCTCTCCCCTCTGTCTGGAATAGTTTTCTTCTCCGTGTTTCATGACTTCCTAGAAAATTTGGGACCTGTTGGGTTTTTTTCCTAATGGCATTTTAAATCTTATTAAGATATAATTTATATATCCTAAAAACTTACTAATTTTGAGTGGACTGTTCAATGCTTTTCAGTGAGTCTACCAAGTTGTGCTCAAGACCTGATTTTTAAAATTCTGTATCTTAAATTTGACTTCACTCCAGAGTCCAGACCCTTTACCCAGTGCTCCTTAGACATTGCCACTGGGCTGGCCCCTGACCCCTCTAACTCAGTACGTCCCCAGCCAAATGCATCATTGTCTTCCCCTCCCTTCCTCTCTTCCAGGGTTTCTCATCTCCCTTCTGGGCTTCTTTATGCCAGCAGTTCCATCTTTCTTCCCTGTGTTCTCAGCACTTTGCCTAGTACCTGGCACTTAGTAGATGTTCAATAAAAATTTGTTCTCTGCATGAATAAAATAAACAGCATCATCCTGCTACCCAAAGGTAACCACTCACCACTCACATCCCACCTGCCAGCCACCCTGTTCTTTCTATTTTGGAACTGTCTGTCCAACCCTGTCTGCTCCAGCCCTGTGCCATGGCATGGCCTCTTTCCTGCACTCCCCCCATACCCTGCCTCAGTCTCTCCTTCTTGTTTTTCTCCCTTTATCTGGTCCCGGAGTGACTTCTCAAAAAAAGCTCATCTGATCTCATCATTCTCACCTTAAGAATGTGCTACCCATTCTGCTGCAGTGAGGTCCAGATCCCCTATCCCGACACAGGCAGCCCCACAGGATTTAGTCCCAGTCCATCTCTCCAGCCACAACCTCATCCCTCTTCCCTCTCCAACTCTTCCAGGCTCTAGTCACCCCAGACCACAAGAGTGGTGTGACACCATCGCTAACAGGCAGGTCTGGAGTTGGCCCGGCTGTAGTTGACAACCCCACGGCAGCAACCCTTTGAGCCTGTTCCCTCATTTGCAATATAAGAGTGATAATAGCACAGACCTCGTAGGGGTGTTGTAGGGATCACATGAGATGATGAAGTAAAACACTTGGAACAGGCCTGGCACGTGGCCAGCACTCAACAAACGTTAGTTTCATTTCACTGCAGGCTCCCCAAGCACACACAAAAGTTTTGCTCCTCAGGGTTCAGCTATGGAGACCATCTTTCTCATTTCTGTCCACCAGGGGCGCTGCAACCCATTCCACTGCCCATGGCCGATCTGCTCCATCTGGGAGGCCTGCCACAGGCCCCTCAAGTCAGCTTTAATCAGACCTTCCTCATTCACAGAACTGATCACTGTAGGACCCCTTTGCCACCTCTCCCAGGGCAAATACAACATGGCATTTCTCCCCCATCAAGCTATCAAATCTCTCCCTTTCTCTGCATCCTCACTGCTACCTCCCTTCCACCAACCACCATTGTGTCCACCTTGCTTCCATTCCGCCCCTTCAGTGTTCTTCCCTGAATGAACTCTGCTCCCACTGCCCCTCCCCTGCAACCCTTCAGTGGCCCCCAAGCATGGTCCACCAGACCCTGTGGGCCCTGCCCCCTCCCTAGTCACTCTGGCAAGACACTCTGGCCCAGAAGTGTTCCTCCTCCCACCTCAGGGCCTTTGCACATACTAGTTTTTTTTCCCACCCGGACCCATTTTCCCCACCTATTCACTTCTTATTAAACCCCTTCAGATCCTGATCTCTTCAGAGACATCACTTTTGATTCTCCCATCTCCATTAAATCAAGATCCCCCATGACATGTTTTCATAGCACTCTGTGCTTCCTCCTCTTAACCCTTATCACAGTTTGTAATTATATGTATGGGTGGCTATTTGATGAATATCTGCTCACCCACTGCCTTTGAAAACTTCCTGAGAGTTGAGGCGAGGCTGTCTTGTTCCATTTCTCCCTGGTGGCCTGGCATATACCAGTGGAATGGCTGAATGGAGTTTGGCTATTTCCTTAGTGTCCCCTCTTCATCCTTGTCAGGTCCACTAGGTAAGGACCATAATCCTGCCTGACCAGGTGGTGGCGCAGTGGATAGAGCGTCGGACTGGGATGCGGAGGACCCAGGTTCGAGAACCCGAGGTCGCCAGCTTGAGCGCGGGCTCATCTGGTTTGAGCAAGGCTCACCAGCTTGGACCCAAGGTCGCTGGCTTGAGCAAGGGGTTACTCAGTCTGCTGAAGGCCCACGGTCAAGGCACATATGAGAAAGCAATCAATGAACAACTAAGGTGTCGCAACGAAAAACTAATGATTGATGCTTCTCATCTCTCTTCGTTCCTGTCTGTCTGTCCCTATCTATCCCTCTCTCTGACTCTCTCTCTGTCACTGTAAAAAATAATTAATTAATTTTTTTTAAAAAGGACCATAATCCATGACAGACCCCTTCCCCACCTTGGCCTAGAACATACTAGGGGGTCCACAGATGTGACATGGATGAATGATAACATCTTTTTCTGGTCCTTCTAAGGTTGATATTTTAACTATGCTTAAAGAAATGATGATATGTTATGACAAAATAATATCCAGTGTGGTCATTGGAACTGGCTATCACTACCCTGTTATTCCCCCAGAAGAGCATGTTCTTTAAACATGAACATCTCTGCAGACTGTGCAGTTCACCTTCCCAGCCCTGATCCACCATGTGGAATCAGCAGGGCAGTGCCACTATTTTTTCATTTTTACAGAAGAGAAAATGGAGGTTTAGACAGATTAAGTGACATGCTCAGAAGAGGCTGAGCTGGAGCTCAAACACAAGTTTTCTGTGTTCAAGCCCTGTGACTTTCCACCCCATGCCTCCCAAGCCTGGACATTGAGCTCCATGTGGACAGACATCACACGGTGTCACCCCACTGAACCAGGTTGCTAGTGCAGTGCCTGGTCAGGAAGGAAGGGTACAATGGCTGGCAAGTGAATGCATGAGTGAAGGAATACCCCCGCACTGCAGGGGCCAGACCCCAGGCCATCCCCTCCCAGAAACCACCCAGAGATGCTTCTTCCAGTCAGGAGGACTCTCTCTCAGAGCCCAGAGTGGGAGGAGGGAAATGGGTCAGGCAAGAGGAAGAAACGTCATGCACAGCAGCACCTCCTGAGCACAGCACTTTAGTTGTTGTTGTTATTTTTTGGTAAGAGTTCATTTGAGTCAAACTAATGACATATGCCAAGGAGCAAGATTTTAAATGTTCTTTAGCACTTTACAGTTTGCAAAGCCTTCACACTCACTGGCTCTTACTGAGATCTCAAAAGAGCTCTGCAAGTAGCAGGGGAGAACAAACAAACAAACAAACCAACAGGAAAGAAAAAAGAGCTTTTCTTCCCCTCTTTGCAAAGCCAACCTGTATTCTTTGTAAACAACTTAAGAACTGTGTTGCCCAATCCAGTAGCCACTTACTGCCTGTGTCTCTTTAAGTTTAAAGTAATCAAAATGAAATGAAATGGAAAAAGTCAATTCCTCAGTCTCACAGTCTCACTAGCCACATTTAAAGTGCTCAGTAGTTGGCCCTGGCCGGTTGGCTCAGCGGTAGAGCGTCGGCCTGGCGTGTGGGGGACCTGGGTTCGATTCCCGGCCAGGGCACATAGGAGAAGTGCCCATTTGCTTCTCCACCCCCCACCCCCTCCTTCCTCTCTGTCTCTCTCTTCCCCTCCCGCAGCCAAGGCTCCATTGGAGCAAAGATGGCCCGGGTGCTGGGGATGGCTCCTTGGCCTCTGCCCCAGGCGCTAGAGTGGCTCTGGTCGCGGCAGAGCGACGCCCCGGAGGGGCAGAGCATCGCCCCCTGGTGGGCAGAGCATCGCCCCTGGTGGGCGTGCCGGGTGGATCCCGGTTGGGCGCATGCGGGAGTCTGTCTGACTGTCTCTCCCCGTTTCTAGCTTCAGAAAAATACAAAAAAAAAAAAAGTGATCAGTAGTTTAGTTGATTAGAGTGTCACTCTGATAAGCCAAGGTTGTGGGTTCGACCTCTGGTCAGGGCACATGCAAGAATCAACCAATGGCCTGGCCTGTGGTGGTGCAGTGGATAGAGCATCGGCCCGGAATGCTGAGGTCGCCGGTTCAAAACCCTGGGCTTGCCTGGTCAGGGCACATATGAGAAGCAACTGCTGTGAGCTGATGCTTCCTGCTTCTCCTCTCTCTCCTTCTGTCTCTCCCTCTCTTTCCTCTCTCTAAAAATCAATAAATTTTTAAAAAAAAGAATCGACCAACGAATGCATAAATAAGTAGAACAACAAATTGATGTTTCTCTCTCTCCCTTCCTTCCTCTCTCTCTCTCAAATCAATAAATTAAAATAAAATAAAATAAAGTTCTCAGTAGCCACATGTGGCAAGTGTCCACCATATTGGACAGTGCAGCTACAGAACATTTCCATCACTGCAGAAAGCTCCATGGGACAAACTGAGTTATGCACACACATAAGCAAGAGGAAGGAGGAAAACACCTGTAGTTCCATTTCCCAAAGAAAACTACTGCTCACATTTTGGCGTGGATAGTTCCAGTTTTTTCTATGGCCAGTCATTGTATATAGTTTTGTTTTCCAAAAATGACTTAATACTGTACAAACTGTTTTATGGCCTATTTATTTTTTATTTATCAAAGTACTATATATATCTTTTCTATAACACTTTTTTTTAAACACTAGCACAGTATTTGGTGACTAGCACAATTAATTTATCCAATTCTCTATTCACAGGTAGAGAACTGGCAACCTCAGCATTCCAGGTTGACACTTTATCCGCTGTGCCACCACAAGTCAGACACACAAAGCATTTTCTTGTTGATTTGTTTATCATGTGTCCTGTTGTCGTCCCCTCCCCTGCCTTAGAATGTCGGCTCCACAGGACAGGGCTTTGATACATCCTCTGCTGTATTATCCAGAAGAGTGCCTGGCTCCTAGTAGATGCTGAATCAATATGTGTTAAATGAATCAGAGTGTTTGAATAACAGGGAAGCTATTTGTTGGTATCCACTGTAGCATTTTCCTACAGGATTTTCAAACATTTGCTCCCTCAACCAACATTTTATGGGCTATTTTACTTATGTGCCAACTTTAAAACCTAACCCCTAATGGGATGAATTTCCACTGTGTTCTCTGTTACTCCCCTCTCTGGGCTCAGTCTGTGAGATGGAGCAACCATACATTAAACACACATTAGTTAATTTATAATGTCTATTTTTTATTGAGGAAAGGAGAGAGAGAGAGACAGGAACATCAATCTGTTTCTATATGTGCCCTGACTGGGGGATAATAGCAGAGCAAGGGACCCCTTGCTCAAGTCAGCGACCTTGGGGTCATGTCTATGATCCCATGCTCAAGCCAACAACCCTGCACTCAAGCTGGTGACCTCAGGGTTTTGAACCTGGGTCCTCCTCGTCCCAGTCTGATGCTCTATCCACTGTGCCAACACCTGGCCAGGCTTGTGCTAGTCTTTTAACCTTTCTATGTGTTTGGTAAAAATCTTACAATTTAAAAATTGAGGCCCTGGCCGGTTGGCTCAGTGGTAGAGCGTCGGCCTGGCATGCGGGAGTCCCAGGTTCAATTCCCAGCCAGGGCACACAGGAGAAGCACCCATCTGCTTCTCCACCCCTCCCCCTCTCCTTCCTCTCTGTCTCTCTCTTCCCCTCCCGCAGCCAAGGCTCCATTGGAGCAAAGATGGCCCGGGCGCTGGGGATGGCTCTGTGGCCTCTGCCTCAGGTGCTAGAATGGCTCTGGTTGCAACAGAGCGATGCCCCAGAGGGGCAGAACATCGCCCCCCGGTGGGCATGCCGGGTGGATCCCGGTCGGGCGCATGTGGGAGTCTGTCTGACTGCCTCCCCGTTTCCAGCTTTGGAAAAATGAAAAGAAAAAAAAAATTGAAAGAAAATGTGGTTATTTGGGGATAGAGTGATTTGGAAACTCCCCCCCTTCTTTAAACTTTATATATTTCATTTAATAGAGAATCTATTCACAAATCTTCCTTTAAAAAAAAAAAGCTATCAGGGCAGCCCTGGCCAGGTAGCTCAGTTGGTTAGAGCATTGTCCCAATACACCAACATTGTGGGTTCGAGCCCTGGTCAGGGCACATACAAGAATCAACCAGTGAATGCCAACTAAGTGGAAAAATGAATAGATGCTTCTCTCTCCCTTGCTCTACCTTTCTGTCTCTCTAAGATCAATTTGAAAAAAAGAAAATTAAATGAAATATATAAAGTTTAAAGAAGGGGGGGGGAGTTTCCAAATCACTCTATCCCCAAATAACCACATTTTCTTTCAAAATTTTTTTTTCTTTTCATTTTTCCAAAGCTGGAAACGGGGAGGCAGTCAGACAGACTCCCGCATGCGCCCGACCGGGATCCACCCGGCATGCCCACCGGGGGGCGATGTTCTGCCCCTCTGGGGCATCGCTCTGTTGCGACCAGAGCCATTCTAGCACCTGAGGCAGAGGCCACAGAGCCATCCCCAGCGCCCGGGCCATCTTTGCTCCAATGGAGCCTTGGCTGCGGGAGGGGAAGAGAGAGACAGAGAGGAAGGAGAGGGGGAGGGGTGGAGAAGCAGATGGGTGCTTCTCCTGTGTGCCCTGGCCGGGAATTGAACCTGGGACTCCCGCATGCCAGGCCGACGCTCTACCACTGAGCCAACCGGCCAGGGCCTCAATTTTTAAATTGTAAGATTTTTACCAAACACATAGAAAGGTTAAAAGACTAGCACAAGCCTGGCCAGGTGTTGGCACAGTGGATAGAGCATCAGACTGGGACGAGGAGGACCCAGGTTCAAAACCCTGAGGTCACCAGCTTGAGTGCAGGGTTGTTGGCTTGAGCATGGGATCATAGACATGACCCCAAGGTCGCTGACTTGAGCAAGGGGTCCCTTGCTCTGCTATTATCCCCCAGTCAGGGCACATATAGAAACAGATTGATGTTCCTGTCTCTCTCTCTCTCCTTTCCTCAATAAAAAATAGACATTATAAATTAACTAATGTGTGTTTAATGTATGGTTGCTCCATCTCACAGACTGAGCCCAGAGAGGGGAGTAACAGAGAACACAGTGGAAATTCATCCCATTAGGGGTTAGGTTTTAAAGTTGGCACATAAGTAAAATAGCCCATAAAATGTTGGTTGAGGGAGCAAATGTTTGAAAATCCTGTAGGAAAATGCTACAGTGGATACCAACAAATAGCTTCCCTGTTATTCAAACACTCTGATTCATTTAACACATATTGATTCAGCATCTACTAGGAGCCAGGCACTCTTCTGGATAATACAGCAGAGGATGTATCAAAGCCCTGTCCTGTGGAGCCGACATTCTAAGGCAGGGGAGGGGACGACAACAGGACACATGATAAAAAATCAACAAGAAAATGCTTTGTGTGTCTGACTTGTGGTGGCACAGCGGATAAAGCGTCAACCTGGAATGCTGAGGTTGCCAGTTCGAAACACCAAGCTTGCCCGGTCAAGGCACATATGGGAAGCCATTACTACGAGTTGATGCTTCCCGCTCCTCCCAACCCTCTCTCTCAAATCAATAAATAAAATCTTTAAAAACAAACAAACAAAAAACAACAAAAAGAAGATGCTTAGTGTGTCCATTCGATGGTGATGAGTGCTATGAAGAAAAGTAAAGCAGGAGCCCTGGCAGGGTAGCTCAGTTGGTCAGAGCGTCATCCTGATACACCAAGATTGCAGGTTTGATCTCCAGTCAGGGCATTTCCAGGAGTCAACCAATGAATGCATATATGTGTGGAACAACAAAGTCAATGTTTCTCTCTCTTTTTTTTTTTCTCTCTCTCCCTCCCTTCCTCTTTCTCTAAAACCAATAAATGAAAATGTTTAAAAAAATATTAAAGCAGGAGAGGGGCTAGAAAATGGCAGAGGGGAAAGAAGAGGGGAGGGAAGATGGGGTGCTATGTTATGTGGGGTGGACAGGGAAAGCTCATCTTTACTGATGAGCAGAAGTGAGCCCTGTGGCTGGATAAATGGGCCATAGTAGTCCACTCTAGGCAGCAGTAACAGCAAGTGCAAAGGTCCTGAGGTGCAACTGTGCTTGGCTGGTCAAAGAACAGCAGGGATGCCAATGTAACTGAGGTGAGGAAAGGGAAAGCAAGAGGAGATAAGGTAAGGAGGGGTGTACACAGCTCATGTAGGACCTTCTGGGATTGGAAAGGTGTTAAGATTTTCTTCAGAGGAGAAAGTAGCCACTGAAGGGTTTGAAAAGAGAAATGAAATCATTTGACTCATGTTATTATAAAGTGTTGCTGGCAGTGATACGGAAAATAAAACATGTGTGGGGGGCAGGCAAGGGTAGAAGCAGGTTGCTCCTTTGGGAGGCTGTTACACAAATCCAGGCAAGAAATGATGGTCCCCAGACATGGCACTAGCCATGGAAGTGGTGAGGGTCAGGTTCTGGAGGACAGCTTTGGAAGGCAGGGCTGGTGGTATTTGTGCTGGGTCAGATGTGTGGGTAAGAGAGAGGAGTCAAGGACGAGCTGAGCAGCAGGACGGACAGAGTTGCCGTTTGCTGAGATAGAAAGACCAAGGGAGGATGAGGTTTGGAGGTAAAAATGAAGAGTTCAGCTGTGGCTGTATTAAGTTTGGGTTGCTTGTTGAATAGCTGAGAAGAAATGTATGATTCTTGAGCTGAATAGGAAGGCCTAGGCTTGGAGAAGCAACTCTGGAGTCATCAGCTTACAAGAAGGATGGAAAGCCGTGGGATGGACGGGAGCTAGCTAAGGGAAGTAGAGAGGTTCAAGGGCCAACTTGCAGGGAACGCCAGCCTGTGGACATCAGGAAGACGAGGGAGAAGGAGACTGAACGGAGGTCCTGCAAGGTGGGAGGGAGAATGAGAGAGTGGGATCCAGGAAGATGCAGGAAGCATGTGTACCTGGAGCAGGATTTAATCACCTGGTCAGATGTTGATGATGAGGACTGAAAAGTGACCATTACGTTGGGCAGCATGAGGTCATTGATGACCTTGATGAGAGCCATTTCAGTGGAGCGGTGGGCGTGAAAGCCCGTGTAAAATGAGTTAGAGAGAAAGGGAAAGGAACGATGAAGATTGTCGATCCAGAAAGCTCTTGGAGAAGTTTTACTGTAGAGGGAAGCAAAGAAAATTGTCCTTGGCTGTGTGCATGCCTATGTTTAAGACGAAATGAATTGCCACGCGATTGTGTGCTGATGGGAATGAACCCGGAGAAGGGGAGGAGACCCCATGCTGCAGGAAAAGACCAGAAGAGCTGCTGGGTGATGTCCTGGGGTAAGCAAGAGGGACCCAGTGCAGCGTCAAGTCGGGGGCGTGGCCTTATACGTAAACCACGGTCACAAGGCATCTGTAAACCGGGGAGAGGCAGAGAAACAGCACAGATGCTGGCAGGTGAGCGGAGGGCGAGGTGGGAGTCTGGGGAAGTTTCCTGCGATACTTCTGTTTTCCAGTGAAACAGGAAGCAGGCTTATCCGTCAGCTGTACGGGCAGGTCTTTCTCTGGTGTTGTTACAGAGGGCTATGGCTTCCACTGACCACCAGATGAGTTAGTTGGCTTGTATTTAGGTTGTATAAAAAGCCTTTGAATGCCTGAATCACACTCGACATGGAAAGAGCCCACATTCTGCTGGGCGTTGGGAAACTGGGACCAACTGGGGCACTGTGGCAGGTCACATTACGTCATGTCCCCATCAAGGTGTGAGAGCATATAGGGTGGGATGGGAGTGTAACTCCGGTAACAGTGATGCATGCATATTGCTCTCTTCTCTCCTTCCACATGTGTGTTTAAATGTGTGGTAGTTAAAGGCACTGTGATGAGGACCCCATTGTACATGTCACAGCTGGAACCTCAGGCCTCATGACTCAGGCCACTTTTCGCTCTACCATGCTGCTCCGCCTCTCATCATGTGTTGGCGGGGAGCAACAACATTTCAGGAAAGCGAGTAACCTGGACGTGAGGGGCTAAAGCAGAGAATTCTAGCGCATCAGAGCTGGGCAGTTCCCCATGGATCATCTGGTTCAACAACCTTATTTTACAGCACTTTTCATTTCATTTCTCAGCTCAGGCTGGAGAGGTTCAGTGACTCACCAAGACCACTCAGCAGAACTCTGACATCCCACCATCATCATTGCTGTCCTCACTATCCTCATCTTCACGGCAGCTAGCCCAGGTTAGTCACTCCCTGCTGTCAAGCTGCGTCCCATTTCATCCTCACAGCCTCACTATTTTCATTTTACAGGTGGGGACACATCACAGAGCAGGTAAGGCACAACCTGGGAGAACTTCCTCTCATCCCCTTCATAAAAATACTGACCAGAGATCTCAGATGGGGCCAGTAACCCTCAGATGTGAGGCAGAAGGGGCCTCCCCTTGAAACCCCAATGCAGTGAATTTAAGATCAATAAGGGGAAGTTTTGCTTTGCACAGAAAGGGTACTGACTAAAAATACTAGTAGCTATAAGAAGTATTTAGACAAATTCATAGATAGTTGATCTTAGCACGGCAGTTGAAGTGATTGTTTTAAAAACATAAACCAGATTACAACACTGTATGGTCCAAAACCTCTCACTGCTCTCAGCATAAAATTCAGACTCTTCCCGCTGGTAGCTTCCCCATCTCCTCTCCTGCTCCTCACCACCTTGCTCATGGTTCCAGGCATGCTATTGTCCTTCAGTCTCTTGGATATGCTGATAATGCCATGCTCTTCCTGCCTCAGGGCCTTTGCATATGCCCTTTACGCTAATGGCTATTCTCTGCTTTTTGCCTGAGTGGCTCTTTCTCACATTTTACATTTCAATCTAAATGTCACCTTCTTCAGAGGGCTTTCCCTGCATGACCATCCAGCTGAGTCAGTGCCCCGTCAGTCTATCTTGTCACCTTTTGATTTTCTTCCTTGCCCTTATCATAAGCCACATTCTTTTATTTACTTATTTATTTACTTGTTTTGTGTCCATCTCCTTCCACTGGACAGTGAGTTCCATAAGGGCAGTGACCTTGTCTGGCTTTTCATCCCCATGTCCCCAGAACAAGTACCCTGCTGGCATAGCGCCTGGCATGTCCTATTTAGTCAGCACGGACTATGCTGGATTCAGTCCTAAATGCTTTTATATGAATTAACTCATTTAGTCCCTATACATTAACCTTGTAAAAGAGGTACTGTTACTACCATCCTTACTTTATAGATAATAGAAACTAAGGTACAATCTGATAGAAATTTACCCAAAGTTACAGCTAGTGAGCGGCATAGAAGAGATTAAAATCCAGGCAGAGACTGGCCTGTGGTGGCACCATGAATAAAGACTCGACCTGGAACACTGAGTGAGGTCGCCAGTTTGAAACCCTGGGCTTGCCTGGTGAAGGCACATATGGGAGTTGATGCTTCCTGCTCCTCCCCCCTTCTCTCTCTGTCTCTCTTTCTCACTTTCCTGCCTCTCTAAAAATGAATAAAATTGCTTGACCAGGCGGTGGCGCAGTGGATAGAGCATTGGACTGGGATGCGGAAGACCCAGGTTCGAGACCCCAAGTCACCATCTTGAGCATGGGCTCATCTGGTTTGAGCAAAAAAAATTCACCAGCTTGGACTCAAGGTCGCTGGCTCAAGCAAGGGGTTACTTGGTCTGCTGAAGGCCCACAGTCAAGGCACATATGAGAAAGCAATCAATGAACAACTAAGTTGTCGCAATGTGCAACGAAGAACTAATGATTGATGCTTCTCATTTCTCCATTCCTGTCTGTCTGTCCCTGTCTGTCCCTCACTCTGACTCTCTCTCTGTCTCTGTAAAAAAAATAATAATAATAATAATAAAATAAAAATCTATAAAAAAATTATTAAAAAAAAATCCAGGCAGAGAGGCTCCAGAGTACACTCTTAACCACAACTCTCTACTCCCTCTTCAATACTTACTGAGATCATCAGTAAACATTTGAGGAATGAATGAATGAATTAGAGGCAATGGGATTGATACATAGGGCCCTAGAATCAGGGCCCTAGATATGGGTTTGGAACTCAGCTCTGTCTCCTGTGAACTTGGGTCTCAGATTCTCACTCTATTAAGAAACAATAAAACCCTGAGAATACTTCAAAGCAATAAGAAAGAACTCACAACCTAATTTTTTTAAGATGGGTGAAAGGTTTGAACAGGAAATACACTGAAAAAGAAACCAGAATGCAAAATAAACAAATGAAAAGATGCTTCATCTCATTAGGAAAATGCAAATGAAGACTGACATATTAGGGACAAGGAAGAAGTCTGATTATACTAAATGCTGGTGAGGATGTGGTGCAACTGGAAATCTCATCCACTGTGGCAGAGGAAGGGGAGAGTGTTCATTGGTGCAAGCACTTTGGAAAACAATCTGGCAGCACTTATAAAGCTAAACATGTCCATACTTGATAACCCACAATTTCAATCTTAGCTATGTAGCTCAGAGAGACTCCTGCATGTGTGCACCAAGAAACATGTTATAAGAATAATCATGGCAAAACACAAGAAACAACATACATGCCCACTGACTTGTCAGTGAATGGATAAAGTAACTGAGGTCTATTTAGACAGTGGAGTACTAGACAGCTGAAAAAAATGAATGACAGCTAAAATGCAAAATCATGTTTGTAGTTTGGGAATGTAGCAATGCATGAAAAAATTCAAGCCAATGAGGAATACATATGCATTATACTGTTTATGTAAAGATCAAAAAACAGTATGCTTAGAGGACCATCCCCATATGGTGACACTATTTTTCCCCCCAAAGTAATGAATGGGGACCACAGAATTCGGGATTGTGTTGACCTTTGGAGTGAGGCAAGAAACAGAATTGGACAGGCAGGTGACTTTAATAGTGCTGGTGAAGTTCAAGTTCCTAAGTGGGGACAGTGGGTTCACAGATGTTTGTTTTCATAAACCAGACATTCATCACACATTTTTTGTATTCATCAAATATGACATAATAAAAAATTTAAACTTCTGTAGTTCCCAGAGTTATAAGAATCAAATGGTAGTGTGGATCGAGTTGACTGTTCATTCAACAAGCATCCACCATATACCAGGCACCCTCTTAGATGCCAGGGAAGAAAGATACAAAAAATGGGAACACAATCCAATACAGAGGAGATGGCTCAAGATCAGAGCAGTGAAGTGCACCAGCCTTGGAGCTAGAGCGACCCGGATACAAATCCCAACTCTGCTACTTACAGCTGTGTGACCTTGGGCGAGTTACCAAACCTCCCTTTCCCTCAGTTTTCTCAACTGTAAATCAGGAATGGGAAAGCTATGAGGCTGAGATAAAGCTATAAAGATAACTGGCTTTGCCGTGATGTTGAACATTTAGTACAAGCTCAGTGACTGTCCTTGCTTGAGCACAGTGCTGAGGACATGGGGTGGAGAGGAGGGTGCCACTCTGCCCAGGTGAGCATTGAATGGGAGAAGGATTGCATACTGAAATTTAGACTGTATACAGAAGGCTTCAAAGGGTCGATGGAGATTTGAAGCAAGGCAGGGACTGGATTTGTGTCTCAGAAAGATGCCCCTCACTAAAGTCTGGGATAAACCCAGAGCCATAGAGGCTGATTGAAAAACTAAATAATCTAGATGAGATTACGGAGTCCTGAGCTAGGGGTCTAGTAAACAGGGCCAGGGCGACTGGAAAGAAGAGGACAGATTCTAGAGCTATTGGGGGAGATAAAATTGATTGAACTGGGAGACAATATCCGGGTGTGACGCCCTGAGACTGGGAACCCAGAAGGGGAAGCAGGTTGGAGGGGAGTTAGGATGATGGATTCAGAGTTGGTCAAACTGAGTTGGGATGCTTGGGGATTAATAAATGGAGAAGTCTAAGAGCTGCTGCATTTACACATTGGGAGTTATGGGCAAAGTTCAGTTTGGAGAAGATAACTGGGAGTGGGTGAGGTTGTCCAGGAAGGGTGTGGAGGGTGTGCCCCAGGCCAAGATGCCTAGATCCCAGGGATAGGAGGAGGGGGAGCTGACGTGATGGCAAAGCTGTTATGGAGGGAGGTAGGAAATAGAAATATGAGGTCTCTCTGAAGCTGACAGGAGAGCTTGAAGCAGGAGGGTGTGTCCCACCCCAGAGTCAGATGTCACAGAGAGGCTGAGAAGCCACCAGACCTGGCCTTCAGGGGTTGTCAGTGCTCTGGGCAGGAACATTCTCCTGGCAAGGTGGGGACTGAACTTCATGAAACTCCACGGTGAGGGGGGCTTTTCTCAATGTTCCCAGAGTAATCTGTGGCCCCTTCACTGTCCCCTCACACCCCCATCTATCAGCCCACCTCTTCGGTCTTACTTATCACACGTGTTCAGTGTCTATTCCTGGTTAGTCTGTAAACTCCAGGAGCAACCAGCAGGAACTGTACTAAACATTTCATCTCACTTGAGCCTCCTTTCAGTCCTGAGATGTATTCATCCCCAGTAAACAGGTGAGCAAACTGAGGCCCAGAAGTCAGGGATTTGCTTGGCCTATGGGGGTGTGTGTGTGTTAGGTTTCACCTATAACTGCCAGAGGCAGTCAAGACAAACAAATTCACCTCATCTGGACCTCCAAAGCCTGAAATTGATAGTTCTCAAACATGAGCCTGCATACAAAACCCCAGAGAAGGGTGTGAGTTCGCAGGCTTTCAGGCCCCAAACTGCAGATTCTGATTCAGCAGGTGCGAAGCAGCGCCTGAGGACCTGTTTTGTTAACCTGCACCCCAGGTGATTCCCACGCAGGTGAGGCAGGCCGCCCCGAGGCAGCATTAACCCAGCATTAACCCAACCATGTGCTGTGCTGCTGGTGGAACTGCAGGCAGCCAAGTGGTCCTAGACCCCCAAGCTACTGGTTTCTGGCAATCAGTTAGGGCGCTGGCTGCAGCTGGGAGCGCCTGGGGCTGGGGGAGGCAGAGGGTGGTAATAAAGAAACAACAGGAAGCTCAGCTTTTATTAGCCCTGGGTACTGCAGCTGCAGGTGAGTAATCTGATTTCTGCGGCGTCCTGTTTTCTCTGCTGCATGGCGGTTCCTCGACACCCACTCACCTGCCACCAGCCACGGGAGAAAGGGCGGTGGGAGGGAGGATGGGCGTGGGGCTCCGCCCGTCTGGGTCCCTCGCCCACGCCCACCTGGGCACAGTCACAGCGCCAGGGCCACAGGCGGGCCGTGCACCTGGCCTACTCACTGCAGGGAAGTTGGGCTCCGCCTGCGTGTGGAAAGGGTGGGGGAGGCCATGACGCAGACGCCCACTCGGGGCCCTGCCGAGGTCCCACGCCCCCACCTAAGCTGTTCCCCTGGATCCCAGCTAGCTTCGCCAGATCAAATGACCCAGTGTCATCTCCTGGCTCCTCCTTTCGCCATTGACTTCCAAACCTCAGTCGCCACCTACCAGTGTCAGGCTGGCATTGGGGGCAGAGATGTGAATGTTATAAACTCTAAATCTCTGGACCAACACTGAGGAGTCAGGAAGAACCTGTCCAAGAAAGGCAGGTCTCCGAACTGCTCTGTGTCTCAGTTTCCTCACTTAAAAAATGGAAATGATGAACTCTTCCTCATAAGCAGCTAATGCTCGGGAGGTGCCCGGAACGCTGCACACAATAAGGGCAGTAGTTGTCACTGTGGCTGCCCAGAAGTTTGCATTCTCTCCTTACTCGGGTGCTCTGGGTTATTCTTGGTTCTCCACTCAGAGCTGGGAAGTGGGGGGTTGGGGAAGGCTTAGAGACAGGCTTTGAGAGAGTCAGGGGCCTGCTCAAGGATGGGGATTTGTTCAGAGAGATGGAGAACTCTCTGAACCACATTTTCCTTCTGTAAAAGGGGGTTAATAACACATTCTTGGATAATCCACTGAGATTGTAAAGGCCACATGAGAAAACCAGCCTGGAAACATCTTGTATTCTTAAAGTACTGTCTACATGCAAGGAATTATGATTTCTTGCAGGTGCCTCTTTGTCCTAAGGGGTCAAGGTTTAGTCAAGAACTAAACTAGCCTGACCAGGCAGTGGCGCAGTGGATAGATGCATCGGACTGGGATGCGGAGGACCCAGGTTCGAGACCCCGAGGTCGCCAGCTTGAGCGTGGGCTCATCTGGTTTGAGCAAAGCTCACCAGCTTGAACCCAAGGTCACTGGCTTGAGCAAGGGGTTACTCGGTCTGCTGAAGGCCTGCAGTCAAGGCACATATGAGAAAGCAATCAATGAACAACTAAGGTGTCGCAAGGAAAAACTAATGATTGATGCTTCTCATCTCTCTCCCTTCCTGTCTGTCTGTCCCTATCTATCCCTCTCTCTGACTCTCTCTTTGTCTCTGTAAAAAAAAAAAAAAAAGAACTGAACTAGATTTAGCCACTGAGTTTTGGAGGCTCCCTCTGAAAAGACCTCGTGTGAAGTCCACCACATTATTAGCCCGTCGCATCAAACCTTGCTGGTACAATGGTGGAGAATGAGATCTTGTCTTCACGGGCTTTGTGGACCAGTGAGCCCAAGAGGCAAAGTTTTCCTGGGTGCACAGAGGAGGGAGGAATTGGACTCCTTAGGGGTAGGGCTAGGGTTGCAGAAAGGAGGACTTCCTGGAGGAGTCAACCTGGGGAGGATTTTTTGAGAAATGGTTGTAGTCCAAATGAGAAGGGGAGGCACACTTGGGCAAAAACAAATTCCAGCAGAAAAATCGAGGGATGAGAAAGTGTGTTGTGTGTTCTGGGAATGGGTGTGACCTGTGGCTGAAACACAGGGGAAGAAGAAGAGTTGGGTTCAGGATGAAGGCAAATCAGGCATGGCTTCGAGTGCCGCCCTAGGCAGCTCAGACTTCATCCTGAGGCTGATGGGGAGCCATGCGGCATTCGAAGCAGGGGAGCAACGTGGTCAGCTGTGGGTTCTAGAAAGATCACGGTGGGGAAGAAGAGGAAAGGCAGGACAGGTGGAAGCTGTTGTCCTCAGTTGAAGGTGGCCTGAACCAAGGCAATGGCAAGAGGTGGGAGACGGGGACAGATAAGAGAGAACTTTCCAAAACAGAGCAGCAGTATTTATGATAGAACAATTACAGGGAGAGAAGTTACGGCAGTGACTGAATTTTCTGTCTCTGGAGCCTGAGGTAGATGGTGATAGAGTTATTAGGATGGGAAACCCGGGAAGAGAGTTGAGTGAGGTCAACTTTGAGGTGCCGGTCAGACATTAATTTCTTTAGGAGCTGTCTGCACCTGGCCCGCAGGTGTGGGATTAGATAAGACTCAGCACCATCCAGGGAGAAGCTAGAGAGAGGAGAATATTGTATTAGTTGGTAATCTTTTTTTTTTTAATGTTTTTTTTTTAAGATTTTATTTATTCATTATAGAGAGGGGGGAGAGAGAGAGAGAGAGAGAAGGGGGGAGGAGCAGGAAGCATCAACTCCCATATGTGCCTTGACCAGGCAAGCCCAGGGTTTTGAACCAGCAACCTCAGCGTTTCCAGGTGGACGCTTTATCCACTGCGCCACCACCACAGGTCAGGCTAGTTGGTAATCTTTGGTTGTAAGTGACAGAAACTCAATTCAAACTAGGTTAAGAACAAAAACTAAAAAGGAAAAAGAAATTAAGAATTGAGTGGCTCCTTTATCTTGGAGTTTCAAGGGTGAGCCAACTTCAAGCACTACTGGATCCAGGGTTCCCAGTAATGTCCTTGGGTTATCCCCCACTTCACCCCTGCTCAGTCAGTACTGTTTGCTTCTGTCTTTCTTTAGGAGTGGGCCTCCTTCTCTCTCATGGCAGACAGGCCCTTCCCAGTCCCAGGAAAGACACTCACGAATTTCCATTCTACCAGCCAACACTTCAGAAGTAGAAAGCCAATCAGTGGTCCCCACTTGCTCTATCACAATCCCAGGGAGGGACCTGAATGACCCAGCCTTTGTCATGTGCCCAGGTCCAACCTGACCATTGTTTCAAGAAACATGGGGCACTGTCGTTGGACTATTTGCCCTGTGAGTGAGGCCCTCCAGTGCGCACCCCACTATAGACAAGAAATGGGAAAGGATGGAAAAATATGTCAGACAAAATTAAATTAATCACTCTCTCAGTTCACTCTTAGGTTTGAGAGCAGAACCCTGGGGACACCAACATCAAAGGGTTTGACAGAACTTGGGAAGGAGATTGAAGGGTAAGAGGGAGGTTCTAGGAGAAGCAGGATCTTAAAGAGAGGAGAGAAGTTCTACAAGGAGGGGCTGGTCAAAGGCAAATTCTGGAAGGAGTGACAGGCTCCCACTATCCTGGGCCCAACCATCCACCCTCACCAGCGGTGGAAAGGCTGCGAGCCCTGATTGGGCCAGTACAGATTCTACCATCTGACCAAGAAGAGCCCATTTTCTCCCCTGGGAAATTAGGATACTAACAGAACACCCATCCCACAGGATGATGGAGAGGTGCGAATGAGATACAACTAAGAAATGCTTAGATCAATGCCCTGTCAGGGTACCAGGGCTAGGCCAGGGACTGAGCCACTGGATGAGTTTATTAGATGGAAAAGAGAGGAGAGACAGCATGCCAGGCAGAGAGAAAAGGATAATGTGACCCAACCCTCTGGGATGTGCAGAAGGAGCCAGGATTCCCTCCCTGGGAAAGCCCACACTTGTGGGTGGGTGAGTGGGACAGGGATGTAGGACAAGGACCAGATGGGAGCCATGACCTCCAGCAAGTCCTGTGCCTCCTGGAAACCCAGGCTCCTTATCTGTTCAGGGGGGATAAGGAAGTCTATTATCTCTATCCCCTCATTACAGATGAGGAAGCAGAGATTAGCTGAGAGGCCTCTGGAGAGCCCCATGCCTTGCTGAGCCACAACACTGTGGCTCTGCTGGAGCAGATGTGATGTGACAGTTCACTGCAAAGCCTCCTCTCTGTATCAAGGGTGGAAACCATGAAAAGCACCCCAAGAGAAGTGGGGAGTGTCCATGGGAGCAGCCCTCAGAGGGTCCCAGAAGACACTCCTGTGCTCTTATACAAAAATTCAGTATCTTAAGGACCTTAGGGACGATTACATTCATGCATTGTGAGGATGATGCATGCAACTCACAAGTAGAGAAACTGAGCCCAGAGAAGATGAGGTGATTTGTTCAAGGTCACAGCCATGGTGGTTGACCTCCATCTGGAATGCAGATCTCCTGGTCGCTGGTCCTGTGCTGTTTCTCCATTCCAGAATCCACTCCTAACAAATGACATCTCCCCATGCCTCTGTGATAGCGACCTGCTGGTCGGGAACAGTTGGCATGGTCCAGGCCCTTCGCCTTTCTTTTCCTCTGGTCCTCCAAACCACCCTGTGAAATGTTATCCAGGGCAGCTGTAGGAGCTGGTAACAGAGGCACATGTACCTACATAATAAATGTTTTATTGATAGCACATTCATTACAAATCATGTAAAATAATAATCAATGCATCCAGGCTTTGGAACCACCCTCTAAATTATACAGTCCTATTGTACAGATGAGAAAACTGAGGTTCAGAGATGTGAAACGTCTGCCTCAGGGACTTACAGCTAGGAAGCAACAGGGTGAGGATTAGCCTCCAGCCATCTCTGACTCCAGAGCCAGGGTGCCTTGTCCCCACCCTAGTTACTGTGAGATAAGAGATGAGGGACCTGCACAACACGTTGAGGGATGATGGCAAGAGGTGCTGATTCCTGGTGATGAGGGTGGTACCAGTTGTGTAGTGGTTAAACATTTATCCCCTGACGTCTGGCTGCCTGAGTTTGAATCCTGCTTTGCCACTTCTTAGCTTTGTGTCCTCAGACAAGTCACTAGTCCTCTCTGAACCTCAATTTCTCATTTTAAACTGTGGGTGGTAATAAAGTATCATTGGGTTGTTGGGGGGGGGTAAATTAGAAGAGTGTGGCACATGGCCCTGGCTGAGTAGCTCAATTGTTTAGAGCATCGTCCCGATGCACCAAGATTATGGGTTTGATCCCCAGTCAGGGCACATACAAGAATTAACCAATGAATGCATAAGTAAGTGGGACAACAAATTGATGTTTCTCTCCTTCTGCTTTCTCTAAAATCAATAGATAAGTTTTAAAAAATTATTTTTTAAACAGCACCTTAAAAAATAGAGTGTGCTACGTGGCAAGCACAATGGAAGTGTAACCTCGTAATCACTGGCCCCTTGTATGGCATTTTGCAGTGACTGCCTCATTGCCCATCAGTTCTGCTTTTATAACACGGTGGGTTCTGTAGCTGGCCACCTGGGTTCTGCCACTTGCTAGGAAGGTGATCTTGAGCTTAGAGAGAGAGTGAAGGTTAAGCCTTGGGTCTCTCATTGCATGGCTTTATAGCTCATTTTGTGTTTACAATTTTTATTATTTTTCTTGAAGGGGCCTCCCAATATTGTATAAGCTGCACTAACATCATGTAAAACCTGGATTCACCCCTGTGTGAGCAATGCACTGGCCTCAGTATTCTCATCTGTGGAAGTGGGGAGAGTTATTGTAATGATTAAATGAATTAATTTGAATAGAATGCTTTAAAAGCACCTGGCATATAGTAAGTGCCCAATAAGTGTTGACTTCTTAAGCGAATCTGCACCTACTCTGTATGCGAAGTATTAGAAATGTTCTACGTGTCTTACATTCGTCATGTTCTTTAGTTATGTTTGATCTTCACAACCACCCCTCCCATTTTACAGGTGAGAAAACAGAGGTTCAGAAAGGTGAGCTCATAGAGCTCAGAAGCCAAACAGGTCCATGCCCCTAACCACTGCCCTCCACTACCCCTCTGGCAGCTGAAGCTGGAGGACCCAGGACACACATCAAGCAGGCACTGTCTGTCAGGCCCTAGTCACCTGAAGGTGGCCCATGAGGCCCCTGCCAGGGAAGAGGCGCCCCAAGTCCAGACGGGCCTGGGGCCCTGCCACACCTAGTACCCTCATCCCTCCTGTTCCCTAGAGCTTCCTTTTGAGCCCCTGTCACCAGGGGCCCTGGCCCAGGTGGGGCGGGGGCCAACGGGTGACAATGACCGATTTAGAAAGTAAAGTTGCTTCTCAAACAAATAAGAAAGAAGAGGAAAGAAAGAAATGGCCTGCCCGCTTCCTGCCCCACTCTCTCTCCCAGCACCTGGGGCCCAGCTGCGAGGTTTTCACTGCTTGTTTGTTCATCCTGCCTAGAGGAGCCTCTTAAAGCTCCAGCCCCCCTCCATGGGCAGCAGGATGGTTGTGGAGCCACTGGAAATAAGCACCCTTCATGATTGTTTTATTGCTATTGTCTCAAGTATTGTTTTGGACAACAATACCAATAATCATAACAATCCGAGTTTCCTGTCATAGGGAGAGAGGGAATTACCAGCTCCGATGTGGGGGTGGCCATCCCAGCTCTGCGATTTATGGCTTGTGAAGGCCTGGCTAGGTCATTACTTCTCTCTGGACCTCAGTCTCCTTGCCTGTATATGCTGGTGGGGTGATGGTGAGGGCTGGAGGGGGTCAGCACGAGCAGGTTAAAGCACAGCGCCAGGCCCCGTGGCAGCTGCTCAGTCAGTTTACTATGAAAGCCAGGATCCTGCAGGAATACAGCTGTAAGAGCCTTCATAGCTGTGGCTGGAAAGTCCAGAGGACTCGGAGGTAGAACAATTCTTAGTATGTTCTAGCTACTGTTTTAAGCACTTTCTGTATAATAACTCATTTTATCCTGACCACACCAAATGAAGTAGAGACTATTGTCATCCTCATTTGTAAACTGAGGCACCTAAAGCACAGAAAAGTGACTTGCAAAAGGTCAGCATGTCTGGCTGGGGCGAATGCAGAGCCAGGGTGAACCCAGCCTGTCTGGGTCCAGAATCAGAGCTCTTCACTGCATACCCTGCCCAGGGCGCAGATCTGGCTGGGTAGGGTCTAATTTGCTGTGTGACCACGGACGAGTCATTTGCCTTCTCAGCCTTAGTTCTTGATCTGCAAAGTGAGCAGCCCATAATACCCGCCCGTAGATATTACACAATCCTAAGAGAGAGTTGTGCTCAGATTTAGTGATGATGTAGAGAAAGACTATGAATGAATGTAACAGGAGCTCAGGAAGCCATGGCTGTCTCTGCCGTAATTATTATTAGTTTTAGAGTCACAGGCCAGCGCCAGCCTGAAGGATGCTGAGGGCCCTGCCCAGCTCTGAAAAGCTATAGCTGGCGGTTGCAGCTGGGTAGTGACTCCAGGAGGCACCTGGTGAGAGGTGACTCCACCCATTGGGGCTAAAAAAATCCCTGAGGCTGCCACTGTGCAATCTGCCAGCTACCTGCCCCATTTCATTGCAAACTCTCCAACTCTGCTTCCCTGCCCCCTCCCTACCTCCCTTTAGCAGTGGCTCTGGAGAAATTACATACGCGACCTCTCTGAGATGGGGAAAAAAAATACACCTTGCAGAGGTTTATTGGATTAGAGATAATGTAGATAAAGTACTTAGCATAGTACCTGACATGCAGCCTCAAAGAGGTGACCAGAACCTGAGTTTTGGGGCCAACCTATGTTCTAGTCCTGGCTATGCCATTTGCTGTTATTTCTTATGAACCTGGAAAACAGATCAGCATGGTGCCCAACACTCAGTAATTGCCTAATTAATGACAATAGTGGCTGCGACCGTTTCTTGTACTTTATAAGGATGTCTAGAGGCCCTCAAAGATCCTTAGGGTGTAATGTTTTCTCTAGTGGTGGTTTATTTCTCTGTTTGCCCCTCCAGAACTCCCCTCTGCCCTTCTACATCCTGTTCTGTGCCCTGGGAGGTGACCTGTGTGAGCAGGACCGATGGTCTCCTTTGCCTTCTGGCTCCTGGCTGGGTGGAGCAGGAGGGCAGAGGGGAGGTGGAGAATGGGGCCCCTTCCTGCAGGGTTGCCAGGGGTTGGGTGTACAAAGGCTACAGCTCCTGTAGGCAGCATCCTGCATATATTTCTGACCCTGGGTCCAGGTACCTGCTCACTCCCCATCCTTGAGGCCTTGGTGGAAACAGTTCCCCATGGCTGCTGGCTGCTGGCTCCAGAACACTGCATGATCCCTCTGGGGTTCTCTAAATCCTGCCCATGTCTTTGTTAATAGTCCCTTGATGAAACCCTCTTCAGCCTGACCAGGCGGTGGTGCAGTGGATAGAGCATCGGACTGAGATGCGGAGGGCCCAGGTTTGAGACCCAAGGTCGCCAGCTTGAGCGCGTGCTCATCTGGTTTGAGCAAAAGCTCACCAACTTGGACCCAAGCTCGCTGGCTCCAGCAAGGGGTTACTCGGCCTGCTGAAGGCCCACGGTCAGGGCACATATGAGAAAGCAATCAATGAACAACTAAGGTGTCTCAATGCGCAATGAAAAACTAATGATTGATGCTTCTCATCTCTCCATTTCTATCTGTCTGTCCCTATCTGTCCCTCTCTCTGACTATCTCTGTCTCTGTAAAAACAAAACAAAATAAACAAAAAAAAACCAAATCTGATAATTGATGCTTCTCATCTCTCTCTGTTCCTGTTTGTCTGTCCCTATCTATCCCTCTCTGTCTCTGTAAAAAATTAAAAAAAAAGAAAAGAAAAAAAAGAAACCCTCTTCAAATTACTCAGTTTGAGTACACCATCTGTTTCCTGCAGAGCCCCAATCACATTGTATTCTGTTGTGCTCATCTAGGACTTCAGGTATGGTAGAGGAATAGAATACACACGGGGGGATTTCACATACGGGGATTTACCTGCTTAGTGAACTCTTGCTGAGCATCTGCTGTGTGCCAGAAAGATGACCAAGATACAGTCCCTGACCTCAAGGAGTTCATGGGCTAGTTGGGGAGGCAGACCCCAAACAGACAACCACAGTGCTTGCTCAAAGCCATAGCCAAGGCGTGGGCAAACCCTGTGGCAAGGCAAAGGGAAACCATCAAATTCCGGGAGAGGCTGGGAAGGCTGCACAGGAGAAGGACTCTGGATCAGCAGCTTAATATATATATATAATAACATTTTATTTAACCAATATCCCAAAATATTATCAATATATATTATCAATTAAAATTGGTATAAAAGCTCTTAAAATTTGTTATATGTTTTTCTAAATTTTCAAATTCTTGTGTGTATTTTACGCTTAGAGCCTAGCTCGGTCAGCCTGGCTGTAGTTCGGGGCCCAGGAGCCACCTATGGTTAGGGATAAGCAGGCATTTCATCTGATCCTCCCAACAGCTCTGGGACGTGAATGGTGCTGTTACTCCCGTTTCACAGATGAGGAAGCAGAGACTAAGCGGTTAAGTCACTCGCCTGAGGTCACTGTTACTTTCTGGTCGGACAGGATTTGAACCTGCATCTGTGTAGCTCCAAAGCCAAGCTCTTCCTGCTGCCCTGCTCTGTCTCGGGGCCTGCTCCTCCTCCCCAGAGAGAAACAGCTACACAAAAGGGCTCAAAAGTCAAAACTTCAACTGAGGTCTTCTGACCCCCAATTCTATAACGTTTCTACCTCAGGTTGATTCTATGGAACAGATTGGGGAGGGGTAACAAGCCTCCAAAACAGGTTCGGACCCATAGCAAGATGGCATGGGGGGAGGGTGGCAGACGAGAACTAAGGTCTGCTGGTTGGTTGTTAAATTCTCTTTGGGGAACAGCTTGTTAATGGACAGAAGGCACAGTCTGGATGGCAAGAGTGAAGGTGGCGACTAGCCTAGGTACACTGAGAAGTCAGCGTGGCATCTCTGCCAAGGCCATAGTCAGCAATTCCTTCTTAGCCCAAACACTGGATTATCCAAAAATGCCTATTCCCCAAGCCTAGTAGTGGTCACAGTAAATTAGTCCCCATCATTTCACACTGATGCTTGGGATTTTTTTAAAGACTTTATTCATTTTAGAAGAGAGAGAGAGAGAGAGAAAGAAGGGGGAGGAGCAGAAAGCATCAACTCCCATGTGTGCCTTGACAGGGCAAGCCCAGTGTTCCAAACTGGCAACCCCAGTATTCTAGGTTGATGCTCCATCCACTGCGCTGCCACAGGTCAGGCCAATGCTTGGGAAATTAAAACGGGATGATCAAGGTAAGACATTCTCATGGATAGCTTACCCCAGCTCTTATGTGGAAATAGTCATGGGAGAATTCTCAGACCCACATCCAGGCTTTAAAAGAGAAACTAGAGCCATGGGATAATTGGCAGCAAGGGGAGTTCCCTGGCATGCCCAGGGTGTGTGTTTGGTGACTCCAGAGCTGTTGTGGGATGCTAAAAATAATGATCAGTGGCTGAGTATTCCCAACCTGTTTACTATGTATTTATCAATTATCCCTCCACTCATAGAAGCATCCATCTAACCATCTATGGTATGCCCACCCATGCATCCATCTCTCAACTCCTTCATTCATCCAGCCATTGGCTCACTTCCTCCCCAACCTATCATCTGCCCATCTGTTACTATTGAGTCTGCACCGAATCCTGGGCTGGATGCTCTAAATGCAACAATGAGTAAGACTCTAGTGAGGCCAATGGACGCTTAGTCTAAGCAAGTGTGTAGTGATGGAGGGTTCTCGGAAGTGCAGTGGGAGCTCCAAGGAGGAGATGCCCAGCTGTGCCCTAGAGAGTCAGGGAAGGCTGCTCAAGGAAGGAAAATCTGAGCTGGTTTTGAAAGAGGAACAGGGACTTGTGAAGCCAGAAGGAGGAAGCCTGACTGATAGGATGGGCAGTGATGCGGGCTGGCCAGTGACACAGAAGGACCCGCGGCAGAAGTTGGTGGAAGGAAATGAAGGACTGGCCTTGAGCCAAGATTTCACCCCAGGTTCTCAGGAGTGGCTTAAATGGTGACAACTCAGAAGTTTACATCAGCCTTACCAGGTCCTGCCTTCTCTTAGCATAGCGTGGGGTCTGAGATGTTAGACCTCGTAGACCTAGAGAGCATCTGAGTTAGTTCCCTTATTGTAAGCTGGGGAAATGGATGCCCTGAGAGGAGGAAGGATATGCCAAAGTCACAAAGAGAGTTAGGGGGTCCCCAGGCCTAGCTCTCTAACCCCAATGCATTCTGGTGTTCTTTCCTCTAGAATCTAGGTCCCAACTATCCCCACCACACGCACACGCACACACACACACACCCCACGATACAAGTCTAAACACTTGCAACCCCTATTGCCACTGGGTTTCTGCCCTGATCCCACAAATAATTAGATTGTTAGAATTCATTCATGCTCTCTTCATTATCCCATTTAATTCCCACAACAATCCCAGAAGACTGGAATGACCACTTTTTACAGATGAGGGGGAAAGAGGCTCAGAGAGGGGAAGGGACTTGCCCAGAGTCACACAGCTCAAAGGCAGCAGAGCCAGCTGCTTCCTGACTTCACGCCCTGTACCTGCTCTGAGACACCAGGCAACACTTCACGTAGCCTTGACTATTCTGGCCCCTGACTAATCCTGTGCTGTTGAAGTCAAGGGCTGTGGACAGACAGGAACCAAACTGGAATTGGGGACTGGCAGGTGGGGGAAGGACTCTGGAAGGGAAACCTTGGAGATTGTTTTCACCTGTAACCTGCTCTGCCCCACCCAGCAATGGAAAATGTGTGTCAGAGGAAGCTGCTGGCTGGGCATGGGCTAGGTGTGCGTGGGTGGCAGCACGTAGAGGGGCACTGGGGGGGCAGGATGTGCTGGGGTTGGGGGGCATGGTCAGGGCTGCTGGAGCAGGGTTCAAGTTCTGCCTTTTTCTTTCTGGTCCTCACTTTCTTTTTTACGTTCTCAGAACTAACGATAAGACTTTCACTTCCAGAAGGATGGACAGACCATCCTACGAAAGCCGACCCCAAGCTCTGCCTCCCAGATCTCCTTGGCCACTGCCAATTCTCTGCTCACTAGTTCATTCCACAAGCATTCTTGCTGTGTGTCTGGATGGCCTCTTCCCTACCCGGAGAAGTACATGCATGATCCAGTGGAGACAGAACCAAGAGGAGACAGCTACAAAACCTGGGTGGCACAGTCCAGCCGGGGTTGGGGCGCTGGCCCAGGAGGCTTCCTGGAGTCCAGCACGACACATAAGGGAGGGAACAGTAACCGCTCTGCCGTGTGCACTAACCACAAGCTAGATGAAAGGGCAGGGAGCTTTAAAGGCTTTCATACATTTCCATCCTCAAACAGCCCCGGGAGGTAGGAGCTGCTAGGATTCCCATCTTACAGGTGAGGAAGTTGGGGCATGGAGGTAAGAACTTGCCCAAGGTCTCACTGCTAGGTGCTAGGACATGGCCAAGCCAGGACATCGAAACCAGGCGGCCTGCTCTTAACCGCTCCACTGTGGAAAGGGGAGAGGGACATGGGCATTGAGGGCAGGCTGTAGAGTCAGCGACCAGAGGAAAGGCCCAAAGAGGAGAAGCGTCGGCGCTGAGAGGGGCCGGGAAGGTGCCTAGTGGTGGCGACCCTGGGGAGCAGCCAGAGCCCAGGCAAGGACTGCAAAGCGTTGCCCTGGACACTGGGGGACTGTGGACACATTCTGAGCAAGGGAATGACAGGGATGTATTTGTCCTAGAAAGGTACCCTCCTTTAAAGTGGTGATGGGTGGGAGCCTAAGTGGACAAAAGTTAAATGTGGTCTATTTCACTGTCAGTTTCCAAGTGCTACTATAACCCAGTACACTGCTCACAAAAATTAGGGGATAGTTTATAGCAGGGGTCCCCAAACTGCGGCCCCCTGAGGCCATTTATCTAGCCCCTGCCGCACTTCTGGAAGAAGCACCTCTTTCATTGGTAGTCATTGAGAGGAGCACATTGACCATCTCATTAGCCAAAAGCAAACCCATAGTTCCCATTGAAATACTGGTCAGTTTGTTGATTTAAATTTACTTGTTCTTTATTTTAAATATTGTATTTGTTTCCGTTTTGTTTTTTTACTTTAAAATAAGATATGTGCAGTGTGCATAGGGATTTGTTCATAGTTTTTTTTATAGTCCGGCCCTCCAATGGTCTGAGGGACAGTGAACTGGCCCCCTGTGTAAAAAGTTTGGGGACCCATGGTTTATAGCTTCGTATTCAATATCCCCTAATTTTTGTGAGCAGTATATGTACTTTCACCAGGTGGCTCAAGACAACGAATGTATTTTGTCACTGTTCTGGAGGTCAGATGATTGAAATCAAGGTGTCATCAGGGCCATGTTACCTGAGACTCTGGGAAGAAACCTTTCTTGTCTCTGCCTAGCTTCCGGTGGTGGTTGTCAATCCTTGGCATTCCTTAGTTTTCAGACACTCGTCTCATGGCGTTCTCTCTGTGAGCCTCTCTCCTCTTCTTATAAGGATAGCAGTCATATTGGATTAAGGGCCCATCCTACTACAGTATGACCTCATCTTAACTAATTATATCTGCTACAACATTATTCCCAAATAAGGCCACATTCTGAGTTCTGGGGGTTGGATCTTCAACATATCTTTTCTGGGGGAAACAATTCAACCTATAACATGTCATTAAAGTGCTTGTCATATAGATAAATCTGGAATTTAAAAAAGAATTCCTGCCTGACCTGTGGTAGCACAATGGATAAAGCGTTGACCTGGAACACTGAGGTCACTGGTCCAAAACCCCGGGCTTGCCTGGTCAAGGCACATACAGAGAAGCAAAACCTATGAGTTGATGCTTCCCGCTACTCCCTCATCACCTTTCTCTCTCTCTCGAATCAATAAATAAAGTCTTTTAAAAAAAAAAGCCGGCCTGACCTGTGGTGGCGCAGTGGATAAAGCGTCGACCTGGAATGCTGAGGTCGCCGGTTCAAAACCCTGGGCTTGCCTGGTCAAGGCACATATGGGAGTTGATGCTTCCAGCTCCTCCCCCCTTGTCTCTCTCTCTCTCTCATTCTCTCTCGTCTCTAAAAAAATTAATAAAAGTAAAAAAAAAATTAAAAAAGAGTCAACCAAAGAATGTATAAACAAGTGAAATAACAAATTGATATCTCTCTCAAAGTCAATAAATAAAAAAATAAAAAATATTTTAAAAAGCCTATACAGATTGCATGTCGCAGTTGGAGATTCAGAAAATATCGCCTCAGCATATCTGTCCCCCACATTAATACTTTGCCCTAGTGAGTACAAAATAAATGTTTGAGAAATACTTGACTTGTGGTCCCCTAAGGTCCTCAGGTCTTTCCTTAACAAGTTAGAGAAATAGAATAAAAGTCCCCAGAGAATAAAGTCAAGCTGCCCTCTGTCCTGGATTCCTGACAGGCAGCTGCTCCACTGACCTGGGCACCTCCTTCCCCTCCTGCCTGGGCACCAGCTTGGGGCATAGTCAGTCATGAGAAGAATAATGAAGGATAGAAAGGAGAGGCCTCGACTTCCTCCCTGGATTAAGCAGAACCCACGGTTGTCAGTCCTCTCCCTTGCTTCCCCATTCAAACAGGCTCAGACTGCTCCATTCAGAAAAATGTCCATGCTCTACTCCTGCCTCCTGGACCTGGTTCAGGCCTTTATCTTTACCACTGGGACTATTGCCCTAGCCTCCAAACTGATTTCCCTGCCACCAGCAGCCAATTGGGTCACTGTAAACATGAATCTGATGACTTCTCTTCCTGCCATAAAACCTTCAATGGCTCCCTGTTGCTCTCAGAATAAAGTCCAGATTCCTTGGCCGACCATTTCAAGGCTTGTACAAGTTGGTCTCCAGGTAGCTATCCAGACTTGTTTTTCACTATTTCCCTACTTTGTGTGCTCTACCCTACAGGCATTGTAGTTTCCAGAATTTCCACTGGAAAGACACCGGGTGGTACATTCTAATAGGAAGGGGACACGGTGGTGCTTGTCCTGAAGTTGTCTCTGTGAGCGGGAACACCTGAGCGTACTGGCGGTGCTTTCCTCTTTTCTGCATCTGCTCCTTAGCACATGCTGTTCCCTCCACATGGAATGCTCTCTCCACACCTCCATTTTTCAACATCTGATTCAAAGGACATCTTCACCCTGATCACATAATCAAAGGGACTGCTCCCTCCTTGAAAAAAAACTTCCTTATGAAGCTTACTCCAGTCCACCTTGACCAGCAGCTGTACCTCCCTTCCCTTGGAACTAGGTTCTAGTCCCAGGCCAGCAGCCGAATGGCAGGAAGAACAGGGAAGAAAAGTACCAGATTGGAGACCTGGCTGGCAATATACTTTGTCAGTGTCTTGCTGCATGATCTTGAGCAAGTCACTTTCCCTCTCTGGGCCTCAGTTCCCCTCTGTAGAGTGGGATATGAGGAAAGACATCTAAGCAGGGTGAAAGCACGAGCCAAGTTTCTCCCTCCACCCTGGGCCTGGCCAGAACTTGGTCCTATGAACAAGAGCTTCTGGGGTCCTTTATTTTGTTTTAATTTGCATAGGTTTGCATAGGCACTATAAGAGGCACTGACTATATTTCATTCATAGAAAGAATTGAGATTGTCATCTAATTGATGTCCAGGGATAGAAAAGACCCAGTAGTTCACGGTTCCATTTAAATCTTAGCAGTCAGAGGCCTTTAGTAAGTAACTCTCCAACCCCCTCCTTTCAGAAATGAGTAACTGAGGCTCAGAGAGGGAAAGTGACAAGGCCAAGACCAGCGGGAGCAGGTGGGAAGAGTTCCAGGCTCCCTCCCAGGCCCCCTCCCGAGTTCCCCGCTGTCTGCCAGGGAAATGCACTAGGCCCCTCGCTTCTCTCTCCACGCAAGGTGGAAGAAGGTGCAAGGGGGGCTTAATTTTCTTATGAGGCCCTCCTCTGCACCCCAGAATAACAAAGCCTGCCGGTGTGGCAGCCTCCGCAACCACGACAGGAAACCAAAGTGCAGTAGAAAGGCAGATGGGAGTGGAAAATCCTCTCTGAGATGTTAGATCGTTGCTTTCACCTGTCCTAAAAATAACTCAGTTTATTAGATATTGATAGTTGACAAGATAACCCACAAGTTATTCCACTGAGGCTGGGGAGGGGAGAGAGTGCGATCCTGTCTGAGCCAGAAGGGAGCTGGAAGACTCTGCTCCGGATGGATGAGCCGGCTGGACTCTTCGAGCTCAGTGTTTGGCCAACGGCGGTAGAGGGACTAAGACACACCTGGATGCTGCCTTCAAGAGATTTTTTTAGTCTCTGGATGGGGGAGACAGATAACAAAAGTCAACAAAATCATTGCAAATTGGGATATGGCCTATGAGGGGAACCAGCAGTGCTAAGACACAAAGGGGTGGGGGGGTGGGGCAGACCAGGCTGGGCAGGGAGGCCCCTGGAAGGAGGAAACATTTAAACTGAGACCTAGAGAAGGAGAAGCCAGCTCAGCAAAGAATGGAGGGCAGGGCATCTCCAGGAGAAAGACCAGCAGGTACAACAGCCAGAAAGTGGGGAGGAAGGAGCGTGTTGGTTCCTGAAAGGCCAGTGCAGGGGGAAAGAGGAAAGAGGTGTAGACTTGCAGGGGGAGGCTGAAAGGGGCAGGGCCAGACCTGGCCTTGAGGACCTGCTTAGCCTATGGGTTTGATTCCAGGTCAATGGGAAACCAAAGAAACAAGGTTTGAGTCCTAGAAGCATGGGGTGTGGTTTGTTTGCTTTTTAGGAAGCTCCCTCTTGCCTATAGTGGGCGATGATGGTGGGGGCTGGAGTGGGGCCAAACTGCAAGAAGGCAAGTTAGGCAGGGAACAGTGTCCAGGTAAGACTGCCTGCTGGTGGCCTGGACTAAGATGGGAAAGGGAAAATGGAGTGAACTAGATGGATTCAAAATCTGTTTTGGAAATCAACTTCCTGGGAGTTGCAGATGGACTGGATGGGGGTGGGGTGGATGGTAGAGAGGAAGAGGGCCCTCCAGGGGACACCCAGGTTTCTGGCCTGAGTGCCTAGTGGGTGGCGCTGGCATTTCCTAAAGTGGGGAAACCTGTAGGGGGGAAGGCCAGGTGTGGGGATCCAGTTTGGGGTTGAGAAGTCTGCAGGTCACCAAGAGAATCTGCGAGGAGGCAGCTCCAGAGGCTCTGGCAGTCTAGGAGGAAAGAAAGTAATCGGTCCTCCCATCATTAACCAAGTCTAAACAGTGAGCTCTAGGGGACTAGAGACCAGGTGCTTTGTATTGTAGCTTCAGCATCTAGAAAGGTATCTTGCACATAGTGGATGCTCAACAAGAAGCTAGATGAAGCAAGATGGATGAATAGGCTCCTGGACACAGAGGTGTTTAATATTTAAGGAATTCTCTGACTCCTCTCACCTCACATCCAGTAGATCAATGATTCCTGCAGCTTTGACTTCCTCAGTGTTACTCAAATCGGCCTCCCACCCCATCCTGCTACTGCTACCCTAATTCAGAGCCTCTGCATTTAACTATATTTACAGTGACCTTTATGAGAACCTACTATGTGCCAGCCACTGAGTGAGGCCCTTTATGAGCAGTTTCCTCATTTAACCTTCAAAACAATACAAATAAGTGGGAAAGCTTTCTCCCCTTTTACGGCCCTCAGCACTACTGCACCAGCGTCCTGTGTGATCTCAGTGCCTTCAGGTACCACACTACTAATCCGTCCTCCGCACTTCCACCAGAGTGGTTTTAGAAAGATCAAATCTGCCTGACCTGTGGTGGTGCAGTGGATAAAGCGTCGACCTGGAAATGCTGAGGTCACCGGTTCGAAACCCTGGGCTTGCCTGGTCAAGGCACATATGGGAGTTGATGCTTCCAGCTCCTCCCCACCTTCTCTCTCTCTCTCTCTCTCTCTCTCTCTCTCTCTCTCTCCTCTCTCTCTCCCTCTCTGTCTCTCTCTCTCCCTTTCTTCTCTCTAAAAAATGAATAAAAAAAATTAAAAAAAAAAAAAAAAAAAAGAAAGATCAAAATCTGGTCTGTCCTTCCTCCCTTAAAACCCTCTCATCACCTGCAGGATGGCGACCCATCACCTAGCTCGGCCTACAGGCCCCCAAGTTCCAGCTCATCTCCCTCTTGGCGTCATCTGAACCTTTGCCTGCACTTCCCTGGAGCACCCAATGCTCTGTCTCATCTCTGAGCCTTTGCCCATGCTGTGCCCTCTGCCACATTGCCCTTCCTGCCCCTGGTTCATTCACACTCACCATTCAAGGCTCAGCTCTTCATACAGTCTTCCTTGATTCCAATACTTGCTTGGTTGGGGGCCCCTCAAGCCACCCCCCTCCCTACTCCATGTTGACTTCATCAGTACCTATAATAATTTTTTTCACATGGTAATTTCTCTCTTAATGTACAGGATTACTCCCCACTCACCAGGTCTAGTGGTTCCTGGCTGAACTCAAACCCAATCCAAAGGGCATGGAGGTCCTGCCAAGTCAGGGGTCATTAATCTCTCCCTCCCCCAGTGTGGAGGAGTCTGGGGACAGAGGCCTGCTTCCCGTCCTCTTAGCCCTTAGGCTCTGACACCTCTTCAGGGCAGGAAACTCTTCCTTGTCACAGAGCTGAAGGCCTCCCTCCCTCCCCCCCCCCTCTGCTCCCTACCCCAGACCACTCCCCTCCCTATCCCCCCTGGAGGGTCCTGGTAAAAGCATCCGCTTGTCAGTGTAAATCTGCTGGGTTCTGACCAGCAGCTGGAGATGGATGGGCAGGAAGCAGTAACAATGGATGAAAGACCCTCTGTGCCCAGGTGGGTGGGGGAGGGAGAGGCAGGAAACAGAAGCCTCCCTCCCAGGATAGCCAGGAGCGGCTGGCTGGAGGCCTGGGATGCCAGAACCTGCGGGGTTTATTTGGATTCCCCAAGGATCTAAGCTGGGAGCCCTTCACAAACATCAGATCAGCTCATCTCCATGGGGCGCCAGGTCCAGGATGTGTGTGACAAGAATGTCGGTTTCAGACATCACTGTTTGTCCCCAGGGCCTAGCACAGGGCCAGCTACACACTAGAGGCTTGTTTGTTGAAGGAAGAAATTAATCTTGGCACTACTAATAACTAAAAAGCTGCAGTTTTATATAGATTTTCTTTAAAAAAAAAAAAAGCATCCACAGTGATCGCTTTCCTCCTTCAGCGATTTTGCACATCCTGTTCCTTCTGCCTGGCATGCTCTTCCCTCTGTTTTATGCTAAATCAGCACCTTCTCATTCCCCTTTAGCCCAGCATCCTGCCAATTCGGGGCATTTTTTTATAAATCAAAAATCCTCTTACTTAATATATATCCTTATGTTTTTTACATCCTGTCTCTCCCATCAGAATATAAACTCCAAAAGGATTTCTTGTTCATTGTTATCTCCCAGGAGCCAGTGCTTAGAAGATGCTCCCTAAATAGTTGTTAAAGAGAGAAAGAGATGGATGAATGAGTCCCTGTAATAATGTCATTCACACCAGATGCTCTGCAATCTGCTTCCTTGAAGAGAACAAAAGGGGGTCTTCTTGCTCTTGAGCTGAGGATTATAAAGCCCCAACCCGCGGTGAGTGGCTAGGTCCCAGGTCAATAACTGTGATGACTGCAAATCATTTTAGGGCTTTGCTTCCCCTGTAAACATAGTTGAGGTTCACCAGAATCTGGTGTGCACAGGGTGGGGGGAGGCCTGTATGTGGGAGTGTCTGCTGCCTGTCTAGCACGCTTCAGTGAACACTGGAGTGGGCAGGGCTGGTTCCATCAAAAGGTCCATTTCAAAGATGGGAAAACCAAGGCCCAGAAGTGCCAAGGTCACACATGCATCAGTCCAGAGCTTTACCAGCAAAGAGCTATAGATACGTTGAGTCCTGAGATTTGTTCATTCATTCAACAAATACTTATTGACCACCTATTATGTGTCTGGCATGGTGCTAGAAACTGGGGATAGAGCAATGACTGAAGACTCAGAGACTAAAAGGCTCAGCCCACCTGACAAAGCTCCTCCAGTGACCTTGACAGCAAGTCCCCGCTGGGCCAGATGTGAGAGCTGGGCATAGGACAAGGAAGAAGAACTCCATTCTTAGCAGAGAAAGGGAGAGTTGATCTGGGGCTGGACAGAGAGAATCTGAAATGAAGGAAAGTGTTGACTATGACTAAGAAACCAGCTCAGCTGGGGGTGGTAACCCTGCTCATGCACCTACTGTTGCCAGCAGGGTTTGGATTGGAGCCCAGAAATTCAGTGTCTTCAAGTGGAATAATTTGTGCCATCTCAAGAGTAGTGGACCCTGTAAGATGGGTGGATAATGGAGGAAGGCCACGTGAGGAACTCAGACCTGGGAATTTTGGCTAGGGCCACCCACAACCAAGCACGCCAAAAGAAACTTCCCAGAGGTCCTTGGGAAAAAAGCAACCGTCCGTCAGCCAGTGAGATTTCACCACGTCATATTAGCTTGACCACCCTTGGGGCCCTTTAAATATCTCTTACGCAGGTCACCCCTTGTGACTTCCCTGGCCTCCATATCCCCTCGGGGCCAATGAACCTCTTTGGATGGGAAGCGCTCTGTACTCAATAAAGCCTTTTATTATTCCACACTTCGTGGCTCTGGCCCCTTCCTTCCTTTTCGGTGGGGAAAAATACCTTACCCAGTCAACAGAGAAGGCCGGAGGCCACTCATTCACTCTGGAAATTCATATTAATCACTTGTTCTATACCAGACCCTGAGCTGAACCCTGTAGTTACCAAAATAAAGGAGATATAGTCCTACCTGTAAAAGTCCTGGGTACTTGGGGTCACACAGACTTGTAGACAGGCCTAAGATCCTGGCCACCTGAAGCCAGCACAGAGTAGCAAGCAATGCCTTCCTGACTCCATGTCTACACCAGAGATACCCGGCACCACTGAGACCATCATGAGGCCAGACAAACCTGGGGCTGGTCTCAGCTCCACCTCTGGGTCAACATGTGACTGCAAGCGAGTGACTTAATGTCTCTGAACCTCAATTACCTAATGTAAAATGGAGATAATAACAGTACCTGCTTCTGTGGTTCTGTGAGAATTTGATGAAATAAGCTACAAAGTTCTTCACATACAGGTGCTTAAGAAATAGTAAGCCAAGCCCTGGCCAGGTAGTTCTGTTGGTTAGCACATCATCCCAATAAGCCAAGGTTGTGGGTTCAATCCTCAGTCAGGGCACATACAAGAATCAACCAATGAATGCATAAATATGTGAGACAACAAATTGATGTTTCCTCCCTCTCTCTCAAATCAATAAACAAATTTAAAAAAGAAAAGAAAAGAAAGAAAAAGAAATGGTAAGCTGAAAGCTGACTTCTCTTTTGTGTAGAAGTAGTGTGTGCCCTACTGTCACAATTATCACTGCTTCATCTCACAAGCTCAGTCTTGGATAGAATCAGTCAGTCATGTGACAAACATGTACAGAGCTCTGACTGCCAGGCCCAGTGCCCAGCATGGGGGAACAAGAATGAATGAGATGCAGCCCCGACCCAGGAGTTGGTCACCAGCCAGAAAGGAGCAGATATTGTAGTGTACTTGTAACAAGTCCTTGGCGATGTTATAATAGACTCTGGGGACACAGCAGACAGTGAGGGAGCCTCATTTATACCTCACAATAGTCCTTCACAAGGTGTACATTGTTAACCTCATGTCACTGATGAGCAAGTAGAGACTCAGAGAGACAAATTCACCTGCCCAGGGTAACATAAACTCTGTCTCCAGAACCCAAGCTCTGTCGACACAAGCACCCTGCACACAGCAAATCCTGTTCTCCAAAGTCCTGTACAGATGTTGGCTCCTTCAGACAGTAAACACTATTGCACCCTGCTAGGTGCTCAGCCTGGTCCTGGGTATAATGGGAATGGAGGTGAATAGGATATGACCCCTACCCCACCTCCAGCCAGCAAAGAGCTCAATTTGTACCCTGGCTGGGTGGCTCAGTCAACTGGAGTGTTATCCTGATATGCAAAGGTTGCAGGTTCGATCCCAGGTTATGACATATACAGGACAGATTGATGTTTCTGTCTCTCTCTCTTTAAAATCAGTAATTCTTAAAAAAAAAAGAGGTAGATTTGTGGCATGTTTGGGTTCGATCCCTAAGTCTTCTTGGTGACACTGGTGAGGGACCCTTTAGCACTGGTCCAGCCTCCCCGCCCCCACCAAAGTGTCTATGAGGCTGCCGGGAAACACTGAGCGAGGGAGCGAGGGAGGTTCTGATAGCTTCAGGCCCTCAGGGCCAGCATGTGCTCTCAGCCTGGCTCTGACTCACTACCCACACCTGGCGCTGGCCTCAGGCAGCCACGCTGCTGGAAATAGACACGGGGCAGAGAGCAGGAGCTACAGAGGGCAGGGAGGCAGCACCTGCACGCGTGGTTGCCGTTCCCACCCTCTCTGCCAGGAAGCAGAGAACTGGCATCCAGCAGAGCCCAGCCAAAATTGCTAGGTTTGGGGATGCTCCTTGGAGCTGAAGACCCCAGCCCACCTGGGGTTGTCTGAAGAGCTGTGATGATTACAATAAAAATAATGATGACGCCTCGCTTCCCACAAGGCTCGTGGTTGCTGAACACTTGCTGTGTGCCAGGCACTGGCCTGAGTAAGTGCTTTGCATGTCTTAATGATCTCATTAAACTCTCACAGCTCCCCAAGAGGTTGTAATGTGATTAAGCCCATTTTACAGTGAGGAACATGAGATTCAGAGAAACAGTAACTTGCCGAAGACCACACAGCCCCTATATTAGGCAACATGGACCCACCTCAAGTTCCCCACCCAAACCCAGCTCAGATGGCTCATTCCAGGTCACACATGCCAGGTCTTTTCCCATCTGCCCTGCCTACATCACCTCCCAGCTGTGCCAAGGTAAGGCCTGCCTCCTTTCTCATCACTCCGGGAAGCAGAAATCAAACCAGAATCCTTCTTTCCTCCCTACCTCTCACAATCCTGCTCGGCTTTCAGCCCAAGTCTGATCACACTGCCTCCCTGCCTGAAACTGACAGCAGCTCCTCATTGCCCTCGTGAAAACCTGCATTGAAGGCCCCAAGTAAACTGGGCTCTGCCCACTTCTCCAGTCTCATAGCTCAGCAATCTTTGCTTGAGCAAGTCAGGATACCTCCCAGGGCTCACTCCCTTGGTGGGCATAGCACCTCTGTACAGTGAAGAGGATAAAGGGGCTGATGCATGTAAAGCATCTAGGAGGGTACGTGGTGCATGGCTGGTGTTTCAGGAAGCCCTCCCACCCCACCACCAGCTCCAAGCCAGAGGCTGGGGCCGAGTTAGTGGTGTGTGGAACGCTGTCTGTTGTGAGCCAGGCTAGAGTCAAAGGCTTTCTGGTGCGCCAGCCCAGAGGCTGTCAATGCTACTAGAATTCATCTTGCTGAGAAATTCTGAAAGGCTCCAGGGAAGCAGTAGTTGGAACTGAACGGGAAAAATGGCAAAGGAACCGTTGACGAGAATGTGAAACGGTACAATCACTGGAAAACAGTATGGCGATTCTCCAACCAATTGAAAGTACAATTGCCACATGATCCAGCAATTCCTCTGCTGGGTGTAAACTCAAAAGAACTGAAAGCAGGGTCTCAAAGAGATATCTGCCCACCAGTGTTCATAGCAGTGTTATTCGCAATAACTAAACATAGAAGCGACCCAAAAGGTCATTGACAGATGAATGGATAAATAAAATATGGTACATCCATATAATGGAATGTTACCAGCCCCAAAAAAGAAGGAAATTCTGACACACGCTACAACATGGGTGAACCTTGAGGACATTATACTAAGTGAAATTAACCAGTCAAAAATAAAAAGACACGGCCCTGGCCGGTTGGCTCAGCGGTAGAGCGTCGGCCTGGCGTGCAGGAGTCCCGGGTTCGATTCCCGGCCAGGGCACACAGGAGAGGCGCCCATTTGCTTCTCCACCCCTCCCCCTTTCCTTCCTCTCTGTCTCTCTCTTCCCCTCCCGCAGCCAAGGCTCCATTAGAGCAAAGATGGCCCGGGCGCTGAGGATGGCTCTGTGGCCTCTGCCTCAGATGCTAGAATGGCTCTGGACACAACAGAGCAACGCCCCAGAGAGGCAAAGCATCGTCTCCTGGTGGGCATGCCGGGTGGATCCCAGTCGGGCGCATGCGGGAGTCTGACTGCCTCCCCGTTTCCAGCTTCAGAAAAATTGAAAAAAAAAAAAAAAAAAAAAAAAAAGACAGCCTGACCAGGCAGTGGCACAGTAGATAGAGCATCAGACTAGGATGCGGAGGACCCAGGTTCAAAACCCCGAGGTTGCCAGCTTGAGCGCGGGCTCATATGGTTTGAGCAAGGCTCACCAGCTTGAGCCCAAGGTCACTGGCTCAAGCAAGGGGTCACTTACTCTGCTGTCGCCCCACGGTCAAGGCACATATAAGAAAGCAATCAATGAACAACTAAGATGCCACAACGATGAATTGATGCTTCTCCTCTCTCTCCCTTCCTGTCTGTCCCTATCTGTCCCCCTCTCTATTTCTGTCTCTGTCATGTGCGCACGCACACATACACACACACAAAGACAAATACTGTATGAGGTGGTTGACAGGGGCTGGGGGAGGGGAAATGAGGAGCTATTGTTTAATGGGTTCCAGTTTTACAAGATAAAAAGAGTTCTGGATGCCTGACCAGGCGGTGGTGCAGTGGATAGAGCGTCAGACTGGGATGTGGAGGACCCAAGTTCAAGACTCTGAGGTCGCCAGCTTGAGCATGGATGGGCTCATCTGGTTTGGGCAAGGCTCACCACCTTGAGTCCAAGGTTGCTGGCTTAAGAAAGGGGTCACTTGCTCTGCTGTAACCCCCCGGTCAAGGCACATATGAGAAAGCAATCAATGAACAACTAAGGTGCCGCAACGAAGAATTGATGTTTTTCATCTCCCTCCCTTCCTGTCTGTCTGTCCCTATCTGTCCCTCTCTCTGACTCTCTCTGTCTCTGCCACCAAAAAAAAAAAAAGAGTTCTGGAGATGAATGGTTTGGTAATGGTTGTACATTATGAATGTATTTAATGCCACTGAACTGTACTTAAAAATGGTTAAAGCCCTGGCCGGGTAGTTCAGTTGGTTAGAGCATTGTCCCAATATACCACAGTTGTGGGTTTGATACCTGTCAGGGCACATACAGAAATCAACCACTGAATGCATAAATAAGTGGAATAACAAATCAACATTTCTCTCTCTATTTCTCTCTAAAAATGAATCAATAAAAATTTTCAAATGGTTAAGATGGTAAATTTTGTTTGTGTATTTTCACCACAATAAAACAAATTGGGGAAAAATGATAAAGGAAACCAACTTTCATAATAGGGTTATTTTTATGTTCACCACAATCTAGAAGATTGATGTACCCACTCTGTGGAAAGGAAAACTGAGGTCAGAAGGGTAAAGATTCGCCAAGGCGTGAAGGAGAGAGGTGGATCTGGGACCAGCTGTCAGCATCCAAACTCTATGCTCTCTCCTTGTCTGCACCCAGCACCCACAAGCCTGGAGGCTGGGGAGCTGGCTTAGGGGAGGAGGTCCTAGAGTGAGTGTTGGGTGGGGGGACAGCGAATAAAGAACTTGAATGGAGGCCTAAGGTGGGAATGGTTCTAGAACTCGAGGCAAATGTGGGTGGAATGTGTGTTGGGGAGGTCCTCTGTGATGAGCAATGAACTTGATCCCTCATCCCCCTCCTCTCACTTCCCAGATAGGGAAAGTGAGGACCCAGGCCGGGCCCAGGCCTCCATAATGCAATGGGCTGGTGAATGGCTGGAGTAGGGCTGAGGGAAGAAAGGAGAGGCAGGTTGTAATGCAGCTGCCATCTCTCCCAGCCCTCCCCAACCCTCTCAGGACCACATCCCCACCCGGGCATGGCCTGGTCTGGCCACCTGACTTACAGATGGGAGTGACTCAGGCAGGGGGCCTGCTCTGGCGGCCCTGGCCCCTGGACCACAACAGCTCTGAGCCTCTCAGCTGTGATGTCAGGGCCCTTCCTTCCTCCCACATCTGCTTGAAAAGGTCGCCTATTTTAAACTCTTTTTCACCCCACCCTGTCCCTTCCCCCAAAAGAGGATGAGTTTTTCTAACCTCTGTCAACAGCTCAGTTCAATATCCCAATAGCTTTCTCTTCTGGTGTCCTTCACCAAAACCCCCAGTCCCACCAGTACCCCCCCCCCCCCCAGGTTGCAGGAAGCCACCCCAGCCACTTTGAATTTCATGAATGCTCCCTGAGCATCTGCTTCACGCCAAGCACTGTCCAAGGCCCCCAAGGTCCTGCCTTCCTGGAGCTTAGCTTACCTTTTAATAGAGGCAGACCAACAATGAATATAATAAACAAGTCAACAAACACAGACACAAGATCATTTCTGATGGTGACCAGCACTGTAAAGAAAATAAAACAGGGCAAGACAATAGTGACTGAGTGGCTACTTTAGAGTGAGTGGTCAAGGAGGGCTTCCTTGAGGAGTTGACAACGATTGGGGGGGAGCATTCCTAGAATGAATAGCAAGTACAAAGGCCTGGAGATGGAACTGGAAAGGTCTGTTATCTCAGGGGTTTTCAAGGTGGGGTCCCCCAGCCAGCAGCAGCACCTGGGGACTGGGTAGAGGTTCACATGTTCAGGACCCACCCCAGACCTATTACAAACTCTGGAGGTGGGACCCAGCAACCTGGGTTCTTGCCCAGCCCTCCAGGTGATGCTGAGGCAGCTTGAGTTTTGTATGACTGTGTCAGAGCTCAGGAGGAAAGCCCCATGGCTGGCATATTGGGGGGGGGGGGGGCGGGGCAGGCCACTGATCCTTAGCCTTCTTCTAGCTCATCCCACTCACTGTCTTCATCCCTCACCCCCACCATCCCAGCCCATCAAGGCAAAGCTGAAAGTCCTTCCAAGACTCCTCACCCAATCACAAAATGATTTCACCCATTTTGCTGTCTGGGTGAAATCAAAACCTCTCAGCTGGGCTTATGAGATCTGGGCTTATGAGATCCCCTCAAGATCTGCTCCCACTCACCTCTCCAGCTTTTTTTTTTTTTTTTAATTATTTTTATTTACTTATTCATTTTAGAGAAGAGAGACAGAGAGAGAGATAGAGAGAGGAGTGGGGGAGGAGCAGGAAGCATCAACTCCCATATGTGCCTTGACCAGGCAAGCCCAGGGTCCCGAATCGGCAACCTCAGCATTCCAGGTCGATGCTCTATCCACTGCGCCACCACAGGTCAGGCTCTCCAGCTTTTTTTCCCTTAACTTTCTCCCTCTTAATCTTACGTTCCTCAATACAGCTATTCCTTCACTTCTCCAGACATAATGTTCCCTTTGTCTAGAATACTCTTTCTCCACCTCCCCACCTGGCTAAATGATTATCTATCCTTCAAAACATAACTCAGGACTCACCTCCTCAAGGAAGGCCTCCTTGATTGCCTAATCATGGTGAGGGACACCTCTTCTCTACTTGCATACCACCTGGCCCCCTTGCTTCCCCATCACAGTGTTCATCACATAGGTTTGGCATCATCTGGGGGAAAGGGTGTTCTTACATTTTTATTTCCTGTTTTATTGAGACATAATTGATATATAACATTTTATTTAAGTTGTACAACTAGAAATAATTGACATATAACATATTTAAGTTGTACAACATAATAATTTGACATATATATTGTGAAGTGATTCGCACAATAAGTTTAGTAAACACCATCACCTCATGTAGTTACAAATTTATCTTTTCTTGTGGTGAGAACTTCTAAAATCTACTCTCTTAGCAGTTTTTGAATATACAATGCAGTATTAATAACTACAGTCACCATGCTGTACATTACATCCCCAGGACTTATTTACCTTATAACTAGAACTTTGTACCTCTCGACCACCTTCCTCCAATTTCCCCTACTCTCTTGGGTTGTTGTTAAAATCCATTCTTTTCTACTTAATACACAGGTAATACATGAGTATATACTTATAACATTTAAAAAGCTATAGTTACAGTAAAAGACTTTCTTTTCATTGATACTAATTTTATATCTATTCAATCATACATTTTTTGGTGCATTGCACATATACATATGGATGTACAATAGTTTAAGATTCATTTTGTGTTTATTTTTCTCCACATGTAAATGGAATCATATGGGTAATTTAAAAAAAAAACATTTTAATTGATTTTAGAAAGGGAGAGAGAGAGAGAGAAACATCGATCTGTTTGTGTATGTGCCCTGACCGGGGATCAAACCCACAACCTTCATGGTATCTGGATGACGTTCTAACCAACGGAGCTATCTGGCCAAGGCTCATATGGGTAATTATTGTTTCACAACTTCTTTTCTTTATTTAACGATGTCTTGGAGGTCATCTGTGGCAGAACTGCTGTATTGTATTCCAGAGTATGAATGTACTGTCATTTCGTAAATCCAAAGATGTATTAATCATGTTTTTAATTTTCTATATTTTCTGATGGGTTCACATCCTAGGGCCTTGCTAATCCTGGAAAGACTGCCCCTCCCACGGCTAGCTAATTCCTAGAGATAGTAAACCACTTGCCCTAGGACACAGCTTTCCTATTCAGAGCCCATGTCCCCAACCATTACCTTTATCCAACTCTCACACACCAAGTCAATATTTCCCCTGCCCTAAATCACCCCATCCAAGTACTGGACAGCTTGAGACCACCCCTCTAGCCAGAACCTGCTGACATTATTTAAAGTGTCCAATCCTAAACTTGTTCAAACTTGCCTACCCTGATTTGCTCATTCTTACTGAGGAAAACACAATTAAGGCTGTGGGCCATTCTTCCCTCACCTCCGGCACCTCCGTCTCTGGCTCCTTCTGCCTCCTGACTGACCCTGGTGATTCCCCATGTGGCCTCCTGTGACATGATGTGCTCTTTCTTCTTGGGAACTGTAAGTAATAAAACTTCTTTCAGTGGCATTGGCCTCACTCTGACATCATCGGTCACTTCTATAAATTAAATCCCAGGTACCATCACAACACTGCACAATGGACATTTAAAGGTTTTCAACATTACAGAAAAAGCCTCAATGATCATCTTTATATATGCCTCTTTGTACATACGTGCATCTATTCCTCTAGGAGGTGGTAATTACCTAACTACTCACTGATCTCTGTGGGTGATGCCTCTCCCCAGCCCAGGACCTGCCCCCCTTCCCTTGTAGATTTCACAGCTACTGAATCACAGCTTGGATGACACGCATCCTCAGAGGTGGTCCTGGAAAGTTTTCGCAAACACCAAAGGGGCTCCACAGTGTAAAACGTCTTCCCTGTCGTCAGTCTCCCCCGTCCCCTGAATTTCCTCCCCTTTGAGTCTTAGCATCACCCGGGCAAGAAAGATTTCCCTGGGAAGTCGAGCACAGCCAGAAAGGCAGTGTGAGCCCCGTCAGAGTCATGCTTCATAGGAAGAACATGGATTTGGAGTCAGCTCTGCCTGCGTGACACGAGGCAAGTGACCTCACCCCTCCGAGTCTTGGTTTCCTAACCTCCCAGAGCAACTGTCAGAATATATGTAATGCGTATAATAATATAATAATGTATGTAAAGCCCATCGCACACACAGGTGCTAAAAACAAAAAACAAAGCTTGCTGTGTGTTATCCACGTGCCCCACCCCCACTGGCCCTCCCTTCTCCACCCGGGGAAGCACCTGGGCTTCTCTGTTCTCTGGCTTCCACTGGGGTTTGTTCAATGGAAACATTGGCAAAAGACTCGTGTCTAAAGGAAGAGACAGGGGACAGGTTTTTATCATCCTGGCTCCCTCCTATCCTCGGAGCTGGGTTGAGTGTGTTCAGTTCTAAAGCCACAGCTTCTTCTGCCTGGAGACACAGCCACACACTCTCAGTGCTCTTTCCTCTCCCACTTCAGGGTAACGGTGGCCAGGCCCTCCTACTCTCGCTAGTTGCTCGGTGCTCCCCCCTCCCTTTACCCTGCCAACCCCTTGAGAGATGAAGGCCTTTCATTACACTCTCTCCTCTTGCCCCTTCCAATGAGCCATCTGGTTCCTGCTGTGACCTTGACTGAAGCAAGGAGCCAGAGGCCCTATTTTTATCAAGGTGTTCTCTTGGGCCCTCACCACAGCTGCAGAAAGAAGGTCCTTGTGTCCCAAAGGATAGAGGAGTCTTGGGGAAGTCTCCAGAGGGGTGGAAGGAGACCACAGCTGAGAAGAGAGGCTTGGGAGAGAAGTGTTTGCAGAGCTGCCTGCCCAGCTGAGCCCCACAGGTAGCAGCAGCCCTGGGGCCCCCATCTTCCTCGTGAACTTGGCAAGATCAGGTTCTTGTCCCTCCATCCCCCTCCCCCTAGTCCAGTCTCTGGGTCACCCTCGTGAACTCATCCAGAACCAACTGAAACCATCGTATTCATCGATCCTGAGAGAGATACAGGCTGAACAGCAGGAATTGTCAGGTTAGCTGCCCGGGAGGCTCTCTTTCAGGAATTAGTAGAGATAATATCAGTGGCCAGAGACCCAGTACTGACTATTATCTAGGCATTAGACTAAAGCAGGGGTCCCCAAACTTTTTACACAGGGGGCCAGTTCACTGTCCCTCAGACTGTTGGAGGGCTAGACTATAAAAAAAAAACTATGAACAAATCCCTATGCACACTGCACATATCTTATTTTAAAGTAAAAAAACAAAACGGGAACAAATACAATATTTAAAATAAAGAACAAATAAGTTTAAATCAACAAACTGACCAGTATTTCAATGGGAACTATGCCCCTCTCACTGACCACCAATGAAAGAGATGCCCCTTCCGGAAGTGTGGCGGGGGCCAGAAAAATGGCCTCAGGGGGCCGCATGTGGCCCGCGGGCCGTAGTTTGGGGACCCATGGACTAAAGCTTTCGTTCATTCATTCATTCAGCAAACATTTATTAAGGGCCTACTATATGCCAGTACCTTTCTAAGCAATAATATAATATAATATACAAGTATAATATAATATATAGTATAATAGACAAGGATGCTGCCCTCTTGGAGCCCCACGACATGGGCATCTGTAGCCCTGGTTAGCCCTTGAATAGGGTGTGAAGGTCCAGAAACTTGCCAAGGGCACTCAGCTAGTAAGTGGCTGAACCAGGATTCAAATCCGGGCTTCCCAGCAAGAACCATCACCTTAGAACATCACATGAGGATCAGGTGGCAGCTTGGGAAGAGGCACATCCAACTCTCCAGAGGGAGGACCTGAAAGGAGGACCCCCTGAGCTTGGGGGAGGGGGTACACGACTGTCATCTGTATTCCAGATGCCTGCAGTGACTAAAATATAGGGTCAGGGGCCCAGGGTAACACCGCCGGGGAAGGACGCCCTGTGAAACGATGCTCCTAGTTATTACTTGTTTGTAATTTCCTTCTTGACGTAAAATCTGTGAGTCATGGTCTCAGAACTTGACTAGGTTTCACAATCCACACAGATGACTGCAGACACCGTTGTGTCTCCTCCCAGCACATTTTCACAGTCATCCCCACCCCCCAGTGGGACATCACGAATTTATTTTGGAAGGTTGGCAGAAGCAGGGCAGGGAAAGGTAAGCACAAAGCCCCCCATGCCATTCAAGGGGCAGTCATGCCAAGAGTTTGGAATGGCTGAACAGCTGGTCAGAGCTCCCTCTCCCCAAACTCATGCAGACATAGATTTTGTTGAGTACCTACTAAGGGCAGACAGAAGATTAGGCAAAATTGGGCAATGGTTAAAACCATAGACCTGCCGACCCTACATCAACTGGATTCAAATTCCAGCACTGCCACTTTCTGGCTGTGTGGCTTCAGGCAAGTAAATTCACCTCTCTGAGCCTCAGCTTTCTTATTTGTAAAATGGTGCAAATAATAATGTCCACCTGACAGGATCGCTATGACGATTAAATGAGGCAACACATCTAAACGCTTAGAAAAGAACACAGCACATCGTGAGTGCAAAAAAATGTTAACTTTTTACCATTACTAAATGCAAGTAGAGAAACAAACATGTGGCATGTGCACATCAGGTTTATATACTATTTGTAATACTAATTCAATTGTAATACAGATGGATACTCATACTCCTGGTAAGTGGTTTTATCATTCATGGGTTGCTCTTTAGCATTTACACAGCATCCTTATTAGCATTAATTCACTAGGTACTCTGTCTGACCTGTGGTGGCTCAGTGGATCAAGTGTCAACCTGAAATGCTGAGGTCATTGGTTCAAAACCCTGGGCTTGCTGGTCAAGGCACATATGAGAGTTGATGCTTTCTGCTCCTTTCTCTCTCTCTCTCTCTCTCTCTCTCAAAATGAATAAATAAAATCTTAAAAAAAAATTCACTAGGTACTCACCTCTTTGAGGACTCTATTCAAATGTCATCTCAGTTCAAATACCACTTCCATAGAAGATCTTCTCCGACTGCCCAGTCTAATCAGAAATGTGTTTTGTTTCTACATCACCACCCTTTTCATTTTCATCATAGAACTTATTTTCCTATTGACTTACTTGTTACCTGTTTATGATTGTCTTCTCCCATAAAAATATGTCTCCATGAGCCCAGGAACCTAACATCCTGGCCCCTCCTCACTTCTCAAAGCCAAGTACTAAGCCTAGCACATAGTAGATGCTTTTAAAAAGTTGTTCAAAGAACAACTGCATTGGACTGGGATGCGGAGAACCCAGGTTCAAGACCCTGAGGTCGCCAGCTTGAGTGCAGGCTCATCTGGTTTGAGCAAAAGCTCACCAGCTTGAGCCCAAAGTCGCTGGCTCAAGCAAGGATTTACTCAGTCTGCTGTAGCCCCACGGTCAAGGCACATATGAGAAAGCAATCAATGAACAGCTAAGGTGTCGCTACAAAAAACTAATGATTGATGCTTCTCATCTCTCTTTGTTCCTGTCTGTTGCTCTCTCTGACTCTCTCTGTCACTGTGACAAAATAAATAAATAAATAATCAATAAGTTAAAAAAAAAGAAAAGAACAACTGCTACACCTGACCTTCCCAGCAGCCCTCTTCAAGCACTAGGACCACCTTTTACAGAAGAAGGTGATGGAAGCCCAGAGAGGCAAGGTGATTGGATGTTGAGCCTTAAGCTTACTTATCTTAGTCACTGAGTTGGTTCCACTTTATATCTGAGCCGTGCCCCAGAGAGTGACGGGATGAGGTGGCGACGGTCAGATGTAGCAGTCAGAACTGTCTGCCCCTTGCTGCACTCCCGGTAGCACATGGTGTAGAAACTGCATCAGGCTTGGAGCAGAAGGCCTGGTTCCTAACTCTATCACTGATGCATCGGGTCACTATGAATGAATGGGCTGCTTCTCCCAACTGGGCCTCATTCTCCCATCTAGAAAATGAAAGGGGTAGTAGAGATTGGAAGTTTTGTTTTGTTTTTAACTGAGATACAATTCACAAACCATAAATAATCAAGGTTTTTAAACTCTATTTTTTCCCCTAACATTAACTTTATATGAAGATCCAATATGTTAACCGGATAAAAGGGGTTGTTTGGAGGAGGGGTGGGGTGGCTTGTTTTCCCAGCCTGCTTAGCGTACCCCTTGCTTCCACCGTGCTTCCCATCCCCACCCTAAGCGGTCCCCGAAGCACTTCCACAGGATCCCAGGGCTTGGAGAAAACCAGTTTGAAAACCATTAGACATGAGTCACTCTTTAGGGTCCCTCCCAAGGTGCCGGAACCCTGGGAATTGGTGAGGGGGGCACTGTTCCCCCAACTTGCAGATGAGAGTTGTTCCTTGAGCCACTGTCCAGCTGCCTCCCAAGGGTCATGAGAAAGAAGGCAAGGGCAGGCTCAGGGCGCAGGAAGTGGAGCCGGCCAGCTGGGAGGCAGTGACAGGCGCTGGTACCCCTGGCCTCCTGGATGGGCTGGTGACATCACAACCCCAGGAAGCAGCTGCCTGAGAGGCCCTTGCTGTCCCTCAGTCCTTCTCTGGGAAAATCAGCCACCAGCTGTTGCAGTCCTCTTCTCCCTCGCTTGCTGTTTGGGATTGTCCCTCCTGAATCACCATCTTCGGCAGCGGCAGCCACTTCCTTTCGCTGACAACCTACTAAGTGCCAGAACTGCACTCTCCTTTACGGGAGAGCTCGTATGGTGTGCATTCGCTTATACTGTATCACTTAACTCAAGCGTCGACATCAGTGATATGAAGTAGGGATCCGTACCTTCCCCGTTTCACAAGCAAAGAAACTGAGGCTCAGAGGAGCAAGACAGATCGCACAAATTCACCCAACTGGTCAATATCACAGCCAGGATTTGAACCTGGTTCTGACTGACTGTGTATGCTCTTTTCATGAATTATCCCATTGTTAGGTTCAAAGGAAGACAATGCCTAGTGGACATTTCTTTATACATGGCATGGTGAGATTATAAATTTCAAATCCAGTTTTTAAAAAATTAATAGTGATTCCTCACCTGTTATCCAGGCTGAGTTGTAGGATGCATGGGAAGGGCTTGGTCCACTGCCTGGCACTCTATAGATGTTAGCTATTACTATGACTCTCCCCATTTTACAAAGAAAACTAAGGTTCAGAGGAGCAAAGTTGATTAATCAAGATCATAGAACAGGTAGGTGCCAAAGCCAAGTCTGTGTAACCCCAAAGTCAAAGCTGTTTTGCTTTGAGCCCTGAATTTCTTAGCCAGAAATCATCCTCCTGCTCAACCCCTGTCTCCTAGCGCTGCTGTAACTATCTTGGCGGCCTAAAGCAACAGAAATGTATTCTCTCAGAGTTCTGGGGGCCAGCAGTCCAAAATCAAGGTGTCGGCAGGGTTGGTTCCTCTGGAGGCTCTGAGGGAGAACCCATGCTGTGTCTGCTTCTAACTCGCGGTGGCTGCCAGCAATCCTTGGTGTTCCTTGGCTTGGAGCTTCAAGACTCCATTCTCCGCCTCTGTCTTCACTTGGCCCCTTTCTCTCTGTGTCTTAAACCTCACTTTCCTTTCTCTTATAAGGACACTAGTTCTTGGATTTAGGGCTCACCCTAAATACAAGATGTTCTCATTTTGAGATCCTTAAGTTAATGACATCTCTAACTACTCTAGTTCTAAATAAAATCACACGCACAGGTACCAGAGTAAGAACTTGGGCATATCTTTGCAGGTGTGCATCATTCGACCCACTATGCCACCAGTCCATCCAGCAAATCTTTATGGAGCATGAACAGTGTCCCAGCCAGGGACATAGCAGGCACCTTGCCTCAATGCTGCCCACACTAGGGGAAAAGGTGGACAGTACTGGTAACTAACAGTGGACTGGTTTTAAATTAAGTATAGAAATAAAGAATATGAGCCCGCAAATAATGATATCTGGGATAGGGTCAAGTAGACAGCATGATAGGTATCCCATCAATCAATAGTTATTTATTAAGCACTTACTATGTGCAAGATACTTTAGGGAAATATATGTATATCTATATTTGGATTTGGAATATATATATATATATATATATATATATATATATATTTGGAAAGAAGCAACACAGAGTAGAAGAATGAGCCTGAACTTTAGCTTTAAAGGCAGAAAGACCTCAAATTCAGGTTTTAAACTGTCTGTGCCTCAGTTTCCTCACTTCTAAAATGAAAATACCAATAGCATTTGCCTCAAAGAGTCATTATTAGGTTTAAGTGAAATCAGCCAAGCAACCAGTCAGCAAATATTTATTGAACATTTTCTATGTGCCAGGTATATAATGTACAGTAAGAAACTAGCAAAATGCCTGGCATCAAGAAAGCCCTTGGCCCTGGCCGGTTGGCTCAGCGGTAGAGCGTCGGCCTAGCGTGCGGAGGACCCGGGTTCGATTCCCGGCCAGGGCACACAGGAGAAGCGCCCATTTGCTTCTCCACCCCTCCGCCGCGCTTTCCTCTCTGTCTCTCTCTTCCCCTCCCGCAGCCAAGGCTCCATTGGAGCAAAGATGGCCCGGGCGCTGGGGATGGCTCTGTGGCCTCTGCCTCAGGCGCTAGAGTGGCTCTGGTTGCAACACGGCGACGCCCAGGATGGGCAGAGCATCGCCCCCTGGTGGGCAGAGCGTCGCCCCTGGTGGGCGTGCCGGGTGGATCCCGGTCGGGCGCATGCGGGAGTCTGTCTGACTGTCTCTCCCCGTTTCCAGCTTCAGAGAAATGAAAAAAAAAAAAAAAAAAAAATTAAAAAAAAAAAAAAAAAAAAAAAAAAAGAAAGCCCTTAATAAAAAAATAAAAAAAAAGAAAGAAAGCCCTTAATAAATGTCAGTTCTTGTCCTCTTTCCCCTAATTCACAAGTTAGGTAAAAGTTCAGGACAGAAACACAAGAGAGGTCACGAGGCAGGACAGGCTAAAAGCCAATAAAGAGCACGAGTTCTGTGCGTTAAAGAATTAGTGAGAACGTGGCCAGACAGGTCTGCCAACGCTTCCTGGGGGACACGGGCTTTGAATCTAACCCTGGAGATCAGATAAGGAGAAGAGAGAAGATTCCATGTAGGGATAGTGGTGTGAACATAAGATTGGGCCAAATGGTGACCCTTTCTGCAGGATTCTGGGAGCAGCTGAAGCCTCAGAAGTTTTCTAAGTCTAAAACAAAAAGTCAAGGGTAAACATGGATGAGAAGGTACTTAAACATATCCCAAGTGTTTGCATTTCTTTAAATTTTGCTCCAACTTTGGTATCACTTTTTATGCAGAAAACTTCCTATAGGGAATTGTTCCATATGTTTCAAAGATATTTAACTTGTCTTCTTTTCCTATTCAATTTCTATTTCTGTTCTTATTTCCTCGAAGGCAGGGGCCATGTCTTAGCAGCAGTACATCCCTGGCGCCTAGCCCAGTGCTTGGCATATAGTAAGAGCTCAATAAACATTTCATTGAATAAATAAATTGCTTTTATATTTCTATTTTATGTAAATATCTTTATTTTTTTATATTTTTAAATTCATTTTAGAGAGGAGAGGGAGAGACAGAGAGAGAGAGAGAGAGAGAAGAGAGACAGAGAGACAGAGAGAAGGGGGGAGGAGCTGGAAGCATTAACTCCCATATGTGCCTTGACCAGGCAAGCCCAGGGTTTTGAACCAGCGACCTCAGCACTTCCAGGTCAACGCTTTATCCCACTGCGCCACCACAGGTCAGGCCTATATTTCTATTTTACATAAGAGCATGGCATTTTACATGGTGTGCTAAAACTCATGTATCCTGGCCGGGGACAAGTATATTACTGATAAGCACAGTACCCAAGCCAGGGAGGATTGTTTAGTTGGAGACAGCTATGGGAATGACCAGGTTGGAATCTAGCAGGACAGAGCCTTGCTAAACAAAACTTATGAACTCATAGGCTGTGCTGTAAACCCATCAGGCTCTGTTGCTTTAAACTCGGGTCAGCCAACCAGAGGTAGATGCAAAAGACTTTCTTTAAACAAGCCAGCAGCCTGAGACTTGAAATAGAACAGAAAGGGAATTCACAGGACTCAAGCTTGTCTTCTGGATGGAGCCCTGGAGACTTAGGGATGCTGGCTGGGCTAACTCTGAGTTGAGATAAGAAATGGCAGCTTCCTTAAAGTTTATTTTGTTTTTGGAGCCACCAGATCCAGTGGGCGGATCATGCCTCGAAATAGAAGCATCTCAAAAGGCCTGTGAATCATTTCTTAGCGCCAGCCTGCAAGGTTTCATATCCTGTTCTCGGAGTTACCTTATGTGCTGTGTGCGTGTGCGTCTGTGTGTGTATTGTTTTCATGGGTGTTTGCTTAGGATTTGGTTTTGAAACTTTTACTTTCTTTTAATAGCTTTCTTTTCCCTTAAGCTGAAAGAATTTTTCAAATGACTTTTGCGAGAAAGTTCAAACCCTGGAATGACTAAGTCTCCAAAAGAATTTGGACTTTGTGAGGGGAATTTGTATTTGGTATGAATCACCCAGTCACTGATTTTGGCAGTGAGAAGACTTTTTGGAAAGCTTTAAGGTCGACCCCCTCGTTGTGCACATGGGGAAACTGAGGCTCGGGGAGGAAAAGGGGTTCTGCCGAGGCGACAGAGCATGCCATCGGAATGGATGGGACCAGAATGCAGGTCTGAGTCCTGTAGCCTGCTTCGGGTTTGCAGGTAGCTCTCAAGCACTTAGGTGGGCCCATCTTCAAGACCAGTAAAGGAACAGGAAGGGAGAAAGAGTTCTCAGGAGTCAGAATTCACGGAATATAAATATAGGAAGATGAAGAAAGGAATGAATGGAGGCATCTGATAACCAGATCCTATTGGAGCAGTGGTTTTCAACCAATGTTAACTTTGCCCCCAGGGAACATTTGGCAAGGTGTGGAGATATTTTTGTTTGTCACAGCTTAGGAGGGACAGTTGCTGCTGTCATCTCATGGGTAGAAGCCAGGATGCTGCTAAACATCCTATGATTCCCCCACAAACAAAGAATTCTCTGGCCCTAAACACACAATGCCAGGGCCGAGAAACCCCACTAGACAGAGGGAACTTTTATATACATCCTAACCTAAGAGCTGGGGAAGCCGAGGTTCAGAAAGTATACCCACTCCCTCGCTATGTGATCCTGAGCAAAATGACCCTCTCTGTGCCTCAGTCTCTTCATCTATAAAATGGAGATGACAGTACCTCTGTCAACAGTTCTTATGATGATTAAATAAATTAATATTTGTAAATCACTTAGAACAATGCTTGGCACATATTATTACATGAGTATGTTATATAAATAAATATAAACAAATAAACAAAAATCTTGCCCAGAATACACAGAAAATAAGTGGATGAATTATAATAAAAGCCTAAGGATCCTGGCCAGTGGTTCAGTGGATAGAGTGTTGGCCTGGTGTATGACGTCCTGGGTTGGGTTCCAATCAGGGCACATAGGAGAAGCGACCACCTGCTTCTCTCCCCTTTCCCTTCTCTTCTCTCCCTCTTCCTCTCCCAAAGCCGGTGGCTTGATTGGTTTAAGTGTGGCCCTGGAGCTGAGGTTAACTCTGTTGGAGTGCATCAGCCTCAGGTGCTAAAAATAGCTCAGTATGAGCATTAGCCCTAGATGGAGTTACTGGGTGGATCCTGGTTGAGGCACATGTGAGAGTCTGCCTAACTATCTCCCCTCCTCTCACAAAAAAGAAAAGAAAAGGAAAGCTTGAGGACATTTAAGGGCACAGGGGCTGGAAGAGGGGAGACCTTCTGGGGGTATGAGGCCCCAAGAGCAGGTGAGGCATGTGACTGTTATGAAACATCCTACATCCCTTGGCCATGAAGTTTTCCTTCTCAGACACTGCTACCTTAAATGCCACTTCATCTGTTTATGTTAAAGTGATAGGCACTGTTAAACATGAATATCTCTGGCAAGTCTGACACAGTAAGCCACTATCAGTCATCAATAGTTTCTCAGGATAAATCAGTTTGTCAGCTCTCTCCCAGCAAATCAACTGCCCAGTCCTGTCCCCACCCCCAGCAATCCTAAACCATCAGTCATGCCCACGCCAGCCAGTACAACCTAAAACAGCCCGGACCAACCTCGTGCTCTGCCTACCTTGCACCTAACTTCAGACCTGCTCCTGATCCTCCCACCTGCAGCTCTGATGGCTCTTTTCCCAACCTGAGGCCCAGTGCTTGCTTTTCCGTTTTGACCCTCTAATCCTGTCTTCAATCAGGGATCAGATTCCTTCACTGGCTGCTGACACCTGCCACCTCTCTGAGTGATTACCATGTGCGCCCCAAGGCCTAACTGCTCAGCCCAGCTCTCTCAGTGAGCAATGGGCTCTGGGAACAAAACCAGGGAGACAGGTAGTACGGGAGCAGAGGGAGAAAAAGTCAAAGCAGGAATTACCCATGTCACCCTCTGCCTGGGACCTACCTTACACGCCTATTCCTTATAACAACAGGTGCCATTTAAGGAACATTTTAAGTGAAGTGACTTACATACTTACAACAGTTCTCACCAGCTGTGCCCCATTCCCCAGCCCCAGATTTCACTGAGCTAAAATCAAGGTGTCCACAAGGCTGTGTCTCTCTCTGGAGGCTCTAGAAAAGAATCCATTTCCTTGTCTTTTCCACCTTCTAGAGGCTGCTGACATTCCTTGGTTCACAGCCCCTTTCTCCATTTTCAAAGCCAGCAACATGACACTTCTATGAGCCTATTTCCATAGTCATATCTCTTTCTCTGACTCTCTTCTGACTCCCTCTTCCCCTTTTAAGGAACCTTGTGATTACATTGGACACACGATTATCTAGGATTATCTCCCTATTTTAAGATCAGCCAATTAGCAACTTTAATTCCCCTTTACAAGTAACCCAATATTCACAGGTTCCAAGGATTAGGATGTAGAGTTATTTGGAGGGGCTATTAATGTGCCTACCACATTAACTGATAGGGTGTGATAGGGACCAAGACAATCCAGAAAGCACGTACTCCTCAAAGGGACAACTGCCCCTCAGTCCCAACTTGATTTCATCATGTACAAATACAGGGTCAGTATGGCTGGATCTGCCAACATTTCCAAAGAAGCCTGAAAATCGGACTTTCAGGTGAAGTTTTCCAATTTTGAAATCATTGGGCAAAGCCCACCCCCACCCCCAACACCCACCACACCAGAAAGAATTCTCATGGGCTAGATTTGGCCTGAGGCCACTCACGTGTGACCTCTGGACCTTGCCTTCACCCCGTCAGCCATGGTGAGATGATGAGATGTTCTCTGGCATTTGCAGGACCTGGAGGTAGACGGGCATGTGGTCAGGAGCAAACTGAGTAATAGAGGGGGTTCCTGGGGGGAAGTTTAGAGGGAGAAGGGACCAGCCATTTCCCTAAGGGACTAAGCATCACCTGCAGAAAGCAGTCATGCATCAAAAGGGTACAGGAAACCAGACAGAAGCCAACCTGAAAAAATCAACCAGAGCAAGGTAGACTTTATGCCTGGTGGCTTCAGAACAAATCAAGCACACCCTTTCTTTTCTTTTTCTTCTTCTTTTTTTTTTTTTTTAAGATTTTATTTATTCATTTTAGAGAGGAGAGAGAGAGAGAAGGTGGGAGGAGCAGGAAGCATCTACTTCTATATGTGCCTTAGACCAGGAAAGCCCAGGGTTTCGAACTGGTGACCTTAGTGTTTCAGGTCGATGCTTTATCCACTGCACCACCACAGGTAAGGCTCAAGCACACCCTTTCTAATTTCAAAAAGCATCGGTTCTTTCCTTCACCCTGAAAAAAGTAGCAGTGTTGGCTGGCTGTGAGGAGACTGGCAGGCTGGGGGAGGAAGGAATGGCAGCAGGAAGGGGGTTTTCAGCTGAAGCCTTTTCTTGTTTTTGAATTTTGAACCAGGTGAAAGTTTTACCTATTTAAAACATTAAACTGAAATCTGTTTATTTATTTAAAAATTATTTAAGAGTACAATAGTTTACATTCAAGGTAAAATCATGAATGCAGTTGTCATGGTGATTCTATTGCACTTCCTTGAAGGTGGTACATGGGACCTCATTGCATGATGCTTTTTTTTTTTTTTTGTGGCAGAGAGAGTCAGAGAGAGGGACAGATAGGGACAGACAGACAGGAAGGGAGAGAGATGAGAAACATCAATTCTTTGTTGTGGTTCCTTAGTTGTTCATTTATTGATTTCTCATATGTGCCTTGACCAGGGGGCTACAGCAGACCAAGTGACCCCTTGCTCGAGCCAGTGACCTTGGGCTCAAGCTGGTGAGCCTTGCTCAAACCTGATGAGCTCGCGCTCAAGCTGGTGACCTCGGGGTCTCGAACCTGGTCCTCTGCGTCCTAGTCCGCTGCTCTATCCACTGTGCCACCACCTGGTCAGGCGCATGATGCTTTAGAAATGGTGAAATGTTAATAAATTTGACCAATTACTGTGGCTCTATCATTTAAAAAAATTATTTCTTGATTTTTAGAGAGAGAGAAAGGGAGAGAGAGAGAGGAAAAAGAAAAACACTGATTTTTTGTTCCGCTTATTTATGTATTCATTGGTTGATTGTTGCATGTGCCCAGGCAGGATCAAAACTGCAACCTTGGTGTATCCAGATAATACTCTAACCCAGTGGTTGGCAAACTCAGTCAACAGAGCCAAATATCAATGGTACAACGATTGAAATTTCTTTCGAGAGCCAAATTTTTAAAAATTAAACTATATAGGTAGGTGCATTCCTTATCGAGGTAGTGACAACACATGGTATTTTGTGGAAGAGCTACACTCTAGGGGCCAAAGAGCCGCATGTGGCTCACGAGCCATGGTTTGCCGACTACTGCCTAATCAACTGCGCTACCTGACCAGGGCTTGGATAGGTCATTTTAACTGAATACTTCTTTTCCTTATTCTCACATGCCAGGACTTGAATAAGTTAGATTGGTGTCTTCTTGAGTTCTATTCTGTTCAATTCTTTTTTTTTTTTTTAAGATTTTATGTATTCATTTTAGAGACAGGAGGAGGAGAGAGAGACAGAGAAAGAGAGAGAGAAGTGAGGAGGAGCAGAAAGCATCAACTCCCATATGTCCCTTGACCAGGCAAACCCAGGGTTTCGAACTGGCAACCTCAGCATTCCAAGTCAATGCTTTATCCACTGCGCCACCACAGGTCAGGTTATTCTGTTCCATTCTTAATGACAAAATGTTAAGGTTATAGAGTCAGTCTGCTTGCCCCATCCACACTGAGTGACCTTGAGCAACTTTCTTAACCTCTCTAAAGCCTCAGTTTTCACATTGGTAAAATAGGGGTGCTAATGATACCCACTTCATGGGTTGTTACAAAGATTAATGAGTTAATGCATATAAAGCACTTGAAATGGCACAAAATCAGTGTCCATAAATGCTGACACTGATTTCATTATTAACCATTTTTACCATTAGTAATTATTATTAATAATTATTATTAATTATGTTTACCATTGTCTCTCTCTCTTTTTTTTTTATCTTGAGGGTACATTTATTAAAGCTGGGGAAAGTAAAACAAAGGAAGTGCTTAGGATAGAATAAGCAATAGGAGAGAGCCTAGGCAGTGCTCTGCTTGGGCTTTCCAGAAACGTTACACGAAAGAAGTGAGCCATGGTGAAGTTGCTGTTGGCTCACTGAAAAGTCAGAAAAAGGGAGACTTGGAGACAGGTTCAGGGGGTAAGCCCAGGAAGAGCTGCTGCTGCCCATTGCTTCCCTCGTTGGAAGTCTCATGAGGACCCTTCGAGTTTAGGAGAGAAAACTAAAGATGCACACCTAACAGGGAAGAAAGTCATAAGCATGCACCAGAGAGAGCCCGAACTGGGTCTTTGTGTGAGGGTTTGTTACAGGTGACACAACAAAACCTCAATTCTTGTCTTCTTAAGAGAAGGATTCAATCAAGAGAAAAAGTGCAGCAAGTAAAGGAAGAATTTATTGGAAGTGCAGGAAGCAAGTCCGAGAAAAGGGGACCTTGTAAACAGATTCAGGGGGTTAACCCAGGACAAGCTGCCGCTGCCCACTGCTCTCTTGGTTGCAAGTCTTGTGGGGTCCCTTAAAGCTTAGGAGAAAGAGAAGGGCAAGGAAAACGTGCCTGCCTGGGGGGAAGAGAAAAAAAGTGGGGAGGGGAGGAAGGGAAAGTGCTACCGTTTTCATTTAACTTTGTTTCTTTTGAATAGGAAAATTATTAAAACCATAACAATTTGTCCCGGCTGGATAGCTCAGTTTGTTAGAGAATTGTCCCAGTAGAGCCCAAGCTCTACATCGATCAGGCGTCCCTGATCTGACTTCCCCGTGCAGTGGGACACTCCAGCTTATCAGCAGAGCTGGCAGCCTCTTCGAGACTACTCTTGAGGTGGCTATGAGGATTCTGCTTATCAGTGCCAACACTAACTGCCACCAGAGGAAAAACACGAGACAACACGAGACTGACACACAGTTGCAAGAATCACACAGGCAATTTATTACTCACAAATCCTTCTGGTGTGCCTGGGTACAGCTTAAGGGGGCCCCATCGGCGTGCTCTTCTAGGCTGTCTTTGGTCAGAGCTCAGAGTGCCGTGAGGACAGTCCATGTTCACGTTGGAGTCTGGGCAACTACCTCAGCAGGGGTCCCCTTAGCTTTAGTACCTTTTCTGGCCAATGCCTTCTAACTGGTGTCAATCTACAGATTATCATCTCAACCCATCTTCTAACAGGTGTCAATTTACAGAATTATCACCTCAAACCCCCTTTTTAGGAGTTGCTTGCAGGGAGCCCTTTTTATGTTAATCTACTGAAATGTTACATCAAGCCACTTTTAAGATGTTCCTAGGAAAGCTTCTTGTTTATCTTAACTTACAGAGTTATGACATCAAGCCACTTCTTATTTATGTATAACTTCACACACACATACTAACTGGGCCCCGCACGAAAGTCAGAGTTTATCACATCTGCACACAGTATATTAATTCCTATCCAGATGGCATAACTTTAATTTCCTTAATTAATTTTAATATTATATCTTAATTACTTTTATATATCTTCCATTTTTAATATTTCTATATATTTAATTACTGTAACATTATATTACTACAACAAGAATCATCCCAAAGTGCAGAGGTTGCCGGTTAGATCCCTGGTCAGGGCACATACAGGAAGAGCAAATCAATGTTCCTGTTTCTCTCTCCCCTTTCCCCTTCCTCTCTCTCTCTCTCTCAAATCAATACAATAAACATTAAAAAGAAAAGCATAACTACTTAAGATACATAATGTAAGTGGTCTAAAATGAAGTGAATTTTATATCTGGTCCCTCAAATCCTTGCAACCACCCTTTGAGAGGGTATCATTGCCTCCATTTCTTTAATGTTTATTTTATTGATTCCTTTGAGAGAGAGAAATAGAAACATAACTCTGTTCCTGTATGTGCCCTAAGAATCAAACCGGGAACCTCTGTGCTTTGGGATGATGCTCTAACCCAGGGGTCCCCAAACTTTTTACACAGGGGGCCAGTTCACTGTCCCTCAGACCATTGGAGAGCCGGACTATAAAAAAAACTATGGGCCTGACCTGTGGTGGCTCAGTGGATAAAGTGTTGACTTGGAAATGCTGAGGTCACCGGTTCGAAACCCTGGGCTTGCCTGGTCAAGGCACATATGGGAGTTGATGCTTCCAGCTCCTCTCCCCTGTCTCTCTCTCTCTCCCTCTCTCTCTCCTCTCTAAAATGAATAAATAAAATTAAAAAATAAAAAAAACTATGAACAAATCCCTATGCACACTGCACATATCTTATTTTACAGGGACAGAGAGAGAGAGAATCAGAGAGAGGGATAGATAGGGACAGACAGAAACGAAGAGAGATGAGAAGCATCAATCATCAGTTTCTCGTTGCAACATCTTAGTTGTTCATTGATTGCTTTCTCATATGTGCCTTGACCGTGGGCCTTCAGCAGACCGAGAGACCCCTTACTCGAGCCAGCGCCCTTGGGTCCAAGCTGGTGAGCTTTGCTCAAACCAGATGAGCCCGTGCTCAAGCTGGTGACCTCGGGGTCTCGAACCTGGGTCCTCCGCATCCCAGTCCGACACTCTATCCACTGCGCCACCGCCTGGTCAGGCTGTACATATCTTATTTTAAAGTAAAAAAACAAAACGGGAACAAATACAATATTTAAAATAAAGAACAAGTAAATTTAAATCAACAAACTGACCAGTACTTCAATGGGAACTATGGGCCTGCTTTTGGCCAATGAGATGGTCAATGTGCTCCTCTCACTGACCACCAATGAAAGAGGTGCCCCTTCCAGAAGTGCAAAGTGCAGTGGGGGCCGGATAAATGGCCTTAGGGGGCCGTGTGCAGCCTGCGGGCCTGTAGTTTGGGGAAACCTGTTCTAACCAACTGAGCTATCCAGCCAGGGCACCTCCACTTCATAGGTAAGAAAACAGGCTTAGAGAAGTTGAGTGAGTTGCTTAAGCACACTGACTTTGGAGATAAGATAGGGGTTTGAACCTGGTTTTCAAGACTCTAGGTGACTTTCAACTCAAGTCTGTCCTATGATGTGATTATAAAACAACAAGGTAGAGTGAACAGTTGGTTTTGGTTTTGTCAGTTTGGTTTGGGAACAGTCCCTCCCCCATCATGGCCTCAGATCCAGTAGATTCCAAGGTGGGGGTCAGGTCAGGTCTCTGGCACATATTCTGCCTTCAGCTATGGAGCCAAGTTTCTTTGTCCCTTGGGAGGGAGACAGTGTTGGGGAGGAGGAGGTGTCAGAGTGTGAGGGTTGCTGCGATGACCAGGGCTGAGCTGCTGCCTGAGCTTTCTCACGAAGGAGACTCTCCTAGAGTCCCAGGCCATCTGCCACCTCCTCCTGGCCCTCGTCATCTAAAAAGCAGTTGTTGCAGCTTTAAAAACATGTCTGGCATCAACCTTGTGAGCTAAATGCCTCAGAGAAACAGAGGGCACTATCCAAGCAACCTCCAGTAAGTGGGAGAGCCCATAGGCCAGGAGCACAGCTTTGCAAGTTTGAAACCTGGTCTCTCTACTTCCTAGTCTTGGACTTCACCTTTCTGAGGTTTCTGCACCTATAAAGTGGGATAATAATACAGTGTGTCCGTAAAGTCATGGCGCACTTTTGACCAGTCACAGGAAAGCAACAAAAGATGATAGAAATGTGAAATCTGCACCAAATAAAAGGAAAACCCTCCCGGTTTCTGTAGGATGATGTGGCAGCATGTGTGCATGCACAGATGATGACGTAACACTGTGTATACAGCGGAGCAACCCACGGCCATGCCAGTCGAGATGTGGACGGTACAGAGGAAAGGTCAGCCTGACCGGGCGGTGGTGCAGTGGATAGAGCATCAGACTGGGATGCAGAAGACCCAGGTTCGAGACCCTGAGGTCACCAACTTGAGCTTGGGCTCATCTGGTTTGAGCAAAAGCTCACCAGCTTCAACCCAAGGTCACTGGCTCGAGCAAGGGGTTACTCAGTCTGCTGAAGGCCCGTGGTCAAGGAACGTATGAGAAAGCAATCAATGAACAATTAAGGTGTTGCAACGCGCAACGAAAAACCAATGATTGATGCTTCTCATCTCTTCGTTCCTGTCTGTCTGTCCCTGACTATCCCTCTCTCTGATTCTCTCTCTGTCTCTGTAAAAAAATAAATAAATAAAATAATTTTCTAAAAAAAGTTCAGTGTGTTCTGTGGCTCACTAAATTCGAATCCATGACCAAAGTACAACGTGAATATCGGCGTGTTTATAATGAAGCGCCACCATATAGGACTAACATTACTCGGTGGGATAAGCAGTTGAAGGAAACCGGCAGTTTGGTGGGGAAACCCCGTTCTGGTAGGCCATCAGTCAGTGATGAGTCTGTAGAGGCTATACAGGATCGCTACCTAAGGAGCCCTAAAAAATCTGTGCGTGAGCCCACATTGAACTGCACTGAATAGGTATGAAACTGGGAGAGTTTTCCTTTTATTTGGTGCAGATTTCACATTTCTATCATCTTTTGTTGCTTTCCTGTGACCAGTCAAAAGTGCACCATGACTTTATGGACATACTAGGTATCTACCACAAAAGTTGTTGGGAGAATTCTCTTCGTTTTTTAAAGAGTTTCCGCTGCTGCCTGACCAGGTGGTGGCGCAGTGGATAGAACATCAGACTGGGACACAAAGGACCCAGATTCGAAACCCCAAGGTCACTGGCTTGAGCACAGGCTCACCAGCTTGAGCATGGGTTCACCAGCTTGAGTGTGAGGTCTCTGGCTTAAGAGGGGGATCAGCAACATGACCCCATGGTCACTGGCTTGAGCCCAAAGGTCACTGGCTTGAAGCCTAAGGTCACTGGCTTGAGCCCAAGGTTGCTGGGTTGAGCAAGGGGTCACTCACTTTGCTGGAGCCCCCTGGTCAAGGCACATATGAGAAAGCAACCAGTGAACAACTAAGGTGTTGCAATGAATTGATGCTTCTCATCTCTCTCCCTTCCTGTCTATCTCTATCTGTCCTTCTCCCTGTCTCTGTCTCTCTCTCTCTCTCTCTCTCACACACACACACACACACACACACACACACACAGTTTCCGCCTCCCTCAGTTGGTTAGAATGTCCTCTTGATACACCAAGGTTGCAGGTTTGATCCCCAGTCAGGGCACATACAAGAATCAACCAATGCATGCATGAATGGGTGGAACAACAAATTAATGTTTCTCTCTTTTTTGTTCTCCCTTTCTGTCTCTGTAAAATCAACTTTAAAAAAATTTTTTTTAGCCTGACCAGGCAATGGTGCAGTGGATGGAGTGTCGGACTGGGATGCAGAGGACCGAGGATCGAGACCCCGAGGTCACCAGCTTGAGTATGGGCTCATCTGGTTTGAGCAAAAGCTCACCAGCTTCAACCTAAGGTCGCTGGCTCGAGCAAGGGGTTACTTGGTCTGGCACATATGAGAAAGCAATCAATGAACAACTAAGGTGTTGCAACGCGCAACAAAAAACTAATGATTGATGCTTCTCATCTCTCCATTCCTGTCTGTCTGTCCCTGTCTATCCCTCTCTCTGACTCTCTGTCTCTGTAAAAAAAAAATTAAAAAAAAATTAAAGAGTACATTTAATTTAAAAAAAAAAGAAAATTTGTAATTACATATGTGGCTCACATTTGTGACTGCCTTATAGTTCTCTTGGACAGCATTGGTGTAGACCAGTGATCTTCAACCTTTTTCATCTCATGGCACACATAAACTCTGTGGCACAGCAGAAAATATATTGTCATTTGCTGATCTGACAAAAAAATAATAGGTATAAGTTTGATTCATTCACACCGGATGGCTACTGTTGTGTTGGCTGTTGTCTTTTTATTTTTTTTTAACACTCTAAAGGAAAAGAGGTCAGGTATTACATGTTTTAAAAATTCTTGCAGCACACAGGTTGAAAATTGCTAGTACAGACCATCAACATTCTAACAGTTGCTATTTATTGGGCACATATTTCTTACATTTTTATAGCTGTTATCCGATATAGTGCTCAGCATAATCTGGGAGAGTAGATATTATGAATATCTCCTTTTACTGATAAGGAAACAGAGGGAGGGTGTGACCTCTCCAAGGTCACACAGCTGGACACTAGCAGATTAGGATTCAAACCCAAGTCTTCCATGGGATTTTGCTACACAGACTACTAAAGCACAAGGGCTTTGAGGGGGGTCTCCCTGGGGTGTCTTTGGCTGGAATTAGAACAGCTTTGCATGGTAATAAATCATGCTAATCAGAAGCTCTGACTGAATGCTTGTCTTTCATAAATACAAAATGAGAAAGCAGATTAATTAATATAAGCGACACATTTGGAATAAATCTGATTTTGAGATCTGTGGGTGGAAGAAAAGGTTGAGAACCACTCATCTAAACAAATACGTAATTTTACAGGTGAGGACACTAATGTCAAAGAGTAGAAAGGATGTGCCCAGGGTTGTCAGCGACTGGCAGAGCCAAGTGTAAACTCTGAGTTTCCAGGATCCCAGGCTGAGGTTCCCGGCGGCATGTACCTCACGAATAGCCCCTGCCGCCAGACACCTGGAAGCCCTTTGTCTTGAACCAGCCCCCCCCCCTACTCCCCCAAGGACCAGAGAGGAGGGGGCCAGGAGACCCAACCCATTTCCCATCAGGGTCCCAAGGCCACCATCCGGTCCTGGGCCAGGAATTCCTTTCAAAGACTGAATTAAACTGAGCTGAAAATAATTCTGAGCCCTTGGAGGCCTCCAAGAGCCCCTATTTCTACTCAACCCTGATCTAGGGGGCCAGGCCTCCCCAAGTCTCCCTGGGGCTTTTTGGGCTCCCACAGACTTCCCCTGCCAGCTCCCATCTGCACTCACACGTGTGTAGAGCTAGGGGTGTTTGGACAAACTGCCCACATTCCAGGTTCCCTCTTCCCAGCCCTCTCCAGACAAAAACAGACAGGAGAAAGGGCGACAAGGCGCATCCCTGTGAGCCAGCCAAGGCACGGAGAGAAGGAGCCACCAAAAAACAGAGGCACAAAGAGACCGAGAGTGTGCCGGAGACAAAGAGAAGATAAAGGATGGATGTTTAGATCAAGATAAAGACACAGAGAGAGACAAAAGAGAACAGAAATGAGACTGAGAGGAGAAAGAGGAGGAAAAGGAAGGAACTCGAGAAAAGGAAAATTAGAAGGGAAATAGGGAGAAGAAGATAGAAAACAGAATTTGAGAAAACTGTCCGAGGGGAGACAGAAAGGGCAGGGGCGTAAACGGGGAGAGAGACTGAGAACCAGCGCGAGGAGAAGTTTGGCGAGTGGGGTCGCGGCCGGCCGGCGCCGGGGTCCGGGACTTGGGGGTCCCCGGGGTGGACTCTCCTCCCGGCGGCTCGCCCCGCCGCGCTGGTCCCAGCAGCCACATTCCTCCGGTTTCCCACACACTCGCCATCAAAGAGTCCCCAAAGCCCCAGCTTTTTCCGCGCCCCTCCCCCGCTAGGGCTGGAGAAGCTATTTTTCACCCCCTCCCGGTCTTTAATCTGTTGTGGGGAAAGAAAGCGGCTTTTGTTGGGAGAGGGGCTGCGCGGGGGGCGGGGAGGGGGTGCAGGCGATTGTGTGTCCCGCAGCTGCGCGCCTGGGGCCGCCGGGGTGGGGGGCGCGGGGCACGGGCGGGGAGGGCCGGGAGGGTCGGGCAGGGCCGGAGTGGGGGCTGCTAGGCGCGGGGTCCCGGCGGGGTTGTGTAGAGCTGGGTGAGGGCGTGGAGGAAAAGGCCACCCGGGCGCACAAGCCCATTGTCCCCTTGGCCCTGTTCTGCACCTGGCCCGGAGATGGGGGGAAGAAGCACACTTACTGAAGCAGAGGCTGTACACCCACAGGGGGTCATATACCCAGGCAGGGGGCCACAGGCACTTGTGACACACTACACATTTAAATAGACTGCAACACTCAGGGAGAGACACATTGTCCAGGGGCCTAGACACACAAGCCTCTGGGAGGGTCCCACACTCAGAGAGAGACCAACAACATACACTCAGAGACTCACACACACATACACTGCTTGACACCATAATAGTCTGTTGAGCAAAATGGATTTCAAATACGAATTTCCTTCTTCCATCCCCAGTTTCTCCTTAAGACAGTCGCCCATTCTCCAGCTTTTGCTCCCTTTCTCCTTCCAGTTGGTAGTCTGGCTCATGCTTCAAAGCAAACGCTCTGTGCTCAGGCAGCCCTACTCTGCCTCCCGACAGCTGTGTGGCCTTGGGTAAGTCACCTCACCTCTCTGAGCTTCAATCAATATGAAGAATGAGCCCTGGCTGGAGATTGGTTGAGCATCATTCTGAAGCGCAGCAGTTGCCAGTTGGATCCCCAGTCAGGGCACATAAAGGAATAGATCTATGTTTCTGTTTCTCTCTCTCTCTCTCTCTTTCTCTCTCTCTCTCTCTCTCTCACTCTCCCCTTCCTTCTCTCCCTTCTTCTCACTAAAATCAATGAATAAAAACAAAAAAGCTATACATAGAGAATTGAGGGAGATAATACTTATAAGATGCCTGGCTTACTGTTGCCACTGTAATGATTACACTCAAGGACAGTTTTGGCCCACAGAACTCACTGCAGAGCTGTGGCCAGGTTAGGGGTGGAGGAGCCCTTTCCTCTCTGGCAGGGTCAGCCATGTCCCCAGGCCAGATCCTGCCCCTCCCACACACACACACCTTCCTACCTACTACCCTTAAAGTCTTTGAATTGCTGCTGTAACGTAGGCCAACACAAGACAATATCTAGGCAGGGTAAACAGTGCTTTTCAAGGCCCCTTGTCCCCCTTCATCTTTTCTTGCCTTGGACTCCATCATCTTTCTAAAGCATTTCCTTAACCCCATTTGTGGGAGTCCAAATCCAAATGTCAGCATCTGTCTACAGCAAACATTATGCCTGAGAGTCACGATCAGAGAGTCATCCAGCACAACTTGTGTTTGAATTTTAAATTCCTCTCTAAGTGGTCTCCCAAAAGTGATTACTGGGATGGAACTTAATTCAGTACATTTTTACTTACTAAGTGTTCACTTTCTTTCAGGCACCGTGACACTGAGACTGGGGAAACAAGGCTTGACTACAAAGCAGGTGGGCTCTACACCCTGTATGGTACTTGGGAGTGTTCAATAAAACCATGAATGTAGGTGCTTTGTAAACAGCAAAACTACTGCAATATATTTCTTTTTTTGTTTTTTGTTTTTTTACAGAGGCAGAGGTAGACAGGGACAGACAGACAGGAACGGAGAGAGATGAGAAGCATCAATCATTAGTTTTTCGTTGCGCATTGCGACTTCTTAGTTGTTCATTGATTGCTTTCTCATATGTGCCTTGACCGCGGGCCTTCAGCAGAATGAGTAACCCCTCGCTGGAGCCAGCAACCTTGGGTCCAAGCTGGTGAGCTTTTTGCTCAAGCCAGATGAGCCCGCGCTCAAGCTGGCGACCTCAGGGTCTCGAACCTGGGTCCTTCCGCATCCCAGTCCGACGCTCTATCCACTGCGCCACCACCTGGTCAGGCTGCAATATATTTCTTAAGTAAGATCTACTTAACTTACTGATGCTTTCCAGAGTCTAGAAGTTCCAAATTTTTCCTTTAACAGAGAAATGAGGTTTTCCTGGTCTGTCCTCATTAGCCTAGAAATGCTAGGGTGAGGGAACTAGTCCTTGTGTGTCTGGACACTGTGCAGTTTGAATGTCAGTCTCCATCCTTGTCTGTGTCAATGTTTGAGCCACAGGCCTGGGTTCAAATCTTTTTCTTTTTTTAAAATTTAGACAATTAAATTTAACAGGGTGACAATGGTCAACCAGAGCACAGAGATTTAGAAAAAACATCTCCATATCATTTGGACAGTCGATCATGCCATATACCCATCACCCAGAGTCAAATCATCCTCCATCGCCCTATATTTTGTTTCTCTTTAAGCCCCTCCCCCCCACCTGGATTGAAATCTTAACTCTTGAAGGTTTTTCCCTACCAGCTGTGTGGACAACTTTCTCTCTCTCTCATTCTCTCTCTCTTTTTAAAAATGTCTATTGATTTGAGAGAGAGAGAGAGAGAGAGAGAGAGAAAGGAAGGGAGAGAGGGGGAGAGAGACAGGAACATTGACCTGTTCCTGCATGTGCCAGGTAAAATCGGCAAGGTCTGCGCTTTGGGAAGACATTTCTAGCCAACTGAGCTATCCAGCCAGGGCAACAAATCTCTGAACTTCAGTATCTTTGTCATAATAATACATATCCCTAAAGACTAGAGAAGATTATACAAGGTAGAATGCGTGAAGCACCAGCAGAGCATAGGTTCTCAGAAAATAAACTCCCTTCTTGCCTGACCAGGCGGTGGCGCAGTGGATAGATCGTCGGACTGGGATGCTGAGGACCCAGGTTCGAGACCCCGAGGTCGCCAGCTTGAGCGCAGCTCATCTAACCAGCTTGGACCAACGGTCGCTAGCTCAAGCAAGGGGTTACTCGGTCTGCTGAAGGCCCGCGGTCAAGGCACATATGAGAAAGCAATCAATGAACAACTAAGGTGTCGCAATGCGCAACGAAAAACTGATGATTGATGCTTCTCATCTCTCTGTTCCTGTCTGTCTCTGTCTATCCCTCACTCTGACTCTCTCTCTGTCTCTGTAAATAAAATAAAATAAAAATAAACTCCCTTCTTAGTTTCCTGTGGGTCTCCATCTTGTACCTCACCCAGGATGACAAGCTAGCCCCTGGACATCCCATGGTCACTGCCTACCTGCTGAAACAAGGGGTTAGTTAACTTCAATGCTCTCTGAGTCTCTACTTAAAAAACAATGTTTTCCCCGAATGTCCCCAATACCTTAGTGTCTGTCTTCCTATCTAATCATTCCCCCCTTGCTTTCCTCTATCTTGTAGAATAAAACCCTCTCAGGCTCAAGTTACCTTCCCAGGAGATCCTTTGAAGGAACAGAATGAAAAGCTTAGGCACAAAAGGACATGTTCTTTGAGACAGCAGGCCAGATTGCAAGTCTTCGATCTACCACTTCCAAGCTATGTGACCATGGGCAAGCACACTAACCTTTTGCAACCTCTGTCTCCTTGTCCATAAAATGGGGCAATGAGATAATGTGAGAAAAGGCAAACAGGACTTGGCAAACAGTTGACACCAAGTACTTCTAGAGTAGGCCATCTTGGAAGCTCCCAAAACCTCCACCCTTATAAGGCCTCAAGCCTTAACTTCAGATGCTCCCCCACATTCCCCTTCTCAGTGTTGCCCAAATCCCTGAAAACAGTTTCAGCAAGAACCATTAAACTCACTTGGTACCACCTCTCACTCACCAGGGGCTACTTTATATCATAGCACATAAAAATAATTATTGGTAATTGGTTCCTACAAACCTTTCCATCTCCTGTCCCTTTTGACCCTCCCAGCTGTGAAGAAGATGGATATCATTTTCCTCCTAATTTTATGAACTATAGAAATGATCTCTAAAAGTATAGTCTTGCCTCCCCATTTTACAAAGGGGACAACAGGCAGAGTGAGTGTAAGTAGTCCATGCAAGGGTTTGAACCTGGACTTGCTTCTGAATTCCCTGTGTTTTTCCCTTCTTTAAAATTGATTGAATGATTTAAGAGGGACAGAGAGAGGAAGGGAGAGAGAAGCATTCATTTGCTGTTCCACTTAGTTGTGCGTATATTGGTTGCTTCCTGTAAGTGCCCTGATCAGACTGCAACCTTGGTGTTTTAGGACGATAGTCTAACCTACTGGATGTTCTAACTGACTGAGCTAGCCAGCCAGGGCCTCCCTGTGCTTTCTTGTATTACACAAGTCTCAAGTAGTACTTCGATATGTAGTTTTGCTGAGGGGAGGAGAAAGGATGGAGATGTTCTACGTATACATCTGGGAAGTCCTCAGCATACCTTTACAGGCACTTTGTGAGCAAACAGTTACATGTTAGGAAATGTAGTATCTGGGGCTGTTCTGAGACCACAGCAGATCACTCTAATGCAAATGAGAGTTAGTTAGACGGCATTGTGGACAGAGAGCCAAATGAGGGGGTGGCCTGGGTTTGGCCACAGGTGGGCAGCTGACAACTCAAGTAGCCTTGGGCAAGTTTCTTAAGTTTCATTGATCCTCACTCTCAACATAAATGGTAATAAATAGCCTGACCAGGCGGTGGCGCAGTGGATAAAGAGTTGGACTGGGATGCAGAGGACCTGGGTTCAAGACTCCGAGCTCGCCAGCTTGAGCGCGGGCTCATCTGGTTTGAGCAAAGCTCACCAGCTTGGACCCAAGGTTGCTGGCTCAAGCAAGGGGTTACTTGGTCTGCTGTAGCCCCCCGTCAAGGCACATATGAGAAAGCAATCAATGAACAACTAAGGTGTCGCAACAAAAAACTAATGATTGATGCTTCTCATCTCTCTCCGTTCCTGTCTGTCTGTCCCTATCTATCCCTCTCTGACTCTCTCTCTCTCTCTCTCTCTCTCTCGCTGTCTCTGAAAAAAAAAAAGGTAATAAATAAATAAATGAATAATGAAAAATTAAAAAAGTTAGAAGCTCTGTTTATGCAAAAAGACATCTGGAACTCTCATCATTATTACGTTGGCTTTTAAATCGACGGCTGAGACCCCCCCCCCACTTAAAAAATTTTAAAGACAAAACAGTATAACTTAATAGTTCTGCCAATTCTTCAAAAAAAAAAAAAAAATCAGAGCACAACACTGATTTTTTTCTTTTCTCTCCCCCCCTCTCTCTTTTAATTTTGGCAAAGGAAGATTCAGTTCCTGGAAATGCTTACAAAATAATTCCTGACACTGGGAGGAGATAGTTTAAAAAGGAAGAAGACGACCACGACCAAAAACTATATACATATATAGATAAAGGAAGATGGCAAAAAGAAAGAGAATAAACAAAAGAAAGAAAAGAAAGGGGGGGAACACTTTAAAAGGGACCAATTCAAGGGACGTTATCAAGTTCTCAGCATCTGCAATTCACTAGCCGCTCCGCGGGTCGGGGCGGCGCAGACCCCGCCCCTTTCTCGGGTGTCGGGCGCTCATTGGTGGGGGCGGCCGTCGCCGGCCGGTGACTGCCCGAGGAAAGGTTGCCTGGGACACGCATCCCAGTGTGAACGCATGACGTCCCACCCTGGCGCCAGGCTGTCTGGGGCTGAGTCTTAGATCAACACAGCTGTGGGACCGGGACCCACAGCTGGGCAAAGGAGCGGATTCCTCAACAAAAAATAGGATTGTGAGAAAAGTTCTGAAACAAAAACAGCGCAGACAAAAGCCTTAATGACATCCTTTCATAAAAATAAAAAATGCAAGAGGGGGGGAAAAAGCTGGTAAAAGGAGCAGAACTGGGAACAGAAAGTTCAGAGGCATTTGGAATAAGAGGCTGAGGCCCCGCCACCACTAAACAAGTTGCAGAAGGCCTGAGCTAGCTCTCCAGTCCGCTGTTGGGAAAAAGTCTTTGGGATTCAAACTTAATTCAGTGTTCCAACTGTAACCTGCTTCTTTCAGAATTAGAATCTTAGACTGGCGAGGAACCTTAGAGGTCATTTGCTCCCCCCAACCCTAATTTTACAAAAATAAATGAATAAAAATAAGGCCCCAGAATAAGGAAATTCATCCAAGGCCACAACTGCAAGTTATTGCCATGGCCAGAACAGAATTCTGTTTGCTAATCCCACTGCTTCCCTCTCTTGCCTTATGTCACACAGCCCAGAGGCATTTCAGTCTGAAAGCATCTTGGGGAAATAATAAATGTGAAGGTGTTTTGAAAATGGCTTTTCAAGCCTGAGGAGAACCTGTGAGGATCTGTGAGCTGGCCCCTACCACACAGCTGACCCATGCTGGGTCCCCAGGCACCAAGGAGACAAACAGATCTGATGGAGAGAGTATGCCAAACGCCTCGCAGAGAAGAGGCATTCGAAATGTGTTAAGGGAATGAAGTTGGTCTAATTAGGTCCATTTTGTAAACTGGGAAATTGAGGCACAGAGAAGTGACCTACCCAAAGTTCACATTATTAGTAAAAGAGAATGGGGATTTGAACATGAAATTACCCTGGCCTTGAAGACCGAGATTTTTCCAAAACTTCCTGGGTTTCACCATTTTGCACAAACCACGGAAATCTGTATGATAGAAAAGGAAAGGGCTTTCTATTTGGTCATTCAGTAGTTCCCATAGCCACCATTTTCCCTTCCCATGACCAAATAACTGGCATGCTCTTCATTTCATATATGTAGTATATATCTAGACTGATTTGTCTACTCACAGGTTATTTTTTTCCTTTTTCTTATACTAAAGAGGCTGTCCTTGAAAACATATCTTTTAAAGACCTTTTGTGGGACACAGAGCCCTGTGATATGGAGGCAGAGAACAAAACTCTGCCGTTATTTTTGGTATGACATTAGACATGTTTTATAGCTGTTGTCTGCACACTTTACTACACCACACCTGCCTGTCCAAAATCATAAAGCCTTAGACTTCTAGAGTTGGAAAAAATTTAAAATAAACACTAATCACCATCTACCCAATTTATTCACAAGGCAAATGAGGCCAGGGTAGTTGGGCTTGTTCAAGATCACATGACAAATTGTTGGCAGAGCTGGGACGTTGAGCCCAGGGATCCTGATTTGCAGTCCCATGTACTTTTTACTATGACTATTTTGAAACTCTTCTAGCTCTGAGCTGTCATTGTCCTGTTCATCAGTGCCACATACTGTAGAACTCTTAATTGTTTCCTGTGTTAATCTTGTCTCCCCAAATTGTGAGATTCTTGAGAGCAGGAGCCACAGCTTTATGTGAACAGACTCCATAAATATTTACCAACTGACTGATTAAGGAAGCAATCTTTAGGGGATCCCACTTTGTCAGTGCCATGATGGAAACCAGCATTTTAAGGCTGCAAATTCCCAAAAGTTCTGGGAAGTGATAAGACAAGCAAAGAATACTGAATGGAATATCCTGTTGCAATACAGGACTTAACTTGCCTGTCCTCTGGTCCCTTTCCTGGGCCTTCAGATAGTGCTGGAGCTAGTTCAGCAAGGCTAAGAATAATCAAGTCCAGGTGGCCTGACCTTCCATAGCAGAAAGGGATAGACAATAGAGCTATGGTATCATCGTACAGTATTCTGCATAGAGGTGTTTGAAGATTGGGGAGAAAGGAGGAAGCAAGAGTTAAGAGATTTTCTGAGGCCATGGTGGGGGGAGGGCGGTCCTAAAAATAATATATAGAAATCATCCCTTGTCATTCCTCCTCTCATTCAAAACCCTGTCAAAAATTTTAATCAAACTCACTTCCAAAACCTAACTGGGCATATAGTTTGGCTCCTTATGGAGTGCACGGGGGTCAGTGGGTGGGAGCTCTTTTCCTTCCCCATGCAAAAAGGAGCGATTCAGACTTTTTTTTTTTCTTTTCCCCTGTTGCTCAAATAGTGTTTTTTGCTCAAACCCCTTCCACCCCCCTCCTTCTGCAATCTCAGCGCCTAGCCCAAATCTGTTTTCTTCATTGTAACCTCAGCTTCACCGCAATTAATTTTTTTCCCCTCTGGTCACAAGATAATTCCTGACGCCAGTGAGTCTGGAGGTCAGACGAACAGCAAATTGGGGAACAAGGCGGCACTAATTCCTTACAAGTTTCCCTTGAAAAATCTTTTGCTTAAAAAAAAAAAAAAGCTTCTTTGCTGTTCAGGGATTTATGACCTCAGAGGAGCTGTGGGTTCGAACTAGTGTTGAGCTGAGGGTGGACTGGCAGGGGGCAGGGAAGCTCAAAGATCTGGGGCTCTGCCAGGAAAAGGCAAATTCTTAAAGTTAATGGTTTTAAGTGATTTTTAAAAATCCTTGCTGGCAAAGAGGGCCTCCTCTCCGCAGTATCTGCGCTTCCTCATTCTTTGAATCCACTACTCCGCGGTATTCGGCGTCAGACCAGCCGGAGAAAGCCTGTTTGCAATTTAACCGCTCTGTGAACGCCCTTGGTCGGAGGAGGCGGGGCCAGGGTTGGCTGTTTTGCATAAAGGGTCGTGTCTTCCAGGCGGGTTCTATAAGTACTCCCGGAGGAGCGTGCGCGTTTAGCAAGCTGCGGTAGGGTTTCTTTTTTCCTTCTTCAGTCGTTTCGGCCCCTCCAACCTCATTCCTCAACATGAAGGCGCTAAGCCCGGTGCGCGGCTGCTACGAGGCGGTGTGCTGCCTGTCCGAACGCAGCCTAGCCATCGCTAGGGGCCGAGGCAAGGGCCCCACAGCCGAGGAGCCGCTGAGCTTGCTTGACGATATGAACCATTGCTACTCGCGCCTGAGGGAACTGGTACCCGGAGTCCCGCGAGGCACTCAGCTTAGCCAGGTGGAAATCCTGCAGCGCGTCATCGACTACATCCTCGACCTACAGGTCGTCTTGGCCGAGCCTGCCCCTGGACCCCCAGACGGCCCGCATCTTCCCATCCAGGTACGTGTGGGCGTGTGAGGATCCGGAGCGAGGCTCCAGGTCTGGGATGCTTGCTGGACCCTTCGAACTCCCAAGCGTTATGCGTAACTCGCACCTCGTTTCCTTTTCTCTTAGACAGCCGATCTCTCCCCGGAACTTGTGATCTCCAACGACAAGAGGAGCTTCTGCCACTGACCTGGCCGTCCTGGCGCCTACAGGTGAGTATCCCCATCTTTTAGGGCAGTGTGGGGGTGTGGTGGCGCGGTGGTGTTTAAACAGTAAATCTGGGAGTCGCTAAACCTTTTAAGGGGTTACCACCTCCTCTGTTTAGAGAGATCAAGGCCAGTGAGGAGCAAGTAACTTGCCCCTGGTCACATAAAATGAATGACGGATCCAATTTTCATCCTGTGTGCGTATAAACCTCAAACGCCTGTTACTCCTGCCCTCCCCCCAGTGGCCAAAGACCCAAGAAATTACGCGCGGATCCGACTAAATAAAATAGCCGTTCTGTTAGTAGTTTGGAGTCGTTAAAGGGAGCTGTGTCTTCCTCAGCCCCCTCCCAACTAGTGTCAATTCCAAGAGGGAATGCAAGCCCTGCCTGTGGTCCTTTGGCGCCAACTGGGTGGGGGCAGCGTGGGGCGCGGAGTTATCAGCTGGAGGTAGAGACCAAGTTTCCTCTCTGGCGCCGGCCAGTCTGCGGACGGCCCCCGCCTCGGCGCGCTGGGCGGAAACTGACGACTCTCTGGTCTTTTCTCCCCCGCCCAGAACGCAGGTGCTGGCGCCCGTTCAGCCTGGGACCCTGGGACTCGATGGCTGGAAGCCCGAGGGCATGGATGGGCCCCAGAATATCCCTACCCACTCGTTTCCCCCAAACCCTTGCCTCGTTCTGGACCTGGCGCCCGGGAGCGAAGGACTGTGAACTTGGGTGGCCTAAGAACCAGAGCTAGCTCTGGGCAGCAGCTGGGCAACGTCACCCAGCCCTACCCCACCCCCAAGTTTTAAAGACTGTCTTTCAGAGTGGAGGGATGTGGAGTGGGGTAGAGTGGCTGCTCTCCAAACTCTGCCAAGGCAGCAGTAGAGCTGGTCTTCTGGTCTTCTCGGAAAAAGGCTCTGTTGCCCTGATTATGAACTCTATAATAGAGTATATAGCTTTTGTACCTTTTTGCAGGAAGGTGACTTTCTGTAACCATGTGATGTATGTTATTAAACTTTTTATAAAAGTTAACATTTTGCATAATAAACATTTTTTAAACACTGGTGTATATAATTTGATTCTTTCAGTGCTAACATTCTCACAGGCTGAGTTTGGGAGAAATAAATGTCCTTGGAGCCTGGGAAAAGCACACTTATTTATTCCCTTAAAAGGGAGATGGGAAAATGCCCAGGGAGGAGAGTGGAAAGGGCTCATGATGGGAGCCTTTGATCCATTGAGGGTTGAGTACAGAGAATATCCTTGCTTTGGCCCCTCATTTTATCTGGGGAAGACTGGAGAGGAAATGTGACCAGTGTAAGCTCACCCAGCAAGTTGGGAGCTTGGGATAGAAGTCCGGTCTAAGTCTCAGTTCTTATGTCCCCTGGGCTTCTGGGCTACACTAGCAGATGGCTGTCTTCAATGCTGTTAATTATTCATGTCTTTCTAGCAGAGGATGTGGAAGACTGGAGCCTCACCTGGTGCCCAGACAGGGTGGTGGTTCATAGACCCATTTCAGAGATGAATAAATGGGTCACAGGGTCTGGTTTCATTTCCCTTCTCAGATTCTCTGATAAGGCTTCTTAGGCTTCCAAAATTGGAAAACAGCAGAGGGGTCTCTTCCCTCAAATCCCTAGACACTCTGATGAGGATTTTGGTGCTTTTTGGGAAGTGATGGTAACCAATTTCTTCTCTACCATCAGGTAGTTGAAGACTGACCCCAGACTGGGAGCTGGAGGAAGAGGCCCTACAGCCTCATTCCTTCTGGTGTTTCCTTTTTGCCAGCCTACTCTGTGAGCGAGCATTTTTATCCTTATTTCAGAAGTGAGAAACTGAGGCTCAGTGGATAATGGGTCTGAGCCAGATTATCACAACCCCTTAAGAGACAAATGGAATTTTAATCTTAACTGCAGTGACTAACATTGTAACAGGAGCAGGAACTGAGACCGAATATTCCACAGGTCCAGATACCCAACCTATACCATTTTCCTCCCTACCTGGCAGCTCCCCAGGTGGGCTCCACCGGCATCTGGCCTCAGTAGATTCCTGTTTATGATATGATCTCATCTGTGTGTTGGCCCCTGGCATGAGTTAGCTCAATATTTTAAAACAAACAGCTCACGTCATCACCCTTCCCACCTTAACCCTGGTGAGCTTTCAGGGGTGAACAGAGGCATGTGGTGGGAAGGCAACCAACCTGTCTTTGCCAACCATCCTCCCTGCCATTCAGTGGATCTCAACTTGTTTCCTGGTCTCCTGATGATCTGATGGAAGGTATGAACACTCTCTTCAGAAAATAAACACAAATATACACACACAACTTTGCAGAGCAATAGCAGATCTCCAATTCCCTCGGAGCCTTCAATCCTCACGTGAGGAACTCTTGCCTCAAACCAAGAGGTGAAAGACCCAGGCTAGCTCTACCTTGGGTCATTAGTTACCTGTGTTGTGCTGGCTCTGGAGACAGCCACACACGTGTGCAAATCCTTGCTCTGCCACATACTAGCTATGTAACAGTCTCAGTTTTCACATCTGTGTAAAATTGCTGATCTTCAGGGTACAGTTCTTAGGCACCTGGCCCCACCTTACACCATTAATGGCAGTAGAGCCAGGCACTGAACTCAACATTCTGTACACTTTTTGCCACAAAATGCTGCTTCCTGCTTGCTCAGAAGTTGCAGGGCTTTGGAAGGTTAGAAAGAGCAAGCCATTTCACCTCCCCAAGCCTGTCTAGACACTCCTTTGCCCAGTAGCTGATGGTTTTTTTATTGCTGCCTCTCCGGACAGAAGATAATGGTGGGAAAGTTCTTTGAAATGCATCACACACCTACAAGGTATTATTAAGCTAATTCCAAGGAAGTTGCCTGTTAGGTTTGCTGAGACTGAGCTGTTCAGGTGGCTGAGACAAAAGCTGAAACCAGCATACCAATTCATTAGTCCTTAGAGAGTGAAAGCAATTTGGCCTTTGGTCGGGAAACTCTCAGAAAGAGGAAAGTGTCTTCTGTCATAATCACCTATCTAGTGCCTACCAAGTACCAGGCTCTACTTTATCTTAAACTTTTCCTTCTGTAAAAATGTTTATTGCATTTAGAGCAAGAGAGAGAGAGAGAGAGAGAGAGAGAGACTGGAACATTGGTCTGCTCCTGTGCCTTGATGGGGGATGGAATCTGCAACCTCTGCACTTCCAGATAATGTTCCAACCAACTGACCTAACCGGCCAGGGCTATCTTAATTTTTTCTAATCCTCACCACAATCCAGAAAAGTATAATTTCCATTTTACAAAGGAAACAGATCCAGAGAGGCTGACTAACTTGATCTTGGTCACACAGCAAGGATTATTAGTAAACCTATCTCCATCAAGCTTCAAAACCCATGTTCTCACCTCCACTCCAGGCCATCTCTTTTCCCTAGCCATTCTGGGGCTGGGCACACAGTTGGTCCTCAGCGGGTGCTTGTTGAGCGAAAGACATAAGGCCACCCAAGGTCTCTCTTTCATTTGTAAAAGAATGATGATACCTCCCTTGCAGGTTTGTGGTTCAGATAAAAAATAACACGCCTAAAGCATCTACCAGATTCCCTGAAATACAAAGTTCACTATTAATTGCGTGTCTTAACGTTCATTATCATATCAGCTCTGAAATACAGGCATTTGGAAGGATTTTTTATTCTATAAACTGAAAAAAAAAAAAAAAAGACTCAGAACAGGCAAAGTAACTTGCCCGTGTCCACAAAGCTCCTAAGCAATCAAGCAGGGATTCGAATCCATGCTTGTGACACCGGAAATGGTGGTGCCCTTTCGAGAAGGCCAGTTACAGCCCTCCTAGCTGTGGACGCGCCGGTCAACCTTCAATGATCTGTCTTTCCAGTCTCAGCATTCATGAGCACCACTTTTCTCCATTTCCCTGGCTACACCTCCTGTCGCTCTTTCCCTTAAAGATGCTTCTCAAGGTCCTTTCTGCCTGCTCCCCGCCCAGCAAGAAGAGAGCTGCTCCCCACGGACTGCTTCTTGGCAGCCGGGCAGGGGCGGAGCCTCGGCCCACGTGGACCCGAGCCCGGCAGAGCGCCACCGACTGACCCCGCCCCTCGTCCCGCCCCCGGCCCGGCGACCCGCGCTCCCCCCGCGGGCCCTGGGGGCCGCTCGCAGGTGTTCGCTGGCGCCCGGATGTCTGAGCTCTGGCTCCGCTCTGGCTCCGGCTCCCTCCGCAGCCTGCGGGCGGGGCTCCCAGCCCATCCGGAGTCTCGCGGCGCCCCCGCCGCTCTGCCAGCAGCGTGGCCTCCCGGTTCCCAGCCTCCTGGCCTGGGGGGTCCCCCACCCAGCCGAGTCGCTGACCCGACTGCTCTCCCGCTGCCCCCAGCTGCGCTCGGGCCGCTGCAGCCTCAGCGCGCCCCCACTCCTCTTCCTGCCTCGGCAGTTTTGCAGTTTTGTCCTGGCCTGGCGGCAGCCCTGGAACGCACCCCATTCCTTCCTTCCTTCATTCTGTCAGGCAACTCGCATTCCTCGAGCGCCTGCGACTTGCCCCGCACAAGGCCTCTCGACCTTCTGAGTGTGGCCCCAGGCCCACTGGGGTCCTCCGGGAAGCCTCTGCCCTCCATCCCGGTCTCCCTCCCCACTCCCCTCAGTCTCTCCTCTCTGATGTCCTATTTCACTCATAGAGTTTAGCATTTAATTGTTCTCTGATTATTTTTCCTGTTATGGGTCAGTCAGTGGCAGGGTCAAGGGGTTGCTTTGTGACCAAAATCAAGGGTCAATCTGAAAGAGTGAGGGGTCAGAGTGGGACCAGAATTGGGGTTCAGCCAGATTAAGGCAGGATTTGGGGATAAGTGTGGGTAGAAATTGGCAGCAGTCAGCCTGTGGCCTGGGTTAATAGACAGGGTGTGTGGGTTAGTCTGAGTAGCACTAGTGGCCAAGGTTAGTGAGTCAGTCATTGGGTAGGGTCAGTGGACAGTCCCAATCAGGGTAGTAAGTCACCCTGAGACCAGGATTTGGGGGTTGCCTTTGGCAAGCCAGGTAAGGGGAGGAGTGCTGTAGCCCTCTGAACTCAAATTGACATTCTCTGCTGACTGCCAACCACAGTCTCCCCCTACACCACCCAAGCAGCGGTGGAGCTGACCTGCTGGCTAGGGACTGGGGATGCTCCCTCTCCTCAACACCATCCTGCTTCTGCTTTGTGCCGGAAGCTGGCAACAGAAGCCCTCATTGGGCCAGACTGTGGTCAAAGGGAGCTCAGACTGGCAATAACACAGGCCATGGTAGGGAGGCCTTAGGCTTCAGCAGATCCAAGCCTGGAGTCACCCATATATAACAGGTAAGTTAGTGCTTTTCCCTGTGCCTTCTGTCATCTGTTCATCAATCTAAAGCCTGCCAGGGATGGAAGAGCCCCTAGAGGTCAGAAGACCTGAGAGGGGAAAGTGCCTATTCAGGGACACACAGCAAGTTAGTAGTCAAGGCCTCCTAGCTTCCCCTCTAGGGCTCTTTTTGTGATACTCTGCCTAACCTGAGCAGAATGTTATTCCCACTTTCGAGATAGGCTAGCTGAGGCCTCACCCATCGCTCTTACAGACACTGCAAGGGGCTGGTGGATTGCACAGCCCCTCACTCTGAGAATCTGGAAATGTAAAGTCAGGGAATGGTGATTCCCTAAGGCATTGTCTCCTTGTCATTGCCACCCAGCCCCCTCCCTCCCGTTCTCAATTAGGAGCAAATGAAACAAGGGTGGCCAAGCATGAGTTGGAAGCCTGGGAGGGGAGAAAACACTTTTTAAGAACTGCTGGGGGAAAGCTTAGCTGGTTTCTTATGGAAACATATGGAACTCATTACCCTAAGTCGAGGTGGTCGCTGGCCAGCTGGCAATAAGTTGGTTTGGGGCTAAAAGTGTGTGTTGTGTGGCAGTGATGGTACCCAAGGCACGGCAGACTCCCCAGAATAATCTGTCCGCTCACTGACCCAGGTTCTTCCTAAACCTGGTTTTGTTTTCAGCCTTTGCCATTTTTAGCCTCAAAAAAGAGTGAGTGGGGGGTTCAAGACACACCTGGATATGGGACCTATAGGTTATGCAGGAGTAGAAGAGGATTTGGGGACCATCAGGACAAACACATGCCCCCCACCCCACACATACCCTGATTCATACCGGGGTCCCTGGCAGGTCTTGCTGTGGATCTAGATGTATGAAGGGTTGATCCCAGCTTCCATTGAGAGTGTTCATCCAGATAGGCCCCCAGGAGCCAAAATATTGGTCTCACATCCTGTCAATTGCATTTTTCACTATAGATCTGACTCCATATACAAAGAGAGTGGCAAGAAAGTGTCTATTTGGTAACAGAGCGTGGAGCGGGGGTACTGCCTACATTTCACCCCTATGAGGTCACAGATATTAGGAGACCACCAAAGCTCACCCTGGAGTAAGTGTCAGAGCCCAGGTCTCCAACACAACCTGCAATCCAGTGCTGTTGCTATCTGCAGCTCTTTTAAAACTTGACACAAAACTGCCTGACCTGTGGTGGCACAGTGGGTAAAGCACCGACCTGACAGGCTGAAGTCGCTGGTTTGAAACCCCCTGTTTGCCTGGTCCAGGCACATAGGGGAAATAACTAGGAGTTGATGCTTCCCACTCCCCTCCCCCTTCTTCTCTTTCTCCTCTCTCTAAAATGAATAAATAAAAATCTTTCAAAACTTTGTACAACACTTCCCCGGCCGTATAGCTCAGTTGCTTAGAGCGTCATCCCAAAATGTGAAGGTTGAGGGTTCGATCCCTGGTCAGGGCACATACAGGAACAGATCAATGTTTCTGTCCCTCTCTCCTGCTTCCTCTCACTCTAAAATCAATAACTTAAAATCTAAAAAAATAAATAAAACTTTGTACAAACTAATGGGTCATATAGAATTTCCCTCACCTAGCCACCGCAGCCTTTCTGGTACTTTCTGTTAGTCTGAGAATCAGAGAGATGCTGATTGAAATCCTAGCTTTGTCTTGTGTCATCTCTGCCACTACAGGTAAGTTATTTGTCCTCTCAGAGCCTCCCATGGTTGCTGTGGTGATTAAATTAGATGGCATATGTAAGCACCTGGCAGTTGGTAGGTCCTGTATGACCCCAACCTAGCTAGCTGAGCATCATTGTCAGATTCCTAACAAATCCTTCCTTAGTGTTGTTGGCATAATCTAGTCACAGCACTTAAGCACTGTGCTCCTCAGCTCTTTCACGCACGCCCAGGACAGCCCCGTGCCTTGGGGAATAGCACAGGGACTAAAAGTAGTGCTCTAGCCCAGTGCCTCCACTCCTAGGCTCTGCCACCGTGGGCAAGCTCTTCATCTCTCTGAGCCTCAGCCTCTCCCCATAATACTGCCTGGAACCTGTCCACAGAGTCATGGTGAGGATTTAGGGAGGAGCTGATGTAAAGCACCTAGAAGGCTGCTGGCATGTGGCTGGCCCTCAGTACGCCATGGCTAGTGAGTGTTACTATTCCTATTTCACAGATGGAGAAACTGAGTACCAGAAGGAGGAAGTGACTCACCCAAAGTCATGTGGAAAGATGCCCTCATACCCTGGGGGCTAGAAGCCAGATCTTCCGGCTCCCAGTCAGGGCCCAGCTGCTACTTTCTCATTATTGGGATTTGTAATTATTTCATGGCAAATGTGTCATCAGCTGGTGGAAGGACAGAGCTTCAGACCCCGTGAGCCAGCCCAGGCTCGGCCTGATCCAGAACCACCTCACTTACAAAAGCATCCCCATCTAGAAGAAAAGGAGTGGTGGCGGGGGGTGGGGGTGGGGGGCTGTGTGTGGAGACCAGAGGTGGTGCAATCATGGGCATGAGCAACATTTTGTGACCAGACAGACCTGTGCTCAAATACTGTCTCTGCCCCTTCACAGCTGTGTGACCACACATAGCTAAGTAACACAACTTCTCTGAACCTCTCTGAGCTTCACTCTTTCATCTATAAACTCTAGTAAGTGTTGTTGTAGAAAAAAATAAGGCAATAGAGGTAGACAACCTGGCACAGGTGAGCTGCTAGGAATTGGCAGCCTTATAATTTTACCAAGAGGTAATCCAGTGGACGCCAGCTACTGCTTCATCATCATTTTCCACTCAAATCTGTTTGCAAACTTTTTTTTTTAAGATTTTATTTATTGATTTTATAGAGAGGAGAAAGAGAGAGTGAAGGGGGGTAGGAGCAGGCCACATGAACTCATACTAGTTGCTTCTCGTATGTGCCTTGACCGGGCAAGCCTGGGGTTTCGAACCAGAGACCTCAGCATTCCAGGTTGATGCTATATCTACTGTGTCACCACAGATCAGGCTGTAACCTCTTAATAGAACAAACAATGGACAATACAGATGCTCTAATATTGGCGATTGAAATGCCTGTGTGCTCAAACTCCTCTACTTACTAGCTATGTGAACTTGGGCAAGTTACTACTTTTGTCTTCAGTGTCTGCCTCTATAAAATGGGGATAATAAAAGTCCTTGCCACAAATAGTTACTGTGAGGATTAAATTAGTTTACATATAAAACTCTTAGACAAGTGCTTGGCACATAAATAGGAACCCCAAAATGCCAGTTGTCATCTACTCTCTTAGCATATTATGTAAAGTGTGTGTTCTCATACATTCTGTGGCCATCTGTGTTTTAATATAAAATCATAATGTTTTTCTCTCTCTCTTTTTTTAGTAAAACTGACATTTCAGGAAGATGTACAGATTTTTATCACATGGCTTTTTGAAGCCTGGTACCCAGCCAACTTCTCACATAGTCACACATGTGCATGTGTGTACACATGTGCACGTAGAAGCACATGCCTTGAGAAGGCCTTGCTACGCTGTGTTGCTTCCCAAATGGGCTGAAACAAGCCCTCTTACCTTGGAGAACAGCCTGCGCTCTCCCTCCCACTCATCATGCTCTGTGGAGTGAGACAAGAAAGGATGCTCGCCTCTTAGCAGGAGCCTAGTCCCTGGCAAAACTGGGGAGGAAGTCCTGGCTCCATCTCCAAACCTCAGTGTCAGAGCCCAGTTCCGGCTCTCTCGCCTCCTTGCTGTGCAACCCTGGGCACATAAGCTTCACCCCTTTGAGCCGTGCCTTCTCATTTGTGAAAGGCAGCTGACCATGTCTATCATTCAGGGTCTCTGTGAGAATTAGAAAAATGCATAAAAAGTGCCAGACACATAGTCATTGCTCCATAAATGAGAGCTCTTAAAAGCCTGGCTGGTTTTTTTTTTAATTCTGTAAAAGCTATCTCTTCTATATTCTTTAGTAAAATAGGGCCATGGTCTCTGTGTCTTCTATAATTAATATATATATATATATACTTTATTTTTTTTAATTTATTTTTTTTCTGTATTTTTCTGAAGCTGGAAACGGGGAGAGACAGTCAGACAGACTCCCGCATGCGCCTGACCGGGATCCACCCGGCACGCCCACCAGGGGGCGATGCTCTGCCCCTCCAGGGCGTCGCTCTGTTGCGACCAGAGCCACTCTAGCGCCTGGGGCAGAGGCCGAGGAGCCATCCCCAGCACCTGGGCCATCTTTGCTCCAGTGGAGCCTTGGCTGCGGGAGGGGAAGAGAGAGACAGAGAGGAAGGAGAGGGAGAGCAGTGGAGAAGCAGATGGGCGCTTCTCCTGTGTGCCCTGGCCGGGAATCGAACCCGGGACTTCTGCACGCCAGGCCGATGCTCTACCACTGAGCCAACCGGCCAGGGCCAATATATATACTTTATTGCTTTATAACACCTCTGTTAACCCAATGAAGGTGTTTTTCCTCCTAAAATTATTTTATTTCATGTTTTATTCATATTTTACAACAGCTGGGCAAGTTTTTTTTTTTAATTTTATTTATTCATTTTAGAGAGGAGAGAGAAAGGGAGAGAGAGAGAGAGAGGGAGAGAGAGAGGAGAGAGAGACAGAGAGAGAAGGTGGGGAGGAGCTGAAAGCATCAACTCCCATATGTGCCTTGACCAGGCAAGCCCAGGGTTTCGAACCGGCGACCTCAGCATTTCCAGGTCGACGCTTTATCCACTGCGCCACCACAGGTCAGGCCAGCTGGGCAAGTTTTGGAGCCCAGTGAGCCTATGTATCCATATCTCCACATGGAGAACATGCCTTCCACTCGAGGTTGTTGTAAGAATTCAATGAGATGGTGTATGTAAAAGGGCTTTGTAAACTGTAGAGTTGAACAAGTGTAAGAGACTATTTTCTTGCATTCCCCCTTCCCTCTCACCAGGCTAAATTCCTCAAATGCAGGAAGGAGTTTTATTTACCTTTGTACCCCCAGCTTGATTGCGTAGTAATAAATGTGATAATAACGGCGATGGTGATAAGAACTTTCACTTCTTGAACACGTACTTTGTGTGGGACTCTGAGCTAAGTGCAATTAATGGAAACATGAGTGGTAGACATTTAAAAGTGTTTGGTTCTCTTTGCTGATTATTTAAAACTGAAGAGATTGTTTTACTTTTCCCTTGGACAAATTCTCTCTTCTATACCACAAACAAATTTTATTCCTGGGTCTTGTACGTTGTTTGGCCAATCCAGTGGAATAACAATAATAGCAACCTTTAGTTTCCTTATCTATGAAATGGGGTTAAGGCCCTGGCTGGATGGCTTAGTTGGTTGGAGGGAGCATCATCCCTATGCACAGAGGTTGCTGGTTCTATACCCAGTTAGGACACATACAGAACAGATTGATGTTTCTGTCTCTCTCTCTTCCATCTTCTCTCTAAAATCAACAAATTTTTTATACTTTTTTTATCGCTTCATATTCATTTTGAAATATCCCCTATTTTTTGTGAGCAGGACTTTTTTTTTTTTTTACAGAGACAGAAAGAGAGTCAGAGAGAGGGGTAGACAGGGACGGAGAGATGAGAAGCATCAATCATTAGTTTTTTTGTTGCGCGTTGCAACAGCTTAGTTGTTCATTGATTGCTTTCTAATACGTGCCTTGACCGCGGGCCTTCAGCAGACCGAGTAACCCCTTGCTCGAGCCAGCGACCTGGGGCTCAAGCTGGTGAGCTTTTGCTCAAACCAGATGAGCCCTTGCTCAAGCTGGCGACCTCGGGGTCTCGAACCTGGGTCCTCCACATCCCAGTCCGACGCTCTATCCACTGCGCCACCGCCCAGTCAGGCTAAAATCAACAATTTTTTTTTTTTTTTTTGTATTTTTCTGAAGCTAGAAATGGGGAGAGACAGTCAGACAGACTCCCGCATGCACCCGACCGGGATCCACCTGGCACGCCCACCAGGGGGCGACGCTCTGCCCACCAGGGGGCGATGCTCTGCCCCTCCTGGGCGTCGCTCTGTTGCGACCAGAGCCACTCTAGTGCCTGGGGCAGAGGCCAAGGAGCCATCCCCAGCGTCCGGGCCAACTTTGCTCCAATGGAGCCTCGGCTGCAGGAGGGGAAGAGAGAGAGAGGAAGGAGAGGGGGAGGGGTGGAGAAGCAAATGAGCGCTTCTCCTGAGTGCCCTGGCCGGGAATCGAGTCTGGGACTTCTGCACGCCAGGCCGACGCTCTACCACTGAGCCAACCGGCCAGGGCCTAACAAATTTTTTTTAATGGGGCTAATGATCAACTTGCCTCTTATAAATGTGTTGCATAAATGACAATAACTTTCCCTTACTCCTCCCCACCTGTACACACCCTTCCCTTGGAGAAGATGATTAGAACAGGCAGCAAAGAGCTGAGTTCCCTTTACCCTTTGTTTCTTTTTGGCAATTCTGTCGTTCAGAAAATCTCCCTAATCTGTCATAGCACCAAAGATTCAACTCACCCAGATGCCACATGCCTGCCCCTTTAATCATGTGTTGCATATTTCAAGTAGCTTTAAGACCTGGAAGGCAGGATTGTCCGTGAGGGGTTTGATTTCTATTTTCTCAAGCATTTTCTTTTCTTTTTTTTTTTTTTTTTTTTGTATTTTCCTGAAGTGAGAAGCGGGGAGGCAGAGAGACAGACTACCGCATACGCCCGACTGAGATCCACCCAGTATGCCCACTAGGGGACAATGCTCTGCCCATCTAGAGCGTTGCTCCGTTACAACCCGAGCCATTCTAGTGCCTGAGGCGGAGGCCACAGAGCCATCCCCAGAGCCGGAGGCAACTTCGCTCCAATGGAGCCTTCGCTGCGGGAGGGGAAGAGAGAGATAGAGAGAAAGGAGAGGGGGAAGGGTGGAGAAGCAGATGGGCGCTTCCCCTTGGGAATCAAACCCAGGACTTCCACATGCTGGATTGATGCTTTACCACTGAGCCAAGCGGCCAGGGCCTTCAAGCAGTTTCTAATCATCATCTCATTTCATCTTTTTTTTTTTTTTTTTTTTTTACAGAGACAGAAAGAGAGTCAGAGAGAGGGAGAGACAGGAACAGACAGACAGGAACAGAGAGATGAGAAGCATCAATCATCAGTTTTTCATTGCGACACCTTAGTTGTTCATTGATTGCTTTCTCATATGTGCCTTGACCGCAGGCCTTCAGCAGACCGAGTAACCCCTTGCTTGAGCCAGCGACCTTGGGTCCAAGCTGGTGAGCTTTGCTCAGACCAGATGAGCCCGCGCTCAAGCTGGCGACCTTGGGGTCTCAAACCTGGGTCCTCCACATCCCAGTCCAATGCTCTATTCACTGCGCCAACACCTGGTCAGGCTCATTTTATCTTTTATAAACTTTTCAAAGTCCCCAAGTCACAGATAGGGCAGCTAAGGCCTAGAGAGAAGTGGGCCTTGTTAAGGCTACACAGGAGTGACAGAACCAGTGATCCAAAGCATGCCACGAGCCTGTCTGAACCCAGGGACTCTCTGAGCACCTTCTTGATACCAGGCTTTGGGCTTGGCACTTCCTCGAGTAATTTTGTAAAGCAGGCGTTGTCGCCACTTCAAGATAAGGAAACTGAGACTTGTACAGGTAAAATAACTTGCCCAAGTCAGATAGCAGTAAGGGTCAGACTCATGATTTGATCGGGGCTGACTCCAAGATGTGTGCTGTTTATTTAATACCCTGAGGCCTCTGCAGCCTGGCTGTTTGGGAGTCTCAGAAAGGCCCCTCAAAGTCCCTGCAGCAGTAAGGTTGTACCTTAACGCAAGAAGTGATTACCGAGGCTGACCCCCATGCCCCACTCTCTCAGCCCCAGCAGCTGGGGTCAGGGGTTTCACAGAGCAGAGCACACAGGCCCCTGCTGCAGCAGTGATCTGCATGGAATGCCCCCCTCCATCCCCAGAGCCCATTGTCTCTCCAGGAGACAATACAGATAAAGGACCCAGCCTAGTTGGGCTGCTTGCATCGATCTGTAACCATGGAAACCCCAAGGGAGACAATTCCAAAGCCCTCTCTGCCACTTTCCACCCTGCAGCTGGGGCTCCAGGAACCCAGCCTCCAGCAGAAGGGGCATGGCTGATAATTGCCAACCCCCACCACTGCCACCACCAAATAGAACACAGCTGGGCTCCCCTCAACGTACATTCTCCCACCCTGTACCACCCCACTCCCAGAATTGCTGTTGGCAAAGGGGCTTTGGATGCATTTAAGGTGTAAACCTTATTTCTTTTGTGAGAAAGTCAGTTCTGAGAGGTTCTGCCCTGGTGAGATAATGTTGTCAGTCCTAGGCTTGAGCACAGGGGAAAAAGGGCTCCGCAGAACCCCTAAGCGTTGAACAGTCCCTGGGAAGGACTTAGGTCTTCAGCGCTTGACTCCCCTCTGGTGGCCAGTTGCTGCAGTTGTCAACTGAGGCTTCGGAGAGGAAGAGATTATTACTTTTTCCTAGATGTCTACTGTGCCCCAGATGCTTACACATACTAGATATAATCATCATAACCACCCTGTGAGGTGGGTGTTCTTATCTTACTCAGACACGCTGAAGCCAAGGCTTTCAGAGGATATCCAGATGGAAGGATACAGAGCAGAAGGGCGGGGAGAGAGAAGCCACACTACCCTGGCTCAAAACCTGCTCTACCATCACCAGCCCTGTGACCTTAGGCAAATTACCTAAATTCTGAGTCTCAGTTTCTTCATCTGTAGAGTGGGCGTGATAACATACATACCTCATAGGGTTGTTATGAGGATTATATGAGTTAAGATTTATAAGCCTTCAGAATGGGTACTGGATCATAGTTAATAACTAAAATTCCAGGCCCTGACACTCAAGCTATGTGCCTACAAGCATAACACTGAACTACTCCTGGCCTCAGTTGTCTCAGCTGTAAAATGAGGTTGATCATGACTTCCTCATAGGGCTGTGGTAATCACTGAAGTGGATTTGGGGGTATGACTGTCCTCACTTTGCTACTATTAGCATTGTGTTTTTTTTGGGGGGGGATTTGCCTTTGTGGGGAAGAATAATCGTGGGGGCAGAAGGATAGGTGAGGTTAGAAAGTGAGAAGTTGCCTGACCTGTGGTGGTGCTGTGGATCAAGAGTCAATCTGGGCCCTGGCCGGTTGGCTCAGTGGTAGAGCATCGGCCTGGCGTGCAGGAGTCCCGGGTTTGATTCCCAGCCAGGGCACACAGGAGAAGCACCCATCTGCTTTTCCATCCCTCCCCCTCTCCTTCCTCTCTGTCTCTCTCTTCCCCTCCCGCAGCCAAGGCTCCATTGGAGCAAAGTTGGCCCGGGTGCTGAGGATGGCTCTATGGCCTCTGCCTCAGGCGCTAGAATGGCTCTGGTTGCAACAGAGTGACGCCCCAGATGGGCAGAGCATTGCTCCCTGGTGGGCATGCCGGGTGGATCCTGGTAGGGCGCATGCGGGAGTCTGTCTGACTGCCTCCCTGTTTCCAACTTCAGAAAAATACAAGAAAAAAAAAAAAAAAAAAAGAGTCAATCTGGACCGCTGAGGTCACCAGTTCGAAACCCCCTGCGCTTGCTTGGGCAAGGCACATTTGGGAGTTAATGCTTCCTGCTCTTGTCCCCCTTCTCTCTCTCTCTCTCGTCTCTAAAAATAAAAATAAAACCTTTAAAAAAGTTAAAGAAAAAAAAAGAAAGAAGTTATGCCCCTCCACAGGCCAGAAGAAGGAGGTACCTGAGTATTCAGGGCCCCCATTTTTAACCCCGTCTAGTTACAAAGAGACTGGCGGTGTGGCTAGAGACTTTCCTGAGAAGAGACTGGGAGTGGTCTTTCAACTATTCCAAAAACCTTTCGCTGAGTTCACTTCAATAATCAATGGTTGCCTGACCTGTGGTGGCGCAGTGGATAAAGCATTGACCTGGAATGCTGAAGTTGCCGATTCAAAGCCCTGGGCTTGCCCGGTCAAGGCACATATGGGAGTTGAAGCTTCCTGCTCCTCCCCCCTTCTCTCTCTCTCTCTCTCTCCTCTAAAATGAATAAATAAAAATAATTTAAAAAAAATCAATGGTTGAACTTCTCTGCAATGGGCACTGGGCTCGGTATTGGGGTGTGAAGATAAAGAAGAAAAGAATGCCCTGGCCAGATAGCTCGGCTGGTTAGAGCCTTTTCCCAATATGCAAAGGTTGCTGGTTCTATCCCCAGTCAGGATACATACAGAAACAGAAAGGTGTTTCTGTATGTCTGTTTCTCTCCCTTCCTCTCTCTAAAAATCAATCGATATATAAATTTAAAAAAGAAGAAGAAAAGCACACAGGCCCCTGCTGCAGCAGTGATCTTAAATCTGGCAGAGAAGTTAGGACAGAAAAACAACTGTCAATGCAATGTGAAATGATGACAGACTGAGATTCCTAACAAGAGGGGGAAGCAAGGTCAGGGTCAGCTTCTGCGTGACCGGTGGTATAAGCTGTCAACACCTCCTGGACTCCAAAGACTGAGTGTCTTGCTTATTTCAAAAGAATTCTGAGCCTTATTTTTCAGTGTAATTGACCTGGATTCTTGATTTTTGCTGTCCCAGATTTCAATTCTGTCAGTCTGAAGGGTTAAAATATACCCTTTTTTATTGATGTGATCTGAGATCACGTGTGCATATGGGGTGTACATAAGCATTCTCAATGACTTGTGTGTCTGAGAAACTTGTGTTGGAGGGAAGGCCTTATTTTCCTGGTGGAAGAGGTGGAGAGAGACACCCCAAGCAAAAACAACAGCATGTCTAAACAGGAAGAGCAGGGAGGTCTGAGGTGGAGTGTGAAAAATTGCATATGATCAGATCCTAAGGTCCCCCTTGTGAAGGCAGATGCCGATGAGATGGCCAAGCCTCAGTGGGAAACAATTTGCCAGACCTTAAGCTAGAGGGTAGCAAGGTGAGATGTGCATTTAAAAGAGTTCTAGCAGGAGCCTGACCTGTGGTGGCGCAGTGGATGAAGTGTCAACCTGGAAATGCTGAGGTTGCCGGTTCAAAACCCTGGGCTTGCCTGGTCAAGGCACATATGGGAGTTGATGCTTTCTGCTCCTCCCCCCTTCTCTCTCTCTCTCTCTCTCTCTCTCTCTCTCTCTCTCTCCCCTCTCTATAATGAATAAATAAAATCTTTATAAAAAATAAAATAAATAAAAAAGAGTTCTAGCAGGAAAAAGAAGGAATACATTGGTAATCACAGGAATTATAGTGGCTTCCCCCAAGCTCCTCTGGCTCCATTATTGGGACCCAAATCTGATTGCCCCCTCCCAATGTGAGGCCACCACCACAGGACCAACATCTGTGAAAAACTTCTCCAGGGTCTGGGAACATCTGGAAAGAATCGGCCACTCTGGCAGCCCTGGGCTTCCCACCGGGGTTGCATCTTTCACATCCTTTTCCTCCTCCCCAAGCCCATAAAGGGGTTAACTTGTTGACTAGACAACCTCGCAGGTTTTTGGCAGGTGCTGAAATTCACCTCTAGATGGCAGCCTTATTCCTTAAACACCATCAGCTTCCATCCAAAGGCCAGAGAAAAGGGAAAAGGAACTAACACCTAGGAAGGATGTGAAACATCCTTTCACATGCGTGTCATCCCGCATGTACCCAGACCAGGATCGACCTGACAACCCCCGCCTAGGGCTAATGCTCAAATCAACTGAGCTATCCTCAGCTCGCAGGGCCAACGCTTGAACCAATTGAGCCACTGGCTGCAAGAGGGGAAGACAGAGAGAAAGGGGAGAGAGAGGGGAAGAGAAGCAGATGGTCTCCTCTCAAGTGTGCTCTGACTGGGAATTGAACTGAGGATGTCCGCAAGCTGGGCGGATGCTCTATCCACTGGGCCAACCAGCCAGGGTCTAAAAATAATTTTGAAAGCAGTTTTTAAAAAATTAATTTTGAGAGCCTGACCTGTGGTGACACAGTGGATAAAGCATCAACCTTGAATGCTGATGTTGCCGATTCAAAACCTTGGGCTTGCTTGGTCAAGGCACATAGGAGAAGCAACTACTATGAGTTGATGCTTCCCACCACCCCCGTTTCTCCCACTCTCTCCTCTCTCTAGAATCAATCAATAAAATCTTTTTAAAAATTAATTTTGAGAGAGAGAGAGAAGAAGGGGAGGGGGGGAGGGAGGGAGGGAGAAACATGGGTTGGTTGTTGCACTTATTGAAGCATTCATTGATTGATTCTTGTATGTGCCCTGAGAAGGGATCAAACCTGCAACCTTGGCATGTCAGCATGACGCTCTAAACAACTGAGTTACTGGGCCAGCACCTCATTATCTCTAATTTAAGTCTCCGAGGGGTGAAGCCACTTTCCAAAGTCATATAGATAGGCAGACACAGAGAAACTCTGCTCTGACCTCAGTTTCTTTTTTTTTTTTTTAAAGATTTTATTTATTCATTATAGAGAGGGGAGAGAGAGAGAGAGAGAGAGAGAGAGAGAGAGAGAGAGAGAGAGAAGGGGGGAGGAGCAGAAAGCATCAACTCCCATATGTGCCTTGACCAGGCAAGCCCAGGGTTTTGAACCGGCAACCTCAGCGTTTCCAGGTTGACACTTTATCCACGGCGCCACCACAGGTCAGGTCTGACCTCAGTTTCTTTATCTGTGAGATGAAACTGATCCATCCCTGGCAACAATGGCCTTTCTGTTTTTATAGATTTTCCTATGCTGGACATTTCACATAAATGGAATCATACCCTATATGGCCTCTTGTGCCTGATTTTGTTCACTTATCATAATGTTTTCAAGTTCATCCTTGTTGTAGCATATATCAGCATGTCATTCCTTTTTATGGCTGAATAATTTTTCATTGTATAGATATACCATATTTGTTTATTTATCAGTTGATGAATATTTGGGTTGTTTCTACTTTTTGGTTAATATGAATAATGTTGCTGAACAGTCACATACACGGTTTTGTGTGAACATGTGTTGTCAGTTCTCTTGGGTATATATATATCTAGGAGTGGAACTCCTCGGTTGTCATATGGTGACTTTAGGGGGACTGCCAAACTGTTTTCCAAAATGGCTGCACCAATTTATGTTCCCACTAGCAATATATGAAAGTTTCAGTTTCTCCACATCCTGGCCAACACTTGTTATTGTCTTTTATAGCCATCACAGTGGTTGTGACTCTCATTGTGGTTTTGATTTTCATTTTCCTAATGACTATTGATGTTGAACACATTTTACGTGCTTATTTGGTCTCTGCATATCTTCTTTGGAGAATTGTTTATTCAAATCCTTTACCTTCTCAACACATTTTGATAATATTATGCTACACACACACACACACACACACACACGCACGGTATATTCACATACCACCTACCACAATGGCCCCATGAGGCTGCCATAATCAGCTAGCTGTTCTTCCTAGGTGAAGGAATTGAGGCCCTGAGTAGTGCATTGATATGATGCTCCAAAGCATGGCACACAAGAGTGTCAGACCCAGAATTTTGATTAGTTAACAAGATTTATGTATTATTTACTACATGTCAGTTCAGAGAACCCATTAACATTCCAACAATAGTCAGTAAAAGTATTATTATCACTAGCAGAATTTCCTTAAAGCAGCAACTTCTCTGTTCTTTTTTCAATAACCTTTTTTCTCCAGTTACCAAAGTAATATGTGCTTATTATAGAATAGGTAGAAAACACTATACAGAGAAGCACAAAGAAGATGGAGCAAGGCTATTTTTCTCCCTTCCTTCCCTCAGCTCCGATGGGGCTTCTCTCGGATTTTGAGGTAGCACACTGGGAGCACCGGAACAGAGATCTGAGCCTTCAGTAAGCCGATAGCCAGCATTTTGTATCGTGAGGTATAGGACTTTGAGCAGAGGAAACCCAAGGTGTTTTTTGGGAGAAGATACACCAGGGATGAGGGAGTCTGCTTTCGGGGCTATTCCAGGGCTTTGGGCCTGGCTGGAACAGGGGCTTCCTCCTTTACCAGCTGTGCAACCTTGGGCAAATCACTTCGTGGCCTCCATGCCTTACTTCTTCATCTGGAAAATGGGACTTTGCACCCCTAACTTATCTTGTTGTGGGGTGTACTTTCCACGCCCAACAATGTCTGCAGCACTGGTTCGTTGGCAGAACATACCCTCCCTTCCGTGGGTACTGGTTGAAGCTCTTTGTTCAAAATGCCTTAGTGCCTCCAATCTGAGTTCGGATCTGGATTCCATTTTTTTTTTTTTTTTTAGATTTTATTTATTCATTTTTATTAGAGAGAGAGAGGGGAGAGAGAGAGAGAGGGAGAGAGAGAGAGAGAGGGAGAGAGAGAGAGAGAGAGAGGAAGAGATAGAGAGAGAACAGGGGGAGGAGCAGGAAGCATTAACTCCCATATGTGCCTTGACCAGGCAAGCCCAGGGTTTTGAACCGGGACCTCTGCATTCCAGGTCGACGCTTTATCCACTGCACCACCACAGGTCAGGCCCCGGATTCCATTTTTAATCAGCCCTCAGTCAAGTCCTCTTACATTTTTGAGCCTCACCTTCCTTCCTCATTTGTCCAAATTTACCTATGTTATAGAGTAGTTGGGAGGTCTCAACATAATAATGCATGCAAAGTGCCCAGCTGGGTACTTTACACTGGGAAAGTGCTTGGGAAATATGAGCTATTACCACCATCCTCACTGACTGCAGCCCTACTGTATGTTGGGCACTCTCCGCAAGAAGGGCACAAAGGTGAAAACAGAGCCTGGGGCCTGCTCCCAGGGAGTTTGAAGTTTCCCTGGACGTCTGACTTTGGACTCTTTGTTCCTGCTACCCCACCATTTGAGCTGGGCCTTGAAGGATGGATCCGATTTGAGATGAAGGGAGTAGGGGCCTTGTGGATCTGAAGCCATGTAAGCAAAGCCTGGGAAACGGGAAAATATAAAGCAGGGGTCCCCAAACTACGGCCCGCGGGCTGCATGCGGCCCCCTGAGGCCATTTATCTGGCCCCACCGCACTTCTGGAAGGGGCACCTCTTTCATTGGTGGTCAGTGAGAGGAGCATAGTTCCCATTGAAATACTGGTCAGTTTGTTGATTTAAATTTACTTGTTCTTTATTTTAAATATTGTATTTGTTCCCGTTTTGTTTTTTTACTTTAAAATAAGATATGTGCAGTGTGCATAGGGATTTGTTCATAGTTTTTTTTATAGTCCGGCCCTCCAACTGTCTGAGGGACAGTGAACTGGCCCCCAGTGTAAAAAGTTTGGGGATCCCTGATGTAAAGCATGTTGACATTAAGAGATGTCCAAACCTGCAGAGAATCTTTATGAGTTTATTTTTAATTTTTATTTTTTCTACAGAGACAGAGAGAGAGTCAGAGAGAGGGATAGATAGGGACAGACAGGAACAGAGAGAGATGAGAAGCATCAATCATCAGTTTTTCGTTGGGACACCTTAGTTGTTTATTGATTCCTTTTTCATATGTGCCTTGACTGTGAGGCTACAGCAGATGGAGTAACCCCTTGCTCGAGCCAGCGACCCTGGGCCTAAGCTAGTGAGCTTTTGCTCAAACCAGATGAGCCTGCACTCAAGCTGGCAACCTCGGGGTCTCGAACCTGGGTCCTTCCACATCCCAGTTTGATGTTCTATCCACTGCGCCACCACCTGGTCAGGCTTTATGAGTTTATTTGAGCCAAACTGACGACATATGCCGGGGAGCCAGATCTCAGGTGTTTTGGAGAATAACAGTTTTGCAGCTTCTTTTATGCATTTGAACATAGGTACATGGAGGTAGAAGAAAGCAACATGAGGATTATATTATAGGATAGTTAACAACATTATGCACTCTCTTGAAGATTAAAACCTCCTTGCAGGGGTATTACCCACTTCTGGTATTCTTTTTTTTTTTTAACTTCTGGTATTACAAAGGTGTGTTACTCAAGAACAATGGACAGGGCTTGCTTAAAACCTTTTACTGCCTGACCAGGTGGTGGCGCAGTGGATAGAGTGTTGGACTGGGATGAGGAGGGCCCAGGTTCAAAACCCCAAGGTTGCCAGCTTGAGCACGGGCTCATCTGGTTTGAGCAAAGCTCACCAGCTTAGACCCAAGGTCGCTGGCTCAAGCAAGGGGTTACTTGGTCTGCTGTAGCCCCATGGTCAAGGCACATATGAGAAAGAAATCAATGAACAACTAAGGTGTCGCAATGAAAAACTAATAATGATTGATGCTTCTCATCTCTCTCCATTCCTGTCTGTCTATCCCTCTCTCTGACTCTCTCTCTGTCTCTATAAAAAAAAAACAACAAAAAAACACCTTTTACTAAAGAAGTTACAATCCTCCATGGCTGGTTAGCTCAGTCAAAGTGTTGTCCCTAAACACCAAGGTTAAGGGTTCAATTCCCGTTTAGGGAACATATGGGAAACAACCAATGAATACACAACTAAGTGGAACAACAAATGAATGTTTCCCTCCCTCCCTCTGTCTCTCTTTCTTTCTCTCTCTGACTCTCCCAAATTGATCAATTAAGAAAAAAAAAAGTTTCTCTGGCAGGTTGGCTCAGTGGTAGAGCGTCGGCCTGGCATGCAGGAGTCCCGGGTTCGATTCCCGGCCAGGGCACACAGGAGAAGCGCCCATCTGCTTCTCCGCCCCTCCCCTTCTCCTTCCTCTCTGTCTCTCTCTTCCCCTCCCACAGCCAAGGCTCCATTGGAGTAAAGTTGGCCCAGGCACTGAGGATGGCTCTGTGGCCTCTGCCTCAGGCGCTAGAATGGCCCTGGTTGCAACAGAGCAACGCCCCAGGTAGGCAGAGCATCGCTCCCTGGTGGGCATGCTGGGTGGATCCCAGTAGGGCGCATGCGGGAGTCTGTCTGACTGCCTCCCCGTTTCCAACTTCAGAAAAGTACAAAAAAAAAAAAAAGTTACAAGCCTGGGGCATGACTGTTCACCATGACCTTCCCAGTTAGGAATTTATGATAAGATTGCCCTGTGATGTTACTTTCCATAGAACTCCTCCTTTTTTGGCCCTGGCCAGTTGGCTTAGTTGTAGAGCATCAGCCCAGCATGTGGATATCCTGGGTTCAATTCCCGGTCAGGGGATACAACAGAAGCAACCATCTGCTTCTCTACACCTCCCCCCTTTTCTCTCTCCCTCTCCTCTCTCTTTCCTTCCTACAGCCATGGCTGGATTGGTTTTGTTGTAAACTGACCAGCAAGTTCCCCAAAGACACCAAGTCCTGATAAAATTTTGAGAAGTTTATTGGCCAGCAACTACAGGGGGGTAAGACAACTCCAAATCCTGCAGCCCCCCCCTATAGTTCAGAGGTCTGCTTTTATACACAGAATCACATACTGGTTGGGGTGGGTAAGGAGGAGCTCATGATCCCTTTGTCTAGAGGTTTTCGTCACTCATGACTTTAGGGTGAGTCCCAGTATAGGAATTCTTGATTAAGATACATAAACATTCTTTTCTAAAGGCTTTTAAGAAAAGAGAAGAGGAAGGGGTTTTCAGATAAGTTCTATCTTCTTTGCTCTGTGTGGCGAGTGGCCCCAGGCACCCTTTCAGAGAACTAGAGGAATTAGCTAAACTATGACTAGATGACCCAGTTGCCCTTGTAAGCCTTTCTTCCTGCATTCTTCTTTCCTTTCTCCACAGAAAGGAGGGGGTAAGGGGGCCTGACTTTTCCTTTTTAAAATGGCGTTGTTAATGCTAAGTTTTACAGTTCCTTAACACCTTATCACAGTTTGAGCGCATTGGCCCCAGGTGCTGAGAGTGGCTCCCTGGAACCTCCACCTCAGGTGCTAAAAATAGCTCAGTTGCGAGCATGGCCCCAGATGGGCAGAGCATCAGCCCCAGACAGGGGTTGCTGGGTGGATTCCAGCTGGGGTACATTTGGGAATCTCGCTTGAAAAAGAAGAAACCCTTCCTTTTTTCCTTTTTTTCCATATGTAGACATGAATGAAAAACTGTAAATATTTTAGTTTGACTCCATGTCACAGCCTTGTCTGGTTCATCTCACAAAAACTTTAGCTAAAACATATTGAGCCTAACCAAGCGGTGGTGCAGTGGATAGAGCGTCAGACTGGGATGCAGAGAACCCAGATTCAAGACCCCAAGGTCGCTAGCTTGAGCGCGGGCTCATCTGGCTTGAGCAAAAAGCTCACCAGCTTGGACCCAAGGTCTCTGGCTCAAGCAAGGGGTTACTCAGTCTGCTGAAGGCCCGTGGTCAAGGCACACATGAGAAAGCAATCAATGAACAACTAAGGTGTTGCAACGCGCAATGAAAAACTAATGATTGATACTTCTCATCTCTCTTCATTCCTGTCTGTCTGTCCCTATCTGTCCCTCTCTCTGACTCTCTCTGTCTCTGAAAAAAAAAACAAAAACCCAAAAAACAAACCATATTGAGTACTCACTATGCATGCACCCCTCTGAGGATTTTCCATCCAACACCTTATGGATCCTCACAATATATGGAAAGGTCACTTTTGCCATTCCCATTAAACAGTTGAGGATGTTGAGGTTCAGAGAGGCCAAGAAGCCAGACCAAGAATACAACGCTAGGGGTGGATTGGGCAGGAATTCAAGTTCCGGAAGACAGACTGCAGATCTGTGTCCCACACCTTTTGCAGGAATTAGTTCCCAGGCAGTGAAACTCAAAAGCCAGCCCCAGCTGCCCGAAACTCAACCGCAAAGAGCTCTCAGCCCCCTGGCTGGCTCTCTTCTCAGCCCCACCCTGCCACCCCCATTTCCCTTGCTGGCCCTGGGGCACTGCTTCTTTCCCAAACCTGCTCTGCTACAATTCCTTCCAGGTTCCCACATCTGTAAAATGGGAATAAACACGGTGCCTGTCTCAGGAGGACGTGGTGAGGATCAGGAGAGATGCCCATGAGCTTAGAGCCCAGCACACAATAGGTTCTTATAAATATCAATAATCATCATTACCACCATCATTTTTTTCTATATATATATTTTTTTTTATTCATTTTTTTTTTAGAGAGGAGAGGGAGAGACAGAGAGAGAGAGAGGAGAGACAGAGAGAGAAGGGGGGAGGAGCTGGAAGCATCAACTCCCATATGTGCCTTGACCAGGCAAGCCCAGGGTTTCGAACCAGCGACCTCAGCATTTCCAGGTTGATGCTTTATCCACTGCGCCACCACAGGTCAGGCTATATATATTTTTTAATTTTTAAAAATTTGTTAATTTTAGAGAGAGAAGGAAGAGAGACAGAAACATTAATCTGCATGTTTAATTCATCTGTATGTGCCCTGACTGGGGATTGAACCAGCAATTTTCACATATTAGGATAATGCTGTAACCAACCAAGCTATCACCACCGCTGTCTTTTAAATTTTTTTTTTTTTTTTTTTTGTGGCAGAGACAGAGAGAGTTAGAGAGAAGGACAGATAGGGACAGACAGACAGGAAGGGAGAGAGATAAGAGATGAGAAACATCAATTTTTTGTTGCGGCTCCTTAGTTGTTCATTGATTGCTTTCTCATATGTGCCTTGACCTTGGGGCTACAGCAGACCGAGTGACCCCTTGCTTGAGCCAGCGGCCTTGGGCTCAAGCTGGTGAGCCTTGCTCAAACCAGATGAGCCCGCGCTCAAGCTGGTGACCTCAGGATCTTGAACCTGGGTTCTCCACATCCCAGTCTGATGCTCTATCCACTGCGCTATCGCCTGGTCAGGATCTTTTAAATTTTTTACCACCACCATTTAAATAGTATATCTGAACTCCTGTGAAATAGGCTGAGCAGGAGCATTATCTGTTACTGAAAAGGGACCTGGCCCTTAGCAGGTCTTCCTAGGGCTGGCCAGTTGTGTGTGGGGTTTTTTTGTTTTTTAAAAAAAATTAATTTATTTATTTTTACAGTGACAAAGAGAGAGACAGATAGGGACAGACAGACAGGGACGAAGGAGATGAGAAGCATCAATCATCAGTTTTTCATTGCGACACCTTAGTTGTTCATTGATTGCTCTCTCATATGTGCCTTGACCGTGGGCCTTCAGCAGACCGAGTAACCCCTTGCTTGAGGTGAGCCTTGCTCAAACCAGATGAGCCCGCGCTCAAGCTGGTGAACTCGGGTCTCAAACCTGGGTCCGCCATATCCCAGTCCGACGCTCTATCCACTGCGCTACTGCCTGGTTAGGCAGTGTGTGGGTTCTTGACTTCACACAGGAAAGATTTCACAACACAAGTCCAGCTGATTTTAAGAGTATGTTTATTAAAGCTGAGGACAGTGCAACAAGGGTTTCAGACAGACAACAGGAGAGCCTAGGCTCACAGGGAAGTCAGAGAAAAGGGGCCCTTGGACTCTGATTCTGGGGGTTAGCCCAGGATGAGCTGTGACTGCCCATTGCTCCCCTGGTTACAAGTCTCATGAGGACCCTCAGAGTTTAGATGCATGGGGGGTGGGGGGAGAGAGAAGGGAAAGGCAAGGGTGTGCTCCAGGGAAGGAGAGTGTGCACTAGGAGCTGTTTTGTTTTTTGAGGGTTTTTAAAGGCTGAAGGTTTAGGGGTGGTCTTAGGGGAGGATCTCAATAGAATATTCAGCAGCTTTATGCTGATATATCAAAATAAGATTTATTCCCTTAACTTCATCTGTCCTTGGATGTGGCTGGCACAAATAGCACTAATTAGATTTTTGCTATCTATAGCCCTGAATAGGGTGATTTAAGCTATTTACCCTCTGGTCGGGGAGAAGAATGAACCTTTACTTTTAAGAGTAAGGGTTTAAGAGCCCTTGGTTACTGAAGACAGGATTTTTTTTTTTTTTTTTTTTTTTCATTTTAGAGAGGAGAGGGAGAGGCAGAGAGAGAGAGAAGAGAGACAGAGAGAGAGAAGGGGGGGAGGAGCTGGAAGCATCAACTCCCATATGTGCCTTGACCAGGTAAGCCCAGGGTTTTGAACCGGCGACCTCAGCATTTCCAGGTCAACGCTTTATCCACTGCGCCACCACAGGTTAGGCCCTGAAGACAGGATTTTGCGATTTCCTAGATCAGTGGCCGGCAAACTCATTAGTCAACAGAGCCAAATATCAACAGCACAATAATTGAAATTTCTTTTGAGAGCCAAATATTTTAAACTTAAACTATATGGGTAGGTACATTGTTATTAACTTAATTAGGGTACTCTTAAGCTGGTTTTTGCTAAAAACGTCCTCAATCTGATTGAGGTACGTTTGCTAAGGTCGACCCCTTCCAACTCTCCCATCCACACTCATCTTGTATATACTTGCTTCATCTATCTCCTTTCGTTCATCCTCTCTATATGTCCAAACGATCTCAACGTACCTTTCTCAATCCTTGACACTACATCTTCTTTCGCCCCACTACGCTCCCTAAACCACTAACCACTGCACAATCAGCCTGCTGACTGATGGGTTCACTCAACTGGAGCATGAATCGCGTGCGCCTCCCCGGCGCCGCCTATCCAGTGGCCTGCCTGCGCTGCATCTCTGGTCGCCGGACCCACTGACAGCGCTGCCAGTACCTGCGGACCCACACGTGGTATTTTGTGGAAGAGCCACACTCAAGGGGCCAAAGAGCAGCGTGTGGCTCGCGAGCCCCGGTTTGCCGACCACTGTACTAGATGGCTGTAAACTGCTTGGCCATTTTACTGAGTTTCCCTATTACACTTGCCAAGGAATTTTCCTAGCTTACTATCCTGCCTCAATATAGTCAATATTTATTACCCACCTTCTGCATGCAAAATCAGGCCCTATGCTGAGAGGCATTCAGAGAGAGTTCTCACCTCATCCTTTTAGGGAGCTTAAAACCTAACTGACAAACAAGGTATGAAAACAATGCCTTGTTGAGACAGAACACAGTAAGGGTTGAAAGTGTAAGAGATACTCTGGTAAAGGGGAGGTAGGCAAAGTAGGCTTCCTGGAAGAGTTGAAGTTTAAGCGGGGCCTTGAAGGGCCAGTGAAATATGTAGACTGGAGTGAAAGGGTCTGTGTACTGGAGATGACAGAGATGTAACCACAGCTGCCATTTCCTGAAGTTCCTTATGAACCAGGCTCTATGCTGAGAACTTTTTTTTTTTCTATTTTTCTGAAGTTGGAAATGGGGAGGCAGTCAGACAGACTCCCGCATGCGCCCGACCGGGATCCACCCGGCATGCCCACCAGGGGGCGATGCTCTGCCCATCTGGGGCGTTGCTCTGATGCAACCAGAGCCATTCTAGCACCTGAGGCAGAGGCCATAGAGCCATCCTCAGCGCCCGGGCCAACTTTGCTCCAATGGAGCCTTGGCTGTGGGAGGGGAAGAGAGAGACAGAGAGGAAGGAGAGGGGGAGGGATGGAGAAGCAGATGGGCACTTCTCCTGTGTGCCCTGGCCGGGAATCGAACCCGGGACTCCTGCACGCCAGGCTGACGCTGTACCACTGAGCCAACCGGCCAGGGCTATGCTGAGAACCTTACATGCATTATCTCTTGAAATTTTCCCCAGAATCCTACAAGGTGGGTGTTACTAGGGATGAGAAAATCTAGGCTTAGAGAGTTTACAAAACTTGCCTGGAGTCACACACCTAGCAAAGTGATAGGGCCTGGGTTTAAACCCAAGACTGTCTACTACAAAGTCTGGGCTCTTCTTTTTCTTTTTTTAATTAATTTTTTTTTATTTTAGAGAGAGAGTGCAAATTTTTTTTTTGGGGGGGTGTACTATGCTTCCATCCTAATAATGACCACAATTACCGGAGCTGAAACTTGCTGCCCTAGAGAGAGATTTCTTTGTTCCACTTATTTAGTGGCTTCTTGTATGTGCCATGAGCAGGGATTGAACCCACAACCTTGGCATATGTGAACAATACTCTAACCAACTGAGCTACCTGGCTAGGAAAGTCTGGGCTCTGAATCACCATGCATTATTGCCACCACAGTCCACTATCTGAGGATGACTGGGTATTAGGCTGGGGACTGTCTCTGAAGGGTTATAAATACCAGGCTCAGACATGCAAAAAATCACACAGAGGAAGAAAGAATCAAAGTACCAGGCAGGAATCAGCAGACCTGGAATCTAACAGCAGCTGCTAGCAGCATTACCATTCACTAGCCAAGGTCACTTCTCTGAGCTCCACCGTCTCTAAACTGGAGAGAAGAGGAATGTAAATGGATTATCAACAATGAAGGTTTTAAGTGAAGGAGGGAGATTTGTGACAAAAGGATTGTTTAGGAGAAACCTGGAAACATTCAAGTACTTTCTGAGTGTTTGCACTCTGGCCCCCCACCCACCCCACTCACCCCCACCCATGCCTGCAAAGGGCAGGGCACAGTTTAGGAGAGGTAGGGAGGAATCTTTTACTGGAACAAAACAAGGACTCAGGAGCTGGCCTGTCCCAGATTGGACTGCCAGTTCTCAAATCAGCAAATCTCTCCATGTGATCTGGGGCAAGTTACCCAGCCTCTCAGACTCTCCATCTTCACCAGGAAGATCCCCATTCTTCTTCCCAGGATTGTTGGATTAAATTAAATTAAAAAATACATGTTATCATCTACTAGGGTGCTTGGCATACTGTGGGCGCTCAATAGTATCCCCCTACTAAGAGGTAGAAATGTTAGGCTCAGTCCCTCATTCTCCCCCTTCCCTCCACCTCGTCAAGAAAGAACAAATTCCTGGCTTTCATTTTAGCGAGAAAAAAGACAGAAATGAATATATGCTAGCTAAGCAACCATGCCAACTAACAAAAGACCCTCCGTCCTGGGTAATGTACCGCCGGTTCTGAGCTCAGATCGGAATTTTGTTTCCGCTCTATCCCTAGATAATTCGGGCCCATTTCCCACAGCGCTCCGCACTGCTCCGCTGCTTCTGCAACATACCGGAACCATTCTCCCAGTCTGTTTCGTGATCAACAGCAGGTGTGGCTGCCCCTTTAAGCAGCAAAACTCGTGTTGCAATCACCGCCTGGGAGACCGGTCCTTTCCGGGAGGTGGAGCCTATGCTTGTTGCAGCGACCAACGGAAGCGCGGCATTTTCCGCGGGAGATCTGAATTTCGCGGCACGCAGTTTGGCGCTAAAAAAAAAAGAAGAAAAACACAAGAGACAGAGAAAGGCTCGAGAACCACAGAGCGAGGCGAGAGGGAGTCGGTGCAATCGGTCCCCCTCCCCCATCCAAGAGCAACGCGTCTCGGTCGAGCCCGCGGGCCCACTAGAGACCCCTCCCCGGAGCGGGCCGGACTCTAGGCGCCGAAGCCTTCAGGGGCGTGGGGCTGTCCTGGGTCGCGGCCGCCCTTGGGGCGGGGCAGCCCCTGGCTGTGCAGCGACCGCAGTCGCAGCCGTGGGGCGACTTCCAAGCGCTGCTTGGCTCGGCCGCGGGCCAGGAGGGGAGGGTCCGGTCTTGCCCCGCAGGCGTCTATTGGCGGCTTCCCCCGGCCTCTGCACCATGCCGCGGGCCGTGTGAGCCGCCGCTGACTCTGGAGTCCGCTGGTGCCCGCGGGCGCGCTAGGGGAGGGGGCTCTGCGCTCGCCATGCTGCGAGGGCCCCAGGCCCTGGCTCCGGCCTCTGGGCTGCCCCTGAAGGGGCTGTCCGCGATGAACCCCACTGAACTGGGGCCGCCTGGCCTCGGTAGCCCCCAGCTCTGCCCGGTCACCACCACCTACTACACCCCGCTGTACCCGCAGACTGTGACTTTCGCTGCGCTACCCAGCACCTGCCTCGACGCCACCCCCCACGGACCCGAGGGCCAAGCTGCTCGATGCGTGCCGGCTGGCCGGCTGCCGGTAATTCTGGGTATCCCTTCCACCCCCACCCCCCACCGCTTCTCATGTTTTCCGGGGGTGGAAAAGGAGGGAGGGGCGCCTGGGACCCAGTTTACCTCGTTTGAGTGAAGCAGGTCTAGTTTGGGGAGGGAAAAGGGGAGCTTTCACCTTCCAAAACAATCCAATGCTCCAATGGAGAAAAGCCCTTCATTTTCAGTTTGGGATGAAATAACCTTTTCTATTGGAGTGGAGTGGAATGAACACTGGATTGGGAGTTTGGAGACCCAACCCACTACCGTAGTGTACCCTGTGGCCTTGGGGAATCTAGGAAGACAGCTTTGCCCTTATTCATTCATTCTCCATTCATTGTTTGGGCCAGACATCAGTACTGGGCACCTGCTATTGTCCCAGCACAGATACTTGTATTGTGCCTGCGGAGACTTGTAGGGATGTTAAAATGCGGGGGAGGCTCTCAGGTCCAACATGGCTTGGACATACTCCAAATTTTCCATCCAGTCAACTCCTTTCCAATGTTGTGCCCTGAGTCCTCCCGGAGGCCCAGTCTCCCCCCCTACACCCTCCCAGACAGCCTATTTCAAGTGCAAGTTGAGGGCAACTCCCAAAGGTTCCTGTTCAAATTGACTGTTCCCTCCTCAAGCCCCCAAGCCTGTTGCCAGGGAGGGCCCAAAGTGTGGTGTGTGGTGGCACTAGGCACAGGGTGTGTTCTGTGGGAGTGGAATTCCTGGATGGAGCCCATGAGAATCTAAACAATAATAGGGTGAGGGTGGAGTGGGAAAAGCCCTAGGGGAATGAGGGTGGTGGTTATAGAGCCTGGTTTTTGGTTTTACCTGCCACTGATTCACTGTGTGTTCTTGAACAAGTCTTAGCCCCAGTCTGGGCTTCAGTTTCATTTTCTTGAGAGTATGTGTGTGCATGGAGTAGCTGCGGAGCTGACTCATCCCAGGTCACTTCCAGCTCCAGGTCCTGAGTTTTGGAAGCAGGCTCCAAGGAGGGGGTGGGGGTGTTGTTGGTTTTGTTTAGTTGTGAGTGGTGAATAAGTTCAGGTACAGGAATAAGACCACACCCCTAGAGGCATCTGGTCTGAACTGTGTCATTCAATAGGTACAGACCCCCAACTATTTCTGGATGCAGGTGGAACCCCTACTCCCTGCTACTGCAATCATGCTTTGCCCATATTCAACCTTCCCAGAGCCCTTCCTGCATGTTATTTCTGGGAATCCCCAGTAGGAGGAAGGAGGCAGGAGAGCTATTCCCATTTTACAGGTCCAGCAGCCAAGGATAGCTGGGACTGGGTATCTGCCTTGTGTTCAGCATTTTACAGCCTAAAACACTATTGAACCCCATGAAGTAGATGGCATTAGTAGGTCCATGTTGCAGGGGAAATTGAGGCTCAGAGAGGGGATGTGACCTGTCCAAGGCTGTACAGGGAGATGTATGTCCCACAGGCAGGTGATCATTCTCTTCTCTGTAGCCTTGACTTGCCCCAGTACTGCCTGACTTGGGAGCTGGGTGCTTCCAGGGAAGGGGCTCTCGGTGGCTGGCCCTGTCTCCTCTGGCCAGCTGCTGTCAGGCGCCCAAGCAGAGTTACAGTGACAGCTGTGGTTTTGAGCTGCTTCCCTCCCAGAGGAGCCCAAGTGTATCTGTTTGTACCTCCCTCCCAGAGGGGCTCAGTAATCACAGCAAGAATGGCTCTCTTTACTGAATGCCTGTTGTGTGCCAGGCACTGCTTGGCATTCTTCACATCTGTTATCTTAGTCAGGATGCCAGGGATGAGGCATCTTACAGATGAAACTGAGCAGAGATGTGAAGTCACTTGTCTAAGTAACAAGCCAAAATGTGGGAGAGCCTCCTTACATCAGACCACCCTAAAGGCCTACCAGGCCCTGAGCTCCCTCTCCTGTCAATCCTCGCCTGCCCGCTTCCCCCAGCCCTGTGGGCTGGCCTTGACCCCCTGCTTACTCATTTTACCAGGGTGTGACCTGGAACAGCTCCAAACCCAACCCTGGGTGTGGCCGCTTGCTTTGTCGCCAGGCTGCAAAGTGCAGGGTGAGCAGGATTTGTCTGCAAACTGCTGTTTAAATGGACCTCAGGCACTGCCCAAGGGTGGCAACCAAGTTCAATGGCAGAATGAAGCCAAAGCCCAGGTCTCTCTGCACTCCTGGTCTAGTGCTTTTTTTACTGTTTGGAGCAGCCTTGGGAGGGTCATCTGTTGAGCCCCTACTCCAGTCAGGCTCACTGCATCACTGTCCTTCATTCCTGCAGGAACCTGGGAGGAGGGTGGGATTCTGCACTGTTTTCCTTTCCTTTTGATTTGTCTAGATTTTCTAAATTTCCTCTGAGAACCATGAAAGAAAACGAACATTTTAACAAATAACGCTACCAGGCGGGTTGGATGAGGAGATGTAGGCTCAGAGAGGGGAGGCAGCGAATTCCGAGCTGGGATCTGGAAATGAGGCTCGTAGGCAAGGCCTTACGCTTGCTCCTACCCCCACTGTCTCTCTCAGGACTCGCTCAGGACTTGGGGCTTAGGAGAGGCCTGGCTTCCCTCCCTGTGTGAGTTTGGGCAAGTTGCTTTCCCTCTCCAAGCCGCGGTTTCATCACCTTGCAGACAGTAACTGGGCTGTGTCTGGTGGGCTCTGACCTTCTCACTTCTGGGGCTGCCTGAGAAAGGAAAGGAGCTCTGCTCTTCTCTCACGGCATTAGGGGTGGGGGGTGGGGGGGAGCTTGAATCTTAACCAGGCCTTTAAGAAATAGCCAAAGGGGTGACCTAAGAGGGTCCAGGTTAGAGCCAAGCTGGCCTCTGGGTGTGGTCCCAGACTTCTGCTCTTGGCACTTCCCTGTCTTTGCAGCCTACTTTCCCCTTCTGGTGCCCCTGGCGCTTCAGTGTTAACAGCTCCCCTGTGCGAGCAAAGTGCTTTGCTGCCCTGTCTCGCTGCCTCCTCAGCCGAGGTCGAGAAGCTTATCCCCATTTTACAGGCAGGACTCCACGTCATCTGACCAGCCCAGCTCACCCAGCTAAGAAGTAGGGCGGGAGGGCCAGATAGGAACCCAGGTGGGTCTGACCCCAAGGCCCGGGCTCCGCCTCTCCTTGGTCCTCATCCTCCTGGGCTTGTCCTGGGCTTGTCCTCCTGGACTTGTCCCTGCAGGCCCAGGGTCATCCATGGGCTGACCTTTCTCTGGGCACAAAGGTGTCAGAGAGATGTCCTTGGGTGGCGGACACTTTGCCGCTTAGGGACTCAGAGTGCGGGATAAGCGTGAGAGAAGGGGAGCTTTCACCTCCAGAACATTCCAATACCCCCAATAGAGAGGACCCCTTTATTTTCAGACTAGGAATAAGTAAAGGGAGAGGGCTGGTGTGTGTGTGCTTATAAAGTAAATACAGTGAAGGGGGCAGGTGGGTATAACCAGGTGTTGGCCCCGATTCTAGCATATTCTGAGAGACTGTATGGGATAGAGCTGAGGCAGCCTGGCACATGGCTTTGGAGCAGACAGACCTGGGTTCACACTCTGGCTCTGCCTTTTGTCTTTGTGACCTTGGGTACGTGGCTGAAACGCTCTGAGTCTACACTTCTCAGCCAAGAGAGATTGCCAATACTGATATTGCAGGACTGATGAGCATGTGATAGGCCAGCACAGCTACTCTGTTCAAGGTCCTGCCCTCCTTCACCGCGCTCTGCAGGTAGTGAGGTGCTTCCTGGTGTGTTCTGTGAACTCAGCAGGCTTCTGTCAGGTAGGGAAGGTAGTTGGGGTTGGAGCGAGTCTGGGTGTCCCCACCCCTGCATCAGGAAGTACTCAGCCTGACTTCCCTTGGTGTTCCTGTTAACGGAATGGATGAAGGATGCTGGAGTCAATAACCTTGACCAGGATTGATAAAGTTCTTGGGGTTCACCAAATCACAGTGACGTCAGCCCTAAAAGGGGGATTACTGGTATTGGGAAGAGTCAGTGGGGTGCATGTTGGGCTTGGACCAGGGCCTGTTGAAGGTCTCAGTGAATGATTGAGCCTTTCTCTAGTGACACAATGGGGCCAGAGCAGGTCACCTTCTCTAGCATCTAGGATGTTACCACCTGGGAGGTTAGAAAAGGGATAATCCAGAGAGACTTCAGGAGGAATGGGAGGGGTTTGGATCATGTCCAGGTCTGGGTAGGTGTGGAGGAGAGAGATATCATATTCAAGCTCCACAAACCAAGGAGCAGTGCTCCTCAAATCAATCCAGGAAGACTTCTTGGAGGAAGTGTTTGTGTGTGTGTGTGGGGGGGCAACACAGAAGGGAGCTTAGAGCAAGAAGAATTGTCATCACCTCCCACACCTGTCAGCCCAGCTGTGCTCAGCAGCGGTTAGAAGTCTCCGCCCTACCAAGCATGACCTCACCACCAAAGGTTAAAATAGGCCTCTCTGTGCTAGCTAGGGGAGAGGGAGAAGAAGAAAACAGGCTTGGTGACCCCAGAATAGTGTGTCAAGGAAGAGGCTGAGATTGGATTTCAGAGAAGGGACTCTGCATTTCCTGAATATCTATTGTGTGTTGAGCCACAGGCTGAGCAATCTGCAGCACTTATCTCCTTAAATTCTTACAATGGCCCTTAGAGGTATTTTCTGCTCCATTTTACAGAGGAGGAAACGGAGGCTCCTAAATGTGCAGCATTTCCCAAGTCACACAGTGTGCCTGTGAAGGAGCTGGGAGATGCAAGCCCAGGTCTCTTACCCCAGTGCCCCAGTGACCTCGCCCTGCCCCTGCCCAACCCTAACCCGGAGAGAGGCCCCTTCCGGGCCAGTGCAGCTTCTGGGCCTAATTGGGGCCCGGTGGCAATAGGGTGTAGAGGAGCAGATGGGTCTGTGGTTTGATTTCCCCAGCAGGTGTTTCCCAAGCTTGGCGGGAACAAGGAGGGGGAGCAGGGGGACCTCAGCTGCTTGTCCTTAAGATACAGGGGAAGGGTTCATTGTCTGCCCCTCTCCACAAAGAAAAAAATGCCAAATGGAGTCTATTCAGGAGGCCCTGGGGCCCTTGAGCTGGAGCCCAAACATGGGGGTGGGGGATGTTTGCACTGCTTCCCGATGTGGGCACCTCCCTGGGGTGTGGCACTGATCCAGGAAGTCCCCTGAGCCTGGGCGGATGCCCAGCCCCACCCTGATAAGGGCCAGCTGTGGGGCTGTGATGGGCACCCAGTCTGGCTGGGCCAGCTGCTTCTGAAGTGGGGAGGCACCTCTCCCAGTCTGATGTGGTTTAGGCCCCACCTACTCCTCCCTACATCATCCTGTGTATGTGTGGGGGGTGCAGATGTAGAAGTGATCTTGTGGCCTGTTATCAAAGAACTCTGAGCTCTTGGCCAGACTGGCTTTGGTAGGGTCTCAAGTGCCTGGGCCTCAGAAGATGGGAGTGTTGTGTGCCTCTCAGAAAAAAGGACTTCCTCCCCTGAAAGGTCACTTTTCAGGATATTGATATTTCCTTATCTAGTACAGTAATGTTTCACTAGGACTGGTGGTTAACCTGAGGCAGGAAGTGGCTGCTGGAGGCCTCAGTGCTTTTGCCTGAGGTTGGGGAAAGGCTGAAGGAGGAATGCTTCTCACACCGCTTCCCTCTCCCCTCTCTCTCCAAGGCCAAAAGGAAGCTGAACCTGGAGGGGGTCGGGAGGCCTGCGGTCCTGGACTTCCAGACTCCCAAGGGGGAGTTCATTAGAGTGGATGGCCTCCCCAGCCCTAAAAGTAAGTTGTGCTCATGGGGCATCTGGGACAGACTCAGGAGACTGGGGGTGGGTGGGCAGGGACAGAGGGCAGCAGCTCTGCCCAAAGGACCAAGAGCAGTATTTGTAGCACGCTTCCTGGTGTATAAAACAGTTTCCTGTGTGTTCTCTGCCTGGATCCTGCCAGGTAAGTAGGATTACCCCCATTTTACTGATGAAGCAACATGAGACTCAGCTTGAGTGGCTTGCCCAATGTCGCACTGCTGGTAAGCGGTGTCAGGACCACACCCTAGTCTGGAACTGTTTCTCTCACACCACACACTGCTCTTGGGTTCTTTTTTTTTTTTTTTTTACAGAGACAGAGAGTCAGAGAGAGGGACAGATAGGGACAGACAGACAGGAATGGAGAGAGATGAGAAGCATCAATCATCAGTTTTTCATTGCAACACCTTAGTTGTTTATTGATTGCTTTCTTATATGTGCCTTGACCGTGGGGCTACAGCAGACCGAGTAACCCCTTGCCGGAGCCAGTGACCTTGGGTCCAAGCTGGTGAGCTTTGCTCAAACCAGATGAGCCCGCGTTCAAGCTGGCGACCTCGGGGTCTTGAACCTGGGTCCTCCGCATCCCAGTCCAATGCTCTATTCACTGCGACATTTTTTTTCTTTATGGTGACAGGGAGAGAGAGAGACAGAGAGGGACAGACAGACAGGAAAGGAAAGAGATGAGAAGCATCAATTCTTCGTTGCAGCCTCTTAGTTGTTCATTGATTGCTTTTTCATATGTGCCTTGACCAGAGGACTACAGCAGACCAAATGACCCCTTGCTCAAGCCAGCAATCTTGAGCTCTAGCCAGAGACCATGGGGTCATGTCTATGATCCCATGCTCATGCCAGCGACCCTGTGCTCAAGCTGGTGAGCCTGCGCTAAAGCTGGTGATCTTGGGATTTCAAAACTGGGTCCTCCAAGTCCCAGTCCAGTGCTCTTTCCACTGCGCCACCGCCTGGTCAGGCTGCTCTTGGGTGCTAAACGTGATGGCCAACAATTTATTTGGGAGCTGACTATATTCTAAAAGTTTTTATATTTAGTCCAATCTGACATTTTCTAAAACAGGAATCCAGCTCAGAGAGGAGCAGGGTTTTCCCCCTACACGCAGACAGAGCTAAATACGTGATTTGGAGAAAAGTGAAGCTTTGTTTAATCCAACCCGTGCTAATTTAAGAGGTTTTGGGGTGTTTTTTTTTTTTGTTTTGTTTTTTTGTATTTTTCTGAAGCTGGAAACAGGGAGAGACAGTCAGACAGACTCCCGCATGCGCCCGACTGGGATCCACCCGGCACGCTCACCAGGGGCAAAGCTCTGCCCACCAGGGGGCGATGCTCTGCCCCTCCAGGGCGTCGCTCTACCACGACCAGAGCCACTCTAGCACCTGGGGCAGAGGTCAAGGAGCCATCCCCATCGCCCGGGCCATCTTTGCTCCAATGGAGCCTTGGCTGCGGGAGGGGAAGAGAGAGACAGAGAGGAAGGAGGGGGGTGGGGTGGAGAAGCAAATGGGCGCTTCTCCTGTGTGCCCTGGCCAGGAATCGAACCTGGGACTCCTGCATGCCAGGCCGACGCTCTACCGCTGAGCCAACCGGCCAGGGCAAGAGGGTTTTTTTTTTTGTTGTTGTTTTTATTATTATTTTTTACAGGGACAGAGAGAGTCGGAGAAAGGGATAGATAGGGACAGAAAGACAGGAATGGAGAGAGATGAGAAGCATCAATCATCAGTTTTTTGTTGCGACACCTTAGTTATTTATTGATTGCTTTCTCATATGTGCCTTGACTGCGGGCCTTCAGCAGACCAGGTAACCCCTTGCTCAAGCCAGCGACCTTGGGTCCAAGCTGGTGAACTTTTTGTTCAAGCCAGGTGAGCCCGCGCTCAAGCTGGCGACCTCAGGGTCTCGAACCTGGGTCCTCCGCATCCCAGTCCGACACTCTATCTACTGCGCCACCGCCTGGTCAGGCGAGGTGTTTTTTTTTGAGGGGAGGACAGATAGGGACAGACAGGCAGGAAGGGAGAGATATGAGAAGCATCAATTCTTTGTTGTGGCACCTTAGTTGTTCATTGATTGCTTTCTCATATGTGCCTTGACCGGGGGGTACAGCAGACCGAGTGACCCTTTGCTTAAGCCAGCGGCCTTGGGCTCAAGTCAGCAACCATGGGGTCATGTCTATGATCCCACACTCAAGCCGAATGAGCCCGCGCTCAAGCCAGATACCTCGAGTTTTTGAACCTGGATCCTCTGCATCCCAGTCCGATGCTCTGTCCACTGCGCCACTGCCTGGTCAGGTCTAACTTAAGAATTTTTTAATATCTATAAGCTGCCCAGGTAGTGACTTTCTAAAACTAAGTGGGAGAGATTTTTCTATCTCAATATTTGCAGTCAGTATTCTGGGTAAAGTAGGAGTTTCAGTGGGAAGTAGATGTGTTAGGGGAAGAATGCTAATTTGGGGGATCAGAGACCTAATGAAGAAGGTATGTGACTGGGTGGGAGGCATGAGAGTCAGGAATTTGGGGGTCTGGGCAGGACTGTGCCCTGACCTGACTGGCCACCCCTCTTCTATGAATCTTAGTTGTCTCACCTGTAAAATGAGGTACAGCTCGATTAGGAATAGCAAGAAAGTTTCCTTCCAATTGATTGGTAAAAGCTGCCTCAAGATCTTAAGGATCCTAAGTGCACTGATCAATTAATAATGTCTGCCCTGGGCCTGACTTGTGGTGGCGCAGTGGATAAAGCGTTGACCTGGAACGCTGAGGTTGCCAGTTTGAAACCCTGGGCTTGCCCAGTCAAGGCACATATGGGAGTTGATGCTTCCTGCTCCTCTCCCTCCTCTCTCTCCCCCCTTCTCTAAAATGAATAAATAAAATCTTAAAAAAAAAGATAGGCCCTGGCTGGTTGGCTCAGTGGTAGAGCATCGGCCTGGCGTGCCGGAGTCCCGGGTTTGATTCCTGGCCAGGGCACACAGGGGAAGCACCCATCTGCTTCTCCACCCCTCCCCCTCTCCTTCCTCTCTGTCTCTCTCTTCCCCTCCCGCAGCCGAGGCTCCATTGGAGCAAAGTTTGCCCAGGCGCTGAGGATGGCTCTGTGGCCTCTGCCTCAGGCGCTAGAATGGCTCTGATTGCGGCAGAACGACGCCCCAGATGGGCAGAGCATCACCCCCTGGTGGGCATGCCGGGTGGATTCCGGTCGGGCGCATGCGGGAGTCTGTCTGACTGCCTCCCCCTTTCCAATTTAAGAAGGATACAAAAAAAAAAAAAAAGATAATGTCTGCCCTGGGTACAAAAGTTGGAAAAACAGGCTCTGTGCCAAATACTTGTCACCTATATATTAAGGGATTCTAAAGTTTCCTTCTAAGGGAATCTGTGACTCCCTAAAACTCAGTTTCCTGAACTAATTTGGACATTTACTTGCTATATGACTTGCAAGTCACTTGATTGCAGAAGTTCTCTTGTGGTTTAAGATGATGCAGCTGAGATGTGGTCTTGTGACATCAGATTCATTAAGAAAAGGATCTTTTCAGGCCCTTGCTGGTTAGCTCAGTTGGTTAGAGCGTTGTCCCCAAAAAACAAGGTTGTGGGTTTGATCCCTGGTCAGGGCACACACAGGAAGCAACCAATGAATGCACGAGTGGAACAATAAATGAATGTCTCCCCTTTCTCTCCTTTCCTCTCTCTGACTCTCTAAAATCAATCAATCAATAAATAAAGAAAAAAAAGAAAGGGACATTTCCCATTTGATACTGTAGGACTTATTCCTCTCACAACAATTGGGCTGCACATAGAAAGATAAGGCAAGTCTATAAAAATGTTCTCAAATCCAAGCTCGTCATTCCCTCCCTACCCTAATTCCAAATTCCTGACATAACCGGCAGGATAGGGTAGGTTACTAAGGAGGACTTTTGGAGCCAGACTGCCTGGATTTAAATCCCAGCTTTGCCACTTCCTAGCTGAGTGAGCTGAGCAAGTTACTTAACTTGTCTCTGCCTTAGTGTTCTATCTACAAAATCGGGATGGTTATACAGTACACCAAATTTATAGGGTATGCTAAGGATTAAACTTGTTGTGTGTGGAAAGTGCTTAGAACAGTGGCCCACACACAGCAAACATTTGTTGGTTGTGGTGGAAAGGTGCTCCAACCAGGTATTAGGACACGTGGTTTCCAGCCCAGACACTGCCTTTGGCTGAGACTTAAGCTAATCACCTTCCCTCTCAAGGTATCAGGCTCCCTGTGTAGACAGTGGTAGCGAATGCCCCCTGCCTCGCAGTACCTGGAAAGCGGATGCTCATGTGAAGGATGGTACTGGGTGGGTCCAGGTCGCTGGAGGAGGCTCCCTAGGCTGGCCCTCTGAGCAGTGAGCGGTCTCCTTTCCTCTTCAGCACCCAAGTCCCCCGGGGAGAAGACTCGGTATGACACGTCACTGGGACTGCTCACCAAGAAGTTCATTTACCTCCTGAGTGAGTCCAAGGATGGGGTCTTGGACCTGAACTGGGCTGCGGAGGTGCTGGACGTGCAGAAGCGGCGCATCTATGACATCACCAACGTGCTGGAGGGCATCCAGCTCATCCGCAAGAAGGCCAAGAACAACATCCAGTGGGTGTGAGTACCTGGGCTGGTGCCAGTGGCACCAGTGGGTGCACATGCTGGGGGTGGGGGGGAGCCAGGAGAAATATCCAGTGGGTGTATATGTCAGGTGGAGCTGAGAGCAACATCCAATGGGTCAAGTTCTAGGGGCAAACCAAGAGCAACATCCAATAGGCTTCTCTGCTAGGGGCAGAGCCAGTGTATCTAAGAACAGAGTGGAAGAGCACGTGTGTATGCTGGAGTTCTATTAGGAGAGCATGGCGGGGGCAGGGTGGAGAATGCTTTCTAGGACGTGTGAAGACCTAGGAGGACTGCATCATTTTGAGTCGGGGATCCCACGCTGCCCTCTTCTAGTTTAGGAAAGTCCCCTGGGAGCTGAGCAATAGTAACCCAGACTCCTTCCAACTCGGAGATTTGAGTACTCCAGGCTCCTCTCCTCACTTCTACAAGGTCTTAAAGAGCAGATCTACAGCCCCCAGCATGAACCCTATGAGAACCCAGGCAGGGGGTCAGGACTGAGGCCATTCCAGCTCCCTGCCATTTGGTGGAGTCTGGGGCATAGGAAGGACAGAATTGGAAGCTTTCCACAAGTGGGGTCAGACCCTGGCTTGTTTCTTTTCCCCAGCCCAACCCCAGACCTCAAGGTTCAGTCCCTGGCAGCTCCCCGGGGGACAGACAGGGACTGCTGATTTACACAGGCCGGGAGTACTGTTGTAGACCATGTGAGCGGCCTCTTCCTGGGGTTTTACGCCATCCATGCAGCTCTGCGCAGCAGCGCTCAGGCTGGGGTCCCTGGGTGTGGACTGAGACTGACGCTGGGGCCTGCTCTGTTCCCAGAGGCAGGGGACTGTTGGAAGACCCGACCCGGCCTGGGAAGCAGCAGCAGCTGGGGCAGGAGCTGAAGGAGCTGATGCGCACGGAGCAGGCCTTGGACCAGCTCATCCAGAGCTGCACGCTAGACTTCAAGAACCTGACCGAGGACAAGGCCAACAAGAAATATCCTCTTTGGTTGGGAGAAGGTTGTCAGGGACCTGGGGCCTGTTGCATGCTCATATCTGTCCAGAGTTAATGAAATACCTCCCTCGGGGTCTGGCATGTCTGTTTTTTCCTTTCTGGGTGGCATTTTCTCTTGACTATTGAAGTTACTTTCTTATAGTAAAAGTAAGACAAGGATATTTCTTTAAATCTGCAAAATGGAGAAAAGAAATAGCTGCCACCATAACATAGCCATTGGTCTTTAACCACACACAGGTTGTGTGTTACAAATATAGTATGTGACTGCTATATAGAACTTTTTTTTTTTTAGCGAGAGATGAGAAGCATCAACTCATTAATTGCCTCTCATACATGCTTCTTGACAGGGGAGGGAGGCAGCCTCAAGCTAGCAACCATGGGATCATGTCTGTGATCCCACATTCAAGCCTGCAACCCTGCACTCAAGCTAGTGACCTCAGGGTTACAAACCTGGGTCCTCAGCATCCCAGGCTGACGTTCTATCCACTGCGCCACCTCCTGGTCGGGCTATATATAACAGTTTATGTCCTGCTTTTCTCCACTGCATATATTACCGTAGACAGTTTTTATGTGGTTATAAATCCTGCCTATTTGGTTGATCCACTTGAAATTATTGATATTGAACCATTTTTCATCTACAAAAATAGCAATCACATATGGTTTAACCTCATATTTAAAATGGTTTGAGACTGTCCTACTGAGACTACACTCTGGTTTATTGATAAGGCCTAAAATCAACATTTAAATCTATTCTAGATGCTGCTTTTAAGAAGCAACAAAACAATGAATGTCTTTGTATATGGGATTTTTTTTTTCCTTCAAATTATAAGAAAATTTATTCAGTAAGTCACAAAAGTAGAAAAAGTCAGCCAGCCAGCTGGGTTGTAGGGGCTCAGGAAACAAGTTTCAGAGGCAAAAGAAGGGCCCTTGAGCTTAGGAGAGAGAAAGGCAGAGAGGACACACCTGGGGGATGGAGGGGGAAAGGTGTGGGGTCCAGAGAGACCAGCAACCTCTGCTTCAGAGTGAACCTCTAACCAACGGAGCTAGCTTGCCTGGGCCAGAGTAGCTTCTAATATTAAAAGAACGGGCCCGACCAGGCGGTGGTGCAGTGGATAGAGTGTCAGACTGGGATGTGGAGGACCCAGGTTCGAGACCCCGAGGTCGCTAACTTGAGTGCGGGCTCATCTGGCTTGAGCCAAAGCTCACCAGTTTGGACCCAAGGTCGCTGGCTCGAGCAAGGGGTTACTCGGTCTGCTGAAGGCCCACGGTCAAGGCACATATGAGAAAGCAATCAATGAACAACTAAGGAGTCACAACGAAAAACTAATAATTGATGCTTCTCATCTCTCTCCGTTCCTGTCTGTCTGTCTCTGTCTATCCCTCTCTCTGACTCTCTCTCTGTCCCTGTATTTAAAAAAAAAAAAAATTTAAAAGAACAGGTTATAGTCTTGGGTTATTTCTAAACTATATAAGAAGTGAGAAATGATGTTCAGAGGCTTAGGAGAGGTGGGTTGGATCCCTGCCTGGTGGGCTGGAGGTGTGAATTTTGATTTTCCCTTGACTTTCCTGGCCCCTACACTGGCCTATGTGACTTACCAGGACATCCGTGCAATTAGCACCTTTAAGGAGCAGACAGTGATAGCTGTCAAGGCCCCTCCGCAGACAAGACTGGAAGTGCCTGACAAGAGCGAGGTGAGAGGGGAAGCGTTTGGTGGACAGCGGGATTCAGAAGGTCCTGGGCGGCTCTGCAGGCTCTATCCCTGGCACTGCCCAGCCCCAAGCTTTCCTGGTCCATGCTGGTGCCTACGGCCAGGTCGATAGTGTCTGAGCTTGGGCAGAAATGACAGAAGCTGTAAAGGGCAACAGATTCTGGCCTGAGAAAAACCTCTGTTCCTGGTTTCTTTCTGCATCCCACCAGCCCCTATGATCCTGCATACACGTACCTGTGCCCACACACAGCAGTGTAGTACTCATGATAACCCTTTCGTTCTAACCATGCTGTCTTAGATTGGAGTGTAAACTAAGTGCATTCCTCTTGTGTGGTACCCCCATCCCAGAGCCAGATAAGAGCTCAAGAAATGATTCCCGGCCCTGGCCGGTTGGCTCAGTGGTAGAGCGTCAGCCTGGTGTGCAGGAGTCCCAGGTTCAATTCCCGGCCAGGGCACACAGGAGAGGCGCCATTCTGCTTCTCCACCCCTCCCCCTCTCCTTCCTCTCTGTCTCTCTCTTACCCTCCCGCAGCCAAGGCTCCATTGGAGCAAAGATGGCCCGGGCGCTGGGGATGGCTCCATGGCCTCTGCCTCAGGCGCTAGAATGGCTCTGGTCGCAACAGAGCGACGCCCCGGATGGGCAGAGCATCGCCCCCTGGTGGGCATGCCGGGTGGATTCCGGTCAGGTGCATGCGGGAGTCTGTCTGACTGTTTCCCCGTTTCCAACTTCAGAAAAATATAATAAAAAGAAAAAGAAAAAAGAAATGATTTCTCTAATGGAAGAACATTAAGATAAATAAGGCCCTGCCCCCTCCACTTTGGAGGAGCTGAGAATCCAGAGGGGAAAAGACCCAAGCAAGCAGTGACGCTGTGATTTATAAACTGAAGGTGTGCTTTGAGGGCCGGGAGAAAGGCGAGTTGGAGGAAGCACCCACAAGTGGTGACAGTTAAACCGGGTCTTTTTTTTTTTTTTTTTCTGAAGCTGGAAACGGGGAGAGACAGTCAGACAGACTCCCGCATGCGCCCGACCGGGATTCACCCGGCACGCCCACCAGGGGCGACGCTCTGTCCACCAGGGGGCGATGCTCTGCCCCTCCGGGGCTTTGCTCTGCCGCAACCAGAGCCACTCTAGCGCCTGGGGCAGAGGCCAAGGAGCCATCCCCAGCGCCCGGGCTATCTTTGCTCCAATGGAGCCTCGGCTGCGGGAGGGGAAGAGAGAGGCAGAGAGGAAGGAGGGGGGGGTGGAGAAACAAATGGGCGCTTCTCCTATGTGCCCTGGCCGGAAATCGAACCTGGGTCCCCCCCACGCCAGGCCAACGCTCTACCGCTGAGCCAACCGGCCAGGGCCTAAACCGGGTCTTAAAGAATGAATAGGATTTAAAAAAAATTAAGTCATTTATTTATTTACATATAATTGGTATACAGTATTCTGTCAGTTTCAGTGTATAATATAGTGACTCGGCAACTGTATACCTTACATTGTGGTCGCCATGCTAAACTTAGTAATCATCTGTCACTGTGCAAACTTGTCTCAATATTATTGAACAGGGTTTTGCCAGGTGGAGTCGGGGAAGGGGTACTGCAGGGGCACCAGCCTGGGGGGCTGAGTGCGTGCCAGGTGGCACGTGTGTCGTTAGTCCTGGCTTAAACTGCCTGTGTGTGGTGGACAAGAGGCAGGGGTGGGAAAGCCAAGTGTCAGGGTTCATGGTTACAAGTAACAGAAAGACTAGTCCAAATGGCTTAAGTGAGGAGGAGGGGGGGGAAGATGTGGAGATTGTAGGCAGGGCTGGCTGGACGCAGGGGCTCACATGATGGCTTCAAGTCCCCCTCACGCTCTCCATCTCTCACTGTGTGGTTGTCTGTGCTGATTCTGTCCCCAGGTGGGCTCTCTGCTTGTGGCTCAGCCACCGCAGTGGGAGGGAGCCTCCATTTCCTGGTTCTGGGCCTGCTGCTGGTTGGCGCCCTGCACCAGTCACTGTCACTCTGACTCTCATCCCGCTGCCTCTCCTCCTAACCCCAACTCCATGATGTGAGAGTGGGGGAAGAGCGACTTCCCAAAGGAAAATCCAGGCATTCTCCCTAAAAGAAGGAGGCCTGGGGGCCAGACACGCAGAAGCAGCAGATGTTCGAGATAGGCCAGACGGAGCAGGCCTCAGTGCCCAGCTCAGGGGTTGGGCTTGCTCTCATGAATGGTGGAAGCTACATGTGTCCTCCCATATACACTGCCCAAGCCATGACCTGCTTCTCTTCCTCCTTCAGGAGACCCTGCAGATATATCTAAAGAGCACTCAGGGGCCCATCGAAGTCTACCTGTGCCCAGAGGAGATGCAGGAACCAGATAGCCCTGCCAAGGAGCCTACCCCCTCCACTTCCACCCTTGGCCCCAGCCCTGACTCTGCCCAGCCCAGCAACAGCACCAACAACCCTGGGATCCTGGAACCCGCGGCATCCCCAGGTAGGGCCCTCTGTTCAGAGGGACAGGAGATGGGAGAGCAACCAACCCGCCTGAGTTTCCTCCCCCACGTCAACATTTGTTGGGCGTCGCCCCCGCAGTGGGGGTACGGGCCTCCCGCATGTGTGCGCACTGCACTCCACGCTTGATGAAGCACGTGTGCAGTCGTCCTCTCATTGGCAGGCTGACCTTGCCGCAGGGCGGCTCTCCCACCTACCCAGCTGTGTGACCTTGGACAAGTTATTTATAACCTCTTTTTGCCTCAATTTCCTCATCTGTAAGTGGGGCCTAGTATTTAATAGGACCTACTTTATAGATTGTGAGATTTTAATATATGCTAAGCACTTGAAATGTGCCTAGCAATAAATGTTAGCTGTCATTATCATTATTACTGGCACTGCGATGAGTGCTGCTTCTGGGACAGCTAATAGCAGTGATCCCGGCACTCAGCAAGTGCACAGTAAATGGGAACTACGGGTTTTCTCGAGGAAGGCACAACACTTTCTTGGATGGTAACAACTAAGGGGTTTTGAGCCACAACTATACCAGGTACACCCATTTTTACAGTACTCCCCACAGCCATTCCTGAGGTAGGTTTTATTCTTCCCAGTTTAGAGATCATAAACGGAGGCAGAGAGGTAATGTGACTTGCTCCAGGTCTCCCAGCTGGGCAGCGACAGAGCTGTGTCTTGAACTTTGGTCTCTGCATTTCTAGCCCAGTGCTGTCCCCACAAGTCACAGAACAAACCAGGGGAGGGGATCCTGGCTCAGCCATGGCTGGGAGGGGGATGGTCCAGCTAAAAGCTGGTATCACTTGGCAGGAAGTAACATGAGGCAGCTGCCAGGGAAAGAGGTGGGGGAGGTACCCAGGGGCTTCCCAGCGAGGGGGTGTCCAGAAGAAGTAGGAATGAGGACCTGTGAAGGGCCCTTGGCTAGAATGGTTTTTGCTCTTGACTGGGATCACACATCAGGCCAGACCGGCAGGATTCTTCGGGGCTGCATAGGACAGCATTCCACTCTCTGTTCTGAGAAATTGTAGAATTTCCTTAAGAATGGTTTCTATGGCCTGACCTGTGGTGGCGCAGTGGATAAAGCGTCGACCTGGAAATGCTGAGGTCGCTGGTTCGAAACCCTGGGCTTGCCTGGTCAAGGCACATATGGGAGTTGATGCTTCCAGCTCCTCCCCCCTTCTCTCTGTCTCTCCTCTCTCTCTGTCTCTCTCTCTCTCTGTCTCTCCCTCTCCTCTCTAAAATGAATAAATTAAAAAAGATAAATAAAAGGACGGGGGTCTTTAAAAAAAAAAAAAAAAAGAATGGTTTCTATGTTTTTAAGGAGTCATTGGGAGAAAGAAGAAAATAAAGTGATTGACAGAGACCATAAGTGTCCTACAAAGCCTAAAATACTCTTGGCTGTTTATAGAAGTTTGTGGACCCTTTTTTTTTTTTTTTTTTTTTTGTATTTTTCCAACGCTCTAAACAGGGAGGCAGTCAGACAGACTCCCGCATGCGCCCGACCGGGATCCACCCAGCATGCCCACCAGGGGGCGATGCTCTTCCCATCTGGGGCGTTGCTCTGCTGCAACCAGAGCCACTCTAGCGCCTGAGGCAGAGGCCATGGAGCCATCCTCAGCGCCTGGGGCCAACCTTGCTCCAGTGGATCCTTGGCTGCAGGAGGGGAAGAGAGAGACAGAGAGGAAGGAGAGGGGGAAGTGTGGAGAAGCAGATGGATGCTTCTCCTGTGTGCCCTGGCCGGGAATCGAACCCGGGACTCCTGCACGCCAGGCCGACGCTCTACTACTGAGCCAACTGGCCAGGGCTTGACCCATTTTTATTTTTTTTATTATTTTTTTAAAATTTTATTTATTGATTTTAGTGAGAGAGGAGAGGGGATAGAGAGAGAGAGAGACAGGAACATCGAGCTGTTTCTATATATGCCCTGACCAGGGATCGAACCAGCAACCTCTGCACTTTGGGATAATGTTCTGATCAACTGAGCTATCTGGCCAGGGCTGTGGACCCATTTTTAATTCAACCTTTACGTATGAATAAAACAAGCCCAGAGAGGGCAAGTGACTTCCCTAATGTCACACAGCAAGCTGGTGGTAGAGCTAGGGCAACAGCCCACACTCACAACTCTTCTCTAGTGATCTCCTGTGTCCTTCCCTGGTCCAGGGACCAGGGCTTCTCACTATACCAGCCATCTGTCCCTCCGGGCACCTCCCAGTGCCTATCTCTCACTCCAGACCTGTGCCCCACCCTGTTCTGCCTCCTGCTTCGTCTGCCTTCTCACTCCTCTGTCAACAAGGGCACAGCTCTCCAAAGTTAGAACCACTTTCACTTCAGTTGTCCTCTGAGACCTTGGGCAGAGTCGGGGGACCCTACAACGTAAGCAAGGGTGAGGTTTCTACCTCCGTCGTGCAGATGAAGAGCCTGAGGTCTGAAGGGAGTAGAGGCTTACAGAGCAGTCGGTGGTGAAGCCAGCTCTGTGCCAGGGCTCGTGCCAGGGCTATCCCTCTCCACCTTTGCCATGTGGCCTCTTAGTGTCATCCCTGCTGGAGGAAGCAGGAGGGACTTTTGGGATGGTGTACACACGTGCGCACGCTCCATGTTCTGGCCTGAAGCGGATCACTGTGAGGTCTGAGTGTCAAGACCTCACCCACAGAGGAGGCCACTGTAGTCCTGCGGCCCAGGTTCTGGCATCACCAGGGGAATGGCTAACCCTTTGGGACCTCAGTTTCTTCCATCCGTAATGAAAGGGGTTGTCTCTAATATCTGTCCGGGCTCTGATGTTCTGAGGTAAACCTAAATGTGGCTGATGACACAGGAGTTAAAATTGAGAGGCTCGGGTTTGAGTCTGCACCTCACCTCCCGTGATTTGGTGACGATCGGCATGTCATTTTTAACTCCTCTGGGCCTCTGTTCCCACATCTCTAAAGTAGAGACACCTAAAACTCCCTCATGATTATTGGCTGGGTTATGGAGATGATATGTATGTGTGAATATAATATTAAAAAACTTATATGAAGCCCTGGCCAGATAGGTCAGTTGGTTAGAGCATCATTCCAATGCACAGAGGTTGCTGGTTCGATCCCTGGTCAGGGCACTTACAGGAACAGATCGATGTTCCTGTTTCTCTCTCTTTCTCTGCCCCTTCCTCTCTCAAATCAATAAAAATAAGCATTTAAGAAAAAAAATTTTAAAGCTTATGTGAACCGAACACTTACTACTTGTGGTTTGGGGGATATGGAAGTGAATACGAGCCATTCAGAGCTCAGTGGAGGCGCAGATATTGGAAAGAGGAGTTCTCTTCCGGATGTGATAAACTCCGAGAGAGAGCAGGTCCGGCCTGTGGCAGAGAATTTCACATGTGTTATCCCAGCTACCGCTTCCAGCAGCTCATTGAGGTGGATCCTTACTTTTCTTTGTGATAAAACTGAGGCATCGCATCCTATAGCTGGTGAGGTGGGGCTGGGGTCTGAGGCCGCACCTCCTCCCCAGTCCTGAGCCAGGCCTCTTACTGGAATACCTGCAGGCCGCTGCAACACAATCAACATTTGGATGGGTTTTTTTGTTTTTTCATTTGAATGTACTTAATTGACTTCTTTGAGCCTTAGTTTCCTCATCTGTAAACAGGGGTAACAACATTGACGCTTGAGTGTCTCAGGAAGTGAAACATGTCTCCCGCTGGGAGCAGAGCTGGGCCCCCGGTAAGCCCGATAAATGGGAGCCATTGTAATTATTGGCAAGGGCAGTACGCAGACCCAGTGCGGGGGGTTCTGCACACCGGCTGTTCTATACCTGCACTTACCATCTATCCTCTCAGCAACCCTCTGAGGTGGGGATAATCGTTCTTGCCGTAAAGAAACAGAGGCTCATAAACTGTCAGTCACTTGCCTACGGCTACGTGGCCAGAAAGGTCAGGCAGTCAGGCTTACCTGCACAGCTGCATTTCCAAATGGTGAGATTCTAGGCATCGGGGTATATTTGGCAGGGGATTGCCGGCCCCTACTCCACATCTCTGTGTAGGAAATCACCTCTTCCCTCCACATGGAAACGAACCTGGTTTCTGAAGAATAGCTGGTGCCCAGTGCGGCTAGCGCGGCTGAGGGTGAGCTGAGAGGGCCGGTAGGCAGGGGCCAGGTCGCAGGCTCTTCTCAGCCCTGGTCGGATGCAGCAGTCTAGGTGAGAGAGGAACAGGCCAGGACCAGGGCCACAGCAGTGGAACGGAAGAGAACTAGGCAACTGGGGAATTCCCTTGGTTGTGGCGATGAACTTGCTGCTGGATTGGATGCAGGGACAATGGCCAAGTGCACGCTTCTTGGGCCTTTTGGCTTTGGCAACTGAGTGGGTGCTGGTTTATTCATTATGAGAGTGAGCACAGGCAGCTCTTGAGGAATCTTACTCTGAAAGAGAGCAGTAACATGGGCTGGTAATTGGAGAGTCATAAGGTCAGAGGAGGATGCTTTTTATTTATTTTTTATTTGTTTGTTTGTTTTGTTTTGTTTTGTTTTTAAAGACCAGGCAAGCCCAGGGTTTTGAACTGGTGACCTCAGCATTCCCAGGTCGACACTTTATCCACTGTGCCACCACAGGCCAAGGAAGATGCTTTTTTAAAGACAGGAGTTATTTAAGTATGTGTCTGTGTTGACAGGAATGATATAGTCGAGTGAGAGAAACTGATGATGCAGAAAAAAGAGAAAATGATTTTGGGGACAAGGGCCGTGATGGGGAAAGAGGGGGAGTTTTGAGAGCAGGAGATCCCCGTCCACTGTGAGAGAAGAGAGGGAGAAAGAGGGCGGTTGTTAGAGCTGGTGCTGGGAAAGGGAGGGAGAGAAGGGTACACAGTCATCCAGAGAACCAGGGGCCTGTTCTTGTCATCTGAGGTCTGACCAGAGGCTTCTGTACCCGAGCCGGTCATCACCTTTGTCTTTTTGTCTCCAGCACCATCACTGACTTCGCAGCAGGTCCTGCCGCCACTGCCATCCCTTGTCCCTCTGGAGGCCACCGACAGCATGCTGGAGCTGCCACACCCACTTCTGCAGCAGACCGAGGACCAGTTCCTGTCCCCAACCTTGACAGAAAGCTCTCCTCTGATCGGCTTCTCTCCTCCCTTGGACCAGGATGACTACCTGTGGGGCCTGGATGGGGGCGAGGGCATCATTGACCTCTTTGACTCCTATGACTTTGGGGACCTGCTGATTAATTGAAATGACTCTGCCTGCCCCCAACAGCCCACCACTGTCTCTACCTCCTCACAGACTGACAAGCCCTCTGCCTGCACAGGGACATTGGACACGAAGTGCTACCCTTAGGGTATGGCGTCTTCCTTCCTGTCAGGCCCCCTCCAGCCAAAGCTCTCGGGGGGGTTTGTGAAGGGTATGTGTGAGGATTGTATCAGGGGTGGAGTCCTGTCCTTCCTAGTAGAAGCTGGGCCTGGGAAGGCCCATTTAGTCTTATGACCTCTGACCTCTAACCTGAAGGCCCTTGCAGGTAAGGAGACACAGGTCCAGGGAAAGGCCCTGCCACCACATTTTGAGGGGTAACTGGGATCCTCAGTGTATTGGAAAGCACTTAATGCCTTTGTATTTATTTCAGATGGAGTTTTGTTTGTGTGTCTTCCCTGAGTTTGAGCAGGGATGTTGTTCTAGTAAGACTTCTCAGGCAGACCTGGCTTCCAGGGTCCCAGGCCGGCGCCCTGGTTTCCCCGCCGCGCTGGGGGCTGGGTCTCTGGGAAGCCGTCCAGTCTGCTGGAACGTTGATTGCACTTAGGTCTCTGATTGTAGTAAGCTGCGGCTGAGGCCCCAACCTGGGAGTCTGGGTCCCCTCATCCCAGAGATGGTCCCGGGAGCCATCCCAGCGTGAGTTGCAGGTGGCTCCTGCGGAAAGAGGACCAGCCAGTGAAGGAGCCCCCAGCTAGTGGAATTCCTTATTTCTCCCCCTTAGAATGTATGTAAAAATTGACCCCCCAGGGAGACAGCAGGAAGAGCTCCTGAGGAGACAGGGACAGGAACATGGACGCAGCTGTAATGGCTGCTGCGGGCACCCTTCCTCTGGCTTTGCCTCTCGCTGGGACAGGGACAGTTTTACACTGAGGACCTGAGAGGCAGAGGAGTGAGATCCAGACTGGAAACTTCCAGAACGCACCCCCTGTGTCGCTGCCGTGTCCTCTGCTTCCCGGTGTCCTCCCCTCCCCCCTAGCTCTTACACAGACCCTCAGGGAGAGAGGTGACCAGGACTTGATGGCATGTTGACTCCTTTTGTCATGGGAATGCAGAAGGGGTGACAGAGAGGGGTCTTTATTGCAGACCAGACTTAGGCAGCTAATGGGGTTTGTGTGACCTCTTCAGACCTGGGGTTCTGAGAAGGTTTTTTGGCCTCATCCTAACCGTCCCCTCCCAGAGACTTGACATTCCCACATTGTTCCTGTGGCTCTCGTTGGGGTGGGGTGGGGTGGGGTGGGGGTCAGCTCTCCTCCCCCACTCAACCTAGGGTGGGGGTCCCCTGGCCAGAAACAAGGCTGTGCCTCCCAGAGGGCGGCGGCAGGGGTGGCGGTCTGGGGGTCTCACTCCCCATCCTCAGGGAGCTAGGTTTCCTCAGGGCTCAGCTGGACAGCACTTTTATTTGTTTTTTTGTGGGTTTTTTTTTTAAAGTTTGTAGCATTAAGTTGGTTTAAAATATGAATTTGGTCTCATAGGATTGCTCTTGAGCGGACCTATGGGCATCTGCAGTTTGGGAGGTCAGCTTCTTGCAGGTGGGTCCAATGTGAGCTAATGTTCAGCTGGGGACAGTTGTGCCTTGTCATTTGCAGGTCAGAGGTGCCCAGCTCTATAAACAGCTCATTTTGTATAATTTACAGACATGCCTTTGGCCTCACCTCCACCACAGCTCCACAGGGCTCTCTCCTCAAAAAGCCTTTTTTGAAGCAGAGCGTGCCCAGGGCCAATGGACCCTGGGGCCCTTGCGGGAGAAGTGGGTATTACATGAGATCTGGTTTGGGGCGTGTGGGTCTAGAGACAGCCTTGCTGTTCTGACCTCTTTGCTGGGTTACTGTTTAGCTACTCACCATCTCTGAGGACGGGTGTTTGACGTCCATGCCTTGGGCTGTATTCAGAGCTTTTTCGTAGAATTGAAGAAAAGAAGAGGCCTGTAGGACCCACCGGGAATGAGTTCAGTGGTAAAGTCTGGCTAGAATTCAAGGTCATTCTCCAAATGCCCAGCCATAGGATTGGAGGGACTGGCCTTTGGACCCATGGCATGTATCCTGAGCAGCTGACCCTCCTGTCTTGTCCCCTGCCTGGCTCAGGGGCTGGTTCACCCAGGTCAGGCCTCAGGCTCGGGGTAGGAAACAAGTTCAAGATTGAGCCTCTTAACAGTGACACTTGAAACATCAAGTATCACTCAAGTGCTTTAAGAATGCATTTTTGAGGGGGTATTTCCTTTAGGGGCCAGGTAAACTTTAAAACTAGGGCAAAAATAAAGCCAGTTTCTTTCTAAGGTACTTTATTTCTGCCAAGAAATTCCCCAGCCCCACTGTAGCCCCTAAGTCACCTGTGTCTTCAGGGACATCAAAGGCTCAGGGCTCCAGAGAGCCCAGTAACATTAAGTTGTTGAGTAGAATTGAAGATTCTAAAAGAGTTCTTAAAACCAGGGACATGCTGCTGTGTCCCTTCCTGTTGAAAGTGTTAGCTAGACCGGCGTGATGTCCTTTTCTCCGCTGCAATGTTGCTCTTACTGGCATGGCTGCAGGGAAGAAAGGGAGATGGTGAAGCCCATAAAATTGGCTCTGGGATGATTTGGGCTCTATTCTAAGTGTTCTCAGCATCAGTTCTGCACAGTGTTTAGAGATTTTAGTGGAAGAGTTTGGATGTTTTTGCATCTGAGCGTTGTGTGGCTTAGTGCATTTGAAGTGAAAGCCTTTTGGGATTGTTTGCAAGCTGCTTTCTGGTTCTTGTCATTGTGTCCTGAGGTCCCTATCTCATCCTGGGACCCTGTTCTCCCATGAGGACCCTCCATAACCAGAAGCTCGGCCATCTTGGGTAAATGAAGAAGCCTTGTATGTGTCACATGTAGCTTGAGGATGAGCAAACCCGAGGATCTTGGTCTTGGTGCTGGGACCCTGTACAGGTCACTTACCTCTGGCCTGGTTTTGCTCTGGGTCCCACTTTGATGAGCACCATGTAATAAATCTTGTGTTGTGATAATTGGGCATTAAATAAACAGCAATTTGGGTGCCTTGTCTGTGTTGTGCTTTCTGAAGTTCATTACCAGTGTGGGTCTGGTCCTCCCAGGTCGGGTGTGGGGACTATCTTGACCAACTGGCTGATTTCTCCCGAGAAACAGCCTCCCTTTTCCACATTGGCTTATTACCATCCCTGAATTCTCACCATGAGGACACTGAAAAGTTGGCAGCACCATACGGGAAATAGCTAAATTCCTATCATCTGGTGAACAGAGACAAATGTATTGTCATGAAAAGTCCAGAATAAGGAAATCTATAGAGACAAAAGTAAATTAGTGGTTGCCTGAGATTAGAGGTAGGAATGAATTATAAATGGGCATGAGGGCTCTTCTGCATAGATGCAAAAATTCTCAAAACACTAGCAAACCAAATCTGGCCACATAAATAAAAATAATTGGACACTATGGGATTATCCTAGGAATGCAAGGTTGATTTAAAATCTGATAATTAATGCAATACACCATATTAGTAGAATAAAGTATGAAAACCACATGATCATCAATAGATGCAGAAAACGTATTTTTACAAAATTCGACACCCCTTGCCCTGGCCAGATAGCTCGTTTGGTTAGAGCAGGGGTCCCCAAACTGCGGCCCCCTGAGGCCATTTATCCAGCCCCCACCGCACTTCCAGAAGGGGCACCTCTTTCATTGGTGGTTAGTGAGAGGAGCACATTGACCATCTCATTAGCCAAAAGCAGGCCCATAGTTCCCATTGAAATACTGGTCAGTTTGTTGATTTAAATTTACTTGTTCTTTATTTTAAATATTGTATTTGTTCTCGTTTTTTTACTTTAAAATAAGATATGTGCAGTGTGCATAGGGATTTGTTCATAGTTTTTTGTTTTGTTTTTTTACAGAGACAGAGTCAGAGAGAGGGATAGTTAGAGACAGACAGACAGGAACGGAGAGATGAGAAGCATCAATCATTTTTCCTTGCGCGTTGCAACACTTTAGTTGTTCATTGATTGCTTTCTCATATGTGCCTTGACCGTGGGCCTTCAGCAGACGAGTAACTCCTTGCTTAAGCCAACGACCCTGGGTCTAAGCGGGTGAGCTTTTTGCTCAATCCAGATGAGCCCCTTTTTGCTCAAGTCAGATGAGCCCGCGCTCAAGCTGGCAACCTCGGGGCCTTGAACCCGGGTCCTCTGCATCCCATTCTGATGCTCTATCCACTGCGCCACCGCCTGGTCAGGCTGTTCATAGTATTTTTTATAGTCCAGCCCTCCAACGATCTGAGGGACAGTGAACTGGCCCCCTGTGTAAAAAGTTTAGGGACCCCTGGGTTAGAGCAGAGGTTGCTGGTTCAATCCCTGGTCAGGATACATGCAGGAACCAGATAAGTGTTTCTGTCCCTCTCCCCCCTACCTCTCTAAAATCACATTTTTAAAAAAAATTAACACCCCTCCATGATTAAAAAAAAACAACTCAACAAATAGGAATAAAAGGGAAGTTTTTCACATGATAAACAGCATCTATGAAAAACCCACTTAATTGTGAAATATCAAAAGCTTTTTCCACCCCCACCCCTGGATCAGAAACAAGACAGGGATGTCTATTCCTTCCATTTCTTTCAACATGGTGCTAGGGGTTCTACTCAGGGCAATTAGGCAAGAAAATGAAGTTAAAGGCATCCAGAAGGGAGGAATGAACACTAGTTCCATTTGCAGATAACATAATCTCTTATAAAGAAAGTCCGTAAATCAGTTTGATAAAGTGGATACTTAACAAAAAAAAAAAGTCCTAAGTAATTCATTAAAGCATATAAAACTAATAAATGAGTTTGGAAAGGTTGTTGGATACAATCTCAACATAAAAAAATCTGTTATAGGCACTGGCCAGGTTTTTCAGTTGGTTAGAGCTTCATCCCGACATGCCAAGGTTGTGGGTTTGATCCTAGGTCAAGTCAGGGCATATACAAGAATCAACCAATGACAGCATGAATAAGTGGAACAACAGGTCAATGTCTTTCTTCTTTTTCTTTACAGGGACAGAGAGAGAGTCAGAGAGAGGGATAGATAGGGACAGACAGACAGGAACGAAGAGAGATGAGAAGCATCAATCATCAGTTTTTCATTGCGACACCTTAGTTGTTCATTGATTGCTTTCTCATATGTGCCTTGACCACGGGCCTTCAACTGACCAAGTAACCCCTTGCTTGAGCCAGAGACCTTGGATCCAAGCTGGTGAGCTTTGCTCAAACCAGATGAGCCCGTGCTCAAGCTGGAAACCTCGGAGTCTTGAACCTGGGTCCTCGGCATCCCAGTCCGACACTCTAGCCACTGCACCACTGCCTGGTCAGGCTCTGTCTTCCTCTCTTTAAAAAAATCAATAAATACAAATTAAAAAAAAAACAACTACACCTCGCCTGGCCTGTGGTGGCGCAGTGGCTAACGCGTTAACCTGGAACACTGAGGTCACAGGTTTGAAACCCTGGGCTTGCCTGGTCAAGGCACATACAACAAGCAATCATTGAACAACTAAAGTGGAGCAACTATGAGTGATACTTCTCACTCTCCCCCCCTTCTCTCTGTTAAATCAATAAATAAAATCTTAAAAAAAAAACACAAAAAACTACACCTCACACCCTACTTAAGAAGTCTCTAAGGAAATCCAGAGACAATAGGGAGACAGAGGCAAAGACCTAGAGAAAATTTAAAAAGAAAATCAGTTGTACTTCTATACTTCAACAATGAACAAGCCAAAAAATAAAAGTAAGAAAACTTAGTTTATAATAACCTCAAAAATAAAATACTTAGGAATAAATTTAACAAGTGCAAAACTTGCATTCTGATAGCTACAAAGCATCATTGAAAAAAGTTAAAGAATAAGTAAAGAGGCCCTAGTTGGTTGGCTCAGTGGTAGAGCATTGACCAGGCATGGGTAAGTCCCTGGTTTGATTCCTGGTCAGAACACACAGGAGAGGTGGCTATCTGCTTCTCTCCCCCTCCCCCTTCTCTCTCTTCCCCCACAGTCATAGCTCAATTGATTTGAGTGCATTGGCCCCAGGTGCTGAGGATGGCTCCATGGAGCCCCCAGCTCAGGCACTAAAAATAGCTCAGTTATGAACATCAGCCCCAGATGGAGTTGCTGGGTGGATTCCAGTTGGGGCACATGTGGGAGTCTTTCTCTGTATCTCCCCTCCTCTCACTTAAATAATAAAAAGACATCTCATGTTCATGGATTGAAAGACTTACTAGTGTTGAGATGCCAATAATCCCCAAATTGATTTACAAATTCAATGCAGTTTCATAAAAATTCTACCTGGCTTCTTTGCAGAAAATTGACAAGCTGATCTTAAATGTCATATGGAAATCCAAGGGACCCAGAATAGCCAAAATCTCAAAAAAAGAAAGTTGGAGGACTCACACATCTGGAGTTATAAAAACTTATTAAAAAGCTACAGTAGTCAAGACAAAAATGAGAAAAGACATAGCTCAATGGATTAGAACTGAATGTCTAGTAAGCCCGTATATTTACAGACAATTGATTTTTTTTTTTTTTTTGTATTTTTCTGAAGCTAGAACCGTGGAGGCAGTCAGACAGACTCCTGCATGCGCCCCACCGGGATCCACCCGGCACGCCCACCAGGGGGCGATGCTCTGCCCATCCGGGGCGTCGCTCTGTCGCGACCAGAGCCACTCTAGCGCCTGGGGCAGAGGCCAAGGAGCCATCCCCAGCGCCCGGACCATCTTTTGCTCCAATGGAGCCTCGGCTGCGGGAGGGGAAGAGAGAGACAGAGAGGAAGGAGAGGGGGAGGGGTGGAGAAGCAGATGGGCACCTCTCCTGTGTGCCCTGGCCGGGAATCGAACCCAGGACTCCTGCACGCCAGGCTGACGCTCTACCACTGAGCCAACCGGCCAGGGCCAGACAATTGATTTTTTTACAAGGTGCCAAGACAAATTCAAGGAAAAAATTTTTCAACAAATGGTCTGGGATAACTGGATATCAAATGCAAAAGAATAAAGTTGGTCCTGACCAGGCAGTGGCGCAGTGGGTGGAGCATCGAACTGGGATGTGGAAGACCCAGGTACGAGACCCCGAGGTCACCAGCTTGCGCACAGGCTCATCTGGTTTGAGCAAAGTTCACCAGCTTAGACCCAAGGTCATTAGCTCTAGCAAGGGGTCACTCGGTCTGCTGTAGCCCTCCGGTCAAGACACATATGAGAAATCAATTAATGAACAACTAAGGAGCCACAATGAAGAATTGATGTTTCTCATCTCTCCCTTCCTGTCTGTCTGTCCCTATCTGTCCCTCTCGCTGACTCTTTCTGTCTCTGCCACACACACACACACATACACACACATACACATACACACACACATACACACACATACACACACATACACACATACACACACATACACACACATACACACATACACACACATACACACATACACACATACACACATACACACGCATACACACGCATACACACATACACACATACACACATACACACATACACACATACACACATACACACATACACACGCATACACACGCATACACACACATACACACATACACACATACACACATACACACATACACACATACATACACACATACACACATATACACACATACACACATACACACACATACACACACATACACACATACACACACATACACACATACACACATACACACATACACACACATACACACATATACACACATACACACACATACACACACACATACACACACACACACAATGAAGTTGGACCTCTAACAACATCATATACAAATTCTAACTCAATGTATCGAAGACCTAAATACAAGCACTAAAACTATAAAACTCTTAGAAAAAAGTGTAGGCATAAATCTTTATGGCCTTGGATAGGCCATGTTTCTCTCTCTTTTTTTTTTTTTTTTTAATTTATTTTAAAGAGGGGAGAGAAAGAGAGAGAGAGAAAGGTGGGATGAACAGGAAGGATCAACTCCCATATGTACCTTGACCAGGCAAGCCCGGGATTTTGAACCAGCAACCTCAGCATTCCAGGTCAACACTTCATCCACTACACCACCACAGGTCAGGCACAAATTTCTTAATATGACACCAGAAGCACAAACAATAAAACAAACAAACAAAAAACCCCAGATAAATTGGACTTCATCAAAATTAAACTTTTGTTGCAAAAGATATCAAGAAAGTGAAAAGACAACCCAACCTACAGAATAAGAAATATTTGCAAATCATTTAATTAAATTGTATCCAGAAATAAAATGAACTCTTACAACTCAAAAATATAAATAACCCAATTTAAAAATGGACAAAAGATATGATAGACATTTCTCCAAAGATATATTATACAAATAGCCAATAGCTCATGAATATTCTCAACACCATAGCCACCCTCCAGAGAAATGCAAATCAAAGCTACAGTATACCACCTCATACCTACTAGGATGGCGATAATAAAAAAGACGTAACAAGTGCTGGCGATAAAGTGGAGAAATTCAAACATTTGCACACTGTTAGTGGCAATGTAAAATGGTGCAGCCACTTTGGAAAAAAGTTTGGCAGTTCCTCAAGAGGTTAAACATAGCCCTGGCCAGGAAGCTCAGTTGGTTAGAGCTTTGTCCCACTATGGCAAAGTTGTGGGTTTGTGCCAGTCAGGGCACATATAAGAAACAATGAATGAATGCATAAATAAGTGGAACAACAAATTGATGTTTCTCTCACTCTAAAATAAAAAAAATTTTTTTTTGTATTTTTCTGAAGTTGGAAATGGGGAGGCAGTCAGACTCCTGCATGTGCCTGACCGGGATCCACCCAGCATGCCCACCAGGGGGCGATGCTCTGCCCACCTGGGGCGTTGCTCTGTTGCAACCAGAGGTGTTCTAGCGCCTGAGGCAGAGGCCATGGAGCCATCCTCAGTGCCCGGGCCAACTTTGCTCCAATGGAGCCTTGGATGCGGGAGGGGAAGAGAGAGACAGAGAGGAAGGAGAGGGGGAGGGGTGGAGAAGCAGATGGGCGCTTCTCCTGTGTGCCCTGGCCAGGAATCGAACCTGGGACTCCTGCATGCCAGGCCGACGCTCTACCACTGAGCCAACCGGCCAGGGCTAAAATAAAAATTTTAAAAAAGGTTTAAACAGCTCTGGCCAGATAGCTCAGTTGATTGAGCATCATTTCCAAATGCAAAGATTGTGGGTTCAGTATCTGGGTTAGGGCACATATAGGAACAATCAATACTTCTTTCTGTCTTTCTCTAAAATGAGTAAATAAAAAATATTTTTAAAAAGGTTAAACATGGCACCACCCTGCAATCCAAGTAATTCCACCCCTAGGTATAACTTTTTTTTTAAGGACTTTATTAATTTTTCAGAGAGGAGAGAGAGAGAGAGGGAGGGAAAGAGGAATAGAGAGCAAGAGAGAGAAGGGGGAGGAGCAGGAAGCATCAACTTCCATATGTGCCTTGACCAGGCAAGCCCAGGGTTTCGAACTGGTGACCTCAGAGTTCCAGGTCGATGCTTTATCCACTGCGCCACCACAGGTCAGGCCTCCACCCCTAGGTATATACCCAAGAGAACTTGAAAAATATTTCCAGCCTGGCCTGTGGTGGTGCAGTGGATAGGGTGTTGACCTGGAATGCTTAAGTTGCCAGTTTGAAATCCTGAGCTTTCCCAGTCAAGGCACATATGACAAGCAATCAATGAACAACTAAAGTGAAGCAACTATGAGTTGATACTTCTCATTTCCCCCAACTCTTTCTCTTCTCTCTGTAAAATCAGTAAATAAAACTTTTTTTTTTAGATGAAAGGAGGAGAGATAGTGAGGCAGACTCCTGCATGTATCCCAACCAGGATCCACCTGGCAACCCTGTCTGGAGACGATGCTTGAGTATCAAGCCATTTTTAGTGCCCGAGTATGCCATGCTTGGACCAACTGAGCTATCCTCAGTACCTGGGACCATGCTTGAACCAGTCGAGCTACTCACTGCAGGAGGGGGAGAGTAAGGGAGAGAGGGAGAGGGAGAGAAGCCAATGGTTGCTTCTCCTGTGTGCCCTGACCAAGTGTGGAACCTGGATTGTCCATATGCTGGGATGATGCTCTATCCACTGAGCCACCAGCCAGGGCCAATAAATAAATTCTTAAAAGAACCCAAAACATATGTCCAAAAACTTGTACACAAATTTTCATAAGCATTATTGATAATAGTGCAGGAGCAAAACAACCCAAATGTTTATCAGTTGTTGAATGGATAAATAAAATGTAGTGTATCCATACAATAGAATATTATTTAGCAATAAAAACAAAGTATTGATACATACCGCAACATAGATGAAACTTGAAAACATGCTAAGTGAGCCTGCCCAGGCGGTGGCATGGTGCATAGAGCATTGGACTGGGATGAGGAGGAGCCAGGTTATAAACCCCGAGATCTGCAGCTTGAGCATGGGCTCATCTGGTTTGAGCAAAGCTCACCAGCTTGAGCATAGGGTCACTGGCTTGAGTGTGGGGTCATAGACATGACCCAATGGTTGCTGGCTTGATCCCAAAGGTCGCTGGCTTGAGCAAGGGTCCACTCACTCAGCTGTAGCCTTCTGGTCAAGGCACATATGAGAAAGCAATCAATGAACAACTAAGGTGCAGCAATGAAGAACTGATGCTTCTCATCTTTCTCCCTTCCTATCTGTCTGTCCCTATCTCTGTCTCTGTCACAAAAAAGAAAGAAAACATGTTAAGTGAAACAAACCAGACAAAAATGGCCACATATTTCATTTATATGAAATATCCAGAATAAGAAAATCTATAGAGTCTGAAAGTAGATTAGTGGTTGTTGAAGGCTTTGAGAAGTGACTGCTAATGGGGATAGGGTTTTATTGGGAAGAAGTAAAGAAAAAAAAATCTAAAATTGATGTGGTGATGGTTGCACAACCCTATAAATATCCTATAAACCACTGAATTGTATACTATAAGTAGGTGAACTGTATGGTTATATGAATTATATCTCAATAAAGCTATTATTTTAGAAATGGACAGAAGGATCTTATTAGGGACATGAAAATGTTCAAAAAGTTATATATGGTAATGGTTGTAGTTACTTGTTAAAATTTTTAGAGGCCCTGGCCGGTTGGCTCAGTGGTAGAGCGTCTGCCTGGTGTGCAGGAGTCCCGGGTTCGATTCCTGGCCAGGGCACACAGGAGAGGCGCCCATCTGCTTCTCCACCCCTCCCCCTCTCCTTCCTCTCTGTCTCTCTCTTTCCCTCCTACAGCCGAGGCTCCATTGGAGCAAAGATGGCCCGGGCGCTGAGGATGGCTCTGTGGTCTCTGCCTCAGGCGCTAGAATGGCTCTGGATGCAACAGAGCGATGCCCCAGAGGGGCAGAGCATCGCCCCCTGGTGGGCATGCCGGGTGGATCCCGGTCGGGCGCATGCGGGAGTCTGTCTGACTGCCTCCCCATTACCAGCTTCAGAAAAATGAAAAAAAAAATTTTTTTAGAAATCATTGTGTTGTATACCTGAAATAGGTGAATTTTATTTTATTTTTATTATTATTATTTTTTTACAGAGACAGAGAGAGAGAGTCAGAGAGAGGGATAGATAGGGACAGACAGACAGGAGCAGAGAGAGATGAGAAGCATCAATCATCAGTTTTCCATTGAGACACCTTAGTTGTTCATTGATTGCTTTCTCATATGTGCCTTGACCGTGGGCCTTCAGCAGACCGAGTAACCCCTTGCTCAAGCCAGCGACCTTGGGTCCAAGCTGGTGAGCTTTATTCAAACCAGATGAGCCCGTGCTCAAGCTGGCGACCTCAGGGTCTCGAACCTGGGTCTTCCGCGTCCCAGTCCAACGCTCTATCCACTGCACCACCACCTGCTCAGGCTGAGTTTTATATTTTGTAATATGAAGCTAAATAAATTTGCTTTTTAAAAAAGTTTCCAGGTAATGCAGCCAATGAGAGGCAGAGCTGAAAATGTATGTGAAAGAGACAGTTTTCTAGAAAATAATAAATTCATCCATTTTTATATATTTTTTTTACAGAGACAGAGAGAGAGTCAGAGAGAGAGATAGACCGGAAGGGAGAGAGATGAGAAGCATCAATCAGTTTTTTGTTGCGACACCTTAGTTGTTCATTGATTGCTTTCTCATATGTGCCTTGACCGGGGGCCTTCAGCAGACCGAGTAACCCCTTGTTTGAGACAGCGACCTTGGGTCCAAGCTTTGCTCAAACCAGATGAGACCGTGCTCAAGCTGGCGACCTCGGGTCTCGAACCTGGGTCCTCCTCATCCCAGTCTGACACTCTATCCACTGCGCCACCACCTGGTCAGGCTAAATTCACCCAAATTGACTCAAGAAAAAATAGAAATCATTAACTAACTTGAATTGGCATTCAAGAGTTTCTTACTCCAAATGATGTCAGAGCCAGGTGTATTTACTGCCAAATTTTATTAAAACTTAATCTTGAACTTGGACATTTTTCAGGGAACGGTAAACAAAGTTACTTATCTTGTTTTATGAGGGTAGACTAACCTTGATCCCCAAACAAGAAAAGGAGAATACAAGAAAAGAAAATTAGAGTCATTCTCTTAAACATAGAGACACAAACCCTAAATAAAAATTATCCAGTGAAATGTAGCCTTGTGCAATAAAAATAAATCACAGCCAAGTTGGGTTGATCCTAGGAATACAAGCATGTTATTAGCACATTTGCTGCCAGACTCCAAGCTTTTCTCATGTGTAGAATGTGAGGTAAAATGCTATTTTATGGATGTTTGCCCAAGGATCTGTTCCTCATTTATTCACTCAGCAAATACTTGGGTGCCTATTAAGTGCTGGGCGCTGTTGTGACACCAGGACATAACACAAATTCCTGCCCTCAAAAATGAAAAGAAAGCAATTGTTACAATCCTCTACATTAACAAATAAAAGAAAAAATTCATGTGACCATCTCCATAGATATAGGAAAAAAACACTTGAAAAATTCAAGACTCCTTTATGATTTTTAGAAATCTGATGGATAAATGAGCAAATACAGGAATAATTATTCTACAGAAAATAGCACACTTGATGGTAAAGCCTTAGAAACAAGACAAAGACACCGACTACCACTCCTACAAATCAACATCATCCTGGTGATCCCAGACAAAGCAATAAGATGAGAGAAAAGCCAGATCTGACTGCCCCAAACTCATGCAATTAACTAACGTGCTCTCTTGGACAAGGGTCATTTATTTATCAGACATTTATTGAGCATCTACCCTGTGCCAAGGTGAGGTCATAACTACTACTCAACGTGCTTTAAGAGTTGGCTTCCTACTTCCATGGATGGACAAGGGTTGGCAGGTGTGTGTGTGTAGCAGAACTCATGAGGTACCTTAAGTTCTGATTCTGACAGAAATAGATGACCAGACTTCTCTGGGGGTCTAATGGAGAGTTTCTCACAGGGCTCACCAGATGAAAGTACTATTTTATTATATAGATTCATTTATTTTGTTTGCCTCTTGATCCTTCCATCAATCCTAGGACAACAGATAGTAAAACTGAAGTTTGGAAAGTTTTTTTGTTTTTTGGGGGGAGTGTGTGTGTGTGTGTGTGGCAGAGACAGAGGGACAGATAGGGACAGACAAACAGGAAGGGAGAGAGATGAGAAGCATCAATTCTTCCTTGTGGCACCTTAGTTGTTCATTGATTACTTTCTCATATGTGCCTTGACAGGGCGGCTACAGCAGAATGAGTGACCCCTTGTTCAAGCCAGTGACCTTAGGCTCAAGCTGGTGAGCCTTGCTCAAACCAGATGAGCCCATGCTCAAGCTGGCAACCTCGTGGTTTCTAGCCTGGGTCTTCTGCATCCCAGTCCGATGCTCTATCCACTGTGCCACCACCTGGTCTGGTGAAGTTTGAAAAGTGTTAGAACTACAAAAAGAACCAGAAGGGATCGTCACTCATTTGTTTTACATTTTTAAAGCACCTACAATGTGCCTGCACCTGCTAGGTGCTGGGGAAACTATGGCCTTTGTTGCCTTCATGCACTAATTCAAATCACATATTTTAAAGATTTGTACATTCATTTAAACAAATACTTTAGACTAGAGCCTCTGTTCTAGGCTGATGGATCACAGGCTTTATCATTTAGCAGAATCACTTGAGGGCTCATTAAAACATGAGTTGCTGTGCCCCATCCTGAGTCTCTGATTCAGTAGGTCAGGGGTTGGGCCTGAAAATGTGCATTTCTGACAAGCTCCGAGGTAACACTGGGGATCCTGGTCATGGGCAGAACCCTGCACCAGCCATATGCCCACATTGGGATTCAGGAATTATAAAATATAAAAAAGAAATAAAATAGTCCAGCAAGGAGCTTACAGTTCAGTGGCTTTTGATAGATATTCACTCACTCATTCATATGTTCAACAAACCAGGGCCAGACATGCATAACATCATTAGTTTTTGGCAAAACCCTATGAGCTGAATATTGTTATTATCCCATTTTTACAAAGGACGCAACCGAGACTCAGAGAGATTAGGCAATGCATACACATTTACAAGTATGTGACAGAGCCCAGGCTCTGGGTCCCCAAGAGTCCTTACTCTTAACCTCTAGCTAAACTGCACCTAAATAAGTGATTTAATGATGTGTTATAAATGCCACCATTAAAGAAAAAATTGGGTGCTTTGGGAGCCCAGATGGACTCCATCTATGGAAGAATGAACTCAGAGAGGTCACACTGGGGATAGACCTGAAGGAGACATTTGTCAAAGGAGAGAGGGAGAAGGCTGCACAGCAGGCAGAAGGAACCACTCTGGAAAAGGCCAGGTGGCTACATGGTTAGAATATATAAAATAGAGTGTCCCTGCGTGGCCAGGTGGTGGCGCAGTGGATAGAGATAGAGCATGGACCTGGGACGACCTGGGACGGTGAGGACCCAGGTTTGAAACCCCATGGTTGCTGGCTTGAAGCCCAAGGTTGTTAGCTTGAGCCCAAGGTCCTTGGGGTCACTGGCTCTGCTGAAGCCCCCAGGTCAAGGCATGTATGAGAAGCAATCAATGAACAACTAAAGTGCAGCAACTATGAGTTGATACGTCTCATCTCTCTCCCTCCCTCCCTGTCTGTCTGTCTGCCTGTGTCTCTGTGTCTCACATGCTAAAAAAATAATTATAATGTCCCAGTAAATCTCAATTCACAGTTCTCAGTTCATGCCAATCCTCAAGTGACTATAGCGGAGAGTAGAAAAGTGACCAGTAGGATAGGATGCCCAGTGTATCTCCTGGCCGGTTTCTATGTTGACCCATGAAGGCCATTAACACCCTCCTGGCACACGTGTGTGTGTTCCTTCAAAGGAATCACTGATCACCAGGCAGGTTATTTTCCTAGCATGGAGACCACTGCCCTCTGGTGGCCACTCTGACAAATGCAAAAATTGAAAAATCAAAAACAAAACACCACTACCCTTTATTAAGACTGTTAAGGATCATTAAGGACCAGGTTTTCTTTTCTTTCTTTCTTTTTTTTCTTTTTTTGTGTGACAGAGACAGAGAGTCTGAGAGAGGGACAGACAGAAAGAGAGAGAGATGAGAAGCATCAATTATTCGTTGCGGCAACTTAGTTGTTCAGTGATTGTTTTCTTATATGTGCCTTGACGGGGGGGGGGGGGGGTGCGCTACAGCAGACTGAGTGACCCCTTGCTCGAGCCAGCGACCTTGGGCTCAAGCTGGTGAGCCTTGCTCAAACCAGATTAGCCGCGCTCAGGCTGGTGACCTTGGGGTCGAACCTGGATCCTCCTCATCCCAATCTGATGCTCTATCCACTGCGCCACCACCTGGTCAGGTCAGGTTTTATTTTATTTTATTTTATTTTTATTTTTTTACAGAGACAGAGAGAGAGTCAGAGAGAGGGATAGATAGGGATAAACAGACAGGAATGGAGAAAGGTGAGAGGCATCAATCAGTAGTTTTTTTGTTGCGACACCTTAGTTGTTCATTGATTACTTTCTCATATGTGCCTTGACCGTGGGGCTACATCAGACCGAGTAACCCCTTGCTCGAGCCAGCAACCTTGGGTACAAGCTGGTGAGCTTTGCTCAAACCAGATGAGTCCACACTCAAGCTGGCGATCTTGGGGTCTCGAACCTGGGTCTTCAATATCCTAGTACAATGCTCTATCCACTGCGCCACCGCCCGGTCAGGCCCAAATACCTTATTGAATAGATCTTATTGTTCTCAGCAAGGCTTAGAGAGGTGAAGTTGTGCCTTCCTAGGGTCACACAGCTGGAAGTGGTGGACAGGACCATGAATAATGTGAGGCAGTAGGGTGAGGCAAGAGAGGTGCCTCACCTGCCTCATCCTAGTCTCAGCCACCAAATTTGCAGTAATTTGTTACAACGGCAATAGGAAACTAATACAGAAAACATCAACATTTACCGTGCAAAGGAAACTGGTGGGGTTGGATGGTGTCCAAGAAGCCTGGGTAGAGTGAGAAGAGCAAAGGATCCAGTAGAGGGCTCCCAATGACTCCAGTATTTAAGATACATGCAGAGGAAGAATATCTCAGAAAGGTCCCTGAGAAGAAGCAGTCAGAGAGGAAGGAGGACGGACCACCATGGAAAATGGTTGTCCCAGAATTCAAGCGAAATGTGTTTCAAGAAGGAGAGAGTGGCTAACGCTGCTAAATGCTCCTAGAAGTCAAGCAAGAGAAGTGGTTACTGGGATTTAAGAGAAGGAGATCCTACTTGACCTTGAAATAACTCTGGATAGTTGGAGCTGAAAACAGACTGGAGTGGGTTGAAAGGGGACTGAAGGGTGAAGCAGAGTTGTATTTCACAGCACATTTGTCCTGTCTCCTCCACCAGATTGTGCATATTTGTTCAACTTTTAATTCTATTACACAAGTAGTTTATGTTCCTTACAGAAAAGATACACAGATTAGCCAAAAGAAAAAAAAATTATTCATGTCTTTAGATGGTAATATTTTATTGTATATCTGTTCACGTTTTCTTTTTCTTTTTTTATTCAGTGAGAGGAGGGGAGGCAGAGGCAGAGAGACAGACTTCCACATGCTCCCTGACCGGGATCCACTCGGCAAGCCCACTAGGGGGCGATGCTCTGCCCATCTAGGGTGTTGCTCCATTGCTCAGCAATCGAGTTCTTCTTAGCACCTGAGGTGGAGGCCATGAAGCCATCCTCAGAGCCCGGTGCCAATTCGCTCCAATCAAGCATTGGCTGCAGGAGGGGGGTAGAGAGAGAGAGAGAGAGAGAGAGAGAGAGAAAGAGAAGTGAGAAGGGGAGGGGTGGAGAAGCAGATGGGCGCTTCTCCTGTGTGCCCTGACCGCGTCTCCTGTGTGCCGTGACTGGGAATTGAACCCGGGACTTCCACATGTAGTATGGATGCTCTCTACCACTGAGCAAACTGACCAGGACCCAAGTTTTCTTTTTCAACACAAACTATATAATTCTCTTTTTTTTTTTTTTTTCATTTTTCTGAAGCTGGAAACAGGGAGAGACAGTCAGACAGACTCCCGCATGCGCCCGACCGGGATCCACCCGGCACGCCCACCAGGGGCGATGCTCTGCCCACCAGGGGGCGATGCTCTGCCCATCCTGGGCGTCGCCATGTTGCGACCAGGGCCACTCTAGTGCCTGAGGCAGAGGCCACAGAGCCATCCCCAGCGCCCGGGCCATCTTTGCTCCAATGGAGCCTTGGCTGCGGGAGGGGAAGAGAGAGACAGAGAGGAAAGCGCGGCGGAGGGGTGGAGAAGCAAATGGGCGCTTCTCCTATGTGCCCTGGCCGGGAATCGAACCGGGTCCTCCGCACGCTAGGCCGACGCTCTACCGCTGAGCCAACCGGCCAGGGCTAAACTATATAATTCTCTTAATCATCTTATGGGGTAAAATACCATTAGGCCTTTGTGTATGTGAGTGTGTGTATGTGTGTGTGTGAGAGAGAGAGAGAGACAGAGAGAGACAGAGAGAGTCAGGCAGGAAGGGAGAGAGATGAGAAACATCAATTCTTCGTTGCAGCTCCTTAGTTGTTCATTGATTGATTTCTCATATGTTCCTTGACCAGGGGGCTACAGCAGACCGAGTGACCCCTTGCTGGAGCCAGCGACCTTGGGTTCAAGCTGGTGAGCCTTGCTCAAACCAGATGAGCCCGCACTCAGGCTGGCAACTTCGGGGTCTTGAATCTGGGTCCTCCACATCCCAGTCCGACGCTCTATCCACTGCACCACTGCCTGGTCAGGCCCATTGGACCATTTTAGAGGAAGAAATTCAGTCTCAGAGAAGCAAGCAATTTCCCCAGCTGCACATAGTTGGTCAATAGTAGCACGAGGATTGGAACTCAGATCTATCAGACTCCAAAGCAAATGTTCTTCACCTCATTGCTTCCCAGATATTTTACCTGAAGGAATCTTTCCCAGAGGGCCTCAAGGTCCAGAACCTGAGATTTCTATACTGAAATCTGTCGTCCACCCAAAGCTATAAGTGGTTCCCCAGAGGAAGAAGTTAGCAGGTGGGGAGGAGTAGCAGTCTTTAACCCGGTAGGGTGGTGAGCTCTGTTGGGCTGGGAGACCAGGGGGCGGGATTGAAGAGTCCGGCGAGGGGCAGGGGGCGGGGTATTGGGCCAGGGGCGGAGCTCTCCGGGCCTAGGAGACCAGGGGGCGGGACTGAGGAGTCCAGCGAAGGGCGGGGCAGTGAGCCAGGGGCGTAGCTCTGAGGGGCTGGGAGGCCAGGGGGCGGGGCCGAGGAGCCCCCAGAAGGGTCTGTGACGGTTGTCTAAGCTTAGCTGGGTTGAGAGGCTGGAAGCCCGGGGCGGGGCCGAGAAGCGAACTGGGTGAGGAAGCTCAGGGCTCCCGGGACGGGAAGGGCCTCGGCGGTACGCGGCGAAGGCAGTCGGGGGCGGGGCGGGGCGGAGTGGGTGGGGCGTGCGGAGGCACGGAGGGAGCCCGCGGACGGCTGTGAGGCCAGCCCAACGCTGTGTAGTCAGCGCGCCCCGCGCCGGGTTCCCGCAGCCCCAGAGCTCCCGCTCCGCGCCCATCATGCCCGAGCAGCTCAGCGTCGCCGAGTTCCTGGCTGTCACCGCGGAGGACCTCGGCTCCCCGGCCGGGGCCGCCGCCTTCGCCGCCAAGATGCCCCGGTACCGGGGGGCGGCACTGGCACGGGAGGAGGTGAGGGGGCCAAGGCGGGAAGGATCTAGGGTCCCGGCATGGTTTCGCCTTGACATTCACAGGCGTGACTGGAGCTGCGCTGGCCCTTACTGTTCCCCCCAAACCTTCCCCTCTCCCTAGATCTGTGGGAACCGAGTGCATCTCAAACATCCGCGTCCTCACCGTCGAGGCCTTGGGGGGGGGGGACCGGAGGGACCGTTTGCAGGGGGCGTCGAGTTCACCTCGATGACACACTTCACAGGTCGGGAGACATACCCCGATGCTGTTGCACCATCGCATGAGTTTGCTCAGCTCCTCATTGCGTCTGTTTGGGTTTTCATCTTCGGAACCCCATGAGTTTGGCTCCCAAGTCACTCCGCTTCTGGGAAGCAGGCCTTCCCGCCTCAGTCAGGAACTTACTTCTCCTGGCTGCAGGGAGGCCCCCTCCCCCTAGCTGCTGGCTGGGTGATTTGGCCGGTTCTGTGGAATGAATGCGAATGAGAAGGCGCCAGGAGCCGGGGTTCACCTTGGCCAGGCTGTTGGCAAGTTTCTCGTCTCCTCCTCCCCTCCCCTCTCCTCTTTGTCTTTCCCAGCAATGCGTCCCAGGCCTTTTCTTTCACCCTTGCAGGCTGCTCCACCCCATTCCCCTCCTCTTTGGAGTTCATTCCTCTTCTCGGACCTGCTGCACTTTCCTGGGCCTCCACTGCAGGGAATATTCTAGGGCAGACACCCTGCAGCTTTGGGCCAAGGGACAGTAATGTCTTTTTGCAGCTCCCTTTCAGAGGATGTCCTGAATTTGGGTGACATTTTGGACCTCAGCCTTGGCTCTCACCTTCCATCCTTCACTGAGCACCTACTGTGTGGCTGGTACAAAGCTCAATAGTTCATAATACCCTGGATCAATGTCCTGGGAAATTTCTTTTCCTACTCTCCTCTGGCAGGCTGAACCTCCGTCTCAGAGCCTGTGTCTTTCACTTTGTAGTAATAGATCATTGTGGAAAGAGCATCGACTTTGGGGGAGGCAGAGTGTGTTCAGATTCTGGCTCTGCAGTTTGCCATTTCTGTCAGCTCGGGCATGTGACCTGATTTGTTTGAGTCCCACTTTTGGCATCTGTAAAATGGAGATAATATTTACCTTACAGGGCTGTGGTATTACATGAGCTAATACATGTAAGGCATGCGTCTTGATAAATGGAATAATGATCAGGTTAATTGATGGACATCTTTAGACAGTGACTGGGTCTCTTTTGCCCATTTTTCTCACAGAGCCCTGCCTAGTGCTTTGAACATGGTAGGGATACAGGTTTTAGTTAAAATAAGGATCAGCCAATGGTCTTTGGCTTCCTTCCTTGGGCAGAACCAAGTAGCTTGGAGTCCACCACCTATGAATATGGATTGTGTCTTACTGGGAGGCTCACAGGAAAGCTGCCATAGAACCTCATCCTGAGGAGGGAGGGTCTTGTGGTTTGTCTTCATAGTCTCACAATTCATGACCTGGAAGAGTTCAGCGCTACTGACACCCTTAGGGCTGTCACACACAGTTCACCCTCCTCTCTGTATTGTTCATTAAAATGTTAAATCAGAGCCACAGCAGAAGAGGCTGTATTATGAACACTTCTCCAGGGACAGATATGCTCATTTATGCCTGTGCATCTGGCTTGGCCTGGCTTGGTGTGTGCGCACACTTGTGCAGAGGGGACAGGGAGCCCTTGGAATGGGTCCGGAGGCTGAAGCAGGCTCTGGTAAGGGCTCAGCTTTGACCCAATTCAGGCCTGACAAAATCTGGTCTCTTTTGCCTTTGGGACTTTAGTTTGGTGCATGCAAGGTTCATTTTTACAACAAAAAGATTGTGGCACCCAAACACAGCGTCTCTCTTCAGCATTTCACTGCCCAAAAAGTTAGACTCTGACCTTTGGATTGAACTTTCCTAAGGTTGAAAGTTTCCTGTTTGGTTTTGCATTTGTGTTTATACAGTGTGTTCGTAAAGTCATGGTGCACTTTTGACCGGTCACAGGAAAGCAACAGAAGACGATAGAAATGTGAAATTTGCACCAAATAAAAGGAAAACTCTCCCACTTTCATACCTATTCAGTGCAGTTCGATGTGGGCTCACACACAGATTTTTTAGGGCTCCTTAGGTAGCTATCCCGTATAGCCTCTACAGACTCGTCACTGACTGATGGTCTACCAGAACAGGGTTTCTCCACCAAACTGCCGGTTTCCTTCAACTGCTTATCCCACCAAGTAATGTTATTCCTATGTGGTGGTGCTTCGTTATAAATGCGCAGATATTCACGTTGCACTTTGGTCATGGATTCAAATTTAGCGAGCCACAGAACACACTGAACTTTCCTCTGTACCACCCACATCTCGACTGGCATGGCTGTAGGCAGCTCTGCTGTATACACGGTGTTATGTCATCATCTGCGCAAGCGCACATGCTGCCACATCATCCTACAGAAACTGGGAGGGTTTTCCTTTTATTTGGTGCAGATTTCACATTTCTATCGTCTTTCGTTGCTTTCCTGTGACCAGTCAAAAGTGCACCATGACTTTATGGACATACTGTATTTACATGTAGTTTGAAGCTGGCATATCTCCTCCTCTGTTTTAGTCACCCCCAGGCTTGAAGGGGGGTGAATTTGGCTGAATCAAAATGCAACTGATTCTTAAATCAACTCTCCCAGTCCCAGCTGGTATCCTGGAAGTAAATTGGTACTCTGTCCTGGGACTTGCAGTCCTTCTGGAAGGACCTTGCGCAGGTCACAGGAATCTAGAATATCAGCACTGAGGGACCAAAAGGCAGAGATCGCTTAGGAAAGCTCTTATTGGAGATGTGGAAGCTGATGTCCCGAGAGTGCAATTAAATTGTCCAGCTGCCACAGCTGGATAGGGGAAAGACTGGCATTTCTTTTTTTTTTTTTTTTACAGAGACAGAGAGTGAGTCAGAGAGAGGGATAGACAGGGACAGACAGACAGGAACGAAGAGAGATGAGAAGCACCAATCATTAGTTTTTCATTGCGTGTTGCAACACCTTAGTTGTTCATTGATTGCTTTCTCATATGTGCCTTGACCGCGGGCCTTCAGCAGACCGAGTAACCCCTTGCTGGAGCCAGCAACCTTGGGTTCAAGCAGGTGGGCTTTTGCTCAAACCAGATGAGCCTGCGCTCAAGCTGGCGACCTCGAGGTCTCGAACCTGGGTCCTCTGCGTCCCAGTCCAACGCTCTATCCACTGTGCTACCACCTGGTCAGGCAAGACTGGCATTTCTATCCAAATGTTTTAACCCCTGGTCCTATTTGTTTTCCTTCTTTTATTGATTGATTGATTGATTTTAGAGAGAGAGAAGTGGGGAGGAGCGGGAAGCTTCAACTCATAGTAGTAGTAGTTGCTTTTTGTGTATGTGCCTTGACCAGGCAAGCCCAGGGTTTTGAACCAGTGACCTCAGCATTCCAGATTGGCACTTTATCCACTGCGCCAGCACAGTCGTCAGTCCTGTTCTCTTTCCTTCTAAAGTTCAAATATGTAACTGTCTTCTCTATGTAACTTCTCGGAATCTCAGTTATTTTAACCTTAAAATGAGTTTAATCATCCCTCCTTGCTTACCTCTCTAGGTTGTAAAGTCTTTTGTTTTTAACTGTGAAACACTACAAATGTGAGGGAGTCTTAAAATAGATCACCATTTTGTCAAACACCTTTATCCTGTCCTAGGTCCCTTTACATACATCATTTCATTGATATTCACAATAACACAGGTGAAAATGGGCCTGGGGAGGTTAAGGCAGTTGCCTTGTCTCACATAGTAGGTCTGTCTGACTCTAAGACCTGTCCAGTTCTTCCTGCTATCTCTGTGCTAGGCACCAAAGACATTAAGATGCTGCTCTCGCCTGACCGGGCAGTGGCGCAGTGGATAGAGTGTCAGACTGGGATGCAGAAAACCCAGGTTCGAGACCCCCAGGTCGCCAGCTTGAGCAAGGGCTCATCTGGTTTGAGCAAAAGCTCACCAGCTTGAGCCCAAGGTCGCTGGCTCGAGCAAGGGGTTACTCAGTCTGCTGAAGGCCTGCAGTTAAGGCACATATGAGAAGGCAATCAATGAACAATTAAGGTGTTGCAATGTGCAACAAGAAACTAATGATTGATGCTTCTCATCTCTCCATTCCTGTCTGTCTGTCCTTGTCTATCCCTCCCTCTCTCTGACTCTCTCTCTGTCTCTGTAAAAAAAAAAAAAAAAAAAAAAAAAAAAGGTGCTGCTCTCATTTGCTGGCTGGTTGGGGAGATGTAGCCTATCTTAGAGAGATAAGTAGGAACCCTAGGAATCTGTCCTGAGTGAAGGTAGAGTCGGTACCATAAGAGGCAAGTAAAGTGGGGTAGGGAGAGAGCAATGAGGACTGGTGCAATCAGGGAGTGCTTCTTAAAGGAGTTGACACTTCCAGATGGGTATTGAAGGATAGAAGAACTCCATTAACTGAAAGAGATAAGTGAGAGAATTTTGAGACTGGTGGGAAGAGAGCATATTTACAAACCAAGTAAGCCATTTTGACCAGTCCTGAGAATTCATGCTATATTGTGCATCTCAAACTACTAGTGAACTTTTTTTAAGTGAGAGGAGGGGAAATAGAGCAGCAGACTACCGCATGCACCCAGACTGGGATCCACCCTGCAACCCCACCTGGGGCTGATGCTCGAGTACTGAGCTATTTTTAGCACCTGAGGCTGATGCTCTTGGACCAGCTGAACTATCCTCAGCATCTGGGGCCTGGCTACTGAAGGGGGAGAGAGAGGGGAAAGGAGGAGGGAAGAGGGAAGGGGAGAGGATCAGATGGTTGTTTCTCCTGTGTGCCCTGACTGTGAATTGAACCTGGGACATCCATGTGCCAGGCTGATGGTCTATCCACTGAGCCACTGGCAAGGGCCTTATTAGTGAACTTATATCTCCTAGTAGATCTCAAATGAAGCAGTCCACTACAAATAGTAGATCTTTAAAAGACTTGTGTTTTATATCAATATTTTTATATAAAACTTTGAGATTTAATAATGTTTTATTTTTAAAAGACTTTATTTATTGATTTTTATAGGGAGAGGAGAAAGAGGGAGGGTCACGGGGAGTGAGAAGTTTCAACTCATAGCTACTTCATTTTAGTTGCTCATTGCTTGTCCTATGTGCCTTGACCTGGCTAGCCCGTGGTTTCGAGCCCACGACCTCAGCGTTCCAGGTCGACGCTTCCTTTATCCACTGTGCCACCACAAGCCAGGAGATTTAATAAAGTTTTAATTGTACAAAGGACATAATTTTTTAAAAAGATTTTATTTATTGATTTTACAGAAGAGAGTGAAACAAGAAGTATCAATTCATAGTTGCTTCACTTTTCTTCTTCATTGATTGCTTGTCATATTTGACCGGGCAAGCCTAGGGTCTCGAACCAGCAACCTCAGCTTTCCAGGTCTATGCTTTATCTACTGTGCCACCACGGGCCAGGCAGGACCTAATTTTTAATTAAAAAATTTAAAAACAGGCCCTGGCCGGTTGGCTCAGCGGTAGAGCGTCAGCCTGGCGTGCGGGGGACCCGGGTTCGATTCCCGGCCAGGGCACATAGGAGAAGCGCCCATTTGCTTCTCCACCCCCACCCCCTCCTTCCTCTCTGTCTCTCTCTTCCCCTCCCGCAGCCAAGGCTCCCTTGGAGCAAAGATGGCCCAGGCGGTGGGGATGGCTCCTTGGCCTCTGCCCCAGGCGCTATAGTGGCTCTGGTCGCGGCAGAGCAACGCCCCGGAGGGGCAGAGCATCGCCCCCTGGTGGGCAGAGCATCGCCCCTGGTGGGCGTGCCGGGTGGATCCTGGTCGGGCGCATGCGGGAGTCTGTCTGACTGTCTCTCCCCGTTTCCAGCTTCAGAAAAAAAAAAAAAGAAAGAAAAAAAAATTTAAAAACACAACTGAAAAACCTAATGACTGTTTCTCACAATCCCTATACTCTCCCCAGAGGTAAGTGCTATGGAAATGTGCGTGCTTCCACGTGTGTCCTCAGAGAGAATGTATTACCCTAGAGGGAGTGGTAGTTAGGGAGAATATTTGTCTAAATCGGTATTATGTTTTTTTGTTTTTTTTTTTACTTCTTGTCTTATAATACTTAGTTTTACATTTTATTGGAATCAAATTTATCTTTTTCTTTGTGACTTTTGCTTTTTTGATTCTTGCTTAAAAAGGATTTCATAATATTCTTGTGAATTGTATATTCTGCTTAATGTATATTAATTGTACAAAAAATGATAAAAATGATGTAATCTTAGTGATTGTTTATGAGGAATATAAACCCTCTCAAGCTTCTCTACATTGAAGCGAAATTTGTTTTAAGGAATTAGAGGTGCCTGGTGGGACTGAAGGCAGTCAGTAAAGGCAGACCTCGCCAGGGCCTCACTGGAGGCTGGAAAGTCCCCAGGGCCTCCGTGGAGGCTGGGAAGTCATCAGGAACAAAGGCGGCTGCCTCATTCATTATTCTCTCTGTCGCTCCCTTCTGTTTCTTTCTGCATATCTGAACAGTGCTTTCGATCATTTGTTATCACACAGGCCCCAAAGGGCATAACACAGTCTTCTGTGGAAGACAGGCACCTTTAGCCCCTATATTCACGTGACTTCACTGGTCCAGCATCTAAAGGTAATCAAGCCAGTCTTGTGATCCACATCCAAGTTCTTGACCGAGAGCTTAATGGCCTGGCCCAGTTCTGGATTGGTTCCAGAAGCCAGGTCTCCACCCTGGTGTCATCAACAGAGGTCAGGAAGGTATAGATTTAGGCAGGGTAAACATGGACAGCGATCTACACTGTGGAGGGGTATACTTCTCAGAGAAGAGGGGCAGGGCCTAGAAAGTTCCCTCCATGTATCCACGGCAGTTCTGCTTCGTTTAGTTTACAAATCTAGGATCCAGGAGAGGCGCTGTGCTCATCCTGTTTTGTGCTCACCTACTTATCCAGGTGTAGATGAACCCCAGTTTGGAAGGCTCAGGTGTAAGAGAATTAAAAAGATGGATTAGAGAGCTCAGAGGATACAGCATGACTTAGAGAGCCTTGAATGTCAATTAGGCATTTGGGCTTTTTTGCTGGATAGTAGGGAGCAGTAAACCCAATCATGCTGGAATGAATGAGGGTGGCCCTGCTGAGGAATGCGGCAGCCAGCATAGTGCCTGGGGACTGTTCCATGCCAAGCCCGGTATTAGGCACTGGGTAACACATAGCTCATTAAAGTGCAGTCTTTGCTCCTTGAGCTTACAGTCTTCTGGGAAGACGGGAAGTAAACAAGTCAATAATTGCACCTTGTGATAAGTGGCATGAAGGCTTAGCTTACTGGTCAAGGCCTCCCTTGAGTTTTGGCCCTGTGTCCCGATCTCTTCCCATGCTAGCCTCTCTCCCCAGGCAGTCTCACCCATAGCCATGGCTTCAGTCCTCTCCCGTCTTTAGATGACTCACATGTAGGTACCTCCAGCCCAGACCCTCATGTCCAGCTGCTCATTTGGTTATTTCACTTAGATGTCTCAACATGTCCAAAAACACATGTTTTTTAAAAAATTTATTGATTGATTTGAGAGAGAGAGAGAAGAAAGGAGAGAGAGACAGGAATATTAATCTGTTCCTACATGTACCCTGACCAGGGATTGAACCCTCAACATTTGTATATTGGGACGACACTCCAAACAACTGAGTTATCCAGCCAGGGCTAAAACCATTGACTGTCCCTTCAGGCTGACCCTTCCAGTGTTCCCTTCTCAGTGAGTGGTACCTCCTCTATTCTGTTATACAAGCTAGGAGTCTGCATCTCTGTCTACCCACTTCTCCGTATCTCTGCCCTAGTCCAAGCCACCACCATCTCTCCCCTGGAACACTACGTGGCCTCCTCACTTGTCTCTACTTTTACTCTAGCTTAGTTCTCCCTAATAGTACTATCTCTCTATCTTTTGCTGCACATTATAGATAAAGTTTACATATATTTATATAATTCTTTTATTAAAATCTGTTTTTTCACTAGTTATTTTACTACCAAAACAATAGAATACATCTCACTCTTGTGTCCCTAGTGTTTACCATAGCACCATAGCAGGTGCTCAAAAACATTGCTTGAGCCCTGGCTGGATTGCTCAGTTGGTTAGAGCATTGTTCTGAAGCGCAGAGGTTGCTGGTTTGATCCCCAGTCCGGTCACATACAGGAATAGACCCATGTTCCTGACTCTCTCCTTCTCCCTATCTCTCTAAAATTAATAAAATAAACATTAAAAAAAGAGAAAGAGCCTGACCAGGTGGTGGTGCAGTGGATAGAGACGTGGATTGGGACGTGGACGACCCAGGTTCAAAACCCCGAGGTAGCTGGCTTGAGCATGGGCTCACCAGTTTGAACGTGGGGTCGCTGACTTGAACGTAGGGTCATAGATATGACCCCATGGTTGCTGGCTTGAGCCCAAAGGTTGCTGGCTTGAAGCCCAAGGTCGCAGGGTTGAGCCCAAGGTTGCTGACTTAAGCAAGGGCTTACTTGCTCTGCTGTAGCCTCCCAGTCCAGGCACATATGAGAAAGCAATCAATAAACAAGCAATCAATGAACAACTAAGATGCCACAACAAAGAATTGACGCTTCTCATCTCTCTCCCTTCCTGTTTGTCCCTATCTGCCCCCCTCTTATACTCTCTCTGTTTCTGTCACAAAAAAAAAAAAAAAAAGAGAAAGAAAACATTGGTTGAACAAAATAAAGTAAAAGAAGAAAACTAAAAGAGAGCATTAATAGAGAATAATGTTGCTATGTGCTCCAGATGGAGGGAACAGTTTAGGCAAAGGCTCTGAGGCAGTGAAGAGCCTAAAGCAGGCATGGCCAACAGTTTTTTCCCCCAGGCCAGATTAGAAAGAAAACTATTTTCATGGACTGGATGAAATATTAAAATTAAAAAATGTTAAATACAAAAACGATTTGTTTAAGTAAACAAAATTTTATTACGTAATTTGTTTATGAATAAATGTGAGTGAAACAGTTTTTTAATATACAATATTATTTTAATAAAAATATAATTACATACCGTATAAATATCCAAACTATATTGCAATCAGTCGAAACAATATTTAATGAATAGAATGAGCTTGAAGGGGTTATATCGCAAATAAAACAATTATTTCATTTTACAAACAGCCTGGACAGTTTTCAGTTATCAACTGCAGCTATTGTCTATGCTACAATGCCACTTGATTCAGCACACTTGACCACAAAAATAACGAATTGTTTGACCTTGGGTGCGAACTGGCAAACTCCGCCTAAAAGAATGTGGGTTTCACATCGCCGCTAAACGTCAAACAGTTCATATTGAGTACAGACGAGTACAAAAGTTGTAAATCTTTATAATGGAATTTTTTTTTTTTTGTATTTTTCTGAAGTTGGAAACGGGGAGGCAGTCAGACAAACTCCCGCATGCGCCTGACCGGGATCTATCCGGCATGCCCACCAGGGGGCAATGCTCTGCCCATCTGGGCGTTGCTCTGTTGCAACCAGAGCCATTCCAGCGCCTGAGGCAGAGGCCACAGAGCCATCCTCAGCGCCCGGGCCATCTTTGCTCCAATGGAGCCTTGGCTGCGGGAGGGGAAGAGAGAGACAGAGAGGAAGGAGAAGGGGAGGGGTGGAGAAGCAGATGGGTGCTTCTCCTGTGTGCCCTGGCCAGGAGTCGAACCCGGGACTCCTGCACGCCAGGCCGACGCCCCACCACTGAGCCAACCGGCCAGGGCCTATAATGGAATTTTTTATTTATTTATTTATTTATTTTTACAGAGACAGAGAGTCAGAGAGAGGGATAGACAGGCAGGAACGGAGAGAGATGAGAAGCATCAATCATCAGTTTTTCATTGCGTGTTGCAACACCTTAGTTGTTCATTGATTGCCCTCTCATATGTGCCTTGACCGCGGGCCTTCAGCAGACCGAGTAACCCTTTGCTGGAGCCAGCAACCTTGGGTTCAAGCTGGTGGGCTTTTTGCTCAAACCAGATGAGCCGGCACTCAAGCTGGCGACCTCGGGGTCTCGAACCTGGGTCCTCCGCATCCCAGTCCGACGCTCTATCCACTGCGCCACCGCCTGGTCAAGCTATAATGGAATTTTTTTAAAAAGTAAAGAAGTATCGCGAATCCATTTGACCAATTATTGGAAATTAACCCTAGAGTAGTCACATGCGGAATTCTTTTCCACGTATCACTATCTTCTTAAATATCTCGATTTCTAATCGAAGACGCTTCTGCTTCTGAGTAGCTGAGATTTAAAAAAAAAATTTTATTTGTTCATTTTACAGAGAGAGGAGGGGAGAGAACAAGAAGTTGCTTACTTTAGTTGTTCATTGATTGCTTGTTGTATGTGCCTTGACTGAGCAAGCCCAGGGTTTTGAACCGGCGACCTCAGCATTCCAAGTCAATGCTTTATCCACTGCGCCACCACAGGTCAGGCATGAGATTTTAAAGTAGCGGAGAATATTAAAAATTTAATAGTGGGCCGCATAAACTCATTACATGGGCTGGATTCGGCCCGCGGCCTGTATGTTGGTCATGCCTGGCCTAAAGTGTCTGTGACACTGACTGGAGTCCGGAGGAGCAGAAGCATAGCAATGGGCAAGGGAAGGCTGGTGCCAGATAAGCCCAGAAGGTAAGCAGGGGCTAGATTATATTCAACCTTCTAGGTGTCGGTAGCAAGTTGGATTTTATTTATTTTGCAGGCAAGCAGCATGATCCAATTTATACTTTAGAGAGACATAGCATCAGCTGTGTAGAGACTGGGTGGACCCAGGCAGGAGTGGACCCAACGAGGCTGTTGCAGTTGTTCATGGAAGAGATGATGGTGGTGTGGATAGGGCCATGATTGGTGGGGGAGAGGTCAGCAGATTCTACAAGTATTTTATAAGTATAGTTGACCCTTGAGCAACACAAGTTTGAACTGTGTGGGTGTACTTTTACATGGAATTTTAAAAATAAATACTGTAAATATATTTTCTCCTCATGATATTTTTTTAGTGGGAGAGACAGACAGACAGGGATAGACAGTAAGGGAGAGAGATGAGAAGCATCAACTTCTAGTTGTGTCACTTTAGTTGTTCATTGATTGCTTTCTCATATGTGCCTTGACCAGGGGGTTCCAGCCAAGCCAGTGACCCCTTGCTCAAGCCAGTGACCTTGGGCTCAAGACAGTGACCTTTGGGCTCAAGACAGTGACCTTTGGGCTCAAGCCAGTGACCATGAGGTCATGTCTATGGTCCTACACTCAAGCTAGTGACCCCACACTTAAGCTGGTGAGCTCACGCTCAAGCTGGGGACCTAGGGGTTTTGAACCTGGGTCCTCAGCATCCCAGGTTGATGCTCTATCCACTGCACTACTGCCTGGTCAGGCCCTTATGATTTTTCTTAATAACATTTTCTCTAGCTTAGTTTATTATAAGAATATGGTAGGGAATATGAATAATGTTATCAGTAAGGCATCCAGTCAACAGTATGCTATTAGCAGTTAAGTTTTTGGGAAGCCAAAAGTTATATGTGGATTTTTGACTGTACAGGGATGTATAGATCAGCATCCCTAACACCCGTGTTGTTCAAGGGTCAACTGTACAGTCATGTACTGCATAACAATGTTTCAGTCAATGATGGACTATGTGTATGATGGTGGTCCCATAAGATTATAATGGAGCTGAAAAATTCCTATTGCCTAGTGACATCATAGTCACTGTAATGTGATAGCATGGTGCATTCACAATTGCCTATAGTGTTCAGTACAGTAACACACTGTGTAGTCTTGAAGCCTAGGAGCAATAGGCTAGACCATATAACCTAGGCATGTAGTAGGCTATACCATCTAAGATTGTGTAAGTGCCTTTTATGGTGTTTGCACGATGACAAAATCATTTAACAACACATTTTTCAGAATGTATACCCGTTGTTAAGTGACACATGACTATAGTAACATCAAGATTTGTTGATGGACTGTATGTGAGAGGTGGTCAAAAATGGTTCCCAAATTCCTAATGGGGGATTGTCATTTACCCTTCTTAGGAAGAGGAAATCTGGGAGAGGAGCAGGTTTGGAGGAAAGTCAAGAATTCTGTTGCACATCTCGATTGAGACATCCAAGCAGAGATGTCAGGAAGGTTTTTGGGTATAAGCTAGTTTGGAGATCAAAGGAGTGGGCTGGAGATACGCATTTGAGATTGTCAGCCTTGAGATACAGTACTGGGTTTCACACTTGCATCTGTTTAAGAATCACCTGGCATCATTCCCAGAGAGTCCAATTTAGTAGCTGCATCTCACTTGGGCTTCTTATTGCAAGTAACAGAAACCTACTTGAGCTGATTTAAACAGAAAAGGAGTTCGTTGAAAGGGAATATTCAGCAGCTCGCAGAAATTCTGGGATGCTAGAGACTGGGGTGAGGCATCAGGCAGGATCTGAGTCAAAATCACTGGACTGAGCTAGTTTGGCAAGGATGCTGCTACCACATACTAAATGTCATAGCTTTTACTGCCACTGTCCCCTGGATACTGGGCATTTTTAGTGCTGTTGCCACCAGCATAAGAACAGATCTACTCTCTCTGCTCCTGATTCAAAGTTTGTAGTGAGTGCCTCTGATTGGCCAAGCCTAGCTCATACACACTAGCTGCATGGGAGGTAGGAAAAGCAAGAATTTGGTCCCATCAGCTTTTATAGGAGGCAAACTCTACCAAGACTTGTACAGCAGGTAATTTCCCAGGCTTGCAAAAAAAATTGACAAATGTCCTTGGCAGGTTAGCCAGTATGCAGAAAAGTATCTGGGAATCTGCATTTTAACCAGAACCCTAGGAGATGCTCATGCAGGTGGTCCATAACCACATGTGCATACATTACATTAGCTGGTGTTTAAAGCCGTGGGAATGGATGAGATCACCCAAGGAGAGAGATGAAGAGGTCCTAGGCCCAAGCTCTGTGGAGCTCAAGAGTTGAGAGATTAGGATGGGAAGAGGCGTTAATCAAGGAGACCGAGAAGTGAGGAAGGAGGGAAATCAAGAGAGTACAGTGTCTCGAAGCCAGGAGAGGAATATTTCGATGAGGGAATTCTGTCAGATGCTGCTTACATGTCCAGAGATAAAATAAGAAAATGACAGACACGGCTCCTGGCTTTGACAACATGAAAGTCATTGATGGCTTAAAGAACAGATTTAGTCCTATTTCCCTCACTACACTGGCATGGACTAATTTCAGGAGGGGGCAGATGAGAAGTTCTCCCCCATGCAAGGAGCAGAGACATGGGAGGGTGACCAGGGACCTGGGCCAAGAGGGTTCTTGGGGATGGACTTAGAACCCAGCTCCACTGAGCCCAGCCTCGAACCAGACCAGGCTGGCTCTGCACAAAGGCAGAGGGTCTTCCAGAGTTGTCAGCTTTGAGCTCAGTCTCCCAAAGTATCCTCCCCTCAAATTTCAGTCTTCCGTGCTTACCTGCTTGCCCGGTGTTCAGCTGTTTCTGGCCAACACGGTGACATCGGCAGGTTTAGAAACTTTTAAGTCAGAGCAGAAGGAAAATGCTTTTCCCCAAAGGCAGTTTGGTAGTACAGGTGTACCACAGAGATGTTCAGAGTTTGATTCCAGACTTCCACAATGAAGCGATTATGGCAATAAAGTGAGTTATAATCTTTTTGCCAGTGTAGGTCTTGCCTTCAGTTTATAAAAAGTACAATATCTGTGAAGCATAGTAAAGTGAAGCATGATAAAATGACGTGTGTCTTTAGAAGTTCCCTCTGATGGGCCCAGTGCTTGGGCCCAGAGCACATGAGCGGTGGGGCCCATGTAGGCATAGTGAGTTCCCTGAGACTCTAGGGCAGGACTCTGGACTCTGTTTGTCCAGGGAACATTGCAATTGGGCCTCACTGTGGTGGGTTTGGTAGGCTGATCTGGGAATAGCTGCTAAAGGCTGGTTTTTTACCTTGACCATGCTTTTAAGAACTTCAGGCTCCACGCAGATCTACTGAATCAAAATCTCCCTGGGGGTGAGGCCTGGGCAAGGGAGCAGTTCAGAAGTTTCCAGGCCATTCTGATGAGCAGTCATGATGAAAATTATTGTCATGAGTTATTACTTATGGTTAGTAGTCTATTGAACTCTATTTACTGAACACCCTCTGCGTACAAAGGTGAGATGGTAGGTTTTGAGGGCATGGAGATGACAAGACAAGGTCCCGAGTAGGGAAGGAGAAGGACTCATGTCCATAAAAAGATGATTAACAACCCACGGCATCTAGGCTCGTGGTTGAGGTTTATGGAGACAGTATAGTAAATGAAATCAGACAGACCTGGGTTTGAATCCTATTGGTTGTGTGACCTTGGGCAAATAACTCAACCATTCTGAATCTCAATTTCCCCATCTGTTAATCAGGGGTGATAATAACAATCATGTGGGGTTGTTTGACGGGGTTACATATAAATCACCTGGCTATACCTGGCACATAATACATATTTAATAATTTTTTTTAAAATTCTCTTTTATTAAAAACATAAGTACACCTGCACATGGAACAATTAAAGAGACCAGGAATCACACAGAGAAAAGGGGGAGATAATTGCAACAGAGATGAGGTAGATACTACGAGTGAGTGCTTAAAATTGTCTGTGCAGTCCTTGCCCCGGAGCAAAAGAGAAATCCTGAGGGCCATGAAGATGACCAGGAATAAGTAGCTGACCCCAGTTCTGGACAAGGCAGGCTCTTCCCTAAGCTCTGCCCTCGCTCTCTCCCATCCATTCATTTCTTCGCCAAACATTTGTTGAGAGCATATCCAGTTCTCAGTCCCGGCTGCACATTATAGTCCCTTGGGTTGCTTTTAGGTAGTTTTTCAAATATTGAGATAAAATTTGCCATGTTAACTTTTTTTTTTAATTTGAGAAGGAGAAAGGTGGGGGGGAGGGGCATCAACTCATGGTTCCACTTAGTTGTTCCATTGATTATTTCTCATATGTGCCCTGACCAGGACTTGAACTGGCAACCTCAGGGGTGGAGTTGGTGCCCTCAGGATTGAGCCAGTGGCCCTGGGATCAAGCTGTCAACCTTGGTGCTCTGTGATGACCCTCTATCCACCGTGCCAGCAGCCAGGGCCATTTTAACTTTTTTGTTGTTGTTTCGATTTTTTTTTTTTTGAGACAGAGACAGAGAGTGGGACAGTTAGGGACAGATAAGGACAGACAGGAAGGGAAGGAGATGAAAAGCATCAATTCTTTGTTGCGGCACCTTAGCTATTCATTGATTGATTTCTCAAATGTGCCTTGACCGAGGGGGCTGCAGCCGAGCCAGTAACCCCTTGCTCAAGTTAACAACCATGGGGTCATGTCTATGAGCCCACGCTCAAGCCGGCGACCTTGGGGTTTAAACCTTGGTCCTCTGCGTCCCAGGCTGATGCTCTATTCCAGGTGTCCCCAAACTACGGCCCGCGGCCGCATGCGGCCTCCTGAGGCCATTTATTCAGCCCCCCGCCGCACTTCTGGAAGGGGCACCTCTTTCATTGGTGGTCAGTGAGAGAAGCACTGTATGTGGGGGCCCTCCAATGGTCTGAAGGGCAGTGAACTGTCCCCCTGTGTAAAAAGTTTGGGGACCCCTGCTCTATCCACTGTGCTACCACCTGGTCAGGCCATTTTAACTATTTTAAAGTGTACAGTTCAGTGGTCTTTATTCACTGTGTTGTGCAATCATCACCACTATCTAATTCCAGAACATTTCCACCACTCCCCAAAGAAAAACTGTGCTCATTAGTAGTTATTCCCCACTCCATTCCCCTAGTCCCTGGCAACTTTCTGTCTCTATGGATTTGCCTATTCTGAACATGTCATACCAATGGAATCCTGCAGTGTGTGGCCTTTTGTGTCTGGCTTCTTCCAGTTAGCATGATGTTTTCAGGGTTCTTCCATGTGATCTGGGTTGCTTTAAAAAACAATAAAAATAAGAATGACAAACACCAGGCAGTATTGTAAGCATTTCCCATATATTGATTCTTATAATCTCCATAAGGAAACAAAGGCACAGAGAGATAAAAGAACTTAGTAAACAGGGTTGCCAAATAACATATAGGGTGTCCATGTAGTATTTGGGCCATTTTTATACTAAAAACTTACTCATTGATGATCTAATGTGCAAATATAACTGCATGTCCTGTATTTATTTCTGCTAAATCTGGCAACTTTACCAGCAGTAAGTGGCAGAGCCAGGATTTAAACCTGGGCCATCGGAAACACTTGGGAAAGCACTTGAGAGTGCTTCACCTCATTCCACTGGTGATGCCTGGCTCCCTTTCCCCCTCCTCAGGGACTCTGATTTAACAGGTCTGAAGTGAGACTCTGACATCCTTATTTATTTTTTTCAGAGAGAGACAGAGACAGAAAGGAAGGGAGAGAGATGAGAAGCATCAACTCATAGTTGCAGCACTTTAGTTGTTCACAGATTGCTTTCTCATATGTGTCTAGTCCAGGGGGCTCCTGCCAAGTCAGCGGCCTTGGGCTAAAGCCAGCAATGTTGGGCTTCAGGCCAGCGACCTTTGGGCTCAATCTTTGATCCCATGCTCAAGCCAGCAACCCCACGCTCAAGCTGGATGAGCCGGCACTCAAGCTGGCAACCTTGGGTTTTGAACCTGGGATGTCAGCATCCCCAGGTTGATGCTCTATCCACTGCATCACCTCCTGGTCAGGCAACATCCTTGCTTTTTAAAGTGCTCCAGGTGATTCCACTGGGCAGCTTGGGAATGTGTGACTCCAGGCCCAGGAATACAGAGTTATCTGCTGAACAGGATAGCTATCATGCAGCCCTCCCAGTATGCCCAGCACTGGGCTAGGTGCTTAAATGCCTGCTCACATTCAGTCCTATAAAATAGGTGCTGTTATTATCCCATTTGACAGATGGGGAAATGGAGGTTTGGAGAACTTGCCCTGGTTCACACAGCTAAGAGTATTGGAACCAGATTTTGGACCTCTGAACAGTGTGATATTAAAGCTGAGTCCTTAACTCCTGCTGTGTATCGTGTGTTTCCATACAGCTTTGCTAATATCTATTCATTCATTTACTCATTCATTCATCCACAAACGTTTATTGCTACTCATGTGCTGGTTGCTACACTGGATGTTGTGGATGCAAAAGCAAGTGAGCCAATCCCTGCTCTTGTGCAGTTTCTGGAAGCCAGACATGTGGGTAAATAAGGGCCATGGGTGCCCTGATAAAAATGGGCACAGGGTGGCATAGTGGCTTAAGGTGGTGAGTTCTAGAGGGGTCAGTTCTGTGTGGTAGGGAGGGGGTGACCTGTGAGCTGAGGCAGGAAAGGTGAGGTGTTCACTAGGCAGAATGGGGACGGCTCTCCAGGCAGTGGGAGCAACATGAGTGAAGATCTGGCAAACTGAGGAAATTGTAAGAAGTGGGACAGGGATGGGATTAGTGGATATCAAGTATAAGTGCGGGGCAGGGAGGGATTCATCCAGGCCTACAAGGGGGCCCAGAGGATGGGAAGGCATGGGACCCTTTGCCTCTCTGTCCAGGAGGGCAGGCCGGGCTCCTCCCAGGGTTGGGTGGAATTCGGGGCTCGGGGCCAGGCTGGGGTCGGACTGGAATCTTCAGCGGTCTGTCTGCAGAGTTCTTGCTCTCTTAGCTCATCACTGCCGAGCGGTCTCCTGAGGAAAGTCCCAGCCAGGAAACTGGGGGTTTGCAGAGGCCTCAGCATACAGTGAGGGTGAGGCTCCCTTCCTGCAACTCCTCTTCCTCCCCTTCCCACCACCCTGCAAGGAGCAGCTGATGAGGCTGAGCTGGCAAGACCGGACAGGTTCCCGGGCTGGGGAGAAGTCTGTGGGGGCCCCACCGAGGGGCGAGGGGTGCACGGCCAGCCATGGGCTCCAGCAGGGCAGGAAGGAAAGCAGCAAGAGGCCGAGAGGCCGAGGGATTCTGAAATAACAAATGTCAGAGCTGGCAGGAGCCTTCCACATCACCGCCCAACCCTTTCGGTCCAGATGAGGAGTCGGGCCAGGGAGGGAAGGAGACTCAGCGAGGTCACACCAGAGGCTGGGCTGGCCCCGGTCCTGGCTCCCAGGCCTTGCGCTGCAGCCGCTGCAGGGTCAGTGGGTGGGCAGGCAGGGCTGGGGCCCTTCCACATGGGTGATGCAGAGGACAGCCAGGAGGAGCCCTGCTCTCCTGACACCTCCTGACTGGCCCAGCCTGGACTTTCGGGTGCTGAAGGTGGGGGCTTATCCAGATGGAAACCATTTGGGGACTTTTGCTCCTGCTGGTGGCTGAGGTTGGAGCAGCCTTGCAGGTACATTTAACCTTGACTGAGTCCCAGAGCCTTGACCTCGAAGGGTTTTTAGAGTTCACACCCATCAGCTCTAAATTGCACTGATGGAGAAACTGAGGCAGGCCTAAAATTCAGCAACCCTCTTCCCTCACAATGTTTCTTCATTGCCTCTCACGTTGCCTAATATGTACCTTTAGACAAAATATGACCTAATTTAACTTAAATCCTTACGGAGCAACTGGAGCTCAGTGAGGTGGTATTTACCTCATGGTTTGCTCAGCATGGCAGTGAGGGAGGGCTCTGGAGGCAGAGGGCTCTGCACTTCCTAGAGCTACCTCGTGACCTTGAGCCAGTGGCCTAATCCACCCCCTCCCCAGTATCCTCCTCTGTAAAAGGGGGAGGATAATAATAATAACTACCTCCCAGGGTTGCTGGGAGGAATCAACGAGGTGCCTGCCCCGGAGCCAGCACTCAGTAAGTGGGGCAGAGGTTGGGTTCCTGGTAGTACGTGGACTCACCTTGAGAGCTTGGAATCGAGTCCTTCCTGTTGGGTGATGTGCTTAGTGCGGGCTGGGCTGTGCCCCCCATCACCCTGTTGTGCCTGGGAGACAAGACCCACCCCCTTTCTCCCACTTGAACAAGAGTCTGCGGCTGAGCCCCAGAGTTGATCTTTCTACAAGGAGAATTTAGCAAGTCACTCCTCTCCTGTTTAGGAGCCCTCCGGGAGCTCACCATCACGTGCGGGATAATGTGTAAGGGTGTTGGTTAAAAGCACGGACTCTGGAGCCCGATCCCCTGGGTGTGTGTTTAGGTTCCACTGCTTGTGAGTTGTGTGAGGCTGGGCAAATGCCAGAACTTCCCTCAGGAAACTGGGCCTCAGTTTCCTCATCGGTAAAGCCTCCTGGGTTGTTGACAGGATTGTATGCAATTACGTAAACAATGTCATGTACTTAGAGTAAACCTGGCACGTGGCAGTGATGCTATAGAAGCATCTGCGCAGCTTTCTTTACCAGCTTGGTCTCCCAGCGGGCCACTCCGGGCCCTGCTGCCCCTCCCTGCTGGCCATTTCCCCACAGGCCCTGGCAGATGCCTCCTGGGGGGGGGGGGGCTCCTGGCTGTTTCCCAGATGTGCTGAGCGCTCCTACCCAAGGACTTTGCTGAGGCACCTCTCCTTTCTTAAAGGCATCTTCCCCGCCCTACTTTGTTCATCAGTATCTTCTCATTTTTCCAGACTCTGGTGAAGAGCCCCTTCATCCCAGGGCGGGGGGATTCTCCTCATCTGTGACCCCACACAGGTTTCTCTTCTGCCCCAGGTTTGCGGAGGCCTCCCCAACCCTTAGCAAGCGTATCCCTGTCTCCTTGTGAACGCCTTCAGGGCAGTGCCCGAACCTGGCAGCCCTCTCCCTCAGCACCTGCACAGGGCCTCGGGTACACCCAGGTGCTCAGGATGTGTAAATGAGCTCCTACTATGTGCCAGTGACTCAGAGACTTGACCCCGGCTACTCCCTGTCTGCCCCGCTGGGTGGAGAGAAGCAGGCTTGCAGATTTGCGATTCTGGAGTAGACACTATTAAGGGAGTGGAGCTGAGCTGGGACTGCCCAGAGGAGGGATACTAGCAAATACTTCCCAGTCCCACCCTTTCCCCTCCTTGCTGGCCACCCAGGAAGGGCCCTGTGGGGCTCCCAGCCTTTCTCTGGGTCTGGTGGTTGGGCAGGTGGGTGAGAAAAAGCAAACTTAGAGCCTGACATGAACAGGACACCTCATGTCTGCATGGGCTGCAAACATTCCCAGTCTTTATGTGATTTGATTCTCAGTGAGAGGAGGCTGGAGCAGCAGTGACTGTCACTCCCATTTTGCAGGTGCAAATTCACCTAGAGAGGCAGGGGACTTGTTCAGGGTCTTGGAGCTAGTAAGGAATAGAAGCCAGGTCTCCTCACTATGTCCTGTGCTCTTCTACTAAAGTGTCCTCTTTATATTTATGCCATGAGCTTGGCAGCCATCTTTAGCCAGCAGGTTGGTCTTAACTCTTTCCTGCCTCCCCCTCAAGGACCCTCCTACCTAGTCCTTACATTGCATTGGTCATGGGCTCCAAGCTCTCAGGCTGACTTGTCCAAAATCCACTCTCCTATGCCATCCCTCCATTGAAATCCATGCCCAGACCACTGTTCATTGAAAGGGGCCAGGTCAATATACTAAGGTGTCCAGGACAAGTTTCAGGTAACTTAGTGCAATGAATGGTTCCCAACTTTTCCAAGTATAAGAACTGCTTGTCTTCTTTTATTAACTTAGTTTTGTAAAAATTTTCCAACATACACAAAAGTAGACTCACCCAGTTTCAACAATGCTATTCTGCCAATTTTATCTTTTCATCTACTAGTGCTCACTTTTTTCTGATAATGGAGAATTTAGAATATTCAGAAAAGAATGAACAGAACAGAATGATGCCCCCCCTCCGCCATTTACCCATAACCCATCCTGCTCTTCCTACATCCCCACCTGTTTCCCTGACTCTCGACTTATTTTGAAGCAAATTCCAAACATATCACTTTTATCCTTAAATATTTCAATATATCTCTGTCAACATTAAGGACTTCTTTTTCTGTTTACATAACTACAATACCATTATTGTACTCCAAAATATTAATAATAATCCCTAAATCATCAATTATTCAGTTTTCAGATTTCCAGTTGTCTCATAATTGTCCTAACTTCTTCTTCTTTTTTTTTTTTTTTTATTTCTTCGAAGCTGGAAACAGGGAGGCAGTCAGACAGACTCCCGCATGTGCCCGACCAGGATCCACCCGGCATGCCCACCAGGGGGCGATGCTCTGCCCATCTTGGGGCATCGCTCTGCTGTAATCAGAGCCATTCTAGCGCCTGAGGCAGAGGCCACAGAGCCATCCTCAGCACCCGGGCAAACTTTGCTCCAGTGGAGCCTTGGCTGTGGGAGGGGAAGAGAGAGACAGAGAGGAAGGAGAGGGGGAGGGGTGGAGAAGCAGATGGGCGCTTCTCCTGTGTGCCCTGGCCGGGAATCGAACCCGGGACCCCTGCACGCCAGGCCAACGCTCTACCACTGGGCCAACTGGCCAGGGCCTGTCCTAACTTTTTTTAGAGTTAATTTTCAAGTCAGGCCCACGCGTGTCCATTGGTTGATGGTTGGTGTGTGTTTTAAGTCTCTTAAGAGTCCCGCTCCATCATTTGCGCTTTTGTTTCTTGCAGTCTACTTGTTAAAGGGAGTGGGGGGCTTGTCCTGTGGTTTCACACTGCCTGTGCTCACTATTGCATCCCATGTAGTTTAACAAGTGTCTCCATTCCCTGCCCTTCCCGGAAATTGGTAGTTGGATCTAGGAATGTGAAACCCCAGGATTGTTGTTTTTGTTTTTGTCTTTTACACATCCTTTCATTAAATATTTTAAGTCTAACTTTAGTTTGCTCATTAAAATATTGTATTTTCATTTTCACATTTAACATTACACATCATTTACTCTTCTTGTGGGCATCAGAGTCAAAGTTATAAGAGCCAGGATTCTGCCACCTCATGGGAGGACCCTTTTTAATGTCAAAGATGCACTGACTTCCCCACAACAGTTGTACTTTTAGTATTAATTGATTTAGAAATGGAAAAGGATCCAAAAAAACTACCATGCATTTAAGAATGCTTTTAAAGATTTCTGGGTCTTTCTGATCATAACAGCTGCATTCATAGTTGTCCTACTGATTTGTGAGAACTTTTTATTGGTCTATAGTGCTCACTGTAAAATGCATCTTCTAGGGGCCTTGAAGTAACTCTGTGAATATCCAGGGCCCAGGGCCAACAGACTGGAAAGGAACTGGGGGGGGGGGGGGTTAGAGTCTAACAGTTTGGGTCCAGGTCCATTTCTACCATTTTCTGTTTGTGTGAGATCAGGCAACTTTATTTACTTCTCTGGGCTTCACTGACCCATCAGCTAGATGGGAACAAAAGCTACGACAGCCTCATCAGGATGCTGTGAGTCTTAAAGGGTGGGTGTCAAACTGCTTTACGAACTGTAAAGCCCTGTACAATATTTGGGATGTATTCTTTTTTAGTTTGTTCGCATTTCCAATGAAACCTGGGGCAACAAACTCATCGGAGTCCTGGTTCTGCAGTCTGTAAAATGAGGAGGTAATGTTAGATGATCTCTAATATTCTGTGATTTCATCTCTCAAGGGACAGCATCAGGGTCCAAAGCAAAGATAGATGAAATGGTTTCATCTTCTGTGCCAACTCTGGTTTAATTGGTAGAGCTGTCTTTGCAGAATGATGAACCAAACTTAGTGTCAGTGGGGGAAATACTGTGATTGATTAACGATGGCTGTAATGGTCAAGGGATGTCACAAACGTGGTGCTCATGCCTTCTATTTTAATAGTCCAAAGGAATGAATGTCTAATAGTGGAATTTAATCTGCAGTTCCCAAGGCTTTAGCTTTAGCAGCTCTGCCCTCTTTGCTAAGTTGCCATAGTAACCACAGCTGGCTCTGAGAGATCACAGGAATGAAGAATGGGTCCTATTGATGAATCCTGACCCAGGAGAGGGCCATGCAGAAGGCCTTTCCAAGCAGGACAGCCGGGCATGGCCCTAGTGCTGCCATCTGTGGTCTTTTGCCTGCAGAGAGGACAAACCAGAGAGCCAGTACACGGTGTGTGTGTGTGTGTGTGTGTGTGTGTGTGTGTGTGTGTTTTGGTGTGTTTGGGTGTGGTGGGGCAGTGCCACCAGCTAGAATTCAGGAGGCTTTGTCTAGGACCAGCTAGGCAAGGCTATCTGAAGGCCTCCAATTCGTTTTTCAAGTTCAGACATGCCCCTGATGCTCTGTTTTCCAGTGCCTGCCTAAGCTCTTGCATGGAGTCATTGACTCAGCTTTGAGAGAAATCTAAGTGGCCATTAATATTAATTCCAAATCCAGTTCCTGAATCACTATCTAGCACCTCAAGTCCTTGAATGCTTCAAATGATGGGAAGCTCCCTCCCTCCAAGGATTTGTCTTTAGAAACTTCTTTCTCTGGTTGAGCTGAAATCTGTTTTTATCTTCCCAACTTTCACTTCGCAGTCCTGGGAATCCTCGCCAGGGCCAACCTCAACACGTCTATTTTCTCTTCAGTAGGACAGCCCTTGGAGTATTTGTAGTTGGGGCCCCACCACTGTTGTTAACCTTGTTTTCTCTCTCCTCCCTCCCTCCCTCCCTCCCTCTGAGTTTGAGAGGATGGTGAGAGGTTATGGTAGAGGTGGTGGAGTTGGGGCTCAGGTGCAGTGGCAGATCTGGTCCCAGGATAAATGAAGTGGTGTCCTCTAAGCGTTGTGGGGCAGCTTGTTGGTATGGAAAGAACATTGGCCCTGGATTGGCCAGAACTTTGGTTTAAATTATGACTCTGCCAAATACTACCTGGAGATGTTCCTTCCCAGGCAGCTCCATCTCTAAAATGTAAAAGCTGATGCCTATCTCAGGGGGTGGCTGGGAGAGTGACACGTAACATTCCTGGCACAGAGCCGGCAGTCGGGACATGTTACATCTTGCACTCTGTGGCCCCTCTGCACCTGTGGTTCCCGCGTCTTGCTGAGCAGGATCACTGGGGGGTGGGGAGAGGTATCTTTAATTAGCTCAAGAAAAGGTGAGAAATTCCTAAACCAAATTGAGTTTAATTTTGAAATAGATAACATTATTAGTTATCAAATAATAGTGTTATAAGCACTCTACTTATGTGGATTCATTTAATCTCCCCAACAACCCTATGTAGTAGGAACTATTATCATCCTTGTTTTATGAAGGGGAAAACAGGCACAGAGAGGTTACACAGCAAGTACCTAATGGAGCTAATATTCAAACCCAGGTCGTTTAGTGATGATAATTTACTGCATCTCTGAAGGGTGGAAGTAGACTAGTGATTCCCAAACTTCAGTGTGTATCAGAATCACCCAGAGGGCCTTTAAAACTCACATGGATGGGCCCCCCCCCCCCCAGATTCTCTGATACAGCTAGAGAGAATTTGCATTTCTGACATGTTCCCCAGTGATGCTGATGCTGCTGGTTCAGGGACCCCACTCTGAGAATGACTATTGGAGATTAAAAGGACCCACCTGAATCCAGACCTGATCCCCCCACACGCACACACACACAATCTACCCAGCCTCAGGCATGGGAAATAAGGCTTGATCTTACACAGAGACAGAAAACAAACCGCAGTAGGAATCATATTCATTTTTTCCAATGCCTCAAGCCTTGGCACATGTCTGCAATCTCATGTAAGTCTAACAGTAGCTCTGTGAGTTAAGTGGAAAATGGATTTTCCCCCATGTTCATTATTTTTCTCCCATTTTAAAGACAAGGAGGTTTGGAGAACTGGCTGGGCCAGTGACTCCTTGGGAGATCATTTTTAAGAGACTGGGCCAGCATCTCAGCTTGTGACTCATCACTGCAGGCGTTCTGGACACCTCTGTGCCTTTCCCCTAATACCTTCCCACTCCCAGGCTATGATCAGAATTTCCTCCTTAACACTATATTTCTTTAGCTTAAATCTTTGCCCATTGTATCATAGAGGGTAGGCATTATTATTATTATTTTTTCTGAAGCTGGAAACGGGGAGAGACAGTCAGACACACTCCCTCATGCGCCCGACCGGGATTCACCCGGCACACCCACCAGTGGGCGACGCTCTGCCCACCAGGGGGGCGTCGCTCTGCCGCGACCAGAGCCACTCCAGCGCCCGGGGCAGAGGCCAAGGAGCCATCCCCAGCACCCGGGCCATCTTTGCTCCAATGGAGTATCGGCTGCAGGAGGGGAAGAGAGAGACAGAGAGGAAGGAGGGGGGGTGGAGAAGCAAATGGGCACCTCCCCTATGTGCCCTGGCCAGGAATCGAACCCGGGTCCCCCGCATGCCAGGCCGACGCTCTACCGCTGAGCCAACCGGCCAGGGCCGGTAGGCATTATTATTTATATCTCAGTGTGAATAATTTTCAAAAGGGTGTGATTAGAATTCTCTCCGGTTGGCTCAGCAGTAAGCATCAACTCAGCATGTGGAAATCCCGGGTTCGATTCCCAGTCAGGGCACACAAGAGAAGCAACCATCTGCTTTTTCCTCCCCCTTTCCTCCTCTGCCCTTATCCCTTCTCTTTCTCTCTCTCTCTTCCTCCTGCAGCCATGGCTCGATTGGTTGGAGCACGTTAGGCCCAGGCGCTGAGGATGGCTCCATGGAGCCTCTACCTCAGGAGCTAAAAATATCTCGGTTGTGAGCATGGCCCCAGATGAGCAGAGAAACAGCCCCAGATGGGGGTTGCCAGGTGGATCCCAGTTGGGGCACATGCGGGAGTTTGTCTTTCTCCCCTCCTTTCACTTAAATAAATAAAAATAATTCTTTCCTTTTGCACACCCTTCAGCCACTTGTGTGTTTATATGTCTGTGTGTCTCTTGAAGGAAGGGGCTGTGCCTGGCTGAAGGAGGCACCAATAGATGCTTGTTGAAATAAATGAATGATGAATGAATGAATGAGCAAACTATGTTTATCTCCTTGCCGCTCTTCTCAGAGCGGGCCTTCCCCTCTAGCAATCCTACTGCCATACCTCATGTTTCCCACACTGCCTCAGTGCTGTCAGTCTCTCAGTTTTTCTTTTCTTTTTTTAAATTAGAACTTGAATTGTTCTAATTCCATTTTTTTAAAGATTTTTATTTATTCATATTTTAATTTTTTTTGAAAGAGAGAGAGAGAGAGAAGGTGGGGAGAAACAGGAAGCATCAACTCCCATATGTGCCTTGACCAGGCAACCTGGGGTTTCAAACCAGCCACCTCAGCATTCCAGGTTGACGCTTTTATCCACTGTGCCACCACAGGTCAGGCTCTCAGTTTCTTTTCTTCCTGTCCAGTCCTAGAGCCAAGCATCATAGATTCAGGGAAGCCTTCCCTGCTCTTCCTAAGCCGACACTGCTCTGCTTCCCCTGGGCTCCCAGGTATCTTGTCTAGCTCACATTGTGGCCCTAATCATGTTGCTTTACAAGTATCTATTTACTTGGCTCTTTCTTCCCTTAGATGGTGATGTCCTGAGGGCTGAGATTGTGTCTTTTACATAGGGTAGGATACATAGAGACACTCAATAGGTAGTTGAATGAGTGAATGAATGTATGCATGCATGCATGAATGAATGAGTGGATAGCTGTATGAACCTTGGTTGTTAAAAGCAGTAGGGACAGGAGTGGTATCTTTCTGGGGAGCCATTTCCTGAGAGATGTCTTACAAGGCCATCAAGGGACAGTCTCTGGGTGAGTAGAGTGACTGACTTACCTGCCTTTACCAGTTAGAGCCATGTTCAGATACAAGTGACAGAATACCCAATATAAGAGGAGCTGGAAGATTCCCAGAAACCAGGGAAGCTCTTTTCTTCTGCCTTTTGTGGCAGCATGGGTCTCATGCTTCTTTCTATACGAATATCTGCCTTGTTCTTTCTACTTTGTACATGGTGGGCAAGATGTCCCAGCTTAACCACTTCCAATCAATTAGCTAGCTTCCCAGAGCCCAATTCCAAATTCTCTCTCTCTTTCTTTTTTAATTTAATTTACTATTTTTTATTTAGAAAATTAAATTTAACAGGGTGACATTGGGCAACAAGTATACATAGATTTCAGATAAACATCACCACATCATTTGAATAATTGATTATGTTGTATATCCATCACCCAAAGTCAAATCATTTTCCATCACCTTATATTTGTTCCTCTTTATATCCTTCCCCCAAGCCCCTTCCCCTTCCTTGCATCTCCCTGCCCCTGGTAACCACTGCACTCTTATCTATGCCCACGAGTCTCAGTCTTGTATCCCACCTATGCGTGAAATCATACAGTTTTTAGTTTACCAATCCAGATTCTTTGGAGAGAGAATCTGATTGGCCCACCTTGGGTCAAGTGTCCATCCTGGTCCAGTCAACTCTGGCTGGAAAAAACAAAGCAGCAAAGGTTCACCACTAGAAGGGAGGAAAGCAGTTTTCAGAGAATGGGTATCATGGGATGTGAAGACTCCCCAAAAGGTATCTAGAGCATGGACATGGACATAGTAGACCTCTCTGGTCCATGTCCAGAACTTTGCAAACTATCATTCATTCATTGAGGTAACCAATTTTGAGCATCTTCTGAATGCTAGGCACACAGAGCTACCTTTTAGGGAGTTTTCTAAATTCTTTGGAATCTGTTCATATCTTTACCATGCACTGTCTTTTGGAGTGAAATCATAGCTCCTTACATAGCTTTCCCTTTTCAAGTTTCAAGGTGGAACTCAAGGCTTTGGCAGACACGTGTCTCCCTATCTGGGTCTTTGGAAACTACAGAGATATCCATGTTCTCTCCTCTTACCTTTGTCTCTCCAGTAAGAAGTCTTAGTTCTTTAGCTGATTCAATTATGGCCCCTCTCCCCAATCTCCCTAAGCCCTTGGCTTTCTTTCTTCAGCCCTGTATGAGTCTCCACTGGTCCCAAACATGAAAGTATGTATCTCAAGTTCATACTCAGGAAGGAGGATATTAGGTTTCTAAGCCATATAGGAAAAGTATCTAGATTTTTTTTTTTTAGAGACAGACAGAGACAGAGACAGGAAGGGAGAGAGATCAGACGCATCAGTTTTTAGCTGTGGCACCTTAGTTGTTCATTGATTGCTTCTTATATATGGATGGGGGGCTCCATCCAAGCCAGTGATTCCTTGCTGAAGCTAGTGACCTTGGGCTCAAGCCAGTGACCTTGGGCTTCAAGTCAATGACCTTTGGGCTCAAGCCAGTTATCATGGGCTCATGTTGATCATCCCACGCTCAAGCTGGCAACCCTGCACTCAAGCTGGTAAGCCCATGCTCAAGCTGGTGACCTTGGGGTTTTGAACCTGGGACCTCAGCATTCCAGGCCAACGCTCTATCCACTGCACCACCACCGATCAGGCATATCCAGAATTGGTTGGACCTTTTTATCATCAGCAGCAGCTGCTGATAATGATCACAGGTAGTATTCATCAAGGATGCACTCTGCTTAGCACCATGTAAACCCTTTATATGCATAATTTCATACAAAATAATCCTCATAACAACCTTGAGAGGTAGGCATTATTTCTATTCTTTTACAGGTAGCTGATCAGAGAGCTCAGAGAGATTAGGTGACTTGCCCAAGGTCACACAACATCTAGGCAGTGGAGCTGGGCTTCAAAACCAGACCCCCATCTTTTCAGAGGCTTCCCACATGCCAGAAGCTTCTGAGGACATTCTACATGGCCTCTAAGTTCTGCCCTGTGCATGTCCTTCTGTGAGCATTGTTTAGAATCTTTAGAAATACCATCCCAATGTGTTTGTTAGCTCTTGTCACGTAGCAGTAACTCTTTGGAGATGAAACTCTGATCCCATTTTAGTCACTGGACAAAACAGGTGGGGCTGGGGGCTGGGCGGGGCCATGGGTGGAGCGCTATCCTGGGGCACCCCTGGAATCCCAGCTCTGCTGCCTGCCCATTATTTGACTCTGGGTACTGCCCTCTCTTGGCCTCAAATTCCTCATCTGTGGCTCCGTGGGCCCTTTGCAGCCCTAACATTCCAATTTAACTATGTATTTCATAAGGGTTTCATGAGGTTGGCATCTTCCACACCCCACTGAAAGAGTGGGGGTTTCCATGTGGGGTGAGTCCACCTGGGCCCTGAGGTCTGCTTCTCGCCATCACATCTGGCCTTCCCCAGTCTGCTGTTTGTTCTGCCGTCCCGGGACTTTGAGGTTGCCTGATGCCATCCCACCAGTTCTCTCCAGTGGGGTGGTGAGTGAGTGTGTCCCCTCTGCCCTCTCTGGTCTCACTGCCCATGGCATGCCACCTCCGCCTCCTTGTTCTTACATGGCTGTTTATTGAGGCTGGGATTTGGGGAACCAGCGTTCCCCCATCTGTGTCTTTCAAGATTATAGAGATGTCCATGTTCTCTCCCTGGCCTTTTGCTCAGCATTTTGTACATATTCATAAAATCATTAATTCCCTCAACAACTCCTCGAGTCCACAGTATCATCAGTATCATCCCTATTTTGTGGACAAGGCATCCAAGGCTCAGAGGAGATAACAGATTTGTCTAGGCTGACACACTAGTTAGTACCAGAGCCACGATTCAAGCCAGGCCTGGCATGTCCCACTACGCCACATGCTGCAGGATTGCTGCGTTTACTCGGCCTGCGTGGGAATTGAGGAGAAGTCTATGGTCCTCCTGGAGTGGTGTGACAAGTCTACGGCTTCCTGTGTGGTCTGGGTAGAAGAGGGTGGTCTATGATTGATGGAGGGTGCAGGACGACTTTAGGGAGGAAACTGTTTGTGTGTTTGGAGGGTAGGATTGTGGAGTCAGGCACCCCTCCTGCTGGGCATCCCTGAAGTTCTGTCCACATTTGCTTCCAGATCCTGGAAGGCGATCAGGCCATCCTGCAGCGAATCAAGAAGGCTGTGCGGGTGATCCACAGCTCTGGCCTCGGTGAGTGAGTGTGCCCGATGCCGGCCTGGCCAGGCCGCCCCTCCCCCAGCTCCAGCCTGGAGCTAACTCGGAGCTCCCCTCTCTGTCTCCACAGGCCATGTGGAGAATGAGGAGCAGTACCGAGAGGCCGTGGAATCCTTAGGCAATAGCCATCTGTCCCAAAACAGTCATGAGCTATCCACTGGCTTCCTGAACTTGGCCGTGTTCACTCGCGAGGTAGCTGCACTCTTCAAGAACCTGGTGAGGCCACTGACCCTTCCTCAGCCAGCCCCTAGCCCCAGCTCAGGGTAAATCTGGTGGGTTTAAGAACTTGGCCAGGAAAGGGTTGGTTTCCACCCTTCTCCCAGGTTGTCATTAACCTCTAGTCTCCCTTGACCTCTGACTCATGACCTGAGGTCCCTTTCTAATTCTGAACACCTTTGCATTCTTCTTCCCCAGACTCTCACCCATGTTGTCTCTCTTTGTCTCTCTCCCTTCCTCCATTTCTGCCCTCCTCTTTGTCTTCTCTGGTCACTACCCGGGAGCAGAGGGGGTCTTACAGCCAGAAAGAGCACCACAGGAGGGAGGGCTTCCTGGAGGAGGCTGGGGAGAAGGGAGGGCTCCCTGGAGGAGGCTGGGGAGGAGGGAGGGCTCCCTGGAGGAGGCTGGGGAGGAGGGAGGGCTCCCTGGAGGAGGCTGGGGAGGAGGGAGGGCTTCCTGGAGGAGGCTGGGGAGGAGGGAGGGCTCCCTGGAGGAGGCTGGGGAGGAGGGAGGGCTTCCTGGAGGAGGCTGGGGAGGAGGGAGGGCTCCCTGGAGGAGGCTGGGGAGGGCAGACTCTGGGGTTCCTGCTTTAATGCCACCACCTCTCCTGAGCCCTCCTTGTCCTCTGCTTTCCCAACCACATCTGCTTTGTCATCAAAGCCTAGAGCCTGCCTTGTGTCAACAAGCCTCTCAGCTCTGCAGGGACCCAGTGGCCTCAGGTTCCTTTCTCAGGTGGCCGCCTCCCTTGTTCTTGAGCTGCTGCCTTGAGGCCACCTGAGATGCAGGCTCTTCCTGTGTGTGGGCCTGGTTCTCAATACCTTATGGTTAATGCATTTAATTCACGAGCACAGCTTGGTGGGGTTGGTTTTCCTATTGTCTCCCCTTCACAGGCTGGGAAATTAGGACACGAGGTTAAGCAACTTGCCTGAGGTCAGACAGCTGGATCTGAACCCTGGTTGTCTGGCTCAAGCATCCGAGCATAGCCTGGCTGTAGCCCTTCCTGGAGAGCCCCTCTCCCTCTAGGCTTCCTTGGACCAGCTCTCAGCTCGTGGCTCTCCTGGCTTGAGTCCCACCAGTGCCCTCCAGTGCCTTCTTGGTCTCCAAGAAGCAGTTTGCTCAGTGGTTAAGTACCCGGACCTCAGGCTTTGACCGGGGCCTCGACCCCCTGCTCTGCTGCTCACTGTGTGTGACCCTGGCCGAGTCACTCTGCCTGAGCCTGGGCCCCTCATCTGTAGAACCTGGATAGTAGTGAAACCCGCCTCACAGAGTGGTAATGAAGAAGCAAACAAGTTAGGTGCCTACTCTGAAGTGAGCGCTTAGGAAGTGTTAGCTAGTGTGGCCATCTGTCATTGTATCTGTGTGTGGCATTGCCTCGCACACGGGCATACACACAGAGGCCTGTCACAGTGTGTGAGTGCAGCTGAATTAGTGACCTCCTTTGTCTCTACCTCTCTTTCCCTTGTGCCACTCACACTGGTGGTTGCTGAGGATCTACTCTGTGGTAGGTATTGTACCAGGGGCTGGTGACACAGGAAAGAGTCAGGCCCTGCCTCAGAGAGCCGCAATCTAGAAGGGAGACAGGAACTGAGATGTGGGATGATACTAAGCAATACCAGCAGCATGGCATGAACTCAAGGACCCCGCAGACTAGATCAGAGGCCTAGTGGTGCCATCATTCAGAAAAGGAGAAGTCAGCATAGACCATGAGCAAGAGTGGTCAGGAAGGCTTCCTGGAAGAGGGGAGACCTGAGCTGTACCTTGAAAAGTGGACTGAAATATTAGATGGGTCATTTGAGGTTGTCAGATGACAGAAACTCAACCCAAACTAGGTTAATTTTTAAAAGGGGAATACATTGGCCCCTGTGATGGAAAGTCCAGGAGAGCAATTGGCTTTCGGCTCCTTCTTTTTCTCCGATACTTTCTGTCTCTGCTTAGTGGGCAGGAAGGCCCAGCAGGCCCAGGCTCATGTCTTACCTGAGGAAAGACACAGTGTTTCTCCTATGTCTTTGGTAGAAAAGTCCCAGAAAGGATCTGACTGGCTGGCTTGGGTCATGTGCCTGTTCCTGATCCAACCACTGTGGCTTAAAGATGGGGTGCTCTCTGGTCAGCTCTGAATCTTGTGTTCACCCCATGTGACCACAGGGGAAGGGTTCCCACATTAAGGGGAGACAGGAACTAGGCAGACAAAAACAACAGGTGGGCATGACAAGGGGGCTTCAGAGAGCCAGAAAGGGGAGGAGGGAGCTCCTCACAAAGAGAGGCGATGAGACTGACCATGGGCGTTCCCGGGGCAGTGAGGCGCTGAGTCTGGTTAGTCGGGGGAGATGGAACAGCTTTTATGGGAGGCCGACTTCACCACCCCCTTCCATCCTCCCGCCTTCGCATCCTTTTCTCCCCTGCTTCCTTGACCCCAGCGGTGTCCCGTGCCTCACAATGCTTCCCTGTTCTCAAGCCCCTTGGGCTGGACAGATGGTCACCTAAGGTGGGGGTCTCTGCTTTTTCCAGATTCAGAACCTGAACAACATTGTCTCTTTCCCACTGGACAGTCTGTTGAAGGGGCAACTAAGGGACGGGCGACAGGTGAGCTTCTGTGGGAGTGGGGGCAGGATACCCAGAGCTGGGGTGGGCAGGAGACCACAGGGGAGGCCGAGCCAGGCTGTCGCGGTGGGAGTACCGACTCCACACTACTGACCCTTGGAAGGACAGAGGACCTGGCTCTGGCGTCAGCCTAGGGCGGCTGGCCTGCTGGCCACCAGGGCCCGATGTGGAATAACTCACGGAATTCTTACAATCCTGTGAGCTAGATTGTCTAGGTACTGTCATCCCCATTTTGCAGTTGAGGAAATAGGGGCCCAGGGAGTTTGGCGACCTGTTTACCGTCTACGCAGCTTGTCAGTGGGGGGACCAGTGCGGGATCCGGACTCCTGCCTCGCTCCCGGGCTTGGCTGCTGGCTCTGCACCTGGCAGCTCCCGGCATGAGGCAGTGGAGCCCCGAGAAGATGAATAATGATGAGTGATCTCTGTGGAAAGGCTGCCCCAGAGGGCCCCGAGGGGAGCTGTCCTCCCCACAGAGGCTTCCCTCCTCGCCCTCGGCTAGACACCAGACTGGGACCCACCCAAACCAGACAGGTAGCTTTTCACCTGGCTGGCTGGGGCACCCGGAAGTCAGGGCTGTTCTGAGGGTGTGAGCAGCCAGGCCCAGGCAAACTAGGCCAGGGATCAGCCAGGTCTTACTGGCTTGCTGTGTGGCCTCAGGTAGACTTCTTAGCCTCTCTCTGCTTGTGTCCCCTCTAACTATACCCTTCCTGTTGAGAGGATGATCTAGTCCCAGGCGGGAGGTAATGGTGGGATAAAGTTGTGGTGGTGGGGGGTCTGACCTTTAACCCCCCCATCCTCACCCTCATGGTGACCTTCATCTTCTGAGGGAGATAATTCAGTACAGACCCCCAAAATATTCCCATAACCAGTCTTGGGTCCACCAAATCCAGCTGATTCTTGGCAACTGTGGGAAGTAGTCAGGTGAGAGAAGGGGCTCGCCCTGAGAAATAGGGTTAGTTTCTATGGGGGGGGGCAGGTTTGCCAGTCAGCCTGCAACCTGGTTGGAGTATGGCTTTGACGGGTACAGGGGAGTACGAAAGTGCAGGGTTTCCATAAAGGTAGCAAAGTGTACAGTTGATTCCACATCCCAAGTGCGCCGTTGGGCAAATTGTTCTTTTTAAACCACAGGATTCCAAAAAACAGCTGGAGAAGGCGTGGAAGGACTATGAAGCCAAAATGTAAGTGACTGCAGCCAGGGTGGCTTGCCTGGGAGAGTGACTCTTATGTTGCAGCAAGAGGCTGGATCTGGGAAGAACCTGAACACTGCCAGGACATGTCACCCCAAAACACATGACATCTTGCTCTTTAGAGGTGTTTCCAGGGCGTGGGAAATGTTGTTGTGGTGGTGGTTTATGAGCAGGCCTAACCAGAGTCTGGGGGCTGGAGCATAAGACTGCCAAAGGGGAGCCATTGTGAAGGGACCTCAGAATGCTGCTCGGAGACCCATCTCCCTGGCGGGCCAGGTGTGGCAGAGACAGCGAGGAGCTACCATTTACTGAACACCTCCATATGCTGGTCATTTCACCCTCACAATCACCCAGCTCTGTGAGGGAGACGTTAGTATCCCAATTAACAGAGAAGGAATTGGAAGCTCAGAGAGGTTAAGTCACTTTCCCAAGGCCACTCAGCTAGGCAGAGGCAGAACTTGGGCACATGTTCCTTGAGCCTCTTTCTGCAACACCAGGTGGAATCTATAAACATTTAGTTAGACATTGAAGAGCAAAGGGAGTTGATGTCATACCCTGCCTCTTGTGTGTACCACCGATGTCATCATGGGGGCAGAAGGAGCCTTGGGTACCCAGTGACAAACTCTGAGTGGAGATACCTCATGCTCTGTCTTCTGGACTCTAGATAGGTCCTAGCCCAACCCTCTACAAGGGCCCAGCCAGGTCCACCATACCTCAGAGCAACATTAGCTCTTTTTGTAAAATTATTTTCTCTTGCATTTTGCAAAAGCTATACATGTTCGTTATGAATAACTTCGAAACTATGAAGTAAAAGAAGAAAAAAGTTTAATTATATTAAGGAGAGGATTAAGATTGTGTGGGGAGTATCTAGTATGTCTCTTTACATTTTTTTTACATGGTGTGGGTAGCACAATAATTTTGTCACTTAAAAAGAGCAGGGGGGCCCTGGCCGGTTGGCTCAGCGGTAGAGCGTCGGCCTAGCGTGCGGAGGACCCGGGTTCGATTCCCGGCCAGGGCACACAGGAGAAGCGCCCATTTGCTTCTCCACCCCTCCGCCGCGCCTTCCTCTCTGTCTCTCTCTTCCCCTCCCGCAGCCAAGGCTCCATTGGAGCAAAGATGGCCCGGGCGCTGGGGATGGCCCTGTGGCCTCTGCCCCAGGCGCTAGAGTGGCTCTGGTCGCAACATGGCGACGCCCAGGATGGGCAGAGCATCGCCCCCTGGTGGGCAGAGCGTTGCCCCTGGTGGGCGTGCCGGGTGGATCCCGGTCGGGCGCATGTGGGAGTCTGTCTGACTGTCTCTCCCTGTTTCCAGCTTCAGAAAAAAAAAAAAAAAAAAGAGCAGGGGAAGGAGAAACTACTAAACTCTGGGAAGAAAATCCTTAATTCCCAAGGCAAAAGTACCATATTTCCCCATGTATAAGATTCACCCTAATTTTGGGGCCCAAAATTTGAAAAAAAATGTATTGCAAAGTTATTGAACTCAAGTTTTATTCATCATAAAATTCATACAATTTCTCACCTGAGCAAAAAAGCGAGAAATGCAAGTAAAAATATTCATAACCACTGGATAGGACGCATCCAGTTTTTAGACCCCCAATTTTTCGGAAAAAAATGTGTCTTAAACATGAAATATGTTATTAACATCTTTCTAGCTATTTTTCTATATATAAGGAAATATTTTTACAAAACTGACATCATAGCCCTGGCTGGGTAGCTCAGTTGGTCCCCATATGCCAAAGTTTTGAGTTCGATCCCTGGTCAGGATGCATATGATGTTTCTCTTTCTCTCTTTCTCCTTTCCTCTCTCTAAAATCAATAAGCAAATTAAAAACAAAAAAACATTTGCTTCTCTTTCTCTTTCCTTCCCACAGCTAATGGCTCTCTTGGTTCAAGTGCGTCCCCCTAGGCACTGAGGATAGCTCGGTTGGTCTAGCTCTGTTGATTTGAGCATCAGCCCCAGAGGGGGGGTTGCCAGGATCACCTGGTGGGGGCGCATGTGGGAGTCTGCTTCACTGTCTCCCCTCCTCTCACTTAAAAAAAGAAAATAAAAACCTGAGGTCATAATATTCATACTGTTTTGTCATCTTTTTTCTTTTTTTTTTTTAATTTTTAATTTTTTTACAGAGAGAGAGAGAGTCAGAAAGAGGAATAGACAGGGACAGTCAGACAGGAATGGAGAGATGAGAAGCATCAATCATTAGTTTTTCATTGTGCATTGCAACACCTTAATTGTTCATTGATTGCTTTCTCATACGTGCCTTGACCACGGGCCTTCAGCAGACCGAGTAACCCCTTGCTCGACCCAGCAACCTTGGGCTCAAGCTAGTGAGCTTTTGTTCAAACCAGATGAGCCCTCGCTCAAGCTGACGACCTCGGGGTCTCGAACCTGGGTCTTCCGCATCCCAGTCCAATGCTCTATCCACTGCATCACCGCCCGGTCAGGCTGTAATCTTTTTTCATAGTTTAAAATGCATTGTGATCATCTCTCTCCATCATTACATATTCTTTTTTTTTTCATTACATATTTTTATATAATGTCATTTAAACAGTGGCATCATCTGCATAATCCACAATGTAATTCATCTGCTCTTATCATTGGGGAAGCATCCTTGGAACTAAATCTTTGCTCCCACCCATGATTATTTCTGTAGATTCAATTCCAATAAGTAGTCCTGGAGCTTTATTTTTCCTCCAGCTTCCAGAGCCATGGGGACCTCCCCGAGTCTGAATGAAGGTCATGACTTCTCCCCACACCAGCAGCATCTCCATGTACATGCCAGCTGTGGATGCCGAGCCTATGGTGATGGATGTGGGAACTGTGATGGGCATGGCCATCTGCTCTCATTAGAGCCGAGGGAGGGGTGTGGACACACAGGCTGTCTTTTTCTTTATAATTTGATGTGGGTCACTTGGCCTTCCTGAGTTACCGTAAATAAGCCTTTAGCCATTCAGGCCATTGTCTACCAAATGGGAAGAATAAACCTTCCCCAAGAAGCTCTGCTTTTTTTTTTTTTTTTTTTTTACAGAGACAGAGAGAGAGTGAGTCAGAGAGAGGGATAGACAGGGACAGACAGCCAGGAATGGAGAGAGATGAGAAGCATCAATCATTAGTTTTTCATTGCGCGTTGCAACACCTTAGTTGTTCATTGATTGCTTTCTCATATGTGTGCTTTCTCATATGTGCCTTGACCGTGGGCCTTCAGCAGACCGAATAACCCCTTGCTCAAGCCAGCGACCTTGGGTTCAAGTTGGTGGACTTTTTGCTCAAACCAGATGAGCCCGCGCTCAAGCTGGTGACCTCCGGGTCTCGAACCTGGGTCTTCCGCATCCCAGTTTGACGCTCTATCCATTGTGCCACCGCCTGGTCAGGCTGCTTTTTTTTTTTAAAGGTTTATTTTATTTTTTATTTTTTTTAGATTTTATTATTTATTCATTTTAGAGAAGGGAGGAGAAAGAGGAGGGGGAGGAGCAGGAAGCATCAACTCCCATATGTGCCTTGACCATACAAGCCCAGGGTTTTGAACCGGCAACCTCAGTGTTCCAGGTCGATGCTTTATCCACTGCGCCACCACAAGTCAGGCAAGAAGCTCTGCTTTTACCAGGTTTATTTATTAAGTTTGCCTGTAAGATTTCATTTAAACAAAAGATTCTGTGTAATTGATGGAATAAGGGGCTTGGCTGAGCTTATCTAGTGAGTTAGCAATAAAACCCAAAGCTTCATAGTCCAGTGTTCTTGCAGCCATGCTACATGGTCTCCTGGCTTCTGATATGCATTTTACACTGGTGGAGCTACATGTCCTGGTGCGGGTGTCTGTGTACATTTCTTTTCTTTTTTTAAAAAATTATTTATTTATTTTTCCAGAGACAGAGTGAGAGTCAGAGAGAGGGATAGATAGGGACAGACAGGAGCAGAGAGAGATGAGAAGTATCAGTCATCAGTTTTTCATTGCAACACCTTAGTTTATTGATTGCTTTTTTTTTTTTTTTCTTTTCTGAAGCTGGAAATGGGGAGGCAGTCAGACAGACTCCCGCATGTGCCCGACCGGGATCCACCCGGCATGCCCACCAGGGGGCGATGCTCTGCCCATCCAGGACGTCGCTCTGTCATGACCAGAGCCACTCTAGCGCCTGGGGCAGAGGCCAAGGAGCCATCCCCAGCGCCAGGGCCATCTTTTGCTCCAATGGAGCCTCGGCTGTGGGAGGGGAAGAGAGAGACAGAGAGGAAGGAGAGGGGGAGGGGAGATCGCCATGTGCAGCTGGTGATCTCGGGGTCTTGAACCTGGGTCCTTCCACATCCCAGTCCGACGCTCTATCCACTGCGCCACCTCCTGGTCAGGCTGTGTATATTTCTTTTTATGAGCACTCCAGGTACAGCTAGATATTGATGAGCCATGAGCCAATGAGTAATTCCACTTCATTCCTACCAAACCAGTCTGGGCAGCAGCTGGAAGGGCCCAGGGCCCTGAGTGCATCTGTCTGATGCCACCAGGAGTCTCATCCCTGGGTTGTTCACATAGGAGAAGGGCTCCCCTCTGTACCTGGGGCTGCTGAGAAAGGCATCCCGGGCCCTGTGCAGGGGCCAAGTTTGTCTAGGCTGCTCCATGTGCAGGTCTGTTTCCTAATCTGCAAAGTGGGGCCAGTGACACCTTGCAGGGTTGACATAGGGATGACATAAGTGCAGCGCAAATAAAGCGCCTGTCACTGCAGTTCAACATGTATTTATTGGCCATGTTTCTGAGCCCGAACTGGGACCAGAATAACACAGCCAGGGGCTGAGAGGCAGCAGAAGCCCCGACCTCTGCCCCTAGCATTTCCTCTGGCCAGCTTGGGATCGTGGGCAATCATGGTCCTCGTCTGGGTCTCAGCTTCATTATCTGTAAACTAGTCCCTGATCATGCTCTATCAAAAAAGATACTGTGACTGTCACCAGCTAAGGGAACCAGGCTGGGAAGGGGGGATGGAAGAAATCTGAGCACAGTGTTGAGTACCAGTGCTGTTCCCAGGGCACTAGCACCAGATAGACCTGGGTTCAAATCCTGCCCTACCACTGAACAGCTGTGTGACTTGAACAAATGACTTATCTCAGGCCCCTCATCTGTAAAATGGGGTTATAACTACAGTGCTTAAAAACTAGAATTAGTAATAATAGCAGTTAATACTAATACTTACTTAAGAGCTTCCTTTGTACCTGACATTGAGATAAGCCCTTTACATCTGTTATCAGATTTATTCCCCTTGGCAGGGAAAGGTGCTGTTATTATCCCCAACCTATAGGTAAGTAGTGAGGGGGGGAAATCTCACTAAGGTTTATAACAAGAAGAGAGGTGGCTCAGTGAATAATGAGAGCACAAAGGAATAGTGCCATAGTGAAAGTCTCAGCACAGGGTGGCAGCAGAGGCAGGCAGTCTTGTTTGGGTGGAGGGAAGGGTGGTCAGAATGAAACAGGCGTCACAGGACAGGTGGGTCAAGGTCAGACTGGCAGGTGCATCATTCGTTTTGATTCCTTTTCTCTTCTTCTCTCCCATCTCCCTCCCCCCTGACCCCCTCCCGCCCCCAGAGTATCTGTTCCCATCTCCTGAATGTTGTTGCTGTCCTCTCCTTCTCTAGTTACCTCGCTCTTCTCAGAACTAGCAATTCAGCACTTTTCACTCACTAGTTCATTCCACTCCTTCTGCTGCCACTCCATTCAAAGGAAATAAAACCTTCCCAATGCTTGAAATGTTTATGAACAGGGAAGGAGCGGGAGTTGCTATTTTATGGGAAGGGGGGGTAATGGAATAAAAAGCATTCCCCAGCTATTAGTTTGAGGTGTCTCAGGTCATCTTAGGTGACTGTGTCAGACTTTGTAGAATAGATCTCTATAAATTACCAGAGCTGAGGCTGTGGGATGGAACTATGGTAATTCACAGTTATGTATGGTACTTTACAGCTTATCTTCATCCTGAGCTAACTAGCTCTGTCCTTTAATCTCTACTAGACCGTGTGTTTTTTTTTCTTTTTAGTTTTGCCATACTAGAGCCTGTGTGACTTGAACAAATATTTAAATATTGAATAAATAAATAAGGAAGTGCCCTATACTAAAAAAGAATTCTGCAAAGGAATCACCAATAGTTATTATTATAATCATTAATATCATTAGCATAGCATCATTCATAATCCTGCCATTTATTGAGGGCTAACCAAATGCCAGGGACTGTGCTAAATGTGTCCCCTGGAATCACATCATCTGAGAACTAGATCGTATTCGCCTCATTTCTGAAATGGAGAAACTGAAGTTTAGAAAGATTTATAAAGGTTAAGTAAATCAGGGAGCGGTCATTCAGATCCAGACCACACTTCTGGCCAGTGTATTGTACTGTCCTCCTGCCTATGCATTTACCCTGCAGCAGACATCTTCCCATGCTACAGTGCACAGCGCCGCCCCATCCTTTTGAAGAGCTGTATTCCTTCATAAGAACGTAACATAATTGATCTAACCGCTTCCTACAGATAGACATTTAGCTTATTTTTCATTTTTCACTATTGAAAGATCTAGTAACGACTCACGCCCCCTCCCAGCTGCTCTGCCCACTTAGCCCCCTGCCCTCCTCAGCAAGGTGCCAGGTACATTGTTGCTAACGCACTGCAGGCCCAGCCACTGCCTCTCTCTCTGCTGCTCATCTTCAGATCTAAAAAGAAGTGCCAACCCTAGCCTCAGGCCTGTTTCACCGAGCTGGTACTTACCCCCCAAGTCCACCACCCTGCCACAACGTCCACTGAGAATGAAAATTAACCACTTATGAGAAATGTTAAGTAAAAATGTAAAAGCCTACAGTACCCTGCGCTAGAGCAGTGGTTCTCACCCATGGGTGATTTTGTACCCCCACCCTCACCCCAGGAGACATTTCTGGTTGTCACAATTGGGGAGATTGGCATCTAGTGGGTAGAGGTCATGAATGCTGCTAAGCATCCTCCATCCACAGGACAGCCCCCACGACAGAGAATTTTGTGGTCAAAATGTCTTTAGTTCCAAAGTTGAGAAACTGCTTCGGGTAGAGGTTCTGCATGTGAACACTGTCCAGAGGTCTGACTTCTGTAAGGCCTGGAGCTTAGTGCCAGAAGGGACCTTTCCAGCCCATTGCTCTTTCAGTTTACAGATGGGAAACGGAGGCCTACAGGGGCCTATAGTAATAATAGCTAGTGTGTCTTCTCTGTGCTAAACCTTTTCCATACATTAGCTCATCTGGGTACAGGAAACGGTCCCCATTTTTCAGATGAGAAGACTGAGGCTCGAATCAGGGAAATAATGCAGTTCGTAATGTGTCCCACGTCTGTCTTCTCTGCTCAGGGCTGGCACCCACTTGGGAGCAGAACTGTTCAGTGAAGCCTTTATACAGGATTCGTGGTTACAGATGCCCAGCTTCTGATATGGAAATACTCACCTGGCTGGGAGTGAGGGGTCTGATGGATGTGGGATTTCCAGGAAACTGTTTATACACAGTTCCACCCATCTCCAAGGAGAAAAACAGACAACCATTGAGATCTATAGGGAGAAGAACCAGGTTACTTTCATTTACAAGGATGGGAAGCGCTTTCTATTTTCCCTTACAAAGAAAATAACAAAGCTTTTCTAAGCATTAAATGGGAGCTCCATGGCTCAGAGAATGAAGGTACTTAGTAGTCTAGCCCACATGGTACTAAATCACTTCCAGAAAAATCCGAAGTGGTCATCCCAATTCCCTCCTGGCCCTTATCTGAGCCCGTCACCTGCCTGCATAAAAACCCTTAAGTCCTTCCCATTGCTTTTGGGATAAAGACCAAGAACACTGACAGGGTCTGAATTAGGCCCCGCATGGTCTGACCCTCTTTAGCTCACCTGGAACCACCTCCCTCTCCATCTGGTCTCCTGGTCCCTCCTGCCTCCGGCCGTCACATTCTCTGATCCTCCTACCCAGCCCTAGATTCCTCCAAGGCAACTTCTCAGACTTCAGATCCCAGCTCAAACATCAATTCCTGAGCAGCCGGAAAAGGTCGAGTCCCCATTTTACTCCCCCACCGCTCTCCTCACAGCTATGATTTGTTTCATCCGTTTCTCCCCCATGAGCCTCTGGGTTTCGTGTACCCCAGCCCTGCCACCCAGTGGGCACACAGGAGGCCCCCTCTCTCTTGTGTGCCCGTGGCAGAGAGGATGTAGGGATGGTGGGGCGTGAAAGGGGCTAGCCGGAGGTGTTCAGGCCTCTCTTTCCTGGGGCCTAGGGCCAGGCTGGAGAAGGAGAGGGACCGGGCCAGGGTGACAGAAGGATACCCTGGGGAGGTGGCCAAGGACACACAGAGAGAGCGCCGTGTCTTCCAGCTGCACATGTGCGAGGTAACGGGTGCTCCGGGGAGGGTGGGGTGGCATGTGTTTGCCTCTCTGCCTCTCCTGAACCTCCAAGGTGCCAGACCCAGGCTCAGCTCAGGTCCTGGTCACATGGCCCTTAGGGTGCCACCAACCTTCAGTCATGGCCAAGAGGATTAGCCTGGGTGGGGTCTGCAGCCCCTTGTCCCGAGGGTTCAGCTTCTGCTCACATGGCACATCTTGCCCTGCCCTCCCCCCAGTATCTGCTCAAAGCCGGGGAGAGCCAGATGAAGCAAGGCCCCGATTTCCTGCAGAGCCTCATCAAGTTCTTCCACGCCCAGCACAAGTAGGTTTCCCCCCATGTCCCCACCCCACCCCACACTCCTTGCCCTTTAAGCCATCAGGCACAGAAAACAGTCTCGTGCCAAGGGCCTAGCAGACCTCAAGGACTCTGTATGTCTGCACCTTGTCGGAAATGTTTTCACAGCTCTCCTTTACTGAGCACTCTCTGTGTGTCAGGCACTAAGTCCTCTACTCATCTGTGAGCAGGTACTGCTACCATCCCATTTTACGGGTGAGAAAACTGAGGCTTAGGCTTACTAAGATCACACAGCTAGTAAGTGGGATCTGGACCCGGACACTCAAACTCCAAGTGCCTATTCTTTTTTTTTTTTGAATTTTTCTGAAGTTGGAAACAGGGAGGCAGTCAGACTCCCACATGCGCCCAACCGGGATCCACCCGGCATGCCCACCAGGGGGCGATATTCCGCCCATCTGGGGCGTTGCTCTGTTGCAACCAGAGCCATTCTAGCGCCTGAGGCAGAGGCCACAGAGCCATCCCCAGCGCCCGGGCCATCTTTGCTCCAATGGAGCCTTGGCTGCAAGAGGGGAAGAGAGAAACAGAGAGGAAGGAGAGGGGGAGGGATGGAGAAGCAGATGGGTGCTTCTCCTGTGTGCCCTGGCCGGGAATCGAACCCGGACTCCTGCAGGCCAGGCCGACATTCTACCACTGAGCCAACCGACCAGGGCTGAAGTGCCTATTCTTGACTATCAGAGTATACTGCCCGATGACCCTTGGAGCACCTCTTCCATACTTCATGTTTCATCTCTCCCTTTCATTTCTCTCTGGTCTCTTGTTTGGCCTTGCACCTCTTAGCTTTTTCCAAGATGGCTGGAAGGCTGCTCAGAGCCTGTCCCCCTTCATCGAGAAGCTGGCAGCCTCGGTACATGAAGTAAGTTGGGCCTCGCCCTTTGACATGTGGTCAACCCCCCTATCCTTCTGGGAGAATCTGTGGATGCAGAAGAGCTGGCTCCTGCCCTACTCTTTGGTTCTGGGCTCTGCACCCAGCACATTTGCTGGCCGGTGACGGGGTCCTGCCCTCTGTCCCACAGCTGCGTCAAGCCCAAGAGGAGGAGCTGCAGAAGCTGACCCAGCTCCGGGACTCCCTCCGAGGGACACTGCAGCTTGAGAACAGAGAGGTCAGCCCCTGGCTCATCCCAAAAGGAGTGCTTTCCCCCAAGGCACAGAATGCAGGGAGTAGGGAGGAAGAAGCTTTCTCAGTGTCCCCCTCCATCTCCTTGCGGGAGACACCTGCAGAATGGGGCTCTTCCTGACCTGAGGTCTCCTTTGCATGTCTGAGGAACAGGAGAATATGAGCCGGAAGAACTCAGGAGGTGGCTACAGCATCCACCAGCACCAAGGCAACAAGCAATTTGGGACAGAGAAGGTGGGCTTTCTATACAAGAAAAGTGATGGGTAAGTGACTTGAAGCGCTGAAGTACCTTGCCCAAAGCCACATAGCCAATAATTGTCAAGGCTGGAGTTGCTGACCAAAGGGACTATACTTAATTATCATTTATATAAACCCTGAGGGTTCTAAGACCCTCCACTGTGACGATGTAGAATCTTCACAATCCTGGGCACGTGAACTTCTAGAAGTCACCAGTTGTTCTTACCTTGAAGAAGAACCGCAGCAGCTAACACTTTTTGAGCACTTGTGCCCTAGACAGTCTCCATGCCCTCACTCAACCTCCACGATATACTGGATATACCTGGAAAGGAAAGTGTTGCCTGTGTCTTGCTCCCCGGTGTAGAAAAATCAGTCTGTGAAATGCAAAGGCTGATCTTTCTACTTTTTAATCAGTTTTTATGAGAGAAGAATAACACTGTTAAACCAGTTAAAAGTGTTAAGTAGCTTTGGAGCACAGATTTGCTATTTGTATTTTTTGGGTCGCCATACTTATCTTGCTTTGTCTTTAACCATAATTCATCTGTCGCGGTCAAGCTGCTCCTCCTGTCTGATAAGGAGCTCCCTAAGGTTGGGGGCTGTGGCTCCTCCATCAGACTAGAAGCTCTCAGAGACTCAAGGTCACATGGGCCCCTTTAGAACAAGGATTCCAAGAAAGTGAGGCTGTTTCCCCCATCAGACTGGAAGCTGCTTATAGGCAGAGCTGCATCTCCTCCTTCAGAGGGAGCACCAGAAAGTGGGGTCTAGGAGTCAGGGGCCAGAAGGGATGAAGTGGTGTGGCAGGAGCTCATTTGGTGGGGCTGGTGATCTGGTCCAGGACTCGGTGGTCTGATATTGGGGAGTTAGGGGAGAGCTGTGGATCACTGTCTCTCTATCCTTCTGGGCCCTAGAATTCGAAGAGTCTGGCAGAAGAGGAAGTGTGGAGTCAAGTACGGCTGCCTGACCATCTCACACAGCATGGTGAGACCCGGTGGGAGGGTGACTCAGAGCACCATGGGGCCTTTATCCTCCTAGTGTTCTGAGCAGACAGGTGTCAGCCCTCTGCTCTAAGACCAACCCCCAAACCTGGATCCAGGTTGCTGGAGACCTCTGGTTTTGGCCCACACTCCACAAGCTTGAGGTGCTGGGAGAAGGCAGACATAACTGGAACAGAATTATGCCCATTAAACAGACTGACAAACAGAGGCCTAAGAGTTTGGGAGGTCCAGAGGGTAACATGGACATCCTCCATCCCCAACCTTCCACAGATAAACCGGCCCCCAGTGAAACTGACCCTGCTGACATGCCAAGTGAGGCCAAACCCTGAGGAGAAAAAGTGCTTTGACCTAGTGACTCGTGAGTAGTCCCTGCCCCTTCCCCACAACTGCCCAAGGCTTCTCTGAGAGACCTGTCAGCAACCAGGGGGCTGCAAATAGGGACCTGTGTCCAATTCCGCACATTTATCAAGCTGCAGGCCGAAGATTCCTTAGGCCCTGGATGCTCTGTAAAGCATATTTGAGTGGATTTGGGTAATTTGGCTTTTAGAATTATTATTACTTTAAAATGTTCACTTTTCATTCTTTGGGGCCTTTGGTATCAGGCCTTCCTGGAGACAGGCATAGGCTGAGAAAGGCCTAGGTCTCATCCTTAGGGAGCCCTCTCCGGCAGGCAGGCATGTGACTGGGGACCCAGGACTGAAAGATGAGGGGGAGTGTCCAGAGAGAGGGGCGGATATGGCGCTGTGGAGACTGAAAAGAGGAAGGCCTGCCCTGCTGTGGGGAACCGGGAAGGGCTGCTTGGCGGGAGAGCATTTGACATTAGCCTTGAAGGACAGGAGGTAGAGTTTGGGGAGGGCATTTTAGGAGTCAGGATTGGCGTGAGGAAAGACATTAAAACAGGAGAGAGGGTTTGGCCAGTTTGGCCAAAGTGTAGGGTTCACATAGGATTATTAGGAGATGAGGACTAGGAATACCTCTTAAAGGTTTGGACCTTATCACTGGTTTGAATCCCAAGGTCATTGGCTTGAGCCTAAGGTCACCAGCTTGAGCAAGGGGCCACTCAGTCTGCTGTAAACCCCTCCCCCCCATCAAGGCACATATGAGAAAGCAATCAATGAACAACTAAGGAGCTGCAATGAAGAATTGATGCTTCTCATCTCTCTCCCTTCCTGTCGGCCTGTCCCTATCTGTCCCTCTCTGTGACTCTCTCTCTGTCTCTGTCAAAAAAAAAAAAAAAAAAAAAAAAAGTTGATCTTATTTCCTTGCAGTAGGGAGCCAAGGGGGGTCTTGGAGCAGGGGAATGGTGTGGTTAGAGCAGAACCTTAGGCAACAACAATGTGGCAGCTGGTATGGGCTGGGGGAAGGGGACAAGATGGGATGCAGGGAGAACAGATAGAGGCTGTTGGGCCAGGTGTGGTGGTGGCTTTGGGTTCAGAGGAAACACTGCCTTTGAGCTAGGTGGGGCCCTGTGCCCTGAAGATCTCCACTGACCCTGGAAACCTGGCTTCACACAGAGAACTTTGTTGGGATCCTCCTTTGTAGGTGACTTCTGAGAAACTGCTCCCTCTGCTGGCCACTGCCATGACCTGCCCACTCCTAGCTTGGTAGAGCCGGGACCCACAGGGACAGAAGCTCCCTCTGGATCCAGTGGTTTGGGTGGGGGCTCCCTGAGCCCAGGAAAGGCTGGCAGGAATTCTGTGGGCCAGACATGTCCTCTTCTCCCTACAGACAACAGGACGTACCACTTCCAGGCGGAGGACGAACATGAGTGTGAGGCGTGAGTGCTCCCCCACGACCAGCCTGGGATGGGAGTCGGGGAGCCCAATGGACGGCCCCCAAGGCCAAGGGTGACATCCCCACACCACCCCATACATTCTCTGCAGGTGGGTGTCAGTGCTGCAGAACAGCAAGGACGAAGCTTTGAGCACTGCCTTCCTTGGGGAGTCTAGCGGCAGCCCTGGGTCCTGGGGTGGCACGGGGCTGGACGGGGAGCTCCAGGACCTCACCAAGCTCCTCATCGCCGAGGTGAAGAGCAGACCCGGGAACAGCCAGTGCTGCGACTGTGCAGCTGCAGGTCCGGCTGTGGGGCCAGGGCAAGGAGGGAGGTGGAAGTGGAGGGGTGGGGCCATGGCAAGGAGGGAGGTGGAAGTGGAGGGGTGGGGCCAGGGCAAGGAGGGAGGTGGAAGTGGAGGGGTGGGGCCCACACCTCCAGCAACGAGATGCTGTCCTTTGCAGACCCCACGTGGCTCAGCACCAATCTGGGCGTGCTCACCTGCATCCAGTGCTCTGGAGTCCACCGCGAGCTAGGCGTGCGCTTCTCGCGCATGCAGTCCCTCACCTTGGACCTCCTGGGCCCTTCCGAGTTGTTGGTGAGGGTAGAGGGGCGCCAGAGGAGGTTAGGAGTGTGGTCTGACCAGGAGGCGGGCTTGGGCAGATTGGCTCAGTGGGAGCTTTTGGGGTCGAGTGGGGCGTCACACAGGCGAGGCAAAAACAAGACGAGCCAGTAAAGGGGAAGGTTGGGGCGGGACCTGGGGGGGGGCTCAGTCCTCCAGGGGGCGCTATCCTAACCATCCAGTCTTAACTTCTGTGACTCCAGCTGGCTTTGAACATTGGAAACACGCGCTTCAATGAAGTCATGGAAGCCCAGCTGCCCTCACTTGGCGGCCCTAAACCCTCAGCTGACAGTGACATGTAAGGGGATTCTCAGATGGAGGGCGTCCTGGCTGGGAATTCTACTTTCCCATCTCCCAAGGTCTCAGAAGGGCCTTGGACCAGAGGTCTGGGGAGAGGGGAGCCTCAGATCTGGAAGAGTCCAGGACAGATTCTGGGGAAAAGGAGATTGTACCTCCTGTGGGATGGTGCCAAAGGTCAGCTGGTGGAAACAACTTTAGCTCTGATTTCCCGTGGTTGTCTTTGGCAGGAGTGCCCGCAGGGACTATATCGTGGCCAAGTATGTGGAACACAGGTTTGCCCAGCGGTCTACACCTGAACCTCAGAGACTCTGGACAGCCATTTGTAATGGGGATCTCCTGTCCCTACTGGAGGCCTTCGCTAATGGGCAGGACTTCGGACAGCTGCTGCCAGTGCCCGACGGACAGGTGAGAACCCCCTCCAAGGGTACTTACAACCCACTCGCACACATATACTCCCCAGCTCTACAAGAACCAGCTGTTATCACTCCCCTCTGCCAAGCTCTGACATCTGCTGAAGCCCCACCCATCAGAGGAGTAAATGGGAAAGAGTGCAAGTTCCGTCAAGCAGACCTGAGCCATAATCCTGGCTCTGTTTTTTCCTAGCTATGTGATCTAAAGCAGGTTACTTAACTTCTCTGAGTCTCATTTTCTCCTCTGTGAGACAGGTTTACGATAGCACCTACAGTGCTGAAATGAGAATTAAGTCATATATGTAAAGTGCTTAGTGCATAATATATGTGCAATAAAGTATTAGTATCTCTTTCCTTGACTGCCCTTAGAAGTGGATAAAGGTAGGTGAGATTAGATCAGGGAAGGGAAGGCCATCACATGGCTTTTCCAATAACAAACATCATGTGAACTGGTGGGGTATCAGAGACATCTGAAAGATTAAATCAACAGGAATTGCTGACCGCTTGGACATCACAAATTGGATGGCATATCTTTGAGCTGTCTGACATCTTTGTGGGGCTGTCCAGTGGGCAGTGAGCTGCAGTATGCCGGGGAGGTAAGGACTTGGAACAGCCTATGTGAGTGGTAGCCGAAAGCATGAGGTTAGCTGAGGTCCTGGGTGGCAGAGAGAGGAGCCCAGGGCCAAGAACCTCATCCGGGAAGCATCTATGGGGCAAGAGGAGCCAGAGCGTTGAAGGAAGAGATGAAGGAACGGTCTCTCACCCCCCTTCAAACATGAGGTCTATTCATCCAGTCTCATCTCTCAGGGGTCTTGCAGCTTCATAACTGGAGGTGTCAGGGGGAAGCAAGAGTTCAAGAGGGTGAAAACGGGCTGGAGGCAGGTGAGCTGGGGGAGACTCAGAGGTGTGGGCGTGCATTCAGGTACCTGGAGAGCTCGCGCTGCACTTGGCTGTCAGAGTCGCCAACCAGGCCTCCCTGCCCCTGGTGGATTTCATCATTCAGAATGGGTGAGAACCTCCACGCCTGCCTGTCCCTGTCCCCACACTGCTCCCCTTGCCTTGCTCTTCTCCCACTCCCCTCCCCCTCTCCTCTAACTCTTTTGTCCCCTGCAATGACCCTCTCACCTGTCTACTCCCTCCCTTCCTCCCCGACCACGCCTCCCCAGCGGTCACCTGGACGCCAAGGCTGCTGATGGGAACAGTGCTCTGCACTACGCTGCTCTCTACAACCAACCCGACTGCCTCAAGCTGCTGCTGAAAGGGAGAGCTTCGGTTGGCACAGGTAGGGCTCAGACATCCCCTCCGTCAGACTCCCATCCCTGCCTACTCCTTGTGTGGGGCCCGCTGCCTTTTCCCCAGACATTGAGCACTGGTCACAAGCATGGACTTTGTAGTCAGACATGTGCTAGTCTTGGCTTGCCTCTGACCACCTGTGTGGCTAGGATTTGTCCATTCATCTCTTGAACCTCAGCTTCCTCATCTATAAAATGGGAATAATACCACTGACCTAGCAGGCCTGCTAAGAGGGTGAAATAAAAGGTTTCTGAAAGTAACTGATCAAAACAATGTGAGCCAAACCTGAATTATAGTTGTTACAATAGCCACCACTTACTCTTTAACATGTGCCTGGTAATGTGCGAACCAGCGCAGCTAGTAATTCCAGGTCCTGAGTGGGAACGGCGCGGAATTAAGAAAATTGGCTTAAAGAGAAAAAGGATGGGCTCAGGAGGTCTCTTTACAACGCAAGGGATAGCTTGCAAAAAGCAACCCTCCATCCCCCAACCTGCTTTATTTATAGGGCAAAGTGAGCCATTAGCAAATCAAAGAGATCATTAAAGCAAAGTCACATTTCCAAGGCATCCCAAGAATTCTCCCAGGTGCAGAAAACCCCCACCATACATAACATCTTCACTTCACAAAACAAAGGATAAAAAGAAACTTGCCTCAAGTCTTTCCAGAGGGACATGGGGGGTGGGACATGGGGGTAGGACAAGTATAAACAATCCAGCACCACAGCTAACATAAAGGTGTGGAAAAAAATAGCCTTTAGCAACTTCACAGAACTAGTGAGGGGTGGGGGGTTGGGCAGACTGTCAGCTTACTGCCGGTTCCCCACACTTCTGTCCCCCCAAAATCTAAACTGCAAAGACCCTGTTGGCTTTCGGTCCCCAGTAATGTACCAAGTGCTTTACATATATTAACTTATTTAATTTTTCACAACTACCTGGTTAGGAACTTAAAAGTACTATACTCATTTTGTAGATGAGAAAATTAAGGCCCAAGGTCATACAGCCAGGAAGTAGCAGAGCCAGGATTCAAACCCAGACGATGTGATTCCAGAGGCCCATCTTAACCTCTAAACTAAATGCGGCTTTGACCCTGATCACGACCCTGACTTTTCCCCTCACAGTGAATGAAGATGGAGAAACAGCTCTGGACATAGCCAGGAAGAAGCGGCACAAGGAGTGTGCGGAGCTGGTGAGGTCTAGGGAAGGAGGGGTACCCTGACCCTTTCCCTCCCTCCTCTGAGCCCGGACCCTCTGAACTGCCATGGTCTGTTTTTGGCAGCTGGAACAGGCCCAGGCGGGGACCCTGGCCTTTCCTCTACACGTGAACTACTCCTGGGGAATTTCCACAGAGCCTGGCTCTGACAGTGAGGAGGATGAGGAAGAGAAGGTGGGTCCCAGCCTCTGCCTCTCAGGCCTGTAGACAGCAGAAGGAAAGAGCCAGGTGGATTGGGTGTGGGAAAGGGCGGGGCTAAACTGGAGAAACCAGGCTACTCCTACACTTCCACCCTAGCAGCGCTGCCCTCTGAAGATCCCAGCCCAGGTCCACTGGACTGGTGGGAGGATGGACATCAGCAACAAGACCTATGAGACCATCACCAGCCTGGGATCAGCTACCCCTCAGAGCCAGAGTGAGGATTGCCCCCCACCCCTACCGGTCAAAAATCCTTCTCGGACCATGGTCCAAGGCCGCACAGGACATACCAGTGGAGGTATGGTTGGCTGCCCAGAAAAATGCTCATTGTGCCATTCATTGAGGGCCTACTGCATGCTAGGACACTGAGCTCAGAGTACTTATGTTAGTGCAAATTATCCTCATAATCACCTGACAGGTTGGGGTTATCTTCTTCCTCTTAAAAGTATAGGAACAGAGATGTTAAGTAACTTACCCAAGATGCCACAGTTAATAAGTTCCCTATGTGGGTCTGTTTTATTTCAAATTTATCAATGTTTCACTTAAAAAGAGAGAGAAGCATATATTGAGCATATATATTGAGACATATATTCACTATGTCTGAGGCCTCTGGGGACTACTGAGACATAGTCAAATGGGGGAGATGAAAACTAGAATGCAGTCCCTTACCATATAAGGCGCAATGTGATGTGGAATGTAAATCCCAAAAGGACAGGGACTTCAAGTGTTTTGTTCACTACTATTTTTCCAGCACCTAGCATGGTGCCTGGGTGTTCTCAAGAACTACAGTGTGTCCATAAAGTCATGGTGCACTTTTGACCAGTCACAGGAAAGCAACAAAAGACGATAGAAATGTGAAATCTGCACCAAATAAAAGGAAAACTCTCCCAGTTTCATACCTATTCAGTGCAGTTTAATGTGGGCTCATGCACAGATTTTTTAGGGCTCCTTAGGCAGCTATCCCGTATAGCCTCTACAGACTCGTCACTGACTGATGGCCTACCAGAACGGGGTTTCCCCACCAAACTGCCGGTTTCCTTCAACTGCTTATCCCACCAGTAATGTTATTCCTATGTGGTGGTACTTCGTTATAAACGCGCCGATATTCACGTTGCACTTTGGTCACGGATTCGAATTTAGCGAGCCACAGAACACACTGAACTTTCCTCTGTACCGTCCACATCTTGACTGGCATGGCCGTGGGCTGCTCCGCTGTATACATGGTGTTACGTCATCATCTGCGCATGTGCACATGCTACCATGTCATCCTACAGAAACTAGGAGGGCTTTCCTTTTATTTGGTGCAAATTTCACATTTCTATCGTCTTTTGTTGCTTTCCTGTGACCAGTCAAAAGTGCACCATGACTTTACGGACACACTGTATTTGTTGAATGAATGAATAGGCTTGTTCTGGGAGTTCAAGGGAGGGAGAGAGCATGTCCTCTTGGGACAGGAGGGTGGTTAGAAAGGCTTCCTGGCAGGGACAGCCTCTGAGCTGAGCCTGCAGGTGATGCACAGGAGGGCCCCGACGGAGGAAGAGGTGGAAGCAGAAGCTAAACAGTGTGTCACTGGCCATGGCCGTTGTGAATGAACGTCATGGACGGATAAGACTGCCCCATGATGGGGAAGAGTCGAAGGAAAGTGCTGCAGCAGTAGATGGGGAGTGGAGAACGGGAGGTCCTAGAGGCCGGAGACCACTTTGTTTTTTGTTTTTCTTTTTTTTCTTTTTTCTGAAGCTGGAAACAGGGAGAGACAGTCAGACAGACTCCCGCATGCGCCCGACCGGGATCCACCCGGCACGCCCACCATGGGGCGACGCTCTGCCCACCAGGGGGCGATGCTCTGCCCATCCTGGGCGTCGCCATATTGCGACCAGAGCCACTCTAGCGCCTGAGGCGGAGGCCACAGAGCCATCCCCAGCGCCCGGGCCATCTTTGCTCCAATGGAGCCTCGGCTGCGGGAGGGGAAGAGAGAGACAGAGAGGAAAGCGCGGCGGAGGGGTGGAGAAGCAAATGGGCGCTTCTCCTATGTGCCCTGGCCGGGAATCGAACCCGGGTCCTCCGCACGCTAGGCCGACACTCTACCGCTGAGCCAACCGGCCAGGGCCCGGAGACCACTTTGAAACTGAGCAGAATAAGAGATAAAAACAGGCTTTATCACCTCTGATTCCAGATCATTCCGAAGTCCCCAGCCTGAGCTCCGAGTCTCCCGGGGCCCCTGAGAGCCAGGGCAGTCCAGCGTCCTCTTCCTCTAGCCTTACAAGCCCTGTGGAACTTGGGAGTACCAACCAAAGCCCCCCCAGCTCTGAAGAGGGCCTCTGGGAGCCTCCGGGCACCTCCCGACCCAGCCTGACATCTGGAACCACGCCTGCGGAGATGCATCCCCCTGTCAGGTTCAGGTTGGTGAGAGCCCAGCTGTGCATTCTGGGCAAGTGTCCTGACCTCTGAGCATCTGTTTATTTTCCCACCTCTAAACTGTCTGCCTGAAGACTGGGTACCTTCCAGCTCTGACTAATGCAGAAATGCTAGACCTTAAATGGAGAGTGAGTGGACCACTTTCCCCATTCCACATCTGGCCTGGAAGGCTGATTAAGAATCTGGGACCCAAACTGCTGAAGCTGGAGTAGAAAGGACTTAGTCCTATCTGTGTGGCTTGTTCTAGAGGCGGTTAGTGGAGTCTTCACTCTATCCCCACCTTCAGCCCAGTGTCCCGTCCTCTCTTCCTTGCAACCCTTTCAGTTTGGAGTTTGGTAGTAGACATGGGAAGATCTCCAGAGCTCTAGAGAGGTCGGTGCCAGGGCCTGTGATGGACCCAGCCAGCGGGCCTCGTGGACATGGACTCTACTCACCCGTCCTAAGCCCCTCGCCTTTCTCTACATCTGAGCCCTTTCTCTTTGCTCGTGGGGTCTCTCTGGGCATGGGAGTCACAGTGGCCTTTCCCTGCTTTCCAGCTCCGAGAGCACCCGCTCCTATAGGCGGGGGGCGCCGGAAGCTGGAAGACTGTCCCTCAGCCAGGCAACCTCTACCCAGAAGGAACATGTTGGTAAGTAGGAGCTCAGGACTGGTGTAAGGGGGGTAGCAGAGTACCTGGGAGGCAGAGTTGGTCAAGCGTACGTGTAGTGGGAGGAAAAAAAGTAGGTGTATTGAGATGGGTGACCTCTCCCCCTGATGGGAGTAGATACCGGCCTAGGTGGCCAGTTTGGCCATTCCCCACTCCAGCCCGGAATGGGTGAGGCTGGGGAGAGCCCAGGCCCTAAGGGATGGTAGAGGTGATGAGGCCCGAGCCCTGGCTCTCCCCAGAAGAGGATGAGGAGGGCTGTGTCAGCCGGGCCGGTTGCTCAGTGAAGGAGTCACCTCCCTGCGGTCAAAGCAGGGTTGGGGTGGCTGTGTACCAGCCCTCGGTTTGCCCTATGCTCCCCTGTACAGGAGTCTCTTGGGATCTGCAGAGACTGCCTGCTCCCAGGCACGGAGGATGTGCATATATTCAGTCGGGGAGTGGCATAGGACAGAGCCGGCAGTGTTGGGACGGAAGCCACCTCTGTGCCTTGTTCCCCGGGACTCCTCAGGGATGGCATCAGTTGTCTGCGTTGGGAGTGGGTGAAAGCAGGGGCAGGAGCTGGGCCTCTCCAGAGAATTGTCACCCTCAAGCCATCAAAGTCAGATGCAGACACAAATCTGTGTCCACAGCCAGGTATCCCTCACCCAGCATTTAGTGGGTGCTTGTTATTGAAGCATGTACGATACTAAGAGCTCCAGCTTTAGGGAGAGGAGAGGGCAAGTGGCTTCACTTCTTCAAGCCTTAGTTTCATTATCTGTAAAATGGGGATACTTTCATCTACTCCCATATTATGATATAATTCCATCACCTTAGGACAGTTGTGAAACTGAGTGAGATCAACAGCTGTTTCTAAGCACTTAGCAAATGTCAGTTGTCATCCTTCTCTCCCCAGGTTGGCTTCACTGAAGGAGAGGGCTCAAGAACCGGGGTCTCCCAGCAAGTTCTGTACAGCTTTTGCAAGACTAGCTCCCCGGCCCTTGCATGCCTGAACCACACTCATGCTGGACCCCGAAGTTCAGAGCTAGGACTCAAACCCACAAGACTGGGAACTGAGGTGTTCATTTCCTTGGGTCTTGCTCTCTCTGTCCCTGTGCCTCTGCGTCTGGCTTTCCTCCCTGTCGTGGGCCCTGCCAAGGACGCTGGGTGCCTCCATGTTAGGGCTGATGGTGGTTCTTTCCCCTCTCTCTCATTACCCCCCGGGGAGCAGGGAGCCCTTTGACTGGATCTGAGTGTTCCTGGCTAGCTTCAGCTGCAGAACCCTTAATCCCTCATCTGGCCAGGACCCTGTTTCTTCCATCTGTCTGGGGACTCCACAAGCGTAGGACCAGCCAGACTTCCTCCTTCTCCAGAGCAGGGATTCTGCCAGGCTAGGGACCGTCTCTCTACCCACCCATTAGTATTTCTTTACTGAGTTCTGACTTGATATCCAGACCTGTACTAGACATAGCAGACACCACATAAATAAGACAAGGGTCCTGCAGATGTGGTCCCTTGCTGGGAGCTGGTCCCAAAGGTTGAACTTGGGAATGGGCAGGGCAGATGGTTCTGGGATTGGGGACAGACTGACAGCCATATGACACTGCAAGTTGTCTGTAGTTCATGTCCTTTTGGTCTGGTCAGTGTCCATGCCGTACTGCTTGTTAACTAACTATTCTGACTCTCACTCCTTTTGCACAGCCTTCCCAGGGACCTCTATCCCGTCCCCAGTCAAGAAGCAGAGTAGGACTCACCCCCATTGCCCACTCTCCTTGACTTAGCAAGCAAGAAAGGAATGGTCCTGGTAATTGGTCCTCACTTCTCTCCTTTCTCTCGGGCAACTCGGGAGCCTTCCAGTCTTGGGGCAGGAAAGGGTCACAGACAGGGAGGGTGATAGAAATGGCGGGAGCAGAGACTTAATGCTTCTGCCCCCCAGTGCCAGCGAGTCTGCCCTGGCTTTCAGCCCCTCATTGGAAAACAGATCCTCCTGTGCCACCATTGGTCTCAAACACCTCAGCTTTATAGTCGCCGGTGGGCCGGGCCAAACAGGAGCCAGAGGGTGCCAACAGCCAACACAGCAGCCTGGCCCAGGGCTGGGCTGTTTACCCTGGAGACCGGACTGCTCTGTGATCCCACAGTACAGAGCTATCTTCTGAGCCTGTGTCGGGTTTTGTTCATATCTGACTTGTTCTTCCACTCATCTCTAATAAAATATTTTTTTTTTAGTAAATCCCAGTGGTTTTATTTATGTGATCTGAACAGTAGTAGGGAAAGATAGGGAGTCTTTTTTTAATTTATTTTTTATTTTTTTTGTATTTTTCTGAAGTGAGAAGCAGAGAGGCAGGGAGGCAGAGAGGCAGACTCCTGCATGCGCCCCACCAGGATCCACCCAGCATGCCCACCAGGGGGCGATGCTCTGCTCATCTGGGGCATTGTTAGGTTGCAACTGGGGCCATTCTAGCACCTGAGGCGGAGGCCATGGAGCCATCCTCAGTGCTCAGGCCAACTTTGCTCCAGTGGAGCCTTGGCTGCGGGAGGAGAAAAAAGAGATAAGAGAGAAAAGAGAGGGGGAGGGGTGGAGAAGCAGATGGGCGCTTCTCCTGTGTGCTCTGACTGGGAATCAAACCTGGTACTTCTACATGTAGGGCCGACACTACTACTGAGCCAACTGGCCAGGGCCGGGGATGGAATCTTAAGGCTTGGGATTCTTTATCTGGATGCTGCATGAGGAACTACGGAAGTGAAACAGAAGATCAAGAAGCAATAAAGGGTGTGTTCATGTGGGGCTGTCACCACTAGTATCTATAGCTTACCTTATTGGTGGCCTTTGAGAGACCATGAAGCTTAGAATATGCCTTCAAGTTAGTTGTCCTACTGAGTGAAGAAACTAATGTCTTTACCAATTCTGTTGGTAAACTAAAGTCTTGACAAATTTGTTGGTTGGGAGGGTTCTTACTGGGGATGTCAATTCCCAGCCTCTTCCAATCTATCCAGAAGTTCTCAGAGAGATGTAGGAAGATGTCAGAAACGTGTCCAGGAATTGATTGCAGGTGACCTCCAGGGAGGACAGGCAGGCAGAGGGAATGCAATGGCTGCCAACAGTGTCTGAAACAGTAGGCCAATGCAAGCCTGGGCCTCCCAGGCCTCAGTCTTCCTATCAATACAATGGTTGGACTCACTTTCTTTAACGAGAGCAAGAGACAGAGAGGAAGGGAGAGAGATGAGAAGCATCAACTCGTAGTTGTGGCATTTTTAGTTGTTCATTGATTGCTTCTCATATGTGCCTTGACCAAGGGGCTTAAGCTGAGCCAGTGACCCCTTGCTGAAGCCAGTGACCATAGGGTCATGTCTATGATCCCACGCTCAAGCTGGTGACCCCACACTCAAGCTGAATGAGCTAGTGCTCAAGCTCTTGATGTCAGGGTTTTGGAACTGGGTCCTCTGCGTCCCATGCTAACACTATCCACTGCACTACCACCTGGTCAGGCTGGACTCATTTTCTTAGGGTCCTCTGAGCCCTGATGATGTAAGAGTCTTGGGTACTTTTGTTGTGAATCAACTCAGAGTGGGAACTGGGTGGGAGTTTGAGGAAAATCAAATTTGTTTGATTTTTGTTATCAAATGATCTTCAAATGTAACATTTTCTTTGTAGTTCTTAACCAGCTAGGCATCCCACTGTACCACGGTTGATGTTATCTGTGATGTCATGAGCGTGGCAGCCATCAGCATTGCAGCCCACAGACTGGGCAGTCCCCAGGATCTCTTCTATGGTTCCAGGCAGTTCTCTAGCTAAAAATTGGTGACACATCTGTTGGGCAATGTTGACAGTCTCGCCAAGAGTGACAGTTGCACTGTGCTTAATGTTTTTGTGCTTCTTTCTGTCTCTTGGCGGCTCTTTGAGGGTTTAATGACCGGAGTAGAGGCAGCTGGCACTATCTCAGTCTGGGCCTCTCTGTTCTGAATGGTCAGTTTCACTGGCTCAGACTCTTCCAATCACAGCTGTTTTGGTGATGTAATCACAAACCTTTTTTGGAGACAGAGCCAGGGGGACGATCTTAGGGGCCAGGGCAGATGTGGCATCGACTTCTGCACTGGTGCATGGTGAAGGCAACTGGTATCGGACGAACTTGGATTCAGGATAACTGGAGAAAGTTACACCTAGGCCTCCTCCAGGCGAAAAGCAGAAGGCAAATATTTTTGTTAAAACAATCCTAAGTAACTGCAGATAGCTGTCCCTTCAACTTAGAGGGGCTTGCTTAGGGGGTTGGCCAAGAGACTTCCCCAAATCCCAAAACATTAATCTAACTGCCTACAATGCTTTGCGTGGTCAGGCCCCACCTATCCCTGATTTCCCACCTCATTTCTCTCCACACTTCCCTCACCTCTGTGCTGCAGCCACACCAATTTTTCAGTTCCTCCAACCCTGACATGCCAAGCACCCTCCCATCCCTAAGCTTTGCACATTTGAAACTCTAGGAGGACTGCTTTGTTCCTCTCTGGATGCCCAGGGCTGGAATTGCCTGGCACATAGTACATGCTCAATAAATACATGTTGAATGAATGAATGTTTCTTCTTATGTGAACACTCCCTTCCTCCTCCCTCCAACTCCCACTGTACACTTCTCCCCAAAGTTTAAATTTTGTTTCTTCAGAAGAGATAAAACCCTCTCAAATATGTCCTTAAGGTATCCTCCCCATCTTCCTGCCCCTCACTCCAGTTGTGATCATCCAGAATTGATTGTGTCCATATTTGTTCAAGGTTTCTCTTACCCACAGACCCAATCTCAAGCTTACTGGAACTGGGTCTGTCTTGTTCATTGCTTGAACACTCAACACATTTGTTGAATGAATGAAAACCTCACCCCTTCCTCCCTCAGTACCAGGACACACTTCAGCAGTTAGAAGCCGAATGAGTCCACACCACACTGTCTCTGTGACTGCCTGGAGTGGGGTTCTCTCCGGAGAGTCTGAAGATTTTACTGAACATCCCAAACTGTAACTCCTCACCCCCCACACTGTGGACTTTTCAGGCCTCCCCTCCAGGTCCCTAAGCACCTCCCCTGACCCCCAAAGATAATTTTCTGTCAAGTAAACTCCTTGTTTAGGAAGTGACATGGGTCTGCTGCGGACCCTTGGAAGGTCCCTCCTCAGAAACACAGATGTATGCACAGCTGTAGCAGCACAATTCCGTTTTCTCCTGTCCACCCAAGATGACCCTTCCAAACTCCATCCCATTGGGGAGGCAGTGCCCTGACCCTAAACAGAGCATGCCCATGCACCTGGATCACTATTTCTAAAGTTTGGCGGACTTGAGGATCTCCCAAGCCCTCCCTGCTCAGCACAGTCCTAGGACGGGCAGCACCGGACTTAGTTCTCCAGGACCTTGTTAGAAATGCAAAATCTCACCCTTACAAAATAGTCGGAAACAGAGGGCCTGGATACGCTGGCGCACGGATGTGAGTGAGCACAGGGTCAGGCGGAGTTGGATTTAACGATCAGGCCCCAAAATGTGATCCGAGTGCACCACGTTGCCTCCACTTGGGCACAGGCTCGGAGTTAGGTCCGCCCGTTTTGAGCTGTAACAGTTGCAGACAGATACGCGGGAGCTCCCGGAGCTCACTCAGGCGCCTTCTCACTGGCGCAGCCTTTTGTGTCCCGGGACGACGGCCTCCCGACTCGCCAGAGAGCCCTCCTCCCCAAGCCTCCCGTCAGCTCCCGACCCCCTCGTCTCCTCCCAGGGAAAAGCCCGAGGAGAAAAGCCCTCTCTCGGAGCCTCGTCCCGCTCGGGAGGCCCGACCAGCCGGCGCGGGCAATCTTTGCCCCAGCAAGTCCTTGAAATCTATATTTAGCGCACGCCACCCCTCCCCCACGTCGGAGGGAGGCAGGCGGGCGGGGAGGGGGGGGACCCCGCCCGGGGGACCCCGCCCCCGCCAGGCGTGTGTGTCGTGTGTGTTTGCGTCCCGCGCGGGTTGCACGCCCTCCGCCTCTGCGCTTCCCGCCCCCGAGGCCCAGCGGCTGCCCCTGCGCCCCTCGCCCCGCCGGGCGTCGTGGGCCAACATGGGCCAGGAGGAAGAACTTCTGAGAATCAGCAAAAAGCTGGAGAAGATGGTAGCCAGGAAGAACACGGTGAGGCTGCAGAGTTTGGGCCATAGCGTCCGACCCCGGGAGGCGCGGCGCGGCGAGTCCGGGGGGAGCGTGCTGGCGGGTGCGGGGGAGGCGCGTGCGGGACTCGAGACCCGGGGGAGGCATGGCTGGTGCAGGACTCAGCGCCCCTTTGGGGACTGCTGGGCGCCTCGGAGTGGGCGTGTGCATGGCTCGGGGCGCCGGGGGTGGGAATCGTGTGGACCCCGAAGGTGAGGCTTGTGCACGTCCGTCTGGACGCGTAAGGTTCAGGGGTCCCTCGGTAGTTTGCGCATGGTCCCGGCAAGCGAGTGAAGAGATCAGGACCTGGAAAAGAACTTTCCGAGTCCCGGGACGGACGACGTGTGCACAGCCAGAGGAGTGACGGCGACGGCAGGGTGGAGGGAACAAAATCCTGGTGGCCCTTGAAGTGTCAAAAGTAACTTGAGCTGATGAGGGGGTGCGGAGCCGCGTCTGCCCCGCACTCTTAGTGGATCTGGGGAAAAGAAACGAAGGGCCACAGATCCCGCGACCCCACAGTTTCGGGCGCCAAAGGCAGTTCTGTTTGCAATTTTCCCTTTCTTTGGCCGCAGGGTGGGGCCTGCGGTGGCGGGGGCCGAACAGGTGCGGGGCAGCCGCGGCCCTCTGGGCCCACGGGGTCGGGGGAGGGCGGCGGGCCGGAGGCCTGGGCTTCCAGCACAGACCCCGAGGTTAAAGCCCTTAACTTAAGGGGAATCAGGACTGGCGGTCCTACCTGTGGCTACCCCGAAGCCCGGAGCGCAAGCCGACTTGAAGTTAATGTTTGATCCTTCCCGTGATCTTTGCCTCAGGCTGGCGCCGCGGGATCTCTCGGCCAGAGCAAACTTGGCCTTCGTCCAGGGAGGATCTGGACACACCCGCGGAGGGAAAAGAAGGGAGGGTAGCCCAGTGGGCATGTCTCCCATCTCGCCCAGTCCCAGGACCCTCCTCCTCCCACCATACATAGCCTTGTGCTGGAGCAGAACATGGCGTTTCCAGGGCCTTATCTGACCCTAGGAACTTGGGATACGGATGGACGGTAAGGGAGGTTTTAAATAAGCAGAAGAGAGAGAAGGGTCGCTGGAGCCATGAATGTCAGGAAGCCCTAGAGTAGACATGAGCAGTAATGAGTCAATGTTGATATAAAGGCCAGAGCCTTGGTTTCTTCATCTGTAAGAAGGAGCTGAGATTACCTACCTCCTGGGCAAGAGTGTCACTGGATTTTTGTCTCTGCTGGAGGTTGTGAGGTTGGAAGAGATGTGAAATCCTTAGGAGGGCTTGGGGGTGGTGCTAGCTAAGAGTTAGAGGAGAGCTGCTTCTGCACAATCAGATGAAACAGGACCCTGCAGAGTGCTGTAATCTCACGGTTCCAGCCCAGCCTCCACCCGCCCCCATTCCAGGGTCTTCCAAAATCAGTGAAACTGAGCTACAAGGCATGGGGGCACTTTCCCAACGGGGTGGTGGTGGTGGTGGTGGTGGTGGGCAGCAGGTCTTCCGAGCTAAATTCCATGGAAAGTAGACAGGTTATTCCAACCCTGCTCCTTGCTGACTCGGGTTTGGGCCAGGAGATTCTGCGTGTCTGGGTGAGAAGAGTGGAGGGTGGGGAAGCTTGGGAGACCTGAGAAAGGCAGCCTGGTTGGGAGTGGAGCTCTGGCTGAGGAGGAAGGACTGGCCCTGGCTTCCCCTCACTCCGCCATGGCCATTGGCCCACCACTGTCCTTGCCCTCTCTCCTATGGAATGGTATTCCTTAGAATGCACTCTTGTGGAAGTATTTAGAGCTCACCCCTGGAAAGGTGCAAGTCTGGCCACAGGGTCCCTGCAGCTCAGAGCCAGTCTGCAGCCACGTCTGTGCCTGGGCTTTTCGCAGCATTTGAGTGGGCACAGAGCTCTGGGCATGTGATCAAGAAAGGTGGGGCCTGCGCTGGGAGTGAAAAATGAGCCCGGCCAGGGGTGGTTAGGGAGAGGAGGACACACTTCCTGTAATAAGACGGATCCTCCACGTTGCAGCTCAGGCCCAGGGTCTACTGCCAGTTACCAAAGTCCCAGCAACTTAGGGCTTTTGTCGGATGCCATCAGCGTGCACGCATTGAAACAGCTTCAGACATATCAAGTCACAGCTACACATACACACAATCACACACGACAAATATAGCTGTATGCACACAGCCTCACACAACAATAACTAAACAAGCAACTATAAACATAATTGCATAGGAGACATAACCACTGACCCTGACATAACCGATACACTGTTACATTTACAGAAGATACACAAAGACAACCACACACATGGGCACACGTGTGCATGCAGACAGTAAGCAGTGCCCAGGCATGCAAAACTACAAACTTAACAGCCACACTTACACATTCAGACGTTATAACATAGGCATCATTCTACAAAGACAAACACATTGCGCTTCTAGCTGCATACCCACAGCTCCACGCCTGGAACAGATACTGCTGGCTACACATCTCATACAGGCGTGCAGAGAGACACGCCTGGCAATACAGTCTTTGCACAAAGCTTTGTGAGCCTGGCTACAAGCAGGGCTCACAGCTGTTCTTCACCATGACCCAGCTACTCAATGTGACAGAGAGACACGTGCCCAGTGGTGAGATGGATCCGGCATAACACTGGTGGTTGCACTTTCAGGAATTTTGCAATCTTGCTATTAAATGCAGCCATTATTTTAAAAATTATAAGCTTGCAATTAAATTATATAAAAAAACAAAGGTAATAAATACTCTGAAATCATCACTTCCTAATTACTGACTACATTTTACTATCATCTGTGGTCTAGAGGTAATTTACTTATATTACATCAATGTGGTGGAAATGCTATATACTGTATTTTTTAAAATTTTTATTTATTCATTTTAGAGAGGAGAGAGAGAGAGAGAGAGAGAGAGAGGAGAGACAGAGAGAGAGAAGGGGGGAGGAGCTGGAAGTATCAACTCCCATATGTGCCTTGACCAGGCAAGCCCAGGGTTTCGAACCGACGACCTCAGCATTTCCAGGTCGACGCTTTATCCACTGTGCCACCACAGGTCAGGCTATATACTGTATTTTTCACTCCATAAGACACACTTTTTCCCCCCAAAAGTGGAGGGAAAAATGCCTGTGCGTCTTATGGAGCGAAAAATACGATATTTTATTAAATATTTTAACACACCATTTGGTTCAGAATATTTTTTTTCGTATTTTCCTCCTTAAAACCCTAGGTGTGTCTTATGGTCAGGTGCGTCTTATGGAGCGAAAAATATAGTACTAGCGTGCCACTCCCCAGCACCTCCTTCAGGTCACCAAGGCATGTGGGTAACTTGAAATTGGCCATGGGAGGAGTATTTACACCAGAAATTGGCAAACAATACAAATCCGGGTGTATTTTTTTTTTCCTTGAGAACCGGTTGTTAAACATTGGCCAGCACACCAGTGTACTTATTCGTGTTGATATTCCATGACTATACGAGTCTGGATAGCTCTATGTTCATACCTACAGAGTTATATCGTGGTTCAAGCCTGAAATTGTCAGAAGTTTGAATCCCAGCTCTGTTCCTTGTAACTTTAGGCAAATTATTTAACTTTTCCATTTTTTGGATTCCTCTTCTGTGAAAGTGGGGTCGTCTATAAAAATGGGGATAGTAATAGAACCTACCTCATAGGGTCATTGTAAGAATTAAACAAGATAATGCACGCAAAATACTTAGAAGAGTGTCCAGCACATAGTAAACCTTTAATTAATGTTACACACAGAGTTATATGCCCACAAATTTACACACACACACAAGCCCACAGGTCACACCTCTGGAAAAAACCTAAGCTCCAAGGGAGGCTGAGGACTGGCAGGCCTTGGGACGTGGTCAGGGAAGCCTGGCAGGAGCATACAGAACACAGTCAGTTGGTGCTCCCCAGGGAACCGAACTCAGGACAGGAGGCAGGGGCTGGCTCCTAGGAAGGGGCTGGGGGAAGGAGCAAGCTGAAATGGGTCAGGAGTGATTCAGGCCCTGGCAGCCAACAGATTTTCAAATCTGAGTTTCCTTCCTTCCCCTCCCAGTCTCCCCTGCCGCCTTCTGCTTTCTGCTGGATTCATTTGTGCAGGGAGCCAAGGCTATGTGCTGAACCCTGAGGTCTCAGAGATTAAAACAGTCCTCTCTACCCAAGAGGAGCGAAAGTGTATGCTCACACAAACACTTGTGCATGAATATTCCTAGCAGCCTTGTTTGTAGTAGGCCCAAACTGGAACTACCGAAAGTCCATCAACAGGTGAATGCATAAACAAATTGTGGTAGTTTGACCTGTGGGGGCTCAGTGGATGAAGCATCGACCTGGAACACTGAGGTTGCTGGTTTAAAACCCTGGGCTTGTCTGGTCAAGGCACATACAAGAAGCAACTACAAGTTGATGCTTCCCGCTCCTCTCCACCCCGCCTTTCTTTCTCTCTCTCTATTTCTCTCTCTTAAATCAATCAATAAAAAAAAATCTAAAAAATTGTGGTATAAACACACAATGGGATAAACGACTCATCAGGAAACAGGACTATTGATATATAGTACAGAGCAACATGGATGAGTCTCAGAATAATTATGCTGCGTGAAGGAAGCCAGACCAGAAGGGGTCTATTACAGTACTCTTGACATACAATCCCTTAGATGCAAGCCCATCTATCATGACAGAAAGCAGAATAGTGGTGGCCTGGGCAGCTGGTTGGGGGTGCAAGGAGGGATGGATTGCCAAGGGGAACTGGGAAACTTCGGGGGGTTATGGCTATGTTCTTATGTTGATTGTGGTGATTGTTTCATGGGTGTGTACATATGTCAAAACTTATCAAATTGCAGCCGACAATATGTCCAATTTATTGTATGTTCATTATACCCCAATAAAGCTGTAAGAAAAAGAAAATCCACAGTCCTTACCCTGCAGTAGCTCACAGTTGAAAAAGATGGGGGGGGGGGTGAGCAAAAAAGGACAAAAGAGAGAGAGGAAACTCATGGACATGGACAACAATGTGCTGATTGCCAGAGGTGGGGAGGTCAGGAGCTGAGGTGGGGGAGTGTTGGGGGGGATAAAAGGTGATGGACAGAGACTTGACTTGACTTGAGGGGGGGTGTGAACACAATATGGTGCACAGAAGAGGTGTTGCAAAATTATGCACCTGAAACCTGTATAATTTTGTTGACCGGTGTCACCCAAATGAGTTTAATTTTTTTTTAAGTTTAAAAAAGAAAGATGAGAAGAGGAAGATATATAGATACAAAAGCAATAATAATAAGTTGCAAAGTAATTAATTTTGGAGGAAGAGATGGGGAAGGGGAGAGCATATTCGGTAGAAGGAACAGCAGAACCAACAGCTAGGGGTCGGGGTGAATGGTTAGGGCTGAAGCCTGGCTCAGAGGGGGCCGGGACCCAGGGTGGGAGGGATGAAGTAGAGAGCTGATCAGGGCCGGAATCTTTTTTTCTCTCTCCTCTTTCTGTCCCTTGCCTGATCCTGTAGCTGGAACAGTCACCTCCCTACCCTTTTCCTCTTACTTCCTACTGAGACCACACAGTGGTCAGAGAGGGCCCTGGGGCAGAACCCAGGGGCCTCAGTCCTCACCTTGGCCTCCCACAGGAAGGGGCCCTCGACCTTCTGAAGAAGCTGAACAGCTGTCAGATGTCCATCCAGCTGCTCCAGGTGGGGTGGGGGTGGAAAGCTTTGGGGACAGTGCTGGGGGCGGGGGCGGGTGTCTGGCTGGGGGGAAAACCTCCAAGGGTGGGGTCAGGGAGCAATTTCCAAGGAAAGGCTGGGGACTCTGGAGGTGCTCTGAGGGTGGAGACAGGCATTTTGGTGGGGACAGCGGACCTTCCAAGCGCAGGGGGCCCTTTGGGTCTGGGAGGAAGACTGGTGTGCTTTCTTTGAATACCCCAATCCCCAAGGCCCTGGGCTTGTGGGATCCAAGAGGTCAATAACCCAGGGAAAAGTCCCCCATTTTTCAATCCTCTGTGTGTTGCCCATATAACCCCCAAACATTACCAGATACTCTTGGCCCTGAAAAAAAAAATCCAAGCTTTAGTAGCCAGAGCTGTGTCATGAGCTGAAACTTGAGCTCAAAGATATGCCTCCACCATATCAGGGGACCGGGATTGGGGCGGGGTCCTCATCATCAGCCAAACCCACAACCACCACCACCACCCCCACCTCAGCTTTAGAATCCATCTGGCTGGTGGGAGAGGGGGAGGGTTGCGTCTGGGGCGCTGGCCCTCACGAAGGATGGCAGGCAAGGGCCTCAGGGATAGGACCAGGGTTATTATCCCAGCCATAGGTTGGGGCTGGGGCTCTGGAGAAGTTGAAGCTAAGGGAAGAGAGTGGTTGAGCCGTGGCAGGTCTTGTCAATTAGAGCAGCCAGTCCGATGGGTCCCTTCCCAGACCAATCCCTAACCCTCTGGCTTTGCAGACAACCAGGATTGGAGTCGCTGTTAACGGAGTCCGGAAGCACTGCTCAGACAAGGAGGTGGTGTCCTTGGCCAAAGTCCTCATCAAAAAATGGAAGCGGCTGCTGGGTGAGAGGGGGCAAGGTCGACCTGGATCACGTTTTCCTCCCAGCACCTGGGACAGGACTGTGCCTGGCTTATATATGTTTGTTGAGTGACTTAATAAATAACAGATGGTCTTTAGTGTGGAGTGACAGTGTTTGTCTATTCAAAGGCGAGATTTGTAGATGTGTAAGAGTTTGTGTACATCTGCCTATGTGTGTATTTCTGTTTGCTTATGTGTTTGTACATGTCTATATATGCAAATATATATGAACATGTGCATAGGTGTGTGTGCAATGCCTTTCTGTCCCCGGGTGTGAGTGTGGATTTGCACACATATGCGCAGATTGTATATGCATCTGTGTATAAATGTGTGTGTGGTGGGGGAGTGTGCCGCTGTCCCTGCCCCTGCCCCATGCTCCTTTTCCCCCAAAGCCGTGCTGGGATCAGCTGAGTGAGCAGTACTGCCACTTTTTGCTTTCAGACTCCCCCACCTCCCACAAAGGGGGGAAAGGAGAGGCAAGAGAAAAAGCCAAGAAGAAAGAAAAAGAACTTGACTGTTCCAGTTGGAAGCTAGAGGCAGGCCTTTCTCCATCAAGAAAAAAACAAGGAGAGCCCAAAGACAGGTATTTTTTTCTGGGATGGAGAGAAGGGGGCTTACACTTGGCGCATCTTCTGTCCACAGTTCTGTTTGTCTGTAACTTCCCTTAATCCTCACCACCCCAGAGGTTGTTATTGTTATTATCTCCCACAGGCCCCCTCTGGAGCTCAACCAGGGGGGCTCACATGACCCAGATAGGAAGAAAAAAAAGAACGACCCAGATAGGCCATCCTTGGCACTGGCTTCATCTAGGAGGACGCAGGGACAGGAAACGCAGTGTTACTGGTACACTCAGAATTCTCATAGGTGATGACACAGTGTCCTTCCAGATGCAGGAGATGAGTGAGAACTGCCTGACTCAGAAACCTGGTGTCCCAAATCGTATAGCAGTCCTACAGACAAAGCTTCCAGGATCCCAGCAAAGGCACTGACCAGATACAGATTCACTGCACTTGGGGCAGCCCAAGAGCTGCGGTTTTTCACTAATTATTTATAGTTCATTCATAGCCCTTCCTGTCTAGACATCATTTACCACTCAGGGCTCATTTGTACGAGAAGCCATGATGCCTAGCAATGCAGCTGACATGCCACGTCGGTCAGGGTTGCAGGTGAATAGTGCTAGGAACTCACTTGCCCAAGAGAGAAGGAAGTGTTTCGTTGGCTCTTCATTCAGAGTTCCCATTTAGTGATGAGAAGGCTGAAGTTCGGGGAGCAGGAACTTTCCCAGGATCACACAACTGTTATGTGACAGAGTGGGAATCCACTCTTTGTCTGTCGGAACCCCAGAAGAATAGAACAGTTGTTTGTCTCAACTCCATGCCCATTCCCCCTCGCTCACCCCAACCAGGGTCCCCAAAATTGCATGACTTTCAGATAGAGCCAGAAAACCTATCTCTCACAATAGATAAAAAGCTTTTCTGGCTGTAAAGATAAGTCCTATCTATTCTGTATGTGACAAGACAGATCACTTCATTCCTTTGGGGGGGATCCTTCATTGTTCATCTAATAGATAAAGCATGGTTCTAGATAATACTAGATAATCTGGACAATACCATCCATGATATATCAACATTTTTAATGTACACACCTTCTCACCCAGTATATCCAGTGTATTAATCACATTAAATTAATCAGATTAAACATAAAGGTGATATGTTCTATGTGGCATTTTTCAGCTGGCATTTCTGAAATAATTTTTCCTCTGAAAAATTTTTTAATTTTTTAAAAAATGAATGTTTGTTATAATCCTATACTCTAAGCCTGACCTGTGGTGGCGCAGTGGATAAAGCGTTGACCTGGAATACTGAGGTCGCCGGTTCAAAACCCTGGGCTTGCCTGGTCAAGGCACATATGGGAATTGAAGCTTCCAGCTCCTCCCCCTGTTCTCTCTCTCTCTCTCTCTCTCATAAAAAAAATGAATAAATAATCCTATACTCTAAGCCTTTTGTGAAAAACACTGTAGGAAATAATGCTATAAGAGGAGTGATTCTTGACCGGGAGGGAGAGAGGCTTCTATCCCACTACTCCCAGTTTTGGTTGTAGGAGTAACTGAGGAGCAGAGGGAGTGCTACAGGCACGGTTCCGGCAAAGCACGGAAGAGTCCTGCACATTGAAGAGCCACTTATTATGTTCAAAATGCAAAGAGGGCCCCAATGGAGAAGTACTGCAGGACAGAACATTTAATGACCTGGGAAAATGTTCACCGAGTCTGAAGAGAAGCTGTGCGCTCTATAGTAGAGATCAGGGGTTGGGAACCTTTTTGGCTGAGAGAGCTATGAATGCCACATATTTTAAAATGTAATTCTGTGAGAGCCATACAACGACCCGTGTACCTTACACATTATCCAATAAAAATTTGGTGTTGTCCCGGAGGACAGCTGTGATTGGCTCCAGCCACCCGCAACCATGAACATGAGTGGTAGGAAGTGAATGGATTGTAATACATGAGATTGTTTTATACTTTTAACGTTATTATTTTTTTTATTAAAGATTTGTCTGCGAGCCAGATGCAGCCATCAAAAGAGCCACATCTGGTTCGCGAGCCATAGGTTCCCGACCCCTGGTATAGATAGCATTATCCCATTAAAAATTTTTTTAAAAATATTTTTAAAAATTGGTTTTAGAGAGAAGGGGGGGAGGAGCAGGAAGCATCAACGCATAGTAGTTGCTTCTCATATGTGCCTTGACCAGGCAAGCCCAGGGTTTTGAACCAGCAACCTCAGTATTCCAGGTCAACACTTTATCCACTGTGCCACCACAGGTCAGGCAGTGTGATCTCATTTTTATAAAAATTAAATAAGTGAATTTTACATAGGAGAAAAGATGAAAAGGATATACATCAGGTTGGTAATGGTGACTATTTTTTTAATAGATTAAGATTGAGAAGGGTTTTTTTCTTAATTTTGCAAATTTCTATTTTGCAAAATAGAAATTTTCTACATGCTTTTCCAATAAAGCATGTATTAATTTTGAAATGAGAAAAAATAATGAATCTATCATTTAAAAATACAAAACTAGCCCTAGCGGTTGGCTCAGTGGTAGAGCGTCAGCCTGGCATGCAGGAGTCCCAGATTTGGTTCCCGGCCAGGGCACACAGGAGAGACACCCATCTGCTTCTCCACCTCTCCCCCTCTCCTTCCTCTCTGTCTCTTCCCCTCCTGCAACCAAGGCTCCATTAGAGCAAAGTTGGCCCAAGAGCTGAGGATGGCTCTATGGCCTCTGCCTCAGGCGCTAGATTGGCTCTGGTTGCAACAGAGCAGCGCCCCAGATGGGCGGAGCATCGCCCCCTGGTGGGCATGCTGAGTGGATCCCAGTCGGGAGCATGCGGGAGTCTGTCTGACTGCCTCCCCATTTCCAACTTCAGAAAAATACAAAAAAATATATTAAAAAAATGCAAAACTATATGTAATTATAATTAAGAGCTTCATGTTCTATATTGTACACGAAAATTTGTAAATTTGTATTGTTGGTCCTTTTTTGTTTTTACAATGATGCTATATTGCTTTTGAAATCAGAATAAATAATAGCACTTAAAAAATAAAATAAACACATCCTGGCTGGCTTGCTCAGTGGATAGAGCATCAGCCCAGTGTATGGATGTTCTGAGTTTGATTCCTGGTCAGGGCACACAAGAGAAGCGACCATCTGCTTCTAATCCCCTCTTTCTCCCCCTTCTCCACCTCTTCTAGTCCTGCAGCCAGTAGCTTGATTGGTTTGAGCATCAGCCCAGGGCACTGAGGATAGCCCCCAGACTGGGGTTGCCAGCTGGATCCCGGCTGGGGCACATGTGGAAGACTGTCTCACTATCTCCCCTCCTCTCACTTAAAACAAATAAACAAAGCCCTGACCAGAAGCTCAGTTAGTTAGAGCAGTGGTCCCCAATCCCCAGGCCGTGGACCAGTACCGGTCCGTGGGCCATTTGGTACCGGTCCGCAGAGAAAGAATAAATAACTTACATTATTTCCGTTTTATTTATATTTAAGTCTGAACGATGTTTTATTTTTTTAAAAAATGACCAGATTCCCTCTGTTACATCTGTCTAAGACTCACTTTTTTTTAAATTTTTTTTATTTTTATTCATTTTTTTTTTTAGAGAGGAGAGAGAGAGGGAGAGAGAGAGAGAAAGAGAGAGAGAGAGAAGGGGGGAGGAGCTGGAAGCATCAACTCCCATATGTGCCTTGACCAGGCAAGCCCAGGGTTTCGAACCAGCGACCTCAGCATTCTAGGTCGACGCTTTATCCACTGCGCGCCACCACAGGTCAGGCATTCTAAGACTCACTCTTGACGCTTGTCTCGGTCACGTGATACATTTATCCGTCCCACCCTAAAGGCCAGTCCGTGAAAATATTTTCTGACATTAAACCGGTCCATGGCCCGAAAAAGGTTGGGGACCACTGAGTTAGAGCATTATTCCTATATGCCAAGGTCGCAGGTCTTATCTGTCAGGGCACATACAAGAATCAACAAATGAATGCATAAATAAGCGGAACAACAGATCAATGTTTCTCTCTCTTTTTTTCTTTCTCTTTTTCTCTCTCTCTCACCCTTCCCTTTCTTCTCTACAATCAATAAATAAAATTTATTTTTTTTTTTTTTTACAGAGACAGAGAGAGAGTCAGAGAGAGGGCCAGATAGGAACAGACAGACAGGAATGGAGAGAGATGAGAAGCATCAATCATTAGTTTTTCGTTGCACATTGCAACATCTTAGTTGTTCATTGATTGCTTTCTCATATGTGCCTTGACCGCGGACCTTCAGCAGACCAAGTAACCCCTTGCTCGAGCCAGCGACCTTGGGTCCAAGCTGGTAAATTTTTGCTCAAACCAGATGAGCTCACGCTCAAGCTGGTGAACTTCGGGTTTCAAACCTAGGTCCTCCGCATCCCAGTCCAACGCTCTATCCACTGCACCACCGCCTGGTCAGGCAATAAATAAAATTTTTAAAAATTAAAAAACAAGAGTGATAAAAATTGGTTGTAGAAATCATGAAAAATATAGAAAAATAGGGGAAAAAATCATTCACATTTTTTTCTTGCTCATTTTGCAAATGTATCCCATTCGGGGAAATCCTAATTGGCATTTGTTCTTCCATGTTGTATTTTGTTTTCCCAAAGGGGTTGGCTGGCAGGAATCCTCTGATCCACAGATCCCAACATGAGTGAACATTTAATGAATATTGCTAGGCCCAGCTGTACCAGTGCAGTCCCTGTGGACATTTATGCTCTAGCTGGTCTGGCCACATCTGGACCACCTGTTTGGTTTTGAGCACTGTGACAAATGAAAGACCAAGATAGGTAGGGGTCTTGTGAGATGAAATTGAAAGATTAGAGGCTGGACTAGTAGGAAAGGAAACCAAATGGGATATGAAGTAAGCTGTAAAATAAGGTTGTAGACATTGGGGTAAAGATGGCAGCCTAGCCTGACCAGGCGGTGGCGCAGTGGATAGAGTGTCGGACTGGGATGCAGTGGACCCAGGTTCGAGACCCCAAGGTCGCCAGCTTGAGCGCGGGCTCATCTGGTTTGAGCAAGGCTCACCAGTTTGAGCCCAAGGTCAAGCCAGGGGTCACTTGGTCTGCTGAAGGCCCACAGTCAGGGCACATGTGCGAAATCAATCAATGAACAACTAAGGTGCCGTAATGAAGAGTTAATGTTTCTCATCTCTCTCCCTTCCTGTCTGTCTGTCCCTATCTGTCCCTCTCTCTGACTCTCTCTGTCTCTGTCACACACACAAAAAAGATGGCAGCCTAAACACATGCATTGCCTTCTGCTCCATCCCTGAATCCCACCAAATGATCAGTAGAGGAGCTTTTTTTATGGCCTCTAAGGACAACAGGTGTGATCAAGGAGACAGTTGGAAAGCAGAAATCTAAGTTCTAGGTTGAACTTGATCACTTACACCCTTAATTTCTGAGTCTCAGTATTGTGGCCTGAAAAATGGGCATCATTACCTAAGTTTTTTCTTCTTAGAAATAAAATGTTTTATTTGTAATATATTTTAATTATATTTATTATTTTAACTATTTTGTATTATACTTATTTTATTATACAGGCAATTACTTGCTCAAGGTAGAAAGTTTTAAAAATATAAATAGAAAAATTAAAAATCATTCATTATCTAGAAGCAAACAGACATATATTTGTATATATAATTATGCATATATTATATATTTTTTATTTTTATATTCATTTTAGAGAGGAGGGAGGGAGAGAGAGAGAGAAAAGGGGGAGGAGCAGGAAGCATCAATTCCCATATATGCCTTGACCAGACAAGTGCAGGTTTTGAACCAGCGACCTCAGTATTCCAGGTCGACGCTTTATCCACTGCGCCACCAAAGGTCAGGCATGCATATATTATAATGTGTATAAATATATCATATAATATATAAAATCACATACCATATTTTTTGCTCCATAAGACACAACTGACCATAAGACACACCTAGGGTTTTAAGGAGCAAAATAAAAAAATTATTCTGAACCAAATGGTGTGTTAAAATATTTAATAAAACACCATATTTCTGCCTGACCTGTGGTGGCACAGTGGATAAAGCATTGACCTGGAATGCTGAGGTCACTGGTTCAAAACCCCAGGCTTGTCCAGTCAAGGCACATATGAGAAGCAACAACTATGAGTTGATGCTTCCTGCTACTCCTCCTGCCTTTCTCTCTCTCTAAAATCAATAAATAAAATCTTTAAAAATAAAGAAAATAAAACTTAAAATAAAAACCAAAACATATTTTTCACTCAAGACGCACCGGCATTTCCCCCTTCACTTTTTTTTTGGGGGGGAAGTGCGTCTTATGAAGCGAAAAATACGGTATATTGCCTTCTAGATTTTACCTATTCATCATCACTACCCATAAAATATTTATTGTATTAATAAAATGGAATTACCTGGCCAGGTATCAGTTGGTTAGAGCATCATTCCAATATGCCGAGTTTGCAGGTTTAATCCCCAGGCAGGGCACATATGAGAATCAACCAATGAATGCATGAATAAGTGGGACAACAAATGAGTGTTTCCCTCTCTGTGTCTCACTCCCTTTCTCTCTCTCTAAAAATCCATTTTTAAAAATAGAATTAGCCTGATCAGGCAGTGGCGCAATGAATAGAACGTCGGACTGGGATGCGGAGGATCCAGGTTCGAGACCCCGAGGTTGCCAGCTTGAGCGCAGGCTCATCTGGTTTGAGCAAAGCTCACCAGCTTGGAACCAAGGTCGCTGGCTCGAGCAAGGGGTTACTCGGTCTGCTGAAGGCCCACAGTCAAGGCACATATGAGAAAGCAATCAATGAACAACTAAGGTGTCACAATGAAAAAACTGATGATTGATGCTTCTCATCTCTCTGTTCCTGTCTGTCTGTCTCTATCTATCCCTCTCTCTGACTCTCTCTCTGTCTCAAAAAAAAATTAGAATTATACTCCAAATACTATTTTGTAACCTTTCCACATTTATTTATTTCAACAGTAGAGGTCATCTTTTTTTTAAAAGATGTTTTATTTTGGGGGGACTTTATTCATTTTAGAAAGAGAGAGAGAGAGAGAGAGAGAAGTGGGGGAGGAACAGGAAGCATCAATTCCTGTATGTACCTTGACCAGGCAAGTCCGGGGTTTCAAACTGGCTACGAGGTCAATGTTTTATCGGGCAAGATTTTTTATTGATTGATTTTAGAGAGAGGAGAAAGAGAGGTGGAGGGGGGAGCGGGAAGCATCCACTCATAGTTGCTTCCTGTATGTGCCTTGACCTGGCAAGTCCAGGGTTTCAAACCGGCAACCTCAGCATTCCAGGTGGATGCTTTATCCACTGAGCTCTCACAATTCAGGCAGTAAATCATATTTAGTGTAAAAAGTTTAGGAAAGCAAACACAAAAAGAGAATAATAGAAACAACCAGTTAACATTTTGATGTATGTCTTTCTCTTCTTTTAAGAACATATAAACATATGTTCTTAATAAAGTTGAAAGCACACTCTATGTACGGTTTTGTAACCAGCATTTTACATTTAACAGCACCTTGAACGTCTCACTGGGAGGTGTTGTTCATGCTCGCGTACTGTTCACAGCATGGCGCTCTGACGATGGGGAGCTGTCACTGGGGCTGAGCGGAGAGTGGGATGGTTGTCTCGCCACCTTGCTAGGTGAATCTAGTTGGCAAGGGTCCTATTATGGCTCAATTGGTGAACTTCTTTTCTTTTTAGTTTTCTTAATAATTTATGATATAAACACTATAACCACATTTGTAAAATTAAAAATAAGAATTACAAATATTTGCCTCTAGTGTGCCACAATCCAACAAATGAAGCAGTTTTGTTTTTCTTTAAGTGAAAGGAGGGGAGAGAGTGAGGCTGACTCCCCAGTCAGGATCCACTTGGCATCCGCCATCTGGGGCTGATGCTTAAATCAACCAAGCTATCCTCAGTGCCCAGGGCTGATGCTCGGACCAACCGAGCCACTGGCTGTGAGAGGGGAAGAGAGAGAGAAGGGGGAGAGGAAGGGGAAGAGATAGTTGCTTCTCATGTGTGCCCTGACCCGGGATAGTACCTGGGTTGTCCACACACTGAGCCCACACTCGATTCACTGAGCCAACCAGCCAGGGCCAAATGAAGCAGTTTTAATTGTTTCCTCTTTCCTTCCAGTCCTGAGCTACTCACATACGTAATTTTTTTTCACTTCTGTAGGTGGAATGTACCAACTGCTCTGTTCTTATTTATTTATCTTTCTGTTGTATTCTAGGCATTTTTTTTCACGTTCCTAAATAGTTTTCATAATGATCATTTACAATAACTGCAGGACAGTTCTGGTTTGTTCTAAAAAGAGTAGCAAGGAGGAAGGGTCAGAAAATGGCGAGGTTTGGGTATAGAGGTTCATGTCTTCTCTCTTTTCTCCGCCTGTAAGATTTCCAGCTTCCTACTCTGGTCTGCACGTGTTCATCTGCATGGGCACTCGGGGAAGAACTCCACACAGGAGCTCCAGAGCCTGGTGTGGGATGGGAGGGGCATGTGAAGGGGGGTATCACTTCCCCTCTCCTTTGCTGCTGTCTCCCCGGTGTTCAAGCTGGAGTGAAGGTCTAGAGATGGACGGGTCTGGTCCACAGGGTGATGAGGGTTTGCCCCTAAAGCTGCCTCACCTCCTGTCTCTCAGATCATCTGGAGGATAAGGTGGTTGCTGGAAATCCGTGCAGAGACATTGCACTGTCTGGACAAGAAATCAGATGCCTGGGATTATGGAGCATCAGGATTTCTCTGTGCTGGGAACTGCTGTAGGGACATGAATGATCTAATGTCTCCTCCCAAATAGCCAAAGACATAGATTCTTGTCTTCTCGTTTGACAGGTGAGGGAACTCGGTGCTCAGAGAAAATGACCTGCCCCGGAGGCAGAGCTGGGAATACAACTCATGTCATTGCCTTCCTTTTTGGAATGATAAATGTTACATGTTTGTATGTATGTAGAAGAAGATCTGAAGGAAAGACATTAAACTTAATAGTTGTTACCACTGGGCGGGTGTATTTTCCCACTTATTTAGTTTTTGTATTTCTGTACTGTTAGACTTCACAGCACTTGACAACAAATATTTACAGAGCACCTGCTCTGTGCCAGGCGCTAGTCTATTTGCTTGGGATAAATAGGTGAATATATTAGATTGCGTTCCCCAGAAGACTTGGATTCTGGTGCAGGGGGTTATTTGGGAAGTGATTTCAGGAAATACAGATAGTGGAGTGAGGAAGCGAGACGGGGAAGGGGAGGAAGTGTGATAGTGAGCTGGTTGCTGCTGTGGGTGGGCGACCAGGGCTTAAATCCTGTTTGGGAATCCTGTGTGACTGGAGAACACCTCGGGTTGACCCACTTGAGGGCCGAGGAATATGGGGCGTGTATCCACCCAGCACCACCAGCCTATTGGCCTGCTGGTGCTAACTGGAGCAGAGAATGCCCTCAGGCAGACTGCGCCTCGGGGTGCTTGCAGGAGAAGGTCCTTGTGTCCCAGAACTGGGAGCATGAGCGCCCAAGGGTCATGGGCTCAGCCAGGACTGTGTCCATCATGGTGAACAAAAGCCACCGAACTCTGCTCTTGCGACATTTACATGGAAGGAAGTGGTTGGACAATACGTATATATATATATATATACACGTAAAAAGTAAGAAGAGGCCCTGGCCAGTTGGCTCAGTGGTAGAGCGTCGGCCTGGTGTGTGGAAGTCCCGGGTTCGATTCCCAGCCAGGGCACACAGGAGAAGCGCCCATCTGCTTCTCCACCCCTCCCCCTCTCCTTCCTCTCTGTCTCTCTCTTCCCCTCCCGCAGCCAAGGCTCTATTGGAGCAAAGATGGCCCGGGCGCTGGAGATGGCTCCGTGGCCTCTGCCCCAGACGCTAGAATGGCTCTGGTCGCGACAGAGCGATGCCCCGGATGGGCAGAGCATCGCTCCCTGGTGGGCATGCCGGGTGGATCCTGGTCGGGCGCATGCGGGAGTCAGTCTGACTGCCTCCCTGTTTCCAGCTTCAGAAAAATACAGAAAAAAAAAAAAAAAGTAAGAAGATTATGGTCTGTTAGAACAGTGGCCCCCTACCTTTTTTGGGCCATGGGCCGGTTTAATGTCAGAAAATAGTATTTTCACGGACCGGCCTTTAGGGTGGGACGGATAAATGTATCACGTGACCGGGACAAGCGTCAAGAGTGAGTCTTAGACAGATGTAACAGAGGGAATCTGGTCATTTTTTAAAAATAAAACATCGTTCAGACTTAAATATAAATAAAACAGAAATAATGTAAGTTATTTATTCTTTCTCTGCGGACCAGTACCAAATGGCCCACGGACTGGTACTGGTTCGCAGCCCGGGGGTTGGGGACCACTGTGTTAGAAGGTGATACCATGTGTCGGCCTGGCGTGCAAAAGTCCCGGGTTCGATTCTCGGCCAGGGCACACAGAAGAAGCACCCATCTGCTTCTTCACCCCTCCCCCAGTCCTTCCTCTCTGTTTCTCTCTTCCCCTCCTGCAGCCAAGGCTCCATTGGAGCAAAGATGGCCCGGGCGCTGGAGATGGCTCCGTGGCCTCTGCCCCAGGCGCTAGAATGGCTCTGGTCACGACCGAGCGACGCCCCGGATGGGCAGAGCATCGCCCCCTGGTGGGCGTGCCGGGTGGATCCCGGTCGGGCGCATGCGGGAGTCTGTCTGACTGCCTCCCCGTTTCCAGCTTCAGAAAAATACAAAAAAAAAAAAAGAAGAAGGTGATACCTGTGTTGGAATTAAAAGGAGAGCTAGGTAAATGAGCTGGGGTGTGGAGGTTGCAATTTACAGATTAATTTTATAAAAATACATTGTTGTATCAAGAGGAATGTAGCTACACACTTGAAACCTATATGCCCCTATTAACCAATGTCACCCCAATAATTTAATTAAAAATCACTAAGTGGAAAAAACCCCACAAAATAAACTGGGAAAAAAAGGATATAGCTACTACATGCATTTTGAAAAATGGGGGGAAAATGTCAGCTATAATGCTGTCAGCCTACTATTATCATGGTGAGCATATGGGGGTGTATTATCTTTCAATCTTTTTCCTCCTCAGCATTTTCTTGCAAGACTTCAGGCACAGTATACAGGGGTTCTCGGGTTATGCCAATCTTGATTTACGACGTTTCGAGTTTACTATGCTCATTAAAAAAATCGAGACGTAAGTGTTTCGGCTTACACTGTTAGCGTTGTACTTTTTTTTACACTCAATTTTTGTCATTTTTTTTCTGGTACTACAGTACAGTGTACAGTACAGTATATTTATGTCCTTTTTCTGTGGCTTAGTTGTGTTTTTATGTTCTAGATTATGATTTTACAGCTGTGTTAGGATAGGTAAGTGACTTAGGCCAGGGAGTGTTTTGACTTACACCAAAATTCGGGTTACATCACTGTCGTAGGATCAGAACAGTGTTGTAACCCGAGGGCCCCCTGTGCATCTAATTTTGTATCCTGCTTCTCCACTTGTCATTTTAGCTCAGCTCTTCTATCTCCAAGGCCCGCGTTCTTCTCCTCTCCTCCTAAGGTGCCTGCACATGAGGCTGGGGATGATCTCCAGCTCCTCTTGAGACTAGGCAGTCCCAGGAATTCCAATCTCTGTGGGCTCCAGCTAACCAAGGCCGACCTGACAGCCAGGAGGAGAAGGACCTTCTGAGAATTAGCTATTCATAACTAGTAGTACATTACGTAGCACATGTAACATATCTGGTACACATTCTGTTTCCTTCTCTTGTATTGCTTCATTGGTTGGAGGGTAGGTGACAGCGATCAACCAGCACCACCTGGAGCTTCCTCTCCCGGGAGCAGTGGTCCAGGTGGGCTCTATCATCCTCAGCCCAGCAGGCCTGGCTCCAGGATGCTTTCTCCCTGCTGCTGATCTCTCTAGATCAGTAGTAATGTGAGCCTAGGAGAGAGTCTCATTTCTGATTTCTCTTCTTTCAGGAGAGATTCTGTGGATTCCAAGTCTTCAGGTACTTCATCCCCAAAAAGACCATCGATGGAAAGGTAAGGAGGCCACAGACTTCTCCACCCCAGAGGTCCTATTCAGCGTGTTCCCTCTCTCTGCTTTAATGTGGGAGCCTGAGGCGGGGGAAGGAGGAAACCTCATATGTTACCATGCTTCCAAAATCTAGGATCCACACAGTAAGACTAAGCAGGAAGGAAGAGAGGTTGGGGGACTGGATGAAAGAGGTGGAGGGGGCCTGACTTGTGGTGACACAGCGGATAAAGCATTGACTTGGAATGCTGAGGTCACCGGTTTGAAACCCTGGGCTTGTCTGGTCAAGGCACAAATGACAAGCAACTACTACAAGCTGATGCTTCCCACTGCTCCCCACCTTCTGTCTGTCCCGTTCTCCTCTCTCTTAAAAAAAAAGGGGGGGGGAAGGAAAAGGAAAAGATAGAGGGATTTAGAGGTACAGATTGGTAGTTACAAAATAGTCATAGGGATGCAAAATACAACAGAGAAAATATAGTCAATAATATTGTAATAACTATGTCTGGTGCCAGGTGAGTACTGGAAATATCAGGGGGAACACTTTGTAAAGTAGATGATTGTCTAACCATTATGCTACATGACTGAAACTAATCCAAAATAATAGTGAGTGTAAACTGTAATTGAAAAAAATTTTAATAAGTAAATATTTTTTAAAAAAGACTAAGGGGACCCCTGAATCAGAGGTGTGGCTCCTTCATAGGGGGCTAACCAGTCACTGTTGTCCCAACACTGTCTGGGGAATATTCTCAAGGTTAGCAGAGAGGACGGAGGCCTTGAGAGCATGTATCTGGAGTGGGATCTCTGGTTTGGGTCTGAACTGGTTAGGATATCTACCCGAGAATAGCATATATCATCAAGTCATTCATTCATCAAATATTTACTGAGGGCCTACTATGTGCCAGGAACTGTTCTTGGTGCCAAGGATACAGCAGTGAACAAAAGAAGCAAAACTCACTGCAGCCATGAGACCTATGTTCTAACGGGAAACAGCGACACACATATGAAAATTATACAACGGTTTAGAAAGTGACAAGTACTATGGAAAACAATAGAGCAGGCAAAGGGGATTAGGGAAAAATGGTCATTGGGGTGCTCAGAAGAGCCCTTGTTGAGGACGTGACCTTTGAGCAAAAGCTTAAGAAGATGAGGGAGCTCTGGCCGGTTAGCTCAGTCGGTTAAGAGCATCATCCCAAAACGACAAGGTTGTGGGTTTGATCCCTGGTCACAGCACATACAGGAGCAGCTCGATGTGCCTGTCTCTCTCTCTCTCTCTGCCTCTCTCCAAAAAATAAATTTAATTTAATTTAAGAATTAAAAAAGAAAGAAGATTAGAGAATTAGCCCTGCAGACATTGGGGTCATCCAAACCTAAGTGCATAAGTGAGGGGGAGAGGTAAAGGATGAGTGAAACAGGAGCCACTGGAGGGTATTAAGTGCGTAAATTATGTGATCAAACATCAAAGTCGCTCTGGCTGCTGTGCTGAGCATGCGTTGTCAGGGCAGAAGTAGAGAGACCAAGAGACGATTTCGATTATTTCAGACAAGATATGACTGTGGCTCAGGGTGGCAGCAGGTGGGGAGAAGGGGTGGACTTCACTGCAGATACATTTTAAAATCAGAGCTGACTGGGTATCCTGACAGATTGGATGTAGAGCACAAGAGAAATAAAAGAGTCAGGGTGAGTCCGAGACGTTTTCTGTGAGCACCTATCTGCACGGGTGGAGTTGCCATTAATTGGTGGGGGGGAAGGGGCTGTGTAGACCAGGCTGCAGTGGGAGGCCCAGAGTTCAGGTTGAGATACGTTGGATTTGAGGGTGCACTCGTCATTCAGATGGAGAAGTTGAATGAGCAGTTAGGTGATACTAGCCTGGAATTCAAGAGGGAAGTCTGGGTCCGAAGTACACATTAACACGTAGCTCGCCTTTGAAGCTGGGTGAGATCACTATGGCGAGATTGTGGGTGAAGAAGTGAGTGTGAATTATAGTCCAGGAGGGACTTCAGAGGTCAAAGCAGGAGAAGCAGGGCCAACAGAGAGCAGGACAGGCCAAGAAGTGGGTTGGAGGTGGATCAAAGTAGATGATCAGGGTTCAGGGGCCATACTGAATGGTTGGGACAACCAGGTGGGACAGTAAGGTTGGCTTCTAGGCAGGTATGAGTGTGAGATGCACAGCTACTTTAGGCCTAAGATTACCAAAGGAAAGGAAAGAAGAGGCATAAAAATTAGGTTGCATAAGGCTTTTTGAGGATTTAACAGGCCTGAGATGTTGACGGGCTGTTGTCTTGCCCAATTCCAACATGGCAGCTGGATGCCAGCACCAGCTGATGAGTGAAGGCTCTCAGAGTGCTGCTTGGAGAGGGAGTCTGGGGCTGCATCCTGCCTCTGCAGAAGAGAGTTCTGTGGTCCATTAGTAATGTCTGCCATGAGTGAGGCTTAGGAGGCTCTGGTGTCATTCTGGCCCTAAACCACCCATTCTCAACAGAGGATCATTTAGAAATTTGTGGAAGCTTTTCTGATTGTCACTATGACTTGGGGGGTATCTTAGTCAGCTGGAGCTGACTGTAACAAAATATCACGGACTGATTGGCTTAAACAACAGACATTTATTTCTCATAGTTCTGGAGTCAGGGAAGTCCAAGATCAAGGTGCGAGCTGATTCAGTTCCTGATGAAGGCCCTCTTCCTGGTTTGCAGATGGCCACCTTCTTGCTCTGCCTGCACATGATTGTGGGGGGAGTGCCCTCGGGCCCTTCCTCCTCTTCGTATAAGCACTATAGTCCTATAATGGGCTCCCACTCTCATCTAAACCTAATTATCTCTCAAAGGCCTCACCTCCAAATACTACCACACTGGTGGTTAGGACTTCAACATATGGATTTCGGGGGATACAAATATTTTGTCCATAATGGGAGTGGGGGAGGAGCACTATGGCATTCAGTGGGCAGGAGTCAGAGATGTTAAACAACCTGGAGCATGGAGGGCAGCCATGTGTAATGAAGGATTGTCCTATCTCAAAATGAAACACCACCAATCCAGTTCTGGGTTTGATGCTATAATATAAACATTCAACCTTTATGGAAGGATTTATACCTACCTTCAGGCTCCTCTCCTGACTGCCTGTGGCCTTGAAGTCTCCTGGCTCCCTCCCATAATGTCATTTTCAGCTGGTTCAGTATTGGGAGTGGGCAACCCGAAGGGACAGAAGAAAATCTTGTAAATTCATTTTATCTACCACCCAGACTGTTTCCTGCACTCTCTGCCTCTCATCTTTCTCTTCCATTCATCCATCCATCCATTCCTTGCAAACAATATCCTCCGGGGCTCAAGGTCATGTGTACACCCTGAAGGCACATCTAGGCGGCACCGCTACCTGGCCTCAGCTGCTGTTTCTGGAAATGCAGGCCCCGTGTGCCATGTCTTCCAGCTTTTTTTTTTTTTTTTAATTTACTTTTTTATTGATTTTAGAAAGAAAGGAAGGGAGAGAGAGAGAGGAACATCGATCTGTTCCTGTATGTGCCCTAACCTGGAATTGAACTGGCAACCTCTGCACTTCAGGCCGATGCTCTAACCTACGGAGCTATCCAGCCAGGGCAATGTCTTCCAGCTTTGTAAGGGACTCTGGGCAACTATATTTTTCACAGGAGACTCCCAATTTTAAATATTTTTTTCTAAGACAGCAGGGCAGATAAAATGTATTTGTAATAACCCAGCTTGCAACTTCTACGGCCAGGCAAAGATTTAAATTTATGATCTCTGCCTTCATACAGCTATTTACTAGTGTAGAGGCAGACACAAAAAAATACTTGGTTTTTTGAAGATATAATGCCCAGTGGGAACATCAGAAGGGTGTGGTGTTTCATTATGATTTGAGAAGTCAGAGGAGACTTCATGGAAGAAATTGACAGATGAATGAATAGGAGTTTGCTTGGTAGACAAGACAAGAGAGGCCGTCTCAGGCAGAGGGAATGGCACGTGCAAAGCTGTGGCAGCATGAGTGCGCATGGCACTCTACGAACTGTAGACAGAGTACCAGGGAACAGACCACAAAGGGCGCCACTGTGCGAGGGTCGATGGTCCCCCTTTATCAGCTGCCCTAGGACCAAGCTATAAGAATTGGTTGACTTGTTTCTACCTGAGCAGTTACAAGTACTTGATGGTGCAGTAACTGAAACGCCCTCGAGGAGGCGTGCAAGAGCAGTAAGCCAGGCCTCCTGGTGCCTCTGCTCTGACCTGGGGCGGGAGGATTTTCTAAGAGCTTGGTGGTGGTATCAGACCACAGGCTAGCGCTGACGCTGACACATCCGGGAAGCGAAGAAAGCTGTGATCCATCCGAGCCCCCACCACTACCGTCACCAGTGATGCCTTTTCTGCAGTTTGACTCAGTTCCCAGTTCTGTGCATTGACAGCACAACGAGTGTGGCTGCCTGAAATGCCACCTGGAAATGAATTGCAGCCAAGAGGAGGACTGGGGGTGCCCTGCCAGGAAGGTGGGGGGCAATGCAACAAGCAGCCTAGCCTTGCCCAGGTAAGAGGATTCTGCAAAACTCTGTCTTTTAGAAACACAGTGAAATGTATAGAAAAGAATTTGGGGGGCAGGCAGAACTAGATTTGTAGTCTGACTCTGCCGTCTGCTAGCTGGCTGACCTTGGACAAGTCAGTTCAGCTCTCTGAGCCTCAGTCTATTGACCTGTAAAATGGGGATAATTATGACCTTTCAAAGTTGTTGTGAGTATCAAATGAGGTAATGAAATGCTTAGCACTGTTCCTAATCCTTGTAAGTGCCCAATAAGTACATAATGTTTAGTAATAATACTCACGCTTAATGTGGTAACCTATGTAAATTGCCTAATACTTCATCACTAGAACTCTCTTAGGTGCTTTAATCCTCTTAACAACTCTGTAAGATGGATACAATAGTTATTCCCATTTTACATGTGAGAAAACTGAGGCACCTAGAAATGAAGGTACTCACCCAAGGTCACCTAACTTCAAAGTGGTGGCATCGGGCCTTGAACCTGGGAGTTTCACTTTGAAACTTGGGTTCTTAATATTTATACCACCTCAGTGGTGACATTCCCTAAATGACAATGTTATGACTGTTGTTTGCTGTTATGCCTTCTTCCGAGCAGTATCCTCAGGTGCCCCCTGGGCATTCCCCAGTGCTGAGCCCTAGACGTTGAGGATGTGGTGACGGGGCCCACGGGTCAGTGGAGGGTAGGCCAGCGCCAGGAAGAATCTGGAACTCCATCACAGTTGTAGGAAATGAGTTGGCCCAGGTCATAGGAATTGACGGAGACTGGCTCAGAGAGAGATCCTTCTCTTAAGTCACTGGCCTTCCAAAGAGGACCAGCCCCCACCCAGCTCATCTTTGGCTAGACTCCTCGCATGTACCTTTCATCTCTCTGTGGCCAGCTCCCTCAACTCATTCTGTATTCATTCATCAACAAAAGTTCATCAAGTACCTACCTAAAGCACTGGTACAGGTGCTGGAAGACAGGGGAGAGCCAGCCAGTGGGGTCCCTATACTGTGGAACCTGTAATCTGGAGATGGAGGCAATGTTTATAAACACATAAACAAGTTAATTATAGACTTGGATAAGTGCTGTGAATGCAAGAAATTAGGTCATGTGCTAGGGCAGGGACAGTCTGCTTGGCTAAGGTGGTCAGGGAAGGCCTCCTTGAGGATGTGATCTTTGAGCTGAGGCCTGACTGATGGGAAGGAACCAGTCAGAAAAATCTAGAGGAGTAAGGGCCATACAAAGGCACTGTGGTGGAATGACAGGTGTTTTTAAGGAACAGAAAGAAGGGCAATAAAGGCTTCAGTTAGCAGTGAGGACAGTGTTGCATGAGATGAGATCAGATCAGAGGGGAGGCAGGGGCCAGATGTGGAGGGCTTGGAAGCTACAGTGAGGAGTTTGACTTTGTGCTGAAAATAACTGGAAGTCATTAATGTCAGAAGCAGGAGAGTAATAGGATCAGGTGTGAGTTTTTGAAAGTTCCTTTACCCCTGCCAAGCTGCTGTATGGTGAATACATTGTAAGCAGGCCAAGAGGATGCAGGGAGACTGTCCTTGGGGCTCTCATAGCTGTGCAAGGGAGAGCCCAGTGGCCAGGATGAGAGTTGGGTGCAGAGAGATTCATCTTGGGAACCTGCAACCCCTAAGACTTCCCAGTTTATACCTTTCCCAGCCTCCCCTGACCCACACCTTTCCCTCCAGCTGAAATCTGACTCCAGGAGAGAGCTGGTTAGATTGCAGCTCCTCCATCCCTGTGCCTTGCTGCCAGGCCACCCAGTTGTCAGGCAGGGTTGGGTAGAGTCAGAGGCGGATTAAGGTTGGTTAAGGCTGGTTGAGGCCCCAGGCGCAGAAGAAAATGTTGGGTCCCTTAAAAAAAAGAGAGAGAGACAGAAAATAAAAATACATGTTAACCATATTTTTAAGTAAATAACAGATATTATGTACTATTAATGTTAAAATTGCACATAGGAAACCAAACTCAGTGTCATTAGAAAAAAGTGTAAAGTTGGGGTTTTGTGGGGCCTTCAGAAGTCGGGGCCCAGGGCGCACTCCTGGTGCACCCGCTATTAAATCTGTCTCTGGGTAGAGTTCAGGATGTTAGTCTTAGAAGAGTAAAGTTCAAATGGCATTTTAAAAATATGTAAAAACTAGGCCCTGGCCGGTTGGCTCAGTGGTAGAGCGTTGGCCTGGCATGCAGGAGTCCCGGGTTCGATTCCCGGCCAGGGCACACAGGAGAAGCACCCATCTGCTTCTCCACCCCTCCCCCTCTCCTTCCTCTCTGTCTCTCTTCCCCTCCCGCAGCCAAGGCTCCATTGGAGCAAGGTTGGCCCGGGCACTGAGGATGGCTCTATGGCCTCTGCCTCAGATGCTAGAATGGCTCTGGTTGCAACGGAGCAACGCCCCAGATGGGCAGAGCATCGCCCCCTGGTGGGCATGCCGGGTGAATCCCGGTGGGCGCATGTGGGAGTCTGTCTGACTGCCTCCCCGTTTCCAACTAAAGAAAAATACAAAAAATAAATAAATAAATAAAAATATGTAAAAACTAGAGGTCCCTTTGGAAAAAGTTTTTCGGAATTCAAAATATAAACCTTAGCCTGACTGGTCATAGTGCAGCGGATAGAGTATTGACCTGGGACACTGAGGTCTCAGGTTTGAAACCTCAAAGTCACCAGCTTGAGCACAGAATCATTGACATGATCCCGAGGTTGCTGCCTTGAGCCCAAAGGTTGCTAGCTTGAACCCCAAGGCCTCTGACTTGAGCAAGGGGTTACTGGCTCAGTTTGCGCTCCATCCCCTGGTCAAGACAAGTATGAGAAACAATCAGTGAACAACTAAAGTGCCACAACTATGAGTTGATGCTTCTCATCTCTCTCCATTCCTCTCTCTCAAAAAATTATACACACACACACACACACACACACACACACACACACACACACACCCTGTAAGAGCAGAGCCTTCCCTCCCCAGCTCACCCCACTCCTGTGGCAGCACTGAGACACCTTGGAGGAACCTCAAGGCTCCAAAGAACACATCAATCACAGAGGTCCAAGGGCATCTGTGGTGACAGAGGGGATCCAAGGTCAGGCCAAACAGCAAGGGTTGGGAGATGGAAAGGTCACTGGCAGTATTTACATTGAGGAGTGCTCAGAGGGGTGGATGGGATTCTTTCATAACCCCAGCTTTTTAACACAGGGAAGTCTGGGCTACTCTGTCAGCCTCACTGTCAGACACAGCTCTTTGGGCCTGATTTTTCAGAAGCCCATCATCATCTTCCTGAAGGGAAGAAGTGCATCCATAGCTCCAGGGCTGCCTGGTGCAGCTGCCCAGCTGTGCTTTGCTTTCGGTGTCCAACTCCAGGAGGTACCCAGAAAACAATGGGAATGGCGCCCCCTGGAGGTAGGAAACACAGCAGCCCTTTGGGACCTTCCACAAGGGATCAGTATGGTAAGACCCTGGAGTGGAGGGAGGAGGGGTCCCTAATTTCTTCCACTCTGGTGAGTCAGTTTTCCCTAGGACGCATGCGGGCTGGGCTGCCTAACAGATCCTGATGGATTACTGAAAGAGAAGACTGAGAAGAGCCAAGAGTTGAAGGCAGAGATAAGTTGACTGCCCTTCCCAAGAGCAGTGCAGAAACAACTCGGAAAGGGAGGGAGTTGTACAACTATCACTCCATCCTCTCATCTGTAAAATGGGGCCAGCAACTTGTGAACTATCAGGCTTGCTAGGAGGAATAAATAGCAAAAGGCAGTAAACGGTGGCTTTTATACTTACCATCCTTGACAAGCCCAAGAATTTGGCCAAATCTTTTCTCTCCAGTTCCCTCACCCTCACGTTCCAGCTGCCCTGAGCCCCTCAACATTGCCCATGCAAACTATGAACTTTCACACTTCCATGCATTTCTGCCAAGAATGCATTTTCCCTTCTGCTCCTCCAGTGGCCAACCCTGCTACCCATCCCTTGCTGAGTTTCTTGGACCAAATTCCATCATAGAAGACCTGTTTGATCTTTCTTAAACCATGTGGTAAGTTCTGGTATCATAATCCTGATTGTCACAGGCCACCACCAGGATCCTATAGGATGCCTCTCATTGCATCATCTAGCATCCTCTGCACAAGAACACAAAAGGAACCAACAAACAGTTGCAAATTTGAACCTTGGCCTGTTTATTTTTTTGGCTGCATTTATCATTACTTCATCCTTTTAAAAATATTTTTTATTGTGGTAAATATATGTAACAAAATTTGCCAGTTTAACCTTTTTTTAGGATGGAGGCAGGAAGGCAGGGAGGCAGAGAGACAGGCTCCCACATATGCCCTGACTGGGATCCACCCAGGAAGCCCCTTACAGAGCAATGCTCTGCCCATCTGAGGCAGCTGCTCTGTTGCTCAGTAACGGAGCTATTTTACGCCTAAGGCGAGGCCATGGAGCCATCCTCAGTATTTGGGGCCAGCTTGCTTGAATCATTCAAGCATGGCTATGAAAGAAGAAGAGAGAGAAAAAAAAAGGGGGAGGAGGAGAGGTGGAGAAGCGGATGATTGCTTCTCTGTGTGCCCTGACCAGGAATTGAACCTGGGACTTCCACGTGCCGATCTGATGCTCTACCACTGAGCCAACCAGTCAGGACTTATAATTTCAAATGGATTAATATTTACTAAATATGGCCCTGGTTAGATAGCTCAGTTGGTTTCTCTCTGTCTCTGTCTCTTTCCCCCCTCCCTCTCTCCCCTCCTCTCTTTCTAAAAATCAATCAGTCAACCAATCAAGATTTAACAAATGTATAAAACAGGTTATTATTGCATATTTCAGGTTTTCTGGCTACTCTTTTATTTTTTAGATTTTATTTATTTATTTATTTTAGAGAGAGAGAGAGAATGAGAGCGGGAGGAAGGGAGACAGATGAGAAGCATCAACTCACAGTTGCGGGACTTTAGTTGCTCATTGATTGCTTCTCATATGTGCCAAGCCAGCGACCTTGAGGTTTTGAACCAGGGACCCCAGCATCCCAGGCTGATACTCTATCCACTGCACCACCACCAATCAGACTATTTATTGATTTTCTTTTTAGAAAGAAGAGAGAGAAAGAAAAAGGGGAGGAGGAAAGGAAGGCATCAACTTCTAGTTGCTTCTTAGTTGTTGTAGTTGCTTCTCCTATGTGCCTTGATCAGGCAAGCCCAGGGTTTTGAACTGACAACCTCAGCATTCCAGATCATTTCTTGTTTTGTTTTGTTTTGTTTTTAGTATTTTTTTGAAGTGAGAAGCAGGGAGGCAGAGAGGCAGACTTCTGCATGCACCCAACCAGGATCCACCCAGCAAGCCCACTGGGGGGCGATTCTCTGGCTATCTGGGGCATTGCTCCATCGCAACTGGAGCCATTCTAGCCTCTGAGGTGGGGGCCATGGAGCCATCCTCAGCACCTGGGCCAACTTTGCTCCAATGGAGCCTTGGCTGAAGGGGGAGAAGAGAGAGATAGAAAAGAGAGGAGAGAAGGGTGGAGAAGCAGATGGGCGCTTCTCCTGTGTGCCCTGGCTGGAAATCGAACCTGGGATTTCCAGACACTGGGTCAACGTTCTACTGCTGAGCCAACTGGCCAGGGCCTCCAGGTTAATGTTTTATCCACTTCATCACCATAGGTTAGGTTGGGCTACTCTTAAACATTGAACTTACTATATAGATTTTGTTATTGTGGTAAAATATACGTAACATAACATTTACTCATTTTAATCATTTTAAGTGTACAGTTCAGTGGTGTTAAGTACATTCACTTTGTTGTACAACCATCACCACCATTTATTTCCAACACCCTTCCATCATCCCAAACTGAAACTGTACCTGTTAAACCTTAACTCCCCAAGTCCCCTCCTTCTGCTCCTAGAAACCACCATTCTACTTTCTGTCTCTATGAATTTGACTGCTAGATGTCACAAGTAAGTGAAATCATATAGTATTTGTCTTTTGTGACTGGCTTATTTCACTTAGCACGGTATCTTCAGTGTTCATCCATGTTGTGGCATGTTTCAGAGTTTCATTTCTTTTTTATGGCTGAAGAGTATTGCACCATATGTATATACCACATTTTGTTTATCCACTCATCCATCAGTGGACAGCTGGGTTTCTTCCACCTTTTAGTAGCAACCCACTGACAACAGGAAGACAAGAGGCCTGTCTGAGCCATCAGCATAATTACCACTCATAATTGTCAATTTTTTTTAAAAAAGTTTTTCTCATTATACAAGTAGATATATGTTTCATAGAAGACTTAGAAAATAAATATAAGAAAAAGAAGAAAATTAAAATATATAATCCCATCTGAGAGAGATAATTGTTATTAATCTGAATGTTATTGACTCCTCCCTCCCCAAATTCACATGGTGAAGCCCCAGCTCCCAATGTGACTGAATTTGGAAGTATGGCCTTTATGGAGGTAATTAAGGTTAAATGATGTCATATGGGTGGAAGCCTGATCCAATAGTAGTGTCATCACTCTCTCCCTGCCATGTACGGCTAGAGAGAAGGTCATCTTCATGCCAGGAAGAACTTTCACTGAAAACCAAACTGACCAGCAGTTTGATCTTGGACTTACCAGTCTCTAGAACTCTGAGAAATAAATTTCTGTTGTTTAAGACCCCCAGTCTAGTATTTTATTACGGCAACCCAGGCAGACTAAGACACACAGTTAATCTTTACAATCATCTGTGCGTATACACCTATGGATATATATGTATATACTTATTATTTATTTATTTGTGGGTTTGTTAAGCCAAAACGAAAAGGGGATCATTCTTGGGTAATGTATCATAGGAGTTACAAATGTAAGGGTTGGAATCAGGCCTGAGTTCAGATCTCATTGGTGTAACTCTCTAGGTTAGAGAAACAAACCTAGATCATCTGCAAATAGGGATGATAATAGTATTTACCTCAGGACTGGAGTGAAGATTAAATTAGAAAGCGCTCCTCCAGGGCTGGGCACAGTTCCTGGCACATGGTAAAAGCCAGCCTTCTAAAATGGTGGCAGTACATTCACTGTTCACTAGACTGTAAGCTCCTTGAAGGAGGGAGCTTTTCTGACTTGGAGTTTGTCTGACTTTTCTGACTTGTCTGCTTATCCCTTGTTCTTAGCACAGGACCTGAGAATAACTGCCTAATAAGTACTTAATGAATGAGTGAATAAATGGTTTAATGAGAGCAGAGAGAGAGAGAGAGAGAGAGAGAGAGAAGCTCACACAGTGCCTAATGGATATAGTTTTTTGCTGTTGTTACACTGGTCTGTAACCAGTGGTGGGATAAGAGCTTGGGTACTCTAGTTCAACTGTTGTTATTTTTTTTAAATTAATTTATTTTTTACAGAGACAGAGAGAGAGTCAGAGAGAGGGATAGATAGGGACAGACAGATAGGAAAGAAAAGATGAGAAACATCAATCATCAGTTTTTCGTTGCAACACCTTAGTTGTTCATTGATTGCTTTCTGATATGTGCCTTGACCGTGTGGCTATAGCAGACCAAGTAACCTCTTGCTCAAGCCAGTGACTTTGAGTTCAATCTGGTGAGCTTTGCTCAAACCAGATGAGCCCGAGCTCAAGCTGGCAACCTCAGGGTCTCGAACCTGGGTCCTCGGCATCCCAGTTCGATGCTCTATCCACTGCACCACTGCCTGGTCAGGCTGTTGTTATTTTTTTAAAATATTTTATTTATTGATTTTAGAAGGAGGACAGAGAGAGAGAAAAGGGGTGGGGCGAGGAGCAGGAAGCATCAACTCATAGTAGTTGCTTCCTGTACGTGTCCTGACCAGGCAAGCCCAGGGTTTCCAACCAGTGACCTCAGCATTCCAGGTCGATGCTTTATCCACTATGCCACTACAGATCAGGTGGTTTTTTGTCTTATTTTTTTTTTAGTGGCAGGCAAGGAGAGAGAGAGAGAAAAGAGGGAGAGAGGTGAAAAGCATCAACCCATAGTTGCATTACTTTAGTTGTTCATTGATTGCTTTCTCATATGTGCCTTGACCAGGGGGCTCCATCTGAGCAAGTGACCTCTTGCTCAAGCCAGTGACCTTGGGCTCAAGCCAGTGACCATGGGATCATGTCTATGATTCCATACTCAAGCCAGCGACCTTGTACTCAAGCTAGTAAGCCTGCATTCAAATTGGATGAGCCCACATTCAAGCCAGATGAGCCCGTGCTCAAGCCGTTGACTTCAGGGTTTCAAACCTGGGTCCTCAGTGTCCCAGGTCGACACTCTATCCACTGCTCCATCACCTGGCCAGGCTGCCTGGGTTTTAATTCTGGTTCTACTGGTTTCCAGATATATGACCTAAGTAGCATTATTTAAAATGGATCTTTAGCCCTGGCCAAGTGCTCAGTTGGTTAGAGTGTCATCCTAATAGACAACGATTGTGGTTTTGATCCCTGGTCAGGGCACATACAGGAACAGATTGATGTTTCTGTTTCCCCCTTCCTTTCTCTAAAATCAGGAAACAAAAATTTTAAAAATATATATTTTTTAATGCAACTTTAAATACATCTGTCTCTAAAATGCACTTTAAAATGCAGCTCTAAAATAGATAAGAATAGTATCCTCTGCTCACAGGGTTGTTATGAGGATTATGTGAGATGATCCATATCAAGTACTCAAAATAGTACCTACCTCATAGGACTGTTATGAGGGTTAAAGCAGATCATTGCTCCATAAATGCTTTATTTGCTTATGTCAGAATGTTGATTACTGATTGTCATCCTCAGATCAAACAGCAGCAAGTCGAAAGGGGAAACCTCCCCCAAAACACCCAGCAGCCCCTCGAGCCCCACCTTTGCCCCCTCCATCTGTCTCCTGGCTCCCTGCTATCTCACAGGGGACTCCGTCCGGGACAAGTGTGTGGAGATGCTCTCAGCGGCCTTGAAGGCGGATGGTGAGAGGGATGGGGGCGGGAAGGGCTTCCCAAGGGCAGATGAGATGTGGTCTTTCTCAGTGCCGTGGGAGTGGTACAGGACACTATAGATCCCAGCTCAGGCAGGCCTCACGGTCGAAGTCATGTCTGGTTGATGCCTGTGTTTCCCAATCTCTTTTATTATTTATTTATTTATTTATTTACCCCCCCCCCCCCACCTCCCATCTCTTTTAGATGATTACAAGGACTGTGGAGTTAACTGTGACAAGATGGCATCAGAAATCGAAGATCATATCCTTGGGCTTTGCCGAGGCTGTGGGTGCCTGGACTGCCCAGCAGCAGGTGTCCCAAGTGCAGGGGACCCAGGACAGCGAGCAAGAAGGGAAGGGGCTCCGGGGACAGCCCCCTGCTCTGCCCCTGAACCAGAGTTCTTTTTTTTTTTTTTTTTTACAGAGGCAGAGATAGACAGGGACAGACAGACAGGAACGGAGAGAGATGAGAAGCATCAATCATCAGTTTCTCATTGCGCATTGCGACTTCTTAGTTGTTCATTGATTGCTTTCTCACATGTGCCTTGACCGCGGGCCTTCAGCAGACCGAGTAACCCCCTGCTGGAGCCAGCGACCTTGGGTCTAAGCTGGTGAGCTCTTTGCTCAAGCCAGATGAGCCCGCGCTCAAGCTGGCGACCTCGGGGTCTCGAACCTGGGTCCTTCCGCATCCCAGTCCGACGCTCTATCCACTGCGCCACCACCTGGTCAGGCTGAACCAGAGTTCTTAATGTGAGCTAACATTTATTAAGTCTTGCACCTGCCGACCTCATGCTAGGCGGTTTAAGAACAGTACCTCATTCAGCATTGAGAACAATCCGTGAGGTAGGTTTCCTCATTTCGTGTTTTACAGATGAGGTAACCGGGGCACAGAGAGATTAAGTCAGTTGCCAAAGCTCACCCACCACGTAGTAGTAGTAGCATAGTGGGGATTGGAACCCAGGAAGTGTGATTCCAGAACCTGAAGGCTCAGCTGCTGTGCCAGACAGGCTGTGTCATAACATGCCGAGTTTGTGACGTCAAGCAGTCGAGAGGACAGAGAAGACAGCATTTCTCAGGCTTAGCCTTCCCCTGCTTCCAACCTCGGAAGAGAACAGCTCCTGCTTTTTACTCCCCAGTATGCACCAAGCACTGTGATAGGTCACTGACACTTCCTGCCTCCATTAATTCTCATAGCAATCTCTGTGAGGCAAGGGCTGTTCCCATTTCACAGATGAGGAAACTGAGGCTCAGGAACTACTGGTGTCAGAGCTGGACTGAAAACCTCGGTCTTTGGATTCCCGTCCTGAACTCTTTCCTTGTTTCCTTCCTCCCCTGAATGGCCCTCTGCTGAAGGAGAGGAAGTCAGAGCTGCATGCAGCCTTTAGCTCTTTGTTCTTAGATGGTGGGAGATCAGGTGTGAGGGCTTGAATGTTTGTCTTCCGGTTAAGCTCCGTCCTCTTCAGAGCGACCCTGGACTACATGGCTCACGTGTGCCCTTTTGAGGGGTCGGTGACACCTGGGTCGGCGCTCTGCCCCGTCCTTCCCTGATCTCAGGAAACCGAGAGAGTTGGGAAGAAGCTGATGGAAAAAATTGCCAGCCCTCCTTTCCCCACATAAGCAGATACACACCTCCAGGAATCCCAAACACAGATTTTTAAACAAACATTTTGGCTTTCAAATGTGCTGTGTCATATTTTTTCTTTTTGCATTTTTATTATACAGGTGACATTAAAACAACAAAAACAAACAATACGACCTCCCTCCACTTCTTGCAAGTCAGCTGCTGCCACTCGTCTGTGTTCCCCCCAGTCTCTTTCTCATAGATGGCTTCTGCCAGCTGGTTCCATCTTCCTGGCACTCCTTGGCTTAGGAGACCGGGAAAATGCAGCTGTGTTCCCTGGGCTCCTCCAGGGGAGGGGGCGGAGGCCTGTCTGGGACGCAGCATCTGGACAGAGCAGTCACTGTGGTGTGTGGCCAGGGCGACTTCCTGCTGCATGAGTGGAAAGAGCAGTACTGTTAGGAGGGGGTCTGACTTCCCGCCCTGTCTCTGCTGGGAATTCGCCCTGTCACCTTGAGCAAGGGCCTGCACCCTTCCTGAGCCTCAGCTTCCTCATCTATTAATGAGAGATGCAATTCGGACCCGCAATTCCCAGGGCAGGTTCCAGGAGACGGTAAAACAGTGCTACTAGAGAAAAGGGGTTTTCTAGAGAACTGGGAGCAACGAATTAAACAAAACTCAGCGATTTCTTTATTGCAGTACTTCTTAGAGCCTTAAACATGTGGCTCCTAATCTTGTTTTTCTCTGCCCAATGGATCCACAACCTCCAGATAACTAGAGGTGACCTTCGTTATTATCATTTTAACAACTCCCAAATGTTGAGCTCTTGGTATGTCCCAGATACCACCCTAGTGCCTCATGCAGCTTAGCTCACTGAGTCCTCATAACAGCCTGTATTTTAAAAATAAGAAAAACTGAGGCACAAAGAGGTCATGTGACTCATCTGTGGGCATATGAGAGGCTCAGGTAAACCTGGGGTGCCCGTTCCTGGAGTCCCGGACACCACAGTGCCTGCAATGATCTGGTCTCACCATTGAGGCTGTTTCCTGTTCCTGATATGTGGCTGACCCCAAAGCCCAGCTGAAATCTCCTCGAATGCCACAAAAGTGCCTGACCCCTATACAAGTCCAAGGAGAGGAAGAGGTGACCCTGGGTCTCTCCAGCCTTCAGGGAGAGGCTCGCCATCCTCCTGTGCCCTTCCACGAGTGGCTGACTGGCCCTTGACCATGTCACATATCTACCAGGAGCTCAAGAGCACAGACATGAAGTACCGGAACCGTGTGCGCAGCCGAATTAGTAATCTCAAGGACCCCCGGAACCCTGGCCTGCGGAGGAACGTGCTCAGCGGGGCTATCTCCACCAGCCTCATCGCCAAGATGACAGCCGAGGTGAGGGCCGGGCTGGGACCTCTGCATGGTGGGGTGGGGGGCCAGGCCCCTCTGGCTTTGTCCAAGGCTTGTGATCCCATGAAGATGGGCCGAGGGGCTCTTACAATGAGACCATCTCTAACTCCTTGTCTCTCTAGGCTTCTGGAACATCATTATAGAGAACGTGGCTAATGCATATTCAGCACTGTGCTAGCACTTTAGACACAATGGCCAATTCTGTCTTCATATCAACTGAGGTAGAAGTGTTTATTATCCCCATTTTATAGATAAGAAAGCTGAGGCTCAGAGGCGTTAACTGATTGGCCTATACCTGCAGCTAGGAAATATTCAAGCCAGGAGGCAAGCTGTTGGGTCTCAGAGCACCAATTCTTCACACTTTGTTACCTGCCTCCCTCAGTCCTACATCCCATTACCCTGCTCTGAGCTCAAGCCAGAACAGGCATCCCTGTCTCCATGGAGCACAGTCCAAGGTGGGGAGACAGACACACTTACAGATATGTATGAAACAGGTGGCAAGTGCCATGACAGAGCCATGATGGGAACTAATAGGAAGGAAGGACTGATCCAGCATCCAAGGGTCGGTAAGGGAAGGAAAGGGGAACAAGCCTGTTGGAGGAAGTTGGAAACTTGGGGGCTATGCCAGACTGCCTGAGATTGAATTCTGCCTCTGCCACTTAGCTGTGGGATCTTAGACAAGCCACTTAACCTCTCTGCCTCAGTTTTCTCATCTGTAAAGTGGGAAGAATAATAATAGCCATCTCTTAAGCATTGAATGAGTTTAGAAGGTTAATAGATGAAAAGCCCTCCCCAGAATTAGTATAGTCACCCATCATTTCATGTAACCCTCAGCACAATGCTATTAAAGAGGAAATATCCCCATTTTATGGATGAGAAAAGTGAGGTCACACACAACTCGTACGTGACAGTTAAGGATGTGAACCCAGAGTCTACGTCAGGTATGAGCAGCTCTTTAATGGCAGAGCTACCCGAGGGATTCCCCACAAAACCTGGAGAGGGTACCACTAAGCACTAGGAAACAGAGTGTTGCAGAGACGGAAAGGGGGGTGCATGGCACCCTGGAGACTGGGTATGCCTCGAGGTTTCTGGGAATCCTCAAAAACTGTTGGCAAGTGTGGGCCTCTGTGTTTGTGGTGTGTGTGTTTGTGTGTGTGTGTGTGTGTAGTGGGTGTGTATGATATGTGTACTGTGTGTGTATTTAGTCTACGTGTGTGGTGTGTGTGTGGGGGTGTTATGTACTGTGTTTGCGCGCTTTTCTGAGGAGAGGGTTCACTGACTTCCTCCAATACCCCAAATAAGAAAGATGATATCCTTAGTTTTAGGATAAAAATGGGGAACTTGATGGAAATGCAGCATAATTAAATGTCAAAATAACCTAGAGATGTTTTCTCTGAACATATGTGTAAAGTATTTTTCCCCACCAAGAAGGAAGGAAGGGGTCAGAGCCACGAAGTGTGGAATAGTAAAAGGCTTTATTGAGTACAGAGCACACATCCCGCCCAGCGAGGTTCTCTGGCCCCAAGGAAAGATGGAGGCTAGGGAAGTCACACATGGAGAGATCACGTGGGCAAATTTAAAGGGGTCCTCTAGGGAAGTCGGGCTAATATGACGTAGTGAAATCTCACTGGCTGGCAGACGGTCGCTGTTTTCCAAAGGGCTCCAGGGAAGTTTCTTTTGGCGTGCTTGGTTGTGGGTGGTCCTAGCCAAAGTTCGCAGGTCTGGGTTCCCCACGTGACCATCCCCCATTATCCACCAACCTTACAATATGTACCCTGATTTATCAATGTCACCCCATTAAAATTAATTTTTAAAAAAATAAACAAATGCAGAGTGAATAAAAAACCAAACCAAAACAAAACCAAAAAAAATGGGGATCTTGACACAGGTGGACCAGTATTATCTTTCTTCTTATTATAAAATATCTGATCTTTTTTAGGCCAATAGCCATATATGCCCAGAATTACAAATTGCAACTTGGCTTTATAGCGTATGCTCCTTCCCTGCAAGGTGAAGCTGTGGCTTTTATGGAAGCCCAGCCTTGTGTCTGTTTTTCTCTATCCCTCACTCCATGGCTCAGGGGTCCCTCTGCTTCTTTTGGTGTGTGTGTTATGGGAATGCTATCAAGAAACTGTCTTACAAGCAATGCCAGAGCCATGTTGGGAAACCAAGCCCAGGAGAACCAGGAGCAAGGTTTGGCACAGATCTGAGCCAAACCCAGCAAGTTCCCAGAAGCAGGAGGTCAGAACAGAGCTGTGCGTCTGAATTAGAACAAAGGCCCCAGAAGTCCCAGCAAAGCAATCGGCCGAGCCAAACATGTGGATGAAGTCAGGCCCCACCCAAGAACTGTTCATTAGAACAAGGCAAGAGAATCAGGTGATCAACCCAGGCCCAAAAAGAGGCTGACCAGGCCAAGGAGAGCAAGCCAGGAATCTAGCAAGTCCTCAACAAGGGGCTGCCAGGGCTAGTTGCCAAGGACCCCACCCCTGCCAGCAACCCAGGCAGCATGGATGCCAAGGAAATCTTCCTGGGGTCATCTTTTGCTCCAGGGAGGAAGTTTCTCTCAGACATATAGGACCATTTTTGCTCCAATAAGAAAAATAGGCCTGACCTGTGGTGGCGCAGTGGGATAAAGTGTCGACCTGGAACACTGAGGTCGCCGGTTCGAAACCCTGGGCTTGCCTGGTCAAGGCACATATGGGAGTTGATGCTTCCTGCTCCTCCCCCTTCTCTCTCTCTCTGTCTCTCTCTCTCACTCCTCTCTCTCTAAAAAAAATCAATAAATAAAATATTTAAAAAAAAAAAAAAGAAAAATAACAGCTTGGGGTTGGGCTACTTGCTGTGCGGTGGCATAGAGGACGGGGGACTCCTGGCAGGGAAAGCCTGGGACAGTGGATGCCCATGGAGGGGACGTCCTTCTCTGCGTCCCTGTCTCCCTAACTCCCTTTTGGCATCTCTTTCCTTGTCCGCTTGATTCTCTCAATCTTCCTTCTCTCTTTTCCTCTCTTCCCAGACATTTCAAAGAATGGATATGTCTTTCTTCTGAGATACCCATTAGAACTGTTCAGTGGACATACTTTGAGCCCCACAAAGAGAGAGGTTTTGTCTGCTCTCTGTTCACCCAGCACTGAGACCAGTGCCTGGCATGTCATAAGTGCTCAACGAGTATTTATCAAATTCACATTTGGGGCCTTCTCTAACAGTGAATACAACATGAGGCATGGCAACTCCTACCTTTATTTTCCTCATGTTTCTACCTTATTTATTTATTTATTTATCTATTTATTTATTTATTTTAAGTGAAAGGAGGGGAGATAAAGAAACAGACTCTCACATGTGCCCCCACCAGGATCCACCTGGCAACTCCTGTCTGGGGGCAATGCTCAAACCAACTGAGCATCCCCACCCGAACCAATCAAGCCTCTGGCTGTCAGAGGGATAGAGGGAGAGAAGGTGGAGAGGGAGGGGGAGAGAAACAGGTGGTCACTTCTCTTGTGTGCCCTGACCAGGAATTGAACCTGGGACGTCTGTACATGGAGCCAACGCTCTATCTACAGAGCCAGTTGCCAGTTGGCCAGGGCTCTACCTTATTTTTTATATGACCATAGTTACTCTATGTGTCTTTGGTGCTGCTCCCTTCTAAAGGAGTCAGGTCAGAGTTAGGTAATGGATTGGTGGGTGAGTGGCTAGATTTTTTTTTAACATAATTTTTATTTGTTTGTTTTTGTGTGTGTGTGACAAGGACAGAGAGAGAGCGAGGAACAGATAGGGACAGACAGACAGGAAGGGAGAGAGATGAGAAGCATCAATTCTTTGTTGTGGCACCTTAGTTTCTCATTGATTGCTTTCTCATATGTGCCTTGACCAGGGGGCTACAGCAGAGTGAGTGACCCCTTGGGGGTCAGTTGAGCCATCTTGGGCTTAAGCTGGTGAGCCTTGCCGGGGTCTTGAACCTGGGTCCTCTGCATCCCAGTCCGACGCTCTATCCACTGCGCCACCGCTTGGTTAATTTTTTTTTTCTTTTTGTATTAGGTGGCACACAACATTATCTTCACAATCTGTCCCTCAGCCATTTCTCCCACACTCCTCACCCTGAGCCCCACTCTAAATACTTTTCCCCAAACATGTTATTCTTGTCCTCTGACCTTTTGCATGGACTATTTTCTGTGTCTAGAATGTGCCATCCTCCCAGGAAGTCCTGCTTACCTTTCAAGACCGGTTAAGATGTCAGCTTCTTTAATGAGCCTCCCCTGCCCCCAAGCAATTGGCCTCCACATGGTGGGGAGACTTTCCGTGCACTTTGTATGCCTTTATTTTATTATTTTTAAATTTTTATTAATTTTAGAGAGAATAGAAGAGAGAGAGAGAAACATCAATTTATTGTTCCATTTATTTATGCATTCATTGGTTGATTCTTGTATGTGCCCTGACTGGGGTTCAAACCTGCAAACTTGGCTTATTGGTACCTATGCCTTTGTTTTAGTACTTTGTGTACTATCTTGCTGTCTTGTGTAAATGCTTGACTACACCAGATTAGATTTACCTGGGGACAGGAACCAAATCCTATCTGAATCCTGAGGGCTTAGAGCAGTGGTCTCAAACTTTTTGAAGTCAGGGCACATTTAAAATCCTACAAATAATTATAGGTGCACTATATACAAATTTCTGAGAAATATGTTAAAATAATTAAGTCAAATGTTAACGAAAAAATATAAAGTCCAAGCGTGTTTTTATGGTAATTAGATTAAATAAATACGACGAAATTAAATTCTGACATTAAAAACATTTTTGTTACTTTTTTTAGTTATGCTTGTTAGAATTTGTAAAAAAGAGGGGTTAAAAATTTAAAAAAGACAAAAAAGTTATCTTTTTATATATATAGATACATTCTTAGTAAGATTTAGCAAATTCGGCAGGTCCTGGCACAAATATGTTAAGTTTTTTCCTTCTTGTGTTTATGAGAAACATGAGCCTGATGTGTCCTAGTGATTTCTTCAGTGTTTGGTCATATATTTGAAAGGCAAACTCTCATTTCCTCGTCAATACATTGAAAAATTCCTCTCTTTTTACCCTTGTGTTGAGTGCAGAAAACCCCCACCATACATATCATCTTAACTTTACACCAAACAAAGGATAGAAGAAACTTGCCTCCAGTCTTTCCAGGGAACATGGGGGGTAGTGTAAACAATCTAGCACCACAGCTTGACAGCCTTTTGCAACCTAATCAGGTAAGTGAGGTGGGGGGTTGGGGAGACTGTCAGCTTATAGCCAATTCCCCATACCTCTGTCCCCCAGAACTCTAAACTCCAAAACCCTGTTGGTTTTTTGGTCCCCAACAGGCACATATTTCTCTGGAATACCATAGGGCACACCTGGAAATCTTCTAGGGTGCACACTTTGAGAACCACTGGCTTAGAGGCAGTGGTCTACTCAAACCAGCTCCTACCAGCTCAGGAGAGATTATTATGTGTAGCCATGCCCAACTCTGCATTCAGATACATCGAATTAGTAGCTTGAAATTGACTGTGATGGAAATATTTACATTTTACACCAAGGAAACTGGTATATACTACAAATCAGCCAGCCCTATGGTCAAAACTGGTTTACCAGCATACCAATGCAATTAAAGACATTCAATAAATTGGCATCCAATAGATTTTGAATGAACGAATGCTTTATGTTCTGGGAAATCCCCCCAAATTAAAGTCAGCTGCTTTTTGCTGATGTGGCGTTGGCTTGACTTGTTTTTCTATATACCCTGCCAATGGTTAAGACCTATTCCCTGAATATAACACTGAAGAATTTAAACATTCGTGTGCACCAGAATAACTTGGGGGTGCTAGTAAAAATGCATATTCCTGGGCTTGCCCTTCAAGTTTTAGATTCCTAGGAATCTGCATTTTCTCAAGAAACAGAAATGAAAGCTGCCCTCCTGCGAAGCCCCCCCCCCTTGGGACGCTGTGCAGCAAGGCCCCCTGGGTGGGTGGCAGCAGTTCGGCCCCAGAGCCAATCCTATAGGGCCTGGTGCTCAGATAGACGATGCAGGGCTTATCCTGGGCTGATGATTATTGTGGCGATTCTGATCTGGAAAAGAAAAAAAAAGCCTCAAGTGATTATAATGCAGTGGTCAGCATTAGATTTAAAATACTTTATTTATTGATTTTACAGAGACAGGAGAGAAAGGGGAGCATGGATTGGGAAGTATCAACTCATAGGTGCTTCATATTAGTTGTTCATTGCTCGCTTGTTGTATGTGCCTTGGCCAGGGCAGCCCAGGGTTTCGAACCGGCAACCTTGGCATTCCAGGCCGAAGGTTTATCCACTGCGCCACCACAGGCCAGGCGTCAGCATTAGATTTAGTGGTCACTAAAGTCATTCGCCTTTTTTTGCCAACTCTCTGTTCTCTGTGGTTTAAAGAGTCAGGGTAGAGAGCAACAATGGAAATGTATAGCCAGTACCAAATCATCACTGTTTAGGATTAGTCTCTGCCTTCCTTCTTCCCCTAAACCAATCTCAACTGGACTCTCCCTGGATTGAGTGTCCCCCTCTCTACTGTCCTTTGGTAAAGGTGTAGGGGGAGTCAAATGGCCAGGGGGATGGATAAAGGAAGGAAGGACCGATAATACGGACACTGAGTGTCTGCAGTGAGCTGACACGAGATGGGCGGATCTGTTCTGTAGGAACTTAAAGATGCTCTGTGATCCACTCACAGGTGAGCAGTTAAGTGGGGTGAACCCAGGTGTGTCAGGTCCTGCGTGGGGGGGGCAGCAACAGCAGGTCATAGTGAGACCAAGGTTCCCACAGGCAGAATGGGCTCGGTAGTGAGCACAACTCAGACAAGCCCCGGGTCACGTCCAGACTGGAAAGATAAGGAGAATGTCGTAGATCCAGTGGTCACGGGTCAAGTCAGCTGTAGCAGGAAGGTTCAGGCAGCTGCCCAAGATCCCGGCAAGCAGGGTGAGCACCAGATCGGAGGAAATACGTATGAGAGTGTTGAGCCCCCAGGTTTGTCCTTTTACCGGAAGGCAGAATGGAGACTCTTTGGGTATAGCCTTTCCCCAGCTGTGGCAGGGCCAGGAGTCCAGGCCTCCCTCCCACTCCTTGTACTCAATCCAGCATGTCCCCCTCCCCTCCCTAGAAACCAGGCTTGGGGCAGGACCTCTGGGGCTCCCCGGCCCTGAAGGGCAGACTTGTTTCTCTCCAGGAAATGGCCAGCGACGAGCTGAGGGAATTGCGGAACGCCATGACCCAGGAAGCTATCCGTGAGCACCAGATGGCCAAAACGGGCGGCACCACCACCGGCCTCTTCCAGTGCAAGAGATGCAAGAAAAAGAATTGTACCTATAACCAGGTAAGGAGAGGACGGGAGGGACCCTTGGTGGAGAAAGCTACAGGGGCACGGAAATGGAGAACCAGAGAGAGTTCAGGGAAGAGCCAGAGGGGGAAAGGGTTAAAACTCCAGGCTGCAGAGAAAAGGGAAAATCTTGGTTCACCAATATGTGCCCGCGGCCTCTAGAAAACATTCTTCTGCATGTACGATCGCCCAGATGTGTGTCTGTGAGGCCTGGCCAGCACGTTCAGGCTGGGTTTGAAGCAAGACTGAGAGGAACCAGACTCACAGCGCACAGAACTCCAGAGTCACAGACGGCAGGAGGGGAACATGGCAATATATTAATAAAACTCAGCTTCCTCATTTTACACACAGGGACCCTGAGGCCCAGACAGGGGACAAGGTTTGCAGCTTTGTCCAAGATGGCCAAGATGGTCAGTGGCAGAGATAGTAATACATCTAGATCAAGACCTTTCTGCCTTCATTATAGCCAGCTTGGTGTGGAAAGCCTAAGAAATGTAGCCCCAAGTTCGAAGGGGAAGGCCATTGCCCTGTATGAGGAGCCATGTGAGGCTATGGGGGCCCCTTCTCTGGAAGACTTTAAACCCAGAGAACCACCTTCTGTTTCTGGGTGGCACATATTATATCCTTGGGATACCAATGTTCTTGGATTCTAATTGGTATCTAGTCATTCTGGAACGCTATTAATTCCTCCATCTGCTCAGTAAGGAAGATTTACCCTGAGCATCTCGCTCGTGGGGTCCTTGGCTACAGCAGAAATACAATCAGCCTTGCCACTCAGGAATTGTCCCTCAGAGAATTCCAATTTGGGAATTTGGAGGTGTTTGTACAAGCTCCTGCTCTCCTGTAAGCACAGGTCCATGTGGAGGAGGGCGCTTCCTGCACCTGGCCTCCCACCAGAAGTGAACTGCTCACCAGCCAAGTTTTCTCCACACAGCGGAATCCCGATGGTATTCTTCCCCAGGAGTCGCTGCTCTCCAGTGACAAGGCTGTGCTAGGCTGTGTCCTCCTGCTGGGATGGCCACTGCTGGAAGGCCGACTGCTGTGTCCCTCCTTAGCTGGGGGTCTGCCTCCTATCCTATAGACTCCCAGCTGGCAGCATTCATAGCTGCTTGTCAGCGAAGTAACAATGTGCTATATGTCATGGCCGTCCATGACACATAGAAAATCAGAACAGCAATTGTTGAATCTGGAAATACCAAGGATTTGCTGAGGGAAACCCAGTTCCTGCACCTGAATGGTTTGATTAAGGGGGTGAGAAACTAGAAAACATAACAATAAATAGTCTCAATGATCCTCAAATCTCTTTTTCTCTGCGGGTCTCAGTTCTTCCACCAGTTAAATAAAGAATGAACTACTAGGTGACCTCTAGGGTGCTTTCAGCTTACCTGATAGGGTGTGTTCAGAGCTGAGTCAGGGAACACTTCCTGTAGGAGGTCTTTTCTTTTTTTCTTTTCTTTTTTTTTTACAGAGACAGAGAGAGAGTCAGAGAGAGGGATAGACAGGGACAGACAGGAACGAAGAGAGATGAGAAGCATCAATCATTGCTTTCTCATATGTGCCCTGACCGTGGGGCTATAGCAGACTGAGTAACCCCTTGCTCAAGCCAGCGACCTTGGGTCCAAGCTCAAACCAGATGAGCCCACGCTCAAGCTGGCGACCTCAGGGTTGGGTCCTCCGCATCCCAGTCCGACGCTCTGTCCACTGCGCCACCGCCTGGTCAGGCGGGAGGTGAGTCTTGAGGCAAAAGAGAGATCAGTTTAGAAGGATCAACAAGACTGAAAGGGCAAAGGTCAGGCTGAGCCTGTGTGATACTGGAAGTGAGCTGATGGACCTACAAGAGGAGAGGAGAAGATACATTATAGGGTTCTCAGTGAAGCAAGACAAAGAGAAACCAGACTCACAGGGCACAGAACTGTAGAGTCACAGACAGTTGGAAGTGAGAAGGGAATTGCCAGAGCGGGGTGGGAATAACAGTGCCAAGCTCTGGGATTTAGACCTACTCCTGCAGACAGTGGGAGCTGGGGCAGGGCTGAGAGCAGTGAAGGGACTTCATGAGTGGTCTCTGTCTCAGGTGCAGACACGCAGCGCTGATGAGCCCATGACTACCTTTGTCTTATGCAATGAGTGCGGCAATCGCTGGAAGGTCTGTATCTTTCTGTCTGTCCACACTTCCCCTCATACGATCCCACATCAGGAGTAGTATGCCCACAGTCAAGGAGGGACCTTGTGCACAGGGCGCTTACCAGCCTGTGCACAGTGTGTCTGCGGAGCTGGAGATGGTGGTGGGTTGTTGGTGATGAGGCAGGGAGAGGGCATGTGCATGTTTTCATTTTGCACGGCACCCCATCTGGGATGGGGAGCAGCAGCCCACATTTCATCAGAGGATGGGCAAGTCTGTCATTTGAGCACAGATGGAATCAGTTGTTTCTCCCTTCACCCCCCCCCCCCTCCAGATCCACAGAGGAAAAACAACATTCTGCATTTGGACCACACCTCTTTACAAAGTGCTCTAACACATGTTATTTCCTTTGAACCTGGCCACAGGAGGAAGGCTGAGCCCCATCAGATGGGCCCCGGCCCCAGTGCTCCCAGGTCACCCTCCCTTCCCAAGGCAGTGCTGGAAACCTTACACTACCCGAGGCTGTCACCTGGGCTGCCCCAGCTCCTGCGAAGGCAGAGCTTTTGTTTCCAGACAGAGGAACCAAGCAAAGACTCCTCCAGAGTGTTCCTTCCCGCCATGTCTTCCTCTGAAAGATCTCAGTGTGCTCATGCGATTTATGTCAGTTTCCAGTTCCATCTGACTTGCATGTGCACTGTGTGGTGATTGGGCCAGCAGGCAGGTTGCGGGTACTCCAGAAGTTCTCAGGTACTTAGGAAGGAGCCCCAGACTGAGCATGGGCCTGGGAGTCAGGAGCCCCGGTTTCACGTCTCCCCTCTGCTTTTCTCGCTGTGTGACCCTGAGCATCTCACTCACCACCTTGCGCAAAAGGGTGATGGTAACGCCTTTCTCCAACGACAGATGTGAAGATGATTACATATGCACGCACACTCTGCAAATAGCTATGGGAAATGTTCCTTTATTAAAACTACTCTTACTTTCAGTTGAGAAAATTGAGCTACCGAAATGCTTAACAAGCATAGGGTCACACAGTTTGGAGCACTTAAAAACGATGTTCCAAATTCCTGATCAGTTGAGTTTCTATAACTTTACTGAGGGCCTTGGTAGCCCTGGGGCCTCATTAGAACTGCCATATATATTTTTTAATGTTAAAAGTCAGAGGATTGCGTATTTTCCCTTCATTTATTGAGCACTCAGGGATAGGGCCAGTACAGTGGCGTGGTGGATTAGAGCATGGGCTTCAGCATCAGGTTCAAATCCTCGTTTTATCCCTGACAGAGTGACTTAGCTAAGTGATCTGAAGTCTCTGGGCCCGGCGTTCCTCCTCTGTAACATGGGGGTGGGTGTTCGTATCTAGCCCACACTGCTGTTGTGGGGACTCAGGGAGGTAACACACATGAAGCATTATCAGGGCCTTTGATAGCTCATATGGTATCTTTGTCCAATTACGAAAAGATGTCCCTGCCTCCAGGTAGACACAACCTTGCACCAGGATACAGAGCTTGGCAAAAAGAGCGGAGGCTGAGTTTCAGCCTCATCACGCCAGGCTCTTGTAGGCAGTGAACCACCTGTATAACCGTGCACAGAAGCCCTGGGCACATATGTTCCTGCTACATAGAAACCACCATTCTTATCATTCTGAGTCTGTCATCTACTAGTGTTGGGGAGTTTAGGCAGATCACTTCACCTCTTTACCTGTGAAAATGGGAGTGACACAGTACCTACCTCTTACGGTGACTGTGAGGATGAAATGAGTTAGTACAAGCTTCGCCCAGAATAAGTGCTCAATAAATGATAGCTCTTGTAATCGCTACTGTTGGGGAAAAGACATTCTGCCTGCTGCTCAACCCAGCTCCTCCTGCCTTATCCCTATTAATTGGAGAGGCTGGGCCCACCAGCGGTGGCAGCTACATGGCTTCTGACATTTTCAGCTCGTGTCCACTGCCATGTGGAAGGCCTAATGTCTAATCAAGCGCTTAGTGATAATCACTGTGATATTTTGACCGTGAATTGAGAGCCCACCACATGTCTGGCATCAAATTTCCATTCATTTATTACCTGAAATCCTACTCGCACTGGCCAGCGTTATGATCCCATTTGACAGATGAGTGATTTGTTCATGGTCACACAGCAAATAATGACAGAGCTGGGCTTTGGATGCTGGTCTGTGTGGCTCTAGACCTTACCTTCTTTCTCCTGTTCCCTCCCCCTGCCCCTAGCCTCCTTGGGTGACAGAAGGAAAGTTCTAAAGTTTTGTTGCCTTTTTTTGGTTTTTTAGTTCTGCTGATAGAACTGCCAGCCAGGATTTCAGTGAACAAGTTGAAGAACGACGAGAAAGCACTAAGCCATCGTAACTGGAGAAAAAGAAATAAAAATTAAAATGATGAAAAATGCTGAACTCTGAATGGGGTACTAGGGATCAGAGGGAGAATCCTTTCGCAAGTTAATCCCAGCTACTCATAATGATTGGCTAATAGAGGGAACCTAATTGGGGCACCATGCTAAGAGTCCGTGTTGACAAAACCTCTTGTACAAACTCTGCGACTCAGGGGTCAAATCTTCGACAGTGGGCTGGCGGGCCTTTGCTTTGAGTCCCTTCCCTCCACGTCAGAACCTCTCAGCCTTTTCTGAATTGAAAAGTAACAGACGGTACAAATCTCACCCCACCCCGCCCCAGAGTCACACACACAGAACACTTGACACACGATTTGGCTCAGGCAGATATGATTTCCACCTCATGTTGAAAGAGGTTTTCCCTACTCTGCATCTTTTCCCAAACTCTGTTATTCCCTGTTCATCGCTGGCTTTGGGGGACCTTTGAGTCAGGGAACAGACACGTTGAACTGAGTCTTTCTGCCCGAGGGTCTGGTGTGGTACAGTGGTGCGCCTCTCTGCCACGGCCCCCGGAAGGTGCCGGGCCTTGGAATTTGCCCAGGCACTGACAATGCGCTCCTCACAGCTCCTTCTGTGCCGGAGCTTCAGGGGGCGTCGGCAGAGTGAGGGTCCTTCTCGTGCTTCTCCCGTGATGACATCAGCTTGCTTTCTAAGCTGATAGGAACTTTATGCAAAGTTGGAATCTTCTGGAAAAGCCTTGGTAGCCGGTCTGGTGGGCCTGTCCTGGGTCTTGGTCTCTGATTGTCCCTGGCCTTCCTGCAGCCCCAGCCTGAGCCTTCTGGGCCCTATGTTTCCTAAAATGGCTGACACGCAGGAGCCTGTGGACTCCTGGGAGCCTGGGGAAGTCATTTATCCTCTCTGAGCTGTCTCCTTACCTTGAAACACAGGAGTGGTACTAGCGCCTGCCTTACAGGGTGGTGGTGCAGAGGCTGCTGGGTCTCCACCTCCCTTCCTGCTCCTAGGGCAGCTGTTCAGAGTCACTTCAGCCCAAGTTCTCTACATGCCCTGGGCATCATCCACTCTGAACTGGTTATCACTTCCTGACTCCCGCCAAGGGCCTCCTCCTAGATCAGGGGTAGTCAACCTTTTTATACCTACCGCCCATTTTTGTATCTCTGTTAGTAGTAAAATTTTCTAACTGCCCACTGGTTCCACAGTAATGGTGATTTATAAAGTAGGGAAGTAACTTTACTTTATAAAATTTATAAAGCAGAGTTATAGCAAGTTAAAGCATATAATAATAATTACTTACCAAGTACTTTATTTAGGATTTTTGCTAAGTTTGGCAGAATAAATCTTTATAAAACAACTTACTATAGTTAAATCTTTTTATTTATACTTTGGTTTTTCCGCTACCGCCCACCATGAAAGCTGGAGTGCCCACTAGTGGGCGGTAGGGACCAGGTTGACTACCACTGTCCTAGATGAAGCCTGTGAATAAACTGTATGGACACCTGCCACCATCTTGTCTTTCAACATTTGGATTTGGGGTGGGTCCTTTGGAAAGCTTGAAAAGCCCACCGAAGATACAACACCCCCAACCCATACATGCAGAACCAGGACCAAAACCCAAGTCCTCTACTTCCTGTCACTGTGGTCTGTGCAGAGAGAGATCCAGGCCCACACACAATATTTGGTGTGGACCTTCCAGGAATTCCCGCCTGGCAGGGAAAGAAATCACAGACACAGACTTCCACAGCAGACAGGCTGTGATCTATGCCCGAGGTATGAATATTACCCATACAAGTGTGGGGGGATGTTGCTTAGATACCCAGGAGCTCCTCAAACTTTAATGTGGGTGGGAATCCCCTGGAAGGTCGTGTTAAAATGCAAATTCTGATACAGTGGGTTTGGGGTGAGGCCTGAGATTTTTCATTTCCACCAAGCTCCCAGGTGACACCCATGCTGCTGGTCCACACTTGAGGAAGAAGGGTTTCGATATCCGTATTTTTCTCTGCATTATCTAATCCTCTAGCTAAATGTCTAGAAAACAAATGGAGAACAAAATAGCCACTACTATTAATTTAATAATGTCAATAAATGTTACTTTTGGGGCTTTTTAAAGGTGGTGCCCTGGGGCGATTTTCAGTAGCCACAGTCTAAATATCCATTATGCTCCCAGTGTCAGGGCCTGCAGCCTAGGAAAAAATACAGAGCTGAATCTCCATCCTCAATAACCTTACTGTTTACAAAGGAGATGAGTCAGATTAAACAGCACTAGAATAGGTCTGCACATCTCTCCAGCACACGTCTACATTCACTAAAGGACCCAGAACAGCCTGAATGGGCCTCAGACTGTGTTCACCAGCAGGCGTCAATACCCGCTCAACTGGTCATCCTGTGCCCACCCGGGCCCGCTCCAATTCATGTACTCCACTGTGCAGACCAGAACAGCTGTTTCAAAACTGCAAATCTGGTCATGTTACAGCCCCCCACTTTACCCCCCCCCCAACACACACATAAAAAACCTTCCATTTTTGTCTCTACTGCTCTCGGCAGGGTCTACAAGGCCCCGCATGACTGGCCTCTGCCTCACCCCCACACTTTGTGCTCTAGCCACCTGGCCATACTGTGCTCCTCCTTGTCTCACAATCTTTGCACAGGCTGTTGGCTGCAACACACGATTTAACCCCATCTTCACCATTGTAGCAAAGACAACAAGAAGCCGCCTCCAGCGTGTTAGATTGTCCTGAAGTAGCCTGATCTCAAAGACAACACAGGTGTGAGCTAGCAAGAGCTAGCAACCACTTCTGCCACCCAGGAAGGCTTCCTAGGGGAGGGGAGACTGCTGCCTTATGGGAGGAAAAGGACAAGGTCAGGAGAGGTGAAACAGGGAGGCAACATGCTTGGGATGGAGGAGAGAAGGTCTCACCAGGAATGTTACAGCCAAAAGACCTTGAAAGCAAAAGCACATTCAATATCTTGTGACAAATATAGAAGATGTTTCAGAAGGTTACAGGAACCTGAAATACTATATGGAATGAGAAGTCTTTCTTAGTAGTCTCATCCAGACTACCAAATCTCTAACATTAGCCCTGAGTTTTCTGGAGCTCAAGACTTAAGTCACCAAGTGTCTGAATATCTCCCCCAAACACCTCCTCTGGCACTCTTTCTACAATTAGTTTGTAGTTGAACTCATCTTCTTTTTCTTAAGTCCCCTCTTATGCCTTTTTTTCCCTGTTTGTCAACTACTAGTTCATTATGTAGGACCACCTTTTCCCTTGCCTTCTTAATTTGACCGGTGACCAATAGTGTAGTGTCTTGCCTGTCCAACACTTCTTTCCATTGCCATCATTATCAACACTGTCTTTTAGTTTTTCTTTTTTTCTTGGACTTAGGCAAAGACCTTCTACTGGTCTCCCAATTCAAAGCACTCCCTATCTTACCTGCATCTTTTTTGCGTGGCTTTGAGCATCACTTCCCTAATCACCTTCAGTGCATTTCCACTAGCTATCAAAGAAAATTCAAACTCCTTTAGTTGGGCTTTCAAAACTCTCCTCCATCTGCCTTTTGCCTGTCTTTGGTGGCTTATCTTCCACCCCTGCTGTCCATTTGCTCCAGCCTAAGAAAAGTATTGTCCTGTTCTTAAAAACCTGATGGGGGCCCTGGCTGGTTGGCTCAGCGGTAGAGCATCGGCCTGGCGTGCAGGGGACCTGGGTTCGATTCCCGGCCAGGGCACATAGGAGAAGCACCCATTTGCTTCTCCACCCCCACCCCCTCCTTCCTCTCTGTCTCTCTCTTCCCCTCCCGCAGCCAAGGCTCCATTGGAGCAAAGATGGCCCGGGCGCTGAGGATGGCTTCTTGGTCTCTGCCCCAGGTGCTAGAGTGGCTCTGGTCGCGACAGAGCGACGCCCCGGAGGGGCAGAGCATCACCCCCTGGTGGGCAGAGCGTTGCCCCTGGTGGGCGTGCCGGGTGGATCCCGGTCAGGCGCATGCGGGAGTCTGTCTGACTGTCTCTCTCCGTTTCCAGCTTCAGAAAAAAACAAACAAACAAACAAAAAACCTGATGGACCTCCCCAAATGTGACTACCTCTTCTGATTCTCTCTTCCTCATCCCATCCAAATCTTACCCATTCTCCCAGGTTCATCTCAAATGTACTGCATGTCTTCTATGAGGTCTTCAGGCCACAAGAGATGGCTCCTCAGAACTCTCACAGTGCTAAGAAACTCTAATAATTACCCTGTATTCTCCTATGATGATGATAATGATGATGATTTCCTTGTATGACTGTCTGTTGATAATAATCTATTATTTCAACATAATAGGAAGAGAGAGAGAAATATGGATTTGTTGTTTTACTTATTTATGCATTCATGGGTTGATTTTTGCATATGCCCTGACCGGGGATCAAACCTACAACCCTGGTGTATTGGGACAATACTCTAACCAACTGAGCTACCTGGCCAGGGCTTAATCTACAGTGTGTCCGTAAAGTCATGGTGCACTTTTGACCAGTCACAGGAAAGCAACAAAAGATGATAGAAATGTGAAATCTGCACCAAATAAAAGGAAAACTCTCCCAGTTTCTGTAGGATGATGTGGCAGCATGTGCACATGTGCAGATGATGATGTAACACCATGAATACAGCGGAGCAGCCCACGGCCATGCCAGTCGAGATGTGGACAATACAGAGGAAAGTTCAGTGTGTTCTGTGGCTCGCTAAATTTGAATCTGTGACTAAAGTGCAATGTGAATATTGGCGCGTTTATAATGAAGCGCCACCACATAGGAATAACATTACTCGGTGGGATAAGCAGTTGAAGGAAACCGGCAGTTTGGTGGAGAAACCCCGTTCTGGTAGGCCATCAGTCAGTGACGAGTCTGTAGAGGCTATACGGGATAGCTACCTAAGGAGCCCTAAAAAATCGGTGCATGAGCCCACATCGAACTGCACTGAATAGGTATAAAACTGGGAGAGTTTTCCTTTTATTTGGTGCAGATTTCACATTTCTATCATCTTTTGTTGCTTTCCTATGACCGGTCAAAAGTGCACCATGACTTTATGGACACACTATATTAGTTCTTAAGCATTTGCTATCTGGGTATCTTGGACACCTTATGTAACATCTCCATGCCTCCTCTTTTCATCTGTAATATGGTGTAATGGTACCCAATTCAAAGGATTGTTGTGAGGATTCATTAGAAACACACCTGACACAAAGTACCTGATTAGCAAACATTAGCTATTATTATTACAAGTAGAGGGGAGTACTTTATATTGCTCACCCAACCCTCATACCCCATGAACTGGGTTAGTATTATTATGATTTTTTTTGTTTTGTTTTGTTTTTTGGGTTTTTTTAGTATTTTTCTGAAGTTGGAAAAGGGGAGGCAGTCAGACAGACTCCCGCATGCGCCCGACCAGGATCCACCTTGCATGCCCACCAGGGGGCAACACTCCACCCATCTGGGGCTTCGCTCTGTTGCAACCAGAGCCACTCTAGCGCCTGGGGCAGAGGCCAAGGAGCCATCCCCAGCGCCTGGACCATCTTTGCTCCAATGGAGCCTCGCTGCGGGAGGGGAAGAGAGAGACAGAGAGGAAGGAGAGGGGGAGGGGTGGAAAAGCAGATGGGTGCCTCTCCTGTGTGCCCTGGCCGGGAATTAAACCCGGGACTCCTGCACGCCAGGCCAACGCTCCACCACTGAGCCAACCTGGCCAGGGCCTTGATTTTTTTTTTTTTTTTTTGTAAAATATACATAACAGCCCTGACCAGATAGCTTACTTGGTTAGAGCACTGTCCCAATGCCCAGAGGTCACGGGTTCGGTCCCTGGTCAAGGTACATACAAAAACAAATTGATGTTTCTGTCTTTCTCTCCCCCTTCCCTTCATCTCACTTTAAAATCAACAAATAAATTTAAATATATTAGATACACACACACACACACACACACACACACACACACATAACATGAAATCTACCATCTTAACCATTTTTAAGGGCACATATAGTTCAGTAGCGTTAAGTACATTCACATTATTGTCCAGCCAATCTCCAGAATTCTTTTCATCTTGCAAAACTAAATCTCTATACCTATTAAACAATTCCCCATTTCCCCTCCTCCAGCCCCTTGCAAGCACTATTCTTCTTCCAGTCTCTATGAATTGTATTATTATACTCCTGTTACAGGCTGAGAAAACCAAGGTTCAGAGAGTAATTTGAACCAGGAGACAGAATCTAAACTGGAACCCAGGCTCTGAACTACGTTGAAAAATATGGCTTCACCTCACAAAGCATGCAGCGTTCTACTTCCCCCATAACAATGACGGCCACTGTGGACCCAGGCCCTCCTCTGAGTCCATGTGTTTGCAGACATTCTCCCATTTACCCTTCACCATCAGCCCTGCAGTTATTGTGTGGGGTGGTGTCCTGACTCCCCGCACAGTGTCTGGTACGGAATAGAGCCATAGTACACACGTTCGGTGAATATGGACTTATTTGATGCCTATAAGTTTAAATAAGTTTGTTGTACGTTTTTAATGCAATTGTTTCCATTTCTTGAAAATGGTCATTCTTCCAGGAGAAAACCAGCTAAAATGCACGCGGTCATAAAGATCTTCCCAATCCTCTCCACTCCCCCTCTCTTCCTGCAGGCTCAGTCTGCTCTTCTCACCCAGGCCAGCACCCAGCTGCCTCCATCTGCACCTCATCACCAGCTTTGCTGATCCACAGCCAAAGGCAGAGACAAACAGGCAGGCAAGCAAGGGGATATAAGAGACTGTCCTTGCTCTGCTTCCTCCCCTGCCACCGTCCCCCACATGCGCGTACTAACACACTACCCTCTAGCCATACCCAACCCTAACCATTCTGGAACACGCTCTGCCCTTTCATGCCTCTGACTTTGCACATGCTGTTCCTGAAGACCAGAATGCTCTCCCTCCCCTTGTTCTCCACCTCCAAGACTCCTACAGTCTTTGCAAGCCAACTCAGTTGTCATCTCCTCTGTGAAGCCTCCTCCCACCCCCTCCAGCTAGGATTCCGCCCCTCTCCTTGGTGCAGACTAGCTAGCTCGTCATCCATACACTATGTAGCAGTGGGACTGCAGTGACTGCAAGGCCATGTGTCCCCTATGTCCCCAACTCCTTGTGCTGTGCTGAGGCTTCATCTCTGCTCCTAGCAGGGTCCAGAGAGAAGCCCAGATCGTTTCAATTTTTAAAATGTTATTGATATATTTGAAAATGAAGAGATGACAAAACAAGATCACAAATATTGAGGCATATTTTTCAAGGTTTAACAAATTAATGTTTCTAATGCAAAAAAAATACAGCATACGTGGCAGCTCACAAGATAGTTATAGGATTTATTAAAACATAATTTATAGTGCTCCACAGGCACAGTGGGTCTATTAATAAGAAACAAGCTTAAGAATATACAGGAGAGCTTTGCACAATGACAATATTGCAGCTGGTGAGGTTTATCCAAGGTGTGGTTATTGCTAATTGCAATAATAATAATAATAATAATAATAATAATAATAATATACAAGGAGGGTCTATGATCAAATTGGTCAGTGGATGTGACATAACCACACTCCATAACTCCATCTGGAGACCCTGGACAAATGGTTCTCCTGGTCCCTTTCCCCAGTGACAAACTGTACTGCTGTCTCTGCACATAGTTGGTACTCATTATTTGCTAAATGATGGGACAGTTTTCCAAGTGGCTTATTGAAAACTCACATACAATAGGTATTCCTTAGAAACCATGAAGTCCTGAACAATGAGGCAGGAAGCTGCCTCCTCCTCCAGTGACCCCAACCCTCAGAGTCCAGCTGAAGGCTGCAACAGGAAGCCCCTCACCCACTTTCTTTCCTTCCCCTCTTCCACTTCCCACCCTGACCTCCCCTGGGGCACCAAAAGCAGCCACGCTTTCCATTGCTCTTTCTTCTCCGCCCTCTGGAGGGTCCCAGGTGAAGAAAGAGAAAAGCACTTACTCACAGAAGGAGGCAAGCAGCCAAGCTGGGTTTAGAGAGTCACCCTGCCCCCAGCCAGGCTTAGGAATAAAAGAAACAACAGAGGACAAAGAAGGATTTAAAGCACTAGAGCAAGGGGAAAGAAAAGGCCTAAGAAAGTTTATACAAAGCAATCTGTCAGAGAAGGTATGAAAAGGGAGCCCTGCTGGGCTGAGGGGCTTGGGCCGCTCAGCTCACCTCACCTTAGGCCCAGTTAGAAACCTGTAATTATTCAGCCAAAGTATGAACCGATCTCCCTCCTCCTGTCCCAGAGGTTTCCCTAAGGGTGAGGCTTTAACTTGCTGTGTTTCTGGCAGCGCCAAATACCTCTGCTCTACTGGGCTCAATTCACTAATTTGCTTGAACCCATCAAACTGGTCCAACTTCCAGTTCCCTCTGGATTTCCAGCAGAAACATTATGTGAGGATACGGTCACTAGCAGATCCTCACAGCTATTGAGCCACTCCGACTTCCCAGATTTTCTGAGCTAGTGAAAATATCCACAGGCCTTTTTGGAAGTCTCTCTTACCACCTAAGGCAGAATTAATATTAGCTATCATTTGATTGTTCACTTTAAGTCATTTTGCTTAATGCTCACCACCGGCTTGTAGGTGTGATTGCCCCATTTTATAGAAAGGGAAATGGGAAATGGGCCTGGAGAGATTAAATGACTTTCCAAAGGAATCACAGCCTGGATCTCAACCCAGGTCTGACCTTGACTGCCTTTTGGAGACCCTCTGTGATTCCTTTGTGTGTGTGTGTGTGTGTGTGTGTGTGTGTGTGTGTGTGTGTTACCCATATCAATTTTAGATGGGGTAAGACGGTACAATTCTGTGGTATCTAAAAAATTCCTAGCCTCACAGTTGGGGTTGAGGAGTGGGAGAGTCTGTCTCATGGCTGGGTAGAGTCCTAGTTCTTTTTAGACACTTGAGTAATTTAACCATAAATAACTGGGCACTGGGAACAGGACACTCACTAATAAAAGCATAGCCTGGAGTCATGTTCAAGAAAAAAAAATTCAAGTCACTCAGTGGGTGGATGTATCTGCAAGACAAAAGACAAGCCCCTTTCCCAGAGAAGGGAGAGAAGTCTCCTGTACAGTTAGAGACAACAGGCTTCTGGGCACGTAGCCAAGGTTCTGGGGATATTTATAACTTGAAGAGGGTGGGAGTCCCTAATAAGCTGCTATTCTTTTTCCATCACTTCCCTCTCCAAGGCTACAGCGAGCTCAGAGTTCTTCTTCCCCACGCAGAATGCCTGCTTTTCCTAGCGCTGGGCTTCCATTGTCTAATTTTCTCATCCTGGCTGGGGAAAGGGAAGGCTGCAAGTCCTTCCGCTCGGAAGAAATCCAGTTGAATGCAGTTTAGCTGCTGGTGGTGTTTCTTGGCTAGCTGCTACGGTCTCGGAGGGATCTGCCTATGAGCCTGTGGTTTCTGAGCTGCCTGAGAGTCTGAGGTCTCAGGAATCTGTGTGAATCTTTGGGATCCGCCCACGATCTCTGGGCTTTGCTTGCTAGTCTACAGATTCGAGACTACCTGCAGGTCTGAGATATCCGGGATCTGCCAGTAGTGATTTCTAGACTCTCTCCGAACGCCTGAAATCTCCAAGAATTCTGCCTGCGGTTTTGAAATCTGTTGCGGACCTCTCGGATCTCGGAGCCGGCGATCTAGTGGATCTTTTGCAGGCAGGAGGTAAGTCTGTTCGTTGTCAGCTCGGGTTTTCGGCTTCCGATAAGGGACTGCTGGTATCCTGAGGGCCCACCCAGCTCAGGCCCTCCTCGGAGGCTCCTCCATCCTGGAGGCCGCCAGGAACCCTTTGAGCAGACAAGCTCGATATGATAAGGTCGGCCTTCCCCAGCGCTGGGGCCTGGTTTCACTCTATGCGCCCTGTCCTCCACCTTCGCTCAGGATTTTGGCTTCCCCTCTGCTAGGTGCAACTCAGCCCGTCCCTCAAGGGGCGCGCTCTTTAGAAGGACGTGGTCAGACTCCCCTACAGGGTTAATAGTGATGGTGCTTGGACACCGTCTGGCCCAGCCACTGACCGCACTCGTTAGCCCTCCGCTGGCGCGGGACCTCTTGGGAATTGTAGTCTACGAAGCAGGGTGTGAACACCGCAGGCACTGCTGGGAGATGTAGTGCGTGGGCGGAGCTCAAAGTTCCGGCGCGGCCGCGGAGTCTACCCTGGGGAGTGGGCGGCTGCCTCTTTCCTCTTAGGCTTCGGCTGTCAAATGCGGGCTAATCCCAGCGGCACCCAACACAGACTAGCACTTAAATTAGGCCCGACGTCGCAATTAAGGTCCGACTCAAGCTTCCAGGGACCTCAGGAAAAGCAGGGAAACTTCCCTGGCTTAATCGGGTTGTTGTCTCCAATAGAAGAAAGCAGAAGATACTCTGTCATGGCTAGGAGAACGCGCTTCTTTCTTAACCCTTTTGTTCTTTTCCCTCCTTGGCTTTTTGCCCCTGATGGCCTTTGTAAGCCAGAAGGGAACTCAAACTCCCAGCAGCCTACAGGGGCAGGCGCAGGCGTGATAGAGCGCCAGACCATGCTACAAGAGGCGGGCCTAGTGTTCGGCTTCTAATTGGCAGAGTATTTTTCGAGCTTCGCTCACTGATTGGCTGAGGCAGCTGCCGGAAAGGGCCCAGCCTCGAGGGGGAAGAGCTGAGGCGCTCTGTGGGCTGGGCTGAGAGCCTCCTCCCTAAGACTGACTGCAGCTGCTTGACCCCCGGCCGGGGAGGGACGGAGGCAGGGAGCTGTCCTAGTAAATTCCAGCTTTGCCTCCACCTCATGGTGGCGGAGACACAGAGAGCGGGTCGGGCTCTGGGGTCAAGGAGGAGAGTGACCCTGCCCGGGTCCAGGGCCCTCCCCAGCCGCCTGGCGGCCAGAACTCCAGCCCTGGGGAGTGGGCAGGGCCTGTTTTCTGTGCCTCACGCCCTGCTTTTCGCCTCCTTTAGTGCTGTCTGCTAGCTGCTTTTCCTGCTCTCTCTCCTGGGAGGCGAATCCTTCAGCCCGAGATGGCAGCCACCCTGCTCATGGCTGGGTCCCAGGTAAGCCGGGGGTGGCTTCGCGGACCCTGCCTCTGCTTACCCACCTGATCCCGGCGTTTCTTTGCTCTGCAAATCCCTGTGGGAAATTCCCTGGGATTAGTAATTAGTTCGCTTCTGTATTCTGCCCCCAGAGACCCAGTACCAGACCATTTTAGCCACAAACAAGCATTTATGGAACACCTGCTGTATGCCTTTAAATACTGGGGAGACAAAAGATGGATAAACGGACCCTCCCCTCCTGTTTACAATCCATAGGGAGACAGATGCATCCGGTTAACCGTGAGACGACGTGATAAGAGCTCTATTTGCTGTAGGAACAGTGCTGTGGTGTGGGACCGAAGGAGTGGGACTAATTCTTTCTGAAGAGTCCGAGGGGGCGTGGGGCCAGCAAAGGAATGGGGGGGCACTGAAGAATAGTTGGTACTGAAACAGGGACTGAGAGAGAATAATAGGATTTGTGGAGGGGGGGTGCCCAGTGCTTCCATTTATAATTTATTTTGCTTTGTGTTTTCTTTTTCTTTCTTAAAACCCTTCATCACTTAAATATTTGTCAATTAAAGACTTTCCTCATCTGGAAAAAAAAAAAGAATAGCAGTATTTCTGTAGTTTGAGAAAGATATTCCACAGAAAGGCAAACGTTGTTAGTAAAATTGTAAACTGTTCCCTTTTTATTTATTTATTTATCACTTTTTTACTTTGTTGATTTAGAGAGAGAGGAAGAGAGACATCAATTTGTTGTTCCACTTAGTTATGCGTTCATTGGTTTATTCTTTTTATTTTTTTATTTTATTTTTTTATTTTTTGTATTTTTCTAAAGTTGGAAACGGGGAGACAGTCAGACAGACTCCCGCATGTGCCCAACCGGGATCCATCCGGCGATGCTCTGCCCATCTGGGGCATTGCTCTGTTGCAACCAGAGCCATTCTAGCGCCTGAGGCAGAGGCCATGGAGCCATCCTCAGTGCCAGGGCCAACTGTGCTCCAATGGAGCCTTGGCTGGGGGAGGAGAAGAGAGAGACAGAGAGGAAGGAGAGGGGGAGGGGTGAAGAAGCAGATGGGCGCTTCTCCTATGTGCCCTGGCCGGAATCAAACCTGGGACTCCTGCATGCTAGGCTGACACTCTACCACTGAGCCAACCGGCCAGGGCCGGTTTATTCTTTTTATTTTAGGCACAGATGAGATAGGAGACAGACAGAGACAAGAAAGGATAGAGATGAGAAGCATCAACTCATTGTTGCAGCACTTTAGTTGTTCATTGATTGCTTTTCATATGTGCCTTAATCTCGGGGGAGGGCTCAAGCCAGCGACCTTTAGGCTCAAACCATCAACCATGAGATCACGACGATGATCTCATGCTCAAGCTGGTGAGCCCGCACTCAAGCCGGATGAGCTTGCTCTCAAACTGGCAACCTCAGGTTTTAAACCTGGGACCTCAGTGCTCCAGAGGGGCGCTCTATCCTCTGCACCAGCACAGGTCAGGCCGTTGGTTGATTGCCCTGAACAGGGATCGATCCCACAACTTTGGCTTATGAGGACAATGCTCTAAACAACTGAGCTATCTGGCTAGAGTGCTCCCTTCTTTACTAATATCTCTTTTTAGCTTTTTTTATTTCTTCTTTGGACTCTACAAATCAGATTTAATACCTTTTGCCTCCTCAACAATTCTAGCCATGTCTGTAATTTCAAGGAGGAAATCTGGTACTAACTTCCAAGGTACCAAGTAATGAGGAAGCATTTTGTGATTTCAGACACCAGTGACATTTGAAGATATGGCCATGTACCTTACCAGGGAAGAATGGAGACCTCTGGACCCTACACAAAGGGACCTTTACAGGGACGTTATGCAGGAGAATTATGGAAATGTTGTCTCATTAGGTAAGTAAGGATTTTCTACCATTCTTTGCCCCACCTTTTTTTTTTTTTAATTTTTTTTTTTTCGAGAGAGGAGAGAGACAAACTGGGGGAGAGGAGTGGGAGGTACCAACTTGTAGTAGTAGCTTCTCATATATACCTAGATCAGGCAAGCCCGGGGTTTTGAACTGGCAACCTCAGCATTCCAGGTTGATACTTTAATCCATTGTGCCACCACAGGTCAGGCTACTTTACATTTTTGAGACTATGTCAAAAATGGCTTAGCTCTTTCAACACAACCTAGTTGTTTGATGATTTTTTTTTTCCTGAAGTTAGAAGCGGAGAAGCAGACAGACTCCCACATGCACCTGACCGGGATCCACCTGGCATGCCCACCAGCGGGCGATGCTCTGCCCATCTGGGGCATTGCTCTGTTGTGGTCAGAGCCATTCTAGCACCTGAGGCGGAAGCCATGGAGCCATCCTCAGCACCTGGGCCAACTTTGCTCCAATGGAGCCTTGGCTGCAGAAGGGAAAGAGAGAGATAGAGAGGAAGGAGGGGCGAGAGTGGAGAAGCAGATGGGCTCTTCTCCTGTGTGCCCTGGCCGGGAATCGAACCCGGGATTTCCACACACCCGGCTGATGCTCTGCTGCTGAGCCAAACAGCCAGGGCCTCCTAGTTGTTTCATTTTTAATGCACTTAATTAGATATTGGCTGGAGTTGAGTTCTCAGACAAATCTTTGAGTGTAGAAACATCAGGTTCGTATTGTCTAAAAAGAAGGGATGTTTCTGCACAATTTAGAAACATTCCTATTTCTTGTGTCCTGAGTCATTTGCCATTTTCCAGCCTGTTTGTTTAGGTCACTGACCAAACAAGTCTGACATAATGATGCTTGCCAAGATATAAATGGTGCTTTTAGTAAAAGATGAGAGGGTTCTGACCCAGGTTCATGGGAGGGCAAAAACCAGCCTTCTGTGTTTGTTTTGGCTTCAGAGCCCTAGCTTTGCCTCAGGTCTTTTATCTGAAGTAGGTGCTTGGTGAGAGATGTTTCAGAGTTGATCATAGATTTTGAGTGTGTCAAATGTTATTCCAGGAAAATTCTGAACTCAATGAGATCACTAATTATATTAGTGAGAGAAGCTAATTTTTTTGATGATCTGCAAACCTGTCTTTCATCTTTGGTCTGAGTGTAACCAAAACAAACAGTATATTCTTGAGCTGAACAGCCATTACACTCACTTTGTCTTCTGTTCAGACTGGACAGAAGTAGCAATCATGTATGGTTCACTGGGTCATCTGCGACTCATTAAAGCCCAATCCCTTTTTTTAAATTTTTATTTATTTATTTATTTTTACAGAGGCAGAGATAGACAGGGACAGACAGATAGGAATGGAGAGAGATGAGAAGCATCAATCATTAGTTTTTCGTTGCGACTTCTTAGTTGTTCATTGATTGCTTTCTCATATGTGCCTTGACCACGGGCCTTCAGCAGACTGAGTAACCCCTTGCTGGAGCCAGCGACCTTGGGTCCAAGCTGGTGAGCTTTGCTCAAACCAGATGAGCCCGCGCTCAAGCTGGCGACCTCGGGGTCTCGAACCTGGGTCCTTCCGCATCCCAGTCCGACGCTCTATCCACTGCACCACCACCTGGTCAGGCCCTTTTTTTTATTTTTTTATTTTTTTATTTTTATTTTTATTTATTTATTTTTTTGTATTTTTCTGAAGCTGGAAATGGGAAGAGACAGTCAGACAGACTCCCACATGCACCTGACCGGGATCCAACCGGCACGCCCACCAGGGGCGACGCTCTGCCCACCAGGGAGCGATGCTCTGCCCCTCCGGGGCGTCGCTCTGCCGCGACCAGAGCCACTCTAGTGCCTGGGGCAGAGGCCAAGGAGCCATCCCCAGCGCCCGGGCCATCTTTGCTCCAATGGAGCCTTGGCTGCGGGAGGGGAAGAGAGAGACAGAGAGGAAGGGGGGGGGTGGAGAAGCAAATGGGCGCTTCTCCTATGTGCCCTGGCCGGGAATTGAACCCGGGTCCTCCGCACGCCAGGCCAACGCTCTACTGCTGAGCCAACCGGCCAGGGCCAGGCCCTTTTTTTTAAATTCTTTATTCCTATCATCTTTTCCAGACAACAGCCAAAAGGCAAATATGAGGGTTTATGTTTTTTTTTAACTTGAGCACTCTCTGATGTCCCAAGTTTCTTGGGTCCTGTCTTTAGAAAAGCAACTAGAAATTAAGCTATCTACCCAGATCTATTGTAATCTGTTACCCAAATATTCCACTCAAACCAACAAAAATAAGAAATGAGAATCTTAAAGATATATGAATTTACATGTCTGTGGTTCAGACCAAGGAGCACTTAGGGATGGAAGCACCAAAAAGATAAATAAATAGAAGTTATTAATGTTTACAAGGCTTCTTTACCCCAAGACGCTTTAAAACTCGAATGTGTTACCAAGTGTTATGAATTTCTAAGAAGAAGATGTTGTGTGCATCATTTACCAAACTGATTTATCCATCGACCCCTTTCTCCCAGCATTCCTAGTAACCTCTTTCTGAAGAGTTGTAAGTTTCTAAGAAACACAACTTGGAAACTGCAGTGTCTGGTAGAAAGGTATTTTTTGTGCATAATGGTCATATATTTTGATTTCCATTTTAAGACTGTACTTAGTCAATGCCAAGAATCTTGTAAGCTAGGCATTTTTTTGTCTTCAACCTTCCCACCCCTATTTTCATTAAAAGGTTACTAGAAAGTAGCATTTGGCAGTCACTTTTTCAGTCAACTCAGACTTGATATAAATAGATAAAAATTCATTTTTCTCCATGCTAAACCAGTAGGTTCTCATTAAGTATTATATAATGGTAATGTTTAAGGTTTGATGACTTTAAGAGCAAACACATACACACATGCATTCACACATAAAATATCTAGTCCTTGGCCATTCGAGATTCTAATTTAGAGTCTTTTATATTCTGTGTTTTTGGTTTTCTTCTTTTGAAAAAAAACAGGAATATATACAATTATTAATAAGGAACTATTTACTGTATTGATACAGAGCATTAACTTTTATCAGACAGACCTGAATCTGAATCCTAGCTTCAACATTTACTACTATGTGACCTTTTATGTTTTGTTTTTGTTTTTTTTTTCCAACCACAATTTATATTCAGTACCATTTTGTAGCAGTTTGAGATGTATAGCAAAGTGCACTATTCAGGGTGGTCCCCCTACTGCACCAAGCACCCACCTGGCCCCAAACCCAGCTATCTTGACATTATTGACTATATTCTCTACGCTGCAATCCGCATCTCTGCCAATTTGTACTGCTCGATCCCTTCACCTTTTTCACCCAGCCCCTCCTTCCTCCCTCTGCCAGCCGACAGTCTGTTCTCTGTATCTATGAGTATGACCTTTTGAAAGTTACTTCTCTCAGGCTTGGGTGTTTTGTTTATGAAGTGGAAATTATCATAATGCCTGTCTCTCAGAGCAGTTGAAGTAATTCATGTAAATAGCAGCATGGTGCCTGGCACAAAGCAGACAATCTCATGTACATTTACCAGTATTATTATTCATTTATTTCCTCTTTATTACAGATTTTGAGATCAGGAGTGAGAACGAGGTGAATTCAAAGCAAGAGATTAGTAAAGATGTAGAGTTTGGTACCACATCTGAAAGACCTGTTGGGAATACTGAGGGAAATCCTGAAAATGAAGAGGCCTTTGAAAGCAGGGATAGATCAGAAAGACAATGGGGAGATATAACAGCAGAAGAGTGGGTAAGCTATCCTCTCCAACAAGTCACGGATCTGCTTGTCCACAAAGAAGTTCACACAGGTATCCAATATCACATATGTTCTCATTGTGGAAAGGCTTTCAGTCAGATCTCAGACCTTAATCGACATCAGAAAACCCACACTGGAGACAGACCCTATAAGTGTTATGAATGTGGCAAGGGCTTCAGTCGGAGCTCACACCTTATTCAACATCAAAGAACACACACTGGGGAGAGACCCTATGACTGCAATGAGTGTGGGAAAAGTTTTGGAAGAAGCTCTCATCTCATCCAGCACCAGACAATCCACACTGGAGAAAAGCCCCACAAATGTAATGAGTGTGGGAAAAGTTTCTGCCGGCTATCTCACCTAATTCAGCACCAAAGGACCCACAGTGGGGAGAAACCCTATGAGTGTGAGGAATGTGGGAAAAGCTTCAGCCGGAGCTCTCACCTAGCTCAGCACCAGAGGACCCACACAGGTGAGAAGCCTTATGAATGTAATGAATGTGGGCGAGGCTTCAGTGAGAGATCTGATCTCATTAAACACTACCGAGTCCACACAGGAGAGAGACCCTACAAGTGTGATGAGTGTGGAAAGAATTTCAGTCAGAACTCTGACCTTGTACGCCATCGCAGAGCCCACACGGGAGAAAAGCCATACCACTGTAATGAATGTGGGGAGAATTTCAGCCGCATCTCACACTTAGTTCAGCACCAGAGAACCCACACTGGGGAAAAGCCATATGAATGTAACGCTTGTGGGAAAAGCTTCAGCCGGAGCTCTCATCTCATCACACACCAGAAAATTCACACTGGAGAGAAGCCCTATGAGTGCAATGAGTGTTGGCGAAGCTTTGGTGAAAGGTCAGATCTAATTAAACACCAGAGAACCCACACAGGAGAAAAGCCTTATGAGTGTGTGCAGTGTGGAAAAGGTTTCACCCAGAGCTCTAACCTCATCACACATCAAAGAGTTCATACGGGAGAGAAGCCTTATGAATGTACTGAATGCGAGAAGAGTTTCAGCCGGAGTTCAGCTCTTATTAAACATAAGAGAGTTCACACTGACTAAGTCCTGTTAATTATGACAGAGATGGTTCATTTGAAGGTACAATTTGATTTTACATCAAGGAGCTCTCTCAAGACTGAGTTTCTTATACCATACTGAATTTCCTTGTTGTAGGCCACAGTTTCAAACATCTTTGAAGACAAGCCATTTGAAATTCTGGCCCATGGCTTTGGGAGTGTTATCCCCTTCCTAAAATAGTGATTTTTGTTCACTCGATATTAATGAAGTAACTTCATCAATATCAGCCCCACAAGAATTTAGAAAACTGAAGTCTAGGGGATAAATGCTGGTAAATGCTCAGGCCTGGAAATAGAGTAAAATTTTTATAGTGATTTCTCCTAGCCTTGGCCCAAAAAACTGTTCTAGGGGAAATGTTGGACTGTAATAGGGTAGTCACAGCTGCTTTGGGAAAAGATGAGAGACTGCCTGAATTGCCAACTTACCGTAGTAGCTGGGCACACATATCTTCCCCTTCAAAGGGTTTTTTCCTTGAGTTGCTCATGCACTTGTATCCTTCTGACTTCTGAGAGCTGGATTCTTCATGATGAAGGCAATGATCATAACTTTTCTCATTATTTTAAATTAACTTTTTTAAAGCTTGCATCTTTGTGAAAGCTAACTGAAGATACAGATTGCAAGGAAAAGTGAAACAGGTTTGAGGACTAAGGACTCATCAATGGTAGTGACTTTAGCAAGTGATGCCCACTGTTGTTATTGTCATTAATCAGAATTTATTTTCTTTGGAGATCACTTTAGGAAACCTGTAGGGAAAATATCTTCGAGGAACGATAGGACCATAAGTGATGGTGGAGTGTTAAGGAGCAAGTGGAATTACCCACTTTAGGGAAGGAAGCACAGAGGCCCTTCCCAAGGAACACAGGTCATTTCTGTGTTTTTTCCCTTCTACCCATTAAGTTTGATTCTTCCTATACTGCTAACTCTAGGATTTGATAAGGGCCACATCCCAGTGTTTCTCTTAGTTTGTGTAACAGCATGTGTATGTAAAGTGAAATGTGTATTCCTGTGGTTTTTCCTATAGCAGAATTCACACAGAATTAGCATGTTCTTGAGTGATGTTGATCATGTGACAGAACTACAGACCTAACTCTAATGTGAGAAATGCCCTTTGTTTTTCATTCTTTATGAAGAAAAAATTTAAACACTAGTGCTCTAGTGTGCACTCTTTTGTAAGATCTGTCTTTGAACAGAGCTAAGCACTTGTTTATATGTATCAGTCAGTGTGGGAGATAATGACTGGAGAAATAGTTTGTCCGGTTCTCAAACTGAATAACCTCTCTTTGGCATAGCCACAAGAAGTTAATAAACCTATAGGAATATATTTTTATCCTTTCAGCCTACAGATATAAGTGGTTAAAATAAGAGTTGACTCAGTGTAGCCTAACCAGGCGGTGGCACAGTGGATAGAGCATCAGACTGGGACGTGGAGGACCCAGGTTCAAAACCCTGAGGTCGCCATCTTGAGCGTGGGCTCATCTGGTTTGAGCAATGCTCACCTGCTTGAGCCCAAGGTTGCTGGCTTGAGCAAAGGGTCACTCGGTCTGCTGTAGCCCTCCTGGTCAAGGCACAAATGAGAAAGCAATCAATGAACAACTAAGGAGCCGCAACAAAGAACTGATGCTTCCCATTTCTCTCCCTTCCTATCTGTTCCTATCTGTCCCTCTCTCTGTCTCTGTCACACACACACAAAAAAGAGTTGACTCAGTGGAAGCCCAGTAGTGTCAGTTTTCCTTATTTCAGCCCAAACAAGAATTAAGAAATACCTCAAATGTTGGGTGTTTGTCCAACTATTTGGGAGTGTGAATGGAAGGGAATTGATGCCCTAGAGATAATACTCAAGTAAGCAAATTTTTTTTTAGTGTGCCTCAAGTTGTTTCTACTGTGCTTTATTGTGAGAGTTGTAACATTTGAAAACTATTTTTGCCGTAGCTCTTTGGGACTTGGTGTTAAAAGAGCCAGTGGTCTTTCTAGGGTAGTGTACTGTAGTGAGTTATGACCCACAACCCTGTGGGACTGCATCCCTTTCAAATGACACGATCTCAAAAGTAACAAAATAAAAAACCACTCCACCAAGGAGCTTTCTGTCTGTTCCCATTCCTATTTAAATACAAACTCAGGCACGGAGCATGTTTTTTGTTCTGTATAAAATCTAGCCAACTGTGGGTATTCATGTTTTGATTGTTGAATGACTTACACATTCTTGATGACTAAACTCAAATATGTCATTTACCATACGTATCAGTGTTGCTGATGGTTTTATTGAATATGAAAGTTCTGTTTCTGTGAACCACTAGGGCATCACCTTTGGAGTGGCCATAGAAGACAGCATCTTCATGACCTAACTATATTTTACCCCCTTTTCCTTCCCTTCTTTCCTGCCCCACCCCAAACCTGGGGCTGCTGCTGCTTTTGGCTTCTAAATACCCCAGCCATCTCACCATGCGTATACATTCCAGCTGGGAAGCTGGAAGGGCAGGGGCCAGACCAGCTCTGTCTCTTTCTGTCAAATGCTGCCCATTTGTTGAACTTTGTGTAGAAGTTATGCATCAAACTCTCTTTGCTAATGCTTTTTGCATGTCTTCTGTTCTCAAGACTCTGGCTGCTTCTGCACATACCTTGAACACTTTGTGCCTGTTTTCTATGGTTGTGGAGAGTGAATGAACAAGTAAGTATGTAGAGCAGTTTTCCTTATGGTATTGGTCACACTTATCCTAGTTTCTATATCTGTATCATTCTAACAATCTATAATTAAAAGTATAATTTTTAAATCCAAAAAACTGAGAATTGTTTTAGTAATCCATCTCTGATTCATAAAATGGGTTTTTTTTAATCAGATTCATTAAAATTGAACACAATTGTCTTTTCATTCATGCATTTGTACAAATAGTATGTTCTTGTGGAGATTTGAGAGTATATTGTCTTCATGCACTGGTGAGCCCTTTGGATTTTACCATATTTTGGGTAGATGCAAAAACCTGAACAATTTTCTGTGAAGATTAAGCTGGTGGTGGTGAGGCAACATGGGCATATTTGGTATGAGTGACTCATTAGCTTTGGAGAAGGGAAAAAGAACCACATCCAAAAGGAAAAATAAAAGGAGGCCTTGTTGCTTTGAGATATTTTTGGGTTTCTTTTGAGAATACTAAAACAATTTCTACTGAATCAGTATTGGGATTCTAGAACAGATAGCTCTTAGAAACAGTCAAAAACTCTATTTGTGAAATAGAGTTACATTCTCTGCCTAAGGCAGTGATTATGTATTACCAGGGTGTGGCCACAATTTCAAATTACTTACGAGTAATTTTTTCTTATGAAACCTTAAAATTTTTATTTTTAATTTGTTGATTTGAGAGAAAGAAGGAAGAGAGAGAAAAACAATGGTTTATTGTTCCATTTCTTTATGCATTCATTGGTTGATTCTTGTATGTGCCCTGACGGGATCGAAACTGCAACTTGGGCATATTGGTATGACACTAACCAGCTAAGCTACCCAGCCAGGTTTTTAGATGAAGGGCCAGTCTAGGCAGAAGTAAGGAGTGGAAGTGCTTTAAATTGGGCAAAAATACAAACATAGAAGAAAACTTGAATTAATCTTATAGCCAAGACTTGGATATTTTATCTCTTCTTTTTAAATTAAAAAAAAATTTATTGATTAGAGAGAGACAGGAAGGGGGAGAGAGATGAGAAGCATCAACTCATAGTTGCTTCACTTTAGTTATTCATTGATTGCTTCTCATATGTGCCTTGATGTGGGGGCTCAAGCCAAGCCAGTGACCTTTGGGCTCAAGCTAGAGACCTCAGGGTTTCGAACCAAGGACCTCAGTGTTCTGGGTTGATGCTCTATCCACTGCACCACCACCGGTTAGGCTTGGATATTTTATCAAAACATTTTTTAAACTCTAATACTCCCATCTATATGTTCAGCATTTTTAATTTCTGGGAAGGAAAATGCCAGTTTATCTGAAGAAATTCACCTGGAGTCTCTCATCTCTAAGGCTATTTGATATGTTAATAATTCGCCATTATTATAAAGAAGCCAATTTCCTCTGTTCTCTAGGAAGCAAGGGGTTGGTTAGGGCTCTGCTTTCAGGATATTCAGACCCCACTGAGTGCACTGAAATGATAATTTGTTAAATGGTTCCCTAGTGTTTCAAAAGTTAGTATTGTTGAAAAAGGAGCTCCTGTGCCCTGGGAGAAAGGCCTCTGCAGCATTGGTTAGATCCCATCTCTGGTGGAGTGGCTGATTTGGGCCCTGCTTTGCTATAGCAGATTTCAAGATAAAGGGCTATTAAGTAAAAAACAACTGAAGAGTAAAATTTTTAAAAATGTTTATGTTACTTAGACTTTGGAGAGAGAGGAGGGAAGAGAGAGAGAGAGAGGAACAATCTGTTCCTGCATGTGCCTTGACCTGGGACTGAACCGGCAACCTCTGCCCTTCAGGGGGTTGCTCTATCTGACCAAGCTATCCAGCCAGGGCGAAGAGTAAAATTAATAGAAGAAAACTACCCTGTAATGATCTAAAATTGTTTTGTAATCAAAACCATTATAATATATTTTCCTAAGTGCTTCATGTTCAAAGTTTATGTCATTTTCAGCTCCTCCAAAGGTGGTTTTGTTTACACTCCTGGAAAAGATGGAGGTTGATGACATCAAATCCTCACAGTGCGTTACACACTAGCCCCTGTAGGTAGCTGCCTTGTAAACATCTCCACTTAGAAAGTATCCAGGGAGGGGGAGGGGTACAGAGAGAACTGGATGGAGGGTGGCGGAGGATGATCTCGCTTCGGGTGATGGGTATGCAACAGAACTAAATGACAAGATAACCTGGAAATGTTTTCTTTGAATGTATGTACCCTGATTTATTGATGTCACCCCATTAAAATAAAAATTTATTTAAAAAGAAAAAAAAGAAAGTATCCAGGCACCTTGAAATCAAACCTCAAACTGAACTTACCACTTTCTTCCACCACCCCCACCTGCTTCTATGTTTCCTTATTCACTCATTGCCTAGTTAGCCAAGCTAGAAACATGCATATCATACCTGACAATTCCTGCGCTCTTAGTCATTCTCCCAAAATCAATAACATTAGTTGAATTGTCATCCAGGTATGACCACACCATCTCTTAAATATTTCTCCACTGGATCTACTTTGCTCTACTGTCACCACTTTACCATATGACTTTGGGCAAATTACTTAGCTCTTCTGTTCCTTGGGTTCCTCATCCATTAAATGAGGGTAATTATATCTACTTCATAAGAGTTCCAAAGATTAAATGAGATAACGGGGCTCAAAATATTAGCTGCCATTATTTAGACCACTACCAGACCACGTCTTCATCATGGAAACAACCTCCTAATGAGTTTCTACTATTTTCAAACTCCTTCAGTCTTCTCCCTCGCTGCAGCTTGAATGAGCTCTCTAAAGGGCAAATTCCAGCAGCACACAGCGAAACTCCTTCACTCTGACTTAGGAGGAGGCCACCCGTGATCTGGCCTCCGTGGCTCTCCTTAGCTTCCATTCTTTGTACTCTTCCTACACTTGCAACACTATCCGAGGTGCATCTCTTTCTACTTCTCTGGCCAACTCCCCTCATCCTTCAGATCTCGTACCTAAATTGTTCTAGGAAACCTTTCCTGATCTCTTTTGGTGTTCCTTGGGTTTATCCCAATCGAGGCACTTTATCCCTGTTTTATTGCCTGTTTACTTTTTCATCTTCTCAGACTTTAACATCCTTGAAGAAGTCACTGCACTTGCTCACTACTGCATCTTCAACCCATAGCAAATGTTTTACTTAGAGTAGGCAAGCAACAAACAAATAGTTCTTGGGTAAATGAGAAAGGAAAAAAAATTATATATATATAAATTTTATTCCCTTAAGCAGGGCTGGTGACTTCATTTCTAATTTGTCACAAGATAACACTGCTCATTAAAAGAACTAGAAATTCTGTCATTGGGTATCTAGTGGGGCCTTATGCAGAAGGAAGAAGGCTCCCAGAGGCAAGGTGATCCATCAGAGACACCCCTACCCCACCCCTCCAAGGTAAAGCTGGGATAAAGACACCTGCCTCTGAAGGGGTCATTGTCATCTTTGGTGGGTTATCTAGGAATAGATCTTTCTATGTAACTTTGGAGATGTGCTGCAAGTCAGGCTCTCAATACAGGAAGTTTGGTCAGGATTCTAAGATTCCCGCTCTAGGTTTGGAATCTGGTTAACCTCTGAATCCTCCAAGCTGAGTACATAAATGAATGGTTAATATTTTAGAGAGGATCAGATTCCTTTGAGAGTCTAATGAAAGTTTTGGAATTTCTTGTTATTGTGTTTTTAGAGTCATTTATACTTTTTGGATATAATTCCTTTATTAGATATATGATTGCAAATATTTCCCCCAGTCTCTGGCCTTTTATAGTTCTCTTTATAGTGTCTTTCAAAGAACCAAAGTTTTAAATTTTAATGAAGTCCAGTTTTCTGATAAGAGTTTTTACCCAAGAGTTCCTTTTCTAAATCTTTACATTGATAGTGTTTGAGTCATAAAACTTAAATCTTTGGTTTTTAGGCAAGGCAGGGAAGAAGCATGCTTTCTGGATCTCACTGTTGTTCAGTTACATCCACATTTTTTGGAGTTTGGGTTTTAGCCCAGGTTCTGTTGCCATTAGACAAGAGTAAAGACCCTCTCCTCCCCCAGCCCTGCTCTTTAGAGGGCTCTGATCTGGCCCATCTCCAATTGTACTTTTTCCCATGGGGCCAAGGGGATATATCCACCCAGAGCTCACACCTCCTCCCATTCTAGATCACAACACCCCAAGTGTCCAGGACATTGGGGTTCTTTGCCCCAACAGCTCATGAACTAGCCTCTTCCCCAGGTTTGTTCCCTTGAGGGCAAAGTGTGTACCCCCAACACCTTAGGTTTAGGAAGAGGGACAGAGCTTGGACTTGCCGGATGAGCAGCCATCTGTGGGCATGAGGGCCCTTCTGCAATGGGACAGAGCCAGAGTAGGAAAAGAAGTGGGCAGGCCTCATCTGAACTCTTGTTCCAGTCCTGGTTCCAGGTATGACTATCAAACATTTCCACGAGTGATTTATGATAGAACCTATGAAGTCCAGATTTCTGAGGTGAGTGATCTCTTGGATGAATGAGTATGCTATCAATGGAACCAGAGCTCACAAAAAGGAGGAGTCTAGGATCGGTATAAAGATTCACTCATTTAACAAAAATTTGTGTTTTTTTTTAAACCTTAATGATTTTTAGATAGAAAGAAGAGAACGAGAGAGAGAAACATCAACATAGTTGCATCACTTTAGTTGATCATTGCTTCTCATACGTACCTTGACCAGGGGACTCAAGCTGATCCAGTGACACCTTGCTCAAGCCAGCGACCTTGGGATCATGTCGATGATCCTGCCCTCAAGCTGATTAGCCCACACTCAAGTCAGCAACCTCAGGGCTTCGAACCACTTCAGCAGATAATCAATATTTCTCTCTCTCCCTTCCTCTCTCTCTCTCTTTTAAATAAAGATTTTATTTATTCATTTTTAGAGAGAAGGGAGAGAGAGCAAGAAAGGGGTAGAGGGAAGAGCGGGAAGCATCAACTCTTAGTTGTTTCCATTTGTGCCTTGACCAGGGAAGCCCAGCATTTCCAACCGACCTCAGGGTTCCAGGTTGATGCTTTAGCCACTGCACTACCACTGGTCAGGCCCTTCCTTTGTTTCTAAAATCAATCAATAAATAAAATTTAAAAGTAAAACCTGAACATAGTTTATTACTGAGGGAGCATTACCCACAATCCCTGTGAATTTTTTTTGTGTGTGCAAGAGAGACAGAGGGACAGATAGGGACAGACAGACAGGAAGGAAGAGTGATGAGAAGCATCAGTTCTTCATTGCAGCACCTTAGTTGTTCATTGATTGCTTTCTCATATGTGCCTTGACTAGGAGGGCTCCAGCAGTGCAAGTGACTCCTTGCTCAAGCCAGCGACCTTGGGCTTCAAGCCAGAGACCTTTGGGCTCAAGCCACTGACCATGGGGTCATGTCTATGATCCCACGCTCAAGCCAGAGCTCCCATGCTCATGCTGGTGAACCCACGCTCAAGCTGGCAACCTTGGGTTTTGAACCTGGGTCTTCTGTTTCCAAGGCTGATGCTCTATCCACTGTGCCACTGCCTGGTCAGGCACAATCCCTGTGAATCTTATTTGTATATTTAATTTGTATATTTGAACATGGGTAATAATACTTACCTTAGAATTCTGGAATGTGGTTAAAAGTTTACAGAAATACTTCCATAAACGATTTGTAGTACATAGCTCTTCTGCCGGCCTGGAGGGAAGCCTTAAAATAACTCAATGGACCAAATGTTATGTTCAATAGTCTCCTAGAATTTGATTTCTGGAATTTAGGCAGTGGCAGATGCTACTGTCTGTGCTCATTTCTAAATGGCTGCGGAGTTCAGTATCAGTGGGTAGGAGCGCCAAGGTCCTGTTGGTGAGTCACCAGGAAAGTCAACAGGGAACCACTGTTACCAAGGGGAGAATGTTGTGTTCAATTCTTCCACAGAACCAAGTGTTCATCATTCTTAAATTGAATTTAACAATCCTAATTGGACTTGAATTGACTCTTGCTTTCTTGAATTTGATTGGGGGAGTGGAAAGGTGGAAAAGGAGAGCTCACTTTGCTATCTTTTTTTTTTCTTTGCTTTTTCCATATTCCCTTAACATAACCCAAGAAGAACAGAGAACTCATGAAAAATAGTTAAGAACAAAAATTTTTTTTAAATTTATTTTTCTGAAGCTGGAAAAGGGGAGAGACAGACAGACAGACTCCCGCATGCGCCCAACCGGGATCCACCTGGCACGCCCACCAGGGGGCGACGCTCTGCCCACCAGGGGGTGATGCTCTGCCCCTCCGGGGCGTCGCTCTGTTGCGACCAGAGCCACTCTAGCGCCTGGGGCAGAGGCCAAGGAGCCATCCCCAGCGCCAGGGCCATCTTTGCTCCAATGGAGCCTCACTGCGGGAGGGGAAGAGAGAGACAGAGAGGAAGGAGAGGGGAAGGGGTGGAGAAGCAGATGGGTGCTTCTCCTTTGTGCCCTGGCCGGGAATCGAACCCGGGACTTCTGCATGCCAGGCCGACACTCTACCACTTAGCCAACCAGCCAGGGCTGACAAAAATATTTTTTTTAATTTTTTATTTTTTTGCAAGAGAGAGACAGGAAGGGAGAGAGATGAGAAGCATCAACTCATAGTTGTGGCACTTTAGTTGTTCGTTGATTGCTTCCTCATAGGTGCCTGGACCTAAGGGGGCTCCAGCTGAGCCAGTGACCTTGGGCTTCAAGCCAGCGACCATGGCGTCATGTCTATGATGACATGACCACACTCAAGGCAGCAACCTGCGCTCAAGCTGGCAACCTCAGGGTTTTGAACCTGGGTCCTCAGTGTCCCAGACAGAGGTGGATTAAGGTCAGTGAGGCCCCAGGCACAGAATAAAATATTGAGCCCCTTAAAAAAAGACAGGGAAAATAAAAATACATGTTAATCATATTTTAAAATAAATAAAAAATATTATGTACTATTAATGTTAAAATTGCATATATGAAACCAAATTTAGTGTCATTAGAAAAAAGTGTAGCCTGACCTGTGGTGGTGCAGTGGATAAAGCGTCAACCTGGAAATGCTGAGGTCGCCGGTTCGAAACCCTGGGCTTGCCTGGTCAAGGCACATATGGGAGTTGATGCTTCCTGCTTCTCCCCCCTTCTCTCTCTCTGTCTCTCTCTCTTCTCTCTCTCTCCTTTCTAAAATGAATAAATAAAATTTTTTTAAAAAGTGTAAAGTTGGGATTTTGCGGGCCCTTCAGAAGTCGGGACCCAGGGCACGCACCTGGTGTGCCAGCTGTTAAATTCGCCTCTGGTCCCAGGTCAATGTTCTACCCACTGCGCCACTGCCTGGTCAGGCGACAAAAAGAATTTCAAAAGAGACTACCAACATCAGGTTTGGAAATATGAAGGCTTAAAAAGAGGAATGCTTAACATTATGATTTTGACTCATCTCTTCTGGCTGTGTATGCATAATAATAAAGAGACTGGAAATTGGAATTACAGCAGAATTTTGAGTCTTAACTCTGACTAGGGCCTTTGTTTCTTCATTTGTGAAAGGGAGATGATACCCGTTGGTACTTTACCTCATATATTGTTATGAGCATTATATATGATAACATGGTAAGTTATTAGCAAGTATTAAGTAGCATTTCTTTTTTATACAGGGACAGAGAGAGAGTCAGAGAGAGGGATAGATAGGGACAGACAGACAGGAACAGAGATAGATGAGAAGCATCAATCATCAGTTTTTCATTGCGACACCTTAGTTGTTCATTGATTGCTTTCTCATATGTGCCTTGACCGCGGGCCTTCAGCAGACCGAGTAACCCCTTGCTCGAGCCAGCGACCTTGGATCCAAGCTGGTGAGCTTTTTGCTCAAATCAGATGAATCCGCACTCAATCTGGCAACCTTGGGGTCTCAAACCTGGGTCCTTCCGCATCCCAATGCAACGCTCTATCCACTGTCCTGGTCAGGCTTAGTAGTATTATGAAGTCCATATATGTAAATCTTTATGAGACTTTTTTTTTTTTTTTTTTTTTTTGAGAGAGAGAGAGAGATTGAGGCAGGGAGAGAGAGACAGGAACACTGAGCTGCTCCTGTATGTGCCCTGACTGGGGATCAAACTGGCAACCTCAGCAATCTGGACGACGCTCCAACCAACCAGGCTATGTGACTAGGGCTTATGAGACATTTTCTTTTCTAACAAACCTATCCAAAGGACTATTGCTCCCCAATGCTGAGATCTTGTAAGGCCATATTTTTGTTCTTAGATACTGTCATTTCTCAGAACAAGTTCAAATTGCATTGAGGAAGCAATTTGCAAACCGCATGATGACATGTTCATATTACCGTATATCACAGTTTGCTTTGGACCCTAAATAGTATTTTCCAACTTATTCATCAGATTTATTGTGATGATTTTTTGACTAGTAAAGATATATACCTTTACAAGACTGCCAACGCTGACACTCTAAACTGAAAAATAGCTTGGTGAAGTAGCTTTGCAGTCACACAGACCTGAATTTGAGTCTTAGTTCAGCTATGTGGCTTTGAGCAAAGGTTTAAACTCTCTGAGCCTTATTTCCTCAATAAAATGGGATAATATTACTAATCCTTTAAAAAAACTTTTTAGTTGATTTTTTTTAGAAAGAGAGGAAGGGAGAGGGAGAGAGAGAAACAATTGTTCTACTTATTTGTGTATTCATTGGTTGATTCTTGAATGTTCCTGACTGGGGGTCGAATCTGCAACATTGGTGTATGGGGATGATGCTCTAACCAACTAAGCTACCTGGCCAGGGTCCAATATTACTAATCTTTAAGGTTCATGTAGAGCAGTGGTAGTCAACCTGGTCTTTACCGCCCACTAGTGGGCGTTCCAGCTTTCATGGTGGGCGGTAGCAGAGCAACCAAAGTATAAATAAAAAGATAGATTTAACTATAGTAAGTTGTTTTATAAAGATTTATTCTAGAAAAAAAAAAGATTTATTCTACCAAACTTAGCAAAAATCCTACACAAAGTACTTGGTAAGTAATTATTATTATATGCTTTAACTTGCTATAACTCTGCTTTATAAATTTTATAAAGTTACTTCCCTACTTTATAAATCACCATTACTATGGAACCGATGGGCAGTTAGAAAATTTTACTACTAACAGATACAAAAGTGGGCGGTAGGTATAAAAAGGTTGACTATCCCTGATGTAGAGCATCAACCTGGAACACTGAGGTTGCCGTTTTGAGACCCTGGGCTTGCCCCGTCAAGGCACATACAAGTTGATGCTTCTTGCTCCTCCACCCTTCTCTCTCTCTCTCTCTCTCTCTCTCTCTCTAAAAATCAATAAATAAAATCTTTAAAAAGTTAATGTGAAAAATCATATGGTTCATGTAGGGATCAGCAATAGTATACATAATACAATTGACAAAGTAGTAGCTCACTAAATGGTAGTGATTATTGTTTAAAATGTTGTGCCACTGAGAGGGAATACACTTTCTTCCCATTAAAACAGCTTTGGCAAAATTGAGAATTAGAAGGGAATTCAACAAACTAGCCCAATGATAACCTTCAAAAGAAAAATGCTACAAAAATTATAACAATGGCCCTGGCCGGTTGGCTCAGTGGTAGAGCGTCGGCCTGGTGTGCGGAAGTCCCGGGTTCAATTCCCGGCCAGGGCACACAGGAGAGGCGCCCATCTGCTTCTCCACCCCTCCCCCTCTCCTTCCTCTCTGTCTCTCTCTTCCCCTCCCGCAGCCGAGGCTCCATTGGAGCAAAAGATGGTCCAGGCGCTGGGGATGGCTCCTTGGCCTCTGCCCCAGGCGCTAGAGTGGCTCTGGTCGTGACAGAGCGATGCCCGGATGGGCAGAGCATCGCCCCCTGGTGGGCGTGCTGGGTGGATCCCGGTCGGGCGCATGTGGGAGTCTGTCTGACTGCCTCCCCATTTCCAGCTTCAGAAAAATACAAAAAAAAAAATATAACAAAGTAGGCATTTAATAAGGTCTTAAGGTAAGTTGATTGCAAGTCAGCCATAATGGCACCTTTTTTTTTTTTTAAAGATATTTATTTATTTATTTATTTACAGAGACAGAGAGAGAGTCAGAGAGAGGGATAGATAGGGACAGACAGACAGGAACAGAGATAGATGAGAAGCATCAATCATCAGTTTTTCGTTGCGACACCTTAGTTTTTCATTGATTGCTTTCTCATATGTGCCTTGACCGTGGGCCTTCAGCAGACCGAGTAACCCCTTGCTCGAGCCAGCGTCCTTGGGTCCAAGCTGGTGAGCTTTGTTCAAACCAGATGAGCCGGTGCTCAAGCGGGCGACTTCAGGATCTCGAATCTGGGTCCTCCGCATCCCAGTCCGAAGCTCTATCCACTGCGCCACCGCCTGGTCAGGCCATATGGCACCTTTTTTAAAAATGAAAAACAAGCCCTGGCTGGTTGGCTCAGTGGTAGAGTGTCGGCCTGATGTGCAGGAGTCCCTGGTTCGATTCCTGGCCAGGGCACCCAGGAGAGGCGCCCATCTGCTTCTCCACCCCTCCCCCTCTCCTTCCTCTCTGTCTCTCTCTTCCCCTCCCGCAGCCAAGGCTCCATTGGAGCAAAGTTGGCCCGGGCGCTGAGGATGGCTCTGTGGCCTCTGCCTCAGGTGCTAGAATGGTTCTGGTTGCAACAGAGCGACGCCCCAGATGGCAGAGGATCGCCCCCTGGTGGGTGTGCCAGGTGGATCCTGGTGGGCACATGCTGGAGTCTGTCTAACTGCCTCCCCATTTCCAACTTCAGAAAAATACAAGGGAAAAAAAAATGAAAAACAAGCCTGACCAGGCAGTTGCGCAGTGGATAGAGTGTCAGACTGGGATGCAGAGGACCCAGGAGACCCCGAGGTCGCCAGCTTGAACGTGGGCTCATCTGGCTTGAGCAAAAAGCTCACCAGCTTGGACCCAAGGTCGCTGGTTCGAGCAAGGGGTTACTCAGTCTGCTGAAGGCCGCGGTCAAGGCACATATGAGAAAGCAATCAATGAACAACTAAGGTGTTGCAACGAAAAACTGATGATTGATGCTTCTAATCTCTCTCCGTTCCTGTCTGTCTGTCCCTATCTATCCCTCTCTCTGACTCTCTCTCTGTCCCTGAAAAAAAAAAAAGAAAGACAAACAGCTTTCAGTTCTGGTCAGCCTCAGTTGGAGCACCACCATTTTGGAAAGTGCCTTAAAATAATAAAAAATACTGTACTTCCCCATGTGTAAGACACACATTTTTTCAAAAATATTGGGGTCTAAAAACTGGGTGCGTCTTATACGGTGGTTGTAGATTTTTTAACTTGCATTTCCCACTTTTTTGACAGTGATGAGGAGTTGTTTGAATTTTATGATGAATAAACTTGAGTTCAATAACTTTATGTAATATATTTTTTCCAAATTTCAGGTCCCCAAATTAAGGTGCATCTTATACATGGGAACATCTTATATGTGGAGAAATATGGCATTAAAGTTTGATGAGGCCCCAGCAAGGTAGCTCAGTTGGTTAGAGCATCATCTCAACACCCCAAGGTTCCAGGTTTGATCCTCAGTCAGAGCACATACAAGAATCAACCAATGAATGCATAAATGAGTGGAACAACTAATCCATGTTTCTCTCTCTTTCTCTCTAAAATCAATAAATTTTAAAAAGTTTGATGAGCCTGGCCAGGCAGTGGCGCAGTGGATAGAGCGTCGGACTGGGATGTGGAGGACCCAGGTTCGAGACTCCAAGGTTGCCAGCTTGAGTGCGGGCTCATCTGGTTTGAGCAAAGCTCACCAGCTTGGACCCAAGGTCGCTGGCTCGAGCAAGGGGTTACTTGGTCTGCTGTAGCCCTACGGTCAAGGCACATATGAGAAAGCAATCAATGAACAACTAAAGTGCCACAACGAAAAACTGATGATTGATCCTTCTCATCTCTCTCCATTCCTGTCTGTCTGTCCCTATCTATCCCTCTCTCTGACTCTCTCTCTGTCTCTGTAAAAAAAAAATTTTTTTTGATGAAAAAAATAGTTTTATTTGACAATGGAACATGTCAAGGTATAACTGAAGGTTTCAAGTAAAGCTGAGTAGAGGACTCTTGGCACCTAAATGTCAACAGGTTGGTTTTTGATACCCTTGTGCTAACATTATACACATGGTATTTCTCCACTGTCCATTTCTCTCTCTTCTTTCTTCCTTTCTATGTTGTTTCTTTTTTCCTTTCTCCTGTCTGTGCCTTTGAACTGTGGCTGGGTGGCTTATCCTTGTTAGTAGTGAGTGAAGGCATTTTGGAGAGGCTGAATACATGTAATCATGTTTGGAGTCTGAGGAATAGACTAAATGTTATGAAGGGGACAAGTACGTGAAGATTAATCTAAGGATACAGAAAGAGAGTTTGATAATTTAAAACATCCTCTTAACTTTAGGCTATAAGCAGTAAAAGTCAAAGCTTCAACTTGAGAATCGTGCCCTGTAATTTTTTTTCAAACTCTTTTTATTTTTCTAGGGGAGACAGTGAGACAGACTCCCACATGTGCCCCTACCAGGGTCCACCCAGCAACCTCATCTGGTGCTGATGCTTGAATCAACCAAGCTATCCTCAGTGCCTGAGGCTGACACTCAAACCAATGGAGCCACTGGCTACAGGAGGGGAAGACGGAGTGTTGGTCAAATAAGTTTGTAAATATGATGTATATGTTTGCTTGCTTATAGTTTGCATTGGGTGTGGGAGACAGGCTGTAAGCTGGCATAGTCCTTATAGTCTAAGGCTTAGTTTTAAGACTAAGCCTTTCCCATCCTTTTAATACTAAGATCTTTTCAACATCCTTCTAATACTAAGATCTTCTCAAAGCTAAGCTTTTCCCCACACCCTTGACTGTTACATGATGGCGGGTGGTACACTCTTATGAGGAATCCCATTTATGCCTCAGATAAGTGGCTTTGTATCAGAGACTTTCTTATTTGTATATTGGCTTAAAGGCTTTAATTTTCTACACTATAAAATAAAGCAGACCAGGGGTTCTCTTGCTCGGTTCCTGCCATCAGCATTGCAGAGGAGAGGCAGCCAAGATAGAAGCCAGTTTGTGCAGAGTTTGTGCAAAGAGAAGGAGATAGGAAACAGAGGTGAATAAGGCTGGTGGGGCCTTTGATTCTAGGAAAACTCAGATGAGTCAGTGGCTTTGGGAGTCCTGAATAGAAAGGGAAGTGTTTTCCCACTGTGTATATTTACTTGCTTGCTGGGTGCGAGCTAGGATGGCCCACCAGTTCTTGGCTCCATTGTTTCATTACCGTCTGTCCGAATTAAATGTGAACCTGCACGGGCCAGGTGGCTCTGATGGTGGCCGCAACTACTGGCTTTACAGGGAGAAAAGGGGGAGAGGGAGGAAGATAGAAGCAGATGGTTGCTTGTCTTATGTGCCCTGACTGGGAATCAAACCTGAGATATCCATATGCCGGGCTGATGCTCTATCCACTGAACCACCAGCCAGGGCCTTTTAAAAATATTCTTTTTTTTCCCCCTGAAGTTGGAAATGGGGAGGCAGTCAGACTCCTGCATGTGCCCGACTGGGATCCACCCGGCATGCCCACCAGGGGGCGATGCTCCACCCATCTGGGGCATCGCTCTGTTGCAACCAGAGCCATTCTAGTGCCTGAGGCAGAGGCCACAGAGCCATCCTCAGCACCCAGGCCAACTTTGCTCCAGTGGAGCCTTGGCTGCAAGAGGGGAAGAGAGAGACAGAGAGGAAGGAGGGGGGGGGTGGAAAAGCAGATTGGTACTTCTCCTGTGTGCCCTGGCCGGGAATAGAACCCAGGACTCCTGCATGCCAGGCCGACACTCTACCACTGAGCCAACCGGCTAGGGCTAAAAATAATTATTGATTGATTTTAGATAGAGAGGAAGGGAGAGAGAGAGAGAGACAGAAACATTGACCTGTTTCTGTATGTGCCCTGACCAAAGGGTTGAACCAGCAGCCTCTGCATATTGGGGCAATGCTCTAACCAACCAAGTTATCCAGTGAGGGCATGCTTCTAATTGTTTTAAGAAGCAAAAGCATGTTGCCTGACCAGTGGTAGTGCAGTGGGTAGAGCATTGACCTGGGATGCTGTGGCCTTAGGTTTGAAACCCTGAGGTCACTGGCTTGAGCATGGGCTCACCGGCTTCAGTGCAAGGTTGCTGGTTATTGGCTTGAGCCCAACGTCACTGGCTTGGCTTGAGCTCCCCCTCCATCCCCATTAAGGCATGTATGAGAAGCAATCAATGGAAAACTAAAAACTAAAAATGACACAACTACAAGTGGATGATTCTCATCTCTCTTCCTTTCTCTCTCTCCCACAAAAAAAAAACCAGAGCATGTTCATTGACATACCAACTCAGACCACAAATTTGGTGTGACAGAGAGGGATTGTGAAATGGCCTGGTTGCACTGTATTATCTAATCTCAGAAGATTAAGGATATAGCTGGAGCTCTTCTTTTTTTTTTTTTTTTAAACTTTATCTTAAATTTAAAAAAATTATTGATTTATTTTATTTTACAAGGACAGAGAGAGAGTCAGAGAGAGGGATAGACAGGGACAGACCGACAGGAACAGAGAGAGATGAGAAGCATCAATCATCAGTTTTTTGTTGCGAGACCTTGGTTGTTCATTGATTGCTTTCTCATATGTGTCTTGACTGTGGGCCTTTGGCAGACCGAGTAACCCCTTGCTCAAGCCAGCGACCTTGGGTCCAAGCTGGTGAGCTTTTGCTCAAACCAGATGAGCCCACGCTCAAGCTGGCGGCCACCTCAGGGTCTCGAACCTGGGTCCTCTGAATCCCAGTCTGATGCTCTATCCACTGTGCCACCGCCTGGTCAGGCTTATTATTATTATTATTTTTTAGAATGAGAAGAAGAGAGAGAAACCTGATGGGGGGACTAAACATGTACCCTTGGTGTATTAGGGTGATAGTCTAGCCAACTGAGCTACCCGGCCAGAGCTCTAGAGTTCCTCTTCCTCCTCCTCCGCCTCCTCCTCCTCCTCTTTTTCTTCAAAGATTTTATTTATTGATTTTATAGAGAGCGGGGGGGGGGGGGGGAAGGAGCGAGAAGTATCCACTCATAGGTGCTTCACTTTTGTTGTTCATTGCTTGCTTGTCATAAGTGCCTTCACCTGGCAAGCCCAGGGTTTCAAACCAGCGACCTCAGTGTTCCAGGTGAACACTCTATCCATTGAGCCACCACAGGCCAGGCACCTGGAGTTCTTCTTAACAATTCATTTTTATTATATTTATTTGTATTCTTGGCCTGCCTTGTCTGCTCAAATGTAAGCTCTATGGGGACAGAGATTGTTTTATTCATTTTATATTCCCTACTTTAACAAAGTGATTTGTATGTAAAGGGCATGCAACAAATATTTGTGTCGCCTGACCAGGAGGTGGCATAGCGGATAGAGCATCAGACTGGGATGCGGAGAACCCAGGTTCTAAACTGAGGTCACTGGCTTGAGTGCAAGCTCATCTGGCTTGAGCACGAGCTCACCAGCTTGAGTGTGGGATTGCTGGATTGAGCGTGGGATCATAGACATGACCCCGTGGTCGCTGGCTTGAGCCCAAGGTCGCTGGCTTGAGCAAGGGGTCACTCGCTCTGCTGTACTGTCCCAGTCAAGGCACATATGAGAAAAAAAAAATCAATGAACAGGTAAGGAGCCGCAACGAAGAATTGATACTTCTCATCTCTCTCCTGTCTGTCCCTATCTGTTCCTTTTTCTGTCTCTGTCACAAAACAAAGAAAAAAACAATACAAATATTTGTGGCATATTGAATTCACAAATACACACACACAATTTTTTAAAAAAGATGCAAAGCTCACCTTTCCAGTGGTGACGACCCTCCCACAACAACATACCTTTCACCAAGGACCTCCTTCATCCGTCAGGAGTAAAGGAAACACAAGAAGAAGGGCCTGGTGCAGAACCCTAACTTCTACTTCGTAAATATGAAATGCCTAGGATGCTATAAAATCACCACTGTCTGTAGCCATGCACAAACGGTAGTTTTGTGTGTTGCCTGCCCCTCAGTCCCGTCAGCCTACAGGAGGAAGAGCAAAGCTTACAGAAGGATGTTTCTTCAGAAGGAAGTAGCACTAAAAGCACCTCAAATCAAGATGAATGGGGAACCATGTCAATAAATACATTTTTGAAAATAGAAAAAATGCAAAATTCAGATGACCATATTTTCCAAATAAAGAAATAAAAATATATGGCTAAATACTTGAAATATTATCCTAGAAAATATCAGGAAATTACAGTATTTAGCTTAAGGGGTTCTATGCTGTGGCTAATGCCCTGAAAAGGTCTCTGAGTGAAATTTCACAATCTTGCAACCAGGGTGAAAAAATAAGCTCTTTATAGCCCTGGCCGGTTGGCTCAGTGGTAGAGCGTCAGCCTGGCGTGCAGGAGTCCCGGTTTCGATTCCCAGCCAGGGCACACAGGAGAAGCGCCCATCTGCTTCTCCACCCCTCCCCCTCTCCTTCCTCTCTGTCTTTCTCTTCCCCTCCCGCAGCCAAGGCTCCATTGGAGCAAAGTTTGCCCGGGCGCTGAGGATGGCTCTATGGCCTCTGCCTCAGGCGCTAGAATGGCTCTGATTGTGGCAGAGCGATGCCCCAAGATGGGCAGAGCATCGCCCCCTGGTGGGCATGCCAGGTGGATCCCCGTCGGGAGCATGCGAGAGTCTGTCTGACTGCCTCCCCGTTTCCAGCTTCGGAAAAATACAAAAATATAAAATAAAAAAATAAGCTCTTTATTTTATTTTATTTTATTTTATTTTTATTTTTTTCATTTTTCTGAAGCTGGAAACAGGGAGAGACAGTCAGACAGACTCCCGCATGCGCCCGGGATCCACCCGGCACGCCCACCAGGGGCGACGCTCTGCCCACCAGGGGGCGATGCTCTGCCCATCCTGGGCATCGCCATGTTGCGACCAGAGCCACTCTAGCGCCTGAGGCAGAGGCCACAGAGCCATCCCCAGCGCCCGGGCCATCTTTGCTCCAATGGAGCCTTGGCTGCGGGAGGGGAAGAGAGAGACAGAGAGGAAAGCGTGGCGGAGGGGTGGAGAAGCAAATGGGCGCTTCTCCTGTGAGCCCTGGCCGGAAGCTCTTTATTTTAACTAATGTTCAACTGAAATTTGGCATTTTCCCCATTGTGAATGTAGACAACAAACTACAGTTGAATTAGCAGTACATTTCACTGTCAATAGAAATCCTAGACATTTTCATATCACATTTTAGTTATTATGGATTTCTTTCTTTCTTTTTTTTTTTCAACAGGGACAGAGAGAGAGAGTCAGAGAGAGGGGTGGATAGGGACAGACAGGAACGAAGAGAGATGAGAAGCATCAATCATCAGTTTTTCCTTGTGACACCTTAGTTGTTCATTGATTGCTTTCTCATATGTGCCTTGACTGCGGGCCTTCAGCAGACTGAATAACCCCTTGCTTGAGCCAGCGACCGTGGGTCCAAGCTGGTGAGCTTTTTGCTCAAGCCAGATGAGCCTGCGTTCAAGCTGGCGACCTCGGGCTCTTGAACCTTGGTTCTCCGCATTCCAGTCTGACGCTCTATCCACTGCGCCACTGCCTGGTCAGGCTATTATGGATTTAGTTGCTTTAAAATTTAAGTAGTTGCCTGACCTGTGGTGGCGCAGTGGATAAAGCATTGACCTGGAAATGCTGAGGTCGCCAGTTCAAAGCCCTGGGCTTGCCTGGTCAAGGCACATATGGGAGTTGATGCTTCCAGCTCCTCCCCCCTTCTCTCTCTCTGATTCTCTCTCCTCTCTCTCTCTTTCTCTCTTCTCTAAAAAAAAAAAAAAAAATTAAGTAGTTATTTGATCCACTGCAAGATCTTAACAGTTCATGTGTTAATAAATAGAATACCACAGGGTGGGCAAAAGTAAGTTTATAGTTGTTCATATGGAAAATAATAAATAATAATACAAGTATAAACTGCTTTGTGAATCACAACTGTAAACTTACTTTTGCCACACCCTGTATATCACAAATTTGTTTTAAAAATATTTTTTTCTGATTGTATGTCAACATAAAGTTTCTTGTAATGCTATATATTTTACTTTAAAACCTAGAAAGAACTACAGCTTTTACCAGACTGGTCAAATGGCACAAAGGTTAAGAACCCTTGACCTAGAGGCTAATAATTTTTTTTTTTTTTTTTTTTGAGAGAGAGAGACAGACAGACTGTAAGGGAGAGAGATGAGAAGCATCAGTTGCGGCACTTTAGTTGTTCATTGATTGCTTTCTCATATGTGCTTGTGGTGGGGACCAGCTGAGCCAGAGTCCTTAGGCTCAAGCTAGTGACCATGGGGTCATGTCTATGATCCCACGCTCAAGCCAGGGCACTCAAGCTGATGCGCCCATACTCAAGTCCGGGACCTCAGGATTTCAAACCTGAGTCCTCAGCGTCCCAAGTCAATGCTCTATCCACTGCGCCACCACCTGGTGAGGAAAGGATAATAAATTTTAAGCTTCAAGGTCTCTCCCTTTTACCGTGTTCTTCCTAAACTCTGTCCCTAAATTTGTATTCAACTTTTTAAAAAAGACTGTATTCATTTTAGAGAGGGGGGGAGAGAGAGAGAAGGTGGGAGGAGCAGGAAGCTTCAATGCCCATATGTGGTTTGACCAGGCAAGCCCAGGGTTCTGAACTTGGGTCCTCAGAGCTCCAAGTTGATGCTTTGATACACCGCGCCACCACAGGTCAGGCCGTATTCAACATTTTGTATTATTTTTCCTAAAGATCCAAGCATTTGTATAAGTTTCACACATCATAATACAAAACTTGGATCCATCGAGACATTTAACTTGGTAATGGGCACATATAGTAGGTTTCCAATAATTTTTGGTGGTAGGGTCTGAGAAATTTAAATGATACTCGAGTGTATCTGAAAATGCTTCAGAACATTGCTTGACTTCTCCACTTTCTAAGAGGGGTGGGGCGTTGGGACTGGCTCTACAGAAGTGAGCTTGGAGGGCAGTAGGATGAAACAGGTTTGGACTAGGGCTGGAACAGGTAACAGAACAAATAGGGGTGGAAGGTGAGATAACGGGAATTAGTCTCCTTTTGGAATTAGCCCTTTTACCAGCACGGAAAAGGCTTCATCGATGCATGCATGTATCTGCCCTATTTACTTTATATAGGTTCTAAACCCTGTGGAGGAAAGTCCCTGTTCTATAATTTGTGTATAACGTTGCTTTTGAGTGTTGCCCGCTTGCTTGATTTGTCTCACATTTTGAGCTGCTGCTCCGAACGATGAGTGGAAGGGAGCCAGTGAGACAGAGGGGCAGTGTTCCGATCGTTCCAAGGGGACAATTTTCTACACGAAATTCCCCAATCGACCAGCCAAGTCATTATTCAATCGCATTCTAACTAGAACCCAAAATATGACCTAGAGCGAGGCCCGACCACGTGGCGGTGGGCGTGTCTGGAGCGCTCGCCAGCGGCGGCGGCTGCACCTCCGCTAGGGGGGATTCGGAAGGCTGCGGCATCGGCGGAGGGGCGGGAGGGCCGCGGCGAAGCGGGGCCCGCGCGGACGGCAGGGGGCGTGGTTCCGGACGCGGCCACCCGGCGCGAGGCCTACATTTTCGATCTTGCGTCGGCGGCAGGCAAAAAGGGAGGCGTGCCGGCCTACCATAGCCTGGCGCTCCGCAGACTCGCCTCTAACGCGGGATTCCTCACAGACCCCTTTGTGTTTCTGCCCCCGCCCCGGAGGCGCCACAGCCAGCGGCGCTGAGTTCCCTTATTGGCTCAGCCGATGGTTTTATCGATTGGCTCCCGAGTCCTCTAGCGTGGTACTTCTCTTCCTGCTCCCATTGGTCGCCTGAGTTGCCTCTCAGGCCTTTGCGCGAGGTGATTGCTCGGCCACTCGGAGTCCCTGGAAGCAGTTCCGGGAAACCCCGCGTGCTGCCGGGATCGCATCTCAGTCCATGACGGGGGGAGGGGGTGGCGCGCGCGCCATTTCTAGTCGTTTTCAAAGCGCCTCGCGCTGATTCTCACGGGCCTGACGGTGGGCCCCTGCTCTTCCTTGGTGAGTCTCTCTCAGACCCGTGGGGGAGGGGCCGGGAGCTCCGGTTCGAGCCGACCCGAACTCGGCGCCTGGTCCCCATTTGCGTCTTCGCACCGAGGCCCCGGGGTGGGGGCGGGGATGGGCTGGGGGCGGCTTCTGCTTGGTCCCGGCGCACGGCTGAGGGCCTAGCCCCGCCGAGGCGCTTCATTGCCCTCGCTGATTCTCCCCCCGCTCCTCCAAGCCCCGGCCCGCGGTCCGGCCCGCCGGGCGCCCTCCTCGCGGCCTGCAACGGCTGGCAGTACATTTCCCGCCTCCGCCCGCCGCTCCACGCGGCCCGGCCGGCGGCCTAAGGTGCCCGCCGCCCCATCGCCTCTCCCGGCCGAAGCTGCCTTGCTGTCGTTCCAGCCGGCCTAGCCACCGGGGCGCTGTGTCGACGGTCGGGACGGGCGTAAGGGGCAATGGTGGGCAGAGGGTGAGATGCAACTCGGGGTTACTAGAACCAAGAGAAAACTTTTGTGGGGAGCAAAAGCCGAAAGGCCTATGTGTACAGACAGCCTCCCTCCCCTCCCCTCCCCCATTCTGCATGCTGCGAACCGAGATTTGAAGGAAAAAATGACTACTAGAGGCCATGAAACTTAGGCTTCGAGCGGCGCCCGAGATACAGAATTCTAAGAATGTCTTGGGCGCACTAAATTGGATAGGCCATTCTTTTTCTTATACGGCAGTAAGCGTATTGCCAAAATTTAAAACTTACAGCCACGGGGTTCTTGAAAGGTCAGTCCTTTCACACTGCCTGTTTGAGACTTTTGCTGTCCTCAAGAGGCTGAATCTGTGTCTCAATGAGTCAGTCATAGGATAAGGGTTTGGCACTCTTAAACCATGAGATAACCGTTAGTTTTCATTTCGTTGGTTCTTCTACAACCCGTCTCTTAATGCGAAGAATTTGTAGAGATGTTTAGAAAAAGTCAGGGAGGGGCTAGTGCCGACTTCCCAAATCTCCCAGCAGCCCTTTTAAATCTTAATGAAATTTCTACTTTTTGCAACAATGCTTAGATCAAATGACTCTAGTCAGATTAGTATATTTGCTGCATCAGAAATATGGTTTGGCTGTGTGGCATTGTGTTGAATTGATACAAGAGTTTTAAGTGGTCTCATGTGATCTAAAAGTTTTTTTTTTTAATGAGCACATTGTATTTGGCTTGAAAGAAGAGGTTTTTCCTTGATCTGAAAGGTTTTATTTCCTATATCTAATTATTTTACTTTTTTGTTAAAGTTTGCAGTTTTTTTAAAATGTCAACCAATTTCCGAATCAACTTGCAGAGAGCCTTTGCAATAAAGTAGTCATAAATATTTCTATCTTGTCCTATTTTCTTTACATATACTTTTAAAAACATACCACTTTGACAGATGTTCATTGAAACTTTTCCTGTTAAAAATTTGCTTTCTTCCTGTGACTAATAGTATTTCCAGCTGCAATACTGTAAGGGTCTTGTGATATGAGAACTTTCGAGTTCTGATGATCTTACTTTGGTACAGTATTTGAGGGTGGGGGAGCATGGGAAAACAGAACTATTAAGTTCACAAAGAGACTTTGGACTTTAGGATGCATCTTTGTAGAAATTATACTGATCAGTAACCGTATTCATCTTACACTATAAGTAGTGTTTTGATCAAAAGTGTGTCAGTTTTGAATGTTAACAAAAACATTTAAACAAATTGCCAGTTCATCAGAATTTAGTCTTGCCTTGAGAAACATTTATCAACCCAGAGTTTAACCACAGAGTCTGTGTCTGTATAGACATTAGTGGGTTATCAAGTCTTAATAACTTGTAATCATAAGAAGTCATGATATTATCTCATTTCAGAATAACCCTTTCTGCATTTTCCTCTTTTGACTGTTACCTCCTTCCTCTCAGTCTTCCTCGCCTTTTTCATGAACTTCAACTAAATATCAGTGGGCTTCGAAATGAAAACTTGTTTTAACTCAGAAAACTGCACCTGGTGCATTTGCACGAGTGTTTGACAAGCAGTCTGGAAGTGTGGTTATCTTAGGAGTTTCAGTGCTTTTTAAGGAAACTTGTATTTTCTTTATAGGTGACTAGGTATCTTGAGTCTCATCAAGAAAAGTAGGCTTTTTCTTGAGATCACCTTCATGTCCTTTATTTCAGTATTTGGACTTTATTCTGCTGCTTATTATCTTCATCACATTGTAATTTCATCACAGACAAATGCACTTTAATTCTCTCTCTTTTGAGGCAGTATAGAGACTGGCCATGTATGGTTTTACTATTTTCTCTCTCCAGGGAGTTGGTTTGTTTCAGCATTACATACAGGTTGAACATACGAAATGATTTGGGTAGGTTAATCTGAGACAGCTGACCTAAGTTTATCCTAATTAAGTAATATTTATTGAAACTATTTGGAGAAAGTTGTTCGCTCTTCATTGTTTCTGAAGCTTTATTTTACTGATGTGAAAAATTCATTATGTAGTCACATGATTTTTTTCTTAAATGAGGCAACCTCAACTCTAGCTTACTATTTTATGTAGACAAAACAATCTTTTAGCTTTTAAACTTGGTCATTTTTTCTTTTAAATCTGTGAATGGGAATAGAAAATTAATTTTAGAACAAAAAACAATGTCAAGTTGTGTTTTTTTGTTTTGTTTTATGTGAGGTGGAGAAAACCCAAACCACTAGTGTGTTGAACTTAGACAACAGGGCATTTATTTTACACCTATCTTGGATTTCAAGCAGAGCTGGAAAATTTGAATGTTCTTAAACCTTGATTAAGTGGTCTGTGGGTGTTCATTATGTTTTTAAACTGAACTTTTAAAAACTGTAAGAATTGAGTGCTGAGGGGCTTTTTAGGATTTTCTGGTGATTTGTTGATATGCTTGTCAGGACACAACAGCTGCTTTTGTTAATCAGAGATTCTGCCTTAAGTAAATTCAAGCCTTTATATAATGGTAGTGTACATGAAGTTCCTTAAGGATATAATGCTTCCATGTACATTTTTTATAGTTTTACAGGATTATTATTGCCAATTTAGATCAGATACATCACAAAAGGCATAAAATATTGTTTTGATAGAGGTTATTAGCAGCATGTGTACAAATTAGTTTAGATAAATCATGCATTGACCTACAAAGTAGTTATTTTTGGCTTAATGTAATATAGCTCCTGAATTTTTTCCAGCAGCATAATAAAATGGCTAATCAGGTGAATGGTAATGCGGTACAGTTAAAAGAAGAGGAAGAACCAATGGATACTTCCAGTGTAACTCACACAGAACACTACAAGACACTGATAGAGGCAGGCCTCCCACAGAAGGTGGCAGAAAGACTTGATGAAATATTTCAGACAGGTATAATATGCATTTCTTGTTTCTGACTGGTTATGAAAGTGAGGGCAAACCACTTTGAATTTCATAGATTTTTTTAAGGTTAAATAATACTTAATTTTCTGATCTATGTAGAGCTGAATGTTACTTTCCCTTCACTGAGGGCATATTGGGTTTGACTTTGATATTCTTATCTCATTATTTTGAAGCTTTCTTAGTGTTGAATATGCAGCCGTAGTTGTTTCAGACGACAGTTCGATTTGTCTTAGATTTATCACCAATTAAAATGTATGTTTCAGCATACTAAATTTTACTTTTTTCCCTTAATCTAAATCAGTCATCATTTTGCTTTTACTTTTCTACTTTTAGCTTCTTAAAGTGTTTGTTAAATCAGCTTAGGTCTGATTAGATGGCATAGTAAGAGGATTGGTTAGACTATATTGTCTGAAATGATAATAAAGTCAGATTCCTTGAGAGCTTGTGCCTGTCTAGTTTCTATTAGACAGAAATCCACATCTCTCAGTAATATGGAAGTGTTTGGTTTGTAACAGCTGCTTTTTAGCATCTAGAATCCCATGGCTAAGTGATTAAGCAAATTTGAACATCTTACTATGGTTGGTTGTAAGTGGTTTGAAGTTTTAAAGAGAGAGAAATATTTACCCTTAGGGAGTGATGTTCATAAATAAATGTGTCCTCCCCCTTTGGGGCCATAGATTGAAGCTTTCTTCCTCAGTGTTTTGTGTGCCTATCCAGATTTTGGGAGAGAATTGAATTGTCTCACAAATGTGTCTTAAGTACCATAGTTACATATACTGTTTTTTTGTTTATATATATATATTTAATATGAAAAGCTCAGGGTAATTTCAGACATTAAGATGACGTCTAAAAATGACTCCTGAGTGATGGTCCCGTTTGAAAACCAGTCCTCAGGAACTTTGTGTGACATTCTGCCATAGAGAATTGGCAGTGATTTGCTTAGAGATGCTCTCTTGTAGAGTGTTTTGTTATTGAGAAAAGGCTGATGGTTTTTAAGTGTAGGGTTGGATTGATAGAATGGATTGATGGGTGTCATGAGGTGTGGCTTTGGGTGGTGGTTGGACTATTCAAGTAAGGAAACTCCAATTCTTTAGATATGCTCATTTTGAGCTTTTAAAACAAATCATGGCAACATTTTTTAAAGGTAGCTTTGCAAGTGGCATTACATTTATTTAAAATATATTTACTGTATGGAATAAAGTTCTTTTTGGCTTTACCAAAATGGAGTCATTTTTGATGTTACGTAGTTCATATGGACATGGTGGTTTGTCTAATCTGCCAAGTATTTCTGTTTTACATAGGATCAATTCTGAAATATATTCCTTATATATGGAGAGAAATATAACACTTAGATGGAAGTAATTATATTTTAAACTTACTAGATGTTCTGTGTGCAGTTAAATATATATACAACATACATAGAATGCAGTATGTATTTTCTATATGTATTTACTTTTAAGTTGATAGTAAAGTTCTTAATGCTATTTGAAAAAGATTGTCATTGTTGACAGTCATTAATGCTACAGCATCTTTTAAATCTCAGCTTGACCCTTCAGAAGAACAAAAAATGCTTAAAAATATGAATTTCAGAATTGATTGATCAAGCTGCACTTGCATTTGTAGAAAAGTTTAAAATTATGCCTTTCCACATTCTGACTGCAGCAAAGTAGGTGCTTTGATAAACAAATGTTTCTGTTATCTTTGATGATAAGGAGGAAAAACTTTTGACATTTGGAGAGCGAAAGAATTATTTAGTAAAAGTGGTTCTTTCTTTTTCCCCCACTTCTTGTGTGGTTAGCAACAACTACAGCAGTCCATATAATTTGAGGGTTGATCCTTGGGAAATAGAGTGTATTCTTACCACTCTAACAAACGAGAATGTGTTATATTAATGTTCAATCTGTAGTATAGTGTATACATCAGATTTAACTTCCAAGACTTAAACCTTCTGAGGAGTGGAAAATTGGTTAGGAGTTTTGTTTTTTTGTGAGGTGATGGGATTGAAATTCATGTTTATAGTTGACATACTATCTTTTATTTTCGTATTTGTGCTCTTAACCTTTCTAGGTAGTAGTTTTATAGCTGCCTATATGCCTATAGTAAATGAAAATGTAGTTTGTTAGTGATAATACTGCATACGTTTTTTGATTAAACATTGATAGCACAGTTTAGATGATCCCTTTTGCAATAATGTTCCCTCTTTTCAATTTAATTTGTAGGATTGGTAGCTTATGTCGATCTTGATGAAAGAGCAATCGATGCTCTCAGGGAATTTAATGAAGAAGGAGCTCTGTCTGTACTACAACAGTTCAAGGAAAGTGACTTATCACATGTTCAGGTAAGGCCATTCAGAAATGTCTGAACAACTAATGACCTGAGATTATTTTACTGTTACTTTTTTTCTGTGGAGAAGTGGTATTTGTTTGTTTGTGGTTACCTCTATTTCTTTCTCTTTTTTTTTTTGTATTTTTCTGAAGCTGGAAACGGGGATACAGTCAGACAGACTCCCGCATGTGCCCGACCAGGATCCACCCGGCACGCCCACCACTGGGCGATACTCTGCCCATCCAGGGCTTCGCTCTGCTGCAACCAGAGCCATTCTAGCGCCTGAGGCAGAGACCACAGAGCCCGGGCCAACTTTGCTCCAGTGGAGCCTTGGCTGCAGGAGAGGAAGAGAGAGACAGAGAGGAAGGAGAGGGGAAGGGGTGGAGAAGCAGATGGGTGCCTCTCCTGTGTGCCCTGGCCGGGAATTGAACCCGAGACTCCTGCACGTCAGGCCGATGCTCTACCACTGAGCCAACCGGCCAGGGCCTGTGGTTACCTCTATTTCTTTTAAAATTTAGTTTAGAGGGGAAAAAGGTCTGCTTATGGCAAAGTTTTCCAAAACACAAGTATAAAGTAAAAATCTCCCCCCATTCCTTTGTAGTAAGTTACTATAAAAACTTAAAAGTTTACTAATTATTAGTTTTTTACGTGTTTAAATTACTTAGATTTTAAACATCTTTGGGCCATTTGATTCTGTTTTACTATCTTGAAGGGAAATAATGTAGGTAGGAGAAATCATTTCAGACCATGTGGCAAAGATAGTCCAGATATATTTAAATATCAACAAATGGAAGACTGCCCTGCTTTCTGCTCCAATAACCAGTCAGCAAATATTTATTGAGTGAAAAAATAAGTAAATTTGTTAAAATTCTAGTCCCCTGAAATTAAATTTAATTGCATATTTGACCCTTCAGTGATTTCTAGTAATTTTTTATCGAATTATTTACCTATTACAGAACAAAAGTGCATTTTTATGTGGAGTTATGAAGACCTACAGGCAAAGGGAGAAACAGGGGAGCAAGGTGCAAGAGTCTACAAAGGGACCCGATGAAGCAAAAATCAAGGTAAAACTTAATGATGAGATCAAATGCTTCTTATTATCTAGAAAGATTTTGTAGTTCTACTTTATTAAAAAAAATAGTGTTTAGAAAAGAAATAATATAGGGGAAATTATATAAGAATTTTGGAGGCAAACATTGAATTGTATGTTTAGTGAAAAACCCCAATTCAGAATCTCATTTCTTGTTCTTCAGGCTGTGAATTTTTTTTTTTTTTTTAATAAATAAATTTTTATTTTAATGGGGTGACATCAATAAACCAGGGTACATATATTCAAAGAAAACATGTCCAGGTTATCTTGTCATTCAACTCAGTTGCATACCCATCACCCAAAGAGAGATTGTCCTCTGTCACCTTCTATCTAGTTTTCTTTGTACCCCTCCCCTTCCCGCTCTCCCTCCTTCCCTCCCCCCACCCCCTGTAACCACCACACTCTTTTCATTTTTCTGAAGCTGGAAACAGGGAGAGACAGTCAGACAGACTCCCGCATGCGCCCGACCGGGATCCACCCGGCACGCCCACCAGGGGTGATGCTCTGCCCACCAGGGGGCGATGCTCTGCCCATCCTGGGCGTCGCCATGTTGCGACCAGAGCCACTCTAGCGCCTGGGGCAGAGGCCACAGAGCCATCCCCAGCGCCCGGGCCATCTTTGCTCCAATGGAGCCTTGGCTGCGGGAGGGGAAGAGAGAGACAGAGAGGGAAAGCGCGGCGGAGGGGTGGAGAAGCAAATGGGCGCTTCTCCTGTGTGCCCTGGCCGGGAATCGAACCCGGGTCCTCCGCACGCTAGGCCGACGCTCTACCGCTGAGCCAACCGGCCAGGGCACCACCACACTCTTGTCCATGTCTCATAGTCTCGTTTTTATGTCCCACCAATGTATGGAATCCTGCAGTTCTTGTTTTTTTCTGATTTACTTATTTCACTCCGTATAATGTTATCAAGATCCCACCATTTTGTTGTAAGTGATCCGATGTCATCATTTCTTATGGCTGAATAGTATACCATGGTGTATATGTGCCACATCTTCTTTATCTAGTCTTCTATTTTTTTTTTACAGTGATTAAAGCCTTTAAGCAAACTCTTGGCCAATACAGCAAGAATCCATAAAAGAGTAGTGTCCTTAACATGTTCACCAAGTCCAAGTTGGCCCCAACACCATGCCAAATCCCTGAAAAATGCAACCCAACCACAGTTCAGTCTGTTAGGAGCTGCCACAAGGAGCAGGAGTCCAGGAAAAGTCCGCATGGCACTGGAATTGTCACAATTCTATACTTTGCAGCTCACATCCAAGTCCCAATGACTGCTGCTTCTAGCTGGTAATGATTCAGGTAGCCTGGAACAGCCAACTGCAGCATATGTGGATATGGAGCTTCTGTTCTCCTCTGCCTGGAGAGATAGACCAGGGTGCTTATCCCTGGAGCTCTGCAACTGTGGCTTGGTAAAGAGAACCTTGGGATACACTAAGCAGTCTCGGTGTGGCTTCTTCAGTGTTCCTTGGTTTAAAGAGTCCTCTTCGTTTAGTCCAAAGTTGGTTTTTCCAGATGATAGTTCTTAAAATTAGTTTGTAATCCACTTTGGTTCTGGGAGGTAGATGTTGGTACGTCTGCCTACTCCAGCGTCATCTTGTCTTCTCTGAATGCTATATATTTATTGGTGCTTTTTTTTTTTTTTTTTTTAAAGATTTAATTTATTCATTATAGAGAGGGGAGAGAGAGAGAGAGAGAAGGGGGGAGCAGCAGAAAGCATCAACTCCCATTATGTGCCTTGACCAGGCAAGCCCAGGGTTTTGAACCGGCAACCTTAGTGTTTCCAGGTTGACACTTTATCCACTGCGCCACCACAGGTCAGGCGGTGCTTTTTTTTTTTTTTTAATATATTTTATTTTATTTTTTTACAGAGACAGAGGGTCAGAGAGAGGGATAAACAGGGACAGACAGACAGGATCAGAGAGATGAGAAACATCAGTCATTAGTTTTTGTTGCATGTTACGACACCTTAGTTGTTCATTGATTGCTTTCTCAAGGCACATATGGGGCTACAGCAGACCGAGTAACCCCTTGCTTGAGCCAGCGACCTTGGGTCCAAGCTGGTGAGCTTTGCTCAAACCAGATGAACCTGCCTTCAAGCTGGTGACCTTGGGGTCTTGAACCTGGGTCCTCTGCATCCCAGTCCGACGCTTTATCCACTGTGCCACCACCTGGTCAGGCTATTGATGCTTTTTATAATACTTTTCTGGATTGATCCAGTTATGTCTCTGGTTCATTTTCTTTCCAAGCACTTTGTTTCTTTTTCTTTTCTTTTGTAAAACAGTGATTTTGTAGCCATTTTCTTCTTTTTGAATTTTTATTGACATCAGTTTATTTATAAACTGGAAATGGAAATAGTGCCTACTACATAGATTTGTGAGGAAGTGCTTGTAATAGTACCTGTAATGTAGCAAAACCTGTATAACTATGAGCCATTATTATTGCTATTTAGATAAAGTGCTGTGAAAGGTAAATACAGGGCATTTGGTAAAAGACTAATGAACCTCATTCCTTTGTTAAATGAGCATGGATATTTTGCTGCAGTGGTAGACTTTTCATTCTTTAATTTAAATTTTTTTTATTTTTTAGATAGAGGAAAGGAGAGAGACAGAAATGTCGATTTGTTCCTGTGTGTGCCCTGAGCACACACAGGGATTGAACTGGCAGCCTCTGTTCTTTGGGACAGTGCTCCCAACCAACCGAGCTATCTGGCCAGGGTTTAGACTTTTCATTTTGAAATAGTTATTTAATGTTGAAGTTATACAGTTTTTTATAGATAGGAAATATAAATAGTAGTTTCTGCCATATAACTAGCTTATATAGCAATTCTTTGTACCTTTTTTCCCTCATCTGTAAAATGGCATAACCCCATTCTTCTATATATATTTTTTTACCTTTTTTTTTTTTTACAGAGATAGAGAGATAGGGATAGATAGGGACAGACAGACAGGAATGGAGAGAGATGAGAAGCATCAGTCATCAGTTTTTCATTGCAACACCTTAGTTGTTCATTGATTGCTTTCTCATATGTGCCTTGACTGCGGGCCTTCAGCAGACCGAGTAACCCCTTGCTCAAGCCAGCAACCCTGGGTCCAAGCTGGTGAGCTTTGCTCAAACCAGATGAGCCCGCGCTCAAGCTGGCGACCTTGGGATCTCGAACCTGGGTCCTCTGCATCCCATTCCTACGTACACTCTATCCACTGCGCCACCGCTTGGTCAGGCTCTTATATTTTTTAAATAATTAAATATGTAAAAATTCTATTTGATGTAATAGTGGGAGTTTTTTTTGTTTCTTTTTACTTTATTCATTTTAGAGAGAAAGAGGAAGGAATAGGAAGCATCAACTTCCATATGTGCCTTGAATAGGCAATTTCTTTTTAAAAGACTTGATTCATTTTAAAGTGGAGAGGAGTGTTTGTTTTAAAATCTTTTTAAAATTTTTTTTATTTTTATTTTTTTACAGAGGCAGAGATAGACAGGGACAGACAGACAGAAACGGAGACAGATGAGAAGCATCAATCATCAGTTTCTCGTTGCGTGTTGTGACTTCTTAGTTGTTCATTGATTGCTTTCTCACATGTGCCTTGACCGTGGGCCTTCAGTAGACCGAGTAACCCTCTGCTGGAGCCAGCGACCTTGGGTCCAAGCTGGTGAGCTCTTTGCTCAAGCCAGATGAGCCCGCGCTCAAGCTGGCGACCTTGGGGTCTCGAACCTGGGTCCTTCCGCATCCCAGTCCGACGCTCTATCCACTGCGCCACCACCTGGTCAGGCTGTTTTAAAATCTTATTACTCTTTATTGAATTGGCCTATATTATTTCTCTAAAGCTGACATTTTGTTCCTTGGTAAGATGTATGCTATGCAGATGCCATCATGTGTAAATATATATATTATGTGTGTTTTACATGTTACATGTATTTCTATGTTTAAAAGTAGAGCAGCTCTGTTTGAGTCAAGGTAAAAGAATGGAGGGTCTAGCAGAGGTCTCAAACTCGCGGCCCGCCCACCAATTTTGTGTGGCTGCAGACTGGCCCGCAGATTAATCCACGAAGTTTGATTAGTCTGCGGGCCGCACAAAATTGGTGGGCGGGCCGCACGGCCGCGAGTTTGAGACCCCTAGTAAGGTAACTGGTATCCCAGGTTTTCTCCAAAGATAATTTTGCGTGTCATCCTCGTGCAGGGGCCATGCTAATCTTCTCTGTATTGTTCCAATTTTAGTATATGTGCTGCCGAAGTGAGCACCTCCAAAGATAATTTTGAATACCAGTGTACTCGGTGGTTTCTAAAATCTTGTCCTGACATTGTATAGTTTTAAAAACCTAAAGTGTAAAATTCCTCTTTCTAGGTACATTGCATTTCTTTTTTCCCCATTGTGTCTTTGTTCTGTAGATCTTTCATGTAAGCACAAACCTTTGAGAGCAAGAGCATTATCTTTTTTCCTGTGATTCCCCTTAATATTTAATATAATATAATATGAGGAAGGTTGGAAATTAGGAAACGTGAGGTTTTGTTTGTTTTTGAAACCTGAGTATGTTCATTTAGTAATTGTCAAATACATATTTTGAGTGTGTGCTGTATGAGAAATTGCTTGGATCTTAAAGAGCTTTTGGTATAACTGGAATATAAAACAAATGGACCGAATGAAACAGGTTAAATTATTTGCATACAGGCCCTGGTCGGTTGGTTCATTGGTAGAGCATTAGCCTGGCGTGTGGATGTCCTGGGTTCGATTTCAGGTCAGGGCACACAGGAGAAGTGACCATCTGCTTCTCCACCTCTCCTTCTCCTTTTTCTCTCCCCTTCTACCTTTTCCCCCCTTTCCCCCTCCCCATCCTGTAGCTGTGGCTCATTGATTCTAGCACATTGGTCCCAGGCACTGAGGATAGCTCCATGGAGCTTCTGTCTTGGGTGCTAAAAATATCTCAGTTGCATGCATCCAGTCGGGTTGGATCCCTGTCAGGGCGCTGTGAGAGTCTGTCTATCTCCCCTCCTGTCACTTGGAAAAGAAGAGGAAAAAGTTGACTACAATAGAAATAGTAGTAAAGATATGAGAAGTACATAGGAAATGAGGCAAACTGCATGAGAGGTAAGGTTTGATTTTTTTTTTTTTTTTTTTTTTAAGTGAGAGGAGGGGAGATAGGCAGACTCTCACATGAGCCCTGACCTGGGGCCATGTGTGGCCCCAGCAACCCTGTCTGGGTCCATTGCTCAGCTGAGCTATCCTCAGTGCCTGAGGGCAACACTTGAACCAGTTGAGTCACTGGTTCGGCAAAGGGAAGAGGGAGAGATTGGGGAGAGGAAGAGGATGAGAATCAGATGGTCGCTTCTCATGTGTGCCCTGATCCAGGATGGAACCTGGGACATCTACATGTTGGCCGATGCTCTATCCACTGAGCAAGCCGACCAGGGCCTGATTTATTATTTTTTTTTAAGGGTAGAGAATATACTTGATTTGAAAAGAATCATTGTTGGTTATAAACATGGTATGTAAAGGGAACAAGTAAGAAAGGGTCTAATTGAAGTTGAGGGGGTGCAGATGAGGATACTGTGGTATATAAATATGAATTTGCAGCCTGGGATCAGCTTATGTTGAATTTTTAATAGTCCTTTTCCCTTTTTTCTGTTCTCATAATGAGAAAGTGGTGTGTCCTTACAGAGTTAATTTGCCTATAACTCTTTCCATCAGGTGTATGGAAAAGAAGTAAAATAAAGTGGGAGCAACATGTGAGGAAAACCAGTGTGAATTTTGTCCTTTTTAAAAAAAATCTAGTTAGTCTGACCAGGCGGTGGCGCAATGGATAGAGCCTTGGACTGGGTTGCCGAGGACCCAGGTTCGAGACCCCGAGGTCGCCAGCTTGAGCACAGGCTCATCTTGTTTGAGCAAAAGCTCACCAGCTTGGACCCAAGGTCGCTGGCTCAAGCAAGGGGTTACTCGGTCTGCTGAAGGCCCGCGGTCAAGGCACACATGAGAAAGCAATCAATGAACAACTAAGGTGTCGCAACGAAAAACTGATGATTGATGCTTCTCATCTCTCTCCGTTCCTGTCTGTCTGTCCCTATCTGTCCCTCTCTCTGACTCTCTTTGTCTCTGTGAAAAAATAAATAAATAAAAAGTACTCTAGTTAGCCTGACCAGGCGGTGGGCGCAGTGGATGGAGCGTTGGACTGGGATGCGGAAGGACCCAGGTTCGAGACCCCGAGCTCGCCAGCTTGGACCCAAGGTCGCTGGCTCGAGCAGAGGGTTACTCGGTCTGCTGAAGGCCTGTTGTCAAGGCACATACGAGAAAGCAATCAATGAACAACTAAGGAGTCCCAATGAAAAACTGATGATTGATGCTTCTCATCCCTCTCCTTTCCGGTCTGTCTGTCCCTATCTATCCCTCTCTCTGTAAAAAATAAATAAATTAAAAAAAAAAAAAAAAAAAGTACTCTAGTTAGAAACATAGCCTAAAGAATTTAGGGTGCCTTTTATAAAATACTAATATACTGGTTTTTGTGTAATATTTAATATTTAAGTATAAACATAAACAGATGTTTAATTATCTTTAGGCCTTGCTTGAGAGGACTGGTTATACTCTGGATGTGACCACAGGACAGAGGAAGTATGGTGGTCCTCCACCAGACAGCGTATACTCTGGCATGCAACCTGGAATTGGAACAGAAGTAAGTGTTCAGCTGTTTGCCGAATCTTTCCAGTTTGTAGACTATTCTATCTGTTATGTGATTAGAAAAAAATACTTGATTGTTTTCAAGGTTGAGCTATTACTGTTTTGGATATCCATCTGTATTTTGCTGTCATCATAAGCAAAGATAATTATGTGACTGGTAGATACCCAAACACTTTGTAAGAGAATGTAGAACTGGTTGCTAAAACTATGCAACTAGCAACACGCCATTTTAGGTGCTTGAGGTGAGGTTATTAAGGATAAACGATTTATTTCTATATTCTGGTTTTAGTTTTGTTTTATACCTAATTTTGTATAGTGCTTGTCCTTCGTCCAGACTCGTCCTTCCATCTCATAGGGAGTATTCAGTAGCATTAAGAGATTTATTTCATAAAGGTTTCTTCATATCTCTTAATGCTAGTCTATCCTAATCCTTTGAAAGAAGACTATGTGCCAAAATATAAGCTATGCTACAGCAGGGGCCTTTACAGATTGATTGTTTCACTGTTCATATTTAGTGCCTAGCATAATGTCAGGAATGTAGTAGACACAGTTTTTGAATAATTGGTTACAGTTTTTTTCTTTGGCTACTAAAACTGTGGCTTTTTAATTTAAAATTTAAACTAGATTAAAGGAGAATTTTATGGGATTTTCTTTAAAACAAAGTGATGGGGCAGTGGCTTCCATCGGTGGTATTGATATGTATCTCCAATTACTTTAGAAGTCTAAGAAATTTTCAGAGTTAACTCAAACTTCCATTTGAATAGCTGGAAAGGAAATAGTAACATCTTACTAAAATTATTATCAATGATACCTTCCTAAGAGTTAAAACTTAACTCTTCAGGTGGCCATAGCAAAGATTATTCTAATTTGTAAATAAACAAAGACATGACTATTTAATGTAATTTTTTAGGTCTGTATAAGAACTAATTCTAGTTGTATTCTTTGTATATAGAATAGAGTTTATATCCATAGGTCTTTGTTTCCTGAACTTTTTTTTTTTCTTTTCCAAGTGAGAGGAGGGGAGATAGACAGACTCCCGCATGTGCCCACCTGGGATCCACCTGGCAACCCCTGTCTGAGGCCAAGGCTGTGGCCATTTTGGGTCATGCTTGCAACCAAGCTATTTTTAGCACCTGATGGTGGAGGCTCCAGGGAGCCATCTTTAGCACCCAGGGCCAACGCACTTGAACCAGTCAAGCCATGGCATGGGAGGGGAAGAGAGAGAAAGAAAGATAGGGGAGGAAGGGTGGAGAAGCAGATGGTCACTTCTCTGTGACCTGTCTGGGAATCGAACCCAGGACATCCACATGCTTGGCCGATGCTCTTATCACTGAGCCAACCAGCCAGGGCTCTGAATTTCTCTTAAACATTATACAGTTAATATTCTATTTATATTTAGCATTATTAAAGGAGTTCTAAGCATTTTTATTTTTCATGATTCCTGAATCAGCTACATATGATTGTTTGGAGTCTCTAAAACTAAATTATATAATGTGGTACGTAAATATGAAATGGTAGCCTGGAATCAGCTTATGTTGATTTTTTTTTTTTTTTTTTTTTTTTTTTTTTTCATTTTTCTGAAGCTGGAAACAGGGAGAGACAGTCAGACAGACTCCCGCATGCGCCCGACCGGGATCCACCCGGCACGCCCACCAGGGGCGACGCTCTGCCCACCAGGGGGCGATGCTCTGCCCATCCTGGGCGTCTCCATGTTGCGACCAGAGCCACTCTAGCGCCTGAGGCAGAGGCCACAGAGCCATCCCCAGCGCCCGGGCTATCTTTGCTCCAATGGAGCCTTGGCTGCGGGAGGGGAAGACAGAGACAGAGAGGAAGGCGCGGCGGAAGGGTGGAGAAGCAAATGGGTGCTTCTCCTGTGTGCCCTGGCCGGGAATCGAACCTGGGTCCTCCGCACGCTAGGCCGACGCTCTACCGCTGAGCCAACCGGCCAGGGCCTTATGTTGATTTTTTAATAATCCTTTCCCTGTTCCTTGTAACAAAAATGTGATGTGTTTTTAGAAAGTTAATTTGCCTATAACTCCATTAAGTATATATATAACCTAATGTTATATATAATGATAGAGTTGGAATTGGGACTCTAAGCCATCTACATTTCTTATAGGAGCAAGTGTCATTTAAATGTAGTGTACAAGTGAGTAATAATTTGGCCGGTTTTTTTTCCTACTTTTGTCTTCCGTTGATCCCCTCCCTGGTATCCTTTATCCCTGGTATCCTTTATCTTTAATGTTCTGCTCATGTAGTGAGCTCTTTCAAATCTACATTTATATTTTATTTTTAAACAATATAGAAATATAAAATATAGTACAATTTTCTTACTTGAACTCCTATCCTATAGCATATTGTATTTTTTTCTAATGGTTTTATTTTTATTTTTTTGTAATTTTTTTCTTTTTAAAAACTTTTTCATTGATTTGAGAGGGAGAATAAAAGGGAGAGGGGGGAGGGGCAAGGGAGAAAAAGAAAGAGGGACACATCAACTCATTGTTCCACTTAGCTGTTCCATTTAGGTATTTCATTTAGTTGTGCACTCATTGGTTGCTTCTCATATGTGCCTTGACTAGGGCTTGAACCTGAGACTTGGCTCACAGGGACAACGCTCTATCCACTGAGCAACCCGGCCAGGGTTCTATGGTTTTAGACTTTGTTCAGGATTGTATCAGGATTTTTTTTTCCTTGCCTTAAACCCTCATATGAAATGATTGAAATAGAATTGCTCCTTTGTCTTTTTTTTGTTCTTGAGGCAGCCTAGAACACCTCCAAGAGGAGAATACAGAAAAAGTTATCTAGTATACCATTGAGCATGTGATAATCCATGTTAGTGTTTACGAATTATTACATTTACCTTAGTCTTATTTCTTCAACTAGTTACAAAATCCCTGAGCTGTGGTGGCGCAGTGGACAGAGTGTTGACCTGGAACACTGAGGTCACCAGTTAGATATCCTGGGTTTGCCTGATGAAGGCACATACTGGGAAGCAGCTATGAGTTGAGGCTTCCTGGTTCTCCCACACACATACCTTTTTCTCTTTCTTTCTCTGTCTCTCCGTCTCCTTCCCTCTCCTCTCTAAAATGAATAAATACTCCTTAAAAATAAATAATTAAAATCCTTAGGAATAAAAATTAAGTGTATAATACTGTTCTTCACAATGCTCAATATAGTCTGGCGTAAGTTTAATTTGTTGTATATATTTCATAATTATAGAAATGACCATTTTTTTAGCCCATTAGATTAGTTTCATTAATGGAGACTTGTTTTATCTTTGCTTTATATAGATAAGAGGAGTTTTGCTAGTACTCTTAAGATTTCACTGGAAGCATTTGAACAATTTAATAAACTATTTTTAAATAGTATCCAATTAGAAACAAATAGTTGGTACAGTATTTGTAAAACATGTTATCATTCTCTTACAGTACAGTGCCTTTTTTTAATTAAGACTTTCCTTTTATTTATTTATTTATTTATTTTTTTACAGAGACAGAGAGAGGGATAGACTAGGACAGACAGACAGACAGAAAGTATCAATCATTAGTTTTTCGTTGCGCATTGCAGCACCTTAGTTGTTCATTGATTGCTTTCTCATGTGTGCCTTGACTGCGGGCCTTCAGCAGATCGAGTAACCCCTTGCTTGAGCCAGCGACCTTGGGTCCAAGCCAGTGAGCTTTTTGCTCAAACCAGATGAGCCCGCGCTCAAGCTGGCAACCTAGGGGTATCGAACCTGGGTCCTTGGCATCCCAGTCAGATGCTCTATCCACTGCGCCACTCCCTGGTCAGGCCAGTACAGTGCCTCTTTAGGAGAAAGATGCAGCTTTCTGTATATTAGATATCATTACATACTGTTGTATGATACTGTTGTAGCAAATCCCTATGTGAGATTAACAGCTTAAGCCACTCCTGTCAAGGAATTTATTACAACACAATCGCAGTATAAAATTTTGGATTCTACCCATAAATTTAGATTTTGAGATTTGACCTATGCTTGTGAAAAATTAAAGTTTTGGGAAATTAGGCCCTGGCTAGGGGCTCAGTGGATAGAGCATTGGTCCGGCATATGGATGTCCCAGGTTTAAGTTCCTGGTCAGGGCACACAGAGGAAGCAACTATCTGCTTCTACCCCCAACTCCCACACCTCCCCGCTCCTCCCTCTCTCCTCCCTCTCCTCACACAGCCAGTGGTTCCATTGGTTTGAGCGTAGCCCCAGGCACTAAGGATAGCTTGGTACTTGAGTATAGGCCCCAGATGGGGTTGCCAGGTGGGTCCTGGTTGAGGCACATGTGAGAATCTGCTTTACTATCTCCCATTCACTCACCTAAAAAAAAAAAAAGTTTTGGGAAATTAGAAAAATGGGTGGTTTTTATTTTTCTTTTTAAGTTATAGTTGATAGTCAATATTTTATATTAGTTTAAGGTGCACAGCAAGAATAATAGATTTTTAATACATTGGGTGGCTGGTCGTTTTTAATAAGTTGGTTATAATTAGTGTCATTTTTGATACTGTGAGACTTGGTGTTTTTGTTCTTTTGCTTGATTAGAGCAGTGGTAGTCAACCTTTTTATACCTAGCACCCACTTTTGTATCTCTGTTAGTAGTAAAATTTTCTAACTGCCCACCAGTTCCACAGTAATGGTGATTTATAAAGTAGGGAAGTAACTTTACTTTATAAAATTTATAAAGCAGAGTTACAGCAAGTTAAAGCATATAATAATAATTACTTACCAAGTACTTTATGTTGGATTTTCACTAAGTTTGGCAGACTAAATCTTTATAAAACAACTTACTATAGTTAAATCTATCTTTTTATTTGTACTTTGGTTTTTCCGCTACCGCCCACCATGAAAGCTGGAATACCCACTAGTGGGCGGTAGGGACCAGGTTGACTACCACTGAATTAGGGCCTTTAAAAATTTCTAGCTCTTGATTGAAATTAGGGTCAAGGCCTGAAGCGGATAATATTGAAATTAAGTTATGGGAAAACTGTGAGGTTTTGTCTTTGGATAAAATCGACTGTAAATTAATTTTATATATGAACACTTATTAGCAGATGCTGTTACTAAGCAATTCTTGAGTTGAGAAATACACAAGAATGTTAGGCATTCATTTTGGAATGGAGTTTGTTTGTTTGTTTGTTTGTTTATTGTATTTTTTCGAAGTTGGAAACGGGGAAGCAGTCAGACTGACTCCCGCATGCGCCCAACCAGGATCCACCGGCATGCCCACCAGGGGGCGATGTTCTGCCCATCTGGGGCATCACTCTGTTGCAACCAGAGCCATTCTAGCACCTGAGGCAGAGGCCACAGAGCCATCCTCAGCGCCCCGGCCAACTTTGCTCCAGTGGAGCCTTGGCTGCGGGAGGGGAAGAGAGAGACAGAGAGGAAGGAGAGGGGGAGGGGTGGAGAAGCAAATGGGCGCTTCTCCTGTGTGCCCTGGCCGGGAATCGAACCCGGGACTCCTGCACGCCATGCCGACGCTCAGGAATGGAGTTTTTAGTGTGCCTTGGCTCTTAGACATAGTCTAGTCATAGTATCTTTTTAGTTTTTAGATGGTATTATAAAACGGTTTGGGGAAGACAGTTTTGTTTTAATTTATTTCCACTGACAAAAATGTAACATCCATGAAGATTATGGATATATAATAAGCTGTTATTTGTTTAAAGTGAGTAAGCACTGATACTCTATTTGGGATTTCAGAGGAAATGGCAGACTGAGATCTAATTCTTTGGTTTATTAACTAATGGAAGTGTTACAGAACCAGTAAAAGAGCTAAAAGTGTATGACTATGTAGCACCTGAATTGAATTATGTATAAAGAAAAGCTGCTATTTTTGTAAAATTGTAAAAAAGAGCTGAATAATGAAAAAACCCCAGTAGATACTCAAAGACTTTGTTGAGCTGTCTGCTTGCTTCTGTTGATTGCTTCCGGAGTCTCGGAGGACTTCCTCTATTACTGTTGAAGTATTTGATGGATAGATAATAGACAACTAGAACTTTTTCCAAGCCTTGATGCCAAGTGAGTAAAGGAAGAAATGTTATGGTATTCATCAGATTGTGTTGGTTCTGGATTGGGGGTGGAGTATTACCTGTGTACACAGGCATACTCTGAATAGCTCGTATGGAGCCCAAATGGCTCAGGGATCAACCAACTAATAAAAAAAAATTCTATTTCATTTTAGTTGATTAAAAATGGAGCTTATAGAACTTTAAAAGGAGTGATGCTTAATTTGTTTTTGAAAACTGTTTAGTTTTAGCCTTTTTAAGTTTTTTTTTTCTTCCTGAAGTGAGAAGCAGGGAGGCAGAGAGTGACAGGTTCCCACACGAGCCTGACTGGGATCCCCTCCCACCTCATGCCCACTAGGGGGTGATGCTCTACCCATCTGGGGCGTTGCTCCATTGCAACTGGAGCCATAGCACATGAGGCGGGCAGAGGCCATGAAGCCATCCTCAGTGCCCCGGCCATCTTTCCTCCAATGGAGCCTTGGCTGCGGAAAGGGAGGAGAGAGATAGAGAGAAAGGAGAGGGGAAAGGGTGGAGAAGCAGATGGTCCCTTCTCCTTAGTGCCCTGGCTGGGAACTGAACCCAGGACATCCACATGGCAGGCCGACGCTCTACCACTGAGCCAACCGGCCAGGGCCCTTTTTAAGTTCTTTTAATGTCCTAAGTTAAACTAATCTTGAAATGAAGCACCTCCTATTTCTCAGATAAAACAGTATTTTTGGCCTATTCTTGGACCCTGGTGACTTAAAATATTGGATACTTCGTTGACCATAGATTCATAGATGTTTCTTTTAGAGAATATTCTCTCGGAAAATCTGTAAGTTGGACTCCTGACATTCAAACGGTAGAGTACAATGAGCTCGTTCTTAGGAATCCTTTCTATAAAGTGATTAATGAAACATTAAATTACTTTTGCTGAAATACAGGTGTTTTACTTTGGTATACTTAATGAAGCAAACCAGTCTGGTTCTGAAAATATACTCTAGTCTGATATTTATCTTCCTCACTTAGTTGTGTCAGATATATCATTTCATAGTGCCACCGCATGTGCTCTTTCTTTGCTTTTCTATGTATTTGTAATGGGTAGGGAGAAAGTTTGGATGATGAACAATGTGATTATGAAGCACCATTGCATTTTGTTAAATAGAAACTATATAAAGCAAAATTTACTCCCCAGACCAGCTTTAAAATATTTAGACACAGATACTCTTGAATATAAAAATATTCTTTAAAAATGTATTTTAAAATTATTATCAGTTATCTTCGTGTGTTTCTTAGGACACTTTTTATTAGTAGTTTTTTTTTTTTTAGTGCTGTGCCCTGTTAATGAATGTTTATTTATAGAGTTGAGAATGCAGGTTGGTATAGCTGGAGCTCATGAGAAATGGTCAAATTCTGGATATTTTGAAGACAGATCCAACACTGTTTTATTGATGAGTTTGGATATGGAGACATAAGAGAAAGGAGCCGCCTGACCTGTGGTGGCGCAGTGGATAAAGCGTTGACCTGGAAATGCTGAGGTCGCCGGTTCGAAACCCTGGGCTTGCCCGGTCAAGGCACATATGGGAGTTGATGCTTCCTGCTCCTTCCCCCTTCTCTCTCTCTCTGTCTTTCTCTCCTCTCTCTCTCTCTCTCTCTCTCTGTCTCTCTCCCTCTCTCTCTCCTTTCTAAAATGAATTTAAAAAAATAAAAAAAAAGAGAAAGGAGCCAAGGATGACTTGAAGACTTCTGGCCTGAGCACCTGGAAAGATGGAGTTGCCATATAATGAAAATGAGGAAGGTGCATTGGAGAGCAAATTGGCAGGATTGAAAAATAGTTCAGTTCTGGACATGTTACTAGTTAGCTGTCTCTTAGATCACCAAGTCTAGCTATTGTATGATCAGTTGCTCATATGAATGGGGATTTGAGGGGAGAGTTTTGGCTAGAGATTGTAAATGTGGGTAGACATAAGCATCTGTTGAATATGGTATTTAAAAACCATGAGTTTGGATGCAGTCACCAAGAAAGTGTGTGTAGCTTAGATAAAAGGTTTAAGATCTGATCCCTGTAGCCCTTCTACAATTTAGAGTTTGGAGAGGTGATGAGGAACTAACAAAGAGGACTGAGAAGAACAAGCCAGCGAGGTGTGAGTAAAAGCAGGAATGTGGTGTCTCAGAAGTTAAGAAAATTTACACAGGAGAAGTGCTAGTCAGTTACATCAAACTTTCCAGGGTGATGACTGTGAATTGACATTTGATTGTGGCAATGTGGATGTCATTGTGACTTTGACAGAAAGGATGGTAAAGCAAGATTTGGAAAAGATTCAATTGTGTGGGAGATGAGGAATTTGAGATTGCAAGTACATACGGTTTTTTGGAACAATTTTGCTACAGAGTGTAGCAGAGAAATGGGACAATAGCTGGAAGGTGTGTAGTCAAGATATATTTTGTTTAAATTTTAAGGAAGAAAGATATGATATACTTGCGTGCTGATGGAATTGATCCACATATGAGAGGAGAAACTGATAAAATTTTTGCTGGCCCATGTGTCCTTGAGTAGGAAAGGAGGGATGGGGTCTGGTTAGTGCAGGGAGTTACTAGTGTGTGGTAGATGCTCACTCATACATCCATTCAGAGTTCAGTAGTCACTGTGTCCAGTGCTGGAAATAAAATGAGGAGCAAGTTGTGAGGTCTTCACTCACATGGAAATGGAATCCTCTTGCTGGTGTTACTCCTAGATGAAGATACAGTCTCACTGATTAAGAAACTTAAGCAAGGTAACTATAATATAGATTTGAATTCAGTGTAATTTGAAACTATTTTCACACTTTTCCTATCTTCATAGCTTCACCTTACTACACCAAGTCACATCATCTGTTGCTGGGATTGCCCTGTTAACCTGATCAGTCTGCCTGTTTTTCCATACAACCCATTTTCTACCATTTACCAGAATATTTATTCCTTTTACTTATTTTTACAGAGACAGAGAGAAGGATAGACAAGGACAGACAGACAGGAACGGAGAGATGAGAAGCATCAATCATTAGTTTTTCGTTGCGCGTTGCAACACCTTAATTGTTCATTGATTGCCTTCTCATACGTTCCTTGACCGCGGGCCTTCAGCAGACTGAGTAACCCCTTGCTTGAGCCAGCGACCTTGGGCTCAAGCTGGTGAGCTTTTGCTCAAACCAGATGAGCCCTTGCTCAAGTTGGCAACCTCAGGGTCTTGAACCTGGGTCTTCCGCATCCCAGTCCAACACTCTATCCAATGTGCCACCGCCCGGTCAGGCTATTTATTCCTTTTAGAACATATGTCATACTTGCTCACTTGTCTCCTCAAAACTCTGATGTCGGCCCTGGCCATTTGGCTCAGTGGTAGAGTGTTGGCCTGACGTGTGGAGGTCCAGGGTTCTGTCCCAGTCAGGGCACACAGGAGAAGCACCCGTCTGCTTCTCAACCCCCACCCCCCTCTTCTCCTCCTCTCCTGCAGCCATGGCTTGATTAGAGCAAATTGGCCCCAGGTGCTGAGGATGGCTCCGTGGACTTTACCTCAGGTGCTAAAAAATGGCTCTGGTTGCAACAGAGCAAGGGCCCCAGATGGGCAGAGCATCGCCCCTAGTGGGCATGCTGGGTGGATTCTAGTCGGGGTACATGAGGGAGTCTGTCTCTGCCTCCCCTCCTCTCACTGAATTAAAAAAAAAAACAAAAAACCTGATGTCTTTCCAACACATTTGTACTAAAACTCAAATTCTTAACCTTGGTTTAACTTAATCTGGCTCTGTTCTCTTTTTCTCAATACTGTCTCCTGTGTGGACGTTGTAATTCCATTCACTGGCCTATTTGCTCTTTTTCATCTATGTCAGTTGTACTCCCATTTTTTTTGTACTTGTTCCTGCACTTTGGAATGCTCTTTTCCTCCCGTTTTCTCTTAATTTTCTTCTTAGGTTTCGATTCATATTTAACCTCCTTACAGAGGCTTTCCTAATTAAAATACTGTATTTCCCCATGTATAAGACACTCCCATGTATAAGATGCACCTTAATTTTGGGGCCCAAAATTTGGAAAAAAAAATACTACATGAAGTTATTGAACTCGTTTTATTCATCATAAAGTTCATACAACTTCTCATCACTGTCAAAACTCTTATCCAGTAGCTTGTCCTCATCTGTGTCTGATGACGAATCACAGACAGTGAGGGCAAAAACAAGAGTGAAAAAGCAGGGGATGCAAGTAAAAAAACTATAACCGCTGTATAAGATGCACCTAGTTATAAATTCAATGCAATACCGATTAAAATACCAATGACTTACTTCAAAGATATAGAACACATATTCTCAAAATTTATATGGAACCAAAAGAGAACACGAATAGCCTCAGCAATCTTGAAAAGGAAGAACAAAGTGGGAAGTATCACACTTCTGATATCAAGTTATACTTCAAGGCCATTGTACTCAAAACAGCCTGGTATTGGCATAAGAACAGGCATATAGACCAATGGAACAAAACAGAGAACCCAGAAATAAACCCACACCTTTATGGACAACTGATATATATTTTTTTGGGGTTTTTTTTTTTTTTTTACAGAGAGAGAGAGAGTCAGAGAGAGGGATAGATAGGGACAGACAGACAGGAACGGAGAGATGAGAAGTATCAATCATTAGTTTTTCGTTGAGTGTTGCAACACCTTAATTGTTCATTGATTGCTTTCTCATATGTGTCTTGCTCGTGAGCCTTCAGCAGACCGAGTAACCCCTTGCTCGAGCTGGCGACCTTGGGCTCAAGCTGGTGAGTTTTTGCTCAAACCAGATGAGCCCGTGCTCAAGCTGGCAACCTCGGGGTCTCTAACCTGGGTCTTCCACATCCCAGTCTGATGCTCTATCCACTGCGCCACTGCCTGGTCATGCTGGACAACTGATATTTGACAAAGGAGGTAAGAGCATACAATGGAGTAAAGACAGCCTCTTCAACAAATGGTGTTGGGAAAATTGGACAGCTACCTGCAAAAAAATGAAACTAGACCACCAACTTACACCATTGACAAAAATAAACTCAAAATGGATAAAAGACAAATGTAAGCCATGAAACCATAAGCATCTTAGAAGAAAACATAGGCAGTAAGCTCTCCGACATCTCTCGCAGCAATATATTTGCTGATTTATCTTCACGGGCAAGTGAAATAAAAGACAGGATAAACAAATGGGACTATATCAAACTAAAAAGCTTCTGTGCAGCTAAAGACAATAAGAACAATAAAAAGACAAACTACACAATTGGAGAACATATTTGACAATACGTCTGATAAGGGGTTAATAACCAAAATTTACAAAGAACTTGTAAAACTCAATACCAGGAAAACAAACAATCCAATAAAAAAATGGGTTAAAGAAGTGAATAGACACTTCTCCAAAGAGGACATACAGATGGCCAATAGGCATATGAAAAAATGCTCAACATCATTAATCATTAGAGAAATGCAAATTAAAACCATAATGAGATATCACCTCACACCAGTCAGAATGGCACTCATCAACAGAACAACACAGAATAAGTGCTGGCGAGGATGTGGAGAAAAGGGAACCTTCTTACACTGCTGGTGGGAATGCAGACTGGTGCAGCCACTGTGGGAAACGGTATGGAGATTCCTCAGAAAATTAAAAACCGAACTGCCTTTTGACCCAGCTATCCCACTTTTAGGAATATATCACAATAACACCATAGCACTGTTTCAAAAGAAGAAATGTACCCCCATGTTTATGGCAGCATTGTTCACAATAGTGAAGATCTGGAAACAGCCCAAGTGTCCGTCAGTGGACAAGTGGATTAAAAAGCTTTGGTACATATATACTATGGAATACTACTCAGCCATAAGAAATAATGACATCGGATCATTCACAACAACATGGATGGACCTTGTTAACATTATACTGAGTGAAATAAGTAAATCAGAAAAAACTAAGAACTATATATGATCCCATACATAGGTGGGGCATAAAAATGAGACTCAAGACATGGACAAGAGGGTGGGGGTTACGGGTGGGGGGGGAGGAGAGGGGAGGGACACAAAGAAAACCAGTTAGAAGGTGACGGAAGACAATTGGACTTTGGGTGATGGAATGCAGCATAATCAAATGTCAAAATAACCTGGAGATGTTTTCTCTGAACATATGTACCCTGATTTATCAATGTCATCCCATTAAAATTAATTTAAAAAAACAATGCAAAATGTCAAGGACTAAGGAAGGTATGGTGGGTATTTGAAGGATTGTCACTCAGCTAATCAGGAGTGAGCCATGGGGAAAGGCATTCTTGAAATTAAAGTCAGAAGAAACAATGAATTCCAGAAAGAGTTTTATGTTTGAGCTGAATATTGAAAGGTAAATGGAAATTAGCCAGGCAGGGGAGTTGAGGGAAAGTGTTCCAGCAGAAAGAACAGGATGACTCCTCATTGGTTCTGCCATGCCTAACAGCAGAAAGCCTTTAACCAGGGGTCCCCAAACTGCAGCCCCCTGAGGCCATTTATCCGGCCCCCGCTGCACTTCCGGAAGGGGTACATCTTTCATTGGTGGTCAGTGAGAGGAGCACATTGACCATCTCATTAGCCGAAAGCAGGCCCGTAGTTCCCATTGAAGTACTGCTCAGTTTGTTGATTTAAATTTACTTGTTCTTTATTTTAAATATTGTATTTGTTCCCGTTTTGTTTTTTTTACTTTAAAATAAGGTATGTGCAGTGTGCATAGGGATTTGTTCATACCTTTTTTTATAGTCCGGCCCTCCCAACGGTCTGAGGGACAGTGAACTGGCCCCCTGTGTAAAAAGTTTGGGGACCCCTGCTTTAAACAGCATCAGGGCATTCTTCCCTCGGAGGGTTTTTTTATTTTCAGGAATTACAGTGTGGCATGTTTAGGTCTTCAACATACATAGATATCTTTTCTCTTTTTAAATGCAGCTTTTCTCCCTTTTCGGCATGGGATTCTGACAAGGAAATCTCTAGCCAAAAAAAACCAACAAAAAACGCACCTAGTATTTAGACCCCAAATTTTTCGGGGGGAAAGATGCATCTTATAAATGGGGAAATACGGTACAATCTTTTCTCATTTTTACCTTCTTTTATTGCTTTTGTTAGCCTTTAACACCTCCTAAAATTATACTGTTTATATTTTTATTTTGTATTGTAAGCCTCATAAGTGCCTAGACCTTATCTGGTATTCACTGTATCCCTAGGACTTAGAAAAATACATTTAACGTGAGTAAAGGTATATATGCATTTCCATGTCTTAGGAGAGGGAAGCAGTTGTCTGTATAGGCTAGGCATTGTGCATTGGAGCAACTTCAAGGTGATATGAAAAGATTAATTGGATGTAGATAGGAATGAGAGGGATTCAAAATATTTGAGTTTGTTTGTTTGTTTATAGGAATAATATTTCCTTAGTCATCTTGTTTGGGGAGCAGCAGAAATTATGTACTTCCAAGAGAGATGGTGAAAAATCAGAGGAGCCAGTTGAGAAGGGTAGATTTTAGTTATTTTGATTTTTGGAAAAACGCATTTGTTATAAATGTATTTTATCTTTATTGTAGAATATTTAGAAACTATAATAAGGAAAAAAATGAAATTAAAACAGGTTTTTTATATATTGAGAAACTTAGATTCTGATAGTCATTCTTGTCTATACTATACATATATCTAAATCAAAAAACAAGTTGGCACCACTAGATTTATTGATGATTTGGGGTAAAATCAAGATAGTCAAGAGGAAATGTTTGGTAGACAGTTGGAGGTACAGAATTAGGTCTTGGGATGAGGATCTGGGAGATGACTGTAGTTGTAGGTTTTGGGAATGGATATCATCATTATAAGGAAAAAACAGAAAAGAATAGTAGAGCCATGACTTTAAGAAACACGCAGATTTTTATTAGGTGGATAGAAGAAGCACCATGGAAATGTTAGAGAAATAATTAAAGGTAAGAAAACCAGGTTAGTGGAGGATCCTGAAGATTTAAGGATTTTCAGAGGGTAGCATCATCACTGTTCATGCTTGAGAAGGTGGGGATGATGAGACAGAGGAAAAAAAATTTGGTGATTAGAAGTTCATAAGTGACATTTGGGCATGCAGTTTAGTGTTAGAGGAAGAAGTCAATTTTAGAGAGTTAAAGTATAAATGCCAAGTGCTTTTCAGAGTGAGTTTTTATTAGAAAGATGGTTTTCTATGGATATTTTTACTTCTCTGTAGCTGCACAGTACTAAGCATATAGGGATGTGTTGAAAAGAAAAATTGCATGAGTAGAATAAAACATGGGGCATGTGTTCAAAGAATATAAAAATGAAAGATATAGAAGCTAAAGTAAAAGTGTGTGTGTGTATGTGTGTGTGTGACAGAGACAGAGAGAGGGACAGACAGACAGGAAGGGAGAGAGATGAGAAGCATCAGTTCTTCGTTGTCACACCTTAGTTGTTCATTGATTGTTCTCTCATATGTGCCTTGACCAGGGGGCTGCTGCCGAGCCAGTGACCCCTTGCTCAAGCCAGCGACCATAGGGTCATGTCTATGATCCCACCCTCAAGCCTGAAACCCTGCAGCTAAGCCAGGCGAGCCTGCTCTCAAGCCAGTGACCCCATGCTCTGCGGCTAAGCCGGGCGAGCCTGCTCTCAAGCCAGTGACCCCATGCTCAAGCTCGTGACGTTGGGGTTTCGAACCTGGGTCCTCTGCATCCCAGGCTGACACTATCCACGGCTCCACCGCCTGGTCAGGCACTAAAGTAAATGTTTTTTGTTTGTTTGTACTTTGTTTTGTTGTGGGAGATTTAGCATGTTTGAAGACAGGAAAGAACCAGTTGGTAGGAAAGGATGTCCTGAGCAAAATAGGAGAGTTGAAGAAATAAAGGTTTGTAATTATTTCCAGAAGAAGGTGGTGAAAAGAAATGTGCTTCTTTCCTAGGGTTAAGAAGTTAACCTTGGAAAGGAAGTAAATCTCTTTCTGTGAGGTATAAAGGATATAAGTGAAAATAGATATTGAGAAAGGTTTTTGAAGCTGAGAGGAAAGAATATGAGGAAACGAGTAACTTTCCCAGATGACCTTAAAATGACATTTGGTGAACTTGAAGGAGACAGAAGAATTGAATTAGTTGTTTTGTGAGAATCATACTAGAGATTTAGTAGAAAATATCAAATTTTACCCAAAAGCAGTGAAGGTGGGTCTAAGTTTTTTTAAAGGATTATGTTAAGATAGCACAACTTTTGTAGAGATCAGAAACTTAATATCCAGTATAATTTTGACATCTTTTGGATTGCTATTATTACTTCCTTAATAAGGTAACTTTTCAGAATATGAAATGTTTTTTATTGATTTTAGAGAGAAGAGAAAGAGGGGTGGGAGGAGCAGGAAGCATCAACTCGAAGTAGTTGTTTCCTGTATGTGCCTTGACCTGGCAAGCCCAGGGTTTCAGCATTCCAGGTCGATGCTTTATCTACTGCGCCACCACAGGTCAGGCCCGAATATGACACATTGATGTAGGAGAGTTTCGCTAGAAAATGTATCTCATGTACACATTGATTTAATCTTTAAGACTGTGTTTGGATTACAAATGTTTTAACATAAAAGATTGTTTTTTAATGTTTGTGGAAGCTTGAAGAAAATTGTGGTATAATAATAGATACTAAGCGTTTCTGATTATTTAATTTATTTATTTTTCTTCTTTTTCCAAGTAAGGAGGAGAGATAGAGAAACAGACTCCCACAGGTGCCCCAACCGGATCTACCTGGGTACCCTTGTCTGAGGCCTATTATGCTCTGCCATCTGGGGCCATGCTTGCAATCGAGCTATTTTTAGCACTTGAGGCAGCGGCTCCACAGAGTTATCCTCAGCACCTGGGGCTGATGCGCTCGAACCAAATGAGCTTTTGCTGCGGGAGGAAAAGAGAGAGAGAGGAAGGGGTGAAGAAGCAGATGGTCGCCTCTTCTCTGTGCCCTGACCAGAAATCAAACCCTGGACATCCATACTCCAGGCCAACGCTCTACCACTGAGCCAACTGGCCAAGACCGATTATTTCATTCTAATTTATCATTGTATATTATAATTTAGTCCTACTATATAATTTTAATTAAGATAGAACACCCAGTCTTCATATGGTGAAGAGTCTTTTTAATACTTTAACATGTAATGTTCTGATAGAAAAAAGGGATGGATTGAAAGTCTGGAGTTTTAAATAATAAAAATTTTAGTGTTGAGAAACTTGAAGAACCATTAATATTTTTTTAGTTATTGTTTTTATAAAAATGGAGACATATTTCCATGAAGATACAAATTGTATGTGCCCTTCTGTTTTTCTAGGAAAAGACAAATAACTATTCAAATTTAGTGCATAATTTGCACACTCTTACTAATCAGTTTCCACTTTTCAATACAGAATATTAGTCTATGTTGATGACCCTAAAGTCATTATAATAAAAATTAGGATTGGTTTCTCAAGATTCAGTTGTCTTCATTTCTCCTTAAAGAAAAGATTGTTAGGCTTTATGGCTCTAAAAGCAGATGCTTTGGTATTCTAATACAGAGATTTTATTTCAGGTCTTTGTAGGTAAAATACCAAGAGATTTATATGAGGATGAGTTGGTGCCCCTTTTTGAAAAGGCTGGTCCCATTTGGGATCTACGTCTAATGATGGATCCACTATCTGGTCAGAACAGAGGGTATGCTTTTATCACCTTCTGTGGGAAGGAAGCTGCACAAGAAGCTGTTAAACTGGTATGTGATAACAAAACCAATTCCTACTGTCTAGCAAATCATTATTTAAGAGATTTACCTCAATTAATGTTTGTAGTTAACATTGTTTTATTTTCTTTAGTTTTTGCTTTGAATGTTTTTATATTGACTGAGTTGGTATGTGGCCTTTGTTCTATATCAGGGGTTGGGAAACTTTTTGGCTGAAAGAGCCATGAACGCCACATGTTTTAAAATGTAATTCTGTGAGAGCCATACAATGACCCGTGTACACTTCGCATTATCCAATAAAAATTTGGTGTTGTCCCGGAGGACAGCTGTGATTGGCTCCAGCCACCCGCAACCATAAACATGAGCGGTAGGAAATGAAGGGATTGTAATACATGAGAATGTTTGGGGTTTTTTTTTTGTTGTTTGTTGTTTTTTTTTGTATTTTTCTGAAGTTGGAAATGGGGAGGCAGTCAGACAAGACTCCTGCATGCGCCTGACTGGGATCCACCCAGCATGCCCACCAGGGGGCGATGCTCTGTTGCAACCAGGGCCATTCTAGTGCCTGAGGCAGAGGCCACGGAGCCATCCTCAGCACCTGGGCCAACTCTGCTCCAATGGAGCCTTGGCTGCGGGAGGGGAAGAGAGAGACAGAGGGGAAGGGGTGCAGAAGCAGATGGGCGCTTCTCCTGTGTGCCCTGGCCGGGAATCGAACTCGGGACTCCTGCACGCCAGGCCGATGCTCTACCACTGAGCCAACCAGCCAGGGCCCAGAGAATGTTTTATATTTTTAATGTTGTTATTTTTTTTTTATTAAAGATTTATCTGCAAGCCAGATGCAGCCATCAAAAGAGCCACATCTGGCTCACAAGCCGTAGGTTCACGAGCCATAGGTTCCCTACCCCTGCTCTATATTTTCTGATTATAATGGTAAAAAAAAGAAATGAAAATACCCCCAAGAATTAATATATTAGAAAAAGTCTCCCATAACTCTAAAAAGTTATTAATTAGAATGATTAGGATCTAAAGTTTGATTTAAGTATTTGGTTTCTGCATTTCTCTCTTGATTGTAGACAAAAAAGGATGTCAATTCTTGCTGTTAAACTTTGATAGGATTCTTAAAGTGAAGTGAAGGTTTAGGACCCTGTTGCCAATTCAGGAAACAGTTTTTAATCTGTTTTATTTTTGTCACAGCCTAATCATACAGTTTATTTTCTAATTCTTTTCTGTATTTTTGTCTTCAGGTTGTCTTTTCTATCTTTAATCTTTCCCTTTTGCTATTTTATAACCAGTCTTTAATTACTTTTTGTGTAGGACCTTTTACTCTTTGTACTGACTTATAAGTAGTAGTAACAAAATTATGCAAATCAAGTATATCTTCACTCCTACTGTATTAAGATACAAACATCCCAGTCACTCAAAATAACAATATCATTGTTTTCTGGCATAATCTTTTGCCAGACATTTAAAGGCCTCACTTAGTCTAGTTCTAGTCCTTCTAGAACAGTAACCTCTTTTACAAGGCTTTTGTTTGATTAGTTGCATCTAAATTCATTCCACTTCTGCCTGACCAGTCGGTGGCGCAGTGGATAGAGCATTGGACTGGGATGTGGAGAGGACCCTGGTTCGAGAACCTGAGGTTGCCAGCTTGAGCCCAAGGTCGCTGGCTTGAGCAAGGGGTCACTCAATCTGCTGTAGCTCCTTTAGTCAAGGCATATATATGAGAAATCAATGAACAACTAAGGAATTGCAATGAAGAATTGATGCTTCTCATCTCTCTCCCTTCCTGTCTGTCTGTCCCTATCTGTCCCTCTCTCTGACTCTGCCTCCCCAATAAATAAATAAATAAATAAATAAATAAATAAATAAAATTCATTCCGCTTCTAGCATGACCCAGATGTTAGTCTTTAATTATTATGGATGTCCTTACAGTTTGTTTATTTAGTATTTAGATGTTTTTAAAGCTTTTATTTCCATGTTCTGGCAGCATATAGATGGTTTTATTTAATAATGATACATCTGTTAGTAAATAAATGGGTAGGTAATGTTAAAGTATGAGAAGCTAAAATTTATTAAGGGAACCATTATAGTAATTTAAGTAAAACATTTTTATATGTATTTTATATAATTTTGAAAATACTATGTGTGATACTATATGTATATATTTAGACTTCTATGGTTTGTGTATAATGTGAAGTTTTAAATTTCTTCATTGATTAAACATGTTTGTTACTTTTTATATATTATTATTTTTCCATTGATTTGTCTATATCTAATTTTATCTCAGGTATTTTTTCTGAAAATCTCTGGAAAATTTTTTTAGATAGATAAAATTGAAATATGGAATAGTTTTAAAAATGAAGTGCAAGTAAGTCCTTTCTAATATGGAGGAACAGTAAAGGTTAAACAAACCAAACTAAAATGAGAATGACTACAACAAGGTTAAAACTACACATTTATATTATGGCAAACCCAAGGGTACTTGGTGAGTTCATGAAATAGGAAGTGTTTGACCTTAAATTGTTGAATTTTTTAGATTAAGATCAGCTGTCCTGAGTTTGGGGTGGTTGTGGGGTGTCTGGTTCTTTTCTTCTTTGCAGTGTGACAGCTATGAAATTCGCCCTGGTAAACACCTCGGAGTGTGCATTTCCGTGGCAAACAACAGGCTTTTTGTTGGATCAATTCCGAAGAATAAGACTAAAGAAAACATTCTGGAAGAATTCAGTAAAGTCACAGGTAAAACAAAAATGTATTTAGAAACTAATTTTTGGAAATCTGTGGTACTGTTGATAAGTACAAACCAAAAAAAAGTTGTATAGTAATCCAAGAGTTCAAATGTCTATTCAGTGTTTAAATTGCCTCCTTTCTGTTTTATAGTGGTGTGGACTAATTAAGGAAGTTTTCTCATTTCCTTAATATCTTGGAACGTCCCCTTCACTTCTTTACCTTAATTGAACCTTGGCTTTTGCCAGAGCTTTTGGCCCTGTGGTGTTCAAGCAAAGGCTTTTCCCCTCTTGGCATTCATTGTCCTTTAGGGCCAAGGGGATTAGAATCTTATCCTATTCCTGTTGCCTTGTCTAGATTATATTTTTCAAAAATCCCAATTTTAAATTCATGGAAATAATTGAGAAGTACATTTTATATCACAGGTCTGTATACAGTTTATAACTGAAACAAAATTTAATGAAACCATACTTTGACTATTGTACATGATTAGTCTTATATTTCCTATTCCCTCTCTCCCTCCCTCCCTCTCTTTTCTTTCTCTTTCTCTTTTCCTATTTTTCTTTTTCATGAGAGAAGGGGGAGAAAGTGACACAGCTTCTTGCATGGGCCTGACCAGGATCCACCAGGCAGCCCCTGTCTGGGGCTGATGCTCAAATGAACTGGGCAATTTTTAGCGCCTGAGGCCAATGCACTCAGACCAACCGCACCATTCTCAGCGCCTGGGCCAATGCTCGAACTAATCATGCCATTGACTGTGGGAGGAAGAGAGGGACAGGAAAGGAAAGCAGATGGTTGCTTCTCTTGTGTACTCCGACAGGGAATCGAACTTGGGATGTCCATATGCTGGGCTGATGCTCTATCCACTGAGCCAACTGGCCTGGGACTGTTTTATTTTTTAAAATGTTGATGGAGATCTAAATGCTAGCTGTGCTTTAAAAATCACTGTTTTAGGCCTGGCCTGCAGTAGAGCAGTGGATAAAGCGCTGACCTGGAATGCTAAGGTTGCTGATTTGAAACCCTGGGCTTTTCCAGTTGTGGCACATGTGATAAGCAATCAGTGAACAACTAAAGTATAGCAGCTATGAGTTGATACTTATAAGCTCCATCCCCCCTCCCTTCTCTGTAAAATCAATGAATAAAATATTTAAAACAACAACAGCAAAATCTGTTTTAGGCTATTGTTTCCTCTAAAAAAAAAAAGCACTATTCCTTTACATTTTTGTCTTCCATATATGCTTTCCTTTTCCCTTCAAGCCATCTTCTGGTTTCAGTTTTAGTCTTCTATTAATTAAAGAGTGCTTCTGGCTCACTGTCTTTTTCTTCTGCCCTCAATTAACTTAATCTTCATACTTCTACATCTGTGTATGAACCATCAGTACTCTAGGCTCCCATTTGTATCTCCAGTTCTTTACTTCAGCTCCTCCACATCCAGATCACATTCTGGATCTTGTCGCCTCAAATTGTAGCCACTCTAGAATTTTTTATGTCTATCTTCCCATATTGTAACCACTGCCAGTATTCATCATTAATTGTGCTGGTCAGATACTCCTAACGGCTCAATTTTTTTACCTCTATAGTTCATTACCTACCAACTTCTTTCTGGCTTTCTATCCATTTATTCCTTCAAGTTTTTATCCAGCGCCTGTTAAGTGCTGGTGCTGGGATATGGTGGTGAATAAGAAAGATCTATTCTCTGTCCTTGTAGAGCTTACATTCTGGGAAAGGAGAGGACCAAAAAAATTTAAAGAAATATTTACACACTGTGGTAAGCACTGTGAAGAGGGAATTAAAAGACTATTTAGCTAGAGAGTAGCCACTATTCTGGTTTTGATGGATATAAAAGGCTTTTCTGATAAGGTGACAATTTATCCAAGACATGCAGAATGAGGAGAAAGTAGCATACAAAGAGCCAAGGAATGTGCATTCCAAGGGAAGCAATACATGCGGATGTTCTAAGGCAGGTGTCCCCAAACTACAGGCCCGGGGCCGCATGTGGCCCCCTGAGGCCATTTATCCGCTGCGCACCTCCCCCCCCCCCCCCCCCCCCCCGCACTTCTGGAAGGGGCACCTCTTTCATTGGTGGTCAGTGAGAGGAGCACTGTATGTCGCAGCCCTCCAACGGTCTGAGGGACAGTGAACTGGCCCCCTGTATAAAAAGTTTGGGGACCCCTGTCCTAAGACAAGAAAGAGCTTGGTATATTAAATTAACAAGGCTGGTGTTTTAAAAGGTAGAATTATATGAAATGATGTAGGCATGGCTTTTGTAGACCATATAAGGAGTTTGGATTTTAGTGTATGCATAATGAGAAGGTACTTGAAGTTCTTAAGCAGGAAATAGCGTGTTATGTTTACAGAATATTATTTCTATTGCTATATGGATAATAACGTAGAGGGGGTAGATAATAGAAGCTTTCATAGTGTTCAGAAGATTGAGCAGTGGAGATGCAGAAAGTAGATTGGATAGAGAAGATGAAGTGAAGGGTGGGGGGAAATACTCAAGAACTAGTCCTTACTTTTTGGATTGAGAAACACAGGAGTAAATAGGGAACTCTAGAGAAGACAGTTTGAGAATGGTGTTGCCGTTTTTGGACATCTTAAAGTCTGGGCTAGAAATAAAATCTAAGCGTTTTTGTTTTTAAGTGAGAGCCAGAGACAGGAAAGGAGAGAGGTGTATAACTAGTTGTTCATTGATTGCTTCTCATATGTGCCTTGACAGGTGGGGGGAGCAGCTCCAGCCTATCCAGTGACCCCTTGCTCAAGTTAGAGACCTTGGGATCATGTGGATAAGCCCTTGCTCCAGCTGGTTATTCTGTGCTCAAGCTAGTTGAGCCCCATGCTTAAGCAGGCAACCTTGGGTTTCTAACTTGGGGCCTCAGTGCTACCACCAGTCAGGCAAAATCTAAGCATTCTTAAGGATACATAGTGTTTAAAAGTAGAAACTAGCTGGTATTACCCAGAAAGAACATATGTGGAAAGATGAAGGCACAGGTCTAAGACCAGAGGGATACCAATATTAACAGTTATTTTCAGTCATTTGGTAAAAACTTTTAGGTTAGATCCAAGGATGGTTTTTGGTCGATGGTTAGTTGAATGTTAGTTCTCTTAGAGTTATATCAGTAATTTGGCTTTTAAGTTTCTTGGTAGTGTTTTTATAAATTATGAGGTCATGTTATATCAAACACTGTAAAACATTATAGAATGTTACATATCAAAATGCAGTTATACCTGTTGTTTGTGGCTGTATCTTTATGACCCCTAAAATGACAAGAGAACATAAAAATACTGTTCCAAACCTCATATTTAATAATGCTGATTTAATTGTCTACTAGGTAATTAGTGAATCATTTTGAAGTTGCTTCAGTTATTTTTTGCCCTTCTGGCAAGTGGATTTAGGTCTACCTAATCACTAGATGTGTGGTGGATGCTTTTGGCTTATATATCTGGCTGTTGGTTTAACAGAGGGTTTGGTGGACGTTATTCTCTATCATCAACCCGATGACAAAAAGAAGAATCGGGGGTTCTGCTTCCTTGAATACGAGGATCACAAGTCAGCAGCACAAGCCAGACGCCGGTTGATGAGTGGAAAAGTAAAAGTCTGGGGAAATGTAGTTACAGTTGAATGGGCTGACCCTGTGGAAGAACCAGATCCAGAAGTCATGGCTAAGGTAAATGCAATTGCTTGGGTGATAGTGCGATCATTATTTAAATTTTATACTCAATATGAAGCTCACATATTTTTGAGTTTTATAATAAATACAAATTACAGCTCTTGATCTTAACTATTTACGCAAGGACCTGTTTTAACACCAAACTTAACAGCCTGTCTTGGTATCCAGGAATTTCCATTAACCATTCATTTTTCTGCAGATTAAATGTGTAAAAGGAACTGAAATAAAATCCCTTCCATTAAACATTTTTATACATACTAAGAATTTGTTCTGTGCTAAATACGAGGAATACGGAGGTTTAAAAAGAAAAACCAAGGCTTTATTAAGGAGAGAGGTGAAATTTGAGAGATTATGACATATAATCTTCATCCATAGTATGAATAAAAGTCATACTATGACTTTTATTAAATGGCCGTGAATCATTTTATTTAGACTTATAGCTTATTATTTCTCTTATGTAAAATTTTTTTTTTCTTTTTTAAGTTATCAAGCTCCATTAGGGTATTGTCCCTGTGAAGAATGGTAGTGATGAAATATTCATGGCAGGTCTTGTAGAGAGACCTCATCCCCCCCCCCCCCCCCCCCCGGTTTTCTGTATTCGCATTGCCAAGATCTTTGCCTGGTAACTGAAGGTGCCGTGAATTTTCGTTCTCAGGCTTTCCTTTGGGTGAGTCCTATGATTGAAGAGACACATCAGAGTTGCATCTCCGCTGCTTGTAGTGAGTTCAGTTTTTGGCATATGTCTCTTCCTGTCTCACAAAGGCAACAACTCCATATATGGTCATAAATTAGTGATTGGAGTCTTTGGACGAAAACCTTTGCCTATCTCCTAGGTTCTGAGGAGATAGTCCTTATTCTGATTAGTTTGGACGAGAGCCCCAGTTTATACTTGTGTGATAATTTTTTTTTTTCTTCTTTGGAGAGAAGAAGGGAGAGAGAAGGGCAGTATTTGTTGTTCTCCTCAGTCATGCATTTTTGGTTGCTTCCCATATGTGCCCTGACTGGGAGTCAAACCCGCAACCTTGTTAGTTTGGGATGACGCTCTTAACTGACTGACTTGACCGGCCAGGGCATGTGATAAAATTTTTGTAGTCAGAAAACATCTTTGTGTTAAGCAGAGGAAAGATCTATTGAGAATGAATGAAGAGAGGCTATAAAATATTTTTTTTTAAAGATTTTATTTATTTATTTTTAGAGAGGGGAAAGTGGGGGGTAAGAAGCATCAACTCCCATATGTACCTTGACGAGGCAAGCCTCGGGTTTTGAACTGGCAACCTCAGTGTTCCAGGTTGACACTTTTCCCTCTGTACCACCACAGACCAGGCTATAAAAACATTTTAAAAATAGTATTATAGATAAAAAAATATTTTAAAAATACAGATAAAAACATTTTTTAAAATTTAGCATTATAGATGAAGATATCTGTCATTATAAATAAAATAATTTTAAATAGCATTTAGATAAAAAACATTTTTAAAATAGCATTATAGATATATTTCTCATTATAAGAGGGGAATCAAATCCCCAGAAAATCTTAAGTATAGCTACTAACTTGCTTATCAACCACTTTTCACAAACCTCTAATAACCTTTCTTTTTTTTTTTATTGTGTGTGTGTGTGTGTGTGTGTGTGTATTTTTCTGAAGCTGGAAACGGGGATCGAGACAGTCAGACAGACTCCCGCATGCGCCCGACCGGGATCCACCCGGCACGCCCACCAGGGGCAACGCTCTGCCCACACCAGGGGGCGATGCTCTGCCCCTCCGGGGTGTCGCTTTTGCCGTGACCAGAGCCACTCTAGCGCCTGGGGCAGAGGCCAAGGAGCCATCCCCAGCGCCTGGGCCATCTTTGCTCCAATGGAGCCTTGGCTGCCTGAGGGGAAGAGAGAGACAGAGAGGAAGGAGGGGGGGGGTGGAGAAGCAAATGGGCGCTTCTCCTATTTGCCCTGGCCGGGAATTGAACCCGGATCCCCCGCACGCCAGGCCGATGCTCTACTGCTGAACCAACCGGCCAGGGCCGATAATAACCTTTCATAATGAAATTTATCCTAAATCTTTCCATAGGGTTAGGAAACTTCAGAATTTTGTTCTACTAAGTATTCTTTCTGCATTAGAAACAAGTTTCAGAATGAATAGGCGGCCTCTATTAACTGGCCTCTAATACTAGTTGAGTCAACTTGATAGAATAATACTGAGTCCTTTACTGTTTTTTTTTTGTGTGTTTTTTTTTCTTTACAGGGACAGAGAGAGTGAGTCAGAGAGAGGGACAGATAGAGACAGACAGACAGGAACGGGAAGAGATGAGAAGCATCAATCATCAGGTTTTTTTCGTTGCGACACCTTAGTTGTTCATTGATTGCTTTCTCATATGTGCCTTGACCGTGGGCCTTCAGCAGACCGAGTATCCCCTTGCTCAAGCCAGCGACCTTGGGTCTAAGCCGGTGAGCATTTTTTATTTTGCTCAAGCCAGATGAGCCTGCGCTCAAGCTGGTGACCTCGAGGTCTCAAACCTGGGTCCTTGGCATCCCAGTCCAACGCTCTATCCACTGCACCACCGCCTGGTCAGGCTACTGTTTTTTTAATGAGGGGGAGTTTACATAATTACGTAAAGCTTCTGCTCTTACTTCACTCTGTTGGTGTTATACACTGCTCACAAAATTAGGGGGTCAGGGAACGTGCAGATACTCCAGTACTTTCAGCCGTTTGTATAGTGCATTTTCACCATTGAAATAAAAGTTGGTTTTGTGTCTCATTTGCATAATCGAACAACTTTCTTTGACTTGTTCGCTTTTCTGATGTTCTTGTTTAAATTAAAAAAAATCAAATCCTTTTTTAATCGCATATTCATTATTGAAATATCCCCTAATTTTTGTGAGCAGTATAATTTATTGAAGCTCTTTTGCCAAGTTGGTCAATTTTAAAATCAAACAGAACCTAAGCACTTAAATGTGTCTTAACATAATTTTTATATAATATGTTATGGTTTCATCTCAAAAAATGGCCAATGTTGAGTTAAAAAAAGAAGTGGAGGCGAGGCCTTCTGATGTAGTTATACTCTGATATTGACAACATTGAGGAAAATAAAGGGAATAGAGATAGAATTAGAAAATGTTAAATTTTTTTCACCTATTGAATTAAGATCTTCTCCCCAAATCTTTTTTTTCTTAAGATAGCTGTTAACTTCAGGCAACAGTTTGTTTAGTGGGTATGTTCATTTTTTGTTTGAATGGGCAATATAATATATTTCCTTAGCTCAAAAATCAAAAGAATTAAAAAAAATTTTTTTATTTTAAATTTTAATTTATTGTGTTGACATGGTTTCAAATGTCCCACTCAGTATAACAACACCCTCTGCACACCGCATCGTGCCACACCATGAAAAATCAAAACTTTATAGAAAGGTATAGACAAGAAGTCTTACTTACACTCCTTGCTCCATTGACTATATCCCCCTTGGTCCATATATGCATCCAGTTTTAGTATTCTATCATTTTAATGTTTTTTGTTTATTTGGTTTTTTTTGTTTATTTTATTAGTGAGAGAGAGACAGGCAGGGACAGATAGGAAGGGAAAGAGATGAGAAGCATCAGTTGCGGCACCTTAGTGGTTCATTGATTGCTTTCTCATATGTGCCTTGACCTGGAGACTCCAGCTGAGCCAGTGCTCAAGCTGGCGACCTCAGGGCTTTTAATCTAGGTACTCAGCGCCCCAGGCTGAGGCTCTGTCCGCTGTGCCACTGTGTGGCCAGGCTATCATTTTAGTGTTTTCTTGGGCAAATACAGACAGATGAGAGAGAGAGTGTGTGTGTGTTTAGTGAGAGGAGGGAAGATAGACAGCACCCACATGTGCCCAGACCTGGCTCCACCCGGCAACCCCCGTCTGGGGCCAATGCTCAAATCAACCAAGCCACTGGCTGTGAGAGGGGAAGAGAGAGAGAAGGGAGAGAGGGAGGAGAAGAGAAGCATATGGTTGCTTCTCGCGTGTGCCCTGACCAGGGATCAAACCCAGGACTTTTACACTCCAGGCCGATGCTCTATCCACTGAACAACTGGCTAGGGCCTCAAATATGAGGATATATTCATTCCCTGCTTCTTATACAAGTGGTTGCTAGTTAGTAACTTACTGTTTTCACTGGTTTATATTTGTTTTATCTACTATTCTACTTCGTTATCTCTAAGGAAGATATACCATAATTATATGTACCACTAAGAAATTATAAAATGTTGTCAATTAAACTGTGACACAGTGCTTGCCTGTCACATTGACTGTAAGTTGGGTTCCTGTTTTAGAGATGAAAAAAACAATTTTCTTACCAACATGTATCCTGCCCATCTCTCCCATGTCAGTCTTAGAGCAATTCATTCTTTGTGGTTACATAATATTCCATTTAGTGGATATACTATAGTATATTCAACCAGCTGGATATTGGGTTTCTCATCTTTTTGGGTTGCCTTTCTTTTTTAAGTGAGAGGTTGGGAGGCAGAGAGACAGACTCCCACATTTGCCCCCAACTGGGATCCACCCATCAAGCGCCCTACTGCGAATGCTCTGCCCGTCTGGGGCTATTTGCAACTGAGCTATTTTAATGCCCGAGGAGAGACCATGGAACCATCCTCAGCATCCAGGGCCAACTTGCTGGAATCCAGCCATGGCTGCAGGAGGGAGAGAGAGAGAACGGGAGGGTGGAGAAGCAGGTGGTCACTTTACCTGTGTGCCCTAACTGAGAATTGAGGACTTCTACACACCAGGCCAACATCCTACCTCTGAGCCAACTGGCCAGGGCCTTGGGTTGCTTTTTTAAAGAATAAGCTTGTATCATGTCAAGTGCAGCTTTATCTGTATGATAGAATCTCACAGATAGAATTGTGGGCCAAGGGTAGATGCATCTGTTATTACTAAGAATACCATATTATCCTCTTTTGAGAGGTAAATCACTTGACCCTACTACCTGCAAAATATAAGAGGCTGGGTTGTTGTTTTTTTCATCCTTGTCAAAATACTGTATGGTTTAACTCTTGGATTTTGCCAGTTTGATAACAGTTGGTATCTCAAAGCTGTTAAGGTTTTTCTTCCCTTATAAGGCATGAGTTAACATTTTTACTCTTAAGGACCATTTGTGGGGTTTTGTTTGTTTGTTTGTTTTTAATTGATTTTAGGGAGACAGAAGAAGGGGGAGGTGGGGAAGCATTAATTTGTTGTTCCATTTAATTGTGTATTCGTTGCGGATCAAACCCGCAGCCTTGGTGTGTTCGGATGATACTTGAAATGTCTGAGTTAATCAGCCAAGGCTCATTTGCTTTTTTATGTGTGAACGATATAATCATAAATTTTGCCTATTTTTTTATTCAGTTTTTCTGTTGAGTTCTTTTCTTATTTTCTGATTGATCAGAAAGATTAACTTTTTGTGATAAAAGTTTTTTTGGGTTTTTTTTTATTTAATTACTCCTTTATAGTTTATAAATTTTAAGCTACAAAGCCTTCTCGAGTGTGTTGTTATAAAACATTTTTTTCTAATACTTTCAGTTTCCAGCTCCAGTTTATCCTGGTGTGTCATGTGAGATGTGAATCTAGCTTTTATCTTTACCCAGATTAACACTACACTGATTTAATGATTTAAGCATTGTAGTTTGTTACATTTGGTAGGGCTAGCCTCTAAATTTTGTTCTTTTTCCTAGCTATTCTTGCTTGTTTATTTTTTCATATGAACTTTAGAATCAGCTAATCCAGTTCTAGTGGGGGGGGGAACAAAATTTTGTTTTGAGGGAGACCTAGGAACCATGTTAAATTTGTAAGTTAAGTTTTAATTATGTACCGGTTTCTTGAAGGTCTTTTTCACAGTGTTAAGTAACGGTAGGACAGGCGAAGGAACTGCTATTTATTTAAATTGGCAACTAATAGCAAAGTCATTTTGTTGGCAATTTTTATACCATCTCTGATAGCACTTTTAGCACTTACTATGTTAGAAGGGGGGGGGAAGCTTATGCATAGGAAGAAATGTTTTAATGTCAGACCAGCTAAAATTTACCAGTCAATGCCAATTTTGTGTATTTGTTGTATTAGGTGAAAGTTTTATTTGTGAGGAACTTGGCTACTACAGTGACAGAAGAAATACTAGAAAAGTCATTTTCTGAATTTGGAAAACTTGAAAGGGTGAAGAAGTTGAAAGATTATGCATTTGTTCATTTTGAAGACAGAGGAGCAGCTGTTAAGGTAGTAATTTTGAAATTTTGCTTCTTGATATTTGAATTCTGTTGTTGAAACTTGATAAACACATAAAGTGACTTTAAAAACTGAAATAAAATTGGTTTTCAGCTTTGCCGAACTCTGGAACTTTCTTTTAATAATCTCTGAAGTGGTAATAGTATATAACAGGTAAGACTCCATCATATTTCAAAGCCTGATTATTACTAATTGGGTTTGTGATCTCAGGCAAATATTTTTTTTTTTTTTTTTGGCAAATTATTTTTAATCTCTTTTTGTTAGCCTAAACTTGATAGCAGGATGCCTGGGAATATTATGAGGTATAGTAATTAGGTGCTGTAAACACTAAACAGGTAATTAATGTATTAGAACTTTTTTGTTTACCTTGGTTTGCAGACCTTTGGAAGAAATTAAATAGTGTTATATACAATAACAGCATAGTTAATTCAGTAGATATTTTCTGAGGGAATGGTTAGTTCTTCATAGTTTTGCCTGTCTTTAGTCATTTTAGAAATCTAATTGTATTGACTATGTTTTGCTGGTTTTGATAGTTGTTAGAGGTATTTCTTGTAGTTAATTCCTTGATGCTAGTAATGAAAAGTGTACTCTGCTGTTTTCAGTTAATAATGGATTAGCACCATCTTTGATGGGAGAAATTGCCAGTTTCTTTTTCCTCTTGTTCTCCTTTGGCGGCAGTGTGAGAGGTAGGGGAACAACACACATAAAAGCTTATTTGTGTGTTTGTGTGTGGGGGGGAGTAATTGGGAAGATGAATCCAAAATCCTCAGTAACTCAGGCTTGATTGTTTTTCTCCATGTTTGTTGGTGGAGTGGCGCCACATTTAGTTGAGCAGATTTTGTTTCTTGCCCACAATACTGTTTTAAAATGTGCTTAATAGAATCTTTGACTAGTTAGAATCTGTTGGTTTGCTTTTTGATGGCAGCTAACTAATTAGTGAGACAATACTGTTTATAAAATTCACAGCTTAGTATAAGATTGAATGTATGCCTTCTGAAATTGCCAGGGGTATTAAACATTGATAACTGATAACTAACAAATTGATACCTTCTAAGTAGTCCTTTGATTCAGTTGATATTAGATAACTGGTTGTATAATAACTGGTTGAGTGGTTTGTCCAAGCAGTCTATAAAATAAAATTTTAGCTCAACAACTGGGGTCACATTCTTTGGTAAGGCAGGTGAGAGAGAAGATCCTCCATTCTTTTGTTTTTATCAGGAAGTTTCTGTATCCTCATTTAGTTTCTTCACTGAAAGCTAAAATGGTGAAGGGAGAAACAGTTATCTAGAGAAGAGTGGGTTTAATCTCTGGATACTTGTAAATCGCTAACTTCTCTTTATGGATAATGCATTTACATGTGTCCAGAGAAGAAAAGGTTGTATTTGTATTGTATAGGGAAATACAAAAGCTGTAGTATGGTGATGATGTTTTACTGAGTTGTCTGAATGTTGTAGTATGGCAGAGGCTGTTCTGTGGAACGACTTAAATCAAGGACTAGCACATAGAATGCTTTTGATTACTGTCTTCCAGGAGAGTACTTGAGTCTCATTCAGTCAGGCCTTTTCTGGGCTCTGTGCGTTAACTGTTGACGGAAAAAGTATGTTCGGGGTAAATGTGAGGAAAACCTAGGCTTTATTTTTTTTGGTCAGTTTTTTGTTGACTCTTATTGCTGCCTCATTCAGTAACTTCATTTGTGTTTCAAATCATTAAATTTTTTTATAGAAGAATAATGTAAGACCTACATTTTGAATGCTGTGAAAAGTTTGTGATACTGGCATTTTCCTCATATGATAATGTGGATTTGCTTCTTTGGAATGGCTAAGTTTTGAAGAATTAGTTATTTGGAAATAAGGAACAGCAATAGGTAGCTCTTTTACCTTTTAAAATATAATAGTAGGGCATCAGTTTTGTTCTCAGTATATAATAGTTTATATATATGAGGGTAAGTTTGAGGGAAACAAGTACATGGTGTTTTTTTAATTTGTGGCTTAATTCATCTTTTACAAATTAAAATATTTAAGTAAATGGTTTATTGGTGTATTAACTGGCACAGATACGTTAATGTAGTTATGTTTTACAGTATTATTACTTGTAATATAAATGTATTTTTCTAATTTTGTATAGGCCATGGATGAAATGAATGGCAAAGAAATAGAAGGGGAAGAAATTGAAATAGTCTTGGCTAAGCCACCAGACAAGAAAAGGAAAGAACGCCAAGCTGCTAGACAGGCCTCCAGAAGCACTGCGTGAGTCTGCATTTTAGTAAATACATCTTTGAACAGACAATAACTTGATAGTGGAGATCAGGTTAACAAAACAAAATCAAGAAGAGTCTTGAAGTAAACTAATTTGTTTTTTCTTTTCTCCCTTTCCCTCCACTGTTAGGTATGAAGATTATTACTATCACCCTCCTCCTCGCATGCCACCTCCAATTAGAGGTCGGGGTCGTGGTGGGGGGAGAGGTGGATATGGCTACCCTCCAGATTACTATGGCTATGAAGATTACTATGATGATTACTATGGTTATGATTATCACGACTATCGTGGAGGCTATGAAGATCCCTACTACGGCTATGATGATGGCTATGCAGTAAGAGGAAGAGGAGGAGGAAGGGGAGGGCGAGGTGCTCCACCACCACCAAGGGGGCGGGGAGCACCACCTCCAAGAGGTAGAGCTGGCTATTCACAGCGGGGGGCACCTTTGGGACCACCAAGAGGCTCTAGGGGTGGCAGAGGGGGTCCTGCACAACAGCAGAGAGGCCGTGGTTCCCGTGGAGCTCGGGGCAATCGTGGGGGCAATGTAGGAGGCAAGAGAAAGGCAGATGGGTACAACCAACCTGATTCCAAGCGCCGTCAGACCAACAACCAACAGAACTGGGGCTCCCAACCCATCGCTCAGCAGCCGCTTCAACAAGGTGGTGACTATTCTGGTAACTATGGTTACAATAATGACAACCAGGAATTTTATCAGGATACTTATGGGCAACAGTGGAAATAGACAAGTGAGGGCTTGAAAATGATATTGGCAAGACACGATTGGCTCTAGATCTACTACATTCTTCAAAAAAATTGGCTTGTTTCATCTTTAGCAATTTGCTGCCATTTGTATTGGGCTGAAGAAATCACTATTGTGTATATACTCAAGTCTTTTTATTTTTTCCTCTTTTCATAAATGCTCTTGGACATTATTGGGCTTGCAGAGTTCCCTTACTCTGGGGATTACAATGCTTTTATCGTTTCAGGCTTCATTTTAGCTTCAAAACAAGCTGAGCACACTGTTAAATCATGATTTTGCAGAACCTTTGGTTTTGGACAGTTTCATTTTTTGGATTTGAGATAGATTACATAGGACTATGGAGTATGCTGTAAATATAAATATAAGCTAGTGCTTTGTCTTAGTAGTTTTAAGAAATTAAAGCAAACAAATTTAAGTTTTCTTGTATTGAAAATAACCTATGATTGTATGTTTTGCATTCCTAGAAGTAGGTTAACTGTGTTTTTAAATTGTTATAACTTCACACCTTTTTGAAATCTGCCCTACAAAATTTGTTTGGCTTAAACGTCAAAGCCGTGACAATTTGTTCTTTGATGTGATTGTATTTCCAATTTCTTGTTCATGTAAGATTTCAATAAAACTCAAAAATCTATTCAAAACATCACCTATTTCAAATTCAATTGTGTCCTAAAATATTATTTTATTCGTAATCCTTGCAAGGAATATTGTTTTCAAACTATAACTGCCTATGTGAGTGATCAAATTCATGCAAAATTTCTTGTCTATTCCAATATGTATCGTGGCTGTCAGACTGAGGATTAGTCTAAATTTTAGTATTTATTCCAAATAGCACTTCATTGATTGGTGTTCTCTCAGAGTCTCTTCTAATTTTGAAATCTTACCCTTTGTTTTTATAAAACAGGTTCAAAGGCTTTTGAACACTCTTGCAGGCATTGGATGATTTGCGTTAATTAAAGTGGGGTTAGGGAAGCAGACTGCAATTTATTGTGACCCACATTCTTTCTATAAAGGATAACTTACTGTCCGAAGACCTTATTTGCTGGATAAATGAATGTTTAACAGGAAAAATGTTAGTACTGTGGCGTCAATTGCACTGCAGACTAAACTCAGTTTTAATATACATGATTGGTATTACCACTTCAGTTACTGGTTTAGTAATATAATTTTATATTGCTATGTAAATTTGCTTTGAGAAACACGTGCCTTATACAAGGCTTTAAACATCTAGTAAACATACTTCTCTGACTTTCTGTTAACACCTCCTTTTTTTTTAACTATCCCTAATGGCTGAAGTTTTTGTTGGCCAAGTCATAACATCTCTGTCCCTGTTTCCTTTAGAAATTCTGATTTTTATTGGAATGATCTTTTTGCTTGCAAATAAGAGGAACAAAAGAATCCAAACTTGACAGTACAGAAAAGTCTGGATCACTTAAAACCACAGAGCTTGCCCTTCTGTTTTGTTCTTAGGTGGGTCTAAATGTTTTGAAATTATAAAAATAAGCCATTGGGGAATAATTAAAAACAACACACCTTTATTTGTGTTGGTTTTCCTGTTTGGTGTCTATTATAACAGAAGTAATTAGACTTCAAAATCATAAACCTCTTAATTTTTGCACATTTGGTTAGATTATATTTTGGGTTTCATGAGTTTTTTTTTATTTTGAGTAAGAAAATATTTGCTGATAAAAGTACATCTTATTTCTCTTTAAAAGTGCACTTACTACATAGTACAATAAGTTCAGCGGCCTTAATATTTCTATTACATTTTTATAGACTGACACAGGAATTATATAGTCTTTTTTAGAGTAGTTTCAGGTCAACGTGGGTATCTATTTGATAAAGCTTTAGATCCAGATTTTATTTTTAATGCCCATGTATGAAAGTAAAGACACCAAACATTTTTTAAATACTGCTTTTAAACTTTGGAAATACAATTTGAAGCTATAATTGTAAATTTAAATTAGTCTTGAATGAAACCCTGAGTTTTCTTGTAAAGAAGAAAGGGTCTACAAATAAAATTTGAGTTGTTTATATTTCTTAAAAATTGGATGGTACCAGCTACCCACTCATGAAGAAAATTAAGACTTGTAATAGAAGTGATTCTGAAAATAATTTATTAGGCCTTCACTACCCATCCTAAAATGTAAACCCCAGCAAAAACATAAGAACAAAACTTGGGTTCCATGTCAAAATCCTTTTCTTTAATTGCAAATTATATTTATTACCAACTAAAAATATATCTGTGGAAATGTTCCTCTAGTAATGCTTTATAGGTTTTTTGTCTTTTAATTAGAAGTAAAACATACCTGTATAAACATTAAATCTTACTTTAGAGCTTTACCCTTGTTGATGTCTTATAAACTATTGCTGTGGCAGCATTCAGAAAAAATAGATCTGGAGCTCAATTTTTCACAGAAATGGAACAGTATAATATTAATATATAAACCTGAAAAATGTCAGTTGAGGGAGATCTTTATTCTACAGCTGCATTTTTTAAAAATAGGCACAAATTATGAGTTCTAGGAGATTTGATTTTCTGCACTCCTGCCATCTTTTTTGTCCCCCAATCTAATTCATTTGGTTTTTTAAAAATAAGCCTGCTATAGTAATGTGTGTTAGGCAATATTTACTATATATTGATATAGACTTCTTTGTAGAACCCTTCTAAGATTGACAAATATACCCCTTTGCCATAATGGAATGCTAATTTTTATTTGATCACTCATTTATAGCAGTTGCTTAAATGTATGTATTTATATGATGGTGTTTTAATTTTTTAAAAGCAAAAATGTTTTAATAAGTTGCCAGATTTTTAATAAATACAGATTTATTTGGTCAATTGATATGGAAATTAAGTTAATACGATTCTGTAGTTAGTTTTTTTAAATAATAGGTCAGGATAATTTTCAGTTTTCTTAGTTACTGAGGTCATTCTGCATAAGATAGCCCAAATGCTTTCTGTTAGTAAATCATTTTTCCCTCATTTGACTTTGAAATCAGATTTAAGGCACCTTCTTTTTTAAAAAGGTCAGCATGCATCAAAACGGATGTGTATTTTAAATTCCAAAAGAGAAGGGATATAAAATTCCATTCCTAGCGTAAAGCCATCTAATAATCTTGAAACTCATGACATCATTTGCCTCCTGCCCATTTGGATAATCATACCTACGTTTTAATTGTGTATTATTTGTAAAACCAAACCTTTCCAGTAATACTTGCTATAAGGCTATTTATTAGTTGTCAATTATAAAGACTTCTAATTATGTTAAAATTTTACTGTTTTCATTTTCCAAAGAGAATTTTATAATACTGAGCTATCCAGTATTCTTAAAACCAAAGTATGTGGAGGAAATGTTAATATTAGTGATGGTCCTTTGTTATGTGGAGTCTCTTAAATGAGGAGCTATGAAAAAGCCTTATAGAAAGAGTGCACTGGGTTTAAAAGTGTATTTATGTTTCTCTAAGAATGAGAGCTTCTGTTAACTTGGTTCTGAGTAAGCCAGTGGATTGGGTGACGGAATCTAGAATGACAAGTCCATTAATCAAGCATGTTTACTTTTGCATTAGAAGTTTGTTGATTAGTTCCTATTTTTGAAATACAAACATCAAGATTTAAAAATATTGCATACTTAATGTATGGGTCAGTAATTTAAATATGGATGTTTAATTTGAAGTAGTTACTGTTAATCTTTGTAGAAAAGTCTTTTTTTCCTTTTAAAATGTATATACATATATATATATTTTTTTATTTAGAGGTTACCAGAAGCTCTGGGTTTTTGTTTTGTTTTGTTTTTTAATCATTTTCAGATGTTATCCAGAAATCTGCAAGTGTACTTTTCCTGTTTTAACTCCTTCCTTTTATCACCTGACTATCAGGGAAGCGAGGTTGAGGCTGCCCTGACCTGACATGTCATGATGTCGACTTGCTAGGTGGGGTTCGCTGGGGACGATAACCAGTGGAATTGTTGGTAAGAACTTTTTTTTCCTATTTTTTTTTTTAATCAGTAATGGGACATAAAGTGGGGAGAATGCCCATATCCTATAAGTGGGCATTTATGTTGGCCTTGTAGAAAAATAAGACTTTAAATAATTCTATTATTTATAGGAACATATAATAAGTACTTTGTTCTCTTTATTTGCAAATTGGTAAATGAACAGGAAAGACCTACAAATATGAAATAATGAAATAAATACTCAGGGTATGTTTTAAGAGCTCTAGATAGACTCTTTACAAGATAGACTCTTAAATCATGTCATGTGGAGAGACAAATTTGCTGTATTTTACTGTGATTTCAGTCCCTCTCATATCTTCATTGTATTTATTTTTTTATTTGGTTTATTAGCATATAATACGTCTTAACAGATGTTTTTTGCACACTAATATTAGTAAAAATGGGAAGGCGAGGTAGATGGAGGGTTTAGACACTAGGAGAACTTATTTTTCTAAATCCTCCAAAAGACATCTTAACATTGTAAAATGTAACTTAAAAGTTTTAGCAATTTGAAAAACAGTAAGGGGGTCCTGGGGTTACGACAGTCTACATACGATGTTTCGAATTCATGATGCTCACTCCCATAAAAACTTTTAAAAATTGAGACATGGGTGTTTCAGTTTACACTATTAACCGTCGTACTTAGGGACTACGGAGGCTAACCAGTTTGGTTGCATGCAGCGGAAGAATACGCAGTAACGCAGCCTATGAGTGAGAGAGTTGGCATCTTCCAGTTCGCTTACCTACATCATTTTTGACTGTTAAAAGCGCAAGTGTTCTGTTTGTGTTTAGGTTAGAGTGTGTTTTGACATACACCAAAATTCGGGTTACCTCACTGTCATAGAAACGGAACTGTGTCCTGACCCAAGGACCCCCTGTAATTGATTCACTATAAAGATATGTTAAAAGTGCAAGTGTTCTGTTACATGTGTTAGGCTAGGGTGTGTTTCGACTTAGACCAAAATTTGGGTTACGCCATTGTCATAGGAACGGAACTACACAGCTCACAAAAATTAGGGGATATTTTATTGCTTCATATTCATTTTGAAATATTCCCTAATTTTTATGAGCAGTATGTTGTAACCCAACAACCCCCTGTAATCGACTCAGTATAAAGATAGGTTTGCTGTGATAATTAAGTCAAAAGGAAGTTACATAGGTGAAAATTTAGGACCTTGCACATAGAAACACAAATTAATAACTTGTTTTTCACTTGAAACCTGAGACAGCTAATGAGATTAGTAGATATTGGTAGAATTGAGCCAGTTTTTAGATTATTACTAAAGATTAAAATCTTAAACTCAGTAGGAAATTCCATGATGATAAATTATAAATCGAGGAAATTAAATTTAATAACTAGGCACTTCTGACCATACTATATAAAAATGTAATAGAACATAAGCACAGGTTAAAAATAGTTTTGGATTTTCATGCCTGGAGAACCCCCTCAGTATTCCTGTACCTTCTTTGCTGGTTGCATGTATCAGTCTAGGAAGAATCTCCTAGGTGTTAAACATGTGCTAGTTGATGTCATGAGTATAACACCTTATTTGTAAGTTTGCTGTAGACTAGCTGAACATCACTGCGGTGAAATACTTGAAGAATTTTAGAGATTGTGTCATTATGTTCAGGTAATTACTCTCCTGACATGTTTTATGCATGTATCAGTAATAGGAAAGGTCAGAGTATAGAACTTTAAAGATTGCACTTAATAATTATTAATGCTGCTTGGCAAGTTCTATAGTAAGTAAGTAGTAGGAACACTCAAGTAGTTTTGAGCAGTTCATATAAGTTAAGGAAAATGCAGTGCAAATTTGTTGGGCTATTATACACCAGCAACAAAATACATTTCATGGGTCCAGAAAAGAAGAAGGCATTGTGGGAGAAAATTTACATTTCTCAAATATAAATAAGGGCTTTCCTTTTATATAGTAACTTTGTCAGGATCCCGTGAACATTGCTTATCTTGATATTTCTCTTTTACGATGATTGGATAAAAGGGACTTCTGTAGCCTGTGCGTTAACATAGGTAGAATTGTACTTTAATGATTCCTATTACGATGTTTTAGCACTGTGTTTCAAGGCTGTTTCTGTAATTGAGCTGAAAGCTCCTGCAAACATTACATTGCTGATATGCATACAGTAACATGAGAGTATTACAATAGGAACATTTGCGAGATCATTTAATCAGCAGTTTAATAAAAGTCATGTTTTTGGTACAGCGTTCAGGTACCATAACTGTATTGGAATATTTGTACAATGTTAAATATTTTTAATAAAACTTAACATGTTCAAAATGTTGTGTTGGTGATTTTGGGTGGGGTTTGATGGTTCAATTGTGCAAATCAGATTCAGTAATTCTGTAATTGAAACTTTTGTAGTCAAATGGAATTCCTATCCTCAAATTTAGTACTCAGTTGGGTATCTATTAAAGGGAAGGTAGTAAAAAGGAGTAAGATAGTAAAAAATAAAAAGGACTGAACTCAAGAGGGTTTGTTAAAGTGTCAGAAAGTAGCTTTACTGGAGGAGTTAGAGTTGGGTCTACAGATAGGGATGTTGGCTTTGCTATGTAGCAGGGTGCTGATAAAATTTTTCTGGTGAACTTGTGGCATATCCACATATGAAATAATCATAGAAAACACACATAGATGGGCAAAGGGAAACACTTGTACGTATGATGCTTTTGGTAACCATTTTACTGCCCCAGTGTTCTTGACTAATTGACATGGCATGCCAGCAAGTGAAGAAGTGATGGAGTATTTGGGGAAGGCTGTGTTTAGATCACCATCAGGTGATAGCCTCAGTGTTCAAGAAGTACCATATGTATGTAGAGAGCCCCCTCTTTGTTCCTGATGGTAAATGTTACAAAGGTTTCTCTTTTCATACTGACCCTATTCTCTTGAAGATAGCCCTAATACAGTAAATTTCCTTTTTTTTTTTTTTTCTGTATTTTTCTGAAGCCGGAAATGGGGAGAGAGAGTCAGACTCCCGCATGCGCCTGACCGGGATCCACCCGGCACGCCCACCAGGGGGCGACGCTCTGCCCCTCCGGGGCATCGCTCTGTTGCGACCAGAGCCACTCTAGCGCCTGGGGCAGAGGCCGAGGAGCCATCCCCAGCGCCCGGGCCATCTTTGCTCTAGTAGAGCCTTGGCTGTGGGAGGGGAAGAGAGAGACAGAGAGGAAGGAGAGGGGGAAGGGTGGAGAAGCAGATGGGCGCTTCTCCTGTGTGCCCTGGCCGGAAATCGAACCTGGGACTTCTGCACGCCAGGCCGACGCTCTACCACTGAGCCAACCGGCCAGCGCCCAGTAAATTTCCTTTTGACTTCTTTTCCTGTGGTGTTTTTAGTTCCTTTAAGGGTAGAAGTCCTGCAACTCAGAATGGAAATTTACAGAAGTTAATGTGCTCATTACTTTGCAGACTGTACAGTTAATAACAACAAAGATCAAGGAGGAAAGTGATAGGGATCTAATGATCTGTGAACAAATGGAGAGACTCTTCATAAGGAATAATAACAGTTTGTAGTCTGCCTTGTGTCTTTTGAATGAAGACTGTTAAATGAGAGCAATGGAGAAGAAAAAAATGATTAAGATAAGAAAGAGGAGACAAAATACTTGCCCTAGGTCAGTATTTTCCAGAAAGTGTTCACTGTTTTTGTTGTTATCCTGTTGTCCCAAGATTAGAATTCAGTCACTTAGATAGGAAGGAATGTTCTGAAAGCAAAAATATCTAAACTTGGACACCTAGGTGTTGGCAGAGCTAGAGATAGGGTTAGGGTATCTCACTGATTTGTAGTGTATTTTTCCCGAAAAGGGGGGGGGGGTGCTTCTGGTAAAGATTTTAAACTTGGGTTCTTGGTGTCTTTTTGCTCTACCTAAAGCTCTGAAATTAGTTTATTTTTTAGGATTTTATTAGGTATTTTCCTGTGGGGTATATTATAGTCACAGAGGAATATCTTTTGCTTGAAAAAAAATTGCATTTCTATTAACTTAGACTTGAAATTGTGACTGACATTTTCTTAAACTAATATAAGCAAGAGTAGTGTTTTTATTCAACTATTTACTTAAAATTCCTTACTTAGAATTATTTACTTAAAAGGATGTGGGGTATTTTTTGTTTGTTTCTTTTTAGGCCTACCCATCCATTAAGCAGATAAGAGTCAAAATTACACAATTTAGTCATGCCTTTTAAAATAATGTGAAGTTTAATCACTTTAAATTTCTTCTCCGTAGAGGTAAAGGTGAAGATCAGTATTGTCAAGTATAGTAACTGGTAAAAAAAAAAGAGTTCAATCTCAGTTTTCAAATATGTAAAGGGAGAAGTATTTCCTTAAGTGTGAAAACTTTATATTCCTGAAAATCTCATATACTATTATCAAGTACTTTTTAATAGAATTTGAAAATGAAGACATTCCAGTGTAGGTGTTCTTAGTGGATTGATCTCATATTTCAGTCAAGAATTCTTTAAATCTGTGAATTTCAGTCGCCTAGGTTTTTAAATATATTCATCAGTGGTAATTATTTTAAAAGGCTATTACTGTTTTTATCAGCTAATCACTATTTTGAAATTTTTGTTTTGGCCTGACCTGTGGTGGTGCAGTGGTTAAAGCATTGATCTGGAATGCTGAGGTTGCTGATTCGAAACCCTGGTCTTGCCCAGTCAAGACACATATGGGAAGCAAGTACTAGAAGTTGATGCTTCCCGCTCCTCCCTCCCTTTCTCTCTCTCTCTCACTCCTCTCTCTAAAACCAATAAATAAAATCTTTTAAAAAAGAAAAAAATGTTTTCAAATGAACCTATTGATTATAATGTTGTTTATGTATTTTGCTATTGTTTCTTTCCCCCATAAAGAAACTCCTTACCCCTTTTTCATCACTAATTCAAGGTCAGGAATATCTTGCTATTGTTTAAGTACCTGAATTGGTTTAGTCAAGTCATTATTCTTCAATAATGTAGGCATTATGTTTGTTAATGGTAATGTCATTTCTAGTTGATTTCTCCAAAATAAGGTGGGAAAATAGAAATGACACCATATGTTGCAGTATTTTATCAAAATAATTTTTGGAATAATTTCTGGTCATTAGTTTCCCAGTTAAACTGTTGGGTCACAATTCACTATTCCATAGTTTTTCTCAAACTTTAATGTTTTAGAGCAAAGGTTGGGAACCTATGGCTCACGAGCCAGATGTGGCTCTTGATGGCTGCATCTGGCTCGCAGACAAATCTTTAATAAAAAAAATGTTAAAAATATAAAACATTCTTATGTATTACAATCCATTCATTTCCTACCGCTCATGTTCATGGTTGCGGGTGGCTGGATCCAAGCACAGCTGTCCTCCGGGACACCACCAAATTTTTATTGGTAAATGCGTAAGGTACATGGGTCGTTGTATGGCTCTCATGGAATTACATTTTAAAATATGTGGCATTCATGGCTCTCTCAGCCAAAAAGGTTCCCGACCCGTTTTACAGGATGGGAATCCCTGAGGGATTCTGTTAAAAAGCAGATGATGATACAAAAGATTTGGGCAAAAGTCTGCATTTCTAACAACTCCTGGGTAATGCCAGTATTCATGACTACACCTGGAGTAACAAAATCATGATTATCTCACATTTCGGGGGGGAATTTTAGAGAAAAGACCTAAGTAGAAAAGATGCCAACAACGTATGTTGGCAATGATTTGCAGGATTTAGGTGATGTAGTTGGATCTAGTGAGGGTTATTAAAATTTTGGTAAAGGCTACCCCAGAAGTTAATAGTGTGTAAGGATCCCAATGAATGGTTAGGAGCATGGTCTGCAAGAAAATGAAAACAGGCTTTAATAGTTTTAGGAAATTGCTGGAAAATAACAATAGGAAGGAAAAAGCAAAAAAAAAAAAAGACTAGGTTACTAAGGAAATGTCATGGCATATTTAGGCATTAGATCAGAAAACATTACAAAATGTCATAAAAGATGAAAATAACTTCAAAGGCTCAGAAAGGGAAGTTTAATGGGTTACTACAGGGTTACCTATAATACCAATGTGGTTTTTACTTTTAAAAATTTCTGCAAAATTAACATTCATTAGTTAGTTCAGAGTAAATCTGGGGTGGTGAAAAGCTAAAGCAGATTAAGGAAGAACATTAGCTGACTTTAATGTCAGCTTGACCGGTGGTAGTGCAGTGGATAGAGCATCGACCTGGGATGCTGAGGCCTAGGTTCAAAACCCCAAGGTTGCCAGCTTGAGAGCAGGATTGCTGGCTTGAGCCCAAAGGTCACTGACTTGGCCTGAGGAACCCTCCCCTCCCCCATCAAGGCACATGTGAAAAGCAATCAATGAACTAAAGTGCTGCTACTAGGAGTTGATGCTTCTCATCTCTTGCCCCTTCCTGTCTTGCCTCCCTCTCCATTTCAAAAATAGATAACATCAGTTAAGATCAAAAGATGGAAAATGTTGTCGAAGAATAGAAATGGCAGGTGTATCCATATATATATTTTAAAGATTTTATTGATTTTAGAGAGAGAAAGGTATGAGGGAAGAGCGAGAAGCATCAACTCATAGTTGCTTCTTTAATATGCCTTGACTGGGCAAGCCCAGGCCTTCAAACTGGCAACCTCAGCATCCACATTGATGCTTTATCCTCTGTGCCACCACAGGTTAGACATAGGTGTATTCATTTTTATTTAAAGGAGCTAGAAGGTAGTCTCTGATAACTGATAAAATATCTGATTTTTAACTCTAAAGCTTTAATTTGAAAAATAAAAATATAGATTATGGAAAACAAATATTCTATTTCCCAATGGTCGGATAATACCTACTAACAGTGGTGAGTACTATGTACCAGGCTCTGTGCTAAGGAACTGCTTGACATTCCGAGTATTGTGTAATCATCAATTTTGTTAAGGTAGGTGGTATTGTCCCTACTTTTACATATAAAGAACTCGGAGGTATAGTCAAGTCATTTGTTATAAAATATTTGTAGAGTGGCAAGGCCAAGATTTAAACACTGTCTGCCTGACTCCAAGGATATACTCTCAACTGTAAGATTAGAGATAGGCCTCATACAGCGCTGTTACTGTGGCGCTGGCGACAGCCGGGCTTTCGAGTGCTGAGGGGCGCGGGCAGCTGGGGCCGCTGCAGAACGAGAGCCTGGGCGTGGCATACATACTTTTGCAGTGAAGGGGCGTCCAGGGCAGCCGCAGGGAGACAGTGAGGGCACAGCCTTGGTTCAGTGGGACGTGAGGGGCCACACAAGGCCGTAGGACTAGGTTCTGGCGTCCCACCTTTTTATTTACTTATTTATTTATTTATTTATTTTGAGAACCTGTCACAGTGAAGGCTGTGAAGAACTTCTAACCATACTTGTCCCTGTTCTTTTTTGTTTTTGTTTTTAATTTTTTTATAGAGACACAGAGAGAGTCAGATAGAGGGATAGACAGGGACAGACAGACAGGAATGGAGAGAGATGAGAAGCATCAATCATCAGTTTTTTGTTGCAACACCATAGTTGTTCATTGCTTTCTCATATGTACCATGACCGCGGGCCTTCAGCAGACTGAGGAACCCCATCCCCACCCCGCTCGAGCCAGTGACCTTGGGTCCAAGCTGGTGAGCTTTTTGCTCAAACCAGATGAGCCCACGCTCAAGCTGGCAACCTCAGGGTCTCGAACCTGGGTCCTTTCACATCCCAGTCTGACGCTCTATCCACTGCGCCATCGCCTGGTCAGGCCCACCTTTTTATTTTTTAATACTCAGGAACTAATCTTTGGGATACTCGTCCCAGTTTCCTCAGTCTTTGAACAGCAATACTATATATATATATAATTTTTTAAGAAAAAAAATAGGCCTAATAATGTGAGGTTATAATTGTTAAATTTTATGTTTGCTTTAAAGTTCAAATATGTAAAGGCCACATATTTGAACTTAAAGGGCCTGGCTGGTTGGCTCAGTGGTAGAGCGTTGGCCTGGCGTGTGTAAGTCCTGGGTTCGATTCTTGGTCAGGGCACACAGGAGAAGCACCCATCTGCTTCTCCACCCTTCCCCCTGTCCTTTCTATCTCTTCACCTCCCGTAGCCAAGGCTCCGTTTGGAGCAAAGTTGGCCTGGGCACTGAGGATGGCTCCATGACCTCCACCTCAGGCGCTGAGGATAGCTCAGGTTGCAGCGGGGCATAGCCACAAATAGGCACAGCATCGTCCCCTGGTGGGCGTGCTGGGTGGATCCCGGTTAGGTGCATGTGGGAGTCTGCCTGCCTCCCTGCTTCTCACTTCAGAAAAAAATACCAAAAAAAATAATAATTTTGTTCTAGATTAAAGTGTTCTGGTGTGTGTGTTATGGTGATAGCTCAGTTGTCATTTGCTTTTCTTCCACTCCTATATAAAGATTTAGGCCCAAATACTGGATTTTGGTCTCTTTAGGCAGCCATTTTTTACTTGGTTAAACTTACATTAGATTTTGAAAGGGGTGCCACTTTCCAAATGACTTAAAATTTAAAATTTTTACTACCACGTTTTACTCACAAAACCCAAATTTGTCTCTTTCTGAGTTCTATCTATATTAGTGTTTAAGCATATATGTCTTTAAGTTTTTATTTACTGATGTTAGCTAGAGAGGAGAAAAGAGAGAAAAGACTGGAATATTGATATGTCCCTAAATGTGCCCTGATCAAGGACCAAACCAGAAACCTCTGCTTTGGGGGCAATACTTGAACCGACTGTCCGGCCAGGGCTTAGTGTTCAACCATTTTTAAAGTGTTGGTTTGTTAAGCCATCTTCATCATGTAATATTTTATTTCAGCCCTCCTACATATGTCAAGGACATAGTGGAAGAGTTTGTTAAAGGGCTTCACTTATTAGATGTGTGTGCGCGCACAAGATGCAGAACTACATATAAAGAAACCAATATGTTCAGCCCTAAAACTGGTGGTGTGTAGACCTACTTTCCTTAGGCACCATTACAGAAATTATTATCTGCCCTGAAACAAAGAAAGGTAATCTAAGACATTTAAAAAAATAATACTTTAGATGATTTAGGGTATTTTCTGCTGTTTTTTTTTTATGAAAATTGGAGCTACACAGTAAGAGATATGTAGATAAACAAATACCAATATTTTTGTTAAGCATATTCATAAGGACTACAATATCTTGCTACAAGAATTTTGTGTAATTTTATCCATTGCTTAAAGTATGGTTATTTCAAAACAGAATTAGGAATTCTCAGTACTACCAGTCCTGAATTTCAGGTCACCATGACAATAATGTGACGCTATATTACGTAGGAGCTGAAAGCTTGTAATTTATCGTGCCTAAGTTCTCCAGTCATTTCTTTGAGTTTATAACTGATCAGTTGATCAGGCTCTAAGAAAACTAGCTTTCCTTAATAAAAATTTCACATGGTTTTGTTCGGTATTACCTGCCAGGGAGAGATTATTAATGATGTGAAATAATACATTAAAAAGATTAGCCAATGCTTTCTAAAATGTCACTGTTATTGCTCTTTTATTTATTGATTCTTGGAGGGAGAGAAACATCGCTTTGTGATAGCACTTATTGATGCATTCATTGGTTGATTCTTGTATGTGCCCTGACCCAGGATTGAACCCTCAACCTTGGCATATTGGGACAACACTAACCAACTGAGCTACATAGCCAGTGGTTATTGCTCTTTTAAAAATAACATTTGTATAACAGTTTTAGTGTTTATATTTTAATCTGGGAGTGGGGTAATCAACCTGTTAATGTTTAGGAAGAGATATCATTAAAAGGATTAATCTTTCCTGACTGGTGGTGGTGGATGAGAGTGTTGTCTCAGGACTCTGAGGTCCCAGGTTTGAAAACCTGAGGTTGCCAGCTTGAGCTGGGATCATTGACATGACCCCATGGTCACTGACTTGAGCAAGGAATCTACTGGCTTGGCTGGAGCCCCCTGGTCAAGCATTTATGAGAAGCAGTCAATGAACAACTAAAGTGACACAACTTGAGTTGATGCTTCTCCTCCCTGTCTTGTCTGTCTCTCAAAAAAAGAAAGTTCTTACACATCATCAACCAAATCTAGATAGCTAAAAATAAAAAAGCTATTGAGAAGGTTAAGTCTAGTCAGTACATAATGCTAATAATTGATATGTCATTAATTTTATGGAATGATTTATGTTTCAGGAGTTAGGAATACAAAATTAGTAAATCATGGTCATTATCTTCAAAGAATTTAGAGAATATTCCAGGAGACAGTAAGTTTATAAATGGTAATAATGATAGGCATCAAAACCAGTTTTCAGAAACACCATAGGAACTTTGAAAGATTTCCAGCCCCTATTAAATACTCAGTTTATAATTGGAATACATGACTAATGTGTATGATTTAGATTACTTCTAAAGAGCAGAGGAGTTTATAAAAGGTATATCATGATATTTTTTTATTTATTTTTGCTGGCTAAAGTTTAATGTACTGGAGATATATATTTTAAAAGATTTTTATTGATAGATTGATTTTTAGAGCGAGGAAGGAAGGAAGAGAGGGAAATATCTATTTGTTGTTCCACTTACACATTCATTAGTTGATTCTTGTATGTGCCCTGACCAGTGATCAAACCACCTTGGTGTGTCTGGTCAATGCTTGAACCACCTGAGCTACCCGACCAGGATCTATATATGTGTTTAACTCAGGGGTCCCCAAACTTTTTACACAGGGGGCCAGTTCACTGTCCCTCAGACTATAAAAAAAACTAGTCAGACTATAAAAAAAACTATGAACAAATCCCTATGCACACTGCACATATCTTATTTTAAAGTAAAAAAACAAAACGGGAACAAATACAGTATTTAAAATAAAGAACAAGTAAAAATAAATCAACAAACTGACCAGTATTTCAATGGGAACTATGCTCTCACTGACCACCAATGAAAGAGGTGCCTCTTCTGGAAGTGCAGTGGGGGCCGGATAAATGGCCTCAGGGGGCTGCAGTTTGGGGACCCCTGGTTTAACTTGATTTTAGGCCTGACCTGTGGTGGCGCAGTGGATAAAATGTTGACCTAGAACACAGGCTGCCCGTTTTAAACCCTGGGCTTACCTGGTCAAGGCACATATAGGAGTTGATGCATTCTGCTGCTCCCCTCTTCTCTTTCTCTCTCCTCTCTAAAAATGAATAAATAGTCTTAAAAGTTAAAAAAAATGCCTTGATTTTACTAATTTTCACCTATACCAGTGGTTCTCAACCTTTCTAATGCCGTGACCCCGCAATACATTTCCTCATGTAGCGGTGACCCCAAACCAAAAAATAATTTTGGTGGCTACTTCATAACTGTAATTTTGCTACAGTTATGATTCGGAATATAAATACCTGATATGCATTATGTATTTTCCTATGGCTTTAGGCAACCCCGCCGGGCTCGCGACCCACAGGTTGAGAACCGCTGACCTATACAGTTCAATTTTTTTTTTTTTTTACATTATTGACTTGAGAGGAGGGGGGAGAGAGAGAGAGAGACAGGAACATCAATCTGTTCCTGTTTGTGTCCCTGACCAGGGATCCAATGGGCAACCTCTGTGATTTGGGACAATGCTCTAACGCAGTGGTCCCCAACCTTTTTTGGGCCACGGACCGGTTTAATGTCAGAAAATATTTTCACAGATTGGCCTTTAGGGTGGGATGGATAAATGTATCACGTGACCGAGACAAGCGTCAAGAGTGAGTCTTAGACGGATGTAACAGGGAATCTGGTCTTTTTAAAAAATAAAACATCATTCAGACAAATATAAATAAAACGGAAATAATGTAAGTTATTTATTCTTTCTCTGCGGACCAGTACCAAATGGCCCACGGACTGGTACCAGTCAGTGGCCCGGGGGTTGGGGACCACTGCTTTAACCAACCGAGCTGTCTGGCCAGGGCACAGTTCAAATTTTAATTAAAGAAAATATAAGAAAGGTTGGATGACTGAATCTGAAATATCAAATGTGAAGGTAGGTTTTCTTATATTTTTATGTTTTCTATTACTGAAAATTTTAGGCTTAAAGAAATTTCTGGTCAAGGTTGTATTAATGAACAGTTCTCATACATTTTTTCCCTTCTTGACATACAGATGCTGCTTCATTCACAGGTAGATTTACTAAACATAACTATTTTCTCCATTCCCTGTAACCCATAAAAATGCACAGTCACGCTGTTGAATTCTCCATTTTCTTACACTAGTTAGTGTCTTAATACATTTTTTGTCAGCAGTGTCATAGCACATTAATGTATTGGATAGGAGTGATGGCTGGGGTGACTTAGAAAAAATAGATAATAGCTCTTTAAAAAAAACAACTCATGACTAATGTTTCACAAGAACACGTTTTAACCCAGTGGCTAACCTTTTCACCTCCCTGACCAGGGATCAAACCAGCAACTTTTGTGCTCCAGCCGACAGTAATAGTAAGATTAATGATCGTCTCTTGAGTAGCTCAGACTTTTGTATAGAAAAGCCCAGTCAGTGTAGCCTCTACTAATTGAACAATGCCCTTCTTAAATCTGTTTACAGCTTTTCAAACTACTCTTTTATTTTTTGTACTTGTGATTTTTGTCACAAGTTTACTAAACATCTTTTTTTTTTTTACTAAACATCTTTTGATTTGAGGTTTCCTTTTACCAATTTTAACAATTGTTTTGATTTTATGGGGAGTGGGGGTGAGACATATCAACTCACAGTTGCTTCACTTTAGTTTTTCATTGATTGCTTGTCATAGGTGCCTTGACTGGGCAAGCCCAGGGTTTCAAACTAATGACCTCAGCATTCCAAGTTGATGCTTTATCCATTGCGCCACCACAGGCCAGGTTCCATTTACCAGTTGTAAAACATCTTGTTAAGAGTGTTTCAGGATTTGTTTTAAGCTGGAGCTGGGTGTGGTATTCTCCGCAACCATTATAATTTTACATGGAATTCAATTTTATCATCTACTTTTCTTCCCAGTTGGAGATCTTACTCTTTATAAGGTAAAAGCCAACTTTATTTTTGTAAACATTTCTTAGTTGTCCTGTTTTGTCCCTTCCCTGGCTTGCTTTTATGTCTTTGAAGTGGCAGATGGAAGGTCATGAAGTATGCTGGGTGCCTACACAATCTTGGCTTTGTGTAGTATTGATTTATCTTTCTTTTTTTACACTTTATGATTACCCTTCTATCTTGTACATGTTTTAGAAATGGGGTGTTGCTGTTTCACTTTCTCTTTATTGCTCACATGATTTACCTAGGCTGGGGTCATAGAATAAAGATAGAGCAGAACCAGAACTTACTTCCGGTCGTTTTTCCCTCACCTTGATTCCTGGAGAAAAACACGTATGCTAAATAAATTGAATGGCATGTTGATTGCCTGTTAACTCTGGGAATATGTTCTCTAATAATAACAGGTGCACACACATGGGCACACAAACGGCTGGTGAATTAATAGTTGAGCAATACCAGAACTGGGCCTTACTTAATGGCCTGGAAGGTATCAAAGTCAGACTGGCTCTAGTTGTACTTGGCACCAAGACCAACTTAAGAATTCCGAACAGAGATCTGACAAACCAGGGGGCTTTCAGTTGCTTTGTGGTTCCATCTAGCTGTTTTCTGCCCGGGAGGCTCTTAATTATACAGCACTTGAATTGCTGTTGAGTGAGCCAGTGTGCTAATGGTAGCAGTAATTTTCAGGTCATTTAGATTGCCTTTTTTCTTCTGATTATTGTATTTGATCTTTTTATTTTTTAAAAGATTTATTTTAGAGAGGAGAAAGACGGGGGGTGGGAGGGAGGAGCAGGAAGAATCAACTCATTGTAGTTGCTTCTCATATGTGCCTTGACCAGGCAAGCCCAGGATTTTGGACCGGAAACCTCAGCGTTCCAGGACAACACTTTATCTGCTGCGCCACCAACAGGTCAGGCAACTTTGTTATTTTTTTACACAATTGAGTAAACCTTCAGAACTTTTCTAGCTTTCCTGACTGATTTACAGTTCTGTGTATTTACTTGTCCTCTGTGATGGCCTCTTTCCAGGTCTTTTATCCCTCTTTAGAAATTTCACTGTTAGGGCTACTGGATTTTATATCCTCCCAAATCCTAATTCTGACACTAATCTTTAACTCTTTAATCTCATGTGCCTCCAGCTCACAGGAAAGTTGATAATGTTGAAAAACCGTTACCAGCATGTGTTTAGTTAACAAACATTTAGTGTGCACATATATCCCTGGCACTGGGGATACAGGGTGGGGCACATCTGGCAAAGGGAACAGAATCCCACAGACATAGCTATGGAAGAACTAGGTGTTTTGGTAGCACTTCTTGATCCTACATGTTGCAGTGTTAGAGTGTTTCTGTTGGATTTTCTGTTAATCAAGTCATTCTTTTGTGATATCTTTTCCTTCTCTAGTCATTAACCTATTTTAGGGTGAATCAAACTTATTAGAGAATGACTTAGAACCAGTGTAGAACAGCTGTACTTTAATAGTTCATTCATTTGGAAAGCTTACATTAAAAGATTCTAGAAATTCAACAATGCCTGGAGAGAGGGAAGGAGAGAGAAACATCGATTTGTTCTACTTATTCCTGCCCTCGGTTGATTTTTGTATGTGTCTTGTCTGGGGATCAAACTCAACAACCTTGGAATGTCAGGATGATGCTCTAACCAACTGAACTACCTGGTCAGGGCCTCAGTAATACTTTTTAAGTGTATTAAATTTATTACAACAGCATTAATATTCAGATTTAGCCCATTTTAGTCACCTTTATGCTAGACAGTGCTCTAGGTACTGAAACTGCAGCAGCAGGGATGGAACTAATGTTCTATTAAGGGAGAAAATTCACATTTAGCTTCCTTAGACTTACCCCCCTCCCCCCCATCCAAGACTTACAGGTTAGGAAGCTTTGCTCTGTGCCTCACAAGTCAATTTCTAGATTATTACAAGTCTTCCAGTTTTCCTACCTAATTTGTCCTATTATAATGAATACCGACGTTCTTATTTCATCTTTTCTTTTTGCAAGCGTGGGAGAAACAGGAAGGGAGAGAGATGAGAAGCATCAACTCATAGTTGCAGTACTTTAGTTGTTTATTGATTGCTTTCTCATGTACCTTGACTGAGGGGCTTCAGCCAAGCCAGTGACCTTGGAGTCATGTCTATGATCCCATGTTCAAGCCAGCAATCCCGCACTCAAGCTGGTGAGTGTGCTCAAGTCAGCAAACTTGGGATTTCAAACCGGGTTGTTAACATCCCGGGCCGACACTCTATTGACTGCCCGACCACCTGGTCAGGCTTTTATTACATCTTGATGTCAAATCTAAATTCTTGAAATATAAGACTTTGTATATTTCCCTGGCATCTTCCAGACCTTTCTTTTCTTTTCCAATCTGACTTATTTTTAAACATTTCCTGTTAGGCTTTGGAAAGTTATACTGCCTTTATCCACCTTGCTTTAACCAATTACTTCTTAACAGTTCCTTTGGAAGATTATTCCATTCTATTTTCCTAAGAGACATGATTGGAATGTGACATCATTATATAAACAGGAATATATGTATAATTGAGCTATCAAAATTGCCATATACAAAATTATTTCTAGACTTTGATCGGTGGCCCACTTCAAGGAACATTTAGAATCACCTAAGTGGCAGTTTGACAAAAAAAAAAAATGTACTGAACCATATTTAGATGCTTAAGTTAAATAGAAAATGCAGAACAGTCAGAATTACTGAGACTGACCAGGTGATGGCGCAGTGGATAGAGCGTTAGACTGGGATGTGGAGGACCCAGGTTCAAGACCCCAAGGTTGCTTGCTTGAGCAAGGGTCACTTGTTCTGCTGCAGCCCCATGGTCAAGGCACATATGAGAAAGCAATCAATGAACTACTAAGGAGCCGCAATGGAGAATTGCGGCTCATCTCTCTCTTCCTGTCTGTCCTTATCTGTCCCTCTCTCTGACTCTCTCTGTCTCTGCCACAAAAAATAAAAAAAATAAAAATTAAAAAACAGACTGATTTGGATGTGAGAGTTTGTAGTTGGGTTTTGAGGCTGCATCTAGTGATTCAAAGGGAACTTCAGAAGATTCTGTTTTTGACTGCAACTGAACACTCTCTTTTCACAGTTGTCAAAAGCCCACTTCATGCCCTGGCTAGATAGCTTGGTTGGTTAGAGCATTGTTCCAAAGTGCAGATTGCTGGTTCGATCCCTGGCCAGGGTACATACAGGAACAGGATGATGTTCCTGTTTCTCTAATTCTCTCCCTTTCTCTAAAATCAATAAAAAATTTTAAAAAGCCCACCTAATGAAAGGACACAGAAAAATAGCCTACTTGGCCAGTCTTGGCCCAAAAATTGCACAGGTAGACGCATGCGGTTGTATTTTCAGAAAGCAAAGGTTCTGTAATGTTTGTTTTATGTCATCCATATTACTGTATATGTATATCCATATTTATACTATGAGTGAAATTTTTAAAAGGGTTCTTTTAGTGAAATCATGGTGGTAAACTCCCGTAGACAAAGTCTATTGGACCTGCCTGTGAATTCTCTGCTCTAGTTCTCTCTTGCAGGGGAAATTAAAGTACAAAAGAAAGGCTTCTTGCCTGACCAGGCAGTGACACAGTGGATAGAGTGTTGGACTGGGACGTGGAGGACCCAGGTTTGAAACCCTGTGGTCACCAGCTTGAGCTCAGGCTGATCCAGCTTGAACCCAAAAGTCGCTGGCTTGACGCACAAGGTTGCTGGCTTGAGCAAGGGATCACTCATCTGCTGGAGCTCCCCAATCAAAGCACATATGAGAAAGCAATCAATGAACAACTAAAGTGCTGCAACAAAGAATTGATGCTTCTCATCTCTCTCCCTTCCTGTCTGTCTTTCCCTATCTGTCCCTCTCTCTGTCTCTGTCAAAAAAAAAAAAGAAGAAGAAAGAAAAGGCTTCTTGATATTTTGACCTTTGACTCAATGTATTCCAACCCCTCTCATTAGTCAGGGAATAGCTCTCATTAATTTTTCTAGTGCATGCCAGACACATGGAGCTAGGTGTTTTATATTTAATCACAGCAACCCCTGAGTTGCTATTGGGAGTACTATTTTGCCAATGAAAAAACAGACCCAAAAGGGTTGAGTGACAGCCAAGATTGTACAACTAGTTTCTGATTAAGTACTAGAACTAAGACCTTATCTCCATTTTTATCTTTTCTCTAGGAATACATATTTAGTTTTTGAGAGCTAGGCTGAAGCATTTTGTTTTTTAAGATTTTATTTATTGATTTTAGAAAGAAAGGTGGTGGGAGGAGCAGGAAGCATCAGCTCACAGTAGTGGTTCTCATAAGTGCCTTGACCAGACAAACCTGGGGTTTCAAACCAGCAACCTCAGCATTCCTGGTCAACACTTTATGCACTGCACCACCACAGGTCAGACAGAAAGCATTTTCTTAGGTTAGAATTATTGTGAGGAGTTTTTGGTTTAAAAGCTAAAAGGAACAAAAGATTTACTTTAGAATATAAGGTTTAAATTTGTATATTTAATTTGCTATTATATGCTTTTATTGCCCTGCCTTTAGCAACATAGACCATTTCCCACATTTTATAGTTGATATGTTTGCTTCTTTATATATACAAAAGCTTTAGTTTTGTGGGTAAAAGGGATAAAACGTTTGTTTTATACTTGTAAGTATATATAACCTGGTCACTAATTATTTCTGCAGCAAACTTGAACATTCAAGTGACTCATCATTTAGCAGACAGACACACTTTATATGTATATAGGGGCATATTGCCTTCCATCTGTTTCTAATATCAATAGTAATACTCCAGGCAAGATAAGTGCTGCCTTATTCTGTTTGGGTAGTCTCAAGTATCATTAGATGTAATGTCATAATCTGGACTCACATTCTAGCCATTCAGCATGCTTGTCAGAAAGATCCCTGCTTTTGCCCTAATAACTGATAAAAAAGAAATATTTAACTGAATATGTGCTCTGTGTTTAATGCTAATAGATAGCACTTATTAACTTTAATATGACAAGTGCAAGTTAAAGTGCTTTTCAGATGTTCTTTAATCATTACAACTTCATTGTATAGATGAAGATGCTGAGATGCAGGAAACCTTTGAGGTTGAGCTATGATTCAAATACTAAATGACTGTTCTGTTCAAAATAGAACCCCAGAGTATTGTAAAGAAAGGGTTTTTGCTGTGTTTTGTGTTTTAATTTTGGTGATGTTTCTTTTCTTCCTCTGTCTTCAGTTTCCCTCTGTCCCATGTTTTGTATTAAATTTCCCCATGCATACGTAAGTTTTTCTTTGTTTAGACTATTTCTTTTCAAAGGATTTCTATATTCTTAGTAGCTGGAAACGAGAGATTTATTTATAAGTTTAAAAATTTCATAAAAGATGTGAAAATAATTACTCTTCATTGACCTATGTCTTGTCTTAACAGCTTTTATTTTGAATTGTTATTTAGGGAGAGGGCTATTCAAGTATTCTGTTTGCCCGTTTATGATACATTTTAGATGTCCCACATTTTTTCATGGATATTTGTCAGGAGAAGGTGTGGAGGTTTGGTAAGTAATACAGTTTGATTTTGTATGTCTCAAAGGTTTCTCCTTCAGTCACATATTTGAGGTTTCTTTTTAATTTTTTTGGCCTTTTTCTCCTGATCTTATTTGTCGTATTAACTGAAAATACTTGTGCTGATGCTAATTTTGATCTTTTTTTTTCACTAGTGTGTATTGGAGCACTCAGACTTGAAGAAGGACATAGGTAAAAAAATATATATAATATGGAACATTTTCTTTTTTCTTGAACATTTTCTAACGTTAGGGCTGTGCAATCTCTTTAGTTACACATGTGCCATATTCTGTCTAAAAATTATTTACAAAAACAAGTTAAGTGGTATCAGTTTTGCTAAGATAATTATGAATATTTCAATTCTATTTAATTTTATAAACATAGCATTAATTCCCTTAATCTTTAAGGTTAAAAACGTGGTCCCGTGTTATATTAGGAAATACTGAAGACTTTAAAGTTATTTCCCCCCTGTAAAATTTTATGTAGGATTAAAATTGCTTAATTGTAAAGTGAGTACTGATTTTTTTTTTTTTTTTTTGTATTTTTCTGAAGCTAGAAATGGGGAGAGACAGACAGACTCCTGCATGTGCCCGACCGGGATCCACCCGGCACGCCCACCAGGGGGCGATGCTCTGCCCCTCCGGGGCGTCGCTGTCCCGCGACCAGAGCCACTCTAGCGCCTGGGGCAGAGGCCAAGGAGCCATCCCCAGCGCCCAGGCCATCTTTGCTCCAATGGAGCCTCAGCTGCGGGAGGGGAAGAGAGAGAGAGGAAGGAGAGGGGGAGGGGTGGAGAAGCAGATGGGTGCCTCTCCTGTGTGCCCTGGCCAGGAATCAAACCCGGGACTTCTGCACGCCAGGCTGACGCTCTACCACTGAGCCAACCAGCCAGGGCCAAGTGATTCCCAAATATTAACCTAAAATATATTCTAAATTTATTATAATCTGGCTTACTACTGCTTTGTCTCAAATGTTTTCTCATCCTCATTGAATATATAATCACATATCATGTCTGTCACATATCTGAGCCAGGCGTGCCAAGATTAAAACCAAATGTCCTTGTAAGTTCTCCTCTATGATTAGGAGTTGTAGAAGACTAGAAAAACTTGAAAGTTATGGATTTCTTTATTTGCTTCATAAAGTTGCTTTAAAAATTATTTTAATATAGAACTAAGATATGCCGATCTTTTTTTTTTTTTTTTTTTTTGTCTTTTTCTGAAGTTAGAAGCAGGGAGGCAGAGAAACAGACTCCCGCATGTGCCTGACCTGGATCCACCCAGCATACCCACCAGGGGGCGATACTCTGCCCATCTGAAGCATTGCTTCGTTGTGACCGGAGCCATTCTAGCTCCTAAGGTGGAGGCCATGGAGCCATCTTCAATGCCCAGGCTCCAATGGAGCCTTGGCTCCGGGAGGGGAAGAGAGAGATAGAAAGGAGGGAGTGGAATGGTGGAGAAGCAGATGGCAGGTGGGCGCTTCTCCTGTGTGCCCTGGCCGGGAATCAAATCTGGGGCCTCCACGTGCCAGCCTGACACTCTACCACTGAGCCAACCGGCCAGGGCAATATGCCACTTGTTTTTTTGTTTTATTTTTTTTGGGTTTTTTTTTTTTTTTTCTGAAGCTGGAAATGGGGAGAGACAGTCAGACAGACTCCCGCATGCGCCCAACCGGGATCCACCCGGCATGCCCACCAGGGGGCGACGTTCTGCCCACCAGGGGGCGATGCTCTGTTGTGACCAGAGCCACTCTAGAGCCTGGGGCAGAGGCCAAGGAGCCATCCCCAGCGCCCGGGCCATCTTTGCTCCAATGGAGCCTCAGCTGCGGAAGGGGAAAAGAGAGACAGAGAGGAAGGAGAGGGGGAGGGGTGGAGAAGCAGATGGGCGCTTCTCCTGTGTGCCCTGGCCGGGAATTGAACCCGGGACTTCTGCACGCCAGGCCAACGCTCTACCACTGAGCCAACCGGCCAGGGCCCATGCCACTTGTTTTTAATTTTTAAGATTAATTTAGTGACACTTTTATTAATACATTAACTTGGAAACTAGATTTCTGCAGTTTTGGTTTTTTTTTACTGAGTTAATGTTTACTTAAACTTCATACACTTGGTGTAAAACTTCATAGTGAACGACTGAAAAAGGCTAGGTCCTGCAAAATGAGTGAGAACACAAATTTCTGCATATGCGTAATATACTTTTTTTTTTTAACCTTGATTTGATAGTAAAGTCTTTAAGGACAGATTCTGATGGCAAGTTAGAAAAGATTTGGGAAAAGAATAAAAAAATATTCTGTCTTTACATCTCATTTATACTAGACTAATTTAGAAAGATCAAATTGGTAATTCACCCAAAGTATCAAGTAGTACCATTAGTCCACTGAAGAATTTAATTTAAAAATAACTAGTGATACGTTTGAGATTTATTTCTCTTTGGTGTTTGGGTTAGAAGTTTATATCCTTTAGCCCGTGAAACTACAGTATCTCCCGTCACTGTGCCGTATCTGCCTCAGAGGAAGATGAAGTCACCCTCTCGCAAGTAACCATTTGCTTTGTCCTGGACAGTCTGCCAGTGACCATGGTTTGTAAGGCTCACTCTTGGAACCAAAGGCGAGATAAGAGGGCATAATCAGATAAACTGTTTTCAGCCTCTTTAATGTGATCATTTATATGAAAAGTAATATTTACTTTTATTAGAGGTAAACCTCTAGTTTCAACACTGATTTTTTCCCCAACATTTTCAGGAGCTTAACTTACGCAGAGAAGCTATTTTTCTCAAATTTAAGGAAAACAGAGAAGAGATTGCAGGGAATGGAATGGGGTTAGCATTCGGGAAGCAGGAGGTGATATAAGTAAATACTAAGTAATTTGTAGTGTGATTTGTTCTTGTGTGCTTCACTTACAATTAACATGAAATGAGTGCTTCATTCCTTAAGTGTGAATGTAGGGAAGAACAGGAAGTCTTTACTTTAAAAGCAACAGCATATTCAAAGGAAAAAAGTATAAATAATCATCAGTCTAATTGCCTTCATCATCATTAACCAGTGGATAGAATAAGGCTTCATGAAGGATTTTCTAATGGCTATAGGTTGTCATGAAAGGATACCAAGAAAAAGAAAAATTGGAATTATGCTCAAGGTTGATTTTTCCCCCCTCTGGCTCCTTATTCTCCTAATATACCTACCTTTCACAACAAAAATAATCTTAACACTTTATAGTAATATTTTAAATGCATTTGCATGGTCTGGGGCTGTAGAAATGTCAATTTTGTGGACAGTTTACACCTGTCCCTTTGTTTACTACAGTATTACCAAATTGAGAGAGATTGCATCTTTGAGGTTGGTGGCCATTTTGCCTTAGTGGTAAGGCTTAGCCTACAGGTTCAGTTTTTCTCTTGGCTTTGTCCCTGAATTGAGAACTGGGTGGGAGCATTGGCACAAAGTCAGCAACTGCGCCCAAACAATGTATGAGTCAAGTGTGTTGTTTTGGTATTTGTTATTTGGAAGATGGTTATTGAGCTCACCTCAGTCAGGTACACTGAATATAGGATTTAAATAAAACAATAATGTTAACACTTGTTTTATACATTTGAAATCATATATTTTTTTTTTTTCTTTTTTGTATTTTTCTGAAGCTGGAAACGGGGAGACAGTCAGACAGATTCCCGCATGTGCCCGACCGGGATCCACCCGGCACGCCCACCAGAGACGATGCTCTGCCCACCAGGAGGGGGTGCTCTGCCCCTCCGGGGTGTCGCTCTGCCGCGACCAGAGCCACTCTAGCGCCTGGGGCAGAGGCCAAGGAGCCATCCCCAGTGCCCGGGCCATCTCCGCTCCAATGGAGCCTTGGCTGCGGGAGGGGAAGAGAGTGACAGAGAGGAAGGAGGGGGGGGGGGGGGTGGAGAAGCAAATGGGCGCTTCTCCTATGTGCCCTGGCCGGGAATCGAACCTGGGTCCCCGGCACGCCAGGCCGACGCTCTACCGCTGAGCCAACCGGCCAGGGCCTGAAATCATATTTTTAAGAACCATGCAAACACTTTAAAATGTACATGGATTGGTTGTAGGCCAGAGGAATATGGCTGTTATCATGAGGGCATAACTCATGGTTCTTGATTATTTTTACGCCGTTAGAGAAGAACACATGAACAACCCAAAGTAATTTAACTTTGAAGTGAGATGTTATTGATGAGATCATGGATACCCTCAGAGTGAACTTCAAATGAATGATGAAAATAGTTTATGATAACTAGCTCAGACCTTCTCATGTCCAGTGGTCAACTTCTTATAAACCAGGTGTAAAGGGAAGGAAAGAATAATTCTCCAGGTCGTGAGGTTGTTCTCTTCAGCTGGTATAATAGGATAAGTATGGTGGTTGTATTTCTCAGAATTTTCTGCACTCCACTTCTGGTTTTATAGGAGCAGTTGCGATGTCCATGAAGCTGTGATTAAATACATATGTTAGATTACATTAGAGGATTTGAAATACCAACATTAGAAATGTTTAGAAGTATAGAAGTCACAACTGACCTTGAAGGTAAGATTTACCATGAAAATACATGAGAGACTGGAGAATAATCAGTTTCAAAATACAAATCTTGAGACTTATGAACTGTTGGCTGTTGAAACAACAGCATGCTATGAACCAGGATGTCTAACAGCAGAAGTCTGTTGTCGCCGACTCCTGTTTCTTAGTTTAGCAGATCTAACTCAGAATGCAAGTTCCCCTCCCCTTTTTTTTAGGTCGTTCTAAATGGTGATTACTTTTACTTACACTGAGTTTTGCGTGGTTTTCCTTGTGAAGTGAAGAGTAGGTGGTGTAAGCAGCCCCTCTTGCCCTTTGCTGTTGGAGTCTGGCTTTGGGAACAGTTGCTGTCTGAGTTTCATCCATGGATTTTTTTTTTTTTTTTTCTGGGATGAAAGGCATATCTAGTCCACTGTTTATTATTTGATTGGGCAGTTTAAGTAGTCACTGGCTTTTCTTCCTGTTTACTGAACACTTATATTTTGTTTTCCTTATATTTATAGAATGTCAGTCCAAAAATATAAGTTGTGGAGAGCAAAGAGGGTACTTTGACCATAGTTGGAAAAACACATTTAGAGCTTCTTTTTCTTCTTAAAAACAATTCAGGACTGGATGTGTTCATTATATTTTTTAAAAATTTGATTATAATCATTTTGTGCATTTATGAGTTAGTATTCTGCTCTAGTCCTTAAAGGTGGTTTTATATGCTAACTTTTGTTTTGCCTTTCTAGCTGCTAAGATAGATAATGGTTATTGCAATGTGCACATTCTTAAATGGTCTCCAGTGCGGACTGCTGAGCCCAGTGATGGAGTGAGTACACTGAGGAAGAATGTGTCATTTGGAATCCAGGACTATTCAGCAAGGATAACTGCCTGATAATATGGTCAGAATGCTCGAACTCCTATGGCATACTGGTGGCTTTCTCTTCTGTTCCCCTGAAAAGCAAGTTTTCACAGCCTTAGAATTCCCCTAATTTAGCTACTCTGATATCCATTCCCAAAATGGTGACCTATTTCTGTCACTTTGGGGCATCAGAGGGAGTTGAAGAGTTAGTGTGTGAGTACTGACAAACCTATTTAATGATTTATAGGATGCAAGTAATTTTGTTTGCTGTTTGAAGTATAGAAAGCTTTGGCTTTCAGTTTATGATTTTGCAAAGCATAAGGACATTTCTTGGTTAATTCCACTTGAATTATTCAATGTTTTTCTCCTCTCTTACTAAGTTAATTTTAATGGTAGTTTCCTATAACTAAGAGAGCAATTGAATAAACCTTAGCTTTTAAAGTTTGTATTAATGGTTATCAGATAAATTTACTTCCTTTTTTTCTGATTTATATGATAATGTATTTTAAATTTGGCAAATTAGAAAACACTTAAAACAATTTGCCATTATTTTTACTCCCTTTATTAGAATTATTTTTTCTTTTACACATTATATTGCAAAATAAATCAGGGATTCAGGCTCATACTAAATCAACTTGTGTCTGGCTTTTATGGGAATTACATCTTTTTTTAACTCAACATTTATTAAGGGAACAAACAAAATTTTAGATGATAGCAAACTAGTACCTTTGGCTTAACTAAGCTGAATTTCATTAAGGAACAGAACATGCCATTCATTTCTACATACTTTAAGGTATGACTCATCCCTATTAAAGTGGTGAGACTCAAAGCTACACACGTGTCACTTAATTTGATGTCCTTCCCTGTTTACTGTGTCTGACCTTCAAGATTTCGTGACTAATGCTGAAATGGAAGCCAACCAGTGCAGAAATTTGGGGGAAAATGAATCTGAAGAATGCAAGGGGAAGTAGAAATTCATTTCTAGCATTCCTAAACCTGCTTTGTCGTGTCAGCTGCACTCAGAGGGGAAGAACTGAGCTCATGGGAACTACCGGCTAAGCCTTACATCTGTCTTTAATGTTTTTAGGAAATTTCAGGTAAGTGAGATGTCTGTTTTGAAGAAAGACTCTTAGGCACTATTAAACAAATCGTTCCATATTAGTGAAGAGGGACAGCTGCTTTATTCTGAACTTCAGGAAGTCTTGCCCCCATTAAGTGTGGTTCTCAGTATTGTGGAGAAGGTAGAATTGTTCCAACCAACATGGAACTTTCTCTCTACTTCTCAGAAGTTAAGCTGGAACTTTTATAGAAGTGTAGTGCCAGTCTTTGTTTTGTGCTCAAATACTTTGTTGAAAATTATTTCAGTTTTAATTTTTGTCCCTCACTATATTTCTAGAAAAACTTTAAAAATGCTTCAAAAATTCCTACCAGACTACATTTGCATTATACATAATATACAAATAAGAGCATTATGGAATTTTATAGGTCTCTGTTAACATCCGCCTCAGTTGGTTTCATGGATGACTTTTCAATTACTAGGATTAAATTGCTTCATCTGTATTACACAGCTATGGGATAGACACTGGGCCAGGCCCTGGGATACAGAGACCAGTGTTCAGTTCATGACCTCAGTTCATTTTTATTGATCCAGTACAGAGGGAATTCTAGTTCTTCAAGGAGATAAAATGGAATAAAATGAGACTAATTCCATTTCTCCCTCAACAGTCCACTCTCACCAGCATGTTAATTTGAAGATGATACTCTCTTTGAAAGATCCTGCACACTAATGCACTTGTGAGAGAGACAATTACAGAACACTTCCTTTGTGCCCGCTACTGTCGTAAGCTCTTTACATACGTATTTTTAAATCCCTATAATTACCTATATTATAGTTCTATTATCAAAGTCCCCTCCCCTTTTTTGTCATTGAAGCAGAGGATTTGTCCAAATTTGCACAACCGTGATCTAGGGCCAGTATTTGAACCAAGACAAGTTCATTGCAGAACCTACACTTTTAATTTGGGTCTGATATTTATATGTAGTACCTGGGTATGAGTATTCATAAAACATTCCAAATTCTTCATATACTTTGTTTAGTTTTAAAAAGGGAAAGTTCCAACAGCTCAGAAAGAATCAAGATGGAATAAATCTTTTAGAGAACCAGAAATTCCCTTTCTTGGGCTTTAAGATAGTCATTTTGTATGATGACCTCCCCTCCCACAGTCTGTCTGCTCCAACCTCCAGCAGAATGCATGCACACAGAAAAATAAATAGGCTCTGCAGAAGAAAAACTGCTCTGAGAACCTCAGGTAGGTAATTTGCTTCTTATTGTATGCATAGTTTATTTGGAGCTTCTGCATCTCTGTTCCCTGTGATATACTGTAAATCCATTTGCCTCTAATAAAGTATTTTCTAAAGTGAGTGGTTTTTTGGTCTCATTTCCATCTGGTTGTGTATCTTTGGTCTCCTTATGTATGTTGTTGCCACCCCTTCAAAACTGTTTTAATTGAAATTAACACCTACTATACACCTAGTATTATTGCAGGTAAAAAATACATATATTCACATAAAATATTAATTTTTTTTATTTGTGTGTGTGCACATGCACACACAAGGCTTTGCTCATAAGCTTAATGAAGGGGCCACCCAGTACTAAATCTTTTGCAAAGTTTTAAAGGAAAAATAAGATCAGTGGGAAGAGTGGTTGATTGTATATTTTAAGCAGTTATGACACACACAAAAAAATCTGTCCTGGTGAAATCTAACTGTACTATAGATAATAAAATTAATAGAAGTGGCCCTGGCCGGTTGGCTCTGCGGTAGATCGTCGGCCCAATGTATGGAAGTCCCGGGTTCGATTCCCGGTCAGAGCACACAAAAGAAGTGACCATTTGCTTCTCTACCCCTCCCCAACCCTCTCTCTCTTCCACTCCTGCAGCCATGGCTCAAATTTGAATGAGTTGGCTCGGGGCGCTGAGGATGGCTCCATGGCATCCACCTCAGGCACTAAAATGGCTCTGTTCCTGAGCAGTGGAGCAACTGCCCCCGATGGACAGATCATCGTCCCCTAGTGGGCTTTTTGGGTGGATCCTAGTCAGGGCACATGCGGAGCCTGTCTCTGCCTCCCCACCTCACACATAATAAATAAAAGTACAGTTTTTAATCATATTCTAGATCAGTGCTTCTCAACCTTCAATGTATATGTAAATCACTTGGGGATCTTTTTAGAATGCAGGTTTAGATTCAGTGGGTCTGGGGTCACCCAGAGAATGGATTTTCTCTTCAAAAAAATTTTATTGAAATGCAGTTCATATGAAATTCACTACTAGTTAGATGGGGGGAGGTTAGCTTTCGGCTATCACCACCAACTTATTAATCGGGACATTTTTTCATTTGCCAAAAAAGAAACCCTGAACCCATTAACGGTCACCCCACTAACCACTATCATCCTTCAAGTCTGGCAACCACTAATCTACTTTTTGACACTATGGATTTACCTGTGCTGGACATAAATAAATGGAATCATACTATGGACTCCTCCTGCAAGTGGCTTCTTAATACAATGTTTTCAGGGTTTATCCATGTTATAGCGTATTAGGTAATTTCTTTTTATGGCTGAATAATACTCCATGCATGGACATTTGTGTTTTCTGCCTTTTGACTCATGAATACTGCTATAAACATTTGTGTACAGCAGTGGTCCCCAACCTTTTTTGGGCCATGGACCGGTTTAATGTCAGAAAATATTTTCAGGGACCAGCCTTTAGGATGGGACAGATAAATGCACAAGATAAAATTATGCAACCGAAGTAAAAACTGGTATTTTTAAATAAAATTGTCGAACTTAAGAGACAAGTGTCAAGAGTGAGTCTTAGATGGATGTAACAGGGAATCTGGTCATTTTTAAAAAATAAAACATCGTTCAAACAAATATAAATAAAAAGGAAATAATGTAAGTTATTCTTTCTCTGCGGACCAGTACCAGTCCGGAGGTCATGGACTACTGGTGTACAGGATTTTGTGCGGACATGTGTTTTTGTTTCTATAAGGAATACACCTGAGTGGAATTTACCTGACCAGGTGGTGGCACAGTAGATAGAGCATCAGCCTGGGATGCTGAGGACCCAGGTTTGAGCACAGGTTCACCAGTTAAAGCATGTGGTTTCCAGCTTGAGTGTGGGGTCATAGACATGACCCTATGTTCGCTGGCTTGAGCAAGGGGTCACTGGCTCGGCTGGAGTCCCCCCTCTATGCGCCCCACAGTCAGGGCACATAAGAGAAATCAACCAAAGAACAACTAAGGAGCCACAACTGAATTGCTGCTATATACCTGAGTGGAATTGTCAACGGTAGCTTTAAAAGCGCTTAACATGACATCTACCTTAAAGTTTTAAGTGCACAGTACATCAGCACAGTGTTGTACAACAGATCTAGGTCATGTTAACATTAACATTTTGAGGAACTGCTGAACTTCTGAAGTGGCTGTACTATTTGAGTCTGCATTTTTAATAAACTCCCAGGTTATACTGAATAGCAGGCTGTAGATTGCATTTGGGCACCTATAAAGTAAACAGGAACATGAACTTGACCTTAGCTCAAAGGGCAATGTCTAACCAACAGCAAAGAAGATATTTTGGCTTTCATAAAGTCTCGGTTCCTCATACCTTCTCATGTTAATCTTCATCTTAGTTGAAAGGAAGTTCTACATTGAAAAGGCCCATATAACTGGCAGAATATTAATAAAGGTCTTTGATACAGTGGATAGAATTCTGGGTGGCTCTTCAATATGCTGATGCTGGCATTTGGAAAATAGATGGCTGCTTGAAGCTGCAGAATCCAAAGATGTGCACATGTGCTGCCAGTTGAGTTCAACAAATTTTGATGGAAATGTATACACAAAAATAGAAACATACATACAAATGATTTAATATGTTGTGAACATTAGAGTAGATCAAAGGTGGGCAGATTCAAGGAGGACTCAGAGACGGACTCCTAAACCCAATCCTTTTATTGGTTCAACTAAGACAATTTATTGTGGGAGGCTCAGATTCACAATTTGATGGTAAAGTCTAGGTGGGAAAAGTACAAGTATAATGGCAGAAAGAGGAAAGATGTATAGCTTAAAGATCCATTTTTGGAGCGGTTGGGTGACAGTTTGGGCTGGCAGGTGGTAGAAATTAAGGAAGATTTCTTGGAGATAACACTTGAAATAAGCCAGAATTTCAGAAATAGAGGTATATGAGAAGGGTGTATTCTAAGAAGAAACTAAAATGTTGAGGTCATAGATGGTAGATGCCATCTGTCTAGGTCCTGTGCTAAGCCTTGGGTATGCAAAAAAGAAAAAAGACCTGCTCTCATAATTATAATGGGGGAAGAGAGAGGTTTTAAGTGTAATACAACGTAATTCCATAAAAATGGTAAATTAAGAGGTGCAGAAGTTTGAGGAAGGCACAATTCCCTAGGCTGGACATTCTGTTTAGCTTGACACGATGGGGCTTAAATGTGTAAGTAGAAATATGAATGTAAGGGTAAGTTGGGATGTTACTGCTTTCTTAGCAGAAATGCTCTAAAAACCTAAACATTTGGCAAGAAGTAAGTGGGAGTCTAAATTTTTATTTTTTTTTAGTGTCTGTTTGACTCATCCATCATAAATTAATACCTTTAGTTGAGATGCAGGGTACTTGGTCTGGTCCTCGGTTTTTATAAAATGTATTACCTAATATACTCTAGGGCAGGCGTCCCAAACTTTGGCCCGTATGTGGCCTCCTGAGGCCATTTATCCGCCCCCCCCCCCCGCTGCACTTCCGGAAGGGGCACCTCTTTCATTGGTGGTCAGTGAGAGGAGCACTGTATGTGGTGGCCCTCCAACGGTCAGGGACAGTGAACTGGCCCCCTGTGTAAAAAGTTTGGGGATCCCTGCTCTAGGGTCTACCTTGTACATGCCATCATTGGAAATTGTCAACTGCCCTACAAACATTGATTTATGGGGTACAAAAGGATTTTTTTTCTCCCTTTCACAGAGACAGAGCCAGAGAGAGGGACAGACAGACAGGAACAGAGAGGTGAGAAGCATCAATCAGTTTTTCATTGCAACACCTTAGTTCATTGATTGCTTTCTCATGTGCCTTGACTGAGGGGCCACAGCAAACTGAGTAACCCCTTGCTTCAGCCAACGACTTTGGGTCCAAGCTGGTGAGCTTGGGGTCTCTAACCTGGGTCCTCTGCATCTCAGTCCAACTCTCTATCCACTGTGCCACCGGCTGGTCAGGCACAAAAGGATTTTTTATGGCATATTTTCAACCTCTTTTTGGCTGTTCACAACCAAGAGTCTAATTGCTTTCCCCATGCCAATAGATATATACAAGTGAAGGACAAAATTGCCATGAGTTAGATTGATCAGGCCTACACATGCCTCAGGAATAATTTATGAACTGCTACATAACAAATTACTCCCAAAACTTGGTTTAACTTTTTAATTTTTAAAAATATTTAAAAAATTTTAGGTGATAGTTTTGGCATCAATATTTATACTAAAACAAAAACTGGCCTGACCTGTGGTGGCGCAGTGGATAAAGCGTCGACCTGGAAATGCTGAGGTCGCCGGTTTGAAATCCTGGGCTTGCCTGGTCAAGGCACATATGGGAGTTGATGCTTCCAGCTCCTCCCCCCCTTCTCTCTCTCTCTCTCTCTCTCTCTCTCTGTCTCTCTCTCTGTCTCTCTCCTCTCTAAAATGAATAAATAAAAAAATATATAATAAAATAAAAAACTAAAAATGCACTGTTGGCCCAACCAAGGATGAGATAGATACTGATAAAGGTAATATACTCATTTATGCCTTTTGTTTCCAGTATATTTTGTGGCCACTCCATGCAGAGCTGAAGCTGAGACATCCTCATATTGATTATATCCCTGGGCTCCCCTCCAGTGTGAGTTCTCACATATTAGTGAAGACAGGGTCAATGAAAATTTTCCCAAATCAGTCAGTACACACTGAATTTTCATCCAGGTAGGACTTTAAAATTTTTTAAATTGATTTTAGAGGGGAAAAACTGATTTGTTCCACTTATGCATTCATTGATTGATTCTTATATGTTCCCTATCCTGGGATCAAACCCACACCCTGGTATATGGAGATGACGTTCTAACCAACTGAGCTACCAGGCCAGGGCCAGAGAAGACTTTCATATGTTTTCTAATGTAAGAGGCATCATTAGAGGACTTTCTCATTGTTTATATTGACAAGTTTATTTGCAGTATGCAATCTCACAAGTTTCTGAAGAAAGTGGGAAAATGGAAAATTTTTCCAATACTGATGACATTAAATAGGACTTTCCAGAATAATATTTTCATGTCTCTTAAAAATAGAACAGCCTGACCAGGTGGTGGCACCGTGGATAGAGCATCGAATTGGGATTTGAAGGACCCAGGTTTGAGACCCCGAGGTCACCAGCTTGAGTGCGGGCTCATCTGGTTTGAGCAAAGCTCACTAGATTGGACCCAAGGTCACTGGCTCTAGCAAGGGGTTACTCAGTCTGCTGTAGCCCCACGGTCAAATTACATATGAGAAAGCAATCAGGCCTGACCTGTGGTGGCGCAGTGGATAAAGCGTCGACCTGGAAATGCTGAGGTTGCCGGTTCAAAACCCTGGGCTTGCCTGGTCAAGGCACATATGGGAGTTGATGCTTCCAGCTCCTCCTCTCTTCTCTCTCTCTTTCTCTCTCTGTCTCTCCCTCTCCTCTCTAAAGAATGAATGAATAAAAAATAAAAAAGAAAGCAATCAGTGAACAACTAAAGTGTCACAAAGTGCAACGAAAAACTAATGGTTGATGCTTCTCTCCGTTCCTGTCTGTCTGTCCCTGTCTATCCCTCTCTCTGACTCTCTCTCTGTCTGTTAAAAAAAAAAATTGAGAGAACATTGAAGGCTTTCCCACAGTCATTACATTCAGAGTATCTCACCATCATTTACCCAGTAATGTGAACACTTGTGCTATAAGCTTTTCATATTCCTCATACGGGTGCCAAAACGGCAATTTAATGCAAACGTACTATGTCATACAGTTACACTGGGTCAAGAATCCAAGAGTAACTTAGCTGATTGACCTGGCCCAAGGTCTCCAAAAGGTTACAGTCATCTGAAGACAACTGGAGGATTTGCTTTCGTTGTCACATGCCTGGTAGTGAGTGCTGGTTGTGTGCAGGAAACTACCTAGCCAGATGGACCTCTCCGTTGGACTGACTGCCTGTTCTCATGACATCCAGCTACCTCCCCCTACCTCAATCCAAGTGATTAATGTAGCAAGCTTCCATTTCCACACATCCCATTGATCACACAGGCCAACCCCATTTAGTGTGGGAAGGGACTACACAAGAGCCAGAATGCCAGGAGATGAGACTCATTGGGACCATTTTGGAGTCTGGCTCCCACAACTTTGAATGAATTTAAGACTGTTTGCTATTAAGCCAGGTTTATAAAGCTGGCTCTTGATAAGCAAACTTAATATTACTTAGGATTCCTAGTCCATACTCCAGTGATTTCTCCAAAAGTATTTTGACCTAAATGTTAACAGTTAATATGTGTATAATATTTTTGGCAATTTGGTTAGCAGACATTTTTCTAAGATCCATAGTCTCTTAATTTCTACACTCAGGTGTATTCTAATATGTTTTGAGTGTACCTAAGGTGCTAATTAATAAACATTTGCTCAACCGAATTGATAAAGAGAGTGAGTTCTTTCCCCCTCTTTGGGGACCACTTGATAAGGTAATGGCAGGAATTAGGGACTGGTTTAGAGGCAGGAGAAGGAAGGGTGAGGCCTGACCACTAGGTTTCTAGTTAGGTTATCTGGTAGGTGGTAGCTATTTACTAAGGTAAGAATGCAGAAACAGGCCTGAGATCAAGAGGGGATAAAGGGCCCAGTGGGTAAAGTGTTGTCCCAGCATGCTGAGGTCCCGGGTTCGATCCCAGCCAGTGCACGTACAACAAGCAATCAGTGAATGCACAAGTGGAACAAGTTGATGTTCCCCTTCCTCTTTCTCCCTTGCCCTCCTCTCATTCAAATCAATGGGGGGAAAAATTTTTTTTTAATTTTTTGAGAGAGTTGACAAAGGAATTCGATCACAATAGTTTGATGTGTCTCTGGAGATGTCAAAGACTTGAATTTGTAATTTTATCTACATGTAGTCTGAAGCTCAAGGCTGTAGATAGCCCTCCAGGAGAATGGGGGGAAAGGAGCAACGCTAAACCCCAGGAAGAGGAGTTTCAAGACGGGGAATGGTCAACAGTGCCAAATACAGCAGAGTGTGACAAATGATTGAGATGTGTCCCCAGAAATTGGCAATATGATGTCAGAGGAACAGTGTGGCTTGTGTGTGAGAATGTGGAGGAGTGTAGACCACTAACTGAAGAAGGAAAGAAGAAACAGCTAGGAGATAATGAAGGGATGAGGCCCCCCCCCTTTTTAAAGTAGGAATGCCAGTCGAAAACAGGAAGGTTAAAAATACGAGAAGGGGCGGTGACTGCTAAAGGTCCAGAGAAGACGGGAGGGAGTGAGTGGAAGCCTTGAAGCAGTGGCCCTCAGACAGGAAGACATCTCATCCTCTGAGACTAGAGGTAAGAATATATAAGCTTGCCAGCTGGGAAGGGTAGATTTGAGAGTTTACCTGATTTGAAACTTGTTTCCTTTAAATATTGAAGTTTTCAGGAGTAACAGTTTCACTTTGTCTTAAATGTCCACAGAGGAATGCAATATTGATTGCTGGAAACTCTTGCCAGGAAGCCAGGTTACAGTTCAGAAGACTAAAAGTATTATCTTGACTTTCATCAGACTGACCTGCTGCGAGGCCTTGGGCACAGCCTGTCACCCGTCTGGACCTCACGGGTCTCACCTCGTAAAAACAACGCACTAGGTGCTCTTTGAGTTTCCGTCTAGCTCCTTGTTGCTGTGATTAATCCACCTACATCACATTTCTCAGGGAATACGCTATAGGCTTCAATTTGGTTCACTAATTACTTTTAAGTATGTTTCAACGATACCTTTAAATTACTCTATAGTATTAGGTATGTCACATCTGCATTTTGGAAGATACACTAATTTTAAGAAGCGTGAGTCTCAGCCCCATTGTGTGACTAGCAAATAATCTGTCTGAGCCTCTGCTTTCTCTTATGTAAAATGTGAAAGGGCTAACTGATACTTAATCTTCACAAGCAGTCTGTTATGTGTGTAAAACACTTATACATAGTGCTTAGAAACACTGTAAGAATTCAATAAATTGTAGGTTCAGAATCCTGTATTTGATATCTTTGTGACCAGAAGGGTTCAAGAATTCAGAAATTTTCAGGTTTTTAGGAGGGTACTCTGGGGCATAGGCACTTACACTGTATATTATGTTATCCCCCAGAAAGGTCCCAGGCAGTATCCATAGTCAAGCACATTAATATTTCTGCATGAAAAACATGATAAAAAAATATGAGTAGCTCCATTGTCCAGCTTTTTCTACCAAGTGAATTTTTGTACCAAAAAAATTCTTTTGCTTTTTATAACTCTTTGGGTTTGGGGATTGCCAGTATTGTGGACCTGCACTAACCAATCTGTGTATTTATTAAGCCCTACCCTGGCCAGCTCTGTCTAGCACTGTGGGTATTACCAGCAAAGAAAAAGCCTGAGGCTTGTCCTTCCTCTGCTTCGTGTTGTTGGGGCCATAGCTAGAATCCCTCATGAGGTGCAGGGTGTGTGATAACTCAGTAGGAAACTGGGCAGACCTGACCTGAATCATAAAATAACATGCAGGCAGTCCCTGGGTTAGGAATGAGATAGACTTAGTAGGTTTGAAAATGTTAGAGTATTTATATTCACAGAAAGGTAAAAATATCATGTTAAGACAAACATTTAATAAGTTACATTTAGCCTGACCAGGCGGTGGCGCAGTGGATAGAGCGTCGGACTGGGATGCAGAGAACCCAGGTTCGAGACCCCGAGGTTGCCAGCTTGAGCGCGGGCTCATCTGGTTTGAACAAAGCTCACCAGCTTGGACCCAAGGTCGCTGGCTTGAGCAAGGGGTCACTCAGTCTGCTGAAGGCCCACGGTCAAGGCATATATGAGAAAGCAATCAATGAACAACTAAGGTGTTCCAACACGCAATGAAAAACTAATAATTAATGCTTCTCATCTCTGCGTTCCTGTCTGTCTGTCCCTGTCTATCCCTCTCTCTGACTCTCTGTCTCTGTAAAAAAATAAAAATAAATTTTAAAAAATAAGTTACATTTAATAGGTAAATGTACCTATTTCAACTTACATACGAATTCAACTTAAGAACAAAACTACAGAACCTATCTTGTTTGTAACCCAGGGACTGCCTATCCCAGTGATCACTAAACATGAAAAAGTGCTAGATCTCATTTGTAATCAGGCAAATGTATATCAAAACTGCACTCAGATAAATGCTGGAAAAAAATGAAAGTCTGGCTTGACTGTTGGTGGTGCAGTGGACAGAGCATCAATCCAGAATGTTGAGGTTGCTGGGTTGAGCATGGGCTCCTTGGCTTGAATGTGGGGTCTCTGGCTAGAAAAATGCATCAGGATACATATACAAGAATGTTATGGAGGAGGCATAGAAGTCTTGTAGAATTCTGTTTTTTGATCTGTGTGGTGATTCCAGGGGTATTTGCTTTCTAAGTAGTTATTCATCTCTGATGCATTTGTCTCTATATAGTGTTATGTTTAACAGTCAAAAAGGGTTTAAAAAACAACATGGCTTCGGAGCCAGATCTGTATCTAAACTTGATAATTTTGTGATCTTGAGCAAAATAATTAACATCCCTGCAGTATTATAAGGGTTATTAAGGTAACCTACCATAGTGCCAAACGGTACTGATAATATGTCATTACAGTAGCATCTTTCCATGTACTGGCATTGTGCTAAGTGCTTTAAATAAATGACCTAATTTAATCCTTATTTCTATTAGGTTGATGCTACTATTTTTCTATTTTTTATAAAGCAATCAAAGGCTCAGGGAGGCTGTGTCAAGAAATGAACCTAGCTTGACCAGGCAGTGGCACAGTGGATTGAATGTCGGACTGGGACACAGAGGACCCAGTTTAGAAACCCCTCAGTCGCCAGCTTGAGCACAGGCTTATCTGATTTGAGCAAGGCTCACCAGCTTGAGCCCAAGGTTGCTGGCTTGAGCAAGGGGTCACTCTGTCTGCTATAGCTCCCCGGCCAAGGCACATATGAGAAAGCAATCAATGAGCAACTAAGGTGTCACAATGAAGAATTGATGCTTCTCATCTCTCTCCTTTCCTGACCATCTGTGTCTCTCTCTGTTCCTGTCACACACACACACACACACACACACACACACACACACACACAAAGAACCTATTCACTTAATGACCAACTCACTGAATTTTTTTTTTCATTTTTCTGAAGCTGGAAACAGGGAGAGACAGTCAGACAGACTCCCGCATGCGCCCGACCGGGATCCACCCGGCACGCCCACCATGGAGCGAAGCTCTGCCCACCAGGGGGTGATGCTCTGCCCATCCTGGCGTCGCCATGTTGCGACCAGAGCCACTCTAGCGCCTGAGGCAGAGGCCACAGAGCCATCCCCAGCGCCCGGGCCATCTTTGCTCCAATGGAGCCTTGGCTGCGGGAGGGGAAGAGAGAGACAGAGAGGAAAGCGCGGCGGAGGGGTGGAGAAGCAAATGGGCGCTTGTCCTGTGTGCCCTGGCCGGGAATCGAACCCGGGTCCTCCGCACGCTAGGCCGACGCCAACTCACTAAATTTACTTTTACTTCTTCGACTATAAAATTTATAATAACACATTGAGTTCAACAATTTTAATAACTTTTTTTAAAAAATCAAAACTTTTTTTAAGTGAGAGTAGGGGAGATACAGAGACAGACTCCTGCATGAATCCAAAGTGGGATCCACCCATCAGCCCCCATCTGGGGCCAATGCTCTGCCCATCTGGGGCCACAGGCAACCAAGGTATTTTTAGCACCTTAGGCAGGTGAGGGGGGCCTTCACAGAGCCATCTTCAGTGCCTGGGGCTGATGTGCTGGGACCAATCAAGACATGGCTGCAGGAAAAGAAGAGGAGGAAGGGTAGGAGGAGGTGGAGAGAAGCAGATAGCCACTTTTCCTGTGTGCCCTGACCAGGAATCGAACCTGGGACTTCCACATGTCTGGTGGATGCTCTACTGTTGAACCAACTGGCCAGGGCCTAAAAATCAAAACTTCTTATATGTATTCTTTTTTTTTTTTTTAATCTTACTTTTTAGTAATTTTAATGCAGTGACATTGATAAATCAGGGTACATATGTTCCGAGAAAACATCTTTATATGTATTTTTTTTCTCTTTTTTTCTTTTTTGCACTTCTCTGAAATTGGAAACGGGGAGGCAGTCAGACAGACTCCTGCATGCACCCAACTGGGACCCACCCAGCATGCCCACCAGGGGGCGATGCTCTTCCCATCTGGGGCATTGCTCTGTTGCAACCAGAGGCATTCTAGTGCCTGAGGCAGAGGCCACAGAGCCATCCTCAGCACCTGGGCCAACTTTGCTCCAATGGAGCCTTGGCTGCGGGAGGGGAAGAGAGAGACAGAGAGGAAGGAGAGGGGGAGGGATGGAGAAGCAGATGGGCGCTTCTCCTGTGTGCCCTGGCTGGGAATCGAACCTGGGACTCCTGCACGCCAGGCCGACGCTGTACCACTGAGCCATCCGGTCAGGGCCTTTATATGTATTCTTTTTTTGGGGGGGGGGGCTTTTTAAAAATTTTTTTTTTTTATTCATCTTACAGAGGAGAGGGAGAGACAGAGAGAGAAGAGACAGAGAGAGAGAGGGGGAGGAGCTGGAAGCATCTACTCCCATATGTGCCTTGACCAGGCAAGCCCAGGGTTTCGAACTGGCGACCTCAGCATTTCCAGGTCGACGCTTTATCCACTGCCCCACCACAGGTCAGGCTATATGTATTCTTATATGTATCAAAATTCGGCCTGACCAGGCGGTGGCGCAGTGGCTAGAGCATCGGACTAGGATGCAGAGAACCCAGGTTCGAAACCCCAAGGTCGCCGGCTTGTGCACAGGCTCATCTGGTTTGAGCAAAAAGCTCACCAGCTTGAGCCCAAGGTCGCTGACTCGAGCAAGGGGTTAACTCGGTCTGCTGAAGGCCCACGGGTCAAGGCACATATGAGAAAGCAATCAATGAACTAAGGTGTCACAATGAAAAACTGATGATTGATGCTTCTCATCTCTCTCCGTTCCTGTCTGTCCCTATCTATCTGACTCTCTCTGTTAAAAAAAAAAAATAGCTCATACAGAATAATGAGTTCTGGGTTGCAAGAGAAGATTTATTTTTTATTTTTCCCACCTGTGTGTAGCCTTTGCCCACAAATTAAACAAAAACACAAGTGCTACTATTTTAATAACTTTTAAAACTATTTTAAGCCAGTGTTACTTAACCTGCTTTCATTTTTTTAATAAAAATTTTATTTATTAATTTTTAGAGAGAGGAGAGAGAGAGAGAGAGAGAGAGAGAAAGAGAAGGGGGGAAACAGGAAGTATCAACTTACAGTAATTGCTTCTTATCTGTGCCTTGACCAGGCAAGCCTGGGGTCTGGAACTGGCGACCAGAGTGCTCCAGGTCAACGCTTCACCCACTGCACGGCCACAGGAAACCAGCTTTCATTTTCATCAGCTTTTAGAAGAATGTTCCTGCTGTTATAGCTACTGCTGCACCCCTAAGGCAGGGGTCGGGAACCTATGACTCGCAAGCCAGATGTGGCTCTTTTGATGGCTGCATCTGGCTTGCAGACAAATCTTTAATAAAAATAATAATAACATTAAAAATATAAAACATGCCTGACCAGGCGGTGGCGCAGTGGATAGAGCATCGAACTGGGATGTAGAGGACCCGGGTTCAAGATCCCAGCTTGAGTGCGGGCTCATCTGGTTTGAGGAAAAGCCCACCAGCTTGAACCTAAGGACGCTGGCTCCAGCAAGGGGTTACTCAGTCTGCTGAAGGCCCACGGTCAAGGCACATATGAGAAAGCAATCAATGAACAACTAAGGTGTTGCAACGCGCAATGAAAAACTAATAATTGATGCTTCTCATCTCTCTCCGTTCCTGTCTGTCTGTCCCTGTCTATCCCTCTCTCTGACTCACTCTGTCTCTGTAATAAATAAATAAAAATTAAAAAAAATCTAGTCTTTAAAAAAAAAAAAAATATATATATATATATATATAAAACATTCTCATGTATTACAATCCATTCATTTCCTACCGGTCATGTTCATGGTTGCAGGTGGCTGGAGCCAATCACTGCTGTCCTCTGAGACAACACCAAATTTTTTTTATTTTTTTATTTTTTTTATTTTATTTTATTTTTTTTTTCATTTTTCTGAAGCTGGAAACAGGGAGAGACAGTCAGACAGACTCCCGCATGCGCCCAACCGGGATCCACCCGGCACGCCCACCATGGGGCGATGCTCTGCCCACCAGGGGGCGATGCTCTGCCCATCCTGGGCGTCGCCATGTTGCGACCAGAGCCACTCTAGCGCCTGGGGCAGAGGCCAAGGAGCCATCCCCAGCGCCCGGGCCATCTTTGCTCCAATGGAGCCTCAGCTGCGGGAGGGGAAGAGAGAGACAGAGAGGAAAGCGCGGCGGAGGGGTGGAGAAGCAAATGGGCGCTTCTCCTGTGTGCCCTGGCCGGGAATCGAACCCGGGTCCTCCGCATGCTAGGCCGACGCTCTACCGCTGAGCCAACCGGCCAGGGCACAACACCAAATTTTTATTGGATAATGTGTAACGTACCGGGTTGTTGTGAGGTCGGGAATAAACTTTCCTCTTTTTAATCAAGTAGTCAGCTTGCTAATTGCAGAAACTGTTTTGACGAAGAAGATGGCTAAAAGAAAAAAAGATGAGGAGTATTGTACTTTTCAGCAGGAATGGACAGAGGAATTTGCTTTTGTGGAGAGAGCAGGTTCTGCAGTGTGTCTAGTATGCAATGATAAAATTGCATTGATGAAACGGTCAGATATAAAGTGGCACTTCAACACATGCCATACTACATTTGCATCGAAATATCCAGGGGGGACAGCAGGAAGAAAGCATGTCAAGACCTACTGTGCAGAGTGCAAACTAGTCAGCAGCAACTCCGTGTTTGGACCCAACAAGGTGACTGGAATTCGGCTAGCTTTGCTGGTGCTTTAGCAATTGTGAGAAATGGAAAGCCATTCACAGATGGGGAGTTTGCCAAAACATTCATGCTTGATGTTGCCAATGAACTTTTTGACGACTTTTCCAATAAAGACAAGATAATCAAACAAATAAAAGACATGCCTCTGTTGGCAAGAACTGCTCACTGTACGCAATCGTACCATCATGATGGTAAATCAAATTGAGGCAACACAAGTGAAGGACATAAATGCAGCACCATTCTTTTTTCTCGCTTTGGATGAGTCAACAGACGTAAGCCATTTATCCCAGTTCAGCATGATTGCAAGGTATGCTGTCGGTAACACACTACATGAGGAAAGTCTTGCTGTTTTGCCTATGAAAGAGAAAACAAGAGGGGAGGATTTCTTCAAGTCTTTCACTGAGTTCACTAAAGAAAAAAATCTACCGATGGATAAACTTATTTCGGTGTGTACTGATGGTGCTCCATGCATGGTGGGGGAAAAACAGAAGATTTATAGCGCTTCTTCGTGAACGTGAAAAGAGACCCACCCTAAGTTCTCTCTGCATTCTACATCAGGAGGCGCTTTGTGCTCAGATGTGTGGCGAGCAGCTTGGTGAGGTGATATGTCGCTGGTCATTCGGGTGGTCAACTTTATTGTTGCCGGAGCTTTAAATGATCACCAGTTTAAAACACTGCTGGATGAAGTTGGGAATAATTATCCTGGTCTGCTTCTGCACAACAATGTGCGTTGGTTGTCAAGAAGGAAGGTGCTCAGCCGTTTCGCGGCTTGTCTGAGCGAAATCTGGACCTTTCTTGAAATGAAAAATGCCGAGCATCCTGAGTTAGCTAACACTGAGTGGCTCCTGAAGTTCCATCTCGTAGACATGACTGAACATCTGAACCAGCTCAATGTGAAAATGCAAGGCGTTGGAAATACAGTCTTATCCCTTCAACAAGCAGTGTTTGCATTTGAAAACAAGCTGGAACTCTTCATCACCGACATTGAAGCAGGTCGTTTACTACACTTTGAAAAACTGGGAGAGTTTAAAGATGCATGTACAACAAGTGACCCTGCCCAACATCTTGATCTCCAGCAGCTAGCGGGCTTCACATCTAATCTCCTGCAGTCATTCAAAGCGCGCTTTGGAGAATTTCGTGAGCGCACCGTCTTTTTAAGTTCATCACCCATCCACACGAGTGTGCAGTGGACAGCACCTGACCTGAGTTACATCCCCAGTATCTCCATCAGAGATTTTGAGCTATAAGCTGCTGACCTGAAGGCCTCAGACATGTGGGTGAATAAGTTCAAGTCACTGAATGGAGATTTGTAAAGACTTGCACGACAGCAAGCAGAGTTGGCGAGCGAACACAAGTGAGGAGAAATGAAAAAACTTCAACCCGTGGACCAGCTGATTGTCAAAACATGGAACGTGCTTCCCGTCACATACCACACACTGCAGCGTGTGAGTATTGCTGTACTGACAATGTTTGGCTCTACATATGCATGTGAGTAGTCTTTCTCACATCTAAAGAACGTTAAGACCAACCTACAATCACATTTAATGAATGGAAATCTCAACGCCTGCATGAAGCTTAACCTCACCATGTATCAACCAGACTACAAAGCCATCAGCAAAACCATGCAGCACCAGAAGTCACATTAATGGTAAGAAGTACTTTATTCATCATTGGTTAGCAACAGCATAACAATGTTATTAAAAAGAATTCAACACTTATTGTACTTTAAAAGTGTTGGGCTTACAGCCTGACCAGGCGGTGGCGCAGTGGATAGAGCGTCGGACTGGGATGCAGAAGAACCGAGGTTCGAAACCCCGAGGTCGCCAGTTTGAGCATGGGCTCATCTGGCTTGAGCAAAAAGCTCACCAGCTTGGACCCAAGGTCGCTGGCTCCAGCAAGGGGTTACTCGGTCTGCTGAAGGCCCCCGGTCAAGGCACATATGAGAAAGCAATCAATGAACAACTAAGGTGTCACAATGAAAAACTGATGATTGATGCTTCTCATCTCTCTCTCCATTCCTGTCTGTCTGTTCCTATCTCTGACTTTCTCTCTGTCCCTGTAAAAAAAAAAAAGTGTTGGTCTTACATAAAATGCACACATTTACTTGTATTTAGTGTTAAACATATTGTATGGCTCTCACAGAATTACATTTTAAAATATGTGGTGTTCATGGCTCTCTCAGTCAAAAAGGTTCCCGACCCCTGACCTAAGGGATTTAAAGTAGAGGCCTCTCTGCCCAGGGAAGAAGGGAAAAGAGTCTTAGGCCTGGATTACTGACCCCAGAGGAGATGGGTGTTTTTTAGAAGATATGAAATTTTAAGATCCAACAACTTGATGAAGTAAGTTAGGCAGGTGACATAGAAATAAAGCCAACTCAAAGGGAGTGATTTCTTCAAATCTCATAATTAGTAAACTGACAGCAGATAACAGAACCCAATCGTTTTTATTCAGACTATCACCCCTTGCCCTGGCTGGGTTGCTCAGTTGGTTAGAGCATCATCCTGATTTATGGGGGTTGTGTGTTCATCCCTCATCAGGGCACATGCAAGAATCAACCAATCCATAGATATGTGAAACAAAAATCGATGTTTCTCTCGCTCGTTCTTTCTATGGTATTAATAAATAAAATTTTAACAATTTAAAGTATCATCTTTTTTTTTGTGGGCATTCTATTATAATTAGAAAACTAAGAACAGAAAATTTTACCCTAAGAAAGGAATTGTTTAAAGGTGATATTCCTTCCCCAGGGCGGGTAGCTGGGTTGGTAGCATCATCATCCGAAAGCACAGAAGTTGCTGGTTCCATCTCCGGTCAGGGAACATATAGAAACAGATTGAGGCCCTGGCTGGTTTGCTCAGTGGTAGAGCGTCAGCCCGGCTTGTGGATGTCCCCTGTTCAATTTCTGTTCAGAGCACACGGGAGAGGCACCCATCTACTTCTACACCCTTCCCCCTCTCCCTTCCTCTCTATCTCTCTCTTCCCCACCGACAGTCAAGGCTCCATTGGAGCAAAGTTGACCCAGGCACTGAGGATGGCTCAAGTTGCTATGGAGCAATGCCCCAGATGGGCAGAGCATCGCTTCCTAGTGGGCATGCCGGGTGGATCTCGGAGGGGTGCATGTGGGAGTCTGTCTCTCTGCCTCCTTGCTTCACACTTCAGAGAAATAAAAAAAAAAAAAAAAAAAAGAAACAGATTGATGTTTCTGTCTCTCCCTCCTTCTGTCTCTAAAATCAATAAAATAAACATAAAAAAAAATAAAGGTGCTATTTCCTGTGACATGAGCAAAATGACTACAATATATTGTCAAAATTGTTACCTCCATCATGTCACGTATTTACCATTTCCTGGGCCTTTCGATAATGAATGAACGAGCAAGTCCTCATGAGAATTTAGGTTTAAAACTAATACTAGGAACACAAGGGAGATTAAGAAAATAGAAGTATGCCTGACCTGTGGTAGCGCAGTGGGATAAAGCGTCGACCTGGAACACTGAGGTCGCCAGTTCGAAACCTTGGGCTTGCCTTGACATTCACACCTTTAAGTTTTCAAACTACATATGACACTAGTCCCAGGACTTGAGTGATACACCCCAACATTCAAAGGCACATATGGGAGTTGATGCTTCCTGCTCCTTCCCCTTCTCTCTCTCTCTCACTCCTCTCTCTCTAAAAAATCAATAAATAAAATATTTTAAAAAAAAGAAAAGAAAATAGAAGTATGACGACAAATTCTTCTGGCTCCAAGTACTGTGCTCTTTCTAGTATTGCGAAGGTTCCTTATAAATGCTTATTGAATACTCTAACTAAGAATAGTGTGTGTGTGTGTGTGTGGGGGGGGAATAAAGGACTCTTTCCCAAATGAGAAGAAAACGAGTTGGTAGGAAAGACATTGTTAGGCTAATTCCTAGCTCAGACCACCAGGTGACGCTATTGCCACAGGTTTTGGTTGCCAGCTAGACTAGAGACACGGCCACTGTATGTTTATGAAACTGAGTAGCTCACAGAAACTGTCTTCAAATTCCAAAGTTATTTTAAAAGTTTTGTTTTTACCTTGACATTCACACCTTTAAGTTTTCAAACTACATATGACAACAGTCCCAGGACTTGAGTGATACACCCCAACATTCAAAAGGTTTAGCTTCCATTTTCAGGGTATTGATTGGACTTCCTTGCTGAAAAGACATGTGTTCAATTCTACCCTGCCCTTTTTATTTTTATTTTATTTTATTTTATTTTTGTGGCAGAGACAGAGTCAGAGAGAGGGATATGTAGGGACAGACAGACAGGAAGAGAGAGAGAGGAGAAGCATCAGTTTTTCATTGCGGTTCCTTAGTTGTTCATTGATTACTTTCTCATATGTGCCTTGACCGGGGGGTGGGGGTGGGGCTACAGCAGACTGAGTGACCCCTTGCTCAAGCCAGCGACCTTGGGCTCAAGCTGGTGAGCCTTGCTCAAACCAGATGAGCCCACACTCAAGCTGGCGACCTTGGGGTCTCGAACCTGGGTCTTCCACATCCCATTCTAATGCTATATGCACTGCGCCACCGCCAGGTCAGGCTCTACCCTGCCCTTTTTAGATGCTTGTTTTATTTTACATAAACACCTGTTAGGATAACAACAGACAATTCCAAAGTGTCAAGTGACATTAGCAATTCGGTATTTTCAAAAAATTCCTTTGAGTTTCTTTTGACACCAAGATACAGTCAATAGTTTCAACCCAGGTCAGTCAAAATCTTCTGCTTTAAACAGCTTTCAAGGACAGAGGTGAAAAAGAAATGAAATTAATTTAGGGAGGACACTAAAAATATTCTTTTCCCTTTTTATCTTTCCCTAGCACCTTTTTCTTACCCTTATTTTTCCCCTTCTCTGTTCTCTCACAATGTGATAGGCCTTTGAGTTTATTCTACCATTTTATTCCAAAAAATTTAAACTTAGGGAAAAGTTGAAAGAAGCTACAGTATACAGTAACTATGCTGATACAAACCACCCAGGTTCTCTGATTATTTTACAATATTTTAGAGTACATCTACCCATTTTCTGTCAATCGTACTTCCGTGATCCACTTCAAAGTATAACTTGCTGACGTTTGTAGACATCTTCCAAATAGTTCAGCATGTGATAAGCCTTTTGGTCTATCTACCCACATAAATGTTTTAGGATTATATCTTTTTGATAAAAAAAAAATACTGTGTACTTTTAGTGAAATTGAATGGAAGTTTCTTTCACTTGAGGAAACTTCACATCTTAATTTCTTGCCTTGGTCCTGCCCAGCATCATAATGCTTCTTGTAACATGAAGACTGATGTGTTGGCCAACTTCCCTCCTTGCAGCCCATAGGATGGTCAAGGATTGGCTAGCTAGTCATTCAGTGGTGACCATGGCAGGCTCGTGATCTTTAGCTGGACAGAGTCCTTAATAACCATCCTCACGCTCCACGCTCCCTCACTTGTCTTTTTCCCTTGCTGTGAGTTTTCTGGGAGAGGCTCTTGTTCCTTCCCACATGGATTAGGGAACAATGCTAGTTTCCAGAGCGGAGCGTGTTGCTATGGGAACCCAAAGGTATTTGGAGTTGCAAAATGATAGCAAGTAATCAGTGACACAACCTGAAACATTCTATAATTGTCCCTGGGGAATAATAAGGTAAAACGTTTTATTCTTAGATGAGGGAACTTCTGTGCTTTTTGTCCTCTAGGGCAGTGGTCCCCAACCCCCGGGCCGTGGACCAGTACCAGTCCGTGGGCCATTTGGTACCGGTCTGCAGAGAAAGAATAAATAATTTACATTATTTCTGTTTTATTTATATTTAAGTCTGAACGATATTTTATTTTTAAAAAATGACCAGATTTCCTCTGTTACATCCTTCTAAGACTCACTCTTGACGCTTGTCTTGGTCACGTGATACATTTATCCATCCCACCCTAAAGACCGGTCTGTAAAAATATCTTCTGACATTAAACCGGTCCGTGGCCCAAAAAAGGTTGGGGACCACTGTTCTAGGGAGCTTCAGGGAGACAGTGACGGGGCTGCCAGGGGTTGAGAGTAGGTGGCTTCAGGTGGCCAAGATAGACTCCCCAATTTCCCTGGTATGTCTCCCTTAGACAAGTTATCTTTTCTTTCTGAACTACAATTTTCTCTCTCTTTTCTTTTTTTTTTTTTTACAGGGACAGAGAGAGTCAGAGAGAGGGACAGACAGGAACGGAGAGAGATGAGAAGCATCAATCATCAGTTTTTGTTGGACACCTTAATTGTTCATTGATTGCTTTCTCATGTGTGCCTTGACCACAGGCCTTCAGTAGCCCGAGTAAACCCTTGCTCGAGCCAGTGACCTTGGGTCCAAGTTGGTGAGCTTTTTCTTTTTCTGCTCAAGCCAGATGAGCCTGCACTCAAGCTGGCGACCTCGGGGTCTCGAACCTGGGTCCTCTGCATCCCAGTCCAACACTCTATCCTCTGCACCACTGCCTGATCAGGCAATTTTCTCTTTTTGAAATTGGAACATCATTTCAGTCTAGAGGTGAAAGAAACCTTGGAGACATTAAAATTTGGTGATTCTCTGAAACAAACTGATTCTCTGAAACAGACAATGCCTGCACATTTGGGGGGACCCTATAAAACCAACCATGAGGGGGAAAGTCTGTCCATAAAATCCCAGTTTTCTGTGTCTTTCGTATAATTCACACATTGGTGCATCATACTTTGACAGTCCCTAACATTTTACTTTATTTTATTTTTTTCTTTTTGTATTTTTCTGAAGCTGGAAACGGGGAGGCAGTCAGACAGACTCCCGCATGCGCCCCACCGGGATCCACCCGGCACGCCCACCAGGGGGCGATGCTCTGCCCATCTGGGGCGTTGCTCTATCGCAATCAGAGCCACTCTAGCCCTGAGGCAGAGGCCATGGAGCCATCCCCAGCACCCGGGTCATCTTTGCTCCAGTGGAGCCTTGGCTGTGGGAGGGGAAGAGAGAGACAGAGAGGAAGGAGAGGGGGAGGGGTGGAGAAGCAGATCGGCGCTTCTCCTGTGTGCCCTGGTCGCGAATCGAACCCGGGACTTCTGCACGCCAGGCCGACGCTCTACCAACCGGCCAGGGCCTTTATTTTATTTTTTAAATATTCATTTAAGAGAGAGGAGAGGGGACGGAAGCATCAACTTGTAGTTGCTTCCCATATGTGCCTTGACCAGGCAAGCCTGGGGTTTCAAACTGGCGAGCTCAGTGTTCCAGGTCGACGCTTTAATCACTGCGCCACCACAGGTCAGGCAGTCCCCAGCATTTTAATCTACAGTCAGTACTCAGGATAGGCTGTGACTTAGTGTCATTATAGTACAGTATAATTATTAGCCTGCAGTTAAAAAAAATGTGATTCCTATATTTGAGAAGATGATAATGCATTTTTTAAAAAGATACTTTTGTTCCAGTATAATTAAAAGAAAAGTATTTATGAATACTTTTAGAGGAGGAGGAGATGGAATCAGAGGGATAACAAGGATCAGGTCTACAGGACCTTCGAGGCCTGCGAGGATTTCTGAGAGCAGTGGGAAGCCAGTGGGGGATTTTAAGCAGAAATGCGACTTTCTCACTCCTCTGCAGCCATGGTGGCTTCCTTGCTGCTCCTTGAAACTGGGCAGCTTCTACCTCAGGGCCTTTACACTGGCTGTTCCTTCTGCCTAGATAATTCTTTCCATGGATATCTGCAAAGCTCCCTTCTTTCAAGTCTGAGCTTCTTCACAATCCAGATGTTTCAGTGGTTTACATCTTTTCCCATTTGCTTTCTCATTCCCTCTGTGTATGTGTGCTTCTAAAACTTGAGAGTTAATTTTAGACATTATGTCCCCATAACCATAAATATTTACAATGTATCTTTTTTTTTTAAGATTTTATTTCTTGCCTAACCAGCCGGTGACACAGTGGATAAAGCATCGGCCTGAGACATAGAGGACCCATGTTCGAAACCCCGAGGTCGCTGGCTTGAGCATGAGATTATAGACATGACCCCATGGTTGCTGGCCTGAGCCCAAGGTCGCTGGCTTGAACAAGGGGTCGCTTGCCCCCTAGTCAAGGCACATATGAGAAAGCAATAACAGCTAAAGTGCTGCAACGAAGAATTGATGCTTTTCATCTCTCTCCCTTCTTGTCTGTCTGTCCTTATCTGTCCATCTCTCTGTCTCTGTCTCTCTAGCTTAAAAAAATAAATAAAGAAGATTTTATTTATTGATTTTAGTGAGAGGCAGGGGGAGGGAGAGAGACAGGAACATCAATCTGTTCTAGTATATGCCATGACTGGGGTTTGAACTGGCGACCTTTGTGCTTCCAGACGATGCTCTTACCCAACTGAGTTATCCTGCCAGGGTAGCATCATTCCTTCTATATTTATTGGTTACTAATCTACTGTAAGGAAGAACTTTTTCTTCTCCCTATTCATTTATGTGGACTCAGATTCTTATTTTATTCAATGGTTTATAATCCATCAATATCATTCATTATTTTATTGCTCAAATTGTCCCTGATTTCTGGCCAGCCATTTGCCTTGGAAACAATTTTACAGGAACCATAGTCTCCAAGTAGGGTCCAAAGTGAAAGAGTAGAATATAGTTTAGGTTACCGAAAGGTAGGAATAATTGGTTAAGAAAATTACTTTGGGCAAATTTCAGTGACAAAAAACCCAACATGAAGTGTGTTAAAATAGCAAGAGAAATAACACAGCTACTCAGTCATCAGAGCAGTTTCTGTCTAGGGGGTGAGGGTGGGTGTATTCTCATTAGACAAAAAGAAAGAAAAATGCTGCTAGGACTCCACTCAGTCGTTTCAGCTCTCGAGCTGTGGGTGGGGGCAGTGCATGGAGTGATGGCCAATCATGAAGTCAGGATGTGGCCCTGGCCGGTTGGCTCAGCAGTAGAGTGTTGGCCCGCGTGTGGAAATCCCAGGTTTGATTCCGGGCCAGGGCACACAGGAGAAGCGCCCATCTGCTTCTCCACCCCTCCCCCTCTCACTTCTCTCTCTCTCTCTCTCTCTGTCTCTCTCTCTCTCTCTCTTCCCCTCCTGCAACCATTAGACAAGTGACATTATTTTCTCTGATCCCACGCCTTCTGTAAAGGGCATAATATCAGTTACTTACAGAATTGTGATGAGAACTACAAAAAGGAAACTGTGCTTTGTCTGGTTCCTCTCACATGGCAAGCCTTTGATAAATGTTATCAGTGTGAGTGGCAAGTTGTTAAGGTTGATGAGTGCTGTTTTCCAGTGATAACAGTAATCATTGCTCACATTTCCAAGCCCTTACTATGAAGCAGATACTCATTTAGTCCTCACCCCATTCCCGCGAAGCATGTGCTACTACTACAGAACATCATTTATTGATGAAGTTTTACCCTGGGGAAAGGGAGCGAGCTCACTCTGCCCCCACAAAGTCCCACCTAACCCTGGATGGTGGAAGTTGCAGGCAGACTGGGGTTTGATTCAGGGAAAGACTTTCAACTACCCGAAGCTGTTGCACAATAGGTGGGACTGACAGGAAATAATGCATTTCCTATCACACACAGAGATCTTTCATGCAGAGATTGGCCGAGTTTGAATAATGCTGGAGATGGGCTTTGCGTGATCTACAGGAGTTTGGACAGGTGACCTCTGGATTCTATTCAGATTCTGATCACTTGCTTTTCTACTTTGTCATTGACCCCCTGAGCCCCTGAGCTTTCCTACAGTCTGAATCCTTCTGTACCACACAGAAGCTTTCTGATCCATGTGGGCTTTAGAAACGGTCCCAGTTTTATGTTCCTCTCTTTGTTCTCCCTTATGGTAGATATAAATCAGAAGAAAGGCATCCTCGTGTCACATGTCTCCTTGCCTGCAATGCTCCTTTTTTCAAAAAATGGATCTCATCCCCTCCCCCATTATAAGGACAAGTTTGTAACCCAAGCCAGGCCGGCCACTCATTTTTAATTTTTTTTTTTTTTTTTTTTAGGCAAGACAGAGAGAGACAGAAAGGGACAGTCAGGAAGGGAGAGAGATGAGAAACATCAATTCTTTGTTGGGGCTCCTTAGTTGGTCATTGATTTTTCATATGTGCCTTGACCAAGGGGCTACCGCAGACCAAGTGACACTTTGCTTGAGCCAGCGACCTTGGGCTCAAGCTGGTGAGCCTTGCTCAAACCAGATGAGCTCGCACTTAAGCTGGTGACCTCGGGGTCTCGAACCTGAGTCCTCCACATCCCAGTCCAATGCTCTATCCACTGCGCCACCGCCTGGTCAGGCAGGCCGGCCACTCATTATGACACCGCTGGGCCCCAGTGGACCGGTCTGGGTCCATCAACACTCCTCTGCAGACTTCTTCAAGCTAAAGCTTGCAAGAGAAGTTTTCTTAACTCCTGGGTACTAAAGTAGAAGCATAAAGTTGGGGTTGCTTGTGGCCATATTTCCCAACACGTGGAAAACGTCATTATAGGGTAGGATAGAATAAAGCCAAAATGTCAAGCAACAGCAACAAAAGGCAGAATTATAAGAGCCCTGGTGGCACTTGGGGCTCAGGACCAGCTCACCTACCCCTGTCCTTCCCACAGCGGGGAAATGACCCCAATATTGCTGTTTTTAGCTTAAGCTAATTAGGTTACTAGCAGCCAGAGTTCTCTTCAGTGGGTTTAACCTTGAGCACACCAGCCAAAAGAATGACAGGCATTAATAGAGCTGAAATCTAATTTACATTACAATTATCCTGTCCCAAAGCACTGTGGTGGTCTACAGTCCCCCTTCTACACGTCCTTGCTCTGCACCCCCCCACCCCCCACCCACCCCCGCATCTAGCTTTATTTGCATGGCCAGAAAGGTTTAAAAGAAGGAGCAGGATTTTTCCTAGAGAGCAGGGGTTGATCCTAAATGCTGTGGTCCCACCCATACTCACACATGCCCTCATGCCTTGCTCATGGTTGTCATGGTCAATTGAAGGAATAAAGGAAACAAAGAAAGGCAACCTTACAGCAGCCAGGACTCTACGGGCTGACTAATGGGATAGGAACCCGAGTTCTGCCACCTACTTGCTGGGTAGCTTTAGGCAAGTCAGTGCCTCTCCCAGAGGTGGATTCCCCAAAAGTCGAGAAACTTTAGCTTCCCGGCCCTTGTGTGCACAGATTGCTTAAGGCCCTGTACCTAATTCTGTGATTATAATTTTGCATTCTTTACTTGAATAGGATCCTCCAAATTATATATGCTTCAAGACTCATGAATCCCAATGCAGTGGGGCCCCCGCCTGGGTCTTTGTTTTCAAAGCTGTGAAAGGAAGTTGTTCTGGATGGTCTTGATCCCTTTTGGATCTCTGCCACTGTAGCCAAACTGAAGCGTTCCTAGACCATTGACATTTGAAGGAGAAATCTTTGACATTGGGCATATCGCAAATAAACCACATGTTCTGCTTCAAGCACAGCAGTGGTTTGCCATTGCTGTTTAGGTCAAAGGCAAAAATTCTTATTTAGATTTATGAAGTCCTGCCTGGCATGGCCCTTCCCCTCCCTTCATTATATTCTTTTTTCTGTATTTTAACTATTCTAGCCTTTTCTCAAGCCTGGGTTCCCCAAACCCCAGGGCATTTGCACATGCTATTTTTTCTGCCTGAAATGCTTTTCCTCTCTCCCATTACAGTCCCTGGTTCTTTACCTCATTAATCCCTAGTTCTCCTTTAGGTTTTAGCTTTTCACTGACCTCTCTGAGTCCAAGGAGGTCAGTTACCCCATGATATGTTACAGTATTACACCGTACCTCTCCTATGTAGCACTTATTACCCTTGTAACTTTACATTGTCTCCTGTGATTGTTTAATATCTGCTTCCCCAACTGGACTGCAAGCTCCATGAAAGCTGAGACTGTCTGCTTCTGCTCATCACAGCTTCAATGCCTTGTTCTGTGGCTCTGAACAGGGGGCCAATTTTGACCCAAGGGGACATTTGGCAATGTCTGGAAACATTTTTGCTTGTCAAGACTGGGAGGTGCTACTGGTTTCTGAGGCCAGGGATGCTGGTAAACATTCCATTATGCATAGGACAGCCCCAACAACAAGGAATTATTATACCCAAAGTGTTCATGCATGGGTTGGGATAACCCTGGCCTAACACAACATCTGGCCCAGAGAAGGGGCCCAGTGAAAGGGAAAAAAGCCAGTAGGGTGGAACTAGACTACTGTCTGACATTTGTGAAATGTAAGTAAACATCCTGTATTGGGACATCTGAAGAAGGCCTTTCTGAGCAGACTTGACTAAGACCATTGGATCTATGATCTTCATACAACATCAGGAAGGTTAACTCTCTCATGGATTAGCATGAAATTTCTGGCAGACTGGTCTGCGGACCAGCAGTTGAAAACCATTGGGTTAGAGCCTGACCTGTGATGGCATAGTGGGTAAAGCATCGACTTGAAATGCCGAGGTTGCTGGTTTGAAGCCCTGGGCTTGCCTGATCAGGGCACATACGAAAAGCAACTACTATTACTTGATGCTTCCTGCTCCTCCCCCGCCACCTTTTTCTCTCTTTCTCTCTTCTTTCTAAAATCAATAAATAAAATCTTAAAAAGAAAAACACTGGGTTAGAGCACTGTCCCAGTACACTAAGATTGTGGGTTCGATCCCCAGTCAGGGCAACAACAAGAGTCAAACAGTGAATGCATAAATAAGTGGAACAACAAATTGATGTCTCTCTCTCTCTTCCTCTAAAATCAATAAACTGAAAAAATAAAATAAAATTCTGTGTTCTCTTGAGGGTTAATACCCCCTTTGAGGGGCATTACTTCTGGCATTTCAGAGGTGTGTTAACCTAGATGCACAAGAAGGGTGGACAGGGCCGGCTTACAACCTTCAGCTGGAGACAGTATAGACCTGGGCCATGACCACCCTCCATGACCTGCCCAGCTAGGAATTTATGATCGGATCACCCTGCGAGATTCCTTTCCGTCGAACCCCTGCTTTTCGTCCACGGAACTATACCCAGTACGATTGTGATCATTGCTTACGTGTGTTCTTGCTCTCGCTCATCATCTCATTTTGATTCTTTGAGCCCATTTGGCAAATAAAGAGACAGAAGAAAAAGAGGTTTGTTTCAATAAAAAATTCTTTTTAAAGAAATTTTTTTTTTTTCCCCTGAAGCCGGAAACGGGGAGAGACAGTCAGACAGACTCCCGCATGCGCCAGACCGGGATCCACCCGGCAGCTCTGCCCACCAGGGGGCGATGCTCTGCCCCTTTGGGGCATTGCTCTGCCGCGACCAGAGCCACTCTAGCGCCTGGGGCAGAGGCCAAGGAGCCATCCCCAGCGCCCGGGCCATCTTTACTCCAATGAAGCCTTGGCTGCGGGAGGGGAAGAGAGAGACAGAGAGGAAGGAGGGGGGAGGGAATGGAGAAGCAAATGGGCGCTTCTCCTATGTGCCCTGGCTGGGAATCGAACCCGGGTCCCCTGCACGCCAGGCCGACGCTCTACCGCTGAGCCAACCGGCCAGGGCTTTAAAGAAAAATTTTAAAAAATTTAAAAAAAGAAAAAGAGGTTTGGGGAGGGAAAGGGATGTGTCGTATAAGTGATAAGAATAGGACTTAATTTCAAATCAGTTTCAGAATTATGATGGTGCCTACCCCATGGTGGGTGTGTGTGTGTGGGTGGGTAGAATAAAATGTGAACATATAAATTATGATATAATTACTTTTAATCTCACTCAGTTTGCAAATGAGAAAACTTGAGGCCTAGAAAGATTAAAATTGCATTTATTTTTATTTTTATTTATTGATTGATTTGAGAGAGAGAGGTAGAGAAGAAGAGAGAGAAGGAAAGAGAGAAACATCGATCTGTATGTGCCCTGATTGGGGATCGAACCGGCAACGTCTGTGTATTGGGACAATGCTCTAACCAACTGAACTATCCAGCCAGGGCCAAGATTGCATTGTCTTAATAACAAAACTAGGACTTGAATTTGGGACTTTTGATTTTTAGCTCAAAGCCTGAAAGTCTAGAGCTTTCCACTCTATACTCAGCTTCTTCAGTCAAACGGGGATATGTAAACTTTTTTGAAATATTTCTATCTAAAATGGAAATTGTTTTAAAGAATTTAAATTTAAATTTATCTGCTTGGAAGCAATCAGAGTGTCCATCCATGAATGACTTGATAAGCAAAGTGTGTTATATACATATAATGGAATATTATTCAGCCTTAAAGAGGAAAGAAATTCTGACATATTCTACAACTTGAGAATATTATGCTAAGTTAAATAAGCCAGACCTGCCTGGCCTGGGGTGGCCCAGTGGATAGAGTATCAACCTGGAATGCTGAGGTCACTGGTTCAACACTCTGGGCTTGCCTGGTCAAGGCACATATGACAAGCAAGCAATGAACAACTAAAGTAAAGCAACTGTGCATTGATACTCCTCGCTCCCCACCCCCTCTGTAAAATCAATAAATATTATTTTTGTGTATGTGTGACAGAGAGAGACAGAGAGAGGGACAGACAGGAAGGGAGAGAGATGAGAAGCATCAATTCTTCATTGTGGCACCTGTTCTTTTTTTTCTTTTTCTTTTTTTTTTTTTGTATTTTTCTGAAGTGAGAAGCAGGAAGGCAGAGAGGCAGACTCCTGCATGCATCTGACCAGGATCCACCCGGCATGCCCACCAAGGGGTGATGCTCAGCCCATCTGGGCCATTGCTCTGTTGCAACTGGAGCCATTCTAGCGCCTAAGACAGAGGCCATGGAGCCATCCTCAACACCTGGGCCAACATTGCTCCAATAGAGCCTTGGCTGCGGGAGAAGAAGAGAGAGATAGAAAGAAAGGAGAGAGGGAAGAGTGGAGAAGCAGTTGGGCACTTCTCCTATGTACCCTGGCTGGGAATCGAACCTGGGACTTCCACATGCCAGGACAATGCTCTACTGCTGAGCCAACCAGCAAGGGCTTACCTTAGTTGTTCATTGATTGCTTTCTCATATGTGCCGGGGAGGGGGGACTACAGCAGACCAAGTGACCCCTGACTCAAGCCAGCGACCTTGGGTCCAAGCTGGTGAGCTTTGCTCAAACCAGATGAGCCCGTGCTCAAACTGGAGACCTTGTGGTCTCGAACCTGGGTCCTCAGCATCCCAATCTGATGCTCTATCCACTGCACCACCGCCTGGTCATTATAAAATCAATAAATAAAATCTTTAAAAAAATAATAAGCCAGACCTAAAAAGACAAATACTGTATAATTCCACTTATGTAAGGAAGAATTGTCAATTCATACAGTGTGAGAGTAGCAAAGTGGTTGCCAGACTCTAGGGGAGGGAGAATGGGGAGTTAGTGTTCAGCAGGTACTGAGTTTCAGCTTTACAAGACTTATACAGATGGATGGTGGTGATGGTCACACAACATGATTGATGTATTTTAATACCAATATTATGAATGAACACTTAAAAATGGTTAAGAGGTCAATTTTATATTCTGTGTTGTATCACAATTGGAGTTAAAAAAAAAAAAAAAGATTAAGTTATCTGGATAGCTCCCTACCTGGGCAACTCCCAACTTGTGGGTCACAGCGGTATCACAGTAATCACTTAACTGTGCCGAGTGCACGGTAGGAATGGGAAGGTTTTCCTTCCTCAGTCCTCCAGGTTTTTTAGCTGGTCTAATAATTAAATTGACAAAAGATAGTTTAATAGGAGTAAAACAAATTTCATACATACGGGAGCTCTGTAAAAATATAAGGCCCAAAGAAGTGACCAAAGCAGACAGATTTTATATCTTTTAGAGCAGGGGTAGTCAACCTTGTTATACCTACCACCCACTTTTGTATCTCTGTTAATAGTAAAATTTTCTAACCGCCCACTGGTTCCACAGTAATGGTGATTTATAAAGTAGGGAAGTAACTTTACTTTATAAAATTTATAAAGCAGAGTTACAGCATGTTAAAACATATAATAATAATTACTTACCAAGTACTTTATGTCGGATTTTCGCTAAGTTTGGTAAAATAAATCTTTATAAAACAACTTACTATAGTTAAATCTATCTTTTTATTTATACTTTGGTTGCTCCGCTACCACCCACCATGAAAGCTAGAACGCCCACTAGTGGGCGGTAGGGACCAGGTTGACTATCACTGTTTTAGACAAAGAAAACAATACACTTGTGAAGAATTGACAAAACAAAGAAGTTTGGGCTTCGGGTAATAAATTAGTGAAAAAAGTAACAAGGTTTGGCCCTGGCCAAATAGCTCAGTTGGTTAGAGCATCATCCCGATAGGCTAAGGTTCATGTTTAATCCCTGGTCAGGGCACATACAAGAATCAACCAATAAATGCATATATAAGTAGAACAACATATCAATGTTTTTCTCTCTCCTTCCCTCTCTCTCGTAAAGAAAAAGTACCATGGTTTGTTTATACAGCCTTCTCAGCCCTAATTTCCCTATCTCTAGTGATAACGGTGCCTTCTACCTCCCTGATACAGACAGGGCACCTTTCACAGGGGAGATTTCCCTCCTGCTTCCAGGGTGTCCTTGTACTGGCTGTTTTTTAAATAACTTCAAAATAATATGTCAAAACAGAATATTTTGGGGCGGCGTATTCTGCTTTCCTTCAAAATCATTTCTATCTTGACTGTGGCTTTGGCAGAGGCTGGGAATTGAGGTTAATTTTCACCTGCTGGTGGAAGTCTGAGAGGTGTTACCAGTCTGACACATGTTTTCCTGCCCTCAAGGAAGCGCGCTAGGGGGTGGCTTTTTGTGTTTCTGACACGCCTTGGCCACCTCCTGCAGAAAGATGGGTCGGGGTAGGGGGCATCCTTGAACTCTGGCCCAGCATAGATTTTCCCCCAAACAGTCTTTTGGGAGTCCATGCTTCATTCGTCCTAAGGCCAGCAAAGAAGAAAAGAAAAACTTTGTTACAGTGTCGCCCTTGAGGAGACAAATGCAGGAAAGGAATAAGGCAGCCTTAGCAAAATGAACTGAATTATTTTCCCTTTCCTCCTCTGGTGAGGGAAGAACCTTGAGTCAGGGCACCTTTTAATGTTTGCTAATTCTAGGGAATTTTGTAGTGCAATTCAGGGCAAGGAGAGGGAAAGTCACCTTTGGCATAATGAGGGCAAGAGCAGAGATACTTTTGCACGGCAGATAGGAGGAAACCCAGAGAGCGCCTGGAGAATGCCGATTTCTCATTCGGATTAGAAAGGTGTGACCGCCCGGAGGAAACCAATGCTCACGGTGGAGGCGCGTTTGCTTTCAGATATTTATCAGACAAGAGCTTCACCCTGTAACGGAAGCACCCACAATTCTTTTCTCCCTCCATGGAACCAGGGCTCCCCCTTTGCCCTGGACAGGGATGGCCCAAAGAGAGCCACCAAGGAGAGGAGAGAGAAGGAGGAGTGTTAGGGAGCATGGGCATGTCTGTGGGGGACACCCTCTCTTTGTTGCTCAGGTCACATTTATAATTCTAAAAGCTGAACAATCTATTCTCTGCTTCCCCTACTGTCTTCCCAGGCCCAAGAGAGATAATGGATGTGAAAGTTGCGTATAAAATGCTGTTTGGGGGCCCTCAATGACTGGTCCAGGAAGGAATGTTCACCAACATCTTTCTTTAGGTTTCTTCAGTCCAGCGCAAGGTGTCTCAACGGATGCACTGCTGACATTATGGGTTGGAGAGCTCTTTCTTGAAAACCACGTCTTCGCGGAGGCACTGGTGGGCTTATGGAGTTGCTAATGAAGCTGTGGTCTCGTTATGTGCACTAGCTCCTTCCAAAGATCTGGGAGAGGCTCTAACAATATGTTCACAAGGCCCAGGCTGGGTATCTCAGTTGGTTAAAGCATCGACCTGATATGCCAAGGTTGTGGGTTCGATCCCCAGTCAGGGCACATGCAAAAGTCAACCAAAGAATGAATAAGTAAGTGGAACAACAAACTGATGATTCTCTCTCCCTCTCTCTCTTTTTCTCTCTCCCCCTTTCTTCTCTTTTTCTAAAACCAATAAATAAAATTTTAAAAATATATTTAAGAAAATGATGCTGGGATATTCAGTGTATAGTCTGGGCCCCACCACAGAGAATTGCAGAGGACAGAGGACCAGAACTACCATCACAAGTGTCTCACCAGGAGGAGCCCCTCTTTTGATGGACCCCTCAGTGTGCAAAGGACAGTTGCTTCAGCTGCAGACCCCCGGTTTAAATAGATGCAGCTTCACAGGTATTGGTATTAATTCTATTTCTGAAATCAGATGGCAGTTTCAGGGATTCTATTATGATTTTTTTTTTTTTTTTTTACAGAGACAGAGAGAGAGTCAGAGAGAGGGATAGATAGGGACAGACAGACAGGAACGGAGAGAGATGAGAAGCATCAATCATCAGTTTTTTGTTGTGGCACCTTAGTTGTTCATTGATTGCTTTCTCATATGTGCCTTGACTGTGGGGCTACAGCAGACGAGTAACCCCTTGCTCGAGCCAGAGACCTTGACCCAAGCTGGTGAGCTTTGCTCAAACCAGATGAGCCCGCGCTCAAAATGGTGACCTCAGGGTCTCGAACCTGGGTCCTCCACATCCGAGTCCAATGCTCTATCCACTGTGCCACTGCCTGGTTAGGCAATGATTCTTCTTTTAAAGATTTTATTTATTGATTTTAGAGAGAGGAGAGAAGAGAGAGAAAGGTGGGGTTGTGGGGAGGAGCAGGAAGCATCGACTCATAGGTGCTTTTTGTATGTACATTGACCCTACAAGCCTGGGGATTCAAACCGGCAACCTCAGTGTTCCAGATTAACACTTTATCCACTGCGCCACCACAGGTCAGGCGATACTATGATTCTTTAAACAGTAAGAAAACACTATATACACATCCCTTGTGCACAGGGAATGTTTTATAATTTTTGTTTAAACTTGAAAAACAACTGCATGCAGCATGGTTCTCCCTAGACTCTGCCCTTGGTTCACCATATTCTGCTGGGCCTCAGTTTCCCCAGAAGTCAAATAGGCCTCTCCAGGATCCTTCCGCTTTTAACAGTATACATATAAGCCTATGAAAGTCTTTACCAGACCGAAAAGCACATTAACAACTTCAGTCTGACAGCCTGTCTGAATGCCTCCCCACTCAGCAGCAAAATGTATTTCTTCTTGACATCTAAACTGGAAGCTTAATTGCTGATAAGTGGCTGACAACTGGTGAATGCGCTTGGGGAGAATTAGAAGAACGAAGTCATCGCGGGTGTCAGATGAGGCACTAGAAAGCTGGGCTTTCAGGGAGTGAAGCGAGGGGCCTCCAGGTGGTGTGAGCATGTCGGCCTGGCCAGGGGAAACTGTGAGCCGTGGCTCCGTCCTCCACGGCCTCTCAGCCAGAAGTGACAGCAGAGACAACATGTGCCACTTGCAGGACGCTCGCTGTGCCCCATGCACTGCGCTGACTGCTCTGGGCGTAGTCTCGTGTGGCACTCCTGACAACCCTATAGTAATATGTAATGATGAATCTCATTTATTGAGAATTGGATGTGTCCCAGGCTCTTTAAAAAAATTTTTTTTTTAATTTATTGATTTTAGTGAGAGAGGAGGGGGTGGGGAGAGAGACAGACAGGAACACTGAGCTGCTCCTGTATGTGCCCTGACCAGGGACCGAGCTGGCAGCCTCTGTGCTTCCGGACGATGTTCTAACCAACCGAACTATTAGGCCAGGGCTGCCAGGCCCTGTCTTAAGCATTTGATGTAAATCTCATTTTGTCCTCACAGTTCCATCAGGTAGATAGGTACTGTTATTATCCCCAGATTACAGATGAAAAAACCGAGACACAGGTGACCAAGTGAAACAGTTCATATGCATCGGAGCTGGGATCTGAACCCAGCAGTCTGGCCCTGGAGCAGAAGCAGATTTAACAGCAGCTGCACTGAGCATGCACCCTGGGCCCCAACTTCTGAAGGGCCCGCAAAGCCCCAACTTTACACTTTTTTCTAATGACACCCAGTTTGGTTTCCTATGTGCAATTTTAATATTAATAGTACATAATATTTTTTATTGATTTAAAAATATGGTTAATATGTATTTTTATTTTCCCTGTCTCTTTTTTTTTTTGAAGGAGCCCAACTTTTTCTTCTGTGCCTGGGGCCTCAACCGACCTTAATCTGCCTCTGCCCAGGAGGCCATGCTCCTAACGCAGATACCCTACTGTCTTTCAGGATAGTCTGAAGGAGACATTGTTACTAGTTCCACTTTATGGGCGAAGAAACGGAGGCACCCCTGGCTAGGTAGCTAAGTTGTTTAGAGCAGTGGTCCCCAACCTTTTTTGGGCCACAGACCGGTTTAATGTCAGAAAATATTTTCACGGACTGGCCTTTAGGGTGGGATGGATAAATGTATGACGTGACCGAGACAAGCGTCAAGAGTGAGTATTAGACGGATGTAACAGAGGAAATCTGGTCATTTTTTAAAAATAAAACATCTTCAGACTTAAATATAAATAAAACGGAAATAATATAAGTTATTTATTCTTTCTCTGCAGACTGGTACCAAATGGCCCATGGACCAGTACCAGTCCGTGGCCTGGGGGTTGGGGATCCTGGTTTGGAGTGTCATCCCAATATGCCAAGGTTGCAGGTTTGATCCCTGGTCAGGGTACATACAAGAATCACCAGTGAATGCATAAATAAGTGGAACAACAAATTGATGTCTCTCTCTCTCTCTGTCTCTCCTTCCTTCTTTCTCTAAAAATCAATAAATAAATTTTAAAAGGAAAAAGAAATTGGGGCTCAGAGAGATGAAGTGAGTTGTCTAAGGCTGTAAGTGACAGAGACAGGATTCAATCCCGGGTTTACATGTGTTCAAAGTCCATGCCTTTTACTATTGCCTCTTGTTGCCTCTGAAGTAAGTTCCCAGAGGGTCACAGTGTGCCAGGCTCTGTGCTGGAGCAGCTGAGGGTGCAGAGAGGAGAGGAGGTGTGGAAGTACTGTCGGGCAGGACACTCCTGTCTGCACTGGAGCCGTCATGACTTCACTATGTGACCCCAGGCAAGTCCTGGCCCTTGTCTCGGCTCCAGAGTCCCACCTGGAAATGAAAGGTTGAGTGTTGTCTTGGTTACAGCCTGGGCAGGTGATGTGGGATAAGGATGTGAGGGTCTGGCAAAGAGCAAGAGGGGACTCTTAAGGATCCAGCTGCTTCTGACACCCAAGGAGGATGGGAGACCTCCAGCGTGGAGATGTCATAGAGCTCAAATCAGCGAAGCTCCTTATCCAGTGGTGGGATTCAAATAACTTAACATCGGTTCTCTGCCCTAATGACCATTTTAAGTATAAAAAAAATGATAGATCGAAAGATAGTTTATTATTTCATGCACTTAATACTTAAATAAGAACAATAGAAGAGATACATAAAACTAGATTATAAGAGTTTTAAAATATTAATGAAAAAATATTAAATAATATCTGACAAAAACAATAAAACTGTTATTTAAGGTATTTCCATATTGCTTCTTGATTGGCGTCCTCACTTGCAATTTTTTCACCTATGGACGGAATAAACATTACTGAGGGCACTTAGAATACACTGTTGCACAGATGAATGTTAAAGAAGGGTAAGGAATGTAAATTTGTGATTTCCACATTGGATGGCTTCCTAGGCACCCTCTTTAGAAAGAACTCTGATTACAAGAGCCATTTTAACAACCAGTTCGCTGAACTCAACAAAAAATTAGGTATCAGTTCTGCTAAACCATTGAGAACTGGCTGAATCCCGCCACTGTCCTTATCCCAGTCTCCTCCCGCGTTCTCAGAGGAGAAAGACCAGGAAAAACAATGATGGGAAATGCATTCATTTCCTGTGACTGCTATAGCCAATTACCACAGACTTGAAGGTTTAAGACAACAGAAACTTATTCTCTCACAATTCCAGAGGCTAGCAGTCCTAAATCAAGGTGTCAGCAGGGCAGTACTCCCTCAGGAGGCTCTAGGGGAGAACATGTTCCCCCACTGCCTCCATCTTCAGGAGGCTGTCAGCATTCCTTGGCTTGTGGCTGCATCTCGATCTGCTCCATGTCACATTGCCTTCTCATTTATGTATCTGTCTAATCTCCCTCTGTCTTCTTTTCTACTTTTATTTTTTTTTATTTTTTTTTTATTTCTCCGAAGCTGGAAACGGGGAGAGACAGTCAGACAGACTCCTGCATGCACCCGACTGGGATCCACCCGGCACGCCCACCAGGGGCCACGCTCTGCCCACCAGGGGGCGATGCTCTGCCCCTCCGGGGCGTCGCTCTGTCGCAACCAGAGCCACTCCAGCGCCTGGGGCAGAGGCCAAGGAGCCATCCCCAGTGTCAGGGCCATCCTTGCTCCAATGGAGCCTTGGCTGCAGGAGGGGAAGAGAGAGACAGAGAGGAAGGGGGGGTGGAGAAGCAAATAGGCGCTTCTCCTATGTGCCCTGGCCGGGAATCGAACCCAGGTCCCGCACACGCCAGGCTGACGCTCTACCGCTGAGCCAACTGGCCAGGGCCTTTTCTACTTATTTTTTACTGGTGATTTATGATTTTATTGTTAATTCTATTGCTATATATTTTGCTGATGAACAGTTTTTTTTCCAGTTTTTAAAAATTGTGGTTAAAGTACACATAACATAAAATTTACTACTTAACCATTTTTTTATTATTAAGGGAGGTGGGGAGGTAGAAAGACAGACTCCCACACATGCCCCAACTAGGATCCACCCAGCAAGCCCTCAATGGGGCGATGCTCTGCCCATCTGGGGCATTGCTCTGTTTCCTGGCAACTGAGCTATTTTTAGCACCTAAGGCGAGGCTATGGAGCCATCCTCAGTGCCCTGGGCCAACTTGCTCAAACCATTCAAGCCATGGCTGTGGGAGAAGAAGAGAGAGAGAAAGAGAGATAAGGGAAGGGGGAGGGTTAGAGAAACAGATGGCTGCTTCTTCTGTGTGCCCTGACCGGGAATCGAACCCAGGACTTCCACAAACTGGGCCGACGCCCTACCGCTGAGCCAACTGGCCAGAGCTTATATAACCATTTTTTAAGTGTACTGTTTAGTGGCATTAAATACATCCATAATGTTATGCAGCCATCATCACCATCCATCTCTAGAACTCTTTTCATCTTGTAAAAATAAACTCTGTACCCAATAAATAATAACTCCACATCCCCCCTCTCCCAGCCCCTAGGAAACACCATTCTACCTTCTGTCTTTATGACTCTACTACTGTAAGTGCCTCACATAAGTGAGGCATTAGATCCTACAGCATTTGCTTTTTTGTGACTGGTTTATTTCACTTAGGATAATGTCTTAAGTTTCCTCCATGTTGTAGCATATAACAGAATTTCCTTCCTTTTTAAAGCTGAATAATATTTCATTGTATAGATATTCCACATTTTACTTTTCCATTCATTGTGGGTGAACACCTGGGTTGCTTCCACATTTTAGCTATGTAAATAAGGCAGCTATTCTGCCTTTCTCTTATAAGGTCACTTGTGATTGCATTTAGGGCCCACTGGGATAATCCAGCATAATCTTCTCACTCTCAAAATCCTAAACTTTACATCTGCAAAGACCCCTTTTTTGAAATAATAATTCATAGGTTCTGGATATATGGGGGGGCATTTTTCAACCTAACACAGGGTAAGAGGAGTGATGAAAAAACAGATGAAGGTGAGAAAGGGGGAGAGATGCCATGAAAGGGAGAGAGAGCCCACCCTGTGCCAAATGTCTCATAATTGGCCCGACTGCCTCGTCTGGTTCCTTAGCGAGTCCATACGAATCTGTGCAACACTCCCAGGTGAAGCGTCCATATTCTGTTCCAAGGTCCCACAGAGCATAGCAGCAGTTATACAGCTTGCTGGTTTGGCTTCCTGCTGTGGCCAGTTTTAACGGCACGGTGAAGGTATAGGATCTGAAACAGGGTCCTAGGCCTGGCTGTGCCGTGCTTTCTCTGTGCAACCCTGAGCAAGATACTGCCCTTCTCTGAGCCTGGCTTTGCTCGTGCTATGCTCTCTACAGGGATCTCCTTTCCACCCTCTCTTCTTATCTCAAATCTCAGCTTACATGTCTCTCCAGTGAGCCTTTTCTCAGCTCCCAGAGCAGGGCTAGCAGCCCTGTGTTCCTGAAACGGCCTCCTTCCATGTCTACCAGCCACATAAACTCACCAGACTATGGACATTACAAGGACAACCATGGTGGCCAAGTGCCAGGAGCCTGACTGCCTGGTGTCAAAGCTACACTCTGCCATTTACTATCCAAGTGCTTTGGGCAACTTACTATTTCTGTGCCTCAGTTTTCTCATCAGTAAAATGGGAATAATAATAATAGCACCCATCATCTAATGTGATTGTGATCATTAAATGAGCTATTATCTATAAAGTGCTTAGAACAGCACCTGGCATGAGGTGATGTTAATACTGGTTATTATTATTAACAGTCTGTGTGTCCTCAGGGTCTGGCACACAGTAGGCACGGGAGGAAATGTTGACCAGAACCTGGTGATTTCCAAGTTCTTTCCATATTTTCCAATTTTGTGTCAGTGACAATTTGGAGCAGGAGAAGCCAGGCAGGAGCTACAGCGAAATGAACAGTGAACTGAGCACATCCAGACTCGGAGCCTGGTCTGTTCAGGAGCGCAGCTGGGCCTTTCCTCTGTGATCTCAGTCCTTCCCAAGGAACAGCTCCGCCTCCTCTGTTTTCTCTTTTCAGTATCACCCACCCACCTTGGATGCTCTCTGAGGAGCTTCCTCTGAAATCTGTCATGAGTCTGAGCAGATCAGAGGCTGACCAGCCCGGGAGAGGCCCTTTCTTCCATTTCCTCTGGTGGCCACAGTGATGAGTAACAGGAGGAGGAGGCTGGGTCAGAAAGGGCGTGCAGCCTGGCAGGGAGGCCATGAGCCTTGGGATCCAGCACTTCCGCAGCTCCCACCCCCCCACCCCGCCCACCCCCTACACCTGGCACACACATTCGCCTGCAGGCTGCAGCCCTGGTTTTCGGTTTTTGTTTGTTTGTTTGTTTGTTTGTTTTTTGCCTTGATGCACCAGTCTTGGAGCTTATAAACATATAATATCAATAAACAAAGAACCAGGAACACTGATGACTTGTACAGCCCATGAGACTCTTTCTGTTATTTATTTGTATGTTCTCTGATTTTTTTTTTCTCTCAAAAAATAGATTTAAAGCACCGTAAGGTTGTTCAGTGTGACCTAGCCTAGGCTGGCACTGAGCAAAGTTATGGTTTCATTTTTCTGTCTGCAGGACATAGTGCTTCCTACCCCAGGTGCCTAGATCGTGGCCCTTCCCACCTGCATGTCACTTAAGCCTGGCTGAGGGGTGACTGGTCAATGACCTTTCTCAGGGGTGTTTGCATTTGAAAAGCGTGGGAAGCCCCAGCACCCTACTTCTTCCAGGCCATGGTTCCCTGGGGCCTGGTGTTCTGGGAGGGAGTCCCAGATGGCCTTTCCTACATTCAGTCAATAAAGGCTCTCTGGTGCCAGGGCCGGGGATATAGGAGAGAAAATAAGGATCCCACCCTCGAGGCCTCACCAACAGTTGGGAGATATACAAATTACAAATAAGATCATTGCAATAGCCTGAGCAGGTGGTGGCGCAGTGGATAGAGTGTCAGCCTAGGATGCGGAGGACCCAGGTTTCAGACCCAGAGGTTGCCAGCCTGAGCGCGGGCTCATCTGGTTTGAGCAAAAGCTCACCAGCTTGGACCCAAGGTTGCTGGCTCGAGCAAGGGGTTACTCGGTCTGCTGAAAAGGCACATATGAGAAAGCAATCAATGAACAACTAAGGTGTCACAACAAAAAACTGATGATTGATGCTTCACATCTCTCTCGGTTCCTGTCTGTCTATTCCTCTCTCTGACTCTCTCTGTTTCTGTAAAAAAAAAAAAAAAATAATAATAATAATAAAAAAGATAATTGCAATAATGGAAACAGGAACAAAGTACTGTAGGAGGCCACTGGTAGGAGCTGACATTTACTAAGCATTTACTGTGGTCAGGAGCTCTGCTCTGTGCCTTATTATACATTATTACTCTGAAACCTCATGATGACCCTGTGAGACCCCCATTCTACAGATAAGCAGATTGAGGCTCAGAGACATAAAGAAGTCTGCAAGGCCTGACCAGGCGGTGGCTCAGTGGACAGAGCATCGGACTGGGTTGCCGAGGACCCAAGTTTGAGACCCCGAGGTCGCCAGCTTGAGCACGGACTCATCTGGTTTGAGCAAAGCTCACCAGCTTGGACCCAAGGTCTCTGGCTCAAGCAAGGGGTTACTTGGTCTGCTGTAGCCCCATGGTCAAGGCACATATAAGAAAGCAATCAATGAACAACTAAGGTGTTGCAATGCGCAATGAAAAACTAATGATTGATGCTTCTTATCTCTTCGTTCCTGTCTGTCTGTCCCTGTCTATCCCTCTCTCTGACTCTCTCTTTGTCTCTATAAAAAAAAAAAAAAAAAAAAAAGTAGGGAGGCGGAGGCAGAGAGACAGACTTCTGCATGTGCCCCGACAGGGATCCACCTGGCATGCCCACTAGGGGGCGATCCTCGGCCCATCTGGGGATGTTGCTCTATTGGTTGGCAACCGAGCTATTTTGGTCCCTTGGTGAGGCCATGTAGCCATCCTCAGTGCCCCGGGGCAACTTGCACCAATGGAGCCATGGCTGCAGGAGAGGGAAAAAAGAAATAGCAAGAGAAGGCAGAGGGGGAGTAGGGGAGAAGCGGATGGTCACTTCTCCTGTGTGCCCTGACACCAGCCAGGACCAAGGACCCACCGCTCTTAAGCAGCTGAGCCAGATCTGTCAGACAAATCTGCCTGAGAAGTCAGGGAGGCTTCACAGAAGCAGCAGCTTGTAATCGAGGTTTGAAGGGTGAGTGGGAGACGAGCAGGTGGAAAAGTTGAGGAGGAAATAGGAGGAAGACAGCATTTCAGTTGAAGGGAAGCAACTGAAGCTCAGCAATTTTAAGGAGCCAGGGAGGAGTGACTACTTCATCTTCCTCCTCCCACCGCCCATGCCCCAGAGTTACCACCTGCCCCCCAAGTGCAGCACCTGCCCAGGATGATCCACTGCCTAAGAAATGCTGTGGTTCCCCTCGCGTTGGCTGCAAGCATTTCCGGGAGGCAGAGTGACAAAAGTACGTGTTTTGGGACTGAACCCACCTGGGTTCACATCCCAACTATTAACTTTCTAGCTGTGTAAGCAAGTCACTTTCCTTCCCCAAATCTCAGTTTTCCCTTTTATAAATAATTTTTGTTTTGTATTTTTCTGAAGCTGGAAATGGGGAGAGACAGTCAGACAGACTCCCGCATGCGCCCGACGAGGATCCACCCAGCACGCCCACCAGGGGGGCGACGCTCTGCCCACCAGGGGGCGATGCTCTGCCCCTCCGGGGTGTCGCTCTGTTGTGACCAGAGCCACTCCAGCGCCTGGGGCAGAGGCCAAGGAGCCATCCCCAGCGCCCGAGCTATCTTTGCTCCAATGGAGCCTCTGCTGCGGGAGGGGAAGAGAGTGACAGAGAGGAAGGAGAGGGGGAGGGGTGGAGAAGCAGATGGGCGCTTCTCCTGTGTGCCCTGGCCGGGAATCGAACCCGGGACTTCTGCACACCAGGCCGACGCTCTACCACTGAGCCAACCGGCCAGGGCCAGTTTCCCCTTTTATAATAGGGAGATAATACTACCTCCTAAGCTTGTTTTTTTGTTTGTTTGTTTGTTTGTTTGTTTTGTTGTTTTTTTTGTATTTTTTTCTGAAGCTGGAAACGAGGAGAGACAGTCAGACTCCCGCATGCGCCCGACCGGGATCCACCCGGCACGCTCACCAGGGGCGACCGCTCTGCCCACCAGGGGGCGATGCTCTGCCCCTCCCGGGCGTCGCTCTGCCGTGACCAGAGCCACTCTAGCGCCTGGGGCAGAGGCCAAGGAGCCATCCCCAGTGCCCGAGCTATCTTCACTCCAATGGAGCCTTGGCTGCGGGAGAGGAAGAGAGAGACAGAGAGGAAAGAGGGGGGGGTGGAGAAGCAAATGGGCGCTTCTCCTATGTGCCCTGGCCGGGAATCGAACCCGGGTCCCCCGCACGCCAGGCCGACGCTGTACCGCTGAGCCAACTGGCCAGGGCCTAAGCTTGTTTTTTTTTTGTTGTTGTTGTTGTTTGTTGTTTTAGTTTAGTGAGAAGAGGGGAGACACAGAGACTCCCACATGTGTGTACCGGAATCTACTTGGCAAGCCCGCTAGGGGGCGATGCTCTGCCCATCTGGGCTGTTGCTCCGTTGCAACTAGAGCCACTCTTTTAGCTCCTGAAGTGGAGGCCATGGAGCCATCCTCAGTGCCTGAGGCCAACTCACTCCAATCAAGTCATGGCTGCGGGAGGGTAAAACAGAGAGGGGGGGGAGTGAGAGGGGAGAGGGGTGGAGAAGCAGATGGGCGCTTCTCCTGTGTGCCCTGACTGGCAATTGAACCTGGGGTTGGGGGGACAGGGGACAGACATCCACACGCCAGGCGATGTTCTACCACTAAGCAAACCAGTCAGGGCTTCCTAAGCTTATTCTAATGACTAACTGAGAGGGTGTGGCCAGGTCCCCTCGCAGTGAATGTGGCACAGTAAGCACCTGCTGTTATTCTTATTAGGAGGTATGAATGCTTCAATTCCAATCTGGTCTAAAATCTCAGCAGGATGCAACGAGCATTTAATTAAACCAAGCAATTCATGTATGCAAAGTGCCTCGTCCATGTCTAGCACGGAGCGGGTGGTGCTCCAGAAATGAGAGCTCTCCCTGGTATTTATAATTCAGCACGCTTTCTTGTGCAGACTTCAGATGGCTTTCACACAGTGTAAACAGCTAGGATTTGCGGGGGCTTGTTTTCAGAAAGTCGTCTCATGCTCTCATCAACAGACCGCTCTCTCCTGCAAGCACTTTCTCTCTTTTTACAAACTTCATTAGTTTCTGCCCTGTACTTTCAAGAAAAGTTACTTTTTGGCAATCTTGAATTTGTAACTGAAAAGGGCATATGATTGCTTCAGAACCAGAGAGCTGGTGCGAGGTTACCATGGTAACGACTGAATGTAAACTTGATTTTACAGTACACTCAGCTAATTTATTGGTCAGGAGGGAAGGGGGAAAGCTAGAAGCAATTTTCTCCAAAAAGAAAGAGAAAAAATTACTAGGGAAAGGCTGATAGATGATGAGAAGTTGTTTTTCTGCTTAAAGACAGTTTAAAAAGAAGGTCATGGTTCTGCTGAGGGCAGAGACTGCAGGACTTGGAATATTCTTTTCTTGTTTTTCTTTCTATTGATGGAGATAGGCGGGCAGGGTGGGAGAAAGAAGAGTAAAGAAAGGGTCTGGCCTGACCAGGCGGTGGCGCAATGGATAGAGCGTGGGACTGGGATGCAGAGGACCCAGGTTTGAGATCCTGAGGTAGCCAGCTTGAGCGTGGGCTCATCTGGTTTGAGTAAAGCTCACCAGCTTGGACCCAAGGTTGCTGGCTCGAGCTAGGGGTTACTCGGTCTGCTGAAGGCCTGTGGTCAAGGCACATATGAGAAAGCAATCAATGAACAACTAAGTTGTCGCAATGAAAAACTAATGACTGATGCTTCTCGTCTCCATTCCTGTCTGTCTGTCCCTGTCTATCCCTCTCTCTGATTCTCTCTCTCTGTAAAAAAAAAAAAAAAGAAAAAAAAAAAAGAAAGGGTCTGACCAGTCGCTCAGTGGCTAGAGTGTCTGCCCGGCATATGGACGTCATGGGTTTGATCCCCAGTCAGGGCACACAGGAGAAGTGACCATCTGCTCCTCCCTCTCTCTCTATCATCCCCTCCGACAGCCACTAAAAATAGCTTGGTACTCGAGCATCGGCCCCAGACAGGGTTGCTGGGTGGATCCTGGTCAGGGTGCATGCAGGAGTCTGTCTGCCTCACTATCTCCCCTCCTCTCACCTAAAAAAAAATATATATATATTTTTAATTTTATTTATTCATTTTTAAAGAGAGGTGAGAGAGGCCTGACCTGTGGTGGCACAACAGATAAAGGATCAACCTGAAATGCTGAGGTCGATGGTTCAAAACCCTGGGCTTGCCTGGTCGAGGCACATGCGAGAAGCAAGCAATGAACAATGAACAACTAAAGTGAAGCAACTATTAGTTCATACTTCTCACTCACTCTCCCATCTCTCTCTTCTCACTTGCAAAGTCAATAAATAAAATCTTTCAAAAATAAAATAAAATAAAGAGAGGAGAGAGAGAAGAGGGGGGAAGAATAGGAAGCATCAACTCCCATATGTGCCTTGACCGGGCAAGCCTGGGATTTTGAACTGGTGACCTCAGCATTCCAGGACAATGCTCTATCCACTGTGCCACCACAGGTCAGACCAAACAAAAAATTTTTTTAATTTAAAAAAAAATTAGAAGAATAAAAAAAAGAAGGGAAAACAATAAGGGTAATTAGCACTCCCATCTAAAAGTATATAGTCTTTCCGGCTGTAAGGACATCATTGGCCAGTAAGAAAAACCACATAAATGGGCTTTTGACATTAAGATGTTTAGATATACATCCCAGAATGTTTCAGACTCTTAAGAGATGAGGAGTGAATTAAAAATATTTTCCATTCTAGCCTGACCAGGCGGTGGCGCAGTGGATAAAGCGTCGGACTGGGATGCGGAAGACCCAGTTTCGAGACCCCGAGGTCACCAGCTTGAGCGCGGGCTCATCTAGTTTGAGCAAAAAAGCTCACCAGTGTGAACCCAAGGTCGCTGGCTCCAGCAAGGGGTTACTCAGTCTGCTGAAGGCCTGCAGTCAAGGCACATATGAGAAAGCAATCAATGAACAACTAAGGTGTTGCAACGTGCAATGAAAAACTAATGATTGATGCTTCTCATCTCTCTCCGTTCCTGTCTGTCTGTCCCTGTCTATCCCTCTCTCTGACTCACTCTCTGTCTCTGTAAAAAATAAAAAATAAATAAAAAAGATTCTCTCTTAAAAAAAAAAAAAATTCCATTCTAGCCAATCCTAAATCAAGGTTAAGCTCAGCAGTAATCAATAATAGTTAAGAATTAATGATATCTGGCTACTTATAATAAACTAATTTTTGCAATAATAATAAGTAGTTTAATAAAATAGATTATTATATAGAAAATAACATTCTTCTAGCTTTTCACTGGTCTTTCTAAAAAGCAGGTTTTCTCTATTCACTAACCACACCTCTGATAAGCTTTTGAGTCACCAGATGAGTCATTAGCCAGTTGACAAATGCTTATTAAGTGTCTAATGTTTGCTGGACCCTGTGCTCAGCCTGTGGATACAGTCAGCGGAGTTCCTTTCTTCATGGGTTTTATAATCTTGGGAGGGAGGCACATAGTTAGTGAAAAATTGCATAGTGGTATTATAGGTGTGGAAAGTCCTAACAAGGACAAGTCCAGCGAAATAGAAATATGAGCTTAAATTAAAGTACTGGAATGTCATTGGTTCAGAACATGAGTCCCAGAGCTCCAATTCACATGCTCTCTGAATTCAGCATCTTTAATTTTTTTTTGTAGTGTTCATTATGTGAAAGGCATAAAAAACAGACATGATCTTTGTCCTAGACATGCTTGCTCTCAAAGTAAAGGGAGACAAGTATGTGTTGATGACCTACTGTAGTTCTGTTATTAGCTAACAGTTATCGAGCCCTCATGATGGGCCTGACATAGGACTCATCACCGACGGGTATTTATTTAAACCTCACAACAAACCCATCCTGTCAGTACTATCATTCTTCCCATGTTTTATGGGGAAACTGAGTCACAGGTTGGTGAAGCAACTTGGTCAAGGTTGCACTGTTATAAAGTACTGCACCCCAGATTCTGAAAGGCACTGTACCTCACTTTCATTGGGTTTATGTAGAGACACCCAGTCCAGATGAATTTTGAAGAGTTTTATTAAAGGAGGAGATTTATTAAATATGCTGGCCGCATATGGCTGACACAGGGCAGCAGACCCAAATCGTGTGGTCCTCAATATTATCTCAGGGGCTGGTTTATATACCCTTGATCACACACGGGCAGGGAAGAGCATGATGTCATGGCACAAGTTAATTTTTTTTATTTTATTTGTTTATTTATTTTTATTTTTTACAGAGACAGAGAGTGAGTCAGAGAGAGGGACAGACAGGAATGGAGAGAGATGAGAAGCATCAATCATTAGTTTTTTCATTGCGCATTGCAACACCTTAGTTGTTCATTGATTGCTTTCTCATATGTGCCTTGACTGTGGGCCTTCAGCAGACCGAGTAGCCCCTTGCTGGGGCCAGCAACCTTGGGTTCAAGCTGATGGGCTTTTGCTCAAACCAGATGAGCCCGCGCTCAAGCTGGTGACCTCGGGGTCTTGAACCTGGGTCCTCTGCATCCCAGTCCGAGGCTCTATCCACTGCGCCACCACCTGGTCAGGCTGACAACATTTGTTTAGGCGACACACAGAAACATTAAGACTTTCAAGGTAACACAATCAAAGATGTTTACAAATTCTTTTGGGTTCATCTTCCCTCACTAGCCTAGACGTATTTTACTTTCAAGATTCCAGGAAGGGGGAGGAACTACAATCAATGCAAGGTGGTATGTAAATTCTGCCTCCTATTGAAAGAGAAGAAGTTTCTCGGTTAACCTTTATTTTAATTTAATTTAATTTTATTTTATTTTTATTTTTTTTACAGAGACAGAGAGAGAGTAAGAGTGAGGGATAGACAGGGACAGACAGACAGGAACGGAGAGATGAGAAGCATCAATCATTAGTTTTTCGTTGTGCATTGTGACACCTTTAGTTGTTCATTGATTGCTTTCTCATATGTGCTTTGACCATGGGCCTTCAGCAGACCGAGTAACCCTTGCTTGAGCCAGCGACCTTGGGTCCAAGCTGGTGAACTTTTGCTCAAACCAGATGAGCCCACGCTCAAGCTGGCGACCTCAGGATCTCGAACCTGGGTCCTAAGCATCCCAGTCCGAGGCTCTATCCACTGCGCCACCCCCTGGTCAGGCAACCTTTATTTCAGATTTAAAACTGAATGACCCATTGTTTTTGCAAGCTAGAAACTTCTACATTCTTCTCCCTTCCCTCTCCAAAGGAGGGACGGGACAGGAAAGCCTGACAGGAAAGCTTGACCTTTTCCTTCTAGAATATCAATATTAATTTTGCAGCTTTTTGGTATCTTACAACAACACTACTAGGGAGTGGTGGAGCAGGGATTTGAAACCAGGCAGTGAGGTTCCAGAGCCAACTACCAGGCCACTGTGTGCTGCCAGTCAGGCTGTGTAAACAGCTACTTGAACCAGTTCAGGACAGAGGCAGTTGGTCAGGAATTTGAAAATGTTCTACTTTGGGAGTAGCAGGAGTAGCCAGAATTCAGAACAGACCTCCCCAGGATCCAGAGGGAAAAAGAACCCCGTCCATTCCCCAGTTTTGGGGTTCATCTAGTCTTACCTCCTTTTTCAGTTGAGCCAGCATTTGGGCTTGCTCTGACAGTGCTGAAAAGCGAAGAGGATTTAACAAGCCTAAGGTGCTGGAGGGGAGGAGGCCTGTGGGACGCCCAGGTGAGCTGGCCTGAGCCGGGCGTGTGTCCAGAACTGCAAGAGGAGAGCAGCTCCAGGCATGTGTGGCCCTTAGAAATGGTCCTGGAAAAACAGAGAACTATAGGAGACCCTAAGAAAGAGGGCATGGGGGTGACATCCCTGCATTAGGACCTTCGAGGATCCTGCTCATCAGTGACCACTGAGTGGCCTCAGGCAGAAATTGTACCCCCCTGGGCCTCGGTTTCTTCTGGCTATTCTCACTGCTTCCACAGTACGATGTTTCCAAATACCTGATCAATAGCCTAGAACAGGAAAGAGAGGCAAGGTGTATGACCTTACTCCTGGCTAAGAGGTGAGGGGCCAGAATGCAAACCCGTGCTCCCCTCCCAGCCTGTTCTACTCCTTCCCACGCCCCCAGTGCCCCAGGGCAGGGACCAGCTTGCTCTCTGATGGTTTCCCATCACATACCGCTTTCTCCCTGCCCTTCCGTGCTCCCCTGAGAGCCTCCCCACCCACTGCCAGGGTCTGAACAAGGTAACCTCCCCTCCCCCGGCCCAGCCTACCACTGAGCATTCGGCAGAATGGGTCTGTAATTGATGGATGCAACCATTTCCCTGAAAAACAATTCAAACCAACTGGGCATTTGCAGCTTGAGCTGTTGGGGTGGCAAATGCTGCCTTGGTTATTTCTGAAATAATTAATGACTGTGCTTGTCTAATCTCACTTGAGGTGTGAAGAGCAGGGGAGGGGGAGGGGGGACATCGCTGCCTCTGCCCCACGAGGGACTTGAGGGTTATTTTTATAGACTGGGCCTCAGAGTCTTGGCTGATATGGCTTCTCCTTTCCTGCTGTGTGGGCTTCAAGACGAGAGACAGTCTGCCTGCTTCTCACTGAACCGGCCAGACGTGTCATCCCGGCAGAGACGACTCCAGACATGTTTTCCCGCACACTCAGGCACACGCGGTCCCACACACAGCACTTGTGTGCTGCCCCTGCCCAGAAACACCCGTGAGGGCACACCAGGGGCCACAGTAGTTAGAGCCAGAGGCAAGCTGTCACCCCACAGTGCCGGAGGCCAGCGGTCAGAGGTCACATCTCCCATGTGCCAGGCTCCTCTGAGCAGTGTCGTTTCCTCTTACAACGTCTTCATGGCCAGGAGAGTTATCACCCTGGCCCCCGTTTGCTAGATGGGGACACAGGTTTAGTGAGGGTAAGTCATCTGCCCAGAGTCCAGTAGATAGTTTATGGCAAACATGGATTTAGAGGCCAAGTCTGTTGGACCCTGGAACTCTTCTCCAGTGAATTAATCAGGAAGAGCCAGCGGCCAACAGAAACCAAGCTGGCTAGAAATTCTACTGGGACGAACCATTGACTGAGATTCAGTCCAGGCCTTCACACTCTGTGAGGGCGAAGAGACGCAGGGATGTCACTGGGGAACAAAGCCACCAGCTACCTCGTCCTCCAAATATAATGAAAATATGGCTCAGGGCCCCACGCAGCTGTCTGGGGACCATGCACCGGGGTAGCCCTGGGCATCTGGAAGAGCCTCTGTCCAGCCAGCCTCCTTGAGGACAGAGGCTGGCACGGGGCCCCAGGGGCCTACGCTCCTTACCCAGCTTGTGCCCCCCATATTCTGTTTCCTGACACATGCCCCTCAAATCCCATTAACAGACCGGACAGCCTGCATTGCCCGTTTCTCTTGTGCTGGGCGAAGGAGGTGCTTGGAGGGCCACGCCTTTTGGGTTAACACCCCAGAGGACAAAGAAAGCAGCATCGCCCCGCCAAGAGAAGCTCTTCCTGTCTGAATGAGACACCAAGAGTTTGCGTGAAAATCTTCCAGATGAGAATCCTCAGCTCACAAATAATTAAGTGTCGTGACAAAACAAAAACCCCAAAGCAATGGCAATTTATTTATTCATTTTTATTGACTAATTTTAGACAAAGAGGGGAAGGGAGAGTAAAAGAGACACCGAGAGAGAAAGAGATAGAAGCATTTATTTGTTGTTTCACTTAGTTGTGCATTCACTGGTTGCTTGACGTATGTACCCTGACCGGGGATCAAACCCACAACCTTGACGTTTCAGGATGATGCTCTAACTTACTGAGCTAACTGGCCGGGGAGGCTATTATTTTTAATTAGAAAAGTTATGCATGGGCATTTTTAAAATAAGTTTCTTTTTTGTGTGTGTATAAACAAATATATGTGCATGTATCTGTGTAGAGTGTTAGGGCTTTTGTTTCTTCTGCTTTCTTTTTTTATATACAAAAATTATTTATTGTTCTGGAACATACTTTTTTCATTTAACAATATTTTGTGGACACCTTTCTAATGTATTTAGAAGTGTCTGTTGTTTTTAATTGATCTAAAGTTTTAATAAGTAATACATTCACATGGTTCAAAATGCCATAAATATTCAAGGATGTGTTGCCTCTCACCCCTCCCCTCCAGGCACCAGATTGGCTCCCCAGAAGCAACCAGCATTCCCTTCCTTGTGTATCCTTCCAGAGCTGTGTTAATCATGGACAATCAAATGTGCATATACATTGTCCCCCCAATATTTTTAAATTTAAGTAGGAGGATAGAAGATAGACGGACTCCTGCATGTGCCCCAACCAGGATCCACCCAGCAAACCCAATCTGGGGCCAATGCTCTGCCCATCTGGGGCCAATGCTTGCAACCGAGCTATTTTTAGCACCTGAAGTGAAGGCTCCACAGAGCCATCCTCAGCACCCGGAACTCGAATCAATTGAGCCATGGCTGTGGGAGAAGAGAGAGAGAGAGAGAGAGAGAGAGAAGGACAGAGGGAAGAAGGAGAAGCAGATGGTCACTTTTCCTGTGTGTGCTGACCAGGAATTGAACATGGGACTTCCACACACCTGGTCGACGTTCTACCACTGTGCCAACCGGCCAGGGCTATCCCTCCAATTTTACATACTCTTTGTTCCTTGTTTTGTTTTATTTTTCACTTAATACCATGTCTAGAGGTCATTCACATCCATATGCAACACTTTATTCTTTTTAGTGGTTACTAATATTCTATGCTAGGTATGCAGGCTACCTTCTCCCCCTCCCACTGATGGACCTTTAACTTGCTTCCCCAGGTTTTTGCTCTTTGCTGTTACAAAGAGGATGTCAATGAATCGCTTGTACACCTCTCTCTAGGTTCTCAAGCTTTTATTTCTATCCAACAGATTCCTAGAAGTGGAAGGGCTGGGTCAAAAGGTATGCATGCTTTAAATTTTAATAAAAAGTCCCAGATTTTTTTCCCAAAGGTTGTAGCAATTTGTGGCTCACCAACACTTCCCCACATTTTATTAATCGTTAAAATGTTTGCCAATCTGATGAGAGAAAAAATAGCATCTCCTGGTTCTAAATCTGCCTTTCCCTGACTTCTCAGTGAGGTCAAACATCTTTCCATAAGTGTTTTGGCTGCTTGAAATCAACTTCTGTGAGTTGTCTGTGTCCTTAGCTCATTTTTCTGGTAGATTCTTTGTCTTCTTATTTAGTTCTTAGGATCTTTTTGGGGGGATATTATTTTAGGTGGAAATATATCCCACCTGATTGGTTATTTTGACTTTGTTTAGAGTGTTATGTGCCAGAGAGAAAAACATTTATTTTTTTGTGCAGTCAAATCTATCCAGCGTGATAATTATTTTAAGGAAAATAAATATATTTTTATTTTAAAAGAGAAACATTTTTAATTTAGATAGTGTCGTTCCAATGCAAATGCTAATTTTGGTTGCTTGCCAGATGCTTTGCTATTCTAATGTGAAAGAGAAAAAAAATCAGAAGTTGAGCAACACATCAAACCTTTCCACACTTTGTTTCAAAGGACTCCCCACCTCCAGGTGATGGTGATGATGACGATGACGATAATGATGATGACTATGATGATGATGAGTAGGAGGAGGAGGAGGAGGAGGTAGCCAAGCAGGTAGGACAAGTCACCTGAAGTTACTGGCGGCTGCTTTGTGACATTCATGGGAAGGCTCTCTGAGAATGCAGCTGATACAGTAGAAAATAGAGCCTGATTCAGCTATACCTGAAGTGGTGCTATTTTTAGATTTTTTCAGTTATGTGATTTTTTCTTTCTTAGCTCAAAAATCTTGACTAATGCCTGACCTGTGGTGGCGCAGTAAATAGAGTTGAGGTCCCAGGTTCAAAACCCCGAGGTTGCTGGCTTCAGTGTGGGATTGTCGAAATGATCCCAAGGTCGCTGGCTTGAGCCCAAGGTCATGGCTCAAGCCCAAGGTCACTGGCTCAACTTAAGCTCCCCAGTCAAGGCACATATAAGAAGCACATATAAGAATAAGTTCGTAGCGTTTTTATATTTTCTTTTATTTTACAACGATTTGTTTGCTGTTTGGCAAAGGGTAAGTATTCATTCGATAAAACTCTTTCTGCTCTACAAAACTATGTTAATTGTATTTTTGAGTTATTTAATTTTTTATTAGTTTTAAGGCTTAGAAATGGAATACCCAGGAGGCAAAAATCGACATTTTCGACACCTGCTCTTCTTTGCTTTTCATCGAGGTCAAAAAGCTGCCGAAGCAGCCCGGGACATTTGCGATGTGTATGGAGAAGGTGTCATAGGCGAGTCTACAGCACGGAAATGGTTTGCAAAGTTCAAAAATGGCGACTTTGACGTCGATGACACGTGCCGCAGCGGAAGGCCTTCTGAATTCGATGAAGAACTGGGAAATGCTCGAAAAGAATGCCACGGTCAACAAGGAGCTCTACATTGCCCAGCTACACCACGTGAATGAGGCTATTCGACTGAAAAGACCTGATCGACATGGTCAAACCATACTCCTTCACGACAATGCCAGGCCACATGTTGCACAAGTCGTCAAAGCCGCACTGCAAGAGCTCGAATGGGAGGTCCTTCAGCATCCGCCGTATTCTCCAGACCTTGCACCGACCGATTACCATCTTTTCTGCTCCCTGTCAAACCATATGAAGGGCGCGTTACCTTCGATAACAAAGAGGTCCTTAAAAACTGGCTCAACAACTTCTTTGACACCAGACCAGGAGATTTTTGGCAGAACAGTATCAACAAATTGGTCGAGAGGTGGGAAGAGGTTGTAAACAGCAATGGCGAATATATAATTGATTAACTTATTGATATAATTATTGTTTTTTGTTTAAATAAAAGTCTTCGGTAAAAACGCTACGAACTTATTCCCCAACCCAATATTTTTTAAACGTCATGACTAATAATAGCCTCAACAAGTATAAATTGAATGAATAAATACATTCTCAGTATTTGCTACACTCCTTGGCATACAATCGATCTTAATCAATCTTTATTCAATGAAGTCCTCCAAGTAAGAGAAAAGAAACCTTGTCTGTTTAGAAACAGAGCCAAGACTAAGATAAGAAGTCTAAGATCCTATGAAAATCTGGGTATTTTTATGTCTTCAAGCCACCCATTGAGGCCATCAAGAACCCAAAAGGACTAGTCTGCCTAGGTGGAACCACCCTGTGTCAGTATCATGGACCTCTGGGTGGTCCTGTTCCCTTGAATGGCTCACAAAAGCTTTTCCCCCAGCTGTGCAAAAGGAGTTGGAGACCATCACACAGCAGGTCAAACATTTGGTCTTCAATGAAACAAGCCACTGATAGGTTCCCAAAGCACCACTATGTCTGATTTCTAATACAGCTCAACCTGGTGACCATAGTTACAGCCTAGGCAGAGGGTATTAACCTGGGTCCATGGACCCCCAAGAGTTCCATGGTCAGAATTTAGACACGTTATGGACTTAGGAAGAAGTTACATTGACGTTGTCACTATCTTCTACCTGAAACTTAGTATCACTTCAGTTATACCCTATTAACAAATCCTGTGGCTTTGGCTTCAATAAAGGTCATAGATGTTTTGGTATCATATTATGGTTATTACAGATATCTGGAAATATTGTTTATGATTATAACTTTGAAATTAGAGTCGTTACTAGGTCAAATCTTGTTTTGTATTTTGGATTTTTTAAAATTGATTTTTAGAGAGAGGCAGGGAGAGAGACAGAGTGAGAGAGAAACATCGATTCACTGTTCCACCTATTCACACTGTCACTGGGTGACTCTTGCATGTGCCTTGACCGGGGACTGAACCTGCAACCTTGGCATGTCGGGACAACATTGCAACCATCTGAGCTACCCAGCCAGAGCCTAAATCTAGCTATTAAATGTGTTAACAAAAGAAGCACACTGAAAAAAGAAAGAAAAATAGAAAGAAAGACTATTATTATAATATCATAGATTTTTTAAAAATATGTTTGACAAATGTATTTCATTATAATTCATTTCCTTGGCAAACCTCTGTATTTTATTTTATGCATTTAAAAACATGTTCTGAGGTGAAGTCCATAGGTTTCAACAGATTGCCAAAGGGGTCACAGCATAAAAACAGGTTAGGCATCCCTAAGCCAGCCCTCTATGTCGTTATACGCTGAATTCAGTTCTTGGCCTCAATGAGTCTCAGTCTGCCTATCTATAAAACAGGAACATTAATACCGATAGTACAAGATTCCTGTAACAGTTAAGTGAAGCATAGTGTCCAGCCTCCTTCTTCACAAAGAAGAGGAAATCGCACATGTTTGCTCCCCTTTCTTCATTTCAAGCAATTCCCAGCTGGTGCAGCACAAAGCACAGGGATTTGACACCAGACCTTCCTGGGTTCAAATGCCATTTCTGCTGTTTTATTGGCTGTTTGATCTTAGCTTCATAATCTGTTCCTTTGTCTTTAAAAGGGGGTCATTTCAGTCTAACAGTGTCACAAGGATGAACAAGTCTATGTAAAATGCCTCACGTAGTGCCTGACGCAGAGTAGGTTTCAAAAAATAGAATCTGCTATCATCATCAACAGTCCCATCAGCCCCTGCGTGAAAGAAAGTTGGACGCAGCCTAGCACATGCCCAAGCCTGTCTGCCTTTGCCAGAGAACCCCCTTCATCCTCAGCCCACCCCTTAAGGGTCCCAGTTACACTCTTCTTAAAGATTTTTTTAATGATTGATTTTAGATGAGGAAAGAGAGAGAGAGAGAGAGAGAGAGAGAAAGGATTGTGTTGAGAGAGGAACAGGAGGCATCAGCTTGCTTCTCATATGTGCCCCAACCAGGCAAGCCCAGGGTCTTGAACCAGCAACCTCAGCATTTCAGGTCAACGCTTTGTCCACTGTGCGACCACAGGTCAAGCCCAGTCACACTTTTCTAAGTGATGAGCAGGTGTTTGGGGATTTCTCCCCAATTCTGCTTTTCCCCTCAGGATAAGCTCTGGAGGCAGCCTGGTACTGTCATTACGCACAAAATACTAGACAGAGCCGTAGCAGACCTTGTGTTATAAATAGGAAAACTGAGTCTCAAAGGGGTTAAGGGATTTACTCAAAGTTGTGAGGATTTCCCTCAGGGACATGGATTGAATGTCCTTTCTAGGATTTATTTCATTTCTTCCTGCCTGAGAAGGAGAATGAGGGGGTTCACCCTAGGTGTTTCAGAAAAGGAGGGGTGGATAACAGTGAAAAATAATATAAGAGCCAACGCTCAAGCACTTAACCATGCCAGCCCTTGTATCGAGAGCTGCACACACATAACCTCACTCCTGCTCACTTCACTCTGAGGAGGTATTACTATTCCCATCTTACAGAATAGGAAGCCTCACTCAAGGCTGCATATCTTGTCCAATGTCACATTGCTGATAAGTGGCAGGGCCAGGGTTTGAATGTAGAGCTGTCTGATCCTGCACGCGTGCTCTTTCCACGATGACATCCCAAAACCCCTTCTGCTTCTCACGTTTATCAAAGTCCAATGGCGCTGTGATTTTACACTCTTGCTCTTGCGTGGAGTCAACACTAACTCAGTTGGGGGTCCCTACTCCTGCAGCCTCTCCTGGTGCCTCACTGTGCCCTCTACACCCCTATACCTGCATGCACCCCCCCATTGTCAAGAGTTGGTGCCAGCTGCCTTCTCCAACTGGAGCCCAGTTAACAGAGGAGCCCTGGCACTGAGCTGACCTGCTGCCCACTGCATGGGCACCGTTCTCGCTCTTTCTCTAGATTACAGGGCTCCACAGACCTGCTAATTGTGTTTGTATTTGAGTTGACTTATATTTGTGCTTAGCATGCATCCACACACCCCCTACCATGGAAGCAGATGGGCACTTGTGCCTTCCAAAGAAACATGATTAAGGCAATTTAGCACCTTCTTCAAAGGATGTGCTCTTCCTTCTCCATGAGGGAAAAATGTCTTTGGACTCTTTCAAATGTTTGAGATTTAATTCTGCTTTGCTTACAGCTGGTCCAATCGGGGGGCGGGGGGGGGGGGGACTAAGGAGGAAGAAAGAGAAACCTGGAGCCGAGCAAGAGGGGAGGAGGCATGGGACGTGGGGGAAGTGGCCTTTGTGCTTTGTGACTTTTTTCTTTTTTAAGACTTTATTTATTCATTTTAGAGAGGAGAGAGAGAATGAGGGGAGAAGCAGGAAGCATCAACTCCCATATATGCCTTGACCAGGTAAGCCCAGGGTTTAAAACTGATGGCCTCAGCTTTCTAGGTTGATGCTTTATCCACTGCACCACCACTGGACAGACTGTGTTCTGTGACTTTAAGGAGCTGTACAAATTTAGTATCCCTGGAGACGCTTAACATATTTCACTGGAAGGGGGGGAAGATCGATCCTGACTCAAGCCAGGCTGTGAAATCTTTGGTTTAGAATTATTCTTTGATTGATTGATTGATTGATTGATTGATTGATTTGCTGTTTGTAAAATTTTAGAGGTAGAAGTTACCTTAGTAACTTCTCATATAATATAGAGCGTAAAGTTTGCTGATATAAAATAACTCGCTCAAAACCTTCATAATTAGGCCCTGGCCCGGTTAGCTCAGTTGGTTAAGAGCATGGTCCTGAAGCAACAAGGTTGCAGGTTTGATCCTTGGTCAGGGCAGTCACAGGAAGCAACCAAAAAATGCACAACTGAGTGGAAAGACAAATGCCTCTCTTCCCTGTCCCCTCTCTCTCCCTTCTTCTCTCTGTCTTTCTAAAAATCAATAAAAAAGTTAAGCCCTGGCCGGGTAGCTCGGATGGTTGGAGCACCATCCTGGAGCGCAGAGGCTGCCAGTTCAATTTCCCAGTCGGGGCACATACAGGAGCAGAGGGATGTTCCTGTCTCTCTCTCCCTTCCTCTCTCTCACACAAAAACAAACAAACAACAACTTCAAAATTAATTTTTTCTCTTTATATATAATCACATAAGTTCCATGCTTGTATAAATAAATGCCAACATATGTTGCATGTAAGAGAATAGAAGGTGACCGTCCCTGGGACTTGCCTGCCCCCCTCCTCACTAAACCACTGTTAGCAGCTTGGTGGGATTCCTTTCAGCTTACTTTTCTAGCATTTATGTGCGTTTATATAGTTGTATATATACACAGATGCCGTTTGGGGCGCACAAATGGGATTACATATGGTTCTATAATGTGTTTTTTTCACCCAGAGAGCTTATTATTTTTTTAAAAGATTTTGTTTATTGACTTTTAGAGAAAGGGTGGGGGGAGAGAAGCATCAACTCGTTGTTCCACTTAGTTGTCCCATTTAGTTGTGCCCTCACTGATTGCTTCTCCTATGGGCTCTGACCAGGAATTGAACCCGTGACCTTGGTGTGCCAGGATGACACTTTATCAACTGAATCACCCGGCCAGGGAGAAATTTGGAATTTCTTTATGTTTGAGAGGGAACCCCTGAGACGTTTAAAGGATGCTCAGGACTCTCAAATGTAGCTGCCAATTAATTCTTCACTCCAGGAAGTTACCTTGAATTTCAGCAACTGTCAAATGTCTTGTCTGTGGAGAGATGAGAACTGCTACTTCCACAATACCTGCAGTTTAAATTTGGAAGCCACATTCACGTGTTATTTTTTTTTCCAAGCGACTTTTTAGAATTACATCCTGCCTTTCAGCTTAGTAGGGTCCCAGTGGGAATGGTGTGATGGACTGTCAAGCCATAAAACTGGTAGATGTGTGGGTTCACAGCACCAGCCCCATTTCTCTCTGCTCAGTTCAACATTCAGAAAGAACATGCCACTTAGCAGATTTCTCTCTGTTACTAGTTATATAAAGCGGCAGAACTCTCGGGAAGCAAGGCTTCACGAGTTACAGGGACACACGGGGGGGGGGGGGGGCAGGGAAGCAACTTTGCAGAACTGTCACAGGGCCAGAAACACTGTGGGCTACTCTCCTGTCGTCTCCTTTAATCTCAGTTCTGGAAAAGCAATCTCTCATTTTCTACTTTTTACTTTCTGTCATGCTTCCCTGTGAAGCATGATCTCGTTTGCTCGCCTCCATCCTGTGAGAGTAGACGTTCCGAGTCCTACTTTGTAGTTGGAGAAATAGACTCGGGCTGAGTGGTGTGGGCCCCTGAGCCAGCTAGCTGCCTATGCTGGAATCCTGGCTGTCTCAACTTTATAAGCTGTGAGACCTTGGGCAAGTGACTGCCCTCTCTGTGTTCCCTCATCTGTAAAATGGGCATAATAAAGTACAGACCTCATAGATCACTTGGGAGCCTGAGTGGAGAGTGCTCCTCAGAGCAGGGCAGTAAGCTGTTAGCTGTGGGTTCTTGTTTTCTCCCAGCTCTTCCCAGGGAGCCCTGGGGACTTCTTTAGTTCTCAGCCTCAGATTGCTCCTCCCCTCCTCAGTGGCTGTAGTGAGGATTATTTAAGTGCTGTGCCTGGTGCCTTGTCACCCTCCTGGATTCATCTGTTTTTCTGGCCTCAGCCTTTTCTCGTTGTTTGATGTGGTCAGGTCAGAGGAAGGCTATCCTGGACGCTCTGTTCCCCAGCAACAAGGATGGGAATTACAAGACTGTGGAGGCCTCGGCCGGTTGGCTCAGTGGTAGAGCATCAGGCTGGCTTGTGGATGTCCTGGGTTCAATCCCCAGTCAGGGCACATAGGAAAAGTGCCCTTCTGCTTCTCCATCTTTCCCTTTCTCTCTTTCTCTCCCCTTCCTGAAGCCATGGCTTGACTGGTTTGAGTGTGTGGGTCCAGGCACTGAGGATGGCTCTGTGGAGCCTCTACCTCAGGGGCTAAAAATAGCTTGGTTGAGCATGGCCCCAGATGGGCAGAGCATCGGCCCCAAACAGGGGTTGCCAGATGGATCCTTGTTGGGGTACATGCAGGAGTCTGTCTCTCTATTTCTCCTCCTCTCACTTGGAAAAAAAGAAGAAAAGAAAAAAAAAAAAAAACCCCAAGGCTGTGGAGGGCAGCAGGGTTAACTGAGGACACTCTGTGTCTGAGTCTAGCCATGGTCCTGTAAGAACCATGGACTTCTCAGAAATAGTCTTGATTTTTCTTCCCCCACCTTCTCCACAGCCACTGCCCGGAGTCAGGCCCCATACTTCCTGCCTGGTCCTCCCCACGGCAGACCGTTACCTTCATCTATCTGACACCCTAGTTCTGGAGGTTTTTTTTCACACAAAACAAAACAAAGGTGTAACGAACCATTCAGTTCAACTACTGGTCTGTTCAAGGGCCTGGTTGTTACTGAGCACGACTTCTGCACCCGGCCCTGTGCTAGAGACTGAATAGGCACCATTTCATCTGCTCCTTGCAACACAGGTAGATCCTCTTACGGTGCGCACTTTACAGATGAGCAGGGAAGTAAGTCTCCTAAGGTCACATAGCTGGTAAGTAGAGGTCACCACGGTCCTGCAAGGTTTTATAGTATTTTATTCACTCAAGAAATACCTGCTGTGTCTCTAGCATGTGCAGGCGTCAATCTATGTAGGTCCCAGGATGGGAGGGGCAAACAGAATAGGCAACAGTGGAGGAGGTAGACAGTAAACAGAATAAAAATATAATGTCAGTAAAGAGCTAAGAGAAGCATACTACACTAGGGTAAGGAGACAGAGCATGACAAAGAGGAGGGTGTGGGGAAATTCCTTCCTGAGGAGGAGACAGCAGAGAGGAAAAGAGAATGAAGTCAGGGAGAGAGGAAACAGACCTGTGGTGGCGCAGTGGATAAAGCGTCAACCTGGAACGCTGAGTTCGCAGGTTCAAAACCCCAGGCTTGCCTGGTCAAGGCACATATGGGAGTTGATGCTTCCTGCTCCTCCCGCTTTCTATCTCTATCTCCTCTCTAAAATGAATAAGTAAATAAACAAAAAACTTAAAAAAAAAAAAGAAAAAGGAAACAGCATTTAGAGACGTGATGGGTCTGGCTGAGGTCACCTGGCAAGAAATAACGGCTTGTTGAATGGGAACTCAGACCCAGGGTTCTGAGTTCTTTTCCTGTCTCTTGCAGCCTCCATCCTTCCTGAGATTCCTAAGACTGCCAGGAGCTGAGATGTTGATGTCGAGGCTTCCTCCTGACTCTCTGGGGGCAGAGACATGTCAAAGTCGTTCTCAAATGGCTTTGTCATGAGTTAAACCAAGACACCAGAACATGAGCTCCGCTGGGGGCAGGTACTTCAACTCACAAACCACCTCAGCTCTTTTGTCTGAAATGACTAGTTAGACTAAATGAAATATTGCCTTTAAAAAAAGAAAAGAAAAGAAACAGAACTGATGCGTGGATTTTGTTAAAATGACTAATCTGGCCCCATCCCCAGTCTATGTCAGTCCTGCTGGAAGTTGGAAGTCAAAGAAAATATGTCTTCTTGACAAATTACTAACCTCCAGCCTAGCCCCGAGAAGTCTCAGAGTGCAGAGAGGTAGAAAGTGTCAAGCCACAAACAACCCCTCCTCAAAAACTTGTTCTAGGCCCTGACTAGGTAGCTCAGCTGGTTAGAGCATTGTCCCAGCTTGACCTGTGATGGCGCAGTTGATAAAGTTTTGACCTGTGACCTAGAAAGCTGAGGTTGCTGGTTCAAAACCCCAAGTTTGCCTGGTCAAGGCGCATACGAGAAGCAACTACTATAAGTTGTTGCTTCCCACTCCCTCCAACCCGGCCTTTCTCTCTCTCTCTCTCTCTTTTTCTCTCCCCTCTCTCTAAGGTCAATAAATAAAATCTTAAAAAAAAAAAAAAAAAAAAGCATTAGCCTGACCTGTGGTGGCACAGTGGATAAAGCACTGACCTGGAATGCTGAGGTTGCCAGTTCAAAACCCTGGGCTTGCCTGGTCAAGGTAGTTTTGGGAGTTGATGCTTTCTGCTCCTCCCTCTTCTCTCTCTCTCCCCTCTCAAAAATGAATAAATAAAATCTTAAAAAAAAGAAAAAAGAACATTGCCTCAATACACCAAAGTTGCGGTTCTATCCCTGATCAGGGCACATACAAGATCAATGAATGCATGAATAAGTGAAACAACAGATTGACATTTCTCTCTTTTTCTCTCTCAACTCAATCAATAAAAAAAAATTAAAACAAAAACAAGACCCTGGCCGGTTAGCTCAGTGACAGAGCGTCGGCCTGGCGTGCGGGAGTCCCGGGTTCAATTCCCGGCCAGGGCACACAGGAGAAGAGCCCATCTGCTTCTCCACCCCTCCCCTCTCCTTCCTCTCTGTCTCTCTCTTCCCCTCCCGCAGCCAAGGCTCCATTGGAGCAAAGTTTGCCCGGGCGCTGAGGATGGCTCTGTGGCCTCTGCCTCAGGCACTAGAATGGTTCTGATTGCGGCAGAGCAACGCCCCAGATGGGCAGAGCATCACCCCCTGGTGGGCATGCCAGGTGGATCCCGGTTGGGCACATGCGGGAGTCTGTCTGACTGCCTCCCCGTTACCAACTTTAGAAAAATACAAAATAAATAAATAAATAAGGCCCTGGCTGGTTGCCTCAGTGGCAGTGCTTTGGCCAGGTGTGCAGATGTCCTGGGTTCGATTTTTGGTCAGGGCATACAGGAGAAGTGACCATTTGATTCTCACCTCTCCCCTTCCCCTTCTCCCTCCCTCTCTCACCCCCCCCCCCTCACAGCCATGGTTTGATTAGCTCAAGTGAGTTGTCCCCAGGAGCTGAGGATGAGTCCTGGCCTCTGCCTCAGGCACTAAAAATAGTTTGGTTGCCAAGCAACAGAGCAATGGCTCCAGATGGGCAGAGTATTGCCCCATAGGGGGCTTGCCAGCTGGATCCCAGTCAGGGTACATGCAGGAGTCTATTTCTCTGCCTCCCCTCCTTTCACTTAATTAAAAAGACAAACAAACTCCTCTCCATGACAAATCCTGGGGAGCTGTTGGTGACATGGAGAGTCATGAGGGGTGGTTCAAACATTTAATGAGTAGCCAGCCCCAGTAGTAGGTATTTTCATATCTTGCTTCATTTATTTAATTGTCATAATAATCCAGTGAAGTAGGCACTAACATCCCCATTTTACAGATGAGGAAACTGTGGCTCAGAGAAGTGCCATCTAGCTCAAGTTCACACAGTGAGCAGCAGGCCCGTCTAACTCTCAAGTCCACGCTCTTGTCTCTGTCACACGTTATCTCCCTTCTGTTTTCCAGCTCCCAGATCATTTATCTTTCCCCCACCCTCATGAAAGATGTTATCTGACTGCACTGGTGGAATTGTTTCATTTTACAGATGATGTTACCAAGGCTGAGGGACATGCAATATCAGAATTTGAACTCAGGCCCGCTGGCTTGCCCCTACACACCAACAGACCCTGGGGAAGACAGCTGGAGTGCTATGAGTGGGGACAATTGAAAATATCAAACTTTGCCTATTGCCTTGGCTGGTTTAAACTTTTTAAAATTTGTACCACAGAATCGAAAAGTTCCCCATTCCTGTAGGCAGAGATTCTTGTCTTGGGATTAGACCAAATGTTCCCTGTGAGCTGAACTTCTCTGCTGTAGCTTAAACCCATCACGTGTCAATGGTGTCTAGAGAGCCCCTCCCTCCCTTCCAGGCGGGCACCAGCCTCAGCCCAGCTGTCCCCTCGGATTTCTATTCCCTGGGCGAAGCAATTGAGCTTTTAATTAAATTCTCTTGTTAGAAGTGAAGCTTGAGGAAAACAAACAGAAAAACCTCTCCTGCGGGACCTGTTTCTTCCCCGCTTGCTGGGAGACTTGAAGCTGGAGATAGTATCGCAGACGCCCTCGATACATCCACCCCTCGCTACTCCCAGGGAATTTCCTGTTGCGCCTTCCTTGGCTCAGATCCACCCTGTCTGGAGCAGAGGAAATTGTGATGGGAGATGGGTATGAGGATGTTATCAGGAATGTTGGTGTGTTCGAGTTAGGAGTGAGCCTCTGGGTTCCCGTGGAGGAGGGAGGAGGAGGGAGGGGGACTTCAAAGAACTGGAGTTGGGGTGGCAGCAGGCAACAAGACCATGTGAGTACTTGTCTCCGAGGAGAGCAGACACCAGATCACATGCGCCTCCCCTCCCTAAGTGACTTCCATTCTCCCCTGATCACAGTCTAATGGACACAAGGAGCTATGGGGAGCTGGAAAGAGCACTGAACTTCGAGTCAGGAAACTCAAGGTCTAGTCCAATCTGTTACTAACTCACTGTGTGATTGGTTAATCGTAAACAGAATAAACTGTGTTATGGGATTGCATGTTAAAGTGTTATGCTAAACGTAGATGATCTTATTTAATTCTCACAAATTCATCCTTTTTCTTTTCTCAGAGAAGCTGAGGTTCAGAGAGGTTAATTGACCAACTCAAAAGCACGCAGCTGGTAAGTGCTATAAAGCTGAGCTTCAAACCAAGTAGTCTGGCTCCAGAGCCCAAGATCCTAACCATACTCTCCAGTTAGCTTCTCTAAGTCTCAGTTTCCCCATCTATAAACAAACAGGATTGGTATATTTGAACTCCAAGGACGCTTCCAGGTCTGACAATCTGTGCTTTATTCAACATTCACTCTATTGCCAGGCTCTGGGCTGGGAATACAAAGCTAAGTAAGGCTTCACCGCTGTCCTTAGATTATAAACTCTTTGCGAGTAGAAATCACATCTTTATTATCATTGCTAGCCTTGCATCACTTACCACAGGCACTGTGCAAATATTTGTTGACACTGTGCTCAAAATATTTGTTGACTAGATGTGTGATTCATGGGTAAGAGCACAGGGTTGGGAGTTAGCTATAACTGAGGTTCCATCCTGTAACTACCCTTGCAAGAGAAAGTCACTGAACTTCTGTGTCTGTTTCTTCATCTAGTGACAATACACAAGATTACTTTCCTCGAAGGGTTATGGAGAGGATAATGTATTTTAAGCATTTATCATAGTACTTGGCACATTAAAAACTGCTCAGTAAATATTAGTTCCTTTCCTTGATGGAGAATCCATCCTTCCCTTTCCCCTTGTCACTGGCTGGTGAGGGCCATGCTGTATCCTTCTTTGTTGTCCACAAGTGGAAGGTGGGAACTAATTTCTACTGCTGGGGGCAGGCAGCTAACTTGCTCGGCCAGGTCTGTGATGAAGGAAGAAAACAGGTTCTTTGGAAAGCCCTCCCTGGATTCTGATTCCCATGCAGTCCCTGTTCCTCCCAGCCACAGATGTCCCTCTGTCTAGACAGCTCTTCCCAGAAGAAATCGCCAACCACAGACTGTCTGATGACAAAGCGTGCTCTAGACACTAGACACAATTCATTCAACCATGTTCAGAAAAAGATTAACCTGGCTCCCACCCTGCAAGCAAAAGGGACTCTAGGGGAGCAGGAGTGGCTTGGTGGCTTCTTCATTCATTTATCCATCCATCCATTCATCCATCCATCCATCCATCCATCCAACCAACCAACCATCCATCCATCCATCTGTCCATCTTTGTTTGAATGCCTACCATGTGCTAGGCATGGGGCATACTTAGATGAAGAATAACCCTTACCCTTCCCAAACTTGTAATGTTGGGGGAGATGGACACAAAATAATTATGAAAGGTGTGGCATCCCAACTATAGTTATAGTGACAGAGAATACTCGTGGAGGGCTTACTGTGTGCCAGGCACAGTGCTACGTAATTTAGATGAATGATTTTATGTTAGCCCTCATCATAACCCCATGAAGTAAAATACTTATCATTGTGATCATTTTACACATGAGCCAACAGAGGCTCACAGAATTTAAGATAACTTGTCCAAGGTTGCACAGTTACTGAAAAATCAGGATTCAAATTCAGTCTGATTGTTGCATCAACACTTTTAACCTTCAAGGAGGGGAGGACCACTTCCCTTCAGGAGGAATGAGGGGGACCCCTTAGAGCAGGGATTTCAGAGCTGAGCCTTGAGGGATGACTCATGGTAGACCAAGGAGGTATGAAAGAGGAAATGAGGGGGACTCTGGCCAATGGAAATGAGGGTCAGAACTTTCTAAACAGAAGGAAAAGCATGAGCCAGGTTTGAGAAGGCAGGGCATACAGAGTGGGAACAGCTGGGGAAGAGCCGGGAATGCCAGGATGAGGGAGCTGGGACTGTTTCAGGAAGGGGTGGGGAGGGACTTGAGATGCCTGGGCAGGGGATCCACGTGCTTTAGGAAGCTTGCCCTAGTGAAGCATGGAGGATGGTTTGGAGGGGGCAGGAGGCTGGTCAGAGACTTGCCCCAAGGTTTTTCAGTTGTGGTAGCAGGGATGGAGATGGTGATGGAATTGCTGATGATGCCCATGCTGATGTCAGAGTTCAGAGTACCAGAGAGTGCAAACCTGCCCTGTCCCATCACGCCACTCACTTATTCAAAGCCCTTCTGTGGCTCCTGTAGCTCTCAGGATAAAGCCCTAGGCCCTTCATCTGGCATTCAAGGCTCTTCATGAGCTGGAGGAGCTGGCCCATTCCTGCCCTCCAGCCTCATCTTGACCACTTTCTCCTATTCTGGCAATATCTGCAGGCCAAATTCTTTTTTTTTTTTTAGCCTCTGTGTCTTTTGCACATGCTCTTCCTTCCATCAGGAAACTTTTCTGATTTGCTTTCCCCTTTGCTCAGATGACTCCTATCCACCCTTCAAGGCTCAGTGCAGGGGTTGCCCTTGCCCACCTTCCAGGTGGGACATGCTCTTCTTCTAGCCCCTTTAGGTCCTGCTACCTCTGTCCTTTCTCCCACACTGGGCTGTGCTTGGCTGCACGTGGATTTTTTTCCCCTGAACTGTGTGAGTTTCCTGAGAGCAGGCACTATGCTTAGCACATTCGCTGTTCCAGGGTGAGGGCTGGGAGGCTGAAGTGAATCTTCTCCAGAAGACTCAGCTTTTTGCTTAAACCAATTTTCCAGTGGCATTTACCATCTTGAAGTGCTGCTGTTGTCAAAAGATGTGAGCTTTGTTACAGTGTGCTGAGATGGTGCACAAGGTTTGCCTTTTCTCCTATCCTTTCTGTTTCTCATCCCTGGTCAGGGCAGCTTCTGGGAATATTGGATCTTTACAGTGAGGACACAGACCCTGGTGTGTATTTACTTTGCCATGTGGATTTTTATACTGCAGGAGCTCAGGCTGGGACACTGGCAGCAGCTGCAAATGCTCAGGTTGTATAGATAGGACCCCCTCCTCCTCTAGGACTGTTCTCCTTAGGGTATCAGCAGCAGTACCTATTTTGGGAAATGCCTCCATTTGGCATTGTTCAATCTTTCCTATTTCCTATTTGGGAATAGAGCCCAGGACCTGAGTAGAGTGAAGAAGGTGGAGTTGTGGTTGCCAATAATTCTCGTCTATTTGCCAGTGATTGATCTGCCTGGGATTTGCACTAAGACAAAAAGAACTTTTGCATTATTAATGGTCATCCATCACAGCCTCTCCAAAAAGAGAGAGGATGAGAGAGATAAAGGCTCCATCCAGAACAATCATCAGCTGGTAAACCAGGAGGGTGAGGTGCGGAGGCGAGGCCCAGGTAGGTAGGGACTTTGTGGAGCAGGACACTAAAAGTCAGGAAGGGCTGCTGAGTTTTTGCTGTGCCAGATATCAAACAGCTGTGTGGGATGCAAATAAACCAGTGGCCCTAGGTGCTGCCCGCCTCTCCTCCACCCAGCTAAGGAGATTTCACAAGAACTATTGCCAGGAACAGAGTCACTTCACAGTGATAAAAGGATCGATTCATTAAGAGCTCATAATACAAATGGCAGATGCACCTAACAGGAAGGCTTTGAAAACATGAAGAAGTTGACAGAAAGCCGGTTAGGTTAGAGGACACCTCCACCTAGGCCACGTGACATCGGAACGCAAGACGTGCCCAGTGTGGTGCCTCTTCAGCGAGCATTTCTCATTGTTCCTCTTTGCGCCCAAGTCTCTCAATCCCGGTTCTCCGGAACTATGTAGATTCGTCCCAGGACCCCCAACACCTTCCGGAACCCGGGGGGTTGCCTCTGCCTCCCTGGAATCTGCTGTTTGAACGAGGGAGGGAGCTGCCCCTTTCTCTGCCTCTCTGACCTCCGGCTCCGGCCCATTCACGAGCCCGCTCATTCGCTCAGGGACCCACTGGTCACTGACCCCTCGGGGTCTTTGCGGGCTTTTCCTCCCTTGGAAGCTGTTCTGCCGGGCCCACTCCCTCACCTTCTGTCTTTGCTTGGATGCCACTTTCTCAGTGAGACCTCCCCGACCTTTCCGTTCAGGGCCCCCACCTCACTCTGTCTCCTTCCTCTGCTCCCCCCACCCCTTCATACCATTTTCCTCTATAAACGGCTCGTAAGTTTCACTTATTACATTCATGGAAGCTCCGCTGGGTCCACTTCAGTTTTTTTTCTCTGCTGTACCCCCAGTGCCGACCACATGCTTGATATACAGTGGAAATACTTGTTATATGAAGGGGGGGAAATCACCTAGGGATGAACACCGGACGGGGACGGATGGGGGAGGCGAGGCTTTCACCAAGGCTCTCTGGGCCCGGCCCATCTCTCACCACCCCCTACTCCGGACCCAGGCCACCCGCTCTCCTGAGGGGGAGGCCGGGGAGCCCCAGGGCGGGGGCGGCAGCCAGGGAGGAGGTGGGGACTCGGGAGCACCCGCAGGGCCAAGACTGGAAGGGGCCGAGCCTCGCTTCAAGCGGGCGGGGAGCCGAGTGGGGAGGAAGCCTGGCTGGGGAGGCGCTGGGGAGGGGAGCGAGGAGGAGTGGCAGGCACGGGAAGGGAGCGGGAGAAGGAGCCGCAGGGCGCTGGGAGGGGCGAAGGGAGTGCGGGCGCGCGAGGGCGCGGGCCGGGGAAGGGCCCCAGGGCAGTGGGCGGGCGTCGCCTGAAGCTCAGCTTGGGTGACGGCCGCCAGCGGTGAGGCGAGACAACGGCGCGAGGCAGCAGGATCCCAGAGGGCGATCCGGGGGCCAGCCAGCACCTGCGTGGCCGGAGCGGGTAAGTAGTCGGAGTCGAGTGCCGCCCTGGGCGGTGCGCGCCGGGGCCCCGTCCGGCTCCAAGTCTGGCCGCTGCGGCCATCCCGAAGGAGCTGGGGTGGGAAGAGGGCGTCCTGGCTCGGATCTCGGGAGGCGCGGGGAGAAGAGGGTCCCGGAGGACCGGCGCAGCGAGAGGGGAGCGTCCGGGCGTGCGGTCCGGAGCTCCAGGATGGAGGGTGGGCTGAGGTTGCGCACCGGGGCACGTTCAGGGTCCCGAGCGCGCATTCGGGGCGCCCTGCGTGGAAGCCTGATCTCGTGCGGCAGGTGGCGCGCCCCCAGAGCAGACGGCTGCGACGCCCCCACTTGGCCCCTGCGGCTGAGGGAAGCGGGGCTCTGCCCCCTGTCGGCCAGGTCGGGGTGCAGCGCAGCGCAGAGCCGCCCCTTTCTGGAGGGGAGTTGAGGGAGCATTCAGTGTGGGACCTAGGCTTGCACGCCAGAAGCCCGGTGGGCGCTGAGTGGTTTTATGACCTTGAGCAGGACACTGCATCTCTTCGAACCTCAGTTTGCACATCTATCAAATGGAGGGGATATTTCTCCCACCCTGCGGGATCGGGGGAATAAATGAGATGCCTAATGGATGCCTTTTTGTAAACTGTAAAGTTGTGGACAAATCCTAGCTAATCACATAATGTCAAAACTGAAAGGGTGCTAAGAAATCTGCTTTATTGCAGATGGGGGGAGTAGGAATAAATCTTGCTCAAGGACACACTGCTTGTAAGAGAATATAAACTCATGGTGAGTCCCTTACCAGCTCTGGGGAAATTCAAGGGTTAAGAGCAAGGGCTGTCAGTCAGACTGGCTGCATTACAAACCAGGCTTGGCTATTTACTCACTGTGTGACCTTGGGAAAGCCCTTTACCTCTCTGAGCCTTGGTTTCCTTCCATATGAAATGGGGATAAGAGAGTTGGCCTCCTAGGATTGCTGTGCAAATCAAATGGGGTCATTGCTCAGCACAGTGCCTGTGCAGAAATAACAGCTCAGTCATCCATGGCCCTCATTGCTCTGGGTGTCAGGAGCAACCTCTCAGTCTCTTCCCTGGGCTCCGCCTCCAGTATTTTCTAACCAAGTACATGCTGTGGGTCTGTCCTCTCCCCTGGACTGCAGAGCCACTGGCCAGGGTTTCAGCTCTTCTTCCAAGGACATCGAGGGACCCTTTATTGACAGCAGCAGGCAAGGCTACTTGGGCAGCTGGGCCTTCTCCAGTCTTTGGTCCTCTCCAGCTGGTGGAGAGAAATGGGTGGTCTTTTTCATGGAGGCGTCCAGGGAAGCCAGGACCTAGAAGGTTGTAGAAGAGAAAGGGAGCTGACTAGCTAGCTGGACATGACTGGTAGGGCCTAGGGCCTCCTCTTCTCCCATGGTGCCCAGTTCAGGGCCAGAAACGCAGAGGTGCTGCCTTAGAGTTCATCAGTTGCCTGGTAGGTAAATAGTGAGGGTGGGCATACTAGGTCATCCCTTCTCTCCTAGGCTGCAGATGGATGACTGCTCTTTTTGCCAACTGGGATGTGAACATGTGCAGAGGGATGGAATCTCAGAGCTGAGGGCTCCCAGGACCTAAGAGGTTCCTATCATTGCACAGAGGGCTTCTGTCTGAGGCCCACATGGGTCTGCCTGGGTCACCACTGTCCCTCTGGGAAGCTGAATTCAGTAATCACTGTCCAGCCTTTAACTTTCTCAGTAGCTGCTGACACTGCTGACCACTCCTTTCTTTTGAGAACATTCTCTTCTGGCTCCTGCAACTTAGTACTGTCTATTTTGCCAACTGCCTCTCTGTTTTTGCAGGTTCATCCTCCTTTCTACAGCCATTAGCACTTCTGCTCTCCCAAGCCCGCCTCTCCTCTCCTAGTAGACACTCTCCCTGCGTGGTCTCATCCACCCCACTGGCTTGAGTTGCCACCTCAATGCACATGACCTCATAAATGTATGGGTCTCCAGCCCAGAACTCTCCTCAAGTTGGTGGCAAATAGGGTGAAGTGCTAAAATGAGCATGAAGCAGGGGTGATATAACAGAGGATGACAGCTACTTTATGTTGGCTGGTCAAAGCTTTGCCTAAGAAGTGATATTTAAGGGGAGCAGATGGCAGGAAATGAGGTCAGAGAGGTGGCTGACTGGGGGATGGGGACACAGCTAATGTAGGGCCTTGTGGGTCATGGTGAGATTTTGAATTTTATTCAGAAATGGGAACCACTGGAGAGTTTCAGACAGGAGAGAGAGAATGCTGTTATTTCTTCAGGGCTCCTTTGAGCCCTAGGAGAGTGGTTGCTCTGTATCGATCGCAGCCTACTGTACTCAGACACTGGAGCGGGCGGGGGGGGTGGGGGGGCAGCTCTTTGAGGAGCTCCCGGGCACAGGCACAAGCAAACCTGGAGTCAGGAGAGGGTTTAAAAGAGGGAGGTTTTCCATCTTGGTGACCATGGGAGGCCTTCTGGAGGAAGTGGCTTTTGAGAAGGCCTTGGAGAACAGAGAGCAAATTATGATAGAAACATATGAAGGGGAATGGGAGAGGATACTCTTGCAGGCAGAGGACAATCTGTCAGTTTGAACTAAGGCACAAATGCCCCAAATGTGTATAGACAAGTCAGGGGAAAGGAGACAGAACCTGTAGGAGAATGAGGACAGACTAGGGAGGACATCCAGGCTGTTCAGCGAGCAAGGCCCTGGAGTTGGCCACTTACTTGCTGTGTGACCTTGAGCTGATCGCATTATGTTTTTGAGCTTCAGCTTCCTCATTCATAAAAGGAAAATAATTGGTTAAATGCTGAGTAAGAGAATGAAGGAGTGAGGATTCTAAGAGTTGGGGATGGGTGAGTAAGCCTACCAAGGGGGAAATAGGAGGGACAGGTATGAATGAGGAAGACGAAGGTTCAACGGAGGTTGGAGCCCCTGTAAGACATCCAAGAGGAATGACCAAAGGCCATTTGGGGCCAGAGATACATAGAAGGATGTCCAAAGTAAAACTGTCAGTGTTCTTTCATTCATTCTTTTGAGTAAATTCTTACTGAACCACTGTAAGTATTAAGCCCAAAACGTACAGCTGTGAACAAAACCAGGTCTCTGCTTCAGGAATATACCATCTTGTGGAGAGAGAGCCTCGTGGTATTGGACTGCAGGATGATGAGAGACATGCATGTCAATAAACGTGAGGCATTTGTTGGACTGAGTAAAGGGGATGACCACACTTGGGTGGAAGGTGTGGGCATGTTTCAGCCAAGAGGAACAATTGAATTGGATCCTGAGGCTGAAGTTAGAGCTGGACAGGTGGATGAGGGAGAAGGATTCTCTACGCAGAGGGCACTGGGCTTCATGACACACAGGACACCTGTCCTCCCTCCCTTCTGGAAATTAAGTCAAACAGGGAGACAAGTAGGTAGCAAATGAGCCCAGCTGAGGGGAGACCAGTGTTATGCGTGATAAGGAGACCAGAGGAGTGGGGAGGAGGAGGGGATCGCTACTGTTCTTAAGGTCCAGAGGAACCTTGAGATGGTTGCAGGAGAAAAGAGGACAGTCATTCCAGGTAGAGGGAATAGCCTGTGCAAAGGCTCAGAGGAGTGAGAGAACCATAGTGTCTCAGCCAAGATGGAAGTGGGCTCTTTTGCCTAGAGCATTGAACAGGAGGATGAGACAGAAGGGCTGGACTGTGTGGTCTCTAAATAAGTAAGCAATAGGAAATGAAGAAATAGGATTTGGGGTACATGGAGGAAAGGGGTTCTCCAAGCTTCAGACCTGTGGAGTAGGTGTCCTTGTCCCCAATTCCTCTTCACTTGCTGCTTCTATTTATCTGCCAGGGCTCCACTTCAAAGCCACATTCAGAGGGGGATCTCGAGGTTGCGTCAGGTTACCTGTCCTTCCTAATGCCCAAGGCTCCCTTCAAACTTCTGTGTCCTTTTCAATCATGTATGTGATCCCAGGTTCCAGGAGGGTTTCCCCAGGGCAATGTACATCTTCCTAGAAGTAGGGTCCACATTTGTGTTGCTCATGCCAACATGTGGCTTTAAGTAAATAGTTATTGAATGGATGAGGAAATAGCTGTTGAAATGGTTGAGGTTCAGTTCTGGCTGGGTAACTAACTCAGTTGGTTAGTGTGTCATCCAGATACCCCAAGGTTAGGGTTTGACCCCTGGTCAGGGTACATACAAGAATCAACAGTGCGGTTAGAACATTGTCCTGATATGCCAGTGTTATGGGTTCAATCCCTGGTCAGGGCACATACAAGAATCAACCAATGAATGCATATAAATAAGTGAAACAACAACTCAATGTTTTCCCTCTCTCTTTCTCTCAAATCATTAAACAAAATTTTTAGAAGGTTTTGTATAAAATAATGCAAATTACTTTTATAATAACAAAAAATAAACAAAAAAGCAAATTAAAAACTAAATACTCTATATATCCCTTTCTCTTATACCTGTTCATTCTATTTCAGGCTGAAAATCCCTCTTTTTTCAATGTATCCTCATATGCATAATTTCAAGTCACTTTTTTGGCCTTGTTGATTTTCTTCTCTGAATATAGGTAAATTTATGAACAGCCTCCTTAAAATTTAGCACCTAATCTGAATACATCTGATGTGGATTAACTGGCACAAAATAAAGGTCTTTTTTTCTCAGGAAAAAAAAAAAAGAAAAAGAATCATCAGTGGCCTGATCAGGCAGTGGCGCAGTGGATAGAGTGTCAGACTGGGATGCGGAGGACCCAGGTTTCAGACCCCGAGGTCACCAGCTTGAGCGCAGGCTCATCTGGTTTGAGCAAAGCTCACCAGCTTAGACCCAAGGTCGCTGGCTCCAGCAAGGGGTTACTCGGTCTGCTAAAGGCCCACACTCAAGGCACATATGAGAAAGCAATCAATGAACAACTAAGGTGTCACAACAAAAAACTGATTGATGCTTCTCATTTCTCTCCGTTCCTGTCTGTCTGTCCTTATCTATCCCTCTCTCTGTCTCTGTAATAAAAAAAAAAATCACCAGTGAATGCATAAATAAGTGGAACAACAGACAGATGTCTCTCCCTCTCCCTCTCTAAAATCAATAAATAATTTAAAAAAAATTTTTTAAAGAAGAGAAATGGAGAGGCTCAGAGAGGTTGGTAAACTTGCCCAAGGTCACAGAACTAGTAAAAAGCAGAGCTGGGAAGTGAATTCAGTCTACCTGAGTCCAAAACTTGTGCACCTAATCACGGCTGTCTTGTGCCTCCCAGCAGGGGAAGCAGATGGTGAATAGCGAGTTTGGATCCTGTAAACACTAACAAATTTGGGTTTAATTTCTAGGAAATGAATTCCTGTTGTTAGTACCTTGTTTATCCAGTCTGGAGAAGACGGCCTCTCCTCTGTCTTGGAAATGGTTTAACTCATCAGCTCAAGTGCTCTCTGGGGATTCAGATGTGCAGCATCTGGTGGGGAGGCGCAGGAGCTCCAGCGCCTGGGATGCAGTTCTAAAGGCTTCTTGGAGAGTGTGGTCTGCCTTGCTAGCCTGCTCCCAGGATTGCTCCCCTCGCGTGGAAACTCAAGGTGGGAGGTGTGCGTGTGTGAAGGGGGGCATTTCAAAATGCCAAAAAGCATACGGTATGAAACAGGCATTAGAGTTTCTGTTTACTTCTGTCCTTCATCTCAACTTCCTGCTGCAAACTGGAGGCAGTGGAAGGAGCACTGATGGGAATCCGAAGACGGGTTCTGCCGGAACTCACTGTGTAACCATGGGCAAGTGTCACCCTTCCTGGGTCTCTCTCCCTGTCAGCACTATGAGGAATTAGAACTATATAGATGATTCCTAAGAGTCCTTCCTGCCCTGACACTCTGAGATTCAATCCCTTGTACACCTAACTCCATGTGTTCCACGGGAGCTTGTTAGAAATACAGACCCTCAGGTCTTTCTCCGGACTCACAGAATCGGAACCTGCATTTTCCATGACATTCCCAGGTAATGCTTGTGCACACACAGTATGAGGAGCACGGACCACATTCCTGCTTCTCTCTGGGCTGTGCTGAGGGCCGAATGAAGATGTCTTTGCACCCTCCCATCAGTGAAAAGAGGACCTTTCAGGTGGAAGTGATCAGGCCTGGCAGGCCACAGGTGCCCGCAAGGATTTTTTGAATGTGTGTAGGCATGCGTGAGGTAAATATTTGTGGAATGAGGAAGGGAGTGGAACTGACTTGACTCAGCACCTTTTGTGAGTGGAGGAGCATGGAGCTGAGCAAACCCAGGTTGCAGTCCTAGCTCTGAGGACTTAGGCAAGCTATTTTTCTGAGCCTCGGTCCTCTCCCCTGGGAAATGGGAAGAATGATAATAATAGGACTGACTTTAAAGGGTTCTGGTCAGACTTAAGTACTTGAGTTGATATAGAAGGAGTGCTTAAAGCAGTTTCTGGCACATAATAAGCTTTTAATAATGGTGGCCATTACTCTATAATTACTAGTGTTCCGGCCCCTGACAGTGTAGCACCCTGTACTTCCTCAACCCCTGTATCTGGATTGCACAGTTCCCTGATAATGTCTCAAAGTGACCCCTAGGGGGCGATATAACTCCTTTTGAGAACCACTAGTTCTAGAGCAGCGCTATCCAAAAAGAAATGTAAAGCAAACCACAAGTATAATTTTAAATTTTATTTACTTATTGATTAGAGAGAGAGAGAAAGGGGGGAGAGAGAGAGGTTATTGTTCCACTTATTTATTCATTCATTGGTTGATTCTTGTATGTGCCCTGACGGGGGATGGAACCTGCAACTGTGGTATGTGGGGACAATGCCCTCCTAACCAACTGAGCTACCTGGCCAGGGCCGCCACTAATATAATTTTAGATTTAGAAAATTTAACCTGACCTGCGGTGGCGCAGTGGATAAAGGTGTCAACCTGGAATGCTGAGGTTGCCGGTTCGGAACTCTGGGCTTGCCTGGTCAAGGCACATATGGGAGTTGATGCTTTCTGTTCCTCCCCCACTTTTTTCTCTCTCTCTCTCTTTTTCTGTGTCTACTCTCTCTAAAAAATTAAAATTTAGAGATAGCCATATTTTTAAAAAAGTGTTAAATGACAAGTTGAGGGTTTCCTTTTGACCAAAAAAACTGATGCGTAACATTGTTAAGCACTTAACCATTACTTTTTTGGGTAAACTTATTTTTTAAAGATTTTATTGATTTTACAGGGGGGGGGAATGAAATGAGAAGTAGTTGCTTCACGCTAACTGTTAATTGGTTGCTTGTCATATGTGCCTTGACCAGGCAAGCCCAGGGTTTTGAACCAGCAACCTCAGCCTTCCAGATTGGTACTCTATCCACTGTACCACCACAGGCCAGGCTAGGGTAAACTTTTTACAAAAAACAAAAGTACCCAAAATACAAGTGGGCAGCCTGATGCACTTTTACAAAGTGAGCACACCCAGTTCAAGAAACAGAACATGCCTTTCACCTACAAGCTCCCCTCATGCTTCTTAGTCATCTCATCCCCTCCCTGCACACGCACCATGCTAGCATGATTTCTATCAGCATAGGTCAGTTCTGCCTGTTCTTGAACTTTATGAAGTTTGGATCAACGATGGTGCCACAATGCTGAGCTGCTTCTGCTCAACTTTATGTCTGTGATATTTCATCCATGTGACTGTGTGTTGTGGGGTGCTGGGCTCCACTCTCAGTGATGTATAGAATTCTATTGAACGAATATGCCACAGTGGATTTTTTTTTTATTGTAATACATGAGAATGTTTTATTTTATTTTATTTTATTTTATTTTTTGTATTTTTCTGAAGTTGGAAACAGGGAGGCAGTCAGACAGACTCCCGCATGCGCCTGACCGGGATCCATCCGGCACGCCCACCAGGGGGCGATGCTCTGCCCATCTGGGGCGTTGCTCTGTTGCAACCAGAGCCATTCTAGCACCTGAGGCAGAGTCCAGAGAGCCATCCTCAGTGCCTGGGCCAACTTTGCTCCAATGGAGCCTTGGCTGTGGGAGGGGAAGAGAGAGACAGAGAGGAAGGAGAGGGGGAGGGGTGGAGAAGCAGATGGGCGCTTCTCCTGTGTGCCCTGGCTGGGAATCGAACCCGGGACTCCTGCATGCCAGGCCAACGCTCTACCACTGAGCCAACTGGCCAGCGCTTGTTTTGTTTTTTTGTGTGTATCTTTCTGAAGTTGGAAACAGGGAGGCAGTCAGACAGACTCCCGCATGCACCCGACTGGGATCCACCCGGCATGCCCACCAGGGGGCAATGCTCTGCCCATCTGGGGCATTGCTCTGCCACTACCAGAGCCATTCTAGCGCCTGAGGCAGAGGCCATGGAGCCATCCTCAGCGCCCGGGCCAACTTTGCTCCAGTGGAGCCTCGGCTGTGGGCGGGGAAAAGAGAGACAGAGAGGAAGGAGAGGGGGAAGGGTGGAGAAGCAGATGGGCGCTTCTCCTGTGTGCTCTGGCCGGGAATCGAACCCAGGACTCCTGCACGCCAGGCCAACGCTCTACCACTGAGCCAACTGGCCAGGGCCCACAGTGGATTTATCTGTTCTGTTGATGTCTGTTTGGATGGTCTTCAGTTTGGAGTTGTTAAGTAATGCTGTTGTTAGCAACTCTTGCACAAGTATTTAAGTGACATACATGTTTTTGTTAGTTTTATAGCTGAGAGTGGAAGTTTGGGGCCAAAGGTTCGGCTACTTTTTTTTTTTAATTCAGTGAGAGGAGGGGAGGCAGAGACAGACTCCTGCATGCACCCCAACCAGGATCCACCTGGCAAGCCCACTCAGAGGCAATGCTCTGCCCATCTGGGGCCCTTGCTCTGTTGCTCAACAACCGAGCTGGTCTTAGTGCCTGAGGTGGAGACCATGGAGCTATCTTCAGTGCCCGGGGCCAACTTGCTCCAATCAAGCCATGGCTACAGGAGGAGAAGAGAGAGAGAGAGAGAGAGAGAGAGAGAGAGAGAGAGAGAGAGAAGTGAGAAGGGGAGGGGTAAAGAAGCAGATGGATGCTTCTCCTGTGTGCCCTGACTGGGAATGGAACCTGGGACATCCACACACTGGGCTGATGCTCTACCACTGAGCAAACCAGCCAGGGCTTCTACTTTTAATTTTATACATTTTCCAGATTTTATAATTAGAGAAACTAAGATGAAAGATTGACTTGCTCGAGATACTGATTAGATATCAAAACTTGCACTGAGATACAGATACAGAGATGGATGGATACATACACACAGGCACATACATAACACACACACACCCATGCAAAAATTTTTCAGAGCTTTTGCCACATATATTATTTTATTTCACCCTCATGACACCCCTGGCAGGTAGACTTGATACCCTGATTTTACAGAGGAAAAAATAGAGGCTGTGGGAAGCGCTGTACAGTAAAAAGAAAGATGGAATACCAGCTGTGGATGAACTTCGTACAACAGGAAACACTCTGTAGATGTTTGGAGAATTATTTCCTCTTTCACTTTTTGCTCTTCCATACCACACAGCTTCCAGAGATAGAATAGACAGACATGAATTCCTTGGAGGGATTATTCCACTACAACAAATCTTTATCACAGAGCCCTGGTCGTTTCCCTCCAGAAGGAGGCAGCTGGTTTCTAAGCATTCATTAAAGCCGTACACCCCTGGCCCTGGCCGGTTGGCTCAGTGGTGGGGCGTCAGTCTGGCGTGCAGAGGTCCCGGGTTCGATTCCTGGCCAGAGCACACAGGAGAAGCGCCCATCTGCTTCTCCACCCCTCCCCCTCTCCTTCCTCTCTGTCTCTCTCTTCCCCTCCCGCAACGAGGCTCCATTGGAGCAGAGATGGCCCAGACACTGGGGATGGCTCCTTGGCCTCTGCCCCAGGTGCTGGAGTGGCTCTGGTCGCAACAGAGCTACACCCCGGAGGGGCGGAGCGTCACCCCCTGGTGGGCGGAGCGTCGCCCCCTGGTGGGCGTGCCGGGTGGATCCCGGTTGGGCCCATGCGGGAGTCTGTCTGACTGTCTCTCCCCATTTCCAGCTTCAGAGGAATACAAAAAAAAAAAAAAAAGCCGTACACCCCTTTGTTTCTGGCAAAGTTTTATGACTCAGTTAAAAATCAAGATTCTTTGGAAAGGGGAGGTGATGATCTCCTAGGTAAGAAGCCTTAGTCAAGAGTGATAAATAAATCCCTGGCCAAATAGCTCACTTGGTTAGAGAGTTGTCCTGATACACCAAGGTCATGGGTTCAGTCCTCAGTTAGGGCACATGTAAGAATTGATCGATGAATGCATAAATAAGTGGAACAACAAACCAATATAGAGATTGCTGGGTGGGAAGGAACTGAGAATCCTATCTTACTACTGTTTCAGAACCTGTTGTGTCCATTTGAACGGGCTCAATTAGGAAAAGTATGAGTTGGGACCATTGAGGTTTCCTGGGTACAGAGGTCCCTCCTGGATATCCGATGATTGGAAGGAATGTCACTGGGGCTGGAAGGCTCCTCCTTCTCCTTTCCTAAGGCAGGTGGTTTCTCTCTCTTTCTGTTCCTCTCTCTGTCTGCTCCATTCTCCTGCCTTTTTCTGTAAATCTGTTTTCCTTATTTATGGCTTTTCTTTTTTATTTATTTTATTTATTTTTCTTTTATTTTTTTAGCAAGAGAGACAGAAGGACAGACAGGCAAGAAGAGAGAGAGATGAGAAGCATCAATTCTTTTTTTCTGTTTTTCACAGAGAGAGTCAGAGAGAGGGACAGATAGGGACAGACAGACAGGAAGGGAAAGAGATGAGAAGCATCAGTTCTTCGTTGTGGCACCTTAGTTGTTCATTGATTGCTTTCTCATATGTGCCTTGACCGGGGGGCTACAGCAGAGTGAGTGAGCCCTTGCTCAAGCCAGCAACTTTGGCTCAAGCTGGTGAGCCCGCATTCAAACCAGTGACCTCAAGGTTTCAACCCTGGGTCCTCCATGTCCCAGTCTGATGCTCTACCCATTGCGCCACCACCTTGTCTGGCGAGAAGCATCAATTGTTCAATGTGGCACTTAGTTGTTCATTGATTGCTTTCTCATATGTGCCTTGACTGGGGGACTCCAGCCAAGCCCGTGACCCCTTGCTCAAGCCAGTGACCTTGGGCTCAAGCCAGCAACCTTGGGCTTCAAACCCGCAACCTTTGGGCTCAAGCCAGTGATCATGGGGTCATGTCTATAATCCTACAGTCAAGCCAGCGACCCTGCACTCAAGCTGGATGAGCCTGTGCTCAAGCTGGCGACCTCAGGGTTTTGAACCTGGGTCCTCTGCATCCCAGACCGATGCTCTATCCACTGTGCCAGTGCCTGGTCAGGCTCTTTATTTATTTATTTTTGTAAGATTTTATTTATTGATTTTACAAAGAGAGGAAGAAGGGTGTGGGAAACGAGAAGCATCAACTCCCAGCTGTTTCACTTTAGTTGTTCATTGATTTGCTTGTCTATGTGCCTTGACTGGATAAGCTCAGGGCCTCAAACTGGCCACCTCAACCCTGCAGACTGATGCTCGATCCACTGAGCCACCACAGGCCAGGCATTCATTTATGGCTTTTCTGTTCTCCCAAAACCCACCCTGCCTTTGGTCATGGCTGAGGCCCAGATCCCAGCTTCGGGATCCTTAGCTTTCATGTGGCTGCCCCTCCATCGTCTGTCTGCATAGCTGCTCACAGTCGCCAGTCCAGATTCTAAAGAGAAAATCTGCCTGGCCCATTTTGGGTCACAGACCCATCCTGGTCCAGTTAGCTGTGGTGAGAGGTAACCTAACCCCTTCATCCTTCTGCAGAGAAGCTAGAGCTGGGGGATGCATGGTATGACTAGAGTTCTTGTGATCTGGTCCCCAGGGGGGACACTGCTGGGCTGGAGGGAGGCTGAGGAAACTGCATGCTGCTGCTATGATGGCTCCTGGTGGGCTGATGGCTCCCGGAGGGTGTTGTGCAGAGGAGAAGCTCCCTGGTGTGTCTGGCAGATAGCCCTGACAATGGCAGACATTGCTCACTAATGTCCAGTGACACCTTGTTTCTGGTAAGGGAAGAGAATATGTTGGAGACCTGAATAGGGTTAGACGCATCACAGAGAAACCAGAGAAGTATTCATTTACAACATTAGGCATTTGGATACATGAGCCTACCAGCTCTTTCCCAACTCCTGTGAGGGATGGGTTAGCATCTCCGCCTGGAGGGCTTTGGTGAGTTGTCCAGTGGCCACAGGGAGAAAGTGGAACAACAGACATTGGGACCTGAGCCTGCTCTCAGCCACTGCCCTCCATCGCTGTTACCACTGTTACATTTGTTCTAGACCCTTCAATTGACGGTATACTTGATCTTACTGGAACTACGAAATGCCCCTTTGGGGCAGCATAGCCATGCTCATGTTCCTGTTTTACCACGGAAGAAACTGATGGTCAAAGAGAACTTGGGACTTGCCCTCAGCTACCCTGCTGGTCAATGGCAGCAGGGGACTCAAATGTCCCCATATTTGAAACTCAAATGTATTAATAGATATTAATGGGTCAAAATGTATCAGTGTTATTGCAGGTAGGGTGGTTTTCTTTAAATAATGTACAAAAAGAAAAATAAATATATCATTCCTTACAAAAGAATATATATACACATATATGTTCAGATTAAAGGAGAATAAACAACCATGTACCCTCCACCACCTTAAAAAATAGAACATCAGCCTGACCAGGTAGTGGTGCAGTGGATAGAGCATTGGACTAGGACACAGAGGACCCAGGTTCAAAACCACATGGTCGCCAGCTTGAGCACAGGCTCACCAGTTTGAGCGAGGGGTCGCTAGCTTGAGTGTGGGATCATAAACATGACTCCAAGGTCACTGGCTTGAGCAAGGGGTTACTTGCTCTGCTGGAGTCCCCCCCCCCCTCAAGGCACATAAGAGAAAGCAATCAATGAACAACCTAAGTGCCACACGAAGAATTGATGCTTCTCATCTCTCTACCTTTTTGTCTGCCTGTCCTTATCTGTCCCTCTCTCATCTCTCTGTCTGCTCTCTTTCACTAAAAAAAAAAAGAACATCATCGATACCTTTCAAAACTCTCCATAGTTATATTTCTGTGTTTTTTCCTGTAATTTTTTTAAAATTATTTTAAAGGAGAGGACAAGAGAGAGAGAAACATTGATTTGTTGTTCCACTTATATAATTATGCATTCAATGGTTGACTCTTGTATGTGTTCTGAGCTACTCGGCCAGGGCCTGTAATTTTATATTTAACGTTTCCTTGCGTTTCTTTTTTTTTTTTTTTTTTCATTTTTCTGAAGCTAGAAACGGGGAGAGACAGTCAGACAGACTCCCGCATGCGCCCGACCGGGATCCACCAGGCACGCCCACCAGGGGCGACGCTCTGCCCACCAGGGGGCGATGCTCTGCCCATCCTGGGCGTCGCCATGTTGCGACCAGAGCCACTCTAGCGCCTGAGGCAGAGGCCACAGAGCCATCCCCAGCGCCCGGGCCATCTTTGCTCCAATGGAGCCTTGGCTGCAGGAGGGGAAGAGAGAGACAGAGAGGAAAGCGCGGCGGAGGGGTGGAGAAGCAAATGGGCGCTTCTCCTGTGTGCCCTGGCCGGGAATCGAACCCAGGTCCTCCGCACGCTAGGCTGACGCTCTACCGCTGAGCCAACCGGCCAGGGCCTCCTTGCGTTTCTTTATGCGATTCCCACGTATATTTAGATCTCTAAACAGTTTGTTTCTTCGTGCATATTTCTGACCTTGGCACTCAGTGTTATGTTTGTGAGAATGCATGCAGCTCTGGCTTCCCTCGTCCTGCTTCTCTGCAGCCCCTCGTCGTGGGAATGTGCTGGTCCCATCCTTCTGCTGTTGACGGCCACTGGGTGGTTTCTCATTGCTTGCTATTAGTCAGTGCCACAGTGACCGTTCCTGCTGCCAGCTGCTGAGAGACACGTCTGAGAGTGTCTGTCATGCACACCTAGGAGTGAAATTACTGGGTCACGAGGTAGTCATATTACATATTTAACTTTGTGAGATAAAATCAAATTGTTTGCTAACAAGGTTCTTCCACTTTATACTCTCCTAGTGAGAGGTGACAATTCCTGTTGCTCTACACACCTACCAAATGATAAGACATGATCAGAATTAAAATGTTTACCTATCTTCTGGGTGAGAATGGGCTCATTTTTTTTAAAAAAAAATTTACATTTAAAAATTTTATTATTTGAAGTGTGATGAGAGAGAGGGAGTTGATTCTAGCGCTACAGTCTGAATCTCCGAAGGTAGCTGGCTTATGGGACGTTCCCCACCTTTGCGCAAGGGTGGGGGTGGACAGCAGGCAGGAGAAGAGGGAGGGAGCCTCCGAAAGGCAGAGTTACAGCCAACATTCCTGACGGACAGAGGCAATCCGTCCTGTCCTCCTTCCCAGATGTCACCCACCAGCCTCTCAGGACTTGGAGCCCACGCCTTTCACTGGAATGAGGTCATAGGAATGCCTGGAACCCAAGCAGTGACCGCACGGGTTTGTGGGGCGAGCACACCAGCCTTTGTGAGAAGTGACAGCGCCTCGCTTGCCCAGACTGTCTGGAAGGGAGAAAATTCCAAACAGTCCAACCCAACTTCACATTCTCCGTGTGAACCAAAGTGGGAGGAATCTTTAGCCAGAGGCTTTGGGGTGGGGCAGGGGGGTCATATTTTCACTTACCACCACGAGATCCCAGATCCCGAGCCAGCTCCACTCCTAGGGGCACATGTGCCTTAAGCCTTTTCTTCCTGAATTGAGGCAGTGTGGAGAAGAATGGGAATTTCCACCCACTTTTTCCACTTCCACCTGAGTGACCTTGGGCAGGTGACACCACCTTTCTAAGCACTGGTTGGCTCTTTGTTAGTAGAGGGCCATGTTGCCCACTCACAGGTCAAATACTCTTAGCTCCAGGGCAACTCAGTGCTTGGAACATATCAAAAAACCCATGAAAGAGAGTCTAATAATATTCTTCAAACTTTGGGAATGTTTTGGAGCAGGTGACTTACTATTGGTTTTCTTTTTTCTTTTTTTTAAGATTTTATTTATTTATTTTAAGAGGAATAGGGGGAGCAGGAAGCATCAACTCCCATATGTGCCTTGACCAGGCAAGCCCAGGATTTCAAATCGGCAACCTCAGCATTCCAGGTCGACGCTTTATCCACTGCGCCACCACAGGTCAGGCACGATTGATTTTCTTAATTGAGGCTGTTTTAAGCAGATACTTTGAAGCATCCACAATTTTGGGGAGTGGGAGAGAAACTACCGCATTACAGATTTAGCTTCTTAACGTTTGAGCAGCTATCGACATCTGATATGCAAAAGTTACAGTTTAATCCCCGGTCAGGGCACATACAGGAACAGATTCATGTTTCTGTCTCTCACTGTTTCTTTCCCCTCTCTCCAAAATCAATCAATAAAATCAATCAATCAACAGACATAGCCTTCCCCCACAAAGCCCTGAGCCGAGCTATGGGAAGGGGAATAGGATGATAATGATTCCTGACACCTCTCAGTGTCTACTGGGTTTCAAAGGCCGGCCTTGCCTGGAGCCTCAGAAACTCCGCTGCAGCCCTGGGAGGCAGGCAGGGTGGCCACTGTTTGGGGGAAGAAATCTGAGACTCAGAAAGGGTCTGGGACTTGCCTGGTCATACGGGTAGACTGTGATAGAACAAGGATTGGAGCCCAGGGTTCCAATAGTGAAAGAAATCTGAGACTCAGAAAGGGTCTGGGACTTGCCTGGTCATATGGGTAGACTGTGATAGAACAGGGATTGGAGCCCAAGTTGCCCCTGTGGTCCAAGCCAAACGCTCCCCCTTGCCTCGCTGTCTCCTAGCTGTGCCCCAGCCACCCCTTGGGCCTTATCTCTTACCCTGCCTCTGGTCTCTGCACTCCAGTCAGCTGGTCTCTTTGCCATTCTCTGACTATGCTTTGCTCTTTCTGACCTCTGGGCTTTTTGCTGTTGCCTTTCCATCCGCCAGGAATGCCATCCCTCTCAACTTGCACTATGGGAACCCTTGTCCTTAACGGAGCCAGCCAGTGGAACAACATGCAGCCCTTAAGAATGATGTTGCGGGGTGACTGATAGAATAGTGTTCAAAATGTATTAAGTTGAAAAATATACAAACTACAAAACAAGTGCATAAATACTTATAATGATCACATTTTTAAGTGTATATACACATATTTGACCTTGCCAGCTCCACGCCAGGGTCCAACATGTCTTCTCTGGGCTGTGAATGCTCTCAGGGCATAACCTGTTTGCTAAGCTGACCCGGAAGAAATGAATTACAGTGATTCCTGGGGGAGCTGTAGCATTCCACACAGGGCAGGGAGAGACACAGGGAGGGTGTGGATGGGGCAAAGGGGTCTTGGTTTCCCTCTTACCAACCCCATACACCCAAGGGCGGCCTGCCAGGCCCCACAAATTTCCGCTGGGGTCCTGCCAGAGACAGGCCTACATTGGCTGCCCTCTGTTTGCCTCGCTCTGATCAGTAATATCAAGGTCCCCATGCCCCAAGAGTCCCTAGGCTTGCCCACGTCTCAAATACTGCAACCCAGATTCAAGGCCAGAGGGGCAAAGAAAATGAGTCCTCGGATTTTCTTGTGACTAAGTTTCCATTTTCCATTTGGAAAGCCAAATGTATTTTCTAAATTTGAACTTTCACATTTAGGGTGAGGGGAAGGGTGTTAAAGAGTCAAGCATGCTCACTCTAGGAAATTTAGAAATTTCATATGAATAGAAGAAAAGTCACTTCCTCCACCAATTTCTAGAGAAATGCATCATAACAATTTGGTATTTTTCCTGGTCTTTTTTTTTTCTTTTCCTCTGTGCACAGTTATTTTGTTTAGTTTCCATTGAGTAAATAGATGGATTTCTGATTCACAGTTTACAGAGTTGATTCCATGTGTTTGTTACAAGCCTATGATGTCTCCAACAGTATGATACTTTGCCCTTTCTGGGAATTGTGGGGGTGGGGTGTACCACCCTCCCCTGTATTCTGACACTTTCAGGAATGCCAGTTTTCCTGAACCACTGCCAGCACTAAGCAGTACACTTTTAATCTTTTTTTAATTATTATTATTCATTTTTAGAGGGAGAGGAAAGAGAGAGAGAAAGAGGTGAAGAGGAGCAGGAAGCATCAACTCTCATATGTGCCTTGACCAGGCAAGCCCACGGTTTTGAACCGGCGACCTCAGCATTTCCAGGTCAACACTTTATCTGCTGTGCCAACACAGGTCAGGCAGTATCCTTTTAATCTTATAGTTAACCCCAGGTGTCCAAATTGCCCTTCTAGAACCTAACTCTTGACTCTTTTTTTTTCTTTTTAAAACCCTAGAGCTTAACCCTGGCCGGTTGGCTCAGTGGTAGAGCATCGGTTTGGAGTGCAGGAGTCCCGGGTTTGATGCCCAGCCAGGGCACACAGGAGAAGCGCCCATCTGCTTCTCCACCCCTCCCCCTCTCCTTCCTCTCTGTCTCTCTCTTCCCTTCCTGCAGCCGAGGCTCCATTGGAGCAAAGTTGGCCCAGGCGCTGAGGATGGCTCTATGGCCTCTGCCTCAGGCGCTAGAATGGCTCTGGTTGTAACAGAGCAACGCCCCAGATGGGCAGAGCATCGCCCCCTGGTGGGCATGCCAGGTGGATCCCGGTCGGGCGCATGCGGGAGTCTGTCTGACTGCCTCCCCGTTTCCAACTTCAGAAAACAAAACAAAACAAAACAAAAAAAACCTAGAGCTCAGAACACGTGCCCTTCTCAATGAACTCACAGTGATCTGTTTGTTTTGCCTTCTCCCAGCTCACGCATTCCTCGAGTCTTGCTAACTGGAATGTTTTGTCTGTTCAGGCTCAAAACGGTCAGTGGGACAGGAACCAAAGTTAAGGACCTCATGATGTGTCGAGATGAACCGGGGAAAACAGTGAGCAGTTGACTGAACTTCCTCTCTGAGTCAGCTGGTATTTCTTTTTGTCTCCAGTTTTTAAAGCTCCCCAAAGGCAACCTGAAACCCCTAATTGTCTCAGAATAGGATAGGGAAAATTCTTATAAAACACATCTATCTCACAAGCTTTGGAAGGAGCCAGAATGCCAAAGGCAAGAATCCCAGAGCATTGCCTACACCGGTGAGAGGACCTGATAAATGTTGAACAAATTCAGCATGTGTCCAGTGGGCTTGACCATTTGCTGGGCCACATTCCAGAACAGTGAGACAGCCTGAGATTCATCTGGCTTAGGAAAGACTTGTAACTACCAGCTGGTGGTCACCTCCATGTTCTTTAAATAGTCAAGTCTTGAGGTCTTTGCACTGTGGTCCGTTCCAATGAATGTCCCCAACAGTGCAAAACAGGATGACCTTGTTCTGTAGGCAAGACAACTGTGAAAGAAGCAGCTGTGTGTGTCGACATCTATGGGAAGAGAGAGCCACCTAGAATGTTCCCGCCAAACCAGTCAGCGGAAGGCCTTCTCCAGGAGGCTTCCAACAAATCTCTAAATGGTACGGAAACTCCAGAAACTTGGGATCCAGGGATCCTCCAGGCCCTCAAGATTTCTCTTGCTATAGTCCTTTCCGTTATCACACTGGCCACAGTCCTTTCCAACGCCTTCGTGCTAACCACCATCTTCGTCACCAGGAAGCTCCACACCCCCGCCAACTATCTCATTGGCTCCCTGGCCATGACTGACCTCTTAGTTTCCATCTTGGTCATGCCCATCAGCATCGTGTATACCATCACCCACACCTGGAGCTTTGGCCAAATCCTGTGTGACATCTGGCTGTCTTCTGACATCACGTGCTGCACGGCCTCCATCCTGCATCTCTGCGCTATTGCTCTGGACAGGTATTGGGCCATCACGGACGCCCTGGAGTACAGTAAACGCCGGACAGCAGGCCACGCAGCGGCCATGATCGCCACTGTCTGGGCCATCTCCATCTGCATCTCCATACCACCACTCTTCTGGCGGCAGGCCAAAGCTCACGAAGAGATGTCAGACTGCGTGGTGAACACTTCTCAGATCTCCTACACCATCTACTCCACGTGTGGGGCCTTCTACATCCCGTCTGTGTTGCTCATCATCCTCTATGGCCGGATCTACGTGGCCGCCCGGAACCGCATCTTGCACCCACCATCCCTCTATGGGAAGCGCTTCACCACAGCCCAGCTCATCACAGGCTCTGCGGGGTCTTCACTCTGCTCCCTCAATCCCAACCTGCACGAGACTCACGCTCACTTGGCCGGCTCTGCTCTCTTCTTCAACCACGTGAAAGTCAAGCTTGCTGATAGTGTTCTGGAACGCAAAAGGATTTCCGCTGCTAGGGAGAGGAAAGCCACTAAGACCCTGGGGATCATTCTGGGGGCCTTTATCATCTGCTGGTTGCCCTTCTTTGTTGTATCTCTGGTTCTCCCCATCTGCCGGGACTCGTGCTGGATCCACCCAGCCCTTTTTGACTTTTTCACCTGGATGGGCTATTTAAACTCCCTCATCAATCCAATAATCTATACTGTGTTTAATGAAGAGTTTCGGCAAGCATTTCAGAGAGTTGTCCGTTTCCGGAAGTCGTAATTTAGTGGTGACTCCTTATCTTTCATGTCCTGTAACCCAATTGAAATTTTATTTTTCCTGAGATATTTTGGGTTTGGGTTTAATCAATAGAATTGTTCAGTGTTGTTATTTGTTTTGTTTTGTTTTTCTGGTTGCCTTCTTGACTTTTTTTGTAAATTATTTTATTTATTAATTTTTTAGAGAGGAGAGAGAGACAGAGAGGGAGAGAGAGGAGAGAGAGACAGAGAGAGAGAGAAGGGGGAAGGAGCTGGAAGCATCAACTCCCATATGTGCCTTGACCAGGCAAGCCCAGGGTTTTGAACCAGCGACCTCAGCATTTCCAGGTCGACACTTTATCCACTGCGCCACCACAGGTCAGGCCTTCTTGACTTTTGAGCCACCGAAAGCTGGAAAGTTGTGTAAAAGGGGACAAAGACAGAAGATTTCACTTAGCTTAATATTCTCAGGTTTCACTGGTGTTGGAAGAAACATGGCCCACAAAGCTCCCTATTGATGCAATTTAGGTGGAAAACTGACTCTGTGGGGAAGACCCAGGCTCAAATGAGGGGCTTTCTGGTCTACCTAAGTTTTGTATGGAACTCACAGGAGGGTAGATGAAATAGTAGATTAATGATTTGAGTTGAAAGAGAATTTGGAGTCAGGATGGAGGATTCTTCACTCTCTGTAGCACTTTTTTTTTTTTTTGACAGAGAGAGAGAGGGATAGATAGGGACAGCAGAGAGGAAGAGAGAGAGATGAGAAGCATCAATTCTTCATTGCAGCATTTTAGTTGTTCATTGATTGCTTTCTCATATGTGCCTTGCTTGACCAGGGGGCTACAGCAGACCGAGTAACCCCTTGCTCAATCTGGTGAGCCTTGCTCAAACCAGATGAGCCCGTGCTCAAACTGGTGACCTCGAGGTTTCAAACCTGGGTCCTCCATGTCCCAGTCTGACGCTCTGTCCACTGTGCCTGGTCAGGCTCTGTAGCACCTTGACTGGAAATTAACATCCAGGGATTTCTTCCTCTGACTCCTCCTTATATTGAATCTCTCCCAAGTTGTTAATTTGAGGTGACAATACAGAGTGACAGAGAGATTCTGAAGCTGGGGTCGGGGAGTGGAATGGTTGGAACCAGATCAATTACCCCATTCCCTTCCTTCTTCTCCAGTATCTCTGCACCCTCTTAATGTTCTGAAGACAAAACCTATAATCACCCCAACTGAAGTAGATTGACAAGCTTTAGACCCACCGAGCTTTGAGTGGAACACCATTCTGATTTTTTTTCCATGAATTTTTACATCCCATTCTCATTAGAGATCTTAAGATGTTGAGTCTTGTCAAATAAAAAGCATGAGACATTATGATCAGTGAAGTCTTTGAGTAATTTCCCCTTTTATCCCTGGATGTAGAAAACTTAATTCAGTTTTGTCTCCAGCATTTATTGAGCACCTACTATATGCCAGGCCCTGTGCCAGAGTCCTGGCATTTGTTGTCTCATTGAAACCACATAACAATGAAAGTCACTATAATGTGATAATTAGACTTAAGGACCCGATGCCTCAGTTCAAATTCAAGTACTCCCAATTTCTAGCTGGGTAACCTTGGACAAGTTTCTTTTCTTTTTTTTTTCTTTTTCCTGAAGCTGGAAACAGGGAGAGACAGTCAGACAGACTCCCGCATGTGCCCAACCGGGATCCACCCAGCACGCCCACCATGGGGCAACGCTCTGCCCACCAGGGGGCGATGCTCTGCCCATCCTGGGGGTTGCCATGTTGCGACCAGAGCCACTCTAGCACCTGAGGCAGAGGCCACAGAGCCATCCCCAGCGCCCGGGCCATCTTTGTTCCAATGGAGCCTTGGCTGCGGGAGGGGAAGAGAGAGACAGAGAGGAAGGCGCGGCGGAGGGGTGGAGAAGCAAATGGGCGCTTCTCCTATGTGCCCTGGCCGGGAATCAAACCCGGGCCCTCCGCACACTAGGCCGACGCTCTACTGCTGAGCCAACCGGCCAGGGCCTGGACAAGTTTCTTAATCCCTCTCTGCCTCACTTCCTTCAACTGTACAGAGCCCAGGAGGCTTGAAATGTTCAGGAGAGCCTGGAATATTGGGACATCAGGAAGGAATGGAAAAAGACAGATGCCAAGATTAGGGGGACCACCCAGAAAAGTCTTGTGCTGACCTTGAAGTTTCTGCAGGAACTCCACAATGTGGTCCCTGGACCATCTGCATTACAATTTCCCAGGGAGTTTGTTAATATTGGGTTTCTAGTCCCCAACTCAGACCCACTAAATCAGAATCACTGTCAACAAGGCCCAGGAATCTGCATTTTAAATAAGCCTTGCTCCTCTGTCCTGTATTAGATGATTTCTCTGCCTCTAAGGTTTGGGAAGCACTGTGTTAGTGTCTTGGTCCCCCTATAAGGCCCCTTCCTGAATCCAAAGACACTTCTCAGCACCTCATTGCTCTCCTCTGCACCAGGTGTGCTCTTTCTGACCTTGCCCAGCTCCCTCTCGCTTTGGGCCATCCTCCTGTTCTGGGAAAGATCAGTAATTCAGAGTCTGGACAGGGAACTGTGTTCAATATGTCTCAGCCATTAAAGGCATAGGGCTTGAAGTCAAACATCTGGAATTAGATCCCATTTCTGCAATTTATCAGCTGAGGCAAGCCACCTAACCTCTCTGTGCTTCAGTTTCTTCATCTATTAAGTGGGATTGTCCCTAACTAAGCCATGACATTTTTCTGAGGATTAAATGAGGGCATGATCAAAAAATGCTTCACATAGTGCCTGGCACATAAGTTTTCAGTAAAATGCCATCTGTTACTATTCGAGATCTTTGAGCCAGTTACAAAGAAGCTCAAATGCCCCCTCCTCAGAGGCCTTCCCTGACTAAGGCAAAGGTTGGTAAGCCTTTTCAAAGCAGCTTAATTGAGCGATTGTAGAATTCATATGCCATACAATTTACCCATTTAAAGTGTACAATTCAATTCCTGTTAGTACAGTCACAGAGTTATGCTACTCACCACAATCAGTTCTCATCACTCCAAGAAACCCTGCACCCTGTAGCCCTCATTCCTCAGCATCCCTAGCTCTAGGCAATCAATCTATTTTCTCTATGAATTTGCCTATTCTCGATATTTCTTGCAAATGGCATCCTACAATATGTGGTCCTTTGTGGTTGGCTTCTTTCATTTAGCATGTGTCCACAGTTCATCCATATTGTAGTCTATATCACTATTCTATATTTCTTTTATTGCCAGATAATATTCTGTTGTATGGCTATACCACATTTTCTTTATTCATTCATCTGTTGATGGACATTTGGGTTATTTCCACTCTTTGGCTATTATGAATAATGCTGCTATGAACATTCTTGTGCAAGTTTTTGTGTGAACATATGTTTTCATTTCTCTTGGGTACATACTTAGGGATGGAATTGCTGGGTCATATGGTAATCTATGTTTACTCTTTTGAGGGACTGCCAGACTGTTTCCACAGTGACTGTACCATTTTCCGTTTCCACTTCAATTTGTCCACATCCTCACCAGGAGTCGTTATTGTCTTTTTGATTATAGCCGTTCTAGTGGGTATGAAATAGTATCTCATTGTGACAGAAAACTTTTGTTTAAAGCCAGATAGTAAATATTTTCAGCTTTGCGGGTCATAACATCTCTGTTGTAACTACTCAATTCTGCCATTGTAGCGTGAAAGCAGCCATAGACAAATGTAAATAAATGAGCTTGGCTGTATTCCGATAAAATTTTATTTACAAAATGGATTGCAGCTTGCAGGCTGTAATTTACAGACCTCAGATCTAGAAGAGCACCCCTCCCCCCATCCACCTAGCCATTCTCTATCCCCTTCTCTGGCTTTATTTTTATTTTTACTAATTTCATAAGAAGGGAGAGAAAGAAAGGGAAACATTGATTTGTTCCACTTATTTATAGATTCATTGGTTGACTTGTATGTGCCCTTGGTGTATCGGGACGATACCCAGCTAGGGTATTTTTTATTATACTTATTACCGATGATATATATATGTGTGTTAGTTCTTCCTTATTGGCTGTCTGCAACCTCTAGGTGTCAGCTTCATGAAGGTGGGGATCTTATTTGTCAAGTTCACCATTTGCTCACCAACACACCACAGTGCCTGGCACATAGTAGATGCTCAATAAATATTTGTTTGAGTGACTGGCTGACTGAATAACTGGATGAATGAATGAATGAATGAATGAGTGAATGGAACATGATTTCCAGGTTTACAAACGACTTCTTCTTAATGTCTTTGTCTTTAAAGTTTTAAGATAAAGTGACAGGCTCTGGGGCTGGAGCCAAACAAATCATGAGATTTGATGTCAGGTATGCCCTAAGTCAGACTCAAGGCAGTACTGTCCTGAGTGCAGCTGAGGCAAGAAGAGAGTGAGGAGACTGTGTGGCCCCAGTGCTCCCAAGGAGCTGTGACTGGGACTGACTCCTTAGTGTGCATTCAGCTGCTCTGTCCTTTTGCTCATATTACCCCTCCTCCCCAGTCTCTACACAGTGACAAAGAATAAGGGAACTTTGGAGAAGAAGTAGCTGTTTTCTGGCCTTCCTTATTATGACTTGAAAGCTCCCATTTGCATTCTGTGCTTGAAGAACTGTGCACTAATTAAACCACATGAAAGTCAAATTAAAAATAAAATTTAAAAACATATATTTTAGTAGCCCTGGCTGGTTGGCTCAGTGGCAGAGCATTGGCCTGGCGTGTGGAAGTTCCGGATTTGATTCCCAGTCAGGGCACACAGGAGAAGTGACCATCTGCTTCTCCACCTCTCCCTTTTCTCTCTCTCTCTCCCACAGCCATGGCTTGATTGGCTTGAGCAAGCTGGTCTTGGGCGCTGAGGATGGCTCCTTGGTCTCGCCTCAGGCACTAAAAAGTGGCTCTGGTTGCAACAAAGCAATGCCCCAGGTAGACAGAACATCACCCCCTAGTGGGCTTGCTGGGTGGATACCGGTTGGGGCGCATGCGGGAGTCTGTCTCTCTGCCTCCCCTCCTCTCAGTAAAATAAAATTAAAAAAAAAATTATTGATTGATTTGGAGAGAGAGGGGGAGGGGGGAGAGAAAGGATGGAAAGATCAGAAAGCATCAACTAGTAGTTGCTTCTCATATGTGCCTTGACCAGGCAGGGATTTGAACTGGTGACCTCAGCATTCCAGGTTGACGCTTTATCCACTGTGCAACTACAGGTCAGGCACAATAAACTTGTTTTTTTAAAAATCAAAAATAAATAAACTTGTTTTCCTAGATCACAGAATAAGGCTGTATTTGGCACCATTCTCCATCCCTCACCCTCTTCCTACATCCTGCCACGCTCCTAATTCTTTCATACTTAGTCACAAACATACATACAACGTGATGACAACGATTTGAGGGCACAGGGAGCTGAGTTTTGTCGAGGACAGGATTCTGATTTCTTATATATGCAAATATGGCAGATGCTTCAGAGTGCCCACCTAGCAGTCATCCAGCTTCTTCGCTCACAGAGCCCAAGATGAGCTGAAATGGCCACCTGACCAGCCTCCCGGGAAGTGAATTCTGATTGGTTTAAACCAGTTGGGATATTTCTATTCCCTTTACTAGGGATTGGTCAAGGGATAGACATGTGACCTAGTTCTGGACAATGGGATGTAAATAAGGAGACCATCAGCTCAAATTTGCCAGGGACTGAGGAAGTTCCCAGCACCTGTGAATTTCTGTACTAACCAGAAAGGTACCAGGCAAATGAGGACAAGTTGGTCATGAAGATGTAAGGGGAAGTTGACAGGGGGCTTTGGGAAAAGAATTCTTATGGGAAAAGAGAGAGATACAAGGAAATAAAAGTTTTTCCTACTTGGAAGCAGCCCTGTGAGGATGGGAAGGGAGGGAGGGCAGCTCTCCTGTGATCCTGCAGGAAAACACTGTGTGAGGCACTGGAGCATCCCTGGGACCGCCTCTCAAATTTCTTGGTAAGTGAGCAGCAGCCATTCTTACGGTTTAAGTGCTGTTAGCTGGATTTTCCTGTTACTTGCCGCTGAGCACATCTCTCTCTTGCTACCTTGCCCTCCCATAGATTGGATGGTGACAGGGCTGGGCAGTATGAGGCACTTTCAGATTGGCAGAGGCTTGGGGCTTTGGGTGGGGACCGGGGTAAGGCCAAATGATGTTTTAGTGTGATAAACAGCTTATGCTCATTGGCTGCTTCGAGAAGCCACCCAAGGATTTCCAAGGCTGCACGTGCACTCCCTGAGGTCTGCAGGTTCATTTGGCAGTAGAAGAAATGGAGGCTCAGAGAGGGTGACTCATCTAAGGTGACATACGAACTATAGTCACGCGTCACTTAACGATGGGGATATGTTCTGAGAAGTGTATCATTGGGCAATTTTGTTGTGCAAACACAACCCTAGATGGAATAGCATACTACACACCCAGGCCACATATATAATCGTATGGGACCATCATCATATATGTGTGGACCATCGTTGACTGAAAGGCAGTGACACAGCCCATGGCTATAGTTTGAATCTAGGTCTGTCCCATCCAAAGTGCACACTCTTTCTCTTCACAGCAATGTCTTGGTTACATCACGAGGAAGGATGTACCTCCTGGAACATTCTTGGTGACAGGGAGATCAGTGCCTATGAGACACCGGTCCACCTTTAGTCAGCACTGACTGTTCTTCTCACTGGGCCCAAATCTGATTTCCAGTAACTTCCACCTGCCCATCCTGAAACCCGGAGGCCAGGGCTGTGCCTCCTCAGGCTGAGCAACCTCATGCCCTGTCAGCCATTCTTCTCTTAACATAACTCAAGAAGGAATTGGCCCATATTGTATTTGAGGTCAAACGCAAAGCACTAAATCTTACATGTACACCTAGTGCTTTTAAGCTGGCCACATGTTCTTGTCTCCTGGCCCCAGATTCTATAACTACATGATTGAACTGAAGAGGAGAACTTTTCATTGATCTACTGTATATTACATTTCTTCATCTTCTTTTTTGTTTTGTTTTTTTTAATTTATTATATTTAGAAAGAGATCTTAACTGAGGAGTTCAAGTTGAGCCAGTGACCCCTTGCTCAAGCCAGTGACCTTGGGCATCAAGCCAGCGACCTGTAGGCTCAAGCCAACAACTTTGGGAGCATGTCAATGATCCCACACTCAAGCTGGCTAGCCTTCACTCATGCCGATGAGCCCAGCTCTAGTGGGTGACCTCGGGGTTTCAAACTGAGGCCCTTGGCATCCCAGGCCAACACTCTGTCCACTCTGCCACCACTGGTCAGGCTACATTTCTTTTTTTTCTTTCTTTTTTTTTTGTATTTTTCTGAAGCTGGAAACGGGGAGAGACAGTCAGACAGACTCCCGCATGCGCCCGACTGGGATCCACCCGGCACGCCCACCAGGGGCGACGCTCTGCCCACCAGGGGGCGATGCTCTGCCCCTCCGGGACGTCGCTCTGCCTCGACCAGAGCCACTCTAGCGCCTGGGGCAGAGGCCAAGGAGCCATCCCCAGCGCCGGGGCCATCTTTGCTCCAATGGAGCCTTGGCTGCGGGAAGGGAAGAGAGAGACAGAGAGGAAGGGGGGGGTGGAGAAGCAAATGGGTGCCTCTCCCATGTGCCCTGGCCGGGAATCAAACCCGGGTCCCCCGCACGCCAGGCCGACGCTCTACCGCTGAGCCAACCGGCCAGGGCCGCTACATTTCTTCTTAATCCGTCTTTGAATACTGATTCTGGCAGACTCTACATGCACTATCCCTCCCAGCTTTGTGAGATCCTCATAGTAAATGAGTCCCAGTCATTAAAGAACTGTTGCATCCTTTGTGACAGCACCAGAGCCCTTGGATGACCTTCTCCAAGCTAGCATTACCGAACATGATAAAGATGCCTGGTCTGGCAGAGGTCATGGTAGTAACCCCCAACCCCACCCTGTTCTCTAGAGAAACAGAACCAATAGAATGTACATCTGTAGAGAAAGAGATCAAAGAATTGGTTCACACAATTGTGGAGGCTTGGTGTGTCCAAAATGCAATGCAGAAGCAGACAAGCTGGAGATTCAGATTATACTTTGAGTCCAAAGGCAGTCTGCTGTAGAACCAGGAAGAGCCAATATTGCTGGTGATCTCCAAAGGCCATCCTCTGGAAAATGCCCTCTTGTTAGGGGAGTTCACCCTTTTGTTCTATTCAGGCCTTCAACTGATTGAATGAGGCCCACCTACCTTCTGCAGGACAATCTGCTTTACTTAGCGTCCACTGACTTAAGTGTACATCTCAGTCACAGAAACATCTAGAATAATGTTTGACCAAATGTCTGGGCGCAGTGGCCCAGCCAAGTTGACACATAAAATTAACCATCACCCCCCTCTTGCTTTTACAGCCAGGTCCCTTCCAACATATGGTACTCTGACCTCTGATCTCTCATCAGACTCTGAACCCCGCAGAGGCTCCCATTGATCTTCATACTCTTAGCGCTTGGCGCTCAGCCAGAGTTCAATTACTAGCAGTAATAGCTAGCATTTACTGAGCTCTTACTGTGTGCCCAGGTACTGCCCTAAGCATTTTATGAGCATTAACTCATTCAACCCACATAAAGTTGGTCCTTTTATTATCCTCCAGATAAAGAACCGAAAGTCCCAAGAAATTACATTCTTTGCCTAATGTCACACTGCTACTCTGTGGTGGAGCCAGAATTCAAGCCATACAGTTATACCCCAAAATCCACACTGTTAACCCCAATGGATGTGATCAGGGCCGAGATGGCATGTGGCCAAGAGGGGCAACGTAAGATAGTGGGAAAGCACAGGTTTGGGAATCAGACAGACTGAGCTGCCTCTCCCATCTCTTTCATTTACTTGTTTAATATCTCTGTGCCTCAGTTTGGTCTCCTGTATGATGTGGATAACAAGAATGTCAGCCTTGCGGGGTGGGCGGGGCCTGTCATCGTAGCCTTCAGAACCAGCGAAGATTATTGAATGAGATCAGGCCACAGTTTACTCATGAAAAAGTTTTGTTGACCCCCTACTACATTCCAGGTGCTTCACAAACATTTTTTTTTTTTTTTTGTATTTTTCTGAAGCTGGAAACGGGGAGAGACAGTCAGACAGACTCCCGCATGCGCCCGACCGAGATCCACCCGGCACGCCCACCAGGGGGCGACGCTCTGCCCACCAGGGGACGATGCTCTGCCCCTCCGGGGCATCGCTCTGTTGCAACCAGAGCCACTCTAGCGCCTGGGGCAGGGGCCAAGGAGCCATCCCCAGCGCCGGGGCCATCTTTGCTCCAATGGAGCCTTGGCTGCGGGAGGGGAAGAGAGAGACAGAGAGGAAGGAGAGGGGGAGGGGTGGAGAAGCAGATGGGCGCTTCTCCTGTGTGCCCTGGCTGGGAATCGAACCCGGGACTTCTGCACGCCAGACCGATGCTCTACCACTGAGCCAACCGGCCAGGGCCAACACAAACATTTTTTAACTTAATCTTCACATCAACCCTGAGGGAAGTCCGTGTCTTTATCCCCCTTTTACAAATGAGGAAACGGAGCTTGGGTCACTAATGAGTCACATAACTGGGCTGGGATTTGTCCCATTGTCCCCTGTATATTGCAAAACCAGTGCTTTTCCCCAGGAATGACAAACTGAAGGGACTGTAGTGACCATTCATAAGTGAGTGAGCAGTCTGGGTGTGATACAGTAGGGCGATGTGGGACTCTGGTGACTGGCGCTCACATGCCCTATCTAGAGGTGGCAGCCACTGCTCATCTCCAACTGATTTGTGCCATGCAGAAATGTGCCAGCTCTGCTGATTTTTAAGAGAGTAAGGAATCTGGATTTTTTAAAATTTTTTATTATTTTAGAAAGAAACATCAATGTATTGTTCCACTTATTGGTTGGTTTCTGTATGTGCCCTGACCAGGGATCTAACCCACAGGAATCTAGATTTTCTATGCACTCTCCTTATTTTTAAATATTGACAGCTAATTTAAAAACAAAATAGACAAAACCACTGAGCAACTATGCCAACCACAAAAGAAGCCTGCCAACCAAATTTGGCTCCTGAGCTACCAGTTGGCAACCTCTGATCCTCCCTGTGCTGTTGGCTAATTTCTGTACCCTATGTGGCGGTTGGATCCCTCATGGAGCTCACAGTTTATCTGGAGACCAAAGAGCATGGGCAGATTAGAAAGCCAGACACTCTCTTCCACTGTGCCTGTCCTATGGTCCACCTTGGGCCCTGCTACCTTAGCTTCCTCTGGTGCCATTCCAGACACCTTCCTGTCACAAGAAGGGCTGGCTTGTCCGGGAGGGGAAGGCACAGTGCCCTGTTTTCACTGCCACAGGAGAGGACCAGAGGATGATGTGGAACTTACCTGCTTCGCTATGGCCCCCTACTCCCAAGGGCAAGAACAGGGATTTCAGACCCGAGACCCGGAGGCCATTCAGTGGGGAGGGAACGTACAAGGTCATCTAGGACTATCCCATCAGATCACTAACATCGGAGCAGCAGCTCACAGCTCACACATTTCTACTGTTTTACTTCTTTTTTTAAAAATTTATTTTATTCATTTTAGAGGGGAGAGAGAAAATGGGGGGAGGAGCAGGAAGCATCAACTTCCATTTGTGCCTTGACCGGGCAAGCCTAAGGTTTCGAACCAGTGACCTCAGCATTCCAGGTCAACACTTTGTCCACTGTACCACCACAGGTCAGGCGATTGCTTTACTTCTTGATTCACCCAAAGATCCAGTGAAGTGGGAACTACTGTACCATTATCACCATTTTGCAGATGGAGAGACTAAGACTCAGAATGGTTAAGTAATTTGCCAAAAAAATCACAGCAAATAAATACCTAGCTAGGCATTGTGACCCAAGAGCCAGTAGTGCCCACACCACCATCCTAAGTTACAGTCCTAACAGTTACTTGACTCCTTGGCATTAGCACCAAGTACTCTCAAGCCTCTCTGCTCATGTATCCAGTGACAGGGTGCTTACTACCTTTCTATCTTTTAAAAACATTTTTTCAGCCCTGGCCGGTTGGCTCAGTGGTAGAGTGTCGGCCTGGCGTGCGGAAGTCCGGGGTTCAATTCCCAGCCGGGGCACACAGGAGAAGCACCCATCTGCTTCTCCACCCCTCCCCCTCTCCTTCCTCTCTGTCTCTTTCTTCCCCTCCCGCAGCCGAGGCTCCATTGGAGCAAAGATGGCCCGGGCGCTGGGGATGGCTCCATGGCCTCTGCCTCAGGCGCTAGAGTGGCTCTGGTCACAACAGAGCAACACCCCAGATGAGCAGAGCATCGCCCCCTGGTGGGCGTGCGAGGTGGATCCCGGCCGGGCGCATGCGGGAGTCTATCTGACTGCCTCCCCATTTCCAGCTTCGGAAAATAAAGAAAAAATAAAACCAAAACATTTTTTCCATTGATTTGAGAGAGAGAAAGAGGGAGAGAAGCATCAACTCATTGTTTCATTTAGTCGTACACTCATTGGTTGCTTCTGGTATGTGCCCTGACCAGGGATCAAACCTGTGACCTCAGCACACTGGGACTATGCTCTATCCACTGTGCCACCTGACCAAGGCCTACGTTTCTAAATTTTTTAATCATAGCTACACTCACCACCACTAACCAGGCACTAGGCTTTGCATTAAGCATTTTAAAAAATGCTCTATATCAGCCCTGGCCGGTTGGCTCTGCAGTAGAGCTTTGGCCCAGCATGTGGAAGTCCTGGGTTTGATTCCTGGCCAGGGCACATAGGAGAAGTGCCTATCTGCTTCTCCAAGAAAAAAAATTAAAAAAATAAATAAATAAAAATAAAATAAAATAAAAATGCTCTATATCATTCCACCATTACAGCAGTCCTTAGTGCCCTATATTATACCCATTTTATACTTGAAAAAACCAAAGTGATGAAAGAACTTGTCCCAGGTTACAAAATTAGTTAGAGACAGACTGAGATTCAAATGCAAGTCTGTTTGTCTAACTCAGACTGGAAGCTTGTTTTGGTTTTGGTTTCTGTCCTCCTGAAGTAGCAGCCCTAATTCCTAGTCCTCCCATCTCTCTTCCTCAGATGCCCTCCTCAGAAGGCAAACACATTACCTTTCGAGTGTTTTTTAAAACAGAGTCAATATTTTGGTTCCTTCAACTGTTGCCCATAAAATGTGTTTTTGTGGGACCCCTACCCTGCCTCAGCCATAATTTTGTTCATCTTCCTATGAATGAGTCACACTTTATTCACATTCCTTTCACAGTTCTGATCCCAAATATAACAGAAACTTGGACAGACATGGTAATATATCACCTCCTTCATTGTGTATATAGTGCTTCTATTAATGCAGCCCCAAACTCAACAAAGCATCTTCTATGTACGAAGCACTGCCCTCAAATACTTGGGATAGAAAGTGAACATGCCAAGCCTGGCTGGGTAGCTCGGTTTGTTAGAGTATCATTTCCATATGCAAAGGTGGCAGGTTCAATCACTGGTCTGGGCACATACAGGAACAGATCAATATTTCTGTTTCTCTATTCCTTCCTCTCTTCCTCTAAAATAAACTAAAAAAAGAAAAAGTGAACAAGCCAACAACTTCCCTGCCCTCCTAGAATTTACATTCTGCCCACTGAGATAAGGTCACATGTCACTTAGTGAACATTTGCTAAAGATCCTAGAACATCAGTGTTGATGTCCATTTAAAAAAAATACCTGTCATGATAGCACATTCATTATTTTTTTAAATTTATTTTATTGATTTTAAAGAGGAAGCGGGAAAGAAAGAGAGAAACATTGATCTGTTCCAATAAGTGCCCTGACCAGGGATCGAACCTGCACCCTTGCTGTACAGAGACCATGGTCTTCCACCAAATTATCCGTCCAGGGCAGTGATGCCCATTTTTATAGATGAGGAAGCTGAGCCCAGAGAGGTGCAGTGATAAAGCCAAGATTTCAGTGACATAGAATCAACTTCTGCCTTTCTCAGAACCTCAGGTGTAGGTGAGCCCTGGGGCCTTACAAAGGGATGTAGACTGAGATGAAAATGCCACCTTTGAGAATTCCGCTAAACAAATTTACCCCTAGGCCTCCTTCCTCGGAGCTGTCGTCAGAAATCCCGATACATTCCATTCATGACCGCCAGGTGGCGCAGGAGCATGAATGACAAGCGCAGAAATCAAAGATGGGTGGGCACCTTCTTGTGGAGCAATTTTCCATAGCGAGTGAAAATGATGAGGTGGGCAGCCTGTGCCTGCTCTAGGACAGCACAAAGGCAAGTGTATACATTATATACATATACAGAGGTGGATTCTGCCTCAACCGAGGAGATAGCATAGGATGGTTGTTAAAACCTTGGACACAGGTATCACAAGACTTGCTAGGAAATCTAGCTCACCTTTGTGGTTTTATCACATGACCTCCCTGACACCTAGCCTTTGACACAGACAATGGGAACAAGATAAGGTCCTCATTTCCCAGGGTTCTACATAGAACCAGAGTTGCCAACACTCTCTTCCTGACTGGTTCCTTTTCCAGGTGGATGGTAGGTAAATCCCCCTGGCAGAGAAGTATCCTTCAGATGGCGGGAAAGTGAGGTTAATGAATCTGACAGCCTCACAGCCCTGCCTTGGCCTGGCAGTTCATCCACACATTCATTCATCTCACATCACACAGTGAACTGCATGTGCAAAGGCTCTGAGGCTGGAAGCTATGAAAGTTTGGGGCAATGAAGCCAAGGATGCCTGAGAGGAAAGAGAGGGTTGGAGAAAGTAGGTTGGGCTTTGGGGCCTAAAGCAAGCTATTGACTTTGAACTTTAAACTGGGAGCAACAGGGAGCTATTGAAGATTACTTTGCAGGGGAATGACTTGGTTAGATGTGTTGAGAGCAATAACTCCTGGCTCTCAACCGGGGAGGAATGGAGGGATTGAGGTGGGGTGCTCAAGGCAGAAAGAATAACCAGGAGGCTGAGTAAATGAGAGCTACAGGTTGGACTTGGATGATGGCAGTGGTGTCTGACTTTCCATCCACTCAAAGTCTCTCATCAACTGGAGGCACCGTCAATGAAACTTATCTTTCTTTCCCATGAGATGATGCCCACAGGGTAAGGAGCTGCCCTGGGGCCAGGCTGGAGGAGCAGGCTAGCCAGCATTAGATCTTTCCTAGGACCTAGAAGATCCTTGATGAAAACAGACAGTCTGGGAAGAGAGATATTGGCTAAAGAGAGAGATAAGATCCTGGGTCAGGTTGGAAGGGGAAGGCAGTGTAGTCTAGTGATTAGGAATACATAAGAGCATTGCGCACGACTCTTTCATATCCCAGCTCTGCCGCTCCTTAGCTGTGTGACCAAAGAAAGGTCACTTTGCTTCGTTGATCCTCAGTTTCCTCAACTGTAAAATGTGATTATGACTAGGGCTCACCCCTTGAAGTTGTTGTGGGGGTTGGACAAGGTAATGTGTAAAAAACTGAGCCCATTACTTTCTACCCAACAAGTAGAGCCCAGGAAGCTTCCCGGTTCGCAACCCTCACTGAGAGTCAGAGTCTTTTGCTGTGACACTGTAGTCATTCTTGCTCAGTGGCACCTCTCCAAAGATGGGCCAACCTGAGCTGCACACCACACTGAATTAAACCAAAGGAGTTCACTTCTTAACTTGGATTTGGCCTGAATACAGCACATGTTTTCTCTGTCCACATCCCATTGGTGAAACAAAGAAATGATGATTTGGTCAGCCCAGGGTCACCTTCTAGAAGAAACACACCATTTCTCTTCTACTTGTTAAAGCATTAAAAATTAATCTCCTTACTCCAGGGCTCTCTGGTTAGATTCTCTGTTTTATTTCATCTGTTTCTTCTTTATTTTGTGGGTGCTTGTGTACTGCAGTTGTCCTATAGGACCAGCTATTGTGGAAAGTGTTTTGTACGTATTTTCTGTAATCTTTATGGCAACTCTCTTTGGGAGGTACTATTTGTTATTTTCTCCACTGGACCAATGAAGAACCTGTAGCTGGAAGAGGTTAACAAATTTACCTGGGTCTGTGTAACACCAACCCCTTTGCTCATCATGACACTTACCTGCCCTGTGAACAGTCAGCAGAAAGGTACCCAGAGCCCTAGGTTACTCCAGTAATCTGCCCCCAGAATTCCCCAGTGAGTAAGATGTCAAAGCTTATCAGGCCCAAAAACGAATAAAAGAAATAATCATGTGACACAGGACCCAGGAGTTGTCATAAAACTCTTGTTGAGGCACAGTACATTGTATTAGTTGGGGGGGGGGGATCCCTTGTGTAATACATTTTTCTGAGAGTTTAGTGAAGGGAAAACTTGTCTTTCCCAAATCATTGATAGGACCTCATTTATACAATCAGCCTATAGCAATAGCTAATTCTTATACAGAATTCACTAAGTGACAAGCCTGTTATAAGAACTAAATATGCCTTAACTCATTTAATCCTCTCAACGACCCTAAAAGAAGAGGTTTATTATTATATCATCCCCATTTTGCAGATGAAGAAATGGAAGCACAGAGAAGTTAAATAACTGACTAAGGTCACATGCCTAATACGTGGAAGTGCTGGGCTTCAAAAAATATAGCCTGGCTCCAAGGTCTGTGTTGAATCACATGTTTACAATTTCCCATATAATCTGTAGCTCATTCTGTTTCCCTCTTTGCTTTGACTACCAGGAAACTCAGAGCCATGGTTTTTACTCTGTCACAGTTGCTATACTTAGAAAACTTAGCCTAGCTTTTCTGCTATAATTAGTCAATTTTTCATCTTTCTTCCCTCCTTCTCCACTGGCCTTCAGTCCAGGCATTCATTACTCTTTGATTTTTTTCTCTTTAATTATCCATCAAATAGATTTGAGGTCGCAATGGAAACCACCTCAAAACCCTTTTTGGAATAGGCAGGAACTATGCATCAGTGAGAGGCACAGAGACTACTTCTGACCGGCTGAGCCAGCTGGACACAGTCAGTGCTAGCTGAATGTCTTTTGAGCGTCTTCTGAAAGATCAACTGCTTGCTCCATGATGTGGAAGCTATAACAAGGAACCGAAGTTAGACCCAGTGTTAGTTAAGTTATGCTAAGTGCTGTAATAGAGAAAGCCTGAAATCTCAATGCCTAAATACAAAAGAATCTAGTTCAATGTGTGTCCCATTCAGTCAAGTGACTGAGTGAGACCCAGGCTGACCCAGGCTCTGCCACGTACAACACGTGGTTTCCAAGGTCACCCTCGTGTTGGCAGCCAGTTGGCAGATGGGGAAAAAAAGAGAGAGAGCTCTGAGAAGGCAGACACACTTCTTAACTTGGATTTGGCCTGAATACAGCACATGTTTTCTCTGCCCACATCCCATTGGTGAAAACTAGTTACACACTTAATTATAAGGGGAGCTGGAAAGTGTAGTCTGAGCTGCTTTTCTGTGAAACAACTCTGTACATGGAAGGAGAACATCTTTGGTGAACACCTGACATTGTTCCAGTTCACAAGGAACTTAAAATGATTGAGTCACCTACCCTTTGAAAATGGCGAAGAATACCATGCAATGTGTAGTGTGGTCTTCCTTTATTTATAAGGAACCATGTGTGAGCAAAATGGAGTATTTATATTTTAAACCAAACAGATTTGTCCAACAGGCGGATGGGCTGTTATGAGAGAGAGAAAGTTCATCATGATAGGGTTTATTCAAGTAGAGGTTGAATTTTGACTTGGCTGAAGGTTCTAGAGAAGTCAAGCTAAACACGTCCTCTCAGTTCTTCTAACTGGAGTTTCTGTGCTAGGCTCCATGGTATCTTCTGATTATCTATTTTGTGCCAAGTTCCAGATGGAACTTTGGTGACCTAGGAACAAATGAGACAAGGTGCTGGCCCTTAGGTTACTCAACTGTGATGAGTTGAAGAAGGATATCTGAGAAGCAGGATAGTGGAATGGTCTGAGCTCTGGAAACAGGAGACTGGAGTTTATTTCCCAGCTCAGTTGTTTTGTAGCTGCGTGATATTGGAGAAGCCACTTGGCCTCTCTGGTTCTCCATTTCTTTCTTTCTTTCTTTTTTTTTTTTTTGTATTTTTCTGAAGCTGGAAACGGGGAGAGACAGACAGACTCCCTCATGCACCCGACCGGGATTCACCCGGCACGCCCACCAGGGGCGAAGCTCTGCCCACCAGGGGGCGATGCTCTGCCCCTCTGGGGGGTCGCTCTGCCGCAACCAGAGCCACTCTAGCGCCTGGGGCAGAGGCCAAGGAGCCATCCCCAGCGCCTGGGCCATCTTTGCTCCAATGGAGCCTCCGCTGCGGGAGGGGAAGAGAGAGACAGAGAGGAAGGAGGGGGGGGGTGTGGAGAAGCAAATGGGCGCTTCTCCTATGTGCCCTGGCCGGGAATCGAACCTAGGTCCCCCGCACGCCAGGCCGACGCTCTACCGCTGAGCCAACCGGCCAGGGCCTCCATTTCTTCATTTATTAAATAGGTACAATAGTTTTCTTCATAGATTCTGAGAACTCAATGATGAAATAGTTTTAGAGCATTTATAGTGCCTGGTATGTAGTAAGCACTTTGTTTTATTAGTAGTAATATTTTTCTGATGACCTTGGGTAAATCATGTCATTAAATTTTTTTTTTTTTCAATTTAGAGAGACAGGGAGAAAGAGAAAGAGGGAGAAATATTGATTTCTTGTTCCACTTGTATATTCATTGGTTGATTCTTTTTTTTTTTTCTTTTGTTGGTTTTTAGAGAGAGAGAGGAAGAGAGAGAAACTTCAACTTGTTCCACTTATTTATGCCATTATTGGTTGACTCTTGTATGTGTCCTGTCCAGGGATCAAACACGCAACTTCAGGACTTCAGGACAAAGCTCTAACCAACTGAGCTACTGCGCCAGGGCAGTCACGTTATTTTTTTAAAGCCTCATTTTTCTCATCGGTAGGATGGGGTTAATAAACACATCATGGGATCAGTGTCTTGCTGTGTTGTGGGTGTGGGGTCTGTCACTGCGTCTCCCAGCTTTCTCATGGGGCAAGTGGGTTGCATCACACCCTGCCATAAGGACTAGACGGTGATGGCCGGCGGTCAGCACTGTTGGGGCATCGAGGACGACCCGGAGTTAACAAGGACGCGATTTCCTGGCTGCACTCCCGGGGAAGGAGGCTTGAGCTGGGTCCCATCCCCCGGCCGGTCCTGTTCAGGAAACGTGGAGAGAAAGCCAGGAACCAGGCCTGCCAGGCCCCGCGGCCCCTCCGCGCCGTCCCTCCTCCCCCGTCCTCGAGTGCAGGAAGCCGGCTGGCGGGAACGCCCTGCCTGGTGGGTGGGAAAGGCCGAGTGCGCGCCGGCCCCGCCGGCTTCCCAGGCCCGCGGCCGGCGCGGAGCTGTCACTGCGGCAAGCGCGCCGCTCTCCCCCCGCCCGCCGGCGCTCCTGGTGCAGTCTGTCCATTAGTATCTCATGCAAGTGCTGCAGCCCTATCCCTGGGCGGCCGGAGCAGAGAGGCTGAGTACTACAGGGGCCATCGGCACGGAGCCCTGGCCACTGGGGCTGGGCTGGGGAGGGAGAGGTGTCTAACCCTCTCTTTTGGGAGGTGAGATGCTGAGGCCTGAGGGTTCATAGGTGAGTGGTCCAAGGTCATGGCTAGAAAACGGCCAGGATTCAAACCGTCGTCTGCTTTGCCTCTAAAGTTTGTGCCTGAGACTGCCGTCCTGGTCCAGGTTCTTGTGGGGTTCAGAGGGGTCAGGTTCTTGTGGAAGCTCAAGAACAGGAGGTTAGAATCTGGGGGTTAGTGGTGGCCTCCCAGAGGCTGGTAAATGCCTTGGTTTTGTGTGTAACTTGTGTGCTGCATTTTTCTTTAGAGTTTCAAAGGTGTCAGTGACCCCTAAAAGGGTTAAGAACCACAGCTTTCCAAGGTCTGCAGGTTCCTGTGTGGGGATATGTGGTGTAAGAGGGCCTAAGGTTCCTCTACAGCCGTTGCATCTTGGGAATATCTCTGCAGGGCCCTGTTGTTACTCTGGAGGACTTGGGGGTCTCTAATGATCTCAGGATCTTTCTCTTGGATCTTGAAAATCTTTCTATCAGATCTTGGGGTCTGCCTGGGGATTTGAGGTCCCCATGGGGCCCTGGTGTCTCTTTCAGAGGTTCTGAGAATCTCACTATAAGATTGTATGGTCCTGCATGGTATGACTTTTAAAGCTGGGCCTCAAGGTGCCTATGAACCCCCTGAAATTTTAGGCATGATTTTGTGGGGCTGTCTGTATACATGTCGTTTCTCGGGGAGGTTTCATGGATTTTACCAGATTCTCAATAGGGGTCCCTAATCCTCAAAACTGGGGAAAATCTTGCTTTAGAGCGTTCAGTGTTAGCTAGACCTTGCTCCCTTCTCACGAAGAAGAATCAGGGGAGAATAAGATGGAAGTGCTAAAAGGCAGTGTTGTATAGTGGACAGAACATGGGCTATAGAGTCAGGCATTGTGGATTAAAATCCCAGCTTTTCCCCTTACCAGCTGTGTGACTGTGATCAGATTTCTTAAGCTCTCTGAGCCTCAAGGCCACTTCCTTTAGGAAGACTTCCCTGTGTACTGGATTGAGGGAGGTCCCCCCCACCCCCCTTCCGAAAGCCCTCATACCATCTAGCCTGATACTTTGTGGCACTTAATGCAGTTGTTGTGTTTAATGTTGTCTTGTCTCTCCAGACCTTTGCTGTCTTTTTTTTTTTTTTTTTTTGCGAGAGAGGAGAGAGAGAGAGATGACATAAGGACAGATAGGGACAGACAAGACAGGAAGGGGAAGAGGTGAGAAGCATCAATTCTTCATTGTGGCACCTTAGTTGTTCACTGATTGCTTTCTCATATGTGTTTTGACTGGGGGGGGGGCTGCAGCCAAGCCAGTGACCCCTTGCTCAAGCCAGCGACCTTAGGCTCAAGCCAGCGACCTTTGGGCTCAAGCCACTGACCATGGGGTCATGTCTCTGATCCCATACTCAAGCCAGCAACCCTACGCTCAAACCGGATGAGCCCGTGCTCAAGCCGGTGATCTTGGGGTTTTGAACCTGGGTCCTCTGTATCCTAGGCCGACATTCTATCCACTGCACCACTGCCTGGTCAGGCATGACCTTTGCTGTCTTATTGTTTTTGCAGTGCCTGGTACATGTTAGGTTCTCAACCATTTGTTATGAGCTAAAGAAGAGTAAAGGAATGGAGAGATGCTGCGCTATGAGCAGAAGTATCAGAAATGAATAAGCGTTGTCCCCATCCTGAGAGGTCCCAGGCTAGTGAGGGGTGTAAGAGTTCATGCAAGCAAGACTGTCCTAAATGCATTAATGGGGGATAAACTTTCATGGGATACACAATAATGGGGAAAGCACCTCAAGAGGTCCAAAGATGAGCAGCACAGCACTCAGTCCTGGAAGACCTGACCTAATGACTTCCCTTTGTTTTATGTGTTGCAACTTACAAAGTGTTTAATTCACATAAAAGATCTAGGTATGCCCTTATCCCACAGAGATGGGGAAAGTGCTGATGAGAAGAGTTCAGTGACTTGCTCAAGGCCACCCAAATCATCATGGCTGCCTGAGTGCACAGCTCACTGGCTTTGTAATTCAGCCTACATCCTTGGGCTTTGATGTTGTGAAGGTCTTGGTTTAGCTCCCACTAGATGTAAGACTTTGAGCAAGTTGCTTTACCTCCTTGAGCCTTGTTTTCCTAATCTGCAAGATAGAAATAATAACCCCATAACCTACATGAGATAGTAACTATAAAGTACCCAGTAAGGGGCTTGTTTTATAGTAAAGAATCCATAAGTGTTTGTTGGATGAATGAATAAAATATAGGTACTGGTGGGCAGCCTGAAATGTGAGTGGATTTAAAATCATGCCTTTTGGTAGATACTAAGAGGAATTTAGGGCAATTTTATTTCTTTCTACTTCCACTTTCTTTTTTTTTTTCTTTTTAAAGATTTTATTTATTGATTTTAGAGAGAGGAGAGGAGAAAGGCAGGGAGTGGGAGGAGTAGGAAGCATCCACCCAAAGTTGCTTCCCATATGTGCCTTGACTGAGCAAACCTGGGGTTTTGAACCAGTGACCTCAACATTCCAGGTCCACACTTTATCCACTGCGCCACCACAGGCCAGGCTCTATTCTCAGTTTCTATGATCTCTGTGAGCCTAAGCACTGGCCTATAGTAAAAATTTTATATATATACATTTTATTATATATATCTTATTATATGTGTTTATTTTATATATATAAAATCTTTACTACCTTTTCCCTGATGACTAAGTAATAGAATCTCCTTTAAAATGTTTTAATTGCAGAAAGATATAATGAGGAAAATGAAAGTGCAAATTTAGGCACAGTAGGCACATGATGCTGATGTACTGTATTGTTATTCTTTCAGAGGTGGGGGAGGGCACAGGACAGGGACCAAAAATGTTTTTCCTGCTTAAAAGTATCTCCTACTGGCCCTGGCCGGTTGGCTCAGCGGTAGAGCGTCGGCCTGGCGTGCAGGAGTCCCAGGTTCGATTCCCGGCCAGGGCACACAGGAGAAGTGCCCATCTGCTTCTCCAGCCCTCCCCCTCTCCTTCTTCTCTGTCCCTCTCTTCCCCTTCCGCAGCCAAGGCTCCATTGGAGCAAAGATGGCCCGGGCACTGAGGATGGCTCTGTGGCCTCTGCCTCAGGTGCTAGAATGGCTCTGGATGCAACAGAGCGACGCCCCAGAGGGCCAGAGCATTGACCCCTGGTGGGCATGCCCGGTGAATCCCGGTCGGGCGCATGCGGGAGTCTGTCTGACTGCCTCCCCGTTTCCAGCTTCGGAAAAATGAAAAAAAAAAAAAGTATCTCCTACTGGCTTTGACATGGTTCCTGGGAGTTCTGTTAGGAGTCTCGCCTTTGGCTATAACACTGAAAGTTCAAGTGCAACTAAGGGCTGGGAGGAGGTAGAAGGTGAGAATCTCTGGACAGGGGCTTTCTCTGGAATGCCATGAAGAATGAGATGTGACCTGTGGAACTCTCCATGATTCAAATGCCCACTGCTGATTTGTCTTATAGCTGTGTTTTCATCCCCTTTCTTCCCTCTTAACATCTAGTAGAGTTTTTTTGGCAAGTTCCTGGTATACACACACACATACACACAGACACACCACACAGAAAAGCAAATGTAAAGGAAAGTTCTTTATATTCTCTATATTTTAATGCATATATTAAAATTATAACCATGGAATCCTACTATACCTGTAATTCTGCAACTTACTCTTGTCATTTAACAATACACAGTAGATACATTTTCTTGCCTGTTCATGAAAATCTACCTCATTCCTTTTACCAAGTGTGCTTTTTGAGGTCAGGAACTAGTTAGCCCTACAGCCCAAAGGCCAGCGTATGAGAGGCCTTACTGGGAGGACATCTTGAAATAGTAATAGTAGCCACCATTTCCTGGCGTGAACCAGGTGCCAGGCTCTGAACTAAGCTCTTTCACATGTTATTTCATTTAACCCTTACAGCCACGATATGAGATAGGTGCTATTACTATTACAGCTTTTCAGATGAGAAACTGAGGCGCAAAGACTTGAAAGTCCAAGGTCACACAACCGGTAAGTGGAGCTGAGATTTGAATCCTGATGTGTCCTGTGCCAAAGCTTTGGTGTGAATGAATGAATAAGTGGTTGATGAGGTCATAGGTCTCAGGGAAAATGTTCTGTCTTCCCAACCTCCCGGTATGTCCTGGGTTCTGTCTTCCAAAGGTTTGCAATGCTTGAAATCTGTGGCAATGCATAGGAAGGACTCAGTAAAGGCCCTTTATTTGCTGTAGCAATCCTTTGGCCATGCCTGCTTTTCATGGGAAGTAGCGTTTTTGAATTTCCTATTCTAAAAATAAGCCTCAGTTTGTTAGGGGCCCTTGAGGACCAGCCCAGGCATTTCAGGACAGCCATTTGCCTGTCCGCAGTGCAGGAAATTAATCAGAATCCCAAAGCCTTCTCCCTCTTCCCGCAGGCCAGCACTCTGGAAACCCCCAGTGCTTTGCTGCAGCCCTCCTAGAGGACTGCGGAGATGCCAAGGGCAATTTAACACAGATCCATCTCTCTACTGTAAGGAAAGCGAGAGGAGAAAGGCATGAGGGAGAAATGGGTCAGCTCTGCTGCAAAGAATTTGCAGAGAGAACTCGAAGCTGTTCCCACTTTTTAATTTTAATTTATTGATTTTTAGAGAGAGAGGAAAGGAGAGAGCCAGAGAGAGAGAGAGAAAGAAAAATATTGATTTGTTGTTCCACTTATTCATGCCATCATTGGTAGATTCTTGTATGTGCCCTGACCAGGGATTCACCTGCAATCTCTCAGCATGTTGGGCAATGCTCTAACCAACTGAGCTACTTGGCCAGGGCTACTGAAGCTGTCCCCACCTTTGAGGGGTGCCAAGTGATAGGTACACCCTGGCATGTCAGATGTGACTCTGCAGAATCTCCCCTGGGGTCTAGAAACTGGAATGTTGGTTCCTGTTCCAATGGCAATCCTCTGCAGGGCCACTTTCAGTGAGCCTCCTCCTCCCTCGGGACTTCAATGTAATGATTGGGCAGATTATCCCTAGGGGCACTATGTGGCCTTACAAGCTAGAAATAATAACAATGAAAATAAGAATGACACTACATGATTTGTGGAACACTTGTGGGTTCTGACCTCAAGGAAGGAAGAAAGTGCTAAGAAACAAAAGGGAGGTCAATTTGATACAAGTTAAAAACATGTTCATGACCACATGGGAGTTAAACACAATGCCATAGATATTCCAAGCAGGGACAGGGAGAGTCCACTTCTGGCTGGGGAAACTAGGAGTTGTAAGGTGAGATGAGACAGTGAGGGAAGAGCATGAGCAATGGGGCAGATGTGGGAAAGCAGTGGGTGTGCTAGAAGAAGTTTGGATAAACTTGACTCTGTGTGTGTGTGTGTGTGTGTGTGTGTGTGTGTGTGTGTGTGTGTGTAAGGTAGGAAGAGACAGATCAGACCAGGGCTTTCGCCTTTATTTCATAGGCAGTAATGAACTTACACAAGAGATGTCTCAAGAGTCCAGCTATGCTGCTGCAGTCAGAGAGGAAGCAGTTCTCAGTGCATCTGTGCCCTGGCTTGTGAATGCAACTCTGTGCCAGTATGTGGGAGGGCATCTACCAGAAGAGTGTCCCTGGCTGTGTCCTGTACATCGCTGGGTGGGGGTCTTGAGTTCCCTTCAAAAGCTCCCCTTCCCACTTCTCTGTGCTCTAGGTATCTTGCACATAGTAGGTCTAGGAAATATGTTATAGAATTATTGGAGAGACTTTGAGATCATCTGGTTATCTCCCCTTCCTTCTCTCAAGAAGTTGAAAGTGAGGGATGGGAAAAGACTTGTCTAGGATCACACAATAAATTAATAGAAGAGTTAGGGACTGGAACGCATGTCTCCTGAGTCTAAATTGAGTTCCTTTTCCACATTTGCTGAGTAATAGAAATAGTATTTGTTGAGTGATTACTCCATACTAGGCCCTGGGCCAAACACCTTGACATGAGTTATCTCATTTAGTCTTCACAACCTTCCAGAGAGTGTCCCCCTTGAAAGGAGGAAGTCTTATCTCTCTTTTCTTTTTTAAACGTATTGATCCCTAGGTAAAGAGGAAGGGAGACAGACAGATAGAACGAGGGAGAGAGACATGGATTTGTTGTTCCAGTTATTTATGCCTTCATTGGTTGACTCTTGCGTATGGTAAGGATGCTCTAATCAACTAATCTACCTGGCCAGGGCTTGTCTCCCATTTTGATTTCCCACCTAGGCTACAACTTGGCTGAGTCCCAAGTCTTGGGAATGGGGAAAAAAAAAGCCAAAAAAAAACCCTACACCAAAAATCCGACGGAGGGGGCGGGGCGTATAAGTGAGCCCCACCCCTCGCCGCAGACCCCACCTTCTAGGACGCTGACGACAGTCTCTGGGCCCGCCCCTCATTGTCAGTCCCGGGGAGCCCGAGGAGGCGCCGGCCGCCGGGAGCTGAGTGCCGGAGTCCTAGGCGGGCGGGAGCGTGGGCCGGACTCGAGGAGGTGAGGGGTCCGCGTGGGGCGGCGAGAGCGCGGTGCGGGAGGCCGCGGCCGGCGGGCGAAGGGAGAGGAGGGCGCCCGGAGCGGGTAGCCTGCCCCGCGGAGGGGTCGGGGTACCTGGGGGCGGCGAGCGCACCCCGCGGAGAGCTGGGGGTGTGTGGAGTTGAGGTGGAGGAGAGTTTGAGTGGAGTTTGGGACGAAGAGCTGGGAAGGGGAGATCTTTGGGGGCGAGACCTTGAGAATGTTTTTGGAGTTTTAGAAGGGGGAGGGAAGGTTCTGAGACACTTCGGTGGGAACGAGAATCTGAGGAGAAATGTTTGAGGTAGAGTTGTGTTTTCGGGGGGGGGGGCGGAGGGAGAGTTTTAGGGTCGAGTTTGGGATTCGGGGGGAGAGCGCGGGGAGCCCGGCGGGGGCGAGGGCGGCGCGGCGGGGCGGGGGGCCGGGGCCGTCGGGGAGGGGGCTGCGCGGGGCCCGCGGGCACCCGGGGAGGAAGGAAGTGATCTTACAGGAAGAGCCCGGGAGCTCCCGAGGAGGAGGAGGAGGAGGAGGAGGAGGAGGCGGCGGCGGGGGCCGAGGGAGGAGGGAGGTTTGGGAGCTCTAGGGCCCGCGTGCGGGGCCGGCTGCGGGACTGGGCTGCGGCGGCGCGGCCTGGGCGGGGAGGGGTCCCGTCGCCGCCGCAGCTGTCGGCCCGCCTCGCCGGCCCGCGTCCCGGCGGATGCTGGTCTCACAGCCAGACCGCCGGGCCAGGAAGGAATTTGAGGCATTCGCTTTGTTTAAGTTGCCAGTAGACAGTCCTGAGGACTAATTAATGGTGGAATCTGCAGGGGGACGCGGGCGAGCTGGCCCGGGGCCGCCGCCGCCGCCGCGGTGAACTTTCCGCAGCGCACGCGGCCCGCTGCCCCGCGCAGCCCCCGCCCCTGCCCCGGCCGGGAGAGAGCCATGGCTTCCCGAAGCGCAGGAGTGTAGTGCGGTTTCTAGGGCCGGTGGCCTCGGGCTGCGGAGGCTGCCTGCAGGGAACCCGGCGTCCCGGAGCGGCCGGGCGGGGGTGGTGCGGAGTCCAGCTTAGCGCTCTGTGAGGTGCTTGCTGCGGTTTCTGTTAATAACCTTGGCAGAGGCACTGGGAGCCGAGAAAGACCATCTTGCTTTAGAGCATCTGTTTCTACATCGTCAGCCCCTTTCCTAACACTGCAGAGCTTGTTGTGGCTTGTTTCGGAAATGCCGAGACTAGTGCTCACACTTGAGGGTGGGAGAGGGGAAGAGAATACGCACCCCCCCCCCCAAAAAAAAAAAACGCTGCAGTGCGATCTCCACAGACCGAGACTGCTTGCAGATTCTCCGTCGCACCTTCGCTGACATGAATGACCTTGAGAAAACTGTGCTTCTAAGCTGCTGGTGCCTTGTCTGTCTCTCGGTTATGGAGAAAATACTCTCTGGACTTCCCTTCCTTTGGGGAATATTTTGAGAGGTGGGGTTTGTTCAGGGCTTTTTACAAACTGCTGCATTTTTGACCTAAGGAGCTGGACTAGTGTCAGAACCGGTGGAATTCAAATCACCTAGGAAGATTTTACTACCTCAGATTAGAGAGGGAGGGGTTAGGATTTTAGGGGGACATGTCCCTTCTGAGGATCTGTACAGTATGTTCCACATTGCTTTTTGTCACTGTGTGTGCAGGTTTGGTGGCATTCATGTGGTTAAATTGAATAAGCCCCATAGTAAATTCTCTTGTCAGAAATAATTATTTTGCTCAGAATTCCCCTTGGGGCAGATTAAGGTTTTGCTCCATTTACTCAGAAGAATTTTTCAAGTTTCTAAAATTAAATCACTTTTCTAAAAATAGTAACTAAAATTTGAAAAACTGGAAATAGTGGGATGGGAAGGGGGTAGAGTATGAACAAGGCAGCAAATACAGACAAGTTCATCGCCCTGTGATTACTAGTGAGGATCATGGATTAGTCCTGTTTAATAGGTATTTTCTTATTCTTAAATAATTTAAGACCTTGAAAGGGAACTAATCTCATTCAGTTGCATACTCTGTGCCCAGTAATTGTACTAGGTGGTATATATCTTAGGTAGTCTTCACAACAGTGCTGTGAGGTGGTAGTTGCCATCCCTGTTTCATAGATGAGCAAATTGTGAGGATCAGAAGGTAAAGTGACTTTTCCCAAGTTTATATGTAAAATTAGTAAGACGTGGAGCTGGAATTCAAACTCAAGTCAGTTTCTGAGGTCCATGGTTATCTCCACTAAGCATATTGCACTGGGAAAGGAGGCCTAGTTTCTAGGCTTTGACTCAGCCACTGGGTCACTATGGACTAAGTCAAGTTGATTTCCCAATAATGTTGCCTTCTTTTCTTCCAGCAATGTTGTCAGTATTCTTTTGAGATGTTCTAGTTTTTTTTATTATTTTTTTAAAGATTTTTTTATTGATTGATTTTAGTGAGAGAGAGAGAAAGGGCATGGGAGAAGAATGGGAAGTATCAACTTGTAGTAGTTGCTTCTTGTGTGTGCCTTGACCTGGCAAGCCCAGGGTTTCAAACCTGTGACTTGAGCATTCCAGGTCGACACTTTATCTACTGCACCACCACAGGTCAGGCTAGATGTTCTAGTTTTTTGGTAGAAAAACAAATATATTGCTGTGGTAGTGGTGTGTTCTATATGCAATAGGTGCTTAATAAATTTTTTCCTTACAGGGTACCTGTGTGATCATAGATTGTATTTATGTAATGGAAGATGTTGGGTAGCTACTGGTTCTTCCATTGAGGTGACATTCATGATAAAAAAGGAACCATTTTTCGGCCCTGGCGGGTTGGCTCAGTGGTAGAGCGTCGGCCTGGCGTGCAAGAGTCCCGGGTTCGATTCCTGGCCAGGGCACACAGGAGAAGCGCCCATCTGCTTCTCCACCCCTCCCCCTCTCCTTCCTCTCTATCTCTCTCTTCTCCTCCCTCAGCCGAGGCTCCATTGGAGCAAAGATGGCCCTGGTGCTGAGGATGGCTCCATGGCCTCTGCCTCAGGTGCTAGAATGGCTCTGGTTGCAACAGAGCGACGCCCCAGATGGGCAGTATCGCCCCCTGGTGGGCATGCTGGGTGGATCCTGGTCGGGCGCATGCGGGAGTCTGTCTGACTGCCTTCCCTGTTTCCAGCTTCGGAAAAATACAAAAAAAAAAAAAAGGAACCATTTTTCATGTAACATGGCTTTCTGGGCTTTTTGTTTGTTTTTAGCTTATGAGTAAAGCACATTACATATAGGTAGGACCTACATAGTCAAGCTGGAAGATTTGGTATAAACATTGATATAGATGCACATAATAGATTCTCAAAATATTTGCTGAATGAATGCCTTTTCTTTTTTTTTTCAAATGAGAGGAGAGGAGAGATAGTGAGGTAAACTCCCACATGCACCCTGACTGGGATCCATCCAGTCAGGCAATCCTTGTCTGGGATAGTGCTTGAATCAGTTGAGCTATCCTTTGTGTCTAATGCCCAGCTAAGACAAACCGAGCTATTCTCAGTGGCTGGGGCCGATGCTCAAACCAATGGAGCCACTGGCTGGGGGACTGGGCTGCTGGTGTGGGGAGAGCCACTGGCTGAGAGAGGGGAGAGAGAGAACGGGGAGGGGGAAAGAAAAGCAGATGGTCACTTCTCTCGTGTGCCCTGACCTGTAATCGAACCTGGGATATTCACACTCTAGGCCGACACTCTATCCACTGAGCAACTGGCCAGGGCCATGAATGCTTTTTAAAATCAGCTTTGTTGTATAATTCACCTACAATAAAATTCATTAATTTAAAGTGTATACTTGTGTGTAATCACCACTTGTTTGAACTGGTTAGTTTAAACAAATTGGTTATCAGAGTGATCCCCATGAATGTTATCAAGGTTCTATATTCAGATTCAATACTGGTGTGTGTCATCAGTGGGAATACTAGAGATCAGGGTGCTAAATTTGTAGGAAATAGGGAAATCTTAGATATTTAATGGTGAGGTACATGTGGAGAAGAGAGAGGTAGAGGTGAGGACACTTGTCAAATAAGGGGAAAGACAAATCAAACTAGGTTGTCATTACTTTTAGAATGGGGAATACATTGGGGAAAAATCACTCAAAGGTTTATTCAAGAGTTGAGCTGTTATTTATTTTTAAAATGGTGTCTCCTGAAATACAAAAACATCTTTGAGAAGTGCTTACTAGCCTTACGAAGTGCTTACACGTTATAATTGTTCAGATAATTTTTTTAAATTTTTACTTTTTTAAAAATTTTAAAATTTATTTTTTTGAGACAGAGAGGCAGAGAGAGGAGTGGGGGAGGAGTAGAGCGGGAAGCATCACCTTGTAGTTGCTTCTCATATGTGCCTTGAGTGGGCAAGCCCGGGGTTTTGAACCGACTACCTCAGCGTTCCAGATTGACACTTTATCCACTGGGCCACCACAGGTCAGGTCAGATAATTCTTCAGGGTGGAGATGCTATAAAACAGGGGTTGGGAACCTATGGCTCGCAAGCCAGATGTGGCTCTTTTGATGGCTGCATCTGGCTTGCAGACAAATCTTTAATAAAAAAGATAATAACGCTAAAAATATAAAACATTCTCATGTATTACAATCCATTCATTTCCTACCATTCATGTTCATGGTTGCAGGTGGCTGGAGCCAATCATAGCTGTCCTCCAGGACAACACCAAATTTTTATTGGATAATGCATAACACACAGGTCGTTGTATGGCTCTCACGGAATTACTTTTTTTTTTTTTTTTTTGCATTTTTCTGAAGCTGGAAACAGGGAGAGACAGTCAGACAGACTCCCGCATGCGCCCGACTAGGATCCACCCGGCACGCCCACCAGGGGCGAAGCTCTGCCCACCAGGGGGGCGATGCTCTGCCCATCCTGGGCGTTGCCATGCCGACCAGAGCCACTCTAGCGCCTGAGGCAGAGGCCACAGAGCCATCCCCAGCGCCCGGGCCATCTTTGCTCCAATGGAGCCTTGGCTGCGGGAGGGGAAGAGAGAGACAGAGAGGAAGGCGCGGCGGAGGGGTGGAGAAGCAAATGGGCGCTTGTCCTGTGTGCCCTGGCCGGGAATCGAACCCGGGTCCTCCGCACGCTAGGCCGACGCTCTACCGCTGAGCCAACCGGCCAGGGCCGGAATTACATTTTAAAATATGTGGCGTTCATGGCTCTCTCAGCCAAAAATGTTCCCGACCCCTGCTATAAAATCATTGAAGGCCTTGCCCTTCCACCTATGACAGAAGATTCTTAGTTTATCTCTAACTTGTTTTAGCTAAAATTCCACAAAGGGAATACATTAGGTAGAAATGATGTATTGCTGGGAAGACACAAGATTATTTTTTCCTTCTCATAATTTCTTGTCACTGAACCTGTCCCAGTCTGCTTTCATTTAAATTTCTATTTGAGGAACTGCTTGAAACCTGTTATTGTGCTTCTAGAAGAAACCCCATTTTTACCTCTTACTCCTTCTTGTTTCTCTTTATTCATTCTATTTCTGTATGTTCATCCTTTTCCAGCCATGAATCCTGCGAATGGAAACTTAACCATCAGCCCTCCATATACCATTAAGAAATAATAATTAAATTAAAATACCAGTCTACCAACTCAGTATTTTGGGTTATGATAGGGAGAAAATAATAACTCTATGAGGTAGTCATTATCCTCATTTTATACATGAGGGAACTGAGCTCAGAGTAGTTACTGCCAGCGCTAACGAGGGGCAGACTTGTTTAAACTCAGGTGTCTGAGTGATGCTCAAGTTTGGGATCTTCCTATTTCCTTACACTCTGGGGTATTGGAGTTGGGGGAAGAGGGTACGGGGGCAAGGGAAGTGCTTGAAAACACCATATTAAAATATAAGCCAAAACATAACAAGCATTGTTAATCTGTTTAGTCATTGCAGTTTTCATCTAGTGTGTCCGTAAAGTCATGGTGCACTTTTGATCAGTTACAGGAAAGCAACAAAAGATGATAGAAATGTGAAATCTTCAAATAAAAGGAAAACCCTCCCAGTTTCTGTAGGATGATGTGGCAGCATGTGCACATGCACAGATGATGACGTAACACCGTGTATACAGCAGAGCAGCCCATGGCCATGCCAGTTGAGATGTGGACGGTACAGAGGAAAGTTCAGTGTGTTCTGTGGCTTGCTAAATTTGAATCTGTGACCAAAGTGCAACGTGAATATTGGCGCGTTTATAATGAAGTGCCACCACATAGGAATAACATTACTCGGTGGGATAAGCAGTTGAAGGAAACCGGCAGTTTGGTGGGGAAACCCCATTCTGGTAGGCCATCAGTCAGTGATGAGTCTGTAGAGGCTATACGGAATAGCTACCTAAGGAGCCCTAAAAAATCTGTGCGTGAGCCCACATCACACTGCACTGAATAGGTCTGAAAATGGGAGAGTTTTCCTTTTATTTGGTGATTTCACATTTCTATCGTCTTTTGTTGCTTTCCTGTGACTGGTCAAAAGTGCACCATGACTTTACAGACACGCTGTATTTCTTTATTAATTTCTGGCGATACCTCCTTACATACTTCTTTATAAATTATAAAGAATTTATAGCTAATCCTGTATTGCAAAACCCCCTTTTCAGATCCAGCATTTATTCTTGAGACTTGTTTGGAGGTTCTAGCAGGGGAGCGCAGCTACTCGTATACCCTTGACCGAAGAACGGTCCTCTCCTCTAGCGGGGAAGGTCGTCCTCTTCGACCGAGCGCGCAGCTTCGGGAGGGACGCACATGGAGCGGTGAGGGAGGAAGGGGACACCCGCCTAGCCAGCCAGATCAGCCGAATCAACCCTGGCGATCAATGGGGTGACAGATGTCGCAGCCAGATCGCCCTCACATCCCCAGCATTTATTCTTTATAAATATGGTACTTTGTATTCGCTGGCTGATTTTACTCTTCACCCTATTTTATGAGTATCTGAAAGTGGCAGGTTAATCTAAGACTGTACATATTTGCATATGTTCCTCTATTTCTTTTCTTTCTTTTAAAGATATAACTTATTGACTGTACAGAATGGGGGGGGGGGAGCAAGAAATATCAACTCATAGTTGCTTCACTTTAGTTATTCATTGGTTGATTCCTTGTGGTATGTGTCTTGACCCGGGCAAGCGTAGGGGCTCAAACTGGTGACAGCATTCCAAAGCAGCGATCTATCTGCTGGGCTGTTCCTTTATTTCTGTTTTGTCTGGATAGAGTAATTTTTTTTTTTTTTTGAGTGAGAGGAAGTGAGTAGAGGGAGAGAGAGAGAGAAAGAGAGAAAAGCACCAATTCATTCCATGTAGTTATGTACCCATTGATTGCTTTTCATACTTGCCCTGACGGGCTTAAACCAGCGACCTCTCTTGGCTGTGCTTGCTTGGGAATGAAACTAGGGAATGAAACTATCCACTCTATCACTGTCCAGGGCTGGATAGAGTAATTTTTTTTTATTTTTTTTTTTACAGAGACAGAGAGAGTCAGAGAGAGGGATAGACAGGGACAGACAGGAACGGAGAGATGAGAAGCATCAATCATCAGTTTTTCGTTGCGACACCTTAGTTGTTCATTGATTGCTCTCTTATATGTGCCTTGACCGTGGCCTTCAGAGACCAAGTAACCCCTTGCTCGAGCCAGTGACCTTGGGTCCAAGCTGGTGAGCTTTTTGCTCAAACCAGATGAGCCTGCGCTCAAGCTGGTGACCTCGGGGTCTCAAACCTGGTCCTCGACATCCCAGTTCGACGCTCTATCCACTGTGCCACCACTTGGTCAGGTGATAGAGTAATATTTTTTAAATGTATATTATGTTATTAAAAACATGCATATAATCTTTAAAATTTATTACAATGTTTTATTAATGTATATTATACATATACAGAAACAGATATAGATATCATAAAAATACAGTTTGATGACTTTTTCAGAAACTGAATATAGCCATGTAACCAGCACTTAGATCAAGAAACAGCATTACCGTCTGACCTGTGGTGGCGCAGTGGATAAAGCGTCGACCTGGAAATGCTGAGGTTGCCGGTTCGAAACCCTGGGCTTGCCTGGTCAAGGCACATATGGGAGTTGATGCTTCCAGCTCCTTCCCCTTCTCTCTCTCTGTTTCTCTCTCTCCTTTCTAAAAATGAATAAATAAAATAAAAAAAATAAAAAAAAAAGAAACAGTATTACCTAGTCTTCTAGTTTCCTTCTGGTTCCTGACCCCCTTCCACCCACCGCCCCCCAGGGTGACTTCTAACCACGAAGATTAGTTTTATCTCTTTCTTTTTTCCCCCAAGATTTTATTCATCTTAGAGAAAGGAAAGAGAGCGAGGGGGTGGGGGGAGCAGGAAGCATCATCTCCCATATGTATCTTAACTGGGCAAGCCCGGGGTTTCAAACCAGTGACCTCATTGTTCTGGGTCAATGCTTTATCCACTGCACCACCACTGGTCAGGCCTTATCTGTTTTTGTACTTTTGTAAAAATGGAATCATACAGCATATAATCTTTTGGGTCTGACTCCTTTTATTCAACAGTATGTTTATGAATATGCACTTTTTATGGTTTTCCTTTGGGCTTAGAGTAAAATCTAAATTTAAACTCTTTATCTTGACCTGTAATGCCTTATATATAACCTGGCCACTGCCTGCCTCTTTAATTTTTTTTTATTATTTTATTTTATTTTATTTTTTTTACAGGGATAGAGAGAGAGTCAGATAGAGGATAGATAGGGACAGACAGACAGGAACGGAGAGAAATGAGAAGCATCAATCATCAGTTTTTCGTTGCTACATCGTAGTTGTTCATTGATTGCTTTCTCATATGTGCCTTGACCGCGGGCCTTCAGCAGACTGAGTAACCCCCCGCTCGAGCCAGTGACCTTGGGTCCATGTTAGTGAGCTTTTTTGCTCAAGCCAGATGAGCCCATGCTCAAGCTGGCTATCCTGGGGTCTTGAACCTGGGTCCTTCCGCATCCCAGTCCGACGCTCTATCCACTGCGCCACCGCCTGGTCAGGCTGCCTGCCTCTTTAATCTCTTTGTCCATAATGCTTTAGTCACAGTAACTTCTTACTTACTTATTTATTTATTTTTAAACTCAGAAAGTTTTTTCACACTTCAGTGTATGGTGTGGCTTTTGTCTGGGGCTGCTCTCTCTCTTTCTCTTTTTCTTGAGAGAGAGAGACAGAGACAGACAGACAGGAAGGGAGAGAGATGAGAAGCATCATCTCTTAATTGAGTCACTGTAGCTGTTCATTGATTGCTTCTCACATGTGCCTTAACGGGGGTGGCTCAAGCTGAGCCAGTGACCCTTTTGGGTGGCTCACTCTTTATTGAACACTCTTTCTCCTGTTCTTTGCCTGGCTGGCTCCTTCAAGCCTTAGTTTATGTATAGAGATACTTTCCTCACCATCCTTTTTGCTAGTCCTTTCCCATTATTTCCTATTACTGGTGTCCGTTGCCTCCATTTTTAGCACCTATTATATTTTATAATGATATATCTGCTTGCATTATTATTATTATTATTTGTCTTTCCCACTGGACTTCACAGGAGCAGGGAACTCATTGTTTTTGTTCACCAGTGTATACCTAGTATCTAACACAGTGACTGACATGGAGTAGGTTATTTAATAAATATTTAATGACCACATACCCAATTCAGCACCTTTGTTCCCATTATCTTTTGTCCTTTCTTTTATGCTGTTTAAACCAATTAATCTTTTCTGTCCTTTAAGGCTCAGCTCAATTACCCTCTTTGAAGTCTATCCTGACTTTGCAATAGTAAATAAAGTCTTTAAAAAATTCCTGACATGTATTGCTGATACCCCTCATGTTCTTGGTAAGTCATACTAGCATGTGTCTTATCTACCTAGTTGGATAAAAAGTGTCTTTCTCAAAGATCTTGTGGCTTTGTAATGCCAGTACCTGTCATACTCTTGGTTAACTTGACTAACTTGTATCTTTACCTAATTTGATCAGAAGCTAAGTTTGTTTTCGCTGGTACTACCTCAGTTCCTTTCACTGAGCTTTGCACATAGTATACTCTCAGTAGAGTTTTTTTTTTTAAGATTTTATTTATTCATTATAGAGAGGGGAGAGAGAGAGAGAAAGAGAGAGAGAGAGAGAGAGAGAAGGGGGGAGGAGCAGGAAGCATCAACTCCCATATGTGCCTTGACCAGGCAAGCGCAGGGTTTTTTTTTCTTTTTTTTTTTTTCTTTTTCTTTTTTTGTATTTCTCTGAAGTTGGAAACGGGGAGGCAGTCAGACTCCCGCACGCGCCTGACCGGGATTCACCCGGCACACCCACCAGGGGGCGATGCTCTGCCCATCTTGGGGCATCGCTCTGCCTCAATCAGAGCCATTCTAGCGCCGGAGGCAGAGGCCACAGAGCCATCCTCAGCACCCCGGCAAACGCTGCTCCAATGGAGCCCTGGCTGTGGGAGGGGAAGAGAGAGACAGAGAGGAAGAAGAGGGGGAGGGGTGGAGAAGCAGCATTTCCAGGTTGACGCTTTATCCACTGCGCCACCACAGGTCAGGCTCAGTAGAGTTTTTGATGATTGATCATATTGATGTTTATATATCAGTAGCAATTTTAACTTCTTAGGCTTATTTTTTTAAATGTTTTATTTATTGATTGATTTTAGAGAGGAAAGGGGGGAGAGAGAAAAAAACATGTATTTGTTGTTCCACTTATCTATGCATTCATTGCTGATTCTTTTATGTGCCCTGACTGGGGTTCGAACCTGCAACCCTGGCCTATTGGGATGATGCTCTAGCCAACTGAGATACTCAGCCAGTGCTCTTAGGCTTCTTAACATGGATTCTTACTGTGTGTGTGTGTGTGTGTGTGTGTGTGTGTGTGTGTGTGTGACAGAGAGGGACAGATAGGGACAGATAGACAGGAAGGGAGAGAGTTGAGAAGCATCAGTTCTTCATTGCAGCACCTTAGTTGTTCATTGATTGCTTTCCCATATGTGCCTTGACTGGGGGTGGGGTGTGTGTGTGTGTGCTACAGCAGACAAGTGACCCTTGCTCAAGCCAGCAACCTTGGGCTCAAGCTGGTGAGCCTTGCTCAAACCAGATGAGCCTGTGCTCAAGCCGGGGACCTCGGGGTTTCGAACCTGGGTCCTCCGCGTCCCAGGCCAACGCTCTATCCACTGTGCCACTGCCTGGCCAGGCAACATGGGTTTTTTTTTTTACTAGAATCCTGCTTAGTATTTTCTCTGATCCAAAGGCTGGGAGTGCCCCAGCTGATTCAGGTGATTTAACAACTCATAGGGTGTGAAAGTACAGGAGTCCAGTTCTGGTGCCACAAAGCAGATACTGCTTTGAAATCAGTCATTGGCAAAGAACTAACTATACACAGTTCTGTTTTGGAAAGATGCTTAGTCAGTGCTTCTCTTATGCTCTCAGATTGGAGTTATTAACTGAAATGAGATACTGACCTCATTTGAATTACTGTTGAATAACATTTTTTGTTGTCAACAATAAAAAATTTAAGCCAATTAAATGTTTAAAGTCATCTTCTTTGACTGGCCAGTACTACTCTCTTAGTAGTCTTCCTCTTTTATTAAAGGCAGAATAATGTATGTATTCATTTTGTATGTACTTTAATCCAGTATAAATGCAAATTTAAATTATGGTAAGTAGGATGGTTTAACTTAATAACATAGTGCACAGTTGAATGATAAATGTAAATTATTTTTTAAGAAGTGCCTTCTATTATTTTTAAGTAGCATTTATTTGTTCTTCCACTTGGTTGTGCATTCATTGGTCACTTCCATATATGCCCTGCCTGGGGATTGAACCTGCAATCTTGGTGTTTTGGGATGACATTTAACGAACTGAGCTAACTGGCCAGGGCCAGTAAATTTTTTTAATGGAAACATTGGGGCAGAGGTACTTATGATATTTCTGAGAGATGTTGGAGTAAGTTTAACTTTCATAATCTCACTATTATCTTTTATGTTAACAACATAGAATATTTTATGAAATCAGCCTATTTGCTTTTTTAATTTATTTACTCTAGGCCAAAATAAAAAGTATAGATAGAATCAAAAATTTTCTTTTGAAGTGTGAAGAGACAAATGGTAAACTATGGGGAATTCATTACAAAAAAGTAACTCTTCAGAATGGATTACAAAGTTAGTACATATTTAACTCAGTGTATTACACTTTATAGATTCACAATAGAATTGTTCATAGCATTGGCTTCTAGGCATCATGAGATCTTGGCGTACATTTCTGAATCACAAGTTTTATTCAAGTAAAGATTTATTAAATGTGGTTTATTGTGTTCTAATTCTTAACAATTGCTTACTCATTTGTGTCTTACTCTCATTCTTTGACCATTTTGGTTCAAATAGCACTTTACCTTATAAGGTTATGTAAAACTCTACAGTTTCAGTTCAATAGCTGCATAAAGCCCCAATTTCTTCATCTTTAAGATGATAATAGTAGCTGTAAGGATTAATTTAACATAGAAAAGTACTTAGATCATAATGTTGGTACTCAGTAAATATTAGTCATTTCAGTTTTACTCTTGCATTTTTATTTACTCAAAGAACTGAAGAAAAAATTCCTTTTTTTACTATTTTAAAGTTAATGTGTTTTAGTCTAAGGTCAGATAACATTCTTTGTATACAGGCAAACTAGAAGAAACTCAAGAATTTTTAAAAGCTGAATTTTTAAAAGTTGAAGCTAAGCAACATATTTTCTAGTGACCATTTTGATTTTCTTTATATTTGTAGCAGATCTGTTTTTCTTGAATGGCTCATCCTTAGCCCAAACTTCGGGTATTTGGGTATAACTGGTGCAAGGGGGAGAGAGTTTATGCTCGTTCTAGCCAGCTCTTCTTCACTTAAAGAGAGACCCTGCAATTGTGACTGTTGGCAAGATAACACAAGAATATTTTAAACCATTATAATTTTTGAAAATTATTTAAAAATATTGTCTGGCTATGGAGTTTTAGGATAGTGATATTAATATATACAGTTAGCCAGTTACTTTTGCTTATTCTAAGTACAGATCTTTAGTGATTATTGTAACACTGTTTAAACAGTTACTTGTCAGGCATTATCCTAAGCATTTTAAGTGCATTAATTCATTTACTCATTCATTCAACAAATATTTATTGAGTGCCTACCATGTGTCAGGCAAGTAACCTTATTTAATCCTTACCACACCCATGCGAGAGGTGTATAGTTTATTATTTTAGCCCTGTTTTATAGATAAGGAACTGGAGCACAGAGAAGCTATGTGTTTTGTCCAGTGTCTCAAAGCTCTTGAGGGTCAGATTTAGGATTTATTTTTAGAATGCCAGTCTTTGAAATCTTGGCATAAATTACTTCTATTCTAGATTTTTTTTAAAATTTATTCATTTTAGAGAGGAAAGAGAGAGAGGAGAGAGAGACAGAGAGAGAGAAGGGGGGGAGGAGCTGGAAGCATCAACTCCCATATGTGCCTTGACCAGGCAAGCTCAGGGTTTCGAACTGGCAACCTCAGCATTTCCAGGTTGACGCTTTATCCACTGCGCCACCACAGGTCAGGCTCTATTCTAGATTTTTACCTTTAGCAGAAGATAGTAATAAAATTTTGAAGTATCTGGCAAATAGGTTCCAGTCAAGGTGATTAGATCTGGATGAGTTAGATTAGGTAAACTAAGCTGGGGTAATTTTCTCTCTTAACTCAGATCCTTCTCTTAAAAAAATAAATAGCCTGACCAGGCGGTGGCGCAGTGGATAGAGCATCAGACTGGGATGCCGAGGACCCAGGTTTGAGACCCTGAAGTCGCCAGCTTGAGCACGGGCTCATCTGGTTTGAGCAAAAGCTTACCAGCTTGGACCCAAGGTCGCTGGCTCGAGCAAGGGGTTACTTGGTCTGCTGAAGGCCCGCGGTCAAGGTACATATGAGAAAAGCAATCAGTGAACAACTAAGATGTTGCAATGTGCAATGAAAAACTAATGATTGATGCTTCTCATCTCTCCAATCCTGTCTGTCTGTCCCTGTCTATCCCTCTCTCTGACTCTCTCTCTGTCTCTGTAAAGAAATAAAAAAAATAAAAGGACAGAAAACAAATTTGAAGTTCCTTCTTTTGGAGAATTCCAGTTTACCTAAACTAGTGTGAACCAAATATAAATTTTCAAGAGAAATAAATATAAATAATCATATTAAACACTTTCTAAAGAGGCACTCTAGGAGCAAATGTTATGGAAACATGATAGTTTGTTTAAATTAAACAATTTCAGTTATCAGTGGAATCATTTGGCTGTTTTTATATACAGTGTGTCTGTAAAGTCATGATGCACTTTTGACCGGTCACAGGAAAGCAACAAAAGACGATAGAAATGTGAAATCTGCACCTTAAAGGAAAACCCTCCCAATTTCTGTAGGATGATGTGGCAGCATGTGCACATGCGCAGATGATGATGTAACACCGTGTATACAGCGGAGCAGCCCACGGCCATGCCAGGAGAGATGTGGACAGTACAGAGGAAAGTTCAGTGTGTTCTGTGGCTTGCTAAATTTGAATCTGTGACCAAAGTGCAACGTGAATATTGGTGCGTTTATAATGAAGCGCCACCACATAGGAATAACATTACTCGGTGGGATAAGCAGTTGAAGGAAACAGGCTGTTTGGTGGAGAAACCCCATTCTGGTAGGCCATCAGTCAGTGATGAGTCTGTAGAGGCTATACGGGATAGCTACCTAAGGAGCCCTAAAAAATCTGTGCTTGAGCCCACATCGAACTGCACTGAATAGGTCTGAAAGTGGGAGAGTTTTCCTTTTATTTGGTGCAGATTTCACATTTCTATCGTCTTTTGTTGCTTTCCTGTGACTGGTCAAAAGTGCACCATGACTTTACAGACACACTGTAGATCTGGTATGCTATTTCAGATTTTAGTTTTGTTACTGGGTAGTTTTACAGTCATCTTTGAGAGGGGTATTTGTAAGGTAATAGGACTGCCTTTTTTTTTTTTTTTTTGAGAGAGAGAGAGACCTCTTTTTGAAACAAAGGGAGAGCCATCAGAAGCGACAACTTATAGTTGTGTCCTTTTTTAATTGTTAATTGATTGCTTCTCATAGGTGCCTTGATGTGGTGGGTGGGGTGATGGCCTCAAGCCTAGCCATTGACATCTTGCTCAAGCCAGTGACCTTGCGCTTCAAGCCAGCAACCTTGGAATCATGTTGGTGATTTTGTGCTCAAGCTGGTAACCTTGGAGTTGACCCTCTATTTAAAAAAAATTTTTTTAATTTTTTTTTTTACAGAGACAAAGAGAAAGTTAGAGGGATAGACAGGGACAGACAGATAGGAACGGAGATGGGAAGCATCAATCATCAGTTTTTCGTTGTGAGACTTTCATTGTTCATTGATTGCTTTCTCATATGTGCCTTGACCACGGGCCTTCAGCAGACCAAGTAACCCCTCGCTTGAGCCAGCGACCTTGGGTTCAAGCTGGTGAGCTTTTGCTCAAACCAGATGAGCCCGCGCTCAAGCTTTCACTGGAGTGATACAAGTTAAACAACCTATATTTAAGCAATGATTTTTATTTGTAGAGGTTCAAAACAAGTTCTGTTATTCAAGTCATTTTGGGAAGTAAGACTGCCAACAATGACACCAAGACTCAAGACCCCTCGGGGTCTCGAACCTGGGTCCCTGTATCCCAGTCTGATGCTCTATCCCCTGTGCAGCCTCCTGGTCAGGATATGACTGCTTTTTAAAAAACAAATATTACAAGCCATGCTGGGTAGCTCTGTTGGTTAGAGCATCACACACTATATCAAGGTTCTGGGTTCAGTCCCCAGTCAGGGCACATACAGGAATCAACCAATGAATGCAAGGATAAGTGGAATAAGAAATCGATGTTTCTCTCTCTTTCTTTCTTTGCCTCTCTCCCTCTTTTCTCTCTCTAAAATCAGTTTAAAAATATTACAGATTTTCAGAACGGGAAGTAGTTAATATATTTATTTTAATGTGATTTTCAGACTGTGAAATGGTTAAAGTATACTTCTCTTGAATTTGTCTTTAGAGTACATTGTACGTTTTTTAAATTTTTTAATTGATTTTAATGAAAGAGGAATGAAGAGAGATAGGGAGACGGGAATATTGATCTGTTCCTGTTTGTGCCCTTACCAAGGATCGAACCTGAAACTTCTGTGCTTTGGAATGATGCTTTAACTAACTGAGCCATTGGCCAGGGCACATTTTTTAAAAAAGATTTTATTTATTGATTTTACAGTGAGAGAAAGGGGAGTAAGAAGTATCAATTCATAGTTGCTTCACTTTCTTTCATTGATTGCTTGTTGTATGTGCCTTGACCAGGCAAGCCTGGGGCTTCAAACCCATGACTCCAACATTCTAGGTTGACACTTTATCCACTGCACCACCACAGGTCAGGCTGTATATTCGTAATCCTGGTAAGTCTTTGTTTAGGAGGAGTTAGATATAACTTTTGGAGATAAGCAAGTCTGGTGAATGAAGAGAGTAATCAGCCTTGATTTTGGTCATAAATGGGATGCAGTTCTAAAAGGGGGAGACGTGTGGATGAGGCTTGTCTTTGGGAATCCTACAAATGGAGATACAAAAGGGTCTTGAGTCTTGGTGTCATTGTTGGCAGTCTTACTTCCCAAGATGACTTGAATAACAGAACTTGTTTTTTTTTTAGATTTTTTTTTTTTTAAGATTTTATTTATTCATTATAGAGAGGAGAGAGAGAGAGAGAGAGAGAGAGAGAGAGAAGGGGGAGGAGCAGGAAGCATCAACTCCCATATGTGCCTTGACCAGGCAAGCCCAGGGTTTTGAACTGGCGACCTCAGCGTTTCCAGGTTGACGCTTTATCCACTGCGCCACCACAGGTCAGGCAACAGAACTTGTTTTGAACCTCTACAAATAAAAATCATTGCTTAAATATAGGTTGTTTAACTTGTATTATGATTGAGTTGAAATCACTCCAGTGAAAGCATTATTTTGTATTAATGTCAACATGATTTTATTTATTGCTTAAAAAAAATTTTTTTTTTCATTTTTTTTTTTTGTATTTTTCTGAAGCCAGAAACGGGAGGCAGTCAGACAGACTCCCGCATGCGCCCGACCAGGATCCACCCGGCATGCCCACCAGGGGGCGATGCTCTGCCCATCTTGGGGCATCGCTCTGTTGTGACCAGAGCCATTCTAGCTCCTGAGGCAGAGGCCACAGAGCCATCCTCAGTGCCCGGGCCAACTTTGCTCCAATGGAGTCTTGGCTGCGGGAGGGGAAGAGAGAGACAGAGAGGAAGGAGAGGGGGAGGGGTGGAGAAGCAGATGGGCGCTTCTCCTGTGTGCTCTGACCAGGAATCAAACTCGGGACTCCTGCACGCCAGGCCGACGCTCTACCACTGAGCCAACCGGCTAGGGCCGCTTTATAATTTTTTTTATTTTGGTGTAAAACAGGAAGAAAGGGGAACATTATTAGTCCGAAAGGCAAATCTGTATAGAAAGGTTTTTTTAAAAAAAGATTTTATTTATTGATTTTTAGAGAGAGGAGAGAGAAAGGTGGGGGAGGGAGGAGTGGGAACCATCAACTCATAGTTGCTTTTCGTTTGTGCCTTGACCGGGCAAGCCTGGGGTTTCCAAACGGCGGGCAGCCGCAGTGTTCCAGGTGGACGCATTATCCACTGCGCCATCACAGGTCAAACTGTATAGGAACAGGTATTTAAATGAATTATTAAAAGATGAAATGTGTTTTCCTTACCCACTTACCAAAGCATTTCTTCAGAGGCTGAAGAGTTTGGATTGAAAAAATGCTATCATGCCTGGCCTGTGGTGGTGCAGTGGATACTGTGTCGACCTGGAATGCTGAGGTTGCTGGTTTGAAATCCTGGGCTTAATTAATCAGAGGGTTTTACGTAGAGTTTTGGAAAGAAGGCCAGTTAAAGATTTTTGTAGGAATTCAGATGTGAACACTATCAGGACCTGAATTCAGGGGCTAAAAAAGAAGTGTATTGGAGAGAATTTTTTTTTTTTTTTTGGTCACAGAGACAGTCAGAAACAGAGAGAGGGACAGATAGGGACAGACAAATGAAGGAAGAGAGATGAGAAGCATCAATTCTTCGTTGCGGCTCCTTTAGTTATTCATTGATTGCTTTCACATATATGCCTTGGGGGGGGGCTACAGCAGACCGAGTGACCCCTTGCTCGAGCCAGTGACCTTGGACTCAAGCCAGTGACCATGGGGTCATGTCTATGATCCCATGCTCAAGTCAGCGACCCCGCACTCAAGCTGGTGAGCTCCCTCTCAAGCCGGCGACCTGGAGGTTTTGAACCTGGGTCCTCTGTATCCCAGTTCGATGCTCTCCACTGTTCCAGCCACTGCCTGGTCAGGCAGAGAGAATTTTTGAAGAAGGAAAATGACATGAGAAATTAGAGATAACTTCAATATTAGTAGATTAGTAAAACTAAGGAACATTTGATTAGTTAACTAAAGTTGGAAAAGGGGTCAAGACAGTCTTGCCTCAAATTTTCTGCTAAATGCTTTACGTGTAAGTGCTTTTACAACACTCTTAGAGATATGTAGAGTCTCTAAAACTGCTCTGGTATTGAACTGGAAGTCAAAAGTTTTCCTTTATTTTGGAAGTACTCATTTGGGAAAAAATTAGTACATTTTAAACCATTATACACTGTGTAAGTTCTTAGTTATAGAGATTGTAACCCTAATAAATAGCATCATTATTAGATGGTAATCTAATTATCTAAGTGCAGAGGAATTTTTGGAATGCATTTGTTATTTTAGGAGTTTTTGTTTAACTTGACCTGTGTGTGCATGGATGGGGATGGGGTGGTAAAAGGGGGGAGAACGAGGCTTAAAAGATTATTATCTGAGGCACTAGTTCTAGTTGCTGACATTCACTTATCTTTTGGGTAATGTCCCTCATATCCTTTTGTAGAGCTCTCAGCAAGTCCTTATTAAAAATAAGGTCCTGCCTGACCTGTGGTGGCGCAGTGGATAAATTGTCAACCTGGAAATACTGAGGTTGCCGGTTCAAAACCCTGGGCTTGCCCAGTCAAGGCACATATGGGAGTTGATGCTTCCTGCTCCTCCCCCCCCTTCTCTATAGTAAATAAATAAAATCTTAAAAAAAAAAAAAAATAAGGTCCTGTCCTGGCTGGCTGGATAGCTTGGTCTTTTCCCAGTATGCAAAAGGTGGCAGGTTTGATCCCTGGTTAGGGCACATACAGAAACAGATTGATGTTTCTGTCCTTCTGTCTGTCTGTTTCTCCCTTCCTCTCTCTCTAAAATCGCTCAGTAATTAAAAACCACAAACGCCCTAATTATGTTAACCAGTGTCACCCAAAAAAATTCAGTAAAGGAAAAAAAAGAGAAAGACTACAAAGGTCCGAGTCAGAAAACAAATAACAAACTGTTGAGATAGTTCAACAAATTTCTAGTCTTGGCAAATAAAACTGAAGGAAGTTTTAGGATCCATCTTCTGGGATTTGAAGATCATACCATTTGCAAATGTAGTTAGATCTGTAGACTCAGTGGCATGATACCTAGCACTTTTTTGGTATGCCTCTTCATCCCCCTCATCATCTACAGACATTAAGTTCTTTAGCTTACCCTTCATGTTTGCTGTTGATAATTACTTCTGTGTTCCATCTACTGCTGTCACCTCCATAATATGTATAAAGCTCAGCCCCACCCCTCCCTGCCTCATTCCTGATGTTCCTTTACCAACTGCTTCTATTGGGTCTGGTAGAACCTATGCACATATGTGAGCCAAATCCTGGCAAACATTTCTTCTGTCTCCTACTTAACCTATAGTTGAAAACAAGACCTTTTCTCTAAGGAAAACTATTATTCCTATTTTTGCTGGTTGACTACTCTGACTCCTTGGGCAGCAGGGAACAATGTATTTCTAGTCCTTCACTTTGGCTTTCAGATCTGTTTTGCCATTTTTCTGATCTTTCAAAATCCTTATCATCTGCACTCTCCATTTTCATTATTTTTGTCTGGTGACTTTCAGTAATAACATTGGACCATTTTTCTTCTCTATCCTATACCATAGCATCTACTTTGCCAGTACCTCACGCTTATCAGTTATTATCTTTCTGTCTTGCATCTCTGCTTCACTCTTCATTGAGTCCTTCCTTTCAGATTACAGATACACTGAGGTCTTTTCTATCCTAAAACAAATAAATAAAATCCCACTGTCTTTCTACCTCTGAATTATATTGCACTCCTTTTTAAGTTAAAAAAATTGTTTTTAACTTATTGATTTGAGAGAGAGGGAGAGAGAATGAGAGAGAAATATCAGTTTGTTGTTCTACTTTATGTATTTTTATTGGTTATTTCTTGTATGTACCCTGACTGGGAATCGAACCTGCAACCTTGGCATATTGGGATGACACTAACCAACTGGGCTACCTGACTAGGGAAGCCATCTTTTTTTTTTTTTTTTTTTGGTGTGTGTGTGTGTGTTTTTCTGAAGCTGGAAACGGGGAGAGACAGTCAGACAGACTCCCGCATGTGCCCGACCGGGATCCACCTGGCATGCCCACCAGGGGGCAACGCTCTGCCCACCAGGGGGCGATGCTCTGCCCCTCCGGGGTGTCGCTCTGTTGCGACCAGAGCCACTCTAGCGCCTGGGGCAGAGGCCAAGGAGCCATCCCCAGCGCCCGGGCCATCTTTGCTCCAATGGAGTCTTGGCTGTGGGAGGGGAAGAGAGAGACAGAGAGGAAGGAGAGGGGGAGGGGTGGAGAAGCAGATGGGCGCTTCTCCTATGTGCCCTGGCCGGGAATTGAACCCGGGACTTCTGCACGCCAGGCCGACGCTCTACCACTGAGCCAAACGGCCAGGGTCTGGAAGCCATCATTTTAATTTTACTTTTTTTTTTTTTAAAGAAGAGCATTATATATGCAGTTTTCCTTTTATACTTACTCATTATTTATATCCTCCCCTTCCTGTTTCTGTCCTTAATATTTTACTGTAAATGTCCTTTCAAAAGATCCAATGAGCCTGACCTGTGGTGGCGCAGTGGATAAAGCGTTGACCTGGAATGCTGAGGTCGCTGGTTCAAAACCCTGGGCTTGCCTGGTCAAGGCACATATGGGAGTTGATGCTTTCCTCCCCTTCTAAAATAAATAAATAAAAGTTAAAAAAAAAGATCCAATGACCATGTATTCAGATATTTTCATATTCTTTTTCTTCCTTAATATCTCTATTATTTTATTTTTTCTTATTAAGTGAGAGGCAGGGAGGCGGAGAGACAGAGTCCTGCATGTGCCCTGACTGGGATCCACTTGGCAACCCCCGTCTGGGGCTGATGCTCTGCCCATCTGGGCCCGCTGCTCTGTTGCTTGGCAACTGAGCTATTTTAGCCCCTGAGTCTAGGCCATGGAGACATCCTGAGTGCAGGGGGCCAACTTGCTCATTTGAGCCATGGCTGCAGGAGGGGAAGAGAGAGAGAAAGAGAAGGGAGAGGGGGAGGGGTGGAGAAGCAGATGGGCACTTCTCCTGTGTGCCCTGACCGGGAATCAAACATATAGGGCCGACGCTCTACTGCTGAGCCAGCCAGCCAGGGCCTCTATTATTTTTAAGCTATTGGTCATCTTTCTTATTGAGCCTCTGTTCTTTGGGAGTTAAAATATGTATGTTTAATCCCATCTAGCCTGGTAAGACCATTTTGTTTGGCACTTGGCTGGTTGTTGGACTTTGGGTGTTCATCTGTGGTCTGTACTGACTGGTAGGAAAGCATGGAGCAAATTGGCACTGTGCATCTTACACTGCTCTGTTCCATGTGGATTTTTATTTTCCATGTGGACTTTTAAGTAAATAATTGATTTGACTATTTGACTTGCCAGTCTTCCTATTCTTTCCTTTCTCTTTCTCTCGATCATTCTGTGGCTTGTGTGTAAGATGCTGTCTACTTCATAGTGTTCTGAGAAACAAATGAATTCTTGCAAAGGCCTTAAAATGACACAAAGTAAACTTACAATAAATGTTAGCTATTGTTTTTATATTATGCTTTTAACATTTCCAGGTACTTTATTTTTTTATTTATTTTATTTTTTATTTTTTTATATTTTTCTGAAGCTGGAAACGGGGAGAGACAGTCAGACAGACTCCCGCATGCACCCGACCGGGATCCACCCGGCACGCCCACCAGGGGCGGACGCTCTGTACACCAGGGGGCGATGCTCTGCCCATCCTGGGCGTCGCTATGTTGCGACCAGAGCCACTCTAGCGCCTGAGGCAGAGGCCACAGAGCCATCCCCAGCGCCTGGGTCATCTTTGCTCCAATGGAGCCTTAGCTGCGGGAGGGGAAGAGAGAGACAGAGAGGAAGGAGAGGGGGAGGGGTGGAGAAGCAGATGGGCGCCTCTCCTGTGTGCCCTGGCCGGGAATCGAACCCGGGACTTCCGCATGCCAGGCCTACGCTCTACCACTGAGCCAACCGGCCAGGGCCCAGGTACTTTATTTTTATCTTTCTATATCTATCTATCTATCTATCTATCTATCTATCTATCTATCTATCTATCATCTGTTTTAGGGAGAGAAGGGGAGAGAGAGAGAGAGAAACAGAGAAACACTGATTTGTTGTTCCACTTGTTTATTATACATTCATTCATTGATTGCATGAGCCTTGACTGGGGATAGAACCTGCAACCTTGGAGTATTGGGATGACACTTAACCAACAGAACTACCTGGCCAAGACCACTTTTCCAAGTACTTTCAATAACATTTCCTTTGCCTGACCTGTGGTGGTGCAGTGGATAAAGTATCAACCTGGGACACTGAGGTCGCTGGTTCAAAACCCCAAGCTTGCCCAGTCAAGGCACATATGAGAAGCAACTACTACAGGTTGATGCTTCCTGTTCCCCATCCCCTAAAATCAATAAATGGAATCTTTAAAAAAAAACCTTTTCCTTCAAATACTGCATTTCCCCATGTATAAGAAGCACCTTTCCCCCAAAATTTTGGGGTCTAAAAATTGGGTGAATCTTATAAAGTGGTTGTAGATTTTTTTACTTGCATTTCCCGCTTTTTTGTTCTTATTTTTGCGCTCATTGTTGAAGTCTGATTCGTGTTCAGGCACAGATGAGGATAGCTAATGGATGGAAGATTTAATGGTGATGATGAGTTGTATGAATTTTTTTTTTTTTTGTATTGGAAACGGGGAGGCAGTCAGACAGACTCCTGCATGCACCTGACCGGGATCCACCCGGCATGCCCACCAGGGGGCGATGCTCTGCCCATCTGGGGCGCCACTCTGCCGCAATTAGAGCCATTCTAGTGCCTGAGGCAGAGGCCACAGAGCCATCCTCAGCGCCTGGGCAAACTTTGCTCCAGTGGAGCCTCTGCTGTGGGAGGGGAAGAGAGAGAGAGAGAGGAAGGAGAGGGGGAGGGGTGGAGAAACAGATGGGCGCTTCTTCTGTGTTCCCTGGCCGGGAATCGAACCCGGGACCTCTGCACGCCAGGCCGACGCTCCACCACTGACCAACCGGCCAGGGCCCAGGGCTAAATTTTATGGTGAATAAAACTTGAGTTCTGTAACTTTATGCAATACATTTTTTTCTCAAAATTCAGGCCCCAAAATTAAGGTGCATCTTATACGTGGGGACATCTTATACATGGGGAAATACGGTAACCTTCCTATGAGAGAGGTAGGGTCGAGTCTGGCATATTTATTCCTATTTTACAGATCAGAAATCCATGAAGGAACTTTTCTAAGTACATCAGAACAGAATTTAGTGGAATAAAAGTTTAAAGTTTATTTGACCCTAGTATGAAAGAAAAAAATGGTTCAGGATGAGTGTCATATCCGTCACTTCTCTTACGTAAGCAGGACAAATCTATGGAGTTCGGAATGAGAATGGAGTGTTCCCAGCTTCTTGGTTCTTCTGGTCGTTGATTCTCTTCCTGCTGTAGGAGGTGGAAAAGATGTTGCCACGTTATTCCTAGGTCCTAGTCTAGCTATCTAGCAAGCTGAGAAACAGCATTTGAAGAGTATCGGATTCTCTGGGAACTGAGAAAACAACTTACCTTTTCTGTGTGGGGAAAAAAAGGTAAAATGAGTGGGAGACCTGAGCTACCTGTATGAGCTGTTGCTATCATGTGAATTGTTTCATGGATTTAACTCGTGAACAGCTTGAACTGAATTCCACTCTTTTGTCCTGTGCCAGTGGCATTTTCAGGATCCGAGTACTTCTAGCTTATTTTTCTAATGGCCGTATGTGGTTTGATAGCGCTCAGCTGTCAGTACCTGATTTTGCTGCAGTGTGTGTACTGCATAATCTCTGCATTGTTGTAACCACAACTTGATCAGACTTGCCCTTTCCATTTTTATGATAAAAAAGATTTCTTTGCATCTCTTCCTTATGCTAGTCTGCTGTAGCATTGGAGGCTCTTTGCCCCTTGGAACAACCTGAAGATAAAAGAGTTTTTGTTTTTTTTTGTGTGTGTGACAGAGACAGTAGAGAGACTGATAGGGACAGACAGATAGGAAGAGAGAGATGAGAAGCATCAATTCTTTGTTGCGGTGCCTTAGTTGTTCATTGATTGCTTTCTCATATGTGCCTTGACCAGGGGGAGCTACAGCAGACCAAGTGACCAAGCCAGCGACCTTGGGTTCAAAAGCTGGTGAGCTGTGCTCAAACCAGATGAGCCTGTGCTCAAACCAGCAATCTTGGGGTTTCGAACCTGGGTCCTCTGCGTCTCAGTCTGATGCTCTATCCATTGCGCCACTGCCTGGTCAGGCTAGTTTTGAATAGTCACCCTGTGTTTGAGTTTCTGTTGGCCAGGATTTCTCTAGCTGTTAGCTTTCCCTTAGGTCTGGTATATAGAAACAATATCTTTAGCAACTGGGTATTGTGCCTGTCTATGGAAGAGATTACTACTGGTAGTCAGTGGAAATGCAGAGTATAAAAATGGAAGCACACTGAATTAGACTAATGATTAAGGGTAGATGAAGCAATATATCTGGTGGAAGAGAGCTATAGGATCAGGCAGACCTGGGTTTCGTTCCTAGTTCTGCAGTTTATGATCAGTGTGACTCCCTAGCAAATTGCTTAACCTTCCCGAATCACAGTTTTCTTAACTATAAGTAGAAGTACTAATAATACTTTAGATCTTAGAGTTGTTTTAAGGATTGAGTTTGAATTTCTGACACTGAACTGAATGCATAGATATAATGCCGTTAGCTGTTACTAACCTTTCTGAAGTTGAGTTCTCATTAAAATTGGGATATTAATACTTAGCTCAGGTTTGTTGTCAAGATTAAATGAGAGTAGATAGGTGGGTAGGGAAGTAGGTAGAAAGATAGATAGTCTGGCATGTAAATTTTGTATGAGCAAAAACCATGGAGCAACTGAAACGTTATAGATAGTATTTCTTTGAAAGAAATAAGTTAAAATGCTACCCAAGCCGTGCCAACACCAGCAACTTATCAGTGCTCCTTCAGCAGTACATTTGGGTGACTCTTGTTCTGTTGAGCTAAATATACTGCTCACAAAAATTAGGGGGTATTTTGTCACAGTATATATGTGTATTTCTAATTGTATTTTGCCCATGTTTCATTATTTCCTCAGTTTATCTCATAGGCTAGCCCCCCCCCCTTTTTTTTTCCTTGAGAGGTATATAGAGAGAGACAGGAAGGGAGAGAGATGAGAAGCATCAACTCATAGTTGTGTGACTTTAGTTGTTCATTGGTTGCTTTTCATATATGCCTTGACCAGAGAGGGCTTAAGCCAAGCCAGTGACCCCTTGCTGAAGGCAGCGACCTTGGGCTTTAAGCCAATGACCTTTGGATCATATTGATGATCCCATGCTCAAGCCAGTGACCCCACGCTCAAACTGGCAAGCCTGTGCGCAAGCTGTAACCTTGGGATTTCAAACCTGGGTCCTCAGTGTCCCAGCTTGATGCTCTATCCACTGCGTCAGCACCAGTCAGGCTGTTTCATTTGTTCTTTTTTTTTTTTTTTCTGTACCCCTCTGAAGCTGGAAACGGGGAGGCAGCCAGACAGACCCCTGCATGCGCCCGACCGGAACCCACCCGGCACACCCACCAGGGGGTGACGCTCCGCCCATCCCGGGCATCACTCTGTTGCAACCAGAGCCACTCTAGCGCCCGGGGCAGAGGCCAAGGAGCCATCCCCAGCGCCCGGGCCATCTTTTGTTCCAATGGAGCCTCGGCTGCGGGAGGGGAAGAGAGAGACAGAGAGGAAGGAGAGGGGGAGGGGTGGAGAGGCAGATGGGTGCCCCTCCTGTGTGCCCTGCCGGGAATCGAACCCAGGACTTCCGCACGCCAGGCCGACGCTCTACCACTGAGCCAACCGGCCAGGGCCACTTAAAGTCTTTTTTATGAGATTGGTGGTGATATTAACAAAGTGATTTTTCGACATTGGATAATGAAATGTGTCAACATGTAGAAGATCTGCCTATCTGTCAGCTAGTGAACCAGTGTTTTCCAAATGGTCAATGCATGATTTTATAGTCATGCTTGGGTAAAAGATTCCTTCAAAGGGCAAAGTAGATCAATGGATTTTAAGGTAGCAGAATATGAAAAGTTAATGTATATGGCTTCAGATTCTACATTGCAACTAACCTGTCAGTAACTACTACTTGTCAAGTTTTGGTGTAGTATCAAAGAATATTTCTAGTCATCTTAAGGCTATTAAAGTACTCTGTTTTCAAGTACATATTGTATGAAATTGTATTTTCCTCATATACTTCAAACAGAATATACTATATAATGCTTGAATGCAGAAGCACATATGCCTCAACAGATGTGAAAGAGATTTATAGAAGTGTAAAACCAATGTCACTCTTCTCATTAAATAGTTTTGTTTTTGCAAACTATAGTTACTTTTCATAAAAGTATGTTATTTAAGTTAACATAGTGGCTTGTTATTTTAATATCAATACATGTTTAAAAATTTTCTGCTTTAATTACTTATATGGCAAATGTTAGATAGATATAACTCATATAAGTAAACAAAAGCCCTTTGGGGTCTTTGGTTATTTTTAAGGGTGAAAAGAAGGTCTGAGATGAAAAAGTTTGAGAACCACTGACCCAGATTCACAATTGTTAATGTTTTGTCACATTTGCTTTATCTATTTGCCTAATTCTGACTGAAACACTTGAGAGCAAGTTTCATACATCATGGCCTGCAGCCCCTAATACTTCCTTCATTCAGCATTGATACAATGTCCAGTATGCATATTCAATATCCCAGTTCAGTAAATGTTCTTGATAGCTGCCCCCCCCCTTCAGAATCCACTTTAAGGATTTCTCATTTGGTTGTCATGTTCCTCTTAATTTAGAGCGGAGATTGGCAAACATCTGTAAAGGACCCAGGTAGTAAATAATTTTGGCTTTTTGGACTAGCTCCACTGACTATATGTAAATGAAGGGGCATTGGCTATATTCCAATAAAGCTTTAGTTTTAAAATCGCTGATTTAGAACAGCTCCCCTTTAACTTTTCGTGTTATTTGTCTTAAATAACACTTTTGAAGCCTGACTAGGCAGTGGCGCAGTGGATAGAGTGTTGGCCTGGGAGGCTGAGTACCCAGGTTTGAAACCCCGAGGTCATTGACTTGAGCATGGAAACAGACATGACCCATGGTCACTGGCTTGAAGTCGGGGTCATTGGTTTGAGCAAGGAGTCACTGGAGCCCCCGAGTCAAGGCACATATGAGAAAGCAATCAATGAACAAAAAAGGTGCCGCAACTGTGAGTTGATGCTTCTCATCTCTCTCCCTCCCTGTCTGTGCCTCTCTCTCACTTAAAACAAAGCAAAACAACACTTTTGAAGAGCTCAGGCCAGTTATAATGTCCCATAAATTGGATTTGTGTGATTGTTTTCTCGTATTTAGATGCAGGTAAACATTTTTAGTAAGAAATATTACATATATGATGCTGTGTCATTTTGGGAGGCACATATGTTAGTCTGACCCATTATTTATTTTTTTGAGAGAGACAGGAAGGGAGAGAGAGGGTGGAGAGAGACATGAAAAGCATCAACTCATAGTTGTATTACCTTAGTGGTTCATTGATTGCTTTCCATACGTGTCTTGACTGGGAAGCTCCACCTGAGCCAGTGACCCCTTGCTCAAGCCAGTGACCTTGTACTCAAGCTGATGATCTCGGGGTTTCAAACCTGGGACTTTAGTGTGCCAGGTCAATGCTCTATCCACTGTGCCACTACTGGTCAGGCTGCCCATTATTGTTGATGGTAAGTTTGATCTCTTCATTATAAAGATAGCTCCTGTCCTTTTTAAGTAATCTGTAGGGTGACTTTTCTCCTACCAAATGGTTTTATTTTTATTATTTTTATTTTTTTACAGAGACAGAGAGAGTCAGACAGGAACAAAGAGAGACGAGAAGCATCAATCATCAGTTTTTCGTGGCAACACCTTAGTTGTTCATTGATTGCTTTCTCATATGTGCCTTGACCGCGGGCCTTCAGCAGACCGAGTAACCCCTTGCTCGAGCCAGAGACCTTGGGTCCAAGCTGGTGAGCTTTGCTCAAACCAGATGAGCCCGTGCTCAAGCTGGTGACCTCAGGGTCTCGAACCTGGGTCCTCTGCATCCCAGTGCGACGCTCCATCCACTGCGCCACTGCCTGGTCAGGCCCAAATGGTTTTAGCATCTGCTAGTGATCTTTGCCCAAATCAGTTATACTTTGGTGGTTCTGACTATCGTTCTTAACCAAATTGTATTTTCAAACTATTGTGAACCTAGAAAACTCTATTCATATATCCTGTCACTGCAATTCTGTGGTTTGGTTTTTATTTTATTTTTATTTTTTATTTTTCCGAAGCTGGAAACGGGGAGGCAGTCAGACAGACTCCCCCATGCGCCCGACCGGGATCCACCCGGCATGCCCACCAGGGGGCGATGCTCCGCCCATCCTGGGGCGTTGGCTCTGCCAATCAGAGCCATTCTAGCGCCTGAGGCAGAGGCCACAGAACCATCCCCAGCGCCCGGGCCATCTTTGCTCCAATGGAGCCTCGGCTGCAGGAGGGGAAGAGAGAGACAGAGAGGAAGGAGAGGGGGAGGGGTGGAGAAGCAGATGGGCGCTTCTCCTGTGTGCCCTGGCCGGGAATCAAACCCGGGACTTCTGCACGCCAGGCCGACGCTCTACCACTCATCCAACCGGCCAGGACCTTTGTAGTTTAGTTTTTAATCATAGGCTCTTCCTGGGAGGGTGAGGCTAAGAGATTGGGTCTGCATGTGTTGTCCTGACAGCTGGTTTCTAGAAGTAGGGTTCCAAAATATGATGTCTTCGTCTTCTGAGCCCAAAGCTACTTAAGAAGGAAGTGTGTGGCCTCCTCTTACTTCTTTTGTTCCTTACTCTTTTGTTCCTTCTTTTGTTAATATTTCTTGTTTTTCAGTGGTTTAGTTTGTGGATCCTATAATACTCTTGGGATCAGTTTTTGTCTAATTATAAATGTTGAAGCTTGTGTTGCAGACCAACCAAGTAGTTACAGCTTAGAGAATTGCACATATCTTTTAAGGGAAACATTTCCTCCCACCAAATTCTTATGAAAAATTTCAAACTCACAGAAAAGCTAATAGAGTAGTCTAATGAATACTCATATCTTTCACCTGGACTCAGTAATTGTTAACTATTTGCCTTATACTTGTGTATATGGCTATATATCTGTTAATAGATATGTATATGTGTGTGTGTGTGTGTATGTATTTATATCTATAAATGTCTTTATTTATATCCATTTTTCTTAACTATTTGATAACCTGCAGATGTGTAACCCCTAGAATAAGGATACTCTACTACATTCACCATACCATTATCACACCTTATAAAATTATTTTTCTTGTCCTTTTTCCCCCTTTTTATTGAATTTATTGAGGTGACACTGGTTAACAAAATTATAGGTTTCAGGGTCACAGTTCCACCGTGAGATCATTCGACTGCAGGGGAGGGGTTTCAGGGCTTCTTTAGTTTATGATCAAGTGTTGGACCTTTCAGAATATCAGTGATGAACATGATGAATTGAAAAGTAAGAAATTAGGCCTGACCTGTGGTGGCACAATGGATAAAGCATCGCCCTGGAATGCTGAGGTTGCCAGTTCAAAACCCTGGGCCTGCCTGGTCAAGGCACATACCGGAAGCAAGTTGATGCTTTCTGTTCCTCACCCTGCTCCCCTTTCTTTTTTTTTTTTCTTTCTCCCCTCTAAAATCAATAAATAACATCTTTAAAAAAAAGAGTAAGGAATTAGAATGATGCCTAGACAGTGCTTGGCTCATATTAGGTACTTAAAGAATACTTTTTACTTGATTAACGATGTAACGGGAAGAGTGTGCCAGAGGAGACTATAATGGAGTCTATTGAGTGAGGGTGGTGCATGCAGTCTGTTAGGTACTGTGGGAGATGAAGTAGAACCCAATATTCATGCTCCTGAGCAGAGCTATAGTATTAGCTGAGAGGAAACAAACTCATTCTCTCCTTTTTTAGTTGATATTTATTGACCATCTTTTGCATGCCAGGTAGTGTTCTAGGCACTGGGATACAGTGGTGAACAGGACTGACAGAATTCTTGCCTTCATAGAGCTTATGTACTAGTTGGGAGAGACAAGCAGTAAAAATACCAATAGTAATTCCAGGTAGAGATAGAGGAAAATAAAACAATTTGATGTAGTAGAGAGTAATGAGAGGAGAGTGCAGCTTTAGCTAGGATTGTCAAGGAAGGCATTTCTGAGGAAGTGACATTTGAATTGTGACTTGACTTAAACGAGAAGGAGGAAGCAGCCATGGGAAGATCTGGGGGAAGGCAGAGGAAGCTACAAGTATAAGGATCCTAAGTTGTGACAAGCTGGCCTAGTGGGGACCCATGGAGGCCAGTGTGAGTGGAGCAGGTAGAGGGGGGATCAGAGTGAGAAGAATATGATACGAGACGAAGTAGGAGAGTAAGTCAATTACCAGATTGTGTAGGGTTTTTATTTATTTTAAGTGATAGAAAACTATTGAAAAATGCAAGTTTGACTCCATAAAAATAACCAAAGAATTCAGGTAATTAATAAGGATTTGATTTTCACTGAATTAAGTTTTATTTCTAACAGTATTCTGGTGGGAATATAAAGAAAAAGCCTATACTGTACCTTCAAGGAGGTTTGCATTATATACTATTGTTGGATTAATAAGGTATAAGTGCAAAAAAAAAGGTCTGTGATTATACTTACTGTATAAGAGAATAATGCATCTGTCATTGTATATGCTTATATGCTGAATGGCAGTAGGGGCTCAAGAAGGGAAGAGTTAATGAGCAGTGGGTGTGGAAGAGTTCACTGAAGACGGGGAGTCCATTAAATTATTTTTTGAATAGATTTGATGAGGTCATTCCAGGCAAGGGAAATGTCTGGGCAAAGAAGTAACTTGAAGGAGTGTGTGCTTAGGAACTAATGAGTAGATCAGTCTGTCCAGAAAAGGTAAAAAGATAATGGCTGGGATCTTGAGTGACAGACTAAGAAATTTAGACTTTAGTCTGTAGTTGTAGTATGTACTTCTTATAAATCTTATTTGTATGTTGGTTACTATACTCTAAATCTGTATATTCAACTAATTATTGTCTACTGTGTACACTTGTTTTCTTTGACATTCTAACAGCCTTGATCAGTTGGAGATGTAAAACTGGATTGTGATTCTGGCACATGGTTTGTGTGTAGATATAGAAACATGCAGAAAAGGAATGAACCAGGAAATAAATTCTTTTAAGTGATCTTATTTTCTTACTATTTTTTTAATATATAAACTTTTCTCTTTTTTTTAAGTGAGAGGAGGGGAGATAGACTCCTGCATGTGCCCACACTGGGATCCACCTAGCAATCCCTGTCTGGAGCCAGTGCTCTAATCAGCTGAGCTATTCTCAGCATCTGAGGCCAGTGCTCAAACCAGTCAAACCCACTGGCTGTGAGAGGGGAAGAGAGGGGAAAGAGGGAGAGGGAGGGGAAGAGAAGCAGATGGTTGCTTCTCATGTGTGCCCTGACCAGGGATCAAACCTGGGATGTCCTCATGCCCAGCTGACACTCTATCCACTGAGCCAGTTGGACAGGTCTGTGAACTTCTTTAAAAACAAACAAATAAAACAGCTCAACCAGGTGGTGGTGCAGTGGATAGGGCCTTGGACTGGCACATGGAGGACCCAGGTTCGAAACCCGAGGTCGCTGGCTTGAGCGCAGGCTCATCTGGTTTGAGCACAGCTCACCAGGTTGGCTTGAGCAAGGGATCACTCGCTCTGCTGTAGTCCCCTGGTCAAGGCACATATGACAAGACAATTAATGTTAAGATGCTTCTCATCTCCCTTCCTGTTTGTCTGTCCTTATCTGTGTCTCTCTGTCTCTATCACAAAACAACTTTTATTTGATTTTAGTGAGAGAGAAAGGGGGGGAGGACAGGAACATTAGTCTGTTCCTGTATGTGCTCTGACTGGGGAACTAACCAGCAACCTCTGCGCTTTGGGATGATGCTCTAAACAACAGAGCTATCTGGCCAGGGCAAGTGATCTTATTTTTCTTAGGAAAGTTTGATGAGGTGGGATTTGTATATTTAGTAGATGCTGAGTAGTTGGAGAATTTTGGTGTTGAGAGATAGATTGGAGGAAATGTTGAAACTATAAGAAAGAAGACTATACTGATGTTAAAATATGTTGCAAGATTCCAAATCTCATTGCTGTCTTTATAATCTGGATTTTGATAGGGCAGTGTGCTCACTTATGTTTGAGGGCTACAAATAATGATGAGCCTAATAATGAAATTTTCTTACCTTGATCATTATTTAAAATATAACCACATATACACAATCCCACTAACTCCTTAACTAATTAGCTTTTTTTTTTTTTTTTTTTTTTTTTACAGAGACAGAGAGAGGGATAGACAGACAGGAACGGAGAGATGAGGAGCATCAATCATTAGTTTTTCGTTGCGCATTGCAACACCTTAATTGTTCATTGATTGCTTTCTCATACGTGCCTTGACTGTGGGCCTTCAGCAGACTGAGTAACCCCTTGCTGGAGCCAGCGACCTTGGGCTTAAGCTGGGGAGCTTTTGCTCAAACCAGATGAGCCCATGCTTAAGCTGGCGACTTCAGGGTCTCGAACCTGGGTCTTCCACATACCCGTCTGACACTCTATCCACTGCGCCACCACCCGGTCAGGCTAACTAGCTAACTTTTAACTTACTCTCACCTACCCAAACCCCACTGGCTTTAAAAAGATTTTATTCCTTACCAGTCTCATTGATAAAATACACTTTAGGGCATTAGTTATGACCAATGCTATATATATAGTCTTTTATTTAAGATTATTGAGAGTCTCTTCTGTACCCTGCTTATTTCTCTTTAGCTATAGAGGACTAAGCCAATATATAGGTTTTTGCTAATAGTGTTTATAGGATGTCCCTAAGAATCCTATCTTTTTTTTTTTTTTTTTTGTATTTTTCTGAAGTTGCAAACGGGGAGAGACAGTCAGACAGACTCCCACATGCGCCTGACCGGGATCCACCCGACAGGCCCACCAGGGGCGACGCTCTGCCCCTCTGGGGCATCGCTCTGTTGCGACCAGAGCCACTCTAGCGCCTGAGGCAGAGGCCAAGGAGCCATCCCCAGCGCCTGGGCCATCTTTGCTCCACTGGAGCCCCGGCTGCGGGAGGGGAAGAGAGAGACAGAGAGGAAGGAGAGGGGGAGGGGTGGAGAAGCAGATGGGCGCCCCTCCAGTGTGCCCCGGCCGGGAATTGAACCCGGGACTTCTGCACGCCAGGCCGACGCTCCACCACTGAGCCAACCGGCCAGGGCCTAAGAATCCTATCTTTTATAACTGGAAGAAATCAACTGGACTCTTTTTTTTTTAAGTGCGCGAGAGAGATAGACAGACAGATAGGGACAGACAGACAGGAAGGGAGAGATGAGAAGCATCAGTTCTTTGTTGCGGCACCTTAGTTACTCATTGATCGCTTTCTCATATATGCCTTGACCAGGGAACTCCAGTCTAGCCAAGCCAGTGACTTTTGGGCTTAAGCCAGCGACCATGGAGTCATGTCTATGATCCCATGCTCAAGCCAGTGACCCCCACACTCAAGCTGGCTGAGCCTGTGTTCAAGCCCATAACCCTGGGGTTTTGAACCTGGGTCCTCTGTGTCCCAGGCTAACGCTCTATCCACTGTGCCACTGCCTAATCAGGCTCAACTGGACTCGATCAACCCTTTTTATAGAAACTTGAATTTATATTTTACTTCATGTCTACCTCTTAGCCTCTTAGTGTACTAAACAACACTGATTTTATTATTTCATTTGCTTTATATTCAGATTTACATAGTAATTATGTTTGGATAGTTTCCATTTTGGAATAAACTCAGTATTTTTTAAACAGAAAAGGCTATGTTGTCAAATACTTTTTATTCAAAGACAGTTCAGTGAACTTGAGTTTTTGTTTTTAAAACTAAAGTTGGACTGAAGAATTTGATCTTAGGCAGATTCTTGAGTTTGAACTAAAATATCCTACTTAACACTCATGGAATCAGCAAACATCAGATATTGTTTTTTGACAGAGAGAGAGAGTGTGTCAGAGATAGGGATAGACAGAGACAGACAGACTGAAAGGGAGAGAGATGATAAGCATAAGTTCTTTGTTGCGGCTCCTTAGTTGTTCATTGATTGCTTTCTCATATGTGCCTTGACCCTTGGGGGCTACAGCAGACCGAGTGGCCCCTTGCTCAAGCCAGTGACCTTTGGGCACAAGCCAGTGACCTCACACTCAAGCCGGTGACCTTGGGTTTTGAGCCTGGGTCCTCTATGTCCCAGTCTGACACCCTGTCCACTGCGCCACCACCAGGTCAGACTATCAGATGTCTTCTATGTGGGCAGTGTCACAGGGGGTGGGAGATGGAGGGAGCCTTTGGAATGAAAATGTTACAGTGTAAAAAGCAAGAATTTAAACTCATGTAGGCCTGAATTTGAACCCTAGCCAGCTACTTATTTATTAGTTACCAATTACTTTATTTCTTGGGGCTTCAAATTCCTCATCTATAAAATGAGGATAATAATACCTATCTTGCCAGAAAGGACTGTTGAAGGTTAGGGTGATGTAATAAGACATAGTGTGCTTTTTAAGATGCTATTGTGCGTAATTGTGTGAATGAACAGACAAACGTGTGGGGTGAGAGTTAGCTGGATCTTGACAAAGTATTTGGCTGACCCAATGCAGGATTGAGTGAAGTGATCGTGGCTGCCAACACACTATGTTCTGTTTTTGTTGAAACTTGCAGCTCTTACAGTAGTGCTGTTTGCCAACGTTGTATTTGACTACTCACGTAAAGTAGTAGAAGCCAGGTCAATCAAATAAAGCATAAGTCATTTGGAAATACCTGTAGGATGGGCCTTTAAACCTCTGTTTCAGTTTAGTTGGGGGAGTATTTCATGTTACTGTGGAGTAGTAAAAGTCCGGTGGCAGGGTGTTCTATGGGTTGGCACCTAGATAAAGTTTTACAAATGATGTAACCATCATAGGAAAAATTCCCATCCAGGCTGAAACATTTGGTGACAGCGAGTATGCAGGTGAGCTGAGTAGCATGAAAGAGCAAGAACTTATTTTGTTTTCTCAAATAGTGCTTTATTCATCTGTAAACATTTATTGAGCACCTACTGCATGCTAGGTACTGTTCTGGGAGCTAGGTATACAATAGCAGTGGTAGGAAAGCCTGTATTCTAATGCTGTAGACTAGAGCTTATACTCTAGTGAGGGAGAGTATAAATAAATATAAAATACAGTGAATCTGCCTGACCTGTGTTGACGCAGTGGATAAAGCTTCACCTGGGAACGCTGAGGTTGCTGGTTCAAAACCCTGGGATTGCCTGGTCAAGGCACATTGGGAAGCAACTACTACAAGTTGATGCTTCCTGCTTCTCCTCCTTTCTCTCCTCCCTCTATCTAACAATCAATAAATAAAATTTAAAAAAAATACAGTGAATCTCAGGTAATGCTAAGTACCATAGGAGAAGTAAAACAGGAGAAGCAAATAGCAAGTTAGAGAAGGGGTACTTATTTTTAGATAGGATGTCACTTTAGATAGGATGATGCAGAAAGACTTCTGTGAGAAGTAGTAAATGAACAGAGCCCAGCATGAGGCCAGTGAGTGACCATCTAAGAAAAAGAACACAAATGTTGTGTTTTAGTAACCCTTTAGAAGGGTCTTTGATATGAGCAGTAGAGGTAGCACTGACTTAAGAAGTTGTTTTAGGAATGGAAGGGAGGATTGTCTTGTTAAGTGATTGAAATTAGCCCATATTAATTCTCAAGTAGGAATGCAGTGGGTCTTGTACAGTTGAAAATCAGCCTGCATGCCATCTTTGGAACGTAAACTGGAGGTTACACCACTCCAGAAAATATACGTTTAGATATTCAGGAGACCTAACAATTATTTTCCCCATCATAGTATTTTTTTTATTAATTTTAATGGGGTGACAATAAATCAGGGTACATATGTTCAGAGAAAACATCTCCAGGTTATTTTGACATTTAATTATTTGCATACCTATCTATCATGTTTTTTTTTTCTTTTCTTTTCTTTAAATCAGAATTAACATGTTCTTCCAGCTAAGTACACAGTGGAGGTCTAATTATAGCTGGGTTTTTTCCACTAATAATTCTCACATTTAAGAACAGTTCAGTGATTACATCCCCAATTATTTAATTTATATCATGGTATTTTTTAAAAGTAGTATAGTCTTTGGGTCCTGGCTGGTTGGCTCGGTAGAACGTCGGCCCAGTGTGTGGAAGTCTTGGGTTCAATTCCTGGCCAGGGCACACAGGAGAAGCGCCCATCTGCTTCTCCACCTTTAGCCCCTCCTTACTCTCTATCTCTGTCTTCCTCTCCTGCAGCCAAGGCTCCATTGTAGTAAAGTTGGCCCAGGTGCTGAGGATGGCTCTGTGGCCTCTGCTTCAGGTGCTAGAATGGCTCCCGTTGCAACAGAGCAAGGGTCCCAGATGGGCAGAGCATCGCCTCCTATTGGGCTTGCCAGGTGGATCCCGTCAGGTGCACGCGGGAGTCTGTTTCTCTACCTCCCTGCTTCTCACTTCAGAAAAATACAAAAAAATAGAAAAATAAAAGTAGTATAGTCTTTGGACTATATATCAGAATATAAATGCAAATCTATGGGTTCCACAACAGATCCAGTACATCAGAGTACGGTATTTGAGGATGATACCAGGCAGTCTGCAATTTTACTAAGTTATTCTATATTCATACTGAGGTTTGAAAATTACTGTTTGTAATCTTGTTGATAGAAATCATCTTTATCCCAGGCATAGGTGGGGTGGGTAGGCAAGTACCTGCTTATTTAAGATTTCACTACTTTTTATAATTTACATTGGAACTTGTATTTCTTTTTGCTTGATTTAATTTTTGGCTTTAATCTATGATATACTGTAATCTCCATTCTAAGATGTATTGATGAGAGAGCAGAAAACAAAATTTTTGCCCTCTTTGTTTAATTATTTTGCATTTTCATCTTCAGCCACATCCTTGGGAAGAAGCAGCCTCTGAAAAGAGAATGCTGAGTTGGCTTTATGGATTGATGTACTGTAGAAAAAATTTTCTGGCCCTGGCTGGTGGCTTAGTGGATAAGAGCATCGGCCCTGCGTATGGACGTCCCAGGTTCAATTCCCGGTCAGGGCACACAGGAGGAGTAACCATCTGCTTCTGTCCCCCTTCCTCTCCCCCTTCTCTACCTCTTGATTCCCGCAGCCAGTGGCTCCATTGGTTTGAGCATGGCCCCAGGTGCTGAGGATGGCTCTGTTGGAGCACATCAGCCTCAGGCATTAAAAATAGCTCTGTATTTGAGTATCAGCCTCAGATGGGATATGCCGGGCGACTTCTAGTCAGGGCGCATGCGGGAATCTGCCTCACTATCTCCCCTCCTCAAACTTAAAAAAAAAAAAAAAGTTTTCTTAGATTCAGTAGTTTTTTTGTTTTCTGTTAGTTGAAAATTTTCATTATTGTGTCTAAGATTTATTTTTTCATAGGTCTTTAAATCTCTAGTGTGCAAAATGCTGAATGAAAGAAAATGGAATGAGGTTATTGAGAAGGTATTTAATATATTTTGTAGTAGACAATAAATATTAATTTAGTTCAAACAATCAGCAATGGCAGATTTAAACCATCTGTAGATAGTCAAATGTTAACAGTGTTTCCAACCAACATTCTAGTGGGCAAACTTGAAGAAAGTATGCACTGACCTGACCAAGCAGTGGCGCAGTGGATAGAGTGTCGACCTGGGATGCTGAGGACCCAGGTTTGAAACCCCGAGGTCGCTGGCTTGAGCCCAAATGTTGCTGGCTTGAAGCCTAGGTTTGCTGGCTTGAGCAAAGGATCACTCGCTCTGCTGTGGCCCCCCAGTCAAGGCACATATGAGAAAGCAATCAATGAACAACTAAGGTACTGCAACGAAGAATTGATGCTTCTTATCTCTCTCCCCTCCTCTCTGCCCCTGTCTATCTCTCTCTCGCTAAAAAATAAAAAGAAGGAAAAATATGCACTGTTCTTTTTTTTTTTAAAGATTTTATTTATTGATTTTACAAAAAGAGGAGTGAGGGCAGTGAGAAGAATCAATTCATAGTTGCTTCACTGTAGTTGCTCATTGATTGCTTATTGTATGTGCTTGGACTGGGCAAATTCAAGGTTTTGAACCAGAGACCTCAGCATTCCAGGTCGACACTCTATTGACTGTGCCACAACAGGCCAGGCATTTCTCCCCTGTTTAATTTTAGTGAACCACTGATATTCATTGTCAGGTTGTGGGATTCCCATCTGCTAGGACCTGTCTCCAGGCCAGTGGACAAACTTAAAGACTTTTGTATCTTGCTTTTTGGGAACAAAATGTCAGGACTACTGTCTTTTTTTTTTTTTTTTTTTTTTTTGTATTTTTGTATTTTTCTGAAGCTGGAAACAGGGAGAGACAGACAGACTCCCGCATGCGCCCGACCGGGATCCACCCGGCACGCCCACGAGGGGCGACGCTCTGCTGTGACCAGAGCTACTCTAGTGCCTGGGGCAGAGGCCAAGGAGCCATCCCCAGCGCCCGGGCCATCTTTGCTCCAATGGAGCCTCGACTGCGGGAGGGGAAGAGAGAGACAGAGAGGAAGGAGAGGGGGAGAGGTGGAGAAGCAGATGGGCGCTTCTCCTATGTGCCCTGGCCGGGAATCGAACCCGGGTCCCCCGCACGCCAGGCCGACGCTCTACCGCTGAGCCAACTGGCCAGGGCCTACTGTCTTCTTGAAAAGAGGTTGAGCATTTTAGAACTTGAAATGGTCTTTGAGTGAACATCTGTACTTTTCATTTTACTTTTAAAGAAACCAAGATTCAGAGAACTGAAATTTTCTCCAAGTACTTGATACTAGAATATGAAGCCTGGTAATGTGGTTTCCTTCAATGGGGTCATGCAATTGAGTCATCTTATTAAAATGCGCACCGTTCTCTCAAAGGATGTTATCTTTTCTATTCAAGGGTTTCTTGTATTCATTCCATCGTGGGTTGTTTGGTGTTTTGTGGTTTTTTTTGTCACGTGTGCGCAGGAGAGAGAGAGAGAGAGAGAGATGAGAGGCATCAACTCTTGGTTGCGGCACCTTAATTGTTCATTGATGGCTTTCTCTTATGCACATTGACCAAGGGCTCCAGCTGAGGCAGTGACCCCTTGCTCAAGCCAGCGACCATGGGGTCATGTCTATGATCCTGCACTCAAGCTGGTGACCCCACGCTTTAGCCGGGTGAGCCTAACTCAAGCCGGCAACCTTGGGGTTTTAAACCTGGGTCCTCTGCATCCCAGGCCAGTGCTCTATCCACTGCGCCACCGCCTAAAAAAGGGGTCAGGCCCCCTTTTTATTAAAAAAATAATTTATTGATTTTTATAGAGAGAGGAGAAGAGAGAGGCAGAAACATTGATCTGTTTCTGTATGTACCCTGACTGGGGATTGAACCGGCAACCTCTGTGTATCAGAACAATGCTCTAAGTTCCAATTGAGCCACCTGCCCAAGGCGGTTGTTTTTGGCTCTGCCTTTCCAGTGATTGGGAGGCCCTATTAGGGTGTAAGTGGCAATTTATAGCTTGTTTTTAGTAAAATGTATGTAAAATTTACGAGAAAAACCCTGTGGAAGAGCAGTAACTGGCCCTGAATCGCACAGCAAAGCAGCAGAGAAGGAGAGTTCATAAAGAGTTGGTCTCTGCTTGGTAACCTATACAGGGTGAGGCAAAAATAGGTTTACAGTTGTGAGAATGGAAAATAATACAGTAATTAATAAATAAGAATAAACTTTGCATACTCACAACTGTAAACCTACTTTTGCCCTACCGTGTATTTATTTTCACTTCCCTCCCTTTCCTTAGCCCCTTCACTCCTGTTAACTTAGTCTTATGAGAGGAATAGTGTGGCATAAGAGGCTTAAGTTGGGAGTTTGGATCCTAGGTCTTAGGTCACACTTTGTTCCAAGCCTCCATTTCCTCTCTTAGGGCCTGATTTCCCCCATCTTTTAAATGAAAGGCTGTCCAGCTCGGATACTCTTTGATTTCATGAGTCCTGGAATGGCCACAGCTTACAGTTTGCTCTGACACACAGAATAGATTTCTGCTTTGGAACTTGCACCACAATGCACCTTGGGTGGTCTCAAGCTAATTATTTCCCCTCAGGAAGAATGTTTCTGAGAGTGTGGATTTTATAAATAAACCAATTTTTTTGTTTTGTCTAAAAGACACAGTAAAAACTTAAAAATAAGAGTGGTAGAAGACTTGAAAGTTGTGGGAAGTGCATTACTGTGTGCCTGAGGTAACTGTTCTAGAATAGCAGATACTCTGTCAGCTCCGTGCAGGGCAGGGATTTTCAACTGATGTGCTTTCAAGAATTTTTAAAACATGTAGTTCCTGAGTACTCTAGTCAGTGGTACTGACATTTTTACCCTTAGATTATCCAGAAATCCCCACAAGAAAACCAAAACAACATTCAGCACAACAATAGCTATTTGGTATGAATTAATCAAGATTATATTATTATTATTATTTTTTAGATTTTTTTTTATTTATTCATTATAGAGAGGGGAGAGAGAGAGAGAGAGAGAGAGAGAAGGGGGGAGGAGCAGAAAGCATCAACTCCCATATGTGCCTTGACCAGGCAAGCCCAGGGTTTTGAACCAGCAACCTCAGTGTTTCCAGGTTGACACTTGATCCACTGCGCCACCACAGGTCAGGCAAGATTATACTATTTTTTGTCAGATTGGCAAACGATATTTTTTGGTGTGCTGTAGAGTTTTAGTAATTAGTTAATATGTGTCACGGGATGAAAAAGGTTGAAAATCGCTGATATAGGGTGGCACAATGTGGCATTCTCCTGATGCTGTTGCAAAGAACAAGGGGCTATAAGGAAGTTCAAAGTCTACAGTTAGTTTCCACCTCTGGAAAAGGAGTGCTGGCCTACCCCAGGGCGCGAGAGGAGGGGGAGCCACCGAGGACAGGATTTCTAACTTCCTTGGAGTTCCCGCTTCCTAGTGGTATGATTTGAACCCCTCTCAGCTCTTTATGACTAGAAAATCTGCAGATTAAGTCTTGACTTGTTTAATTTGTGGAAGTTTGTTTCCCTTGAAATTGTCACATTAACCCTGAAATAATAGACCAATGATTTTTGTAGGGTGCTCAGAGCTCTTTGCTTATGAATCTGTTCCCCAAACCGGTGTGCTGGGTGTATTATAAGGTGATAAAATACAGTCTGGCTCTGGCTGTACTGGAAACCATTCACCCATGTGTTCTATTCTTCTAAGTGGGTGGGGTTCCTTCCATTCCTGCTTGAATGCAAAGCATTTAGCTGACTTCCTCATCATGCCCTGTCTTGTCCTTCAATTTTTCTTTGCTTTTCATTATTCTTTCCTGCAGCTCAGCCCATCTTCCAGTTGTGGCTCTACAGAAGGCAAGAGCCACAAAGCTTTGTCCATGTTTGTCACTGGAAAAGAAACTTTACAAGCTGGAGTTAGGAAAGGGGTTTAGGTCTCTTGCTGTGTTCACAGGATGAGGGTGAGGAGTGGGGAAGCTGGGGGGACGTGGGGAGACATGGATCCAGTAAAGCCCTCTAGATGATGTCTTTGAGGAAATGGAACTCTGGGTGGCTGACAGAACAAAAATATTCGAGGAATGCACTTGATTTGATAAGTAGGTTATTTTTAGTTGCATAAAAAGTAGTTTCATCAGTGTAGTGGAATCTTGCAGTTGTGTTTGTAACCTAAACTAATCGGTTTAAGTTTCTGCCAGAAAAGTGTCAGGTAGCATGCTAATTTTCTCGGAACTTTTGGTACTAGCTGATTTAACTCCTGCAGTCCTGGGGCTGGGCCTCAGGGCTAATTGGTAGCATGGAGTAGTTGGGGGGAAGGGGTGAGCTGCTGCTGCTTGAGATGCTTATGGAGTAGAGAGAACCTGTGTGGTAGACTGCCTGATGAGCACATGCACTTGGGCTATAGCTCTCTGCTGCAGGCCTAATGCAGTGCTTAAACCCAGCATTCCCTTTCGGGACACCAAGCATAATGTTGGGTAGAACTGCCTTAGAATCTAATTGGCTGTTTTTCCAATTCACTTGGCATTCTCTACTCATCTTTTGTCATGTGCCAAGTGTCCTTTGATGTTTGTATCTTAGAGACTCCAGACTTTATATATACATATGTTATTTTTGTTGCAGAATGCCAACTTGTTGATTACTAAAAGTATTGTAATTTTTAATTTTGGGAAAGACAGTTTATACAGATTACTAGGTCAATAAAACATGTTTAGTGATCAATTCTGGTTTGAGTACTATATGCTCATGTATGGGAAATAAACCTTCCTAAGTTGTAACCCTTGCAGAATTTGCAGTAGTGTGAGGAAAACAATGCACAGTACAAATTATTGGAGAAGAAAATAAAAACAACAGTCCTGGCCAGGTACTCCGTTGGTGAGAGCATTGTCCTGATATGCCAAGGTTGTGGGTTCAATTCCTGGTCAGGGCACATACAAGAATCAACCAGTGAATGCATAAGTGGAACAACAGATTGATGTTTCTCTCTCTTTTCCTCTTCCTTCCTTTCTCTCTCTCTAAAATTCAATTAAAAAAAAAAAAGTACAAATAAGTCAGTGGTGCATAACTAACTACCTGAGTACTACTCGGTCAGCAAGGTGTACAGCTCCTGGCCGGAGCAAGTTTTTCTTGTGTTGTTTTTTTTTTGGTGACAGAGACAGAGTCAGAGAGAGGACAGATAGGGACAGACAGACAGGAAGGGAGAGAGATGAGAAGCATCAATTCTTTGGGGTCTCGAACCTGGGTCCTCCGCATCCCAGTCCGACGCTCTATCCACTGCGCCACCACCTGGTCAGGCTCTTCTTTTCCCTCTCCCCTCCCCACCCCTCCTTTTTCTTTTTCTTATTTTTTTTTCTATTCTATTCCTTTTTTTCCTTTCTTGGTGAGCCAGAGACAGGCAGGCAGGCAGACAAAGTGACAGGAAGGGGGAGAGATGAGAAGCATCAACTCATAGTTGAGACACTTTAGTTGTTCACTGATTGCTTTCTCATATGTGCCTTGACCCAGGTGAGGGTGTCCAGCTGAGCCAGTGACCCCTTGCTCAAGCCAGCAACCTTGGGCTCGAGCCAGTGACCCCTTGCTCAAGCCAGCGACCTTGGGCTCAAGCCCCAGTGACCATGGGATCATGTCAGTGATTCCATGCTCAAGTTGGCAACCCTGCACTCAAGTTGGTGGGGCCTGTGCTCAAGCCGGATGAGCCCGCACTCAAGCCTGAGACTTTGGGGTTTCAAACTTGGGACATCAGTGTCCCAGGTCAAAGCTCTATCCACTGAGTCACCATTGGCTAGGCTTGCTTTTATATTTTTAGCTTTATACACAAGGATGTTAGCCAGCAGCTTTTGAGTGTGGCTGTTCGTAGTTTTGGGATTTTTTTCCTTGGGCTGGCCTTATTTTTTCTTTAATCTGTATAACTGATTCTCATGGGAATAATAAAACTAAAGCGGTAGTTAGCTCAATAAAGTAGAGGAGTTAGTTACTGAGCCATCTCTTTTGGAATCCAGCAACATAAGGTTGGTGATGTTTCTGTTCTCCTGGGCTCTGAAGAGGCTACATATGAAAGTCCTTTTTTTTTTTTTTTTTTAAATTTTTATTTATTTATTTTTTATTTATTCATTTTAGAGAGGGGGGGGGAGGAGCTGGAAGCATCAACTCCCATATGTGCCTTGACCAGGCAAGCCCAGGGTTTTGAACCGGCGACCTCAGCATTTCCAGGTCAACGCTTTATCCACTGCGCCACCACAGGTCAGGCTGAAAGTCCTTTAGTTGCCTTCAGCATGCCTTAGGTCAGCAAATTATTTAAAATATGAGCCTCAGTTTCTTCATATATAAACTGGATTTGATAACACCTCCTCATAGAGTTGTTGAGAAGATTAACTGAGATTATGGTAGTGAAAGTGCTTTCTACTATGAATTAATATATAAGCATTAAATATTATTATTAGGAGGTATATTATTTAGGGAGGAGGAGGCATGGACTTTGAATCCACTGGTAGGACATCTTGAAGGAGGAGCCTTTTTGATGATTTTGGGTATCCTAAAATCTGGACTTCCTTTAGTTGGTATATGTGTGGGAGATGAATTATTCTTTCTTATAAATCTATATATCTATACTTACAAGAACATAAATTAGGCACTCACAATTTCCACCATTTGCTGAACTATTACTGTGTGCCGCGTTCTATGCTTGTGCTTGGATTCACAGATGAAATACATAATCCTGGCCGTTGAAGAGCTCAAGGTTTGTGGGGAGAGATAAACAATCTATAATTATAATACAGAAGGATAAGTGCAGTGCTAGAGGTGCAAAAGGGCCTGTTCTTACTTGATTCCTCTCAACTTCCTCTCCAGACTTTGTTTACACACTGAGAGATCTTGTTTACAAGCTGTGAGGCCTGGAGAAATGAAGCAGTTTGCCCAAGGTCAGGACTATAGCTAGTCAGTTGTAAAGCTAGAACTGAAATCTGAATTGTCATACTACTCACTTTCCCTTTCAGCCCTGTTCTTAGTTCCATCAGTACCAACTTAGCTTTCCTCCCTAGCCCTGGGTCCTTACTTGTTTCAGAGAGGTGCCTCTCTCCCTGTTCCACCGTCTTTTCAAGCTCCTGTTCTCATTACCTTGTCTCACAGTTACTATTGCAATAGGATGGTTGTAGGAAGACCTGGGAGTCTTGAAGTTTGAGTTTGTGGAAGTAGAAGAATGGTTCTTGGCATTAAGTACACATTAAAATTGTTTAGAGTCCTTTTTTTTCTTTTAGCGTGTGTGCATGAGAGTGAGAGAGACAGACAGGAATTGAGGGAGCTGAGAAGCATCAACTCATAGTTGCTGCACTGTAGTTCATTGATTGCTTTCTCATACATGCCTTGACAAGGGGAGGGGCCTCCTCTGAGCCAGTGACCCCCTTGCTTAAGCCAGCGACCTTGGGTTTTAAGCCAGTGAACTTTGGATTCAAGCCAGCAACCATGGGGTCATGTTTATGATCGCGCTCAAACCAGCGACCCTGTGCTCAAGCTAGTGACCTGGGATTTCAAACCTGGGTCCTCAGCGTCCCAGGCCAATGCTCTATCCACTGCGCCACTGCCTAGTCAGGCTAGAGTGCTTTTATAAAATACTGATATCGCCTGAGCAGGCTGTGGCGCAGTGGATAGAGCGTCAGACTGGGATGTGGAGAACCCAAGTTTGACACCCCGAGGTCACTGGCTTGGGTGTGGGCTCATCTGGTTTGAGCAAGGCTCATCAGCTTGAGCCCAAGGTCACTGGCTTGAGCAAATGATCACTCGGTCTGCTATAGCTCCCAGTCAAGGCACATAGGAGAAAGCAATCAATGAACAATTAAGGTGCTGCAGTGAAGACTTGGTGCTTCTCACCTTTCTCCCTTCCTGTCTTTCTGTCCTTCTCTCTCTTTGTCTCTGTCTCTGTGACACACACATAAAAATACTGAATCCTAAGATTCTGATTTTTTCTTCCATATTTGTTTATATATTATTGACATATATCTTACAGTATAATACACAAAATTTTCAGGATATACTCAATGAATTTTCACATATACAGTCATGTGAAGACTACTCACATCAAGTTACGCGTGAGATCAAGTTACAGAACATTTCCAGGACTCTAAAAGGCTCCCTCATGCTTCTTCCTCGTCAATACTGGCTGCTCAAGTAACCACTTCTATCTCCATTGATTAGTTGATCTGTTCTTGAGTTTCATAGAAATAAAATCAAATCATGCACTCTTGTTTGGGTCTGGTGTTTTTTGCTCAACATCATACCTGGATATTCATCCATGTTGTATGTAATATTTCACTGTTTGGTTGCACCACAATTATTTATTCACTGTTGATGGACAACTGGGACAGTTAATGGCTCTATGACAAAGCTGCCATGAACATTCTTAGTTTTGTATGTCTTTTGGTGGATATATGCACTCATTTATTAGAAATAGGATTGCTGGGTTATATGTTCAGCTTTGGGTAGATATCAATAAACGCTTGTCAGCATTAAAAGTTTTATTATGAAAAATTTCATTCACAAAACTAAGGAAGCTAATACAGTGAACCTAACATAAATCTAGATTCAATATTTTTCAAAATTTTGCTACATTTGCTTCATTCCTTTTTTTCTTATTTGTTGAGTTTGTGTGTGTGTGTGTGTGTGTGTGTGTGTGTGTGTGAGAGAGAGAGAGAGAGAGAGACAGAGACAGAGACAGAGACAGAGTCAAAGAGACAGATAGGGACACACAGACAGGAAGGGAGAGAGATGAGAAGCATCAATTCTTCGTTGCAGCATCTTAGTTGTTCATTGATTGCTTTCTCATATGTGCCTTGACCGGGGGTGGGGGGGTGGGCTACAGCAGACTGAGTGACCCCTTGCTTGAGCCAGCGACCTTGGGTCCAAGCTGGTGAGCCTTGCTCAAACCAGATGAGCCCACACTCAAGCTGGTGACCTTGGGGTCTCGAACCTGGGTCCTCCACTTCCCAGTTCGACACTCTGTCCACTACGCCACAGCCTGGTCAGGCTGTTGAGGAATTTTAAAGCAAATTTATGATACCATGTCATTTTTCCTCTACACACTTCCATATTCATCTTTAAATATGGATATTTTCTCACATAACCAAATGCTATTATCAAATTTAATGAAATTAACAAATTCTTAATAATCCAACTCCTTGGTTATAATCAAATTTCCTGATTATCTCAAAAATGTCTGCAGTTAGTTTGTTCAAGTTGGGATCCTACCAGAGTCTGCAAAGTACGTTGTTTCTTAAGTTCCTTTATATCTAGAGCAGTCTGTCTTCCCTTGCTCTCCCTTTTTTATATCCTTGACTTGTAGAAATTGGGTCAGTTGTTGGATAGAAGTGATAGTTTTGAAAGCTCCCCAGGTTATTCTGGTATTTAGTCAGAGTTGAAAACACTCGGTGTATATCTCAGGACTATTCTTAAAGAGAGGTTAAAGGCTAGGCAGTGGATTGGAAGATAAATACTTTGTGGGTGGTAGAAGCTATTGTGCCAGATTAGATCATGGACACCTTGTATAGTGGGATGTGGAATGTGGCAGCAGCAGTGGTGGTATGTCCCAACGAAGAGTGTGGGAACTAGTTACTAAGGTCATATTTGTCTAACCCACTTTCACTTTGTTGTGTAAACCTTCTTGTTTAGTAGCAACTTCAAAGGTTGATTCTCAAACCTAAGATTCAAAGACTTTTTTTTAAAGGTTTTTTTTTTTTTTTTTCTGAAGCTGGAAACGGGGAGAGACAGTCAGACAGACTCCCGCATGCGCCCGACTGGGATCCACCCGGCACGCCCACCAGGGGGCAACGCTCTGCCCACCAGGGGGCGATGCTCTGCCCCTCTGGGGCATCGCTCTGTTGTGACCAGAGCCACTCTAGCGCCTGGGGCAGAGGCCAAGGAGCCATCCCCAGCGCCCGGGCCATCTTTGCTCCAATGGAGCCTCGGCTGCGGGAGGGGAAGAGAGAGACAGAGAGGAAGGAGAGGGGGAGGGGTGGAGAAGCAGATGGGCGCTTCTCCTGTGTGCCCTGGCCGGGAATCGAACCCGGGACTTCTGCACACCAGGCCGACGCTCTACCACTGAGCCAACCGGCCAGGGCTTTAAAGGTTGTTTTTTAAAAATTATTTATTTTAGAGAGGAAAGTGAGGCAGGGGGAAGAGAGAGAGAAGTGGGGGGAGGAGCAGGAAGCATTGACTCCCATATGTGCCTTGACCGGGCAAGCCCAGGGTTTTGAACCAGTGACCTCAGTATTCCAGGTTGACGCTTTATCCACTGCGTCACCACAGGTCAGGCAGGTTCAGAGACTCTTAACAGGAAAAAAGAAGATAGGATTTCTTTTCTGTTGAAGTTCTTTTCTTATAGAACTGAAGACCATGAGATTTTTAAAAATTAGCCAAACAAATTAGAAAGTAGGTTATTACAGTAATTGAGATACTTGAGGCTTAATAAAAGAAAACTTTAAGGGATTAAAAAATTGCCTGTATATATAGCATAGGGAGGAAATGTTAAAATAACTGTGCAGGCTGGAGGCTGGTATATCCTAAGGCAAGCTGAAATGAAATGTAACAGTTAATGATTTCCTACACTACGAAGCCCTAGAGTAGTTCCTTCTAATTTGTGCCAGTCACCTTCTAGCAAGTAGCCATCATGTCACTCCATTCTCTTTACCTACTAGGGCCAGTTTTCCAAATCTTATTTTAGGTCATTTATCAGATACAAGTGCTTAACTGAATTTTTGTGGGAAAGTGATAATGTTGGTCACTTGCATGGAGTGCAATGGTATATCTAATTCAGGAAACCTTGGGAAGGTCAGAGTAGCTGAAGCATAGGCTTTGAGGGACTGTGGATCATAGATTGTTAGAACTAGAAGGTCCCTTGGGCTCTTGGATTTCAGCCCCCCCCACACATACCTGGGTTTTTTGCTATAGGGAATTTCAAATTTATATAAAAAGAGACTTCATAATGAACTGCCATGTACCCATCTCTGGTTTCAGCAGTTACGAACTCATGGCCAATATTGTTTATCTATAGCTGCATCCACTTAACCTCATCCTATATTACTTTGAAGTGAATTGCAGACATCATATATCATTTTATAAGCATTGCAGTATTTAGCTTTAAAAGTTAAGGACGTTTTAAAATTAATGAAAAAAAACCCCACAATTTTAATATTGCATCAAAATTTAACAGGAATTCTTTAATATTATCAAGTATCTAGCCATTCAAATTTCAGTTGTTTCATCAATGTAATGATTCTGTTTTGTTTTTTTACAGTTTGAATCTGGACCCAGTTAATACATTGTGATTGATAATATCTTTTAAGAATCTTTCTTGGCCCTGGCCGGTTGGCTCAGCGGTAGAGCGTCGACCTGGTGTGCGGGGGCCCAGGTTCGATTCCCGGCCAGGGCACATAGGAGAAGCGCCCATTTGCTTCTCCACCCCCCCCCTTCCTCTCTGTCTCTGTCTTCCCCTCCCGCAGCCAAGGCTCCATTGGAGCAAAGATGGCCCGGGCGCTGGGGATGGCTCCTTGGCCTCTGCCCCAGGCGCTAGAATGGCTCTGGTCGCGGCAGAGCGATGCCCCTGAGGGGCAGAGCATCGCCCCCTGGTGGGCAGAGCCTCGCCCCTGGTGGGCGTGCCAGGTGGAACCTGGTCGGGCGCATGCGGGAGTCTGTCTGACTGTCTCTCCTCGTTTCCAGCCTCAGAAAAAATACCAAAAAAAAAAAAAAAAAAAAAAAAGAATCTTTCTTTTTCCCTTTTTATTGAATTTATTGGGACTGGTTAACAAAATTATATAGGTTTCAGGTGCACAATTCTACAGCACATAATTTGTACACTGTATTGTGTGCTCACCACTCTAAGTAAAGTTTGTCCATCACCATTTATCTCATCCATAACCTCCTCTACTTCCACCCCCAAGAATCTTTTAAAAATTTTTTTTACTTATTGATTTTAGCATGAGAGGAAAGGAGAGGGAGAGGGACAGGAACATCGATCTCTTCCTGTATGTGCCCTGACCCGGGGTTGACCACAACCTCTGTGCTTTGGGACGATGCTCTAACCAACCGAGCTATCTGGCTAGGATGAAAAGCTTTTAATCCATAGGTTCTTTCTTCATCCACTCCTCTCCCTTTTTTTAAATTTATTTTTAATTTTTTTTATTTTTTTATTTTTCTGAAGCTGGAAACGGGGAGAGGCAGTCAGACAGACTCCCGCATGCGCTCGACTGGGATTCACCCGGCACGCCCACCAAGGGGCGATGCTCTGCCCCTCCGGGGCGTTGCTCTGTCGCGACCAGAGCCACTCCAGTGCCTGAGGCAGAGGCCAAGGAGCCATCCCCAGCGCCCAGGCCATCTTTGCTCCAATGGAGCCTCGGCTGAGGGAGGGGAAGAGAGAGAGAGAGAGAGAGGAAGGAGAGGGGGAGGGGTGGAGAAGCAGATGGGCGCCTCTCCTGTGTGCTCTGGCCGGGAATTGAACCTGGGACTTCTGCACGCCAGGCCGATGCTCTACCACTGAGCCAACCGACCAGGGCCCACTCCTCTCCTTTTTTAAGTATACCTTATATCTTAGTTATATGTTGTTGCATAACAAATTTTAGAAGCATAAAAGAATTACATTATTATACCACAGTTTCTGTGGGTTTGGAACCCAAGCATAGCTTAGCTCAGTTCCCTGCTTCAGGGTCTCACACAGGCTGGAAACAAGATGTCAGATAGGGCTGCAGTCATCTCAGGGTATGGTTGGGGAAGGACTGGCTTCAAAGTTCACTTCGTGGCCTGACCTGTGGTGGCACAGTGGATAAAGCGTTGACCTGGAAATGCTGAGGTCGCCTGTTCGAAACCCTGGGCTTGCCTGGTCAAGGCACATATGGGAGTTGATGCTTCCAGCTCCTCCCCCCCTTCTCTCTCTCTGTCTCTCTTCTCTCTCTGTCTCTCTCTCTGTCTCTCCCTCTCCTCTCTAAAATGAATAAATAAAAAAATTTAAAAAAAAATGTAGTGCATCCACTACTTAGCAATGAAAAGGAACCAACTACTGATACATATGACAGATTGGATGGATCTCAGGGAATTATTCTTAGTTAAAAAAAAAAAAAAGGCCCTGGCCGGTTGGCTCAGCGGTAGAGCGTCGGCCTGGCGTGCGGGGGACCCGGGTTCGATTCCTGGCCAGGGCACATAGGAGAAGCGCCCATTTGCTTCTCCACTCCCACCCCCTCCTTCCTCTCTGTCTCTCTCTTCCCCTCCCGCAGCCAAGGCTCCATTGGAGCAAAGATGGCCCGGGTGCTGGGGATAACTCCTTGGCCTCTGCCCCAGGTGCTAGAGTGGCTCTGGTCATGGCAGAGCGACCCCCCGGAGGGGCAGAGCATCGCCCCCTGGTGGGCAGAGCCTCGCCCCTGGTGGGCGTGCCAGGTGGATCCCGGTCGGGCGCATGCGGGAGTTTGTCTGTCTCTCCCCGTTTCCAGCTTCAGAAAAATACAAAAAAAAAAAAATAATAAAAAAATAAAAATAAATAAATAAAAAAAGTTCACTTGGTGGTTGTTGGCAGGATTCAGTTTCCTGAGGGCCTCCATTTCTTGCTGGTTGGTGGATGGGGGTGACCTTCAGTTTCCTGCCACATGGCCCTCTCCAACACAGCAGCTTGCTTCATCAAAGTATGTAAGAGGTAGCAAGAGATAGTGCTAGCAAGAAAGAATTCACAGTCTTTTATACCTAATCTTAGAAGTGACAGCTCAGAACTCTTGCCATATTCTCTTCATTAGAAGCAAGTCATGAGGACCAGCTCACACTCAAGGGTAGGAGCCCATGTAGAACATGGATTACAGGAGATATGGAAATTATTGGGAGCCATTTTAGAAGATTGCCCAACTCTAGAGTCCAGGTCTGTTGACTATTAATATATTTGCCTCTTTATCACATTGTTGATGTTGATGACATCTGGAATAAGAAGGCGCCCAGTTCCAACACCTAAATTTCATTTTGCTCTTTCTGTGTAGTAGTGCCATTACATAGTTTCCTTCTATGACACACTGATGTCATGGTTATATATGTCAGTAACAAGAGCCAGTAGTTAAAAATTATAGGTGATGTGGTGGCGCAGTGGATAAATCATCAACCTGGAATGCTGAGGTTGCCGGTTCAAAACCCTGGGCCTGCCCGGTTCAGGGCATATATGGGAGTTGATGCTTCCTGCTCCTCCCCCCCTTCTCTCTCTCTGTCTCTCTCTCTCTCTTCTCTAAAATGAATAAATTAAAAAAAATTATATGTGGGATAGGTTGTTTGGTTGAGCTTTTCACCTTCATCAAGAAATGAAGGCCCTGGACAGTTGCCTCAGTGGATAGAGCGTTGGCCTGGAGTGCAGATGTCCTGGGTTCGATCTCTGGTCAGGATACACGAGAAACGACCATCTGCTTCTCTTTCTCTTTTTCTCCCCCCTTTCTCTTCCATCTCGCAGCCAGTGTCTTCATTCCTTTGAGCATTAGCCCCGGGTACTGAGAATGGCTTGGTTTGTCTGAGCATTGGCCGTGGGCACTGAGGATAGCTTGGTTGATTCAAGCATCCACCCCAGATGGGGATTGCTGAATGGATCCTGGTTGGGGTGCATGCGGGAATCTGTTTTTTCTATCTCCCCTCCTCTCTCAAAAAAAAATAAATAATTGAACTAGTCACTGGTCCTTAAAAAAATATTGACTGTGTTTCACACTGTGCCATGCCTATGGAGGTACAAAAGGAGCATAAATGAATAAGATAGTCTATAATTATTATGTGCAAAAAATTAGAAATTAGCATTGAGTCTATTTAACCAATACTTTATAAGTACTTTCTATGTACAAATCTCCATGTTACGTGCTGTGGGTAATATAAAACTCAGTAAGACAACCTTGTGCTTTCTCCTTAGGAGGATATAAAATAAAGCTGAAAGTAGACTGGGCCTGACCTGTGGTGGTGCAGTGGATAAAGCGTCGACCTGGAAATACTGAGGTCGCCGGTTCGAAACCCTGGGCTTGCCTGGTCAAGGCACATATGGGAGTTGATGCTTCCAGCTCCTCCCCCCTTCTCTCTCTGTCTCTCTCTCCTCTGTCTCTCTCTCTCCCTCTCTCCTCTCTAAAAAAAAAATGAAGAAATAAAAAAAAAAAAAAAAAAAAAAGTAGACTGGAAATTGCTCCAGTAGAGATATGGACAGAGCGCTTTGGGAACATAGGATGCAGACTTAGAATGTTAGAGTCAAAACAGTGTTCTTGGCAATCATGAAGACTAATGGTCTTTATCATTTTGGGGTCACGGAGCCATTTAGTCAGAGAAGTTCAAGAATCTTGCTAAGAGAAGGAAGTCAAATGAAATTAGAAAGAGTATAAATTTCTTAGTCATCAGAGATGGGAGGACTTGGGTTGGAAACAGGTTGCCTTGGATCATAGAGTCCCACAAAACTGAGGACTTTTCTCAGTTAAACCTATGCCTGAACTGGCCGAAGGTAGACTCTTTGTGTACCTGTAATATAACAATAATCATGATTTTAATGTGCAAAGTACTTTCACATACATTACAATCTCGTAGTTAAGACCTGTTGACATTTCTGCTTCTCAACTGAGGAAACTTCTCAGAATTACAGTAGTTTTATAAGGGTCACAGAAGCATAAATCAGAGACAAGACGGGCTCAGGATTCCATTGCCCTTTGTGCTGCCCAGTATGTATGTGAGTGTGAGTACTGTTGTTTTTAATACCAAAGACATGGACTTGAGAGTTGTTAAGCATTGACTTGCTAAAAGAATGAGATAAAGAGATACAGCCATAGCTACAGGATGGAACTTGGATGGGGGAGAAACAGAGAACCTGGCAGGGAGCCTGACTATTGCTTCTGACTTGGGTATCCTCCCTGCCTTTTCAGATGCTGCTTGGTTACTCCTCTGGCCACACCCACCTGCTTCTCTTAGTATTTCTCTAGTTATTTCTGCTGGAACTGGGCAAGTCAATTTCTCAAGGTTTCTTTTTCAAGGGTTTCCTGGTATACTCGGAGGGAAAGCGAAACAAAAATGTGCAGGGAATATAAGGCTTAATTAGAATAGTGATGAGAAGAAAACTGAATAAACATTTATAGAATTCTGTATTTTATGCCAGGCCTTGTGTGCTCAGGCACTTAATGATATATTTTCATATAATCCTTAGAGCAGCCTCATGAAGTGTAGATATTATAATCTCAATGCACACTTAAAGAAACTGAGGTTGTGACATTTAATTACCTAAGCTGATATATTCCTGAATTATAGTGAGAACCCAGATTCCCTGGCTTCTGAGACCGTGTGTGCTCTTTTTATTATAGTATGTTGCTTTGAGCAGCAGGCAGGGAGGAGGGGGAGTGTGGAATAGAGACCCAGTTCTCTAGAGGCCATTAAATGGAAAGAAACTTCTTACTAGGGGTGAAAATAACAACAACTCCCCCAAAATGTGCTTTGAAATTAAAATGGCAGCAGAAAACCTTGAGAACACAGGTTTTCTAGTTTGTACAGCCCTGTACTCTGCTCCTGATAGCACCAAGGGGAACTGTAGAAGGGTATTTTTACCTTCCACTATCATTAGGAAGATGCAGTGTCTTTAGAATAAACGCAAAACTTCTAGGTGGATATTCCGTGCATTTACACATCAGTCCAAAGGAAGTGGCAGTCTAAGCTGGTGTAAGGATAAAAGGTTTGAAACCTTTGGGTGACTTGAAACTGCTAGGACTTGCAGCTGGTACATATTTCAGTTCTAGGATAGTACCCCCATTAAACAGAAACAGACAAAACAGCTCTTCCTCAGCCCTGCATTCTCTTTGATCCATCACTTTTGCTTTTAAATAGCCAGACTTTTCTAAAAAAACTGTTTATATTCACTGCCTCACTCCACTTACTCTGCCTGCTCTAGTCTGGCTTCTGCCCTTTAATACCTCATAGTAAGGTCACTGATGTCCTCCATGAAGCTGAATTCAACAAATATTTTCAGTCTTTAATTTTCTCAGTGAAGCTTAACCACTCCTTCCTTACAGAAACACTCTCGGCCCTGGCCGGTTGGCTCAGTGGTAGAGCGTCGGCCTGGCGTGCGGAAGTTCCGGGTTTGATTCCCGGCCAGGGCACACAGGAGAGGCGCCCTTCTGCTTCTCCACCCCTCCCCCTCTCCTTCCTCTCTGTCTCTCTCTTCCCCTCCCGCAGCTGAGGCTCCATTGGAGCAAAGATGGCCCGGGCGCTGGGATGGCTCCTTGGCCTCTGCCCCGGGCGCTAAGTGGCTCTGGTCGCAACAGAGCGACGCCCCGGATAGGCAGAGCGTCGCCCCCTGGTGGGCGTGCCGGGTGGATCCCAGTCGGGCGCATGCGGGAGTCTGACTGTCTCTCTCCATTTCCAGCTTCAGAAAAATACAAAAGAAAAAAAGAAACACTCTCTTCTCTTAGCTCCAGTGATGTAACACTGTCCTATTCTTCCTCCTACTTCTCTGTTGTTTTGACAGGCTTAACCTCCCTTCTGCAGCTATTAAATGTTCTACTGTCCCAGGCCCTCCTCTCTTCTCATAGTAGACACTCTCCCTGGGTGATCTCATCTACCTCACTGGCTTTAGTAACCACACCTCTGTGCACATGACTCATAAATTTATGTCTCCATCTCAGATAATTCCTTTGTGCTATAGGCCTATCTATTGTCAGCCAGGCACTGTTCTAGGCACTGGGGCTATAGTGATAAGTTAGACCGAAAGTGGGGGTGGGAAAGAGGAGACAAGCAATAAACAAATAGACAAAATCTCAGACAGTGTTAAGTGCTAAGGTGAGTATAAACCGCAGTGATATGTTAGAGGTTGAGAGGGGCTTTATATTTGCTGATCGAGTCTTTACAGAGGTGGTAAAATTTAAGCTTAGCTAACTTCAGTGACCAAAAGAATCCAGCTATACAAAGGAAACAGCCAGTGCAAAGGCCGTAAGGCAAGGATGAACACATTGTGTACAAGAAACAGGAAGTAAGGAGGAGACCGAGCAGGGGTTGAGGGCATAGGGCTAGATCATGTGGGGCTTTGGAGGCTATGATGAGGACTTCGGATTATTCTAAGTCAGGGGTCGGGAACCTTTTTGGCTGAGAGAGCTATGAACGCCTCATATTTTAAAATGTAATTCCATGAGAGCCATACAATGACCTGTGTACGTTATGCATTATCCAATAATAATTTGGTGTTGTCCCAGAGGACAGCTGTGATTGACTCCAGCCACCTGCAGCCATGAACATGAGCGGTAGGAAATGAATGGATTGTAATACATGAGGAGTTTTATATTTTTAACGTTATTATTATTTTTTATTAAAGATTTGTCTGCGAGCCAGATGCAGCCATCAAAAGAGCCACATCTGGCTCATGAGCCATAGGTTCCCGACCCCTGTTCTAAGTGAAAGAGAAAGCCATTAAAAGTATTTTGTCTTGCTTTGTTGTTTTTAAGGAGGACAGAATCTTAAAAAAAAAAAAAATTTTTTTTTAATTTATTGATTTTAGAGAGAGGGGAAGGCAGAGAGAGAAACATCATTTTGTTCCATTTATTTATGCATTCATTAGTTGAGTCTTCTTGTGTGTGCCCTGACTGGGGATCAAACCTGCAACCTTGGCATATGGGGACAAAGCTCTAACCAACTGAGCTACCCAGCCAGGGCAAACAGAATAGAGTCTTGATCTGATAAAATTTTTAGAAATTTATTTTGTCTGTTTGGAGAGTGGTCTGTATGAAGATAGTTTGTAGGCTGGAGGCTTAAGGAGGCTACTGTAGTAGGTAGGTTGAGAGTCCAGTAGCTTGGACTAGGGTGCTTAATAGGGGGTGCAGAGAGCAGAGGGACAGATTCAAGAAAATTGGGAAGTAGAGGTAGGTGATAGGTCTTGCTGATAGATTTCCGTGTGGGGTATAAGGGGAAGAAAAATTCAGAATTACTCCAGACAGTTGGCCTGGGCAGTTGGATTAATGGTGGTGCTGTGAACTGAGACAGGAAAGTTCTGAAGAGGATTGAGTTTGGGGAGAGAAGTGTTAGAAGGTAAATACCATCAAGGATCTGAGAAAATGTAGATATGTAATGTCAGTTACGCTTCTAGGTAGAGATGTCAGGTGTGCTGTTGGATAAACTGGAGTTCAGGGAGATTAGTGCTGGAGATAAAAATTTAGAAGTCTTTGATATTAAAAGTAAGTAAGGGTTCAGATAAAGAAAAGTGGTCTCAGGACTGCCCCTGGTCAAGCAGAGAAAGAGCCAACAAAGAAGACTACCGATGAGCCATTGGAGTAGGAAGGAAATCAGAAAAGTGTGATATCCTGAACCAAGGAGAAAGGGTTTTGTTTTAAATGCTGTTTAGAAGTCAAAGACATGACCACAGAATTGGGCAATATCGATGCCTTTGACTCTGATGAACAGTTTCAGTGGAGTGTTGAGAGTGGACTGGCATGAGCTGAGGGAATGAGAGGTAGAGAAATGAAGAGTGTAGGTAGACAGCTCATTCAAGAGGGATCGCTGTAAAGAGAAGCATAGATACTGGGACTGAAGTAGCTGGGAGAAGTGAGCTCAAGAGAGTTTATTGTGGTTTTTTTTTAGATGGGAAATTCTAGAATCTTGATTCTCACTTGTGGCCTGTGCATTGACCTGATAATCTGTTGAAAATACAGATGCTCAGGTCCCACTCCAAACCTAGTGAATCAGAATCTGTATTTTAATGAGATCCCTAGCTGATTTGTCTGTACATTCAAGTTTGGGAAGCACTGTTCTAGAGGGTGGCTTCTTTAGCTATCTGTGGTACAGGGCCAATTAATTTTTTCCTAATCTGTCTGGGATCTGCATGTGGGACTACTATGTCTGATTTGTATGTAGCTAATTCCACCTGTGACTCACTATGTAAGTTCAACACCCTTACTGGTTTAGACCCAGTTTGAGAAGTTCGCTGATGATCTGTTTGGATGGTGCAACAGTGTCATTTGCTATACAAATGTCTAAATGCTTACTCTCAATTTCTGTACTTTTTTTTTTTTTTTTAGCGAGAGAGAGACAGTGATGGATAGGGACCTACAGGGAGGGAGAGAGAGAGAGAGATGAGAAGCATCAATTCTTTGTTGCAGCACCTTAGTTGTTCATGGATTACTTTCTCATATGTGCCTTAACCAGGGGGTTCCAGTCAAGCCAGTGACCTTGGGCTCAAGCCAGCGACCTCGCGCTCAAGCTGGATGAGGCAGCGTTCAAGTCGGCAATCTTGGGGTCTCGAACCTGGGTCCTCAGTGTGCCAGGCAGACGCTCTATCCACTGCGCCACAGCCTGGTCAGGCTCAGTTCTGTACTTATGAATAATGGTTACAGTTTGTGAGCTAGGGCTGGTTTGTGGACCACACTCTAAGTAGCATGTTTGCATGCTGATGGGCATGATTTCCTAAAGAGAGAGAAATGATGATGTAAGAGAGAGAGAGAGTGGGGATAATTGCATATGAAGCTTAAGAGGGAATTGGATCCATAATAGCTAGGAAATGTTGTACTTTATATGCCAACAAAGACTCGTCATGCTAATGGTAGGGAAAGCAGAATGCTGATATGTTGTTAGATTTGAAGTTAGGAAAATGATGGTGTGACTGATTCTTCTTGGTGACAAAGTTATTAGCTGATAGAAGTTGGAGGTTTATTGAGCAAAAGATGTGCAAGAGTTATTTTGGAGAGTAGGAAAGTGAATGAACCAGGTAGGGGAAATGTAACAGCATCAAGGGAACTGTTTAAAAATTGTAGTGATAAATTTAAAACACCAGTCAACGAAGAGCATTTGAAGTCTTGCTCCATGGCATATGTCATCAGGTTGGCTCAAATAAACTACTAAAAAAAGAAAAATGCCAGTCATTGTAGTTGTATTTTCTCCGGAAATATGACTTAGTTTGTAACTTAGCTGCTTGGTGTCAGCCTGTAGAGATTGTTAGTTTGGTTTACCAAGGATTGAAGTTTTTCTAGTTGAATATGAAGAAAGGGTGGGGAGGATAAGTGAATTAAAGGTGTTTGTAAGGGACTGATTATGAGGAAAGTGAGAACATGAAGGGCAGGCATGTACTTTTATTTAATTACTTCTTTTCTTTTGTAACATGGGGATAATAATATATGTATGTTGCACAGAATTGTTATAAAGATTAATCCGTGTAGCCTGACCAGTGGGAGTGCAGTGGATAGTGTCGACCCAGAACGTTGTTGGGGTTGCTGGTTTGAAGCCCTGTGGTCGTGGGCTCTGAGCGCAGGGTCCCTGGCTTGAGCGGGAGAATCGTCCACATGATCCCCAAGCTCACCAGCTTGTGCCCAAAGGCAGCTGGTTTGAAAAAAAGCCCAAGGTTGCTGGCTTGAACAAGGGGAAACTGTCTCAGCCCTGGGTAAGGCATGTACGGGAAGCAGTCAATGCACAACTAAAGTGAAAGCAACTATGAGTTGATGCCTCTCACCCACTCTCTCCCTTCCTGACTCTTTATCTCTCTCTCTCTCTCTCTCAAAACAAACAAACAAACAAACAAAAAAACCCATGTGAGGTGCCTGGTACATAGTATGTGTAGTATGTGCCCAGTATGCACCCAGTATTGTGAACTGCTATTTCCATCATCTTTCCTGGACCACAGAACTGACTGGCCTCCTTACTGATCTCTTGGCATCATTCTTATACCTCCTTCCATGTCGTCCATGCTGAAGCCAAAGTGATCTTTTTGAAATGTACGCATTTTACCCTTATTTAACACTGAAGTGACTTCATATAACCCCTTTGAATAAAGACCCGTCTCTGTAATATGGCCTCTAAGGAGCTGCAAGGCACGGTTCTCTCCATCTTCTCCTTTTCGTTAACTTGACCTCTCTCCTTTGATCACACAGATCTACTTTAGTTCCTCAAGCTCACCGTGTGCTTCCTCTTCTGTTTGGAACATTCTCGCCACTAATGGGAACCTTCTTAGACCTCCCTCAGTGGGTCAATTTCTATTAATTGTGTTTCATATCATTTAATAGTATGATCTATCATCAATGTTTTGATATATTGCACTGTTCTATATAGCAAATGTCACAAAGAGGTTTTTCTGCTCACTGTTTTGGGAACTCATTAGTCTTATTTTAGGTTTGTGATGTTTAGGCTGTGGATCAGGACTGGCTTTTTTGAGGCTAAGATCTGAGAGATAATTCTTTACAGAGATGGTATAATGGAGAGGAGAAAACAAAATTTGGGCACATACCTGCATGACAATGTGCTTATCAGCTATGTGACTTTGAGTCTTTATTTCTTCCTGATTTTTAAAGTAATCACAGTATTATTTACCTGTTAGAGTTACTGTGAAGATTAAATTAGGTAATAAAAGCACTTTGGGTTCCTTTCTCCTAAGGGTGATTGCTGTGACTTGCTGTTTAACTACATTTGCCATTACCTACTTTTATCCTTGGTCCCTTGATATCCTAGTCATAGACTTCTAGTGGTTAAAGGGAGCCAGCATGTTTTTCTAATTTAGCCAGCTTTCTTTCTTTTTTATTTTGAAATTAAACTTAATGGAGTGATATTGATCAATAAGAGTACACAGATTTCAGGTGAACATCTCTATATCATTTGAAATGTTGATTGCGTTGCGTGTCCATCACCCAAAGTCAAATCATTTTCCGTAGCTGTATATTTGTCCCTCTTGACTGCCATCCTCCCCCACCCCTCCCCCAGGTAACCACTAACTTTTATCTATGTCCACCATGAGTCTCAGTTTTATATCCCACCTATGTATGAAATCATACAGTTCTTAGCTTTTTCTGATTTACTTATTCACTTAATACAATGTTCTCAAGGTCCATCTATGTTGTTGTAAATGGCAATATGTCATCATTTCTTATGTCTGAGTAGTAATCCATTGTATATATATGTACCCCTGGCCAGATAACTCCGTTGGTTAGAGCAGTAGTCCCCAACCTTTTTTGGGCCATGGACCGGTTTAATGTCAGAAAATATTTTCACGGACCGGCCTTTAGGGTGGGAGGAATAAACGTATCACGTGACCGAGACAAGTGTCAGGAGTGAGTCTTAGACGGATGTAACAGAGGGAATCTGGTCATTTTTTAAAAATAAAACCGTTCAGACTTAAATATAAAAAAATGGAAATAATGTAAGTTATTTATTCTTTCTCTGTGGACCGGTACCAAATTGCCTATGGACCGGTACCGGCCCGCGGCCCAGGGGTTGGGGACCACTGGATTAGAGCATCTTCCAGTGTAGAGGTTGCGGTTCGATCCCTAGTCAGGCACATACAGGAACAGATTGATGTTCCTGTCTCTTTCTCTTTCTCCCTCCCTCCCTCCCTCTCTAAAATAAAAAAAAAAAAAATTTTTTTTAAGAGAATCTTTTTGAGTTTATTTGAGCCAAGCTGACGACAGTTGCTGGGAAGCAGAATCTCAACGATTTGAGAAAATGCCCTGGAAAAGGGCAGTTTTTCCACTTACTTTATACATCAGAATCCTCAGACAACTTTCTTTTCTTTTCTTTTTTTTTACAGGGATAGAGAGAGGGTTAGATAGGGACAGACAGACAGGAACAGAGAGAGATGAGAAGCATCAATGATTAGTTTTTTGTTGCGCATTGCAACACCTTAGTTGTTCATTGATTGCTTTCTCATCTGTGTCTTGACGGGGGGCTACAGCAGACCGAGTAACCCCTTGCTCAAGCCAGCGACCTTGGGCTCAAGCTGGTGAGCTTTTGATCAAACCAGATGAGCCTGCGCTCAAGCTGGCGACCTCGGGGTCTCAAACCTGGGTCTTCCGCATCCTAGTCCAACGCTCTATCTGCTGCGCCACCTCCCGGTCAGGCTGAAAGTTCTTTTATTATTATTTTTATGGTTTTATTTATTGATTTTAGAGAAAGGGAAAGAGAAGGAGAGGGGTTGAGATCGTAGTTGCTTCACTTTAGTTGTTCATTGATTGCTTCTCATAGGTGCCTTGACTGGGCAAGCCTGGTGTTTCCTAGCGGCAACCTCAGTGTTCCAGGTGGATGCTCTATCCACACAGTTCAAGCTTGAAGATTCTTAAATCCTTTCCTTCCAATTACAGTCTTGCTTTATACTCTTGATTCTCTGTTAGGTAAGTTTTCTCTAGTAAGGTGAAAAAACCCCGTGAAGCTTAGAGATGGGATTACTGGATTCTAGTCCTGTCTCTGTTTCTAGTTTCCCAAAAAGGTCACAAATCTCTTAGTCTGTTTGCTCATCTGTCTGTCATATGACTGGAAGGGGGTTGGGTAAGTGTATCTGCCTTTTCATCAAAGGAGTTACATGGATAAAAAAAGTTCCTGGGAGAATTAGAAACAGACTTTATTTTAGCTGTATTCCATCATAGTTAGGTATTGAAATCACTATTAACATAATTTTCGAATTAATAAGACTTTAAAATTAATTTTTTTTTGACGGAGACAGAAAGAGACAGAGGGACAGATAGGGACAGACAGACAGGAAGGGAGAGAGATGAGAAGCATCAGTTCTTTGTTGCCACACACCTTAGTTGTTTATTGGTTGTTTTCTCATGTGCCTTGACTGGGGGCTATAGCAGAGTGAGTGACCTCTTGCTCAAGCCAGCGACCTTGGGCTCAAGCCAGCCACCTTGGGCTTCAAGCCAGCAACCTTTGAACTCAAGCAGGTGACCATGGATCATGTCTATGATCACACACTCAAGCCAGATGAGCCTGCGCTTAAGCCAGTGACCTTGGGGTTTTGAACCTGGGTCCTCTGCATCCCAGTCTGACTGTACCACCACCTGGTCAGTCTCAGTTAATTTTTTATTTTTTCTATTACAGTTGGTGTACCGTATTATATTTATATAACTTAAGAAGTGATCACCTCACTAAAACTAGTACCCATCTGACACCATAAATAGTTATTACAGTATTATTTATTGACTATCTTCCCTGTGGTATACTTAACATCCCCTTGACCATTTTGTAACTACAAGTTTGTTTTTCTTAATCCTTTTACCTTTTTACCCAGGCCCCCAACCCTCCCAACCCCTCTCCCCTCTGACAGCCATCAAATATTCTCTGTATCTGTAAGTCTGTTTATATTTATGTTTTTTATTGTGTTTTAGATTCTGCATATAAGTGAAATCATATGACATTTGTCTTTTTCTGTCTGACTTATTTATTACACTCAGCACAGTAACCTCTAGGTTCATCCAAGTTGTTGCAGGTGGCAAGATTTTATTTTATTTTTTTATGGCTGAGTCATATTTCATTGTATATATGCAACATTTCTTTATCCATTTATCTATTAATGGATACTTAAATTGCTTCCATATCTGACTATTGTAAATAATGTTGCATTGAACATATGGATGCATATGTCTTTTCAAGTTAGTGTTTTGGGTTTCTTCAGGTAAATACTCAGAAGTGGAATTGCTGTGTCCTTCTTTGTCTCTTGTTATGGCCTTTGTTTTAAAGTCTATTTTGTCTGGTATAAGTACTGCTACCCTAGATTTTTTGTTTGTTTCTTTCCATTTTTATGAAATGGAAAGTGTGTGTTTTTACTTTCCATTTACTTTAAGTGTGTGTTGTATGTCTTTCAATAAAGTGAATCTCTTGTAGACAGCATATATAAGGGTCTCGTTTTTTTGTCCATTCAGCCACTTCTGTCTTTTTTTTTTTTTAAACAAGATTCCTAGTCTTTTTTATTATTATTATTATTTATTTTTTACAGAGACAGAGAGAGAATCAGAGAGGGGGATAGAGGGATAGACAGGGACAGACAGACAGGAATGGAGAGAGATGAGAAGCATCAGTCATTAGTTTTTTATTGCGCATTGCAACACCTTAGTTGTTCATTGATTGCTTTCTCATATGTGCTTTGACCGCGGGCCTTCAGCAGACCGAGTAACCCCTTGCTGGGGCCAGCGACCTTGGGTTCAAGCTGGTGGGATCTTGCTCAAACCAGATGAGCCTGCGCTCAAGCTGGTGACCTTGGGGTCTCACACCTGGGTCCTCTGCATCCCAGTCCTACACTCTATCCACTGCGCCACCGCCTGGTCAGGCTCAGCCACTTCTGTCTTTTGATTGGAGCATTTAACCCATTTTCATTTAAAGTAATTATTGCTGCCTGACCTGTGGTGGTGCAGTGGATAAAGCATCGACCTGGAATGCTGAGGTCGCCAGTTCAAAACCCTGGGTTTGCCTGGTCAAGGGACGTACGAGGGTTGATGCTTCCTGTTCTTTCCCCCTTCTCTCTCTCTCTCTCCTCTCTAAAGTAATTGTTGTTATATATGTATTTATTGCCATTTTATTCATAGTTTTTATTTTTTTCTTCTTAAAGAAGAAGACCCTGTGACATTTCTTATAATACCGGGTTGGTGGTAATGAACTCCTTTAGCCTTTTCTTGTCTGGGAGGCTCTTTGTCCTTTGATTCTCAATGATAGCTTTGCTGAGTAGAGTTATTTCTGGTTGTAGATCCTTGCTTTGCATCACTTTGAATATTTTGTGTCAAGCCTTTCTGGCCTGCAAAGTTTCTTTAGAGAAATCAGCTGACAGCCTTATGGGAGCTCCCTTGTAGATAACTGCTTTTCTCTTGCTGCTTTTAAGATTCTCTCTTTGTCTTCAACCTTTGCCTTTTTTTCTTTTTAATTTGTTTTACAGAGACAGAGAGAGAGTCAGAGAGAGGGATAGATAGGGGCAGACAGACAGGAACGGAGAGAGATGAGAAGCATCAATCATCAGTTTTTTGTTGCGACACCTTAGTTCATTGATTGCTCTCTCATATGTGCCTTGACCGTGGGGGCTACAGCAGACCGAGCAACCCCTTGCCCGAGCCAGAGACCTTGGGTCCAAGCTGGCGAGCTTTTGCTCAAACCAGGTGAGCCCGCTCTCAAACTGGTGTCCTCAGAGTCTTGAACCTGGGTCCTCGGCATCCCAGTCTGATGCTCTATCCACTGCGCCACCGCCTGGTCAGGCAACCTTTGCCTTTTTAATTATGTGTTTTGGTGTGGGACTCTTTGGGTTCATACTGTTTGGGTGAGGTGGGGGTCTCTGGGAATCACCAGGGCTAGGTGAACAGTTAGCCAGGTTGATGGAGACTCAGTTATGGCCCCCCTGCCTGCTGGCTCTCTAGGAGGAGGGCTCAGCAAAGGAGCAGTGGCTTCTGCCAGCACTTCTGTTGGGGAGAAAGTTGCCCCTCCAAGCCTTTGCCTCAAAGCCAGACAATTCCCTTCCTCCCCTATGTCCCTGCCACTTTGGAGCTTCTGCCCCAGTGCTGGGGCTCAGAGTGTGTGGGTCGGAGGAAGTCCTTCTACCGGCCCCTCAGGAGGAACGCCTGGGACTCCAGCAGCCTTCCTCTCAGCCACATCTCTGCTGGTTTTCATAGACAAGTTAAGGGGACTTCTCTTTGCACTGAAACCAGTGACTAGGAATCCTGCAGAGGGGCTGGGATCCCTCGCTCCTCACGAGGACCTCTGGAGCTGCAGCCTTGTTATCCCTCTTGATTTTTAACCACTAGATGTGGTTATGGGATCACCTGCTTTCGTGTCTCCGCTCCTCCTACAAATTTGGATGTGGCATCTTCTGTACATCTTTAGTTACAGGACTTCTGTTCAGCTAGATTTCAGGTAGTTCTCAATGATGGCTGTTGAGTAGTTTAATTGTAATTTTGAGGCGGCCATGTTTACCTACTCGACTCTCTTGACTAGAAGCTCAGGGTGTCATACATACCATATTTTTCGCTCCATAAGACCCCCCCCCCCCCAAGTGGAGGGAAAAATGCCCGTGTGTCTTATGGAGTGATAAATATGGTATTTCATTAAATATTTTAACACACCATTTGGTTCAAAATATTTTTTATTATTTTTCTCCTTAAAACCCTAGGTGTGTCTTATGGTCAGGTGTGTCTTATGGAGTGAAAAATATAGTAATTAATTGATTTGTTGTTGGAAAGGACCTTAGATATCATTTCATCTGAGTTTTCTGTTTACCTGATGAAACTGAGACCCTGAGAGTATAGAAAATTTCTTTCCCTGAGATCTGACAGTATGTTACTGGCAGAATTCCGGGTTCAAGGTATTTTACAGTTAGAGTCACCTCCTCTTTTTCTGCTTTCCACTTCAGTCAGAAATGAGCACTTGCTCCCTGTGAACAGGTAGGTGGGAGGTGAGAAAAAGGCAGGTTTATGGAAGTTTACAAGTTTCTTCTGCAGTTTGTGTCTTTCTCTACTTTTACCTAGAGTTTCCTGAACTCCAGCATGAAGTGACTTGAATGTGGGAAGTTGGTCAGTGATGGCATTCAGATTAGCTGCTTTTATAACCTAGGTGACACTGGGTTGGCTCTCACCACGCTGTTGGCACACTTCAGTGCCAGGCCCGACTGATGATCCCACCTGTCCTGCCGTCAGCCTGTGTCCCAGGTCGGCTTTTTGATGAAGAGACTGCTTAGGGCAGAAAAACTTTAAAATCCCTTCTGGCTTTTTTTCTGAACAATCCTGAGGATGCTACCTTAGCAATTATAAGGGGAAAAGCAACCGTTTCCTGCTTCTCAATGTACACAGTTGGGGCAGTAGGTTTGATTTCTAGGACTTTGGATGTTGTGGTTATTTCAGATTAAGATTTTAAAAAATTTTGTTTTAAATTTGAATTTGATTGATTTGAGAAAGAGAAACTTTGATTGTATTTCCACTTATTTATGCATTCACTGGTTGATTCTTGTATGTGCCCTGACCAGGAATCAAATGGACAGCCTTGGCATATCGGGACGATGTCCTTGGCCAGGGCCAGATTGAAATTTTATTTTATTTTTTTGTGACAGAGACAGAGGGACAGATAGGGACAGACAGACAGGAAGGAAGAGAGATGAGAAGCATCAGTTTTTCATTGAGGCACCTTAGTTGTTCATTGATTGCTTTCTCATATGTGCCTTGACCGGGGGGCTACAGCAGAGTGAATGACCCCTTGCTCGAGCCAGCGGCCTTGGGCTCAAGCTGGTGAGCCTTGCTCAAACCAGACGAGCCCACGCTTAAGCTGGCAATCTTGGGGTCTCAGACTTGGGTTATCCACATCCCAGTCTGATGCTCTATCCACTGTGCCACCCCCTGGTCAGGCCAGATTTAAATTTTTATCCCACCTTGTCATTTTCCACCTTTGCACTTTCTTTGCTTATATCCGAATGACCTCAAGAGATTAATCAGTAGATAATGGGTGGCCAGTCCAAAAGAATAGCAGGTAATGGTTTCTCTGTGAGCCCTAGTCATTCTGGTTCTCTCTTGAGATCAGATTTTCTGATGATATAAAGTTGCCATTGTGTACACTCAGCTGAAGGGCCTATGGATGTATGTTCTAGATCTAGAGACTACAGAAGACCCAAGAATTATTTCAGTTCAGTTAATTTCTATTGATCTAATCTTCAGATTTCATTGACTCTTGTTTTCCAACTCCATTCTGTTCTTAAGCTCTTTCAGTGAATTTTTATAATTTCAGATATTGCTTTTTTGTTCTAAAATTGCCACTTTGGAAATATACACTTGAAATCTACATAATCTTATTAACCAGTGTCACCCCAATGCTTTTTTTGTTTATTTATTTATTTGGTGAGAGGAAGGGAGATAGACTCCCACATGTACCCTGACCAGGGTCCACCCAGCAACCCTCATCTGAGGCCCATGCTCGAGTCAGCTGAGCTATCCTCAATGCCTGAGGCCAATGCTCAGACCAACTGAGCTATCCTCAGCACCTGAGGCCAATGCTTGAACCAATTGAGCCATTGGCTGTGAAAGGAGAAGAGAGAGAGAGGAGGGGGAGAGAAGAGAACCAGATGGTAGCTCCTTATGTGTGCCTTGACCGGGGATCAGACCCAGCAAATCTGCACACCAGGCCAATGCTGTATCTACTGAGCCAGCCAGCCAAGGCCAATAAATTTAATAAAAAGGGAAAATGAATTATCACTCTAAAAATTTTTTCATTCTCTGCTTTAATATCCTTGTCTGATAATTCCAGCATCTGGGTCATTTTGGAATTGACCTCTGTTGATATTCTTTCCCCTTGCAGAAGGGTTTGATTTCTAGTTCTTTATGTAATTTTGGTTTCTAACCTGAACATAAACGAATGTGATTGTTACATTGTGGAGACTCTGGTTTTTGTTGATGTTTTCATGTTAGTAGGCAATTAACTTGGACAGCAAATTCTGTTTACCTATGGTGGGTGGCAGTTTAAATCTGAGTCTGGTACTTTTGTCCTTCTCATTCTGTCTGTCCTTGGATTCTGCCCTGTGCATACATGGTGCGGGTCAGCTAGAAATTTGGGCGGAGTTTCCACATAGACCCTGGGGCTCTCCTTCTGTGGCTTCTCTTACTTGCCATTATCTGTGGCTGCTCTGGGCTCTGTTCGGTTCCTATGGACAGGAAGCCTAGGGTTTGCTTTATTAATTGGAACTTTAACTGGACAGCCCTCAGATCCAACCTCCATAAATGGGAAATTCTTCTCATGCTAGTTCCTTCTCCTGAATCTGGCAGGCTTTGTTCACTTCATAGTTGTTTAAAACTTTTTATCCGGGGTTCAAGTTATCTGTAGAAGATTATACTGGAAGCAGAATTCACTACTAGCGTTTTTATCTATTATCAAAGTGTTTTGGGAACAAAAGTGATGCATAGTCTGACCTGTGGTAGCACAGTGGATCAGGTGTCAACTTGGAACCCTGGGGTCACCGGTTTGCAACCCTGGGCTTGCCCAGTTAAGGCACATTTGAGAAGCAACTACTATGAATTGATGCTTCCCACTTCTCTTTCCTTTCTCTAAAATGAATAAAATAAAATTTAAAAAATGAGTTAAAACAAAACAAAAAAGTGATGCATATTTAAGAGCACTTAAACTTCTGCAGTCAAATGGGGATGGACTGGTGCATTTCTTCATGTGGCTTGTTAATCATCTCAGGTGGACTCAATCATTTTATTTTACCTTGCTTCGCAACTTTGGACAAGTAAGTCTTGTCTCTTTTCCTCTCTGGGAGTTACTTTCTCTTCTGGAAAGTGAGGCAGTTGGACTCTCGCTGATCTGGGAGGGTCCTTTCAGAAGAAAGCCCTGCAGAGGCTGCTCCACTGACAGATGGGCACCCCACTCTTACACTCTTGTTACGCCAGCAGTAACAAGGGGCACAGAAAAGATGCCGGAGGGAAGTGATGAGGGTGGATCTGGCAGGGTGGAGAGTCCTCTGAAGCTGAGGATGTTTACAGTCATCCTCTTGTTTCTGAGGACAGAAGGCTAGTACGCTGAGGATGCAAGAAGTAAAAGATTCAAAAGCGGAAGAAAGAAATCATTTGCCCCTTGCTTCCACCCTTGAGAAATAGGAGAGAATGTAGATTATCTGGAGTTCCTGCTTGATATTTGGCAGTGTAGTCCATCCTGTTTGAAGAGAAAAGCCCCAGGCTTTAGTAATATGCCAGCGAGTTTGGCAGTAGGTGGTGGGGGCAGTGGCTGTCAGGGGGTGCTGCTTTCAGTGTTGGGGCTGCAGAGACCTTAGTGGAGATAGGCCACATTTACGTGGCTGCTTAGAGTTCAGAATTTATATGTGGGGTAAGTTCTAGTTTATGCAGAAGAAAGTGTGTGTGTGTGTGTGTGTGCGTGCATGTGTGTATGTGTGTGAGTGAGGTGGGTGGAGAGGGGGAAGGAGGTGATGGCTGAGGGCAGGATAGAAGGTTGGTGGGCCAATTCTGAGGCTGTTTGAATAGCAGTCACACTTATTCTTCTTAGACTGAGGCTTTTTAAAAGTGTGAGGAGAGGCCCTGGCCGGTTGGCTAAGTGGTAGAGTGTCAGCCTGGCATGCGGGGGACCCGGGTTCGATTCCTGGCCAGGACACATAGAAGAAGCACCCATTTGCTTCTCCACCCCCCCCCCTTCCTCTCTGTCTCTCTCTTCCCCTCCCGCAGCCAAGGCTCCATTGGAGCAAAGATGGCCCGGGCGCTGGGGATGGCTCCTTGGCTTCTGCCCCAGGCGCTAGAGTGGCTCTGGTCGTGGCAGAGCGATGCCCCGGAGGGGCAGAGCATCGCCCCCTGGTGGGCAGAGCATCACCCCTGGTGGGCGTGCTGGGTGGATCCCGGTCGGGCGCATATGGGAGTCTGTCTGACTGTCTCTCCCCGTTTCCAGCTTCAGAAAAATACAAAAAAAAAAAAAAAGTGTGAGGAGAGCAGGAGCGAGAGAGAGAGAGTAGAAGCTTCTCCCACACTCACCCAGGCCATCCTTGGGGTGCTATCTGTTTTTCTACTTTTATTACTATTTTCAGTGCTTATTAATAATTTCTCTTTAGGTCTTACTGGCTTGAGGCTTCAGGCTCTCTCTCTCTCTCTCTCTTTTTTTTTCCAGAGACAAAGAGAGAGTCAGAGAGAGGGATAGACAGGGACAGACAGACAGGAACGGAGAGAGATGAGAAGCATCAATCATCAGTTTTTCGTTGCGACACCTTAGTTGTTTATTGATTGCTTTCTCATATATGCCTTAACTATGGGGCTACAGCAGACCGAGTAACCCTTTGCTCGAGCCAGCGACCTTGGGTCCAAGCTGGTGAGCTTTGCTCAAACCAGATGAGCCCGCACTCAAGCTGGCGATCTCTGGGGTCTCGAACCTGGGTCCTCCGCATCCCAGTCCAACGCTGTATCCACTGCGCCATTGCGTGGCCAGGCAGGCCCTCTTCTTTTTTTAATAGCCATTAAAAAAAACTGTCATTTTATTATTTCTCCATCTTAATTCCAGCCTTCTAGTTCTCTAGGGCAGTGGTCCCCAACCTTTTTTGGGTCACGGACTGGTTTAATGTCAGAAAATATTTTCACGGATCGGCCTTTAGGGTGGGACGGATAAATGTATCACGTGACCAAGACAAGCATCAAGAGTAAGTCTTAGATGGATGTAACAGAAGGAAGTTGGTCATTTTTTTAAAATAAAACATCGTTCAGACTTAAATATAAATAAAAACGGAAACAATGTAAGTTATTTATTCTTTCTCTGCGGACCGGTACCAAATGGCCCACGGATCGGTACCGACCCGGGGGTTGGGGACCATTGCTCTAGGGGGATAGAGGTAAAGAGAGATTCTGTTTTATGTTATGGTATTAGTGGTAGAGGTGTGAAAATCAGGTTAAAGGGACCATCAACCTTGGTATGTCAGAAGGTAGTCTGCCTGATATCGAAGGGAGGGGTGAGCAGCTGTGATGAAAAGAGAGGGGGATAGTTTGAATGTAAGACAATGTACAAAAACTTTAGTGTGTTCTTTTTTTAAAAATTATTTTTATTTACTGATTTCAGTGAGAGAGGAAGGGAGAGACAAAAGGACAGGAACATGGAACTGTTCCTGTATGTGCCCTGGCTGGGCATCGAACTGGTAACCTCTGCGCTTCAGGTGATGGTCTAACCAATTGAGCTGTCCGGTCAGGGCTGTAGTTTTATCCCTAGCTTAGCTATCACTCCAGTCCTTCTCAAGACTAGGATAAACAGAAGTCTGACCCAGATCTTCTACCTGCACTCACTTACTTTAGGGTAAGCTTCAATGAGTTATTAGGCTGTTCAGCTCTCTTGTAGAAAGAAGGCTCTTTACACACTGAAGAGTAAGTTTGAGACAGAGAAGCTCTATTTATAGTTTTAATCGATACTGGGTTGGTCCAGGCCCTTTTGAAGACCTAGTGTAGAAGGTGGCCCAGGGACAGTCAGCATGGTGAAGTGGCTTTTGATGTCAGATAGACTTGGGTTTAAATCCTGACTGCTTAGTTACTAGCAAGTTGTAAAACCTTGGACAAGTCACTTGACTTCTTAAAATTTAGATTCTCTATAAGGGGGTAACATTACTGTGTTACTCTCTTATATAAAATATACAACATGTTGTGAGGGCTGTGGTAGATACCAACTTATGTTTGTTTTTATTACCCACCTTCCAGAACATCTTATTTTTAGTAGAATCACAGCTTTAGTTCTAAGCAATTGTGTGACTCAACCTTTCCAAGCTTCAGTCCCTGTCAAAATGAGGGCTGAACTAGTTGATTTCTGAGAGCTTTCCCAGCTGTAAGATATCATATGAATTTTTAGATTGTTGAATGTATAGGTCTATTAGTTTAAGGAAAGACAGTGTCATCTACAGGGGAACCATATCATCTGATAGGAAAGGGGAAGTCTCCTGGAGCCAAACTCCTCCTCTCCCCTGGGAGAGGGAGAGCCAGCTCTGTCAGAGTCAGCAGCATCTGACTCAGATTCTGCTTGTCTCTTTCCGGACACTACACATACTTGGTGGTCTTGGGGACAAGCCTTTGGTTGAGCTCACTCCGTCTTGATGTCATTCACATTTTGCCAACTCCTTCCTGTTTATATTCTGCCCAGGTCAAGAGGCAACTGCCATTTTTTTTGTAATGGTTTCTCTTTTTTTAAAAAGATTTTATTTATTGATTTTACAAAGTGGGGAGAGGGAGAAGTATCGACTCACAGAGTTGCTTCACTTTAGTTGTTCCTTCCTTGCTACTGCTTGTATGTGCCTTGACCGGGCAAGCCCAGGGTATCGAACTGGCGTCCTCCACGTTCTAGGTTGGCACTTGATCCACTGTGTCACCGCAGGCCAGGCCAGGCAACTGCCATTGAAAGATAATGAGTGACTGTTTCCCGGACAACAACCAGTGGGGGTGGGGGAGCAGCCAGAAGCATCAATTAAACACTTAAATGACCTAAATGGTAAGTATGTTGTGCAGGGAAACCTGACCACACTGATAGAATTGGGTGATTGCCTAAGTCTGCAATTTTTCCGCCATTAGGAGATAGGGAGGAAAGTATTTGTTTATGACCATTATAGACCATATACCGAACTATGCTAAGTACTTTACATGGGTTCTCATTCCAGCCAGCCAGGCTAAGGAAGGAAAATCTTTGCATGAAGCTGACAACCTTTAATAGAACTAGCTACCATGTACTGAATACTTACTGTATGCCAGACTGAGTCCTTTTTGTTGTATGCGATCTCCCTGTGAGGTAAGGGCTGTTATTATCACCGTGAGGAAATGAGGTTCAATAACTTCTCCGAATTCACACAGGCAGTAAATGGTTGGGCTAGACTGCAGACCTAACATCGTTGTACTCGAACATCTCTTGAGAACGTTACTTACTGGTTGAGGCAGTGACTGACTTAATCTTTAAAAAGCTAAGCAAAATAAACAAAACTTTTGACTGATACTGGATCGTTTCCCTAAGGTTCTGTGTGCCAGTATTTTATTGGTTGATGTTGACCAAGGCAGTGGAGAGGACTAATGAAATAAAAGAAACTTTAGCAGTGAGTGCCCAGAGAGTCTCAGAGCCAGAGCAAGATGTTTGGAGAGCAGTTTATTCTAGCAAAATGGGAGCCACAGGAGAGTGGGGAACAGTGGTCTTGGTCGCCAGTGGTAGCTGAATGATAGAGAAAGAAAGGTTCTCCGGGAAGGCAGAGCAGTAGCGCAGTCAGAGAAAGCGTCTGGAAACTAGGCTGTAGGCACAGGAGTGACTGCACAGGGAAAGGATCTCAGCGGGACCTTTCACTCTCTTGGTAACCCCTGCTGTGAGATAGGCCTACTCGGGGATGGTGGAGAACTTCTCTTGAGGGAGGGGGAAACTTCTAGGCAAACTCTTCTTGTCCTGTTAATTAGTCCAGAGTTTCTGTTCTTTCCCTGGAGCGTTTTTCCTACCTCAGGGAGCTGGGTTATGAAATTAATTTCTGGTTGGGTGGCGTGGCAGCAGCATTCATTTGTTTGTTGATCTTTCTGATGATACTTTTGTCTTTTCTTTGGACCACCAATGCTTTTTTAATATACTTGATGAATTGGGGGGTAATGATCATTCTTGTCAACAGGCTTATTCCACAAAACTGTTATACACAAAATATTTTGCTGTATTCTGGGGCTTATGTCCTGATAATAAAATTGACCGCTTTACTATACCACTCACAAAAATTTAGGGGATGTTTTATAGCTTCATATTCATTTTGAAATATCCCCTAACTTTTGTGAGCAGTATATATGCCTAGCACGATTCTTGGAACTAAGTATATACAGCATTAAACAAAGCAGAGAAAATCCTTGCTCTCAAGGATTATATTCTAATGGAAAGAAATAGATAAAAATAAATGAATAACTAGATGTAAACAAACAATTAGGCAAATAGATGAATGATGTCCACTAGGTCATACGTGCTCAGTAGCATGAAAGCAGGTTAAGGGAATAGTGTCAGGGAGCTGAGGGATTGCTACTTTATGTAAGGTGATTAGAAAGGGCCTCTGATGAAGGTGATACTGTAAACCAAGATCTTAAGTGAGGAATCCAGCCAGGGAGGCATCTGGGGGAAGAAAGGCATCTCAGGCAGAGGGAACAGCAAGCAAAAGGCCCTGAGGTATGGGTGTGACTTGTTATGTCCAAGGAACCACCAGGAGGCCAGTGTGCTGGAGTGGAGCAGTAGGGAAAGAGCAGCGAGAGGTGAGTGGGAATAATGGGAGGGACCCAGAAGTGCTTTAGGGCCAGGGCAAGACCTTTGCCATGCACTATAAAGTGAGGTGGGAGCCGCTGGAGAGTGGAGAACAGAGCAGTGACATGTTTCAACCTTTTAAAAGGCTTACTCTGGTTGCTCTGAGTCTGGGAGAATAGACTGGAGGGTGGAGAAGGGCAGGCGGGGGGGGGAAGCACGGAGAAGTTAGGAAGCTTTTGCAGTGGTCAGTAGTCCAGGAAGGGAGGATGGTGGCCCAGACTAGGGTGATAGTGGTGAGTGACCAGAAAGTAATGGATTCCCAACATTTTAAAGGCAGAGTCAAATTCGTGTTCTCCTGGAGAGATGTTTGATTTATCGGGATTTAATTCCTAGGTCATGTGGGTTTGAGGGTATCATTGGAAACTTGACAGTGATCCCTGGTAAAATTCTAAACCTATGTCTATGTTTGTTTGTCTTGTTTGTTCATTTGTTTTCAGTTTAATGTCCCACCTATGAATTAAATTATATTGTTCTTGGCTTTTTCCATCTAACTTCTTTCACTTAGCATGATATTCTCAAGATCCATCCATGTTGTTGCAAATGGCAATATTTCATCTTTTCTTGAGGCTGAGTAGTATTCCATAGTATATATGTACCACATCTTCACCCAGTCAACTATCGAAGGACACTTTGGTTGTTTCCATGTCTTGGCCACTGTAAATAATGCTGCAGTCAGCATAGCGGTATATATACAGTCTACCGGAAAGTTCTGTCTGTTTTTGGAATAAAACAAAATACAAATTTTTCTTACCGTCAGTAAACTTTATTAAATAATATAATTGCCATTATTATTAATGATTTCTTGCCAGCGTGAGGGCAATTTGTATATTCCATTTTTGAAAAATGTTTTATCTTTTGATAAATTGAACCAGTGCTTGTTTGAGATCTTCTTCATTTTTGAATTTTTTGCCCTTCAAAAAATTTTGTAAGGACAAAAACAAGTGATAGTCGGAGGGTGCTAAGTCCAGGGAATATGAATTTCCTAGCCTAGTTCTGCAATTTTTTGACGAGTCCCCAAAGCAGCATGTGGCCTGGCATTATCATGATGCAGTATGATGTTCTTCCTATTGAACATCGCTGGCCTCTTTTCTTGGACTGCTGTCTTTAAATTATCCAGTTGCTGACAATACTTCTCCGAATTGAGCTTTTCGTTCGGTTTTATTTTTATTTTTTATTTATTCATTTTAGAAAGGAGAGAGAGAGAGAGAGAGGAGACAGAGAGAGAAGGGGGGGGGTGGAGCAGGAAGCATCAACTCCCATATGTGCCTTGACCAGGCAAGCCCAGGGTTTCGATCCGGCGACCTCAGCATTTCCAGGTCGACTCTTTATCCACTGCGCCACCACAGGTCTCGTTCGGTTTTAAAAGCTCATAATGTATTGGTCCTCGAATGTCCCACCATATACACAACATTCTCTTATTCAGAGTCAAATTTGGTTTAGAGGTGGAAGGGCTAGGTTTTCCGGGTTCACAATATGCCCTTTTCCTTACGATGTTTTCGTAGGTAATCCACTTTTCATCCCCAGTTATCATCCGGTTCAAGAAGGGCTCGATTTTGTTCCGAGCAAGCAGAGATGTGCATATGACGACTTGATCATCCAAATTCTTCTGACTTAATTCATGTGGCACCTGTCTTGAATATTTCCACACCAATCCTATCTTCCAAATATGGTCCGAAATGGTTTGCTGAGCTGAATTAAGCCTTTCTGCGATCTCCGATGTTGTCAGAAAAGGATCTTGCTCCAACATGGTCTTAACAACATCGTCATTGATCAAAGATGGTCGCCCAGAACATGGCTTATCAGAAAGGTTGAAATCACCTGTTTCGAATTTTTCGAACCATCTTCTGCATGTCCTATCAGAAACTGTACCTTCACCAAACACTTTCAATAAATTTCTATATGATTCTGTAGCATTTCTTCCTTGTTGAAATTCCTTCACCAAACACTTTCAATAAATTTCTACATGATTCTGTAGCATTTCTTCCTTGTTGAAATTCGTATCAAATACAGTGGCGTAAATGAACTTTATCAGCAGCCATGGGTACACTATGGCCTCACACATAAGACTAACGTGAATCAACTTTGTTTTAGTTAATTTGCTACGTCAGTATGTATACATTAAGTGATAAAAATGAGAGGCACACATACGCCAAATAAACGTGCTTACATGTGCTAAACATGTTGAAATTTGTTGTGATAGAAACGGACAGAACTTTCTGGTAGACCTGATACATCTTTTTTTTTTTTTTTGGTGGCAGAGACAGAGAGACAGACAGATAGGGACAGACAGACAGGAAGGGAGAGATGAGAAACATCAATTCTTCGTTGTGGCTCCATAGTTTTTCATTGATTGCTTTCTCGTATGTGCCTTGACCTGGGGGCTACAGCAGACTGAGTGACCCCTTGCTCAAGCCAGCGACCTTGGGTCCAAGCTGGTGAGCTTTGCTCAAACCAGATGAGCCCGCACTCAAGCTGGTGACCTCGGGGTCTCAAACCTGGGTCCTCTGCATCCCAGTCCCACACTCTATCCACTGTGCCACCACCTGGTCAGGTGCGGTACATATATCTTTATGAATAAATGTTTTCAAGTTTTTCGGTTGGATAGGGGTTGCTGGGTCATGTGGTAATTCTATTCTTCATTTTTTGAGGAACCTCCATGCTGTTTCCCATAGTGGCTGTACCAGTTTACATTTCACAAGCAGTGAATGAGGGTTCCCTTTTCTCCACAACCTCAACACTTGTTATTACTTGACTTGTTTATAATAGCCAATCTAATAGGTGTGAGGTGGTCTCATTGTAGTTTTTATTAGCATTCCTTGATAACTAGTGAATTTGAGCATCTTTTTTTTTTTTTAATCCGCTGCCTGACCCTTGTTAATTCAAGAAATCCATCCTACTTGTTAAATCTAATCCGGAGGGACTCGAAACATTGAAGACATGAACAAAATCCCTCAATTACACACCAAAGCTTTATTGTCTAGCTTGGCCAAGCGGCGGCAACTCCGACAGAAATCTGAGGGAGAGCGCTGAGCATCTTTTCATATATCTGTTGACTGCTTGAATGTCTTCTTGGGAGAAGTGTCTGTTGAGGTCCTCTGCCCATTTTTAAATTGGATTATTTGTTGTTCAGGTGTATGAGTTCTTTATATATTTTGTATAGTAACCCCGATTGGAGGTAGAGTTTGCAAATATCTTCTTCCATTCAGTTGGTTACCTTTTTGTTGATGGTTTTCGTTGCTGTGCTGGAGCTTTTTAGTTCGCTACAGTACCATTCACTTATTTTTGCTTTTCTTTCCTCTTGCCTTTGAGGTCATAAAATTAATAAAATCCTCTCTAAGACCAACGTTCATAAATTTAGTACCTATTTTTTCTTCTATATAATTTGTTTCAGGTCTTAATTTAAGTCTTTAATCCATTTTGTGTAAATTTTTGTTCATGGTGATAAATAGCAATCTAATTTCATTATTTTGCATGAATGTATTTTCCCAGTACTGTTAATTGAATAGGCTCTTTTTTTTTAAAGAGAGACAGACAGGAGGGGAGAGAGATGAGAAACATCAACTCATAGTTGCGGCACCTTAGTTATTCATTGATTGGTTTCTCTTATGTGCCTTTACCCGGGGGCTGCAGCCAAGCTCAGTTGATTTGAGCATTGGCCCAACACGGAGGTTGCCGGATAGATCCTGGTCAGGGCACATGCAAGAGTTCTGTCTCACTATACCCCCTCCTCTCACTTAAAAAAAAAAAAGTTATCTGGGAAGTTGTTGTTCAACTTCTGTTCAAGCACTCCTAGTGACAAGAAGGACCAACTGAGCCATCCTCAGTGCCCAGGGCCAGTGCTTGAAACAAGGGAGCCACTGGCTGCGTGAAGGGAAGAGAGAAAGGGGAGAGGGAGGGGAAGAGTAGCAGATGGTCGCTTCTCCTGTGTGTCCTGACCGGGGAATGAACCTGGGACATCTGCACGCTGGGCCAGTGCTCTGTCCACTCAGCCAACCAGCCAGGGTCAGATAACTTCTTTATTAAGTGGGAGGTTGGAGTCAGATGATCTCTAAATCCTTCCAACCTGGAGAATCTCTGCATGCTGGTTGGGCTGCTAACCCTGAGGTTTGCATGTCTAAAATACTTGGATTTGAGCCTGGCCTGTGGTGGCACTATGGATAGAGCTTCGACTTGGAATGATAAGGTCTCTGGTTCGCAGCCCTGGGCTTGCCGGGTCAAGGCATGTACGGCAAGTAATGAACAACTGAAGTGAAGCAACTGTGAGTTGATACTTCTCACTACCCACTCCCTCTAAAATCAATAAATAAAAACTTTAGCCCCCCCCCCAAAAAAAAATTAAATAAAAAAAAATACATGGATTTGTGGTTTTGGGAAAGACTATTTAATATTTAAGCTCAGTAAGAAGTGGTGGTGAGATGTGGACACCCTAAGGTAATTAGAAATGGTCAGGAGGAAGCTGCTTAAAAATAGTTCTCCCGTTTTCTTTTAGGTCAGGCGTTGGCAAACTGTGGTCCACAGGCCCCACTGCCTGTTTTTGTAAATAAAGTTTAATTGAAACATAGCCACATCTTTGCTTATATATTGTGCATGGCTACTTCAAGCTACAGTGGCAGAGTTGAGTAGTTGGGACAGTGAACTTACATCTTACAAAGCGTAAAATATTTACTAAAAAACTATTTTGTATATTTATATGAATATTATGAAACTTTTAAGTTTACTGACGCCCTACTTTAAATGCCTGTTGGGAACAGGAAGTGAATCATGACAGCTGTGTGGGGAAGGGGCAGGGCAAGTGTGATTCTATTCTATGTCAGACCTTCCTGTAGCTAGTCTCCAAAATGCTGGGCAGGCCCACTTGGACCTGGGTTCAAGAACTTGGGCAGAAAGGAGTCAGGAATGAAAGATGGTTGGTGCTGTATCTTTCCAGGTATGAATTGGAATTGAGCTAGACACTAGTGTGGGGGGAAGGCTGGCATTAAAGGATGGGCCTACCCCCCTGTTTCTCCACTTTCCTCTGATTTCTGAGGTTTACCGTAGACAATTTGCTTCCCAGACTCCACCTCGGGCACAGCCGATCACTTCTGAGCAATATAATGCACTACATGAAAACAGGGTAAGAGGGATCCAGGAGGTGGGTGCTGTTAGTTAAGATGGTCAGGAAGGCTTCTTCATTATTGTTTTATAATTGGTTCTTTCTGATTCCTTAAGGGCAAGGGTTAGATCTTAAGGATCTCTCTAGCACTTGGCAGAATGCTGGATGCTTCATAGATATTCCATAGATGTCTACTGAATTAACAAATTTTACCTGGGTAAACACACTTGAAGGAGAATGTTGGAGGCACTTCTTGCATGGTCCTGGAGCAAACAATGTGTCTTCCTCTGGCTATACTTAGGGCCAAAAGGTCAGAGATGAGTGACACTCTAAACCCACTTTTGATCCATTTCATTATTTTCCCTGGGTAGAGACTGGACCTTAGCAAGTTCCTGTATTTGGGAGGAGTCTGCCTGGTGAAACTTACCTTAGGTATGCATAGGACTTCACAAAAAAGTGCTTTGCCTGACTTTCTTTTTTTGCTATGAGGTCGATTGAATTGTTATTTTTTTTAGGGGAAGCAACTGATAAAGAGAAGATCAGTGACTTGGCCTAACAGGGCAGCATTCTTAAAAGAATAGGGACTGTAGAACTAGACTTGGGTTCTAGTCTGGCTATCCTTACTAGCTGTGTGACCTTAGGCAAGTTCCAGGGCCCTATTCCATATGGTTTTTGTGAAGGTTGAATAGAACAACAGGAATAGCTACTACTGTTTGTTGTGATTTATGTGCAAGGCATTCTGCTAAGTGCTTTACATGCCTAGGGATTACCATATTGTCTTTGTATGGATGAGAAAACCTAAGGGAGGTAATTTAAGAAACCACACAGTAGATCCGGGATCCCTGGAGGAAGCTTGCATATATTGTCTGGAGTGTAGTTGTGCTCAGGTTTTGAATGTCCTTTATTTGCTCCCTTTATACCTTGTTGGGTTTTATTGGTCAGGAGACTAAGTTGTTGGAGAAATCACAGTGTTTACTTCTAAATCTCAGTTCCTTCATTTTTTAAATAAAGAGATTGGGCCAAATAGGTGGTTTTATTTTAAATAAAAGCGATGTAACTATTTCTTTACACTCTTATGGGGGTTAAGCCAAAATCATTGTCTAACCACACTATGCTGAATACCTGAGACTAATACAAGATAATATTGAATGTAAACTATAATTGAAAAATATATTTTAAATTAATAAAAAAGGCTAAAATCAGTTGCTTTGGTGGACTAAGTGCAGTTTAGAAGCTCAGTCTGCTCAAACCTCCCTACTCTCTTTCCACAGATGATCTCTGAGGGGGTTTGTTGAGCCCAGTTTGAAAACCAGTGGACTAAATGATTCTTAGTTATGTTTTGGCAATGAAATCCCATTCTAAGGAGTAAAAGAAGATCCAGAAATATTTTTTCTTCTCTAACAGTTGGTACAATAACTAGAGCTAGATAGCTAGGTGTTTTTTGTTTTTGATATTTATGTCCCATTTTTGTAGCATAGACCTGAAAGCCAGAAGGGGACTTGTCCAATAGGGAAAAAACAGTGTGATTGAGACAGTATGCAAGTATCACAGGGTTTGTGGTATGATTTTTTTTTTTCAAATGTATTTTCTGGATTTTAGAGAGAGAGGAAAGGGGTGGTGGTGGGGGGAGAAACATTATTCTGTTCCTGTATGTGCCCTGACTTGGGATCAAACCCACAACCTTTGTGTATCTGGACGATGCTCTAAGCCAGGCGTCCCCAAACTACGGCTGCAGGCTGCATGCGGCCCCCTGAGGCCATTTATCCAGTCCCCCACCGCACTTCCAGAAGGGGCACCTCTTTCATTGGTGGTCAGTGAGAGGAGCACTGTATTTGGCGACCCTCCAACGGTCTGAGGGACAGTGAACTGGCCCCTTGTGTAAAAAGTTTGGGGACCCCTGCAGCCATCCAGCCAGGGTGCAGTGAGATCACTGGGAGCGTTATCCCCATGGCCTGGTATCTGTGCTTCCTGTATCTGCACTTGCCAATTGTTTTCTCCTTTGAAATTCATGAGTAGCTTATTGACATCATTTTTATTTTCTGTTAATGGTTAGTGCCAAAGGGCCGACCAGCCATTTGGTAATTAGGGGGCTCATTCAGCCATTCATTCATCAAATTTTAATCATTAGTTATGTGCTGGGTACTGAGAACACAGTGGTGAATAAGGAACAAGTTGGAGAGACAAAATGAGTGAATAAAACTTGAATACAGTGTGGTAAGTGCTGGAATGGGACCAACACAGCAGACTTTGGGAGCTGGAGCGATGCTGATCTGGCCTCGGGTTTTGGGAAGGAGGTGCCTCAGAGGCTTCTAGGAGGAGATATTGTCTAAGGTGGGATTTGAAAAGGAAGTAAAGCTGGTAAAGGCACAGAGGAAAGACAGAGTGCAAGGTTTGTCAGTCTGTGAGAGTGCCCAGCCGATGTGGAGTTTGCAGATGAGGCTGAAGAAATAGGCAGACCAGACCACGGAGGACTTGACGCCATGGTGGGGGCGTGGACCTCATTCTGAGAGCAACAGTGACCTCTAAAGGATTTTGAGTACTGTTGTGTGATAACTTTTTATATTTTCAGGAAGTATTTGCTGTGTATTTACTGGGTTTAGCTTTTTCATTCCTTGTGCTGAACTGGTTGATTCTTAATTAGCCTTGTACAGAACATGTAAAATTGACACTAAAAGCTAAATGAATAAAAAAGCAATGTAATTCTTGGACTCTATTAATTCAAAATTATAATTTATAGATGGGGCTGTACTGAAGTTTAATTAACATTTCCCTTTCTGAAAAAGGGATTTGTTTATTAAAACTGTAGTATAAACTACTATAAATAAGATTTGTGGAGGGGAATATTTCAGTTTGTGGTAAGCTGGTTTTGTTAAAAACAGCTTTATTGAGATAATTTATATATCATAAATTAGTTCATCTCTAGAGTACAATTTAATGGCTTTACAGCATATTTATGAGGGTGAGCTGTTTTACAGCACTTGTAGGAGCATCATATGTATCCTCTGTCTTCCAATGACTGCTCTGCCAGTACAGACCCTTTGTATCTACTCACTGAAAAGCAGCGCCTGGCCTGTGCTTAGTGTAGCCCCTCCACGCCGCTGCCCCTGCCGCCGCCCCTCCACCCCTGCCTCCCTTCCACCTGGTGTATACATTTTTTTTTAAACAATGTACCATTTGACAAAAGATCCAAAAAAATGATTTTTGTATCAGTGGCAATCACAGTAGGAAAAATGGAGTAGAATGAGGGAGAGGTTTCTGATATATATATATATACACACACACACACACACACATTGCTCACAAAAAGGAGGGGATGTTTTATTGCTTCATATTCGTTTTGAAATATCCTCTCCTTTTTGTGAGCAGTTATATATTTCAAGTTAGGATTGTTTTTCCTCTCCATTTTTGCAAATAAGGAAGCTGTTGTAGGCTGGGAAAAGGAGGAGACCAAAAGAGGCGAAGATGAGAGGACCACGAAAGCTGTTCCCAGGGAGGCAGAGGGGCGGAGAGGGAGATGATCGGAGCGGGAGGCTCTGTAGTTCCCACCCTCTGAGGCCTGGGAGGTTTTAAAGGTGCATGGGATCCATCTGGTGGCTCTAGGCTTAAAGTGCAGTCAGTGGAAGAGATCTTGGGGTCTGAGTAAGTGTCTTCAAACTACAATTAAGGTTGTTTCTCTTTTGTCCTGGCTTTTCTTTTTAAAGATTTTTTTTTTTAATTTATTGATTTTAGGGGGAGAGAGAGAGAAAGAGGGAGAGACAGGCAGGCAGGAAGGGAGAGAGATGAGAAGCATCAATTCGTACTTGCTTTTTGTATGTGTCTTGACTGGGCAAGCAGGGGTTTTTTAAAGATTTTTTAAAAATTAATTCATTTTAGAGAGAGAGAGAGGAGAGAGGAGCAGGAAGCATCGACTCTCATATGTGCAAACCCAGGGTTTCGAACCAGCGACCTCAGCGTTGCGGGTTGTAGCTTTATCCACTGTGCCACCACAGGTCAGACTAAGCAGGGGCTTTTGAACCAGCGACCTCAGCTGTACATTTATGATGGAAGGGTGTGGAACTTTCCCAGCTGCAGTCATGGATTCATCCGATTCTGCTTGCAGTTCTATCAGTTTTTGCCTCATGTAGTTTGATGCTCTATTTTAAGATGCATACATACAGGGTGGGGCGAAAGTAGGTTTACAGTTGTTTGTATGGAAATTATAATTAAGAAATAATACAAGAACTGTGTTTCGTGTACTCACAACTATAAACCTACTTTTTCCCTTCCCTGTCTTTAGGACTATTGTGTCTTGTTGGAAAATAGACGCCTTTATCATTATTCAATGCGTCTCTTACCCCTGATAACTTTCCTTGCTCTGAAGTCTGCTGCATGAAATAAATGGAGCTACTCTACTCCAGCTTTCTTTTTGGGGGGTATTTTTACAAAGTGAGAACAGTGGGGGTGGTGGTGGAGGCAGATGGACTCCCACATGTGCCCTACTGGGATCCACCCGGCATGCCCACTGGGGGGCGATGCTCTGCCCATCTGGGGAGTTGCTCCACTGTAGTTGGAGCCCTTCTAGCACCTGAGGCAGAGGCCATAGAGCCATCCTCAGCGCCCGGTCCAACTTTGCTCCAATGGAGCCCTGGCTGCTGGAGGGGAAGAGAGAGACAGAGAGGAAGGAGAGGGAGAGGGGTGGAGAAGCAGGTGGGCGCTTCTCCTGTGTGCCCTGGCCAGGAATCGACCCGAAACTTCCTCATGCCAGGTTGATACTCTACCACTGATCCAACCAGCCAGGACTTCCAGATTTCTTTTGATTAATGTTAACATGGGATGGCTTTCTTCATTCTTTTACTTTTAATCTGTCTTTATTAACATTTAAAAAACATATAGTTCGTTCTTGATTTTTGATACACTTTGTTTTTTTTATATATACTATTGATTTTTAAAGTGATTATACAGTTGGATTAATACTTACCATACTTGTTCCTGCTTTGTTGCTCTTGTCTTTTTCTGCCTTTGATGGCTTTGAGCATTTTATGTGCTTCCATTTTGTCTCCTTTCTTAGCATATCAAGTAAACTTTTTTTCCCAGTGGTTGCCTTGGAGTTAGTGTAAATATCTTATAACAATAAAGTAATCCTAATTTCTCTTTCCTGTCCGTTGTATCATTGCTGACATTTATTTCACTTATACATAAACTATGTTCATTGAATATATTGTTGCTGTTGTTTTGAACAAATTATTATTTGTCAGATCAATTAAGGATATGAAAAGTGAAAATTTTTTTTTACTCATTCCTTGTCTAATACTCTTCCTTTCTTTATGTGGCCTGGATTTTTTTGCTTATATCCTTTTCCTTCTCACTGAAGAAATTCTTTTGACATTTCTTTTAAGGCAGGCCTGCTGACAGCAGATTCCCTCAGTTTTTATTTGTCTGAGAAAGCATTTCACCTTCTGATATGAAGGAGAGTTTTGTAGGGTATAGAATTCTAGATGCTTTTTTCCCCCTCTCACTCTGCTCTCTTCTTGCTTGCATGGTTTCTGAGCAGTCAGATGTAGTCTTACCTCTGCTCCTCTATAGGTAAGTAGTTTTTCTTCTGGCTTCTTTCAAGAGTTTTTATCTTTGATTTTCTCCAGTGTGAATGATACACATAGGTGTTCTTGTTCTTTTGTCTCTTTGGTTTTCAGCATTTATCCTATTTTGGCGTTCTAAGCTTTGTGGCTTGTTGTCTGACATTATTTTGGGAAATTCTGTCATTAATGCTTCATATTTTTCTTCTCTTCCTTTCATTTTTCTCTGGTAACCCCTTACACGTTACACCATTTGTAGTCCCACATTTCTTGGTTATTGTCCCCCCCCATTTGTAGTCCCACATTTCTTGGTTATTGTCGTCCCCCCCCCCCCCCCCAGTATTTTCTCTTTGTTTTTCCAGTTTGGAAGTTTCTGTTGACGTATCCTCAAGCTCAGAGTCTTAAACTCAGTTATGTCTCATGTAGTAATGAGACAATCAAAGGCATTCTTTGTTTTTGTTATAGGGTTTTTGATCTCTAACATTTCCTTGTTGTTATTTCCTGGAATTTCCATTTCTTTGCTTACATTACCCATGTGTTAAAAAGAACTGAGGCAGACAGGCCTTCAGTGATGTGGTGGTGTGGTGCAGGGGAGGGAGGTGTCTGCTGTGTGGTTAGGTCTCATATTTTTAAGTGAGCCTGCGCCCTTGGGCTGTGAACTTCACAGGTGCTTCTGAGTATCCTATTGTCATCCTCTGTAAACCCCTCCCCCCCCCCCCCATTTAGTGGTACAGGATAGCTGTAGTTGTGTATTGACCTATTGCCACATGGAAAGCAGGAGGGAGCGCGTGCGTCAGTTAAGCTTCCCCTCCTAGAAGCATAGGGGGTTTTCTCATCTGTATTGTGAAAATCCCGTACAGCTCCTGGAAGCAAAGCTCACAAAGTACAAAGTATCCTCCCTAAGACTGAGCCTACTGAAGGTTAAGTTGTCCACATTAAGCCTCCAGCAATTTGTCAATTGCAGTTTAGGTTTTCCTACCCTGGTACTAGTTCCCATGCAGGTTCCTGCTGTGAAAAATTTTGATTTTCTATATTTACTTATCTCATTTTGGGGAATGGGGTTTCTCTGTGACCTCAGTTCTCAGATGGATCTAAGAAGAGTTGTTGATTTTCAGTTCAGTTTTTTACCTGTTTTGACAAAGCGATGACTTCTAAGTTGCTTACATGCTGGACCAGAAACTGGAAGTCTGCCCTACCTTCCTTCTCTGTTTACTTCTTTCCTGCCTTAAATTTTTTAGGTTTTTTATTGTGGTCAAAAGAATGCATAACATAAAATGTATCCATCTTAACCATTTTTAAGTGTATATAGTTCAGTAGTGTTAAGTATATATTCACATTGTTCAACCAATTTTTTTTATCTTTCAGAACTGAAACTCTATGCCCATTTAATAACAAAGCCCATTTCCCTTCCCCCCAACAACCACCATTCTACTTTGTCTCTGTGAATTTGTTCTAGACGTCACATGTAGGTGAAATCACATTTTATTTTGTATTTGTCTTTTGTGACTATTTCACTTAGCACAAGGTCCTCAAGGTTCATCCATGTTGTAGCATGTGCCAGAATTTCCTAACACTGAATATTTTACTGTATGTATATATCACATTTTGTGTATCCACTCATCCCTTTATGGGCAAGGGTTGCGTCCACCTTTTGACTGACTAGTGTGAATGATGCTGTGAACATGGTGTGCAGGTCTTCTGGAGGTCCTGCTGTCAGTTATTTTTGGATGTATACTCAGAGTGGAATTATTGGGTCATATGCTGTTTGTTTTTAATTTTTTTGAGGAGCTGTCTCACTATTTTCCATAATAGTTTATTTTCCCAGGGCATTCCATTCCATATTTTTTATCAGCTCTTGAAAATTCTTGGCTAGTACCTCTTCAAATATTGTCTCTCCCCCATTTTGTCTATTCCTTCCTTTTGTATTGCTTGTTAAAAGTTCCTTATTTTTTGTACCTTTTATATTTTCTCCTTGTCAATTAAACTCTTGCTCACTTTTTCGGTCTTTATGCTGCCTTTTGTAATTTCCACATTTCTCTTCTTAACCACTATACTCTCCATTTCCTGTTATTTTATTTACATTTCTCACAATTTGGTTAATTTTAAAATCTTCTGATCTTTGTTAATAGTATCTTGTTATTGTTTCCTGTTTTTTTTATTACTTTTATGACTTTAAATATTGGAATGTACTTAATTTATGGTCTGTAGCCTGTCTTACTTTGGTTTTATTTGTATAAACTTCCTTTGTTCAGTCACAGTAAGAGCGGTCCTTACGTGTTTTGTAGTTTGGAACTGGGAGCTACGTTCATTGGGACTTTATTTGTGGGAACTCTGGTGTGAACTCGGTGGGGAATCTCTTTCCAGATTGTTTTTGTTTACCTCTGGGAGATTTCTCAGGGATATTATCAGGTTGAGACCATTTTGGGGTTAGATTCTCAGTGACAGCAGGTTATCCTAGACCGTTCAGACAGTGTAAATTTGAACTGTGAACACAACTGAAAGTAGGCCCAAGATCATAAATTCTCTAGGCATACTGTCCTCCCTTTCTGCCTTAATAGGGCCCAAGTCCTCTATCTTCCTATTTTTTTCACTAGTCTGCTTCTTTCCCAGAAGCTATAGTTCTTAAAGACCTAAGGATTGTTTACTGTTTTGCTACCAAGACTTTCTCTGCATTATCTTAGAACAGTACTGGGAGAGAGATGGTAGGCACTATTATCCTTATTTTACAACTAAGCAAAACCGAAACTGCTGTTTAATGATTTATAGAAAAGTTAACAACTCTTCTGAGATATTATGCAGGTGGCAAATGGCATTCTTCTGTGTCTTTTTGCCATGATGCCACTGGTGGCATTCTTCATTAGGCTAAAACTAGATACGAGCTCATTAGCCATAAAGAACCAGCCTTACCCTGCAGGTTCATTCAGATTCATTCATTCATTCATTCATTCATTCAGCAAATCAGAGTACCTGCTATGTTTAGGCATAAGAGTCACATATGGGAGCTGGGAGCTGATGTGCAGATTTTATATTTGCTGCCTGATGTGCTTTGTGCTTTCCTTCTGTAGAGTGATAATGGTCTCCAGCTGCCAAAGAAAGTTGTGGATGCCAAGAGAAAGGTAACCCCTTCTCATCCTTTCAAGCAGAACTGGATGCCTCTAGGAGCCCCCACTGGCAGTAGACATGGCCGAGTTTACAAACTACAAAGATACTGCCTCTAGTCGCCACCTGCGGTTTAAGTTACAGAGTCTGAGCCGCCGCCTTGATGAGTTGGAAGAAGCCACAAAAAACCTCCAGAAAGCAGAGGATGAACTCCTGGATCTGCAGGACAAGGTGATCCAGGCGGAAGGCAGCAACTCCAGCATGCTGGCTGAGATCGAGGCGCTGCGCCAGCGAGTTCTGAGAATCGAAGGCAAAGATGAGGAGATTAAGAGAGCAGAGGACCTGTGTCAGCTGATGAAGGAGAAGCTGGAGGAGGAGGAGAAGCTCACCCAGGAGCTGAAATCGGAGATTGAGCGGCTTCAGAAGCGGATGGCTGAGCTGGAGAAGCTGGAGGAGGCCTTTAGCAGGAGTAAGAACGACTGTACCCAGCTCTGTTTGAGCCTGAATGAGGAGAGAAACCTGACGAAGAAAATCTCCTCTGAGCTGGAAATGCTCAGGGTCAAAGTGAAAGAACTGGAGTCTTCCGAGGACCGCCTCGATAAAACTGAGCAGAACTTAGTGTCCGAGTTAGAAAAACTGAAGTCATTAACTCTGAGTTTTGTAAGTGAGAGAAAATACTTGAATGAAAAGGAGAAAGAAAATGAGAAAATAATAAAAGAGCTCACTCAAAAATTGGAGCAGAACAAGAAAATGAGCCGCGATTATACCAGGAATGCGTCCAATCTCCTGGAGAGGAACGACCTGCGGATAGAGGACGGGATCTCCTCCCCGCTGCCCTCTAAGGAGTCCCGGAGGAAGGGCACGCTGGACTACCTGAAGCACGGAGAGAACGAGACGAGAAATAAATCGGAAAATGAAAAGAACCGAAATCAGGAAGACAATAAAGTCAAAGACCTTAACCAAGAGATTGAGAAACTTAAGACACAAATCAAACACTTTGAATCTTTAGAGGAAGAACTTAAGAAAATGAGGGCCAAAAATAATGATCTGCAGGATAATTACCTAAGTGAACAAAATAAAAACAAACTCTTAGCCAGCCAGCTGGAGGAGATAAAGCTACAGATCAAGAAACAGAAGGAGTTAGAGAATGGGGAGGTGGAAGGGGAAGATGCTTTCCTGTCCAGCAAAGGCAGGCACGAGAGGACTAAGTTTCGGGGCCTCGGAGGTGAGGTATCGGTGTCCAAGCACACATCTCGGGAACTGTCCCCTCAGCATAAGCGGGAAAGGCACCGGAACAGGGAGTTTGCTCTTAACAATGAAAACTATTCTCTGAGCAACAGGCAGGTCTCCTCTCCCAGTTTCACCAGCAGGAGGGCAGCCAAAGCTTCCAACTTAGGGGCAGGTACAGACAGTGGGACTCAGGAGACAAAGAGAACTGAAGATCGGTTTGCATCTGGCTCCTCTCAGAGCGAAGGGAAGAAGTCCAGGGAGCAGCCATCAGTGCTTAGCCGCTACCCCCCTGCTGCCCAGGAGCACAATAAAGTTTGGAAGGGCACGCCCAAGCCAAGTACTGAAGGGTTGAAGGGGAAAGTAGAGAAGACAACACGAACATTTAGTGATACCACCCATGGATCTGGTCCCAGTGACATGTTGGGTAGAGCTGACAAGGCTTCTGACACCTCCGCTGACACCCTCTTTGGCCGAAGGGGGCAGGCGCCGAGCAGTGGTGGTCAGCTAGCTCAGGCCGCAGACTCCAGCAGCTCTAAGGCCCCTGGAGCACTGGCCTCCTCTCGGAAATCTTCCTCAGAAGGGCTCTCTAAGGGCAAAAGGGCTGCCAATGGCCCAGAGGCCGAAACCACTTCCTCACATTCCAAGGCTCCACTTCTATCAAAGTATCCTTATAGTTCCAGAAGCCAAGAGAACATCCTTCAAGGTTTTTCAACCCCAAATAAAGAAGGAGTTGATCAGCCTGTAGCAGTTGTGATGGAAGACAGCAGTCAGCACGAGGCCCTGAGGTGTCGAGTCATCAAATCTGGTGGCAGAGAGAAGCCAGACTCAGATGACGACATGGACATGACATCTCTTGTTACTGCCAAATTGGTAAACACAACCATTACCCCGGAGCCAGAGCACAAACAGCAGCCCAACTCTAGAGAAAAATCCAAATCCCGAGGGGGCCTTAGAACCTCCCTGTTTGAGAATGATAAAGATGTTGGGACAGAAAATGAATCTGTGAAATCTGCCAGAGCCTCCGCCAATGCCGTGGAGTTCCCAGAGGCCAATGGGACTGGGGTAAAAAGTCAAAGGCCCTTCAGCCCCAGAGAGGCCTTGCGGTCTAGAGCTGTCATCAAACCTGTCATCGTTGATAAAGATGTGAAAAAAATCATGGGAGGGTCTGGAACTGAGGCCATGCTAGAGAAACAGAAATCCACCTCCAAACCAGGATCAAACAAAGTGACAAGCAGCATTACTATCTACCCCTCTGACAGCAGCAGCAGCCCTAGAGCCACCCCAGGTGAGGCCCTGCGGGAGAGGCACACATCCACCAGCAACATCCAGGTTGGGCCACCAGAGCTCACATCAGTTAGCAACCATGTCAACTCCCCCTTTGAGCTCTCCATTCACAAACATGACATCACCTTTCAGTTCACAGAAGCGGAAAGAATGGGAGAGGGGACCCTGAAGAGCAGGCCGGACACAGTGGTTTCTCGGAGCAGCATTATAATCAAGCCGTCGGATCCTGTGGACAGGAATAGCCATGCACCCCCTGCAGAGACAATCAGGTGGAAAAGCCATAGTGCCCCTTCAGAGGGGAGCCCGGCAGATGCCAGGCATGTCACTGTACGGAATGCCTGGAAGAGCAGGAGAGATTTGAACTCTTTAGATGACCCCCCAACTCAAATAGGTAAAAATGCGGTATCTACCAATGCCTACACCCAGAGGTCTTCCACGGACTATTCAGACCTTGAACAGCAGAGATCATACCTTTTTGAGCAGGGTACTCAGAGGGTAGGAAACTCAGGGGATGCCCCTGAGCTCTCTTCCAGAAGGACCCAAAGTAGCCTCACTGTATCAGAGGTGCTCACTCGACGTAATCGGGTAGGAGATGCTGTCACGGCTGCAGCCTGGAACCACTTTGCAGGCATGGTAAGTCCCACTCCCCTCCCCCTGCTGTCCCCCCCAACACCCTTCATCTGTCCTTTTCTCCTCTGGCCCTCTGTCTTGGCCTGTTGACTCAGGATTATGGAGAGACCGTGGGGCTGGGAAACACTAGGTAGCTTAGATAACTGTTGAAAAAAGAATAAACTATCTTGAGGAATGTCTTTTTTTTTTTTTTTAATTTTTTACAAAAAATTCCTTGAAAGCATTAAATAGTTTCTTTCTTTTTTTTTTTTTTTTTTAGTATTTTTCTGAAGCTGGAAACGGGGAGAGACAGACAGACTCCCGCATGCGCCCAACCGGGATCCACCTGGCACACCCACCAGGGGGCGATGCTCTGCCCCTCCGGGGCGTCGCTCTGCTGCGACCAGAGCCACTCTAGCACCTGGGGCAGCGGCCAAGGAGCCATCCCCAGCGCCAGGGCCATCTTTGCTCCAATGGAGCCTTGGCTGCGGGAGGAGAAGAGAGAGACAGAGAGGAAGGAGAGGGGGAGGGGTGGAGAAGCAAATGGGCACTTCTCCTATGTGCCCTGGCCGGGAATTGAACCCGGGTCCCCCGCACGCCAGGCCAACGCTCTACCGCTGAGCCAACCGGCCAGGGCTTGAGGAATGTCTTTAACAGAGGAGCATGAAGTTCCAAGATTCTTCCCCCAAGCTGTCTCCTCCATTTGACTTTAGGTATGGTAGCCACACAAAAAGGAGATAGGGCCTCTGTTCTCTTGGTTTTCAGAGGGACCAAAAGAGCTCCCTGTCCGGTTCCACAGAGCAGCACCTAGGAGCACAAGCAGCTGTGGCTGCTGGGAAGCTCTGAGGGAGGGGGCAGCTCAGTGCCCTTTCTGTAGGGCAGAGACGGGAGCCTGGGAAGTGAGTTCTTGGCCGCCTCATAGAGAGTGGATCTTTGCCAGCTGGCACATAGCACTCTTACTCTGGGCCTACTATAGGCTTTCTGCCTGGGCATCCTTTGCCCCAGATACCTGTTAAGCCCATTATATCATCAGTCTGAGAGTAAGGTTGGTTCAGGTAACTCATTACAGGATAGATAAACCCAGAAGCTCCTCCTTATTTGAGGGTCAGGCTGTCAGAACAGCATCTGAAGGGGAAACCCCTGGGAGTATCCTTTAGATGTGAAGCCTCTGATAATGACGTTTCTAGACACTGTTCTCTTCAAAAGGGGCAAGTGACTGTTAACTTGGAAAGCCCTGTAAGTGTTTACAGGGTACTTAAAGCACCTCCCCACCTACCTGTCTCCTTCAGTCTCGCCAGCAGCCCTGTGGTCAAGCATTGCCCCAGAGAAAGTGCCTTACCCAAGGCCACTAAAGTGAATTACTGGAAAAACTGATTTGAGTGCAGTATTCCTATCCCTAGGTCCACTCTTTGTACCCTGCCACCTGTCTCAGTCAGAATTGTTTTCTTTGATCTTCATTTGCTTGTGGGAACCAAAGCAAAACATTAAAAAGGTGGACGTCTGGTAGAAAAGCAGTGGAGTGAAAGATGGATGTTTAGCGCTCTGAAGCTTGGCTAGCTGAGAGATGATGATGATGATGATAAAGATGACGTGGCCTGTGAACTTGCTGGTGGTTGGTGGGAAGCAGGAAGAGCTGTCCGGCTTCCGTTTCAGCACACCTCCTTGCCTGCCCACCAGGAAGGTGGCTCTTACCCTGAGAAGCATCCAGGCTGCATGTGCAGAACTAGAGAACCCTGCCTACTGCTTAGGGGTACCACTCCCGTGTCCCCATTTCTGGCCCTGCAGGGCTCCTGTTCAGTTTTGTGAGCCCCTAGCAAATTGGAGTTTGTAGTCTAACCTCATTTCCAAGGAACTTTTATACTGGCTTGTCTGCAGGGCGGAGCATGTTTCTGCAGTTGTGATACAGCCTGTGTGCTCTCTCCCTCCGCCAGGCTAGAGAGGACCGCTGCGGGAAGGAGTGGGGGTCTCTTTGTTGCTCACCCTGTTGTCCTCCACAGCTCACTTTTGTCCTTTATTGGCACAGGAGGAAGGCGATGACTATACACTCAGTGTCTACAGGCGAATGCACAACTCCCTGGAACGGGCTGAAGCGCCTGTGAAGCAGGGGCCGTCAGAGCCTGGGCGAGCACATGCCGAGGAGCGGTTACGACCAGCCAGGCCCTGTGCTGAGGAAAACTGAGTCAGCCGGGTGGGCTCTGCTGTCTCCTCCGCCTGCTTCTCAGCTCCTCTGTGTTCCCTCCTAAGAAGGATCCCAGGCCGGTTAGCCAGGCTAGACCCCAGGCCCTGGCTGGGAGACTGTGGCAGAGAGCCAGGCAGTGGCTCAGGTCATTTTTGCCAGTTGGCCAAAGGGATCAGAAACTACAAGCTGGACAGTCACCCAGGCCTAGCCTTCCCTAACTGATGCATGAGTCCTCTCTCCTTGTTCCTGCCCTGTCCCCCAGGTAAGATGGGCCACTTTGGCCCACAAATAGGCAATGATATAGAACCTTCTTATATCCCCCACCACACAGTAACAGCCCTGCCATGTGGCTAATGCTCTGATTCCTTAGTCTTCTCACCACGTCCACTTTACTCCGTGTCTGCCCTAAGGGCCTAAGTACCTACACTTAGACTTGCCGGCCATCAGCTCCGTTTAGGGGCTTCCATTCCTTTCCCCTTTGGAGTTCCTCAGACTTTTACCGAAGAGGTCTGTGCTGCTTCTAAGGGATTATGGGACTACCCTTGAGGTTGAAGCTTCTTTGACTGACCCCCTGGCTGACCACTGTGTTCTGGGGACAGAGCACATGGGTACCCACCCCCTATTGGGGGAATGATGTTATCCCTCCCCCACCCCAGCTCTCAGCTCACCTTCCAAAGACACCTGAAGTGCACAGACTTCATGCATCTCCTTCCCTGGGCATCAGCAATGCTGCTGGCATTGCCTACTCCTCTCCTGTGGCTGGAGACTTCATGCTGACTTCATTTCCACCTTCGGAATATCCCCAGACTACACGGGGCCCCACCCAGCATCCTCTGCCTTCCAGGAAGCACCCAGCCAAGGGCAGAGTGGACAGGACGAGGCGCTTTCCCTTTAGCCACCCCACAAAGCAAGAGCTCCAGGAAAGGCACGGATTTTGTCCTCCTCACCCATCCCTCACGGAGGAGGTGTCGCACTTTACCAAGCTGTTGGCATTTCTACAGAAGTGGGCCCGTGACTTCTGCAAGCCAACTATCATGGTGACTTCATGGGAGGAAAGGTAACACATGCCCATCAAGGGCCCCAAATTTACCCAATTCAAAATGCAGAAACCTTTTCATAAACCACGTAAATAAAACGTGATTAGTTTCCTTATACCATTCATGTGGGGAAGTTAAAAAGAACCATATAACCTTGACACTGCTTTTTCTGTAGCATTCTCTCAGTTCAACAAGGGGATTCCCTTTCAAAGGCTACCTTGACGAAGCAGGCATTTCCTTCATAATGAAAGACAGCATTAGAGTAGTGAGTCAGGAAGGCTGGATTTTCTTAATGGCTTTGTACTTTATCTCAGTTTCCCTGTCTATAAAATGAGTTCTTTTAAAATGGCTTCTAAGAGTCCTAAACCGGGCATTCTAGATTCTTCTGTTTCCATTATCCCATGGGTGGGGGGTATGATTCCCACATTTGGAAGGTGTCATCTGAGTGGGTTTGGGGAATGTGTCCTTCCCACTGCCTTGGCTTGCTTTCCCGGGCCCCTTGAATATCATGAGGTGGAGCTCAGAGAAGCTCCCTTGGCTTCATTTTTGCAGTGTGTAAAAATGAAGGGGTTAGAATAGCTGGTCCCCTCAGGCCTTTGGGCACCAAAGCCTTGCCCAGTCCACAGTGTCTCCCGGCTTGCACTTCCCGTAACACAAGTGGATGTGTCTCCTGTTCCTGTGCTTGAGTCATCTCCGCTGCCTCCATTCACTGTGGGAACTGGAGTTCATCCCACCCTTGTCCGCAGCAGACTTGGCAGTCCTGGGGTGTGGGGTGCACCCACCTTACTTTCAGGGACAGGAATGTTTTGCACCTATTTTCATTTTCTGGAGTGTTGCCAATCTAAGGGCATTGTCATGTGGCTTGCCTTTCCTTCACATTGCTGCCTCAGACGATCAACTTCAGATGCTGTTTTCAAAACCTCTTACTGCTTCTCCTGGGTCACTGGCCGGAAACTAGCTTGCTCAAGGCTGCAACCTCTCACAGCCTCCCTGCCATTCTTCATGGGTTGGCAACCCTGACAGTCCAAAGGAAACTGACCTCTGCGGTGGTCGGCCGAGAGTACAAGAAAGACTCTGGCTCTTCTCTGCTGGTAATGAAGGGTGCCGAGCCATGCCTTCAAAGGTCTCATCAATAATTCTCATCTTCGGGCATTGCAGCCCTGGATTCTGGTGCTGTAGCTCCTGGTGCCAAAGTCTGGATCTTTCCACATTTCAGCAGCATCAACATCTGCCGCTACCCAAATGCTCTGTGGAAGAGGGACTGTGGTGCCCTCTTGCTGGGGCTATCTTAAAATCTGAGTGCAATAGGATTTGATTGTAACAGTTAATTCAGGATATTTTGTTTCATCTGCACACTTCCTAGAACTGTTGTAAAATAGATTTTTTAAAAAATGTCCTCAGCATTGCATAAAATACCATTTTTCATAGCCTGTGAAGGTTGGAGGCTTGGTTACCATGGGCTTCAAGTGGCTGGCAAGGCTGGCCTTTCAAATTCCAAACTTGGAAGTCATGTTTCTGAAAAGCAACTGATGTGAGACTGTCTGGACCCAGGCCTCACCATCAGGGGTCCTGGAAGAAACATCCAAGTAAAGGGAGACCTGGTAGTTGAATAGTTGTTTAATCAAGCCAAATACTCACTGTCCCAGCCAATAAACCCACTTCTGTGACAAGCCCCTTCTGCAGCTTGGCTCAAACTCTAAATTTTACAGGCAGGAGTGTGGTTGTGGGAGGGCTCCTATTGAGGTTGGGGAACCTGGTGCTCCAGAGCTGCTTGGTGGAGGGACAGTAGAGCTGGTCTCTTCCTCCTGCTGTTGCCTCTTGCCGTAAGAATGCAAGGATGGTGGGCAAAAGGAAACTGTGGCTGTTTTTTGCTTTTGAATGGCAATGCAACAGCTGTAGTGTGGGTTAGAGGGATTTGCAGTGGGGCCAAGAACTCCAGCCTTGGCTACAGGCAAGCTTGCACATAAATCATCCCTCTCTCATGGGGTATGAGAGGGTCTCTATCGGTGGTTTTCAACTGCTGGTCCGTCCGCCAGAAATTTCATACTGGTCTGTGAAAGAGTTAACCATGCTGATGTATGAAGACTACAGTCTCTATTCACCGAGTCTATGATTTTCATACAACGTCAGGTGGTTAAGTCCTTCGTGGACTGGTGGTTGAAAACCACTGGTCTATTGATCTTGGACTTGTCATCCTGGGGCAGTTCTATTTAGTGGGTTAGTGCCAAGTGCTACCACTTCCCAGTAAAGGAATAGGGCCCCAGCCTCTGGTCGGGTACCTGGCTTACCTTTGTTGGTGCGGGGTATTTTTTTGTTTTTTGTTGTTCAAGACTGCTTAGGAAGAGCTGCTTTTAGGGATTATCTTTTGAATACCCCAAATGGGGAACAGGGTTCTCCTCAAAGCCTCACAACCAAGATCACAGGAAAGGGGCCCTATTTTCCTGCTGCTTCACAGCTCAGAACATGTACTGAATGGAATGTATTTTTAAGAGAATAAAGTCTATTTTTTTGTATTTTAAAGATTGGGAGGGCTGAAGTAGCCCTCAAAAACTGTTATTACATTATAGGCCCCTTTGCTAAGGGGCGTCAGTATCTGTTGGTCCACACTTACTTGCTCAGGCAGGTACTCGGGTCTCACCCCTGCCCCTTGGAGTCCAGGTGCAGCAGCTTCTACATTCCTGCTCCAAGCATGGGACCAAGGAGGCCGGAACCCTGTCGCCGGAAACCAGGGCAAAGCCATGAGCAGTGACTCAGGGCTCCTTGGGTGCATGTGTATAGTTGAAGCTGCCTGTCTGCATGTATCCTCTGGCTCTAATGCTGTCTGTTGACTCTGCAGCACAATATGTAACCAATAAAGCTCCCTAGTTTCCATGTGCTCTCTGTGTGAGTCAGTGATGCCATTTTTGTTTATGTTTATCTCAGCACACAACTGTTTTCTATGCACTGGTGCAGCTAGCATGTTTCATTGTATTTAAAATTCACAGCCAATTAATTACTGGTGCTGTAAGGACTGACAATATAGCTGAGGCTTAGTATAGGGAGCCAAAACGGAATTAGAGTTAGATTCATATAGCACCTATTTTATTGTTATGTCTTATTTTTAGGCCTATTGTCACACACAAAAAAATTTCTCAAGCTGCTTATTCTATCTATTTAAAAAAACAAACTCTTTTAAAAGCACTTGCCACTGGATGAGACACCTTAACCCCCTTTGGGGTATTCAAAGGCAATATTAATGGCAGAGCTGGGCTCCAAAGTCCACATAACTTCTACACTGTGTGCTGTTTTCACCTTTACGTTGGTTATACCACCCACCCTGATGTGCAAATTTAAATTTCCCCCTGCTGTCACTCAACCTAAGACTAGGGAAAAAACCTTCTCCAGTCAGTCCACCAATGTAATGTCCCTTACATCTTACTAAGAATCAAACTTCATTTAGGGAAGAACTGACTAATACAAGTAAAATCCAATTTCCAGAAGCAATTACGTACATGTGTTTAGTCTGTTAAGAGCCCTTGGGAAGGAACAGGCATATAGTTTCCTATAAGTTTTTACCACATGGCAAAAGGGACTTTGCAGACGTGATCAAGACCAAAGGAACTCACAGGTATCCTTATAAGTGGGATTCAGAGGAGGATCTACAGAACACAAGAAGTGATGACGGAGCAGAGACTGGAGTGATGTGATGTGCTTTTAAGGTGAGGGAAGAGGCCACAAGCCGAGGATACAGACAGCCACTAGAAGCTGAAAAAGGCAAGGAAACAATCTTCCCTCAGAGCCTGCTGGTAATCTGTTACAGCAGCAACAGGAAATTAATATACCACAAAGTTACCTAAACCCTTAATCTGCTCCGTATGTAGAATCTGCTAAAACGTTATACCAGTACCTTGGACAGAAGTGGAAAGTTAGCACATACCCTTGGAGTGAAATTGGAGAATAAAACCTGTGTTGTCTTGGGTTTTATCTCGATAGTTTCCTAATATCCATATGCTTGACCTGTAGCTGCATGCCTTTGGCACATGGTCACCCCACAATCCCAGTGGGGCAGTCTAGCTCCACAGACCAGGAAGCCTACTGTTCTCTAGGACCCCCAACCATATAGCTGACCTGACCTAAACCATTTCTCTCCTTTATATAAACATCCTCCTTATGTAAACATGAGTAAAACTAGTACTTCCAGAGAAGTAACACTTCTCCTATACAGCTGTAGCCATAAAGAGAAACACACAAAAAGGACTAATTTTATATGAAGTTTTATTCTCAAAATATAAAAAGACTACCACCACATACCCAGAGACAAGATGTTCTCTCATAGTGCTTACTTGCCTCAGTCTTTATGAAGAACACACACTTCCACACTAATGGACAAGTGCCCCCCTCCCTAGTTCTAAGTAACTCAAAGGAGGCAACCTTTGTCATCAAAACCAGAGCAATCTCCTTGGCCATCTGACCACTGTGAACTTCAGCAGCTGATCAAGAGCCCAGATGCCAGGGTAAGTGTCTTAGGAATCTAGTATTGCTAGAAGAGCTTTTGCTTACACAGCAAAAGACATACATCGGCCTCTTCCTTAGGATAGACGTCTCATATGCTTGGGGACTGCTGTGCAGGGGGGACACCTGGCGTGGCCTGGCGAGGCAGGGTGTACATGGCTCCTAAGAACTGGTCTGCAATCCTTCCTGCTTCTCGAAGTCCACTCAGTAGAGCACCATGGACTGTGGCTGGGTAGTTTCGGATTGTATGTTCTCCAGCGAAGAAGAGTCGTGGAATTGGCTATTTCAGGGGGGGAAAAATTAAGACTCAGTAGGTTGTAAATATACCTTTATTCTTATGTTAACTGCCAAATTCTTGGCAGTAGAAGTAGAGCCGCCCCCTACCCCAAATCACTAGTCCATCATTCTACCTAAAAGAGTCTCCATTATCAGCAGGCATTAGGGACAGTAAAACTCAGCCCAGACTTAGTTCTGGAGTGATGCCTAACTGTGTCTGTTCTTATGTATGGTTTATCTCTGGGGGATACCCAGTTCTACTCTGCCTCCTGTAGCACCTACTGGTGGGGAGGGGTCCTGACTACTCCGACTGCAGCATTTGTTCTTACTCAGGAACACTTGTGCCCCTCTGCTCAGCGGGCCTTACTTACCACGGTCCTGAGGAACACTTGCTGTCTGGAGCAGGCTCACACATTGTCTAGTGAGGGCCAAGGTCATTTCACAGGGGCATGCCCCGGAGGCCCCTAGTGACTGAGACCCTGCAACAATCTTACAAGCCATTACAAAATAGGGTACAATTAAAAATTTTTTATTCTGTTTATAGAGTCAAAAATCTGAATAAGGAAAAAGTAATTAGTTGGTTTATACTCTGGACACTGCCATTCTGAACACAGACTTTTTAGAGTTACAAAGCCAAAACGTGAGAACTGTGACTCAGGTAATACTGCTCCTCCCTTTTCCTTTGCTCTGGGTTATCTGAAAGGGTCCAAGGACAGAATGACTCAAACCTAAAACAATCAGTGCCATTTTTACCCTGAGATCTTGGGGTACTAGCCTCTTCCCAAATAACCTCGGGTACAGTCTTCCTCACCTGTGGGGCACCTGGAATGGAAGGGCCAGGAGTGATTGGCTGAGCCATCAAATCATAGTCATTTCCAGATGACCCTGCAGCTACGTAGGAATAGGAGCCCCGGGCCCAGGGGTCAGCACGCCAGCGAGACACCACAGTTTCCTTGGGCTAAAGAAAAGACTATGAGCAGAAGTTAATACTGGACACCAAAGACAAACTAGTAACCTCTGAAAGGTGGAAAAGCTGTGATAAGAAGGGATATAAGAGACCTAAAGAGACAACAGATGCTCTGGGTAGCTCAACTGGTTAGAGCATCGTCTTGATACGCCAAGGTTGCAGGTTTTATCCCCAGTCAGAGTGCATACAGGAATCAGCCATGAATGCACAAACAAGTCAATCAACAAATCAATGTTTCTCCCTTCCTCTCTCTAAAATCAATAAATAGGCCCTGGCCGGTTGGCTCAGTGGTAGAGCGTTGGCCTGGCGTGCGAAGTCCCGGGTTCGATTCCCGGCCAGGGCACACAGGAGAGGCGCCCATCTGCTTCTCCACCCCTCCCCCTCTCCTTCTCTGTCTCTCTCTTCCCCTCCCGCAGCCAAGACTCCATTGGAGCAAAGATGGCCCGGGCGCTGGGGATGGCTCCTTGGGCCTCTGCCCCAGGCACTAGAGTAGCTCTGGTCACGACAGCGATGCCCTGGATGCAGAGCATCGCCCCCTGGTGGGCGTGCCGGGTGGATCCCGGTTGGGCACATGCGGGAGTCTGACTGCCTCCCCGTTTCCAGCTTCAGAAAAATACAAAAAAAAAAAAAAAAAAAAAAGTAAAATCAATAAATAAATTTAACATGAGAACCATGTGGTGAATGCTGCTACTTTAAAATATATAATACAAAATGCCTTCAGATTACAAGGAAGCCTCCACATTGCACTCTTGTCTACAAATCCAGAGATCTACTTAGGACTTAACCTAAATTTTTTTTTGTACTTTTCCAAAGTGAGAAGCGGGATGAGGGTGTTGGGGGTGGGGCAGACAGACTCTCGCATATGCCCGACTGGGATCCACCCTGCATGCCCACTAGTGGGCGCTGCTCCGCTGCAATAGGAGCCATTCTAGCAGCAGAGGCGGAGGCCATAACCTGAATTCTCTTACAAATTAACATGAAGCATTAATATGCCTCCTCTCAAGGGAATCATAAGGGTCTAAAATAGAGCCTGATGGGCCTAAAGAATAGAAAAAAGTACCGAGATTCTCTTAAGACTTCCCTGACGGAGTGTGGCCACTTTATCTGAAAGGGGTTGTGTGGTGGTGGTGGTGGTGGTATGATTCCAAAAGCAGAGAACAGACAAGGAGTCAAATGCAGCAAATACGGCCCTGGCCGATTGGCTCAGTGGTAGAGTGTCGGCCTGGCGTGCAGAAGTCCCGGGTTCTATTCTCGGAGCAAAGATGGCCCGGGCGCTGGGGATGGCTCCTTGGCCTCTGCCCCAGGCACTAGAGTGGCTCTGGTCGCAACAGAACAACGCACTGGAGGGGCAGAGCGTCGCCCCCTGGTGGGCGTGCCGGGTGGATCCCGGCCGGGCGCATGTGGGAGTCTGTCTGACTGTCTTTCCTCATTTCCGGCTTCAGAAAAATACAGGAAAAAAAAAAAAAAAGCAAATACCTTTCTGAACTCCATACATACGGCATGAACTCCAAATATACTGCTCACAAAAATTAGGGAATATTTCAAAATGAGTATGAAGCCATCCAGTATCCTTTCATTTTTACGAGCAGTGTATTAGCATTTGCATTCATGTAAATCCACACACACTTCTCAATTCTGGCTGAAACTGTCCTGACCAACTACCTGTGCTGCAACTTAAGAGAATACATCAAACCCTGCTTTAGTCTGAACCCCAGGTCCCCGCTTGGCCAACCCACTTACTTACCTGGGGCACTGCACTGCTACCAAAAATCCCTTTGAGAATGGCCAGGCATCGGCCTACAATCACATCATCACTTATGTTTTCCATGATGCCAGCAGCTTCTCCTGCCACTAGTGCCAATAGTATTGGAGCTAGGGAACAGAAAGGACAATTCCAGGGTTTTCCTCTAGACTTTCTCAAGAATCTTACCAGGCCCCACATTATTCTTGGTGCTTTGAAATCTGATGACCAAGAGACATACACCACTCATGAGGGACAAGTTGCTTCTGATACAGCAATTTGCAGTCTACCCCCGAGGGGCTGGCAAACTCTAGTGAGTGAAGAGGGACTCATGTACTTCACTGCTTGTAACTGCAGACTACATAAGTCCAGAAGATGTAACTTCAGAACTTGTTAAAAAAAGAAAACCAATAAGTATCCTGGTACTGAAGCAAAGACTTCTCAGCCCTGACCACTGGAGCAGCTCCACGACAGGGTAACCTCAGCTATCCCGGGCTCCTCCAAGCCCGTCACTGCCTTTACGCAGCCATCTGGTGAGTACTTATGTAGCAGGCTTATGTGATAGGCACAGTTTTAGATGCTGGGGATAGAAAATTTGGAAACTAGACTATATACTCTATAGATACACAAATAATCATAGATATATAATTATGAACTGTGACAGAAGCTATTAAAAACACAGGATACAGGCCCTGGCCGGTTGGCTCAGTGGTAGAGCGTCGGCCTGGTGTGTAGGGGACCCGGGTTCGATTCCCGGCCAGGGCACATAGGAGAAGCGCCCATTTGCTTCTCCACACCCCCTCCTTCCTCTCTGTCTCTCTCTTCCCCTCCCACAGCCAAGGCTCCATTGGAGCAAAAGATGGCCCGGGCGCTGGGGATAGCTCCTTGGCCTCTGCCCCAGGCGCTAGAGTGGCTCTGGTCGCGGCAGAGCGACGCCCCGGAGGGGCAGAGCATTGCCCCCTGGTGGGCGTGCCGGGTGGATCCCGGTCAGGCGCATGCGGGAATCTGTCTGACTGTCTCTCCCCATTTCCAGCTTCAGAAAAATACAAAAAAAAAACAAAAAACAAACAAACAAACAAACAAAAAACACAGGATACAGAGAATTTCGATTTGAAGCAGTGGGGGTATGTATACCTTGAAGTGCTCTTTGAAACAGTGACATTTAGGTGAAGACCTGAAGGCTGGGTAGAGTAAGTCATGTTGGGAGGGAAGAGAAGGAAAATAAAAGCACCCCAGGCACAGTACTTGAGGGCAGAGGCCCTGAGGTAGAAAACAGCATGGTGTATTCCAGGGTTCTAGGAGAGCAGCAAGGGAGTCTGCAGCCCAGGGAGTGGGGAGGCGTGAGGGTGGGGGTGGGAGGAATGAAGAACGAGGAGACGAAGTAGAGAAGGGATAGATTATGCAGGCTTGTTAGTAATGGCCATAAAACCCTCAAAAGACAGCAGCAGGGATAGCAGTTAGTGGCTGCTGGCAATAGAATCGGTAAGAGAGTGGCACAGACTGGGAGGGGCAGCAGAAAAGAGAAGCAAATAGGTTGGCTTGGGAGACTGGCACTGACAGGACTCAATGGCCTGGACAGGGAAGGGATAAGAGAAAGGGAAAGAGAAGGGAAAGAAAGCCACTGTCATAAAGCAGTGTGCTCAGAACGAAGGGCCTCCTCTGTGGATCAGTAGGGAGCAGTGATGGAAGGACTGGGGTGGGCGTCAAAATGTTCATGAATGTGTCTGCACGGTCAAGGCCGTGCCTGCTGACAGCGCTGCACAGTACATGCCTACGTTCTTTCCCTGGAATGAGGTAGGGTCTAAATACATCTTTTTCTTAAAGCTCCGTTTAGGATTAAGAGGAATCCAAATACAGAAGAAAGTGCAACAGGAGATAGGAGTTCCATAAATACATTCTAAGGGAAATGATCAAAGATTCAGGGGCAAGTCAGACATAAAAGTCTGAGAATAAGGAATACAAATCTCTCCTTCCAGGAAGCCTCTCCAGGCTGATCCCTCCTGGTGAGGTTGATTCTTCCTTTTATGTTTTCTTTTGCTTTCACTCTGTTGTCTAGTTATTGTCCTGTTCTGAGACTGCCACCCTTCTCACTGTATCCCCCACAAGCTCATTGTGGGCTCCTTGAAGGGAGCCCCCCGCCATATCCCTAGCACCTAACAAGGGATTTCAGGAATTGCTTATAGAGTTAATGAAAAATCCAGACATATGTATTTGAGAAAAACCCAAATATTACTAATTCTCTACTCCTATATGGATGTGAGCAGGATTAAAACTAGAAAGCAGTTACCTTTATAGAGGTTCCAGAAGAGGAAGAGCTCCCCCCTGCTGGCAGTCGTGCTGCCCACATGCCCGAACAGATTGACACTTGGATCCCAGAACACCCGGTCAAAGCACAACACCACCTATCGTAAAGAAGGAGCACACGACTGGTGACAGGGCTCCGAGAATATGGCTCTAAGCGCAGCTGTGCCTCAATAGGAATACTTCTTCAGACCTTATTTAAATTTCTTCTAAAAACTACTCTTAATACAAGCCTAGAAATCCCTATTATAAATGTATTACTTAGGATGACATTTAGGGCTTGGCTTGGGTTTGCGAAGTAAAGAAAGAAGACTAAGCTCTCATGGCTACTTTATGTATAATTGGGCAATGAAGTGGATGAATGGGCAGGTCTTACTTTATCAGCATTGAGAGCACAGCGAAATGTATGAAAATGCCAACCCCTCTCTTGATCAACTGGAGGGCAATGAGACTATTTGTATAGTGGGTATGAGAGGTGCCAAGGGCGGTTACCTTGTTAAGGTTGCCGAATCCCATCCTTTGGACCGCAGATGTTTTCCACTCAGGAAGGGGCGGCACAAACTGCACAGCTGGCGGCTGCTGCTTTAGCACACCCAGGGGGAGGGTGCAGAGGACCGCGTCACATTTGTAAATGAAGGTCTGGCTCGTGGAGCGGGTGTTCACAGCTATCACTTCGCACCCTGCAGGGTCGAGGGAAACGACCTCACTGGTGATGAGACAGTACTGATAAAGGTACTGGACACTTAGTGCACAGCGGGCTCTCCATGCCACCCCAATTAATTCTTCATATAGATCTGTGAAGTCGGTTCTATCCAATTTTTATAGAAGGAAACTGAGGCAGAAGTGAAATAACACAGGTAGTAAGTGCCAGTATTCAAACCCTAAGAGTCAACTTCAGAGTCCTTGGTCTTGACCACTGCACTATCTCACCTTCCTGGTACACTGACCTTCTGGAATAAGAAAAGGGCCCAATCATTTACCAAAGTTAAGTAAGTCTAGACCAAAATTCAAGTAAAATTTCTGTCCCAACAGAACCAGTATCTCCTCCACTGCAGCAGGTGCTCGCTCACTCAGGACTGAGAGAAGAATGGGCAGAAGCCCGTGGTACAGCCCTGAGGGACACCGCTCCGAACCATGGAGCTTCTCACAGAATGCACTGCAATGTTTAGCTTGCCAGAACACGAGCGAGCCCAAAGCTGACCACAGAAAAGGCACTGAAAGTAGGTTAATTTATCCTCACTTGTGCTTTTCTCTTCAGTGAATGCCTATTTATATAACTTCAACATTATATATAAATAGTTCAAATAAATATTAGAGCTCAGTACATGTCCATTTTTTGCGGTCACAGAACTAGACAAAATCACCAAAACAAAGCTATTCTCACTGTTCTTCACCTGCATGCAAATGGCTAAAGGCTATAGATGTTCTCAACACCATCAGCTAAAAGCTTTCTCTGAAGCAAACACATAAATGGAAACCTGTTTCAGTGAATATTAATAAAATACTTGTGGTGTTCTTGGAAACTCTAGGAAAGGGGCTATGGGGGGCAGGATTGGTGACTACATGTCCATTTGTTATGAGGGCCCTCAGAGAGGGGAGTGACTAGTTACCATAAGGAGTTCAAGATGATTAACTCTAAAGGTGGGTGGACAGCGGGTTCTCTGCACTCAGTTGCACTGAGCCTACTGCCTCAGGAATTGGCGCAATTTGAAATAAACTTATGAGCAGGACTGCTCCCAGAACTGAAAGTAGCCGGAGCCGTCAGCCCACCTGAATACCCGAAGAGGCAGAGCCGGAATGGATCCTAAGACCAAGATGCAAGATGGTGAAATAAAGGTGTGGATCCCACTGGGGGCTAGGGGTCCAAGTTCTGGTATTTAAGAATATATAGTATTTAGCAAAATTAGAGCCAAAGTCACTGTCTGTTACTATAATATCAATTCATGCACAATTTGGAAACTAAAACTTGTCTCAATTTGCTGGTTTACACAATAATGGGGTTAGAACCACCAAAAGCACTATTGCTCAACCCTTTTGTAAATGCAAATTTTTCGATTTAAGAGTCCTAGTTTATAAGGCATTCTATCAGGAAATGACCCAGTACTTCTCTATAGGTCAAACTGCACACAAGATAAGTTTTCTGCAGAGATCTGCTCACGAACAGAGCAGCAGCGCACCTGAGGCCGTGTAGCGAACTTGCCGCACCGCAGTGTTCAGTTTAATGTCTAGGCCTTCCGCTAGCGCCACAGGCACACATGAGTAGCCGTTCCTCACTGTCAGGTGGCTGCCAGTAAACTCGAAGTCATCATCCTGAGGAGGAGAGAAAAGGGCATAGCTTCACGTTTTCTTAATCTAATTTATGCCATTTATATTGAGTTCTGTACAATAATGCTAAGAACAACAGTTTGTGGAAACTGTCAATATACTAATGACAGCTCAGGCAGAAATGAAAGAACAGTCTGTGTTCAGCTACAGCTGCCCCAGGAAACTATAATGGAAAAGAGAAATATGCCAAAATGTCCACAATTTTGGGGCAGTGGAATTAGGGCAATTTCTTTTCTCCCCTAGACAGAGTTTTTATCACCAAGTCTAGACTACTCATGGGGGTGGGAGACGGAAGGAGGCCGATTCAGTCAAGTCAGACAATTCGATATAGTTTTTGTTTCGTTTTTCAACGCATTACAAACTTGGTAGGAATCAGATTCACCATCCTAATTACATTTTCTTTACCCAAGAGCAAAATCATCTTTATTCCTTAAACGTACAGGTTTTAAAGCTGAGGAAGACTTCCAAAACTAAAGTCAGCTGAAGCAGATGAAGGCAATCTGGGATTATAAAGACCAACCCAGGGTAATTCATATAGTACAGAAGTCACGATTTGGCTTGGAAGAGTTCCCCCCCAAAATCTTATTTTTTTGAATTTACTAAAAATTTTTTATAGAGACAATTTTGAAGGCTAGTCAGTATTTCAAATTTTATGGAATTCCTGGGGAAAACACAATTCTTAGGAATTAGATAAAAAATACTGGGCTGGCAACGAAACTCTCACCACTTAAGTTACTGACGCATCTCCCACCCTGTATGGATCAGTTCAAATCACCCACAGTTAAAAATTCAACACAATTACAATGATACATATTGAAACTCCAAATGATACATAAAGAAGTTACTTTCTAGGGTCTAATTTAGTATTTACATGAAAAACCACAAAGAAAGTAGGATTTCTGTAAGATTTTTACCATTAACAAGCCCAATTCTCACTATAATTCAAATGCTAAAGAACACCAAGGTATAATCTAAAGATTAAAAAGTCAAAAAGTCTAACTAGGAAAATGTATAATGAAAATGTGTAAGTAAAAATGTAATACAGTCTTAAGTCTGGCCAAAGTCTCAGATTTAGAGATTGGTCCATTTGATATCTAAGAAGCCCTATGACTTCTCACTGGTTCAAGAATAAATCACTGTTGCCTGACCAGGCAGTGGCACAGTGGATAAAGTGTTGGACTAGGACACAGAGGACCCATGTTCGAAACCCTAAGGTCGCTGGCTTGAGCGCGGGCTCGTCTGGTTTGAGCATGGCTCACCAGTTGAGGCCCAAGGTCGCTGGTTCGAGCAAGGGGTCACTTGGTCTGCTGTAGCCCCACGATCAAGGCACATATGAGAAAGCAATCAATGAACAACTAAGGTGCTGCAACGAAGAATTGATGCTTCTCATCTCTCTTCCTTTTTGTCTGTCCCTATCTGTCCCTCTCTCTGTCTCTGTCACACACACATACACAAAAGAGTAAATCACCCTTAAAATACTTAATAATGTGACAAAAGATTCTATCATGTTCAAGGATTAGAAGACAATCTGAAGATCACAACCACCCTAATTATCTACAGATTCCGTGCAATCCGAATTAAAATCCCAGAAGTTATTTTTTAATAAAATTGACAAACTCATTCTAAAATTTTTATGAAAATATAGAAGACCAAAGCAATTTAAAAAAGAACAAAGCTGGAGAACTTACCTGATTGTAAGAAATAATACAGAACAGTAACAATCAAGACAGTGTGATGGTGGGGCACAGACAGAAAAACGAACACAAAAAAGTAACCACAACAGACTCACACCTGATCAACTAATTTTCAACAGGGTGCCAAGGCAAATGAAGGAAAAGGACAGTGCTGGGTTGCTTCATTAGAAAACCATATGGAAAACAGAAGCCTTAACCTCACCTCTCATTATACATAAAAATTAATTCAAATATCACAGACCTAACATAAGAGCAAAGTCCATAAAACTTAATTAAGAAAACTGAAGAAAATCTTTGCAATCTTGGTTTAGACAAAAAATTTTCAGAATTTTACAAAAAAACCACAAAGCCTGAAATTTAATAAAACGGGACTTCATAAAATGAAAAATTTTTGCTCTTTGAAAGATACCATTTAGAAAATAAAAAGGCAAGCTGCAGACTGATAGAAAATATTTGCAAAACAAAATCTGACAAAGAAATTGTATCCAGAATTTAAAGAACACAATGAACTCTCACAACAACCAGATTTTTTTTTAATGGGCAAAAGATATGAATAAATTTTCAAACTGACATACAAATGGCCAATAAGTACATGAAAAGATGCTTCACATCACCAGTCATCAGGGAAATGCAAATTAAACCACAATAAAATATTAGAATGCTAGAATTTAATTGGTTGATTTTAGAGAGAGGGAGGGGTGTGAGGGAGAGAGAAAGGGGGAAAGGGAGAGCAAGGGAGAGAGAGAGAGAGAGAGAATCTGTTGTTCCACTTATTTCTGTATTCTTTGTTTGATTCTTGTATGTGCCCTGATCAGGGATCGAACCCGAAACATTGGCATATCAAGATGACATTCTAATAAACTGAGCTACCTGGCCAGGGTTAGAATGGCTACAATTTTAAAACTGATAGGACCAAGTGCATGTGAGGATGTGGAGCAACTGAACTTCCATATATTGCTAGTGGAAATGAAATTTGGAAAACAGTTTAGAAGTTTCTAATGAAGCTTTATAAAACTCCTATATGATTCAGCAATTTCAATCCTCGATATTTATCCAAGAGAAAGACATGATCTTTCATGCCAGCTTTAATAATTTTAATAATATTCAATAGCCAATAATGGAAACAAACACACACATGTCCATCAATGTTATCAGTGAATGGGACAATCCATACAATGGAATACTATTTAAATACCATACAATGGAATACTATTAAAAAAAGGGAACTACGGATATACACAACAATGAATCTCAAAACACTTCTGCAAAGTAAAAGTCACAAAAGGCTATATATTGCAGGACACTATACTGTATGGTTCATTTTATATGTAATTCTAGAAAAAGCAAAATTATAATGACAAAGCAAATCCATGGTTGGCAGTGGTCAGCAAACTGCGGCTCCTGAGCCACATGCGGCTCTTTGGCCCCTTGAGTGTGGTTCTTCCACAGAATACCACGTGCGGGCGCTACCTCAATAAGGAATGTACCTACCTATATAGTTTAAGTTTAAATAGTTTGGCTCTCAAAAGAAATTTCAATCATTGTACTGTTGATATTTGGCTCTGTTGACTAATGAGTTTGCCGACCACTGTTGTAGGACATAGAGTAGGAGAGGTGGGGAGCGACTACTAAAAAGCAAGAGAAAACTTTTTTAAGGATAGTGAACATGTTTTTTTTTTTTTTTAGTGAGAGAGAGAGAGAGAGAGGGAGGGAGGAGAAGCATCAACTCACAATTGTGGCACTTTAGTTGTTCATTGATTGCTTTCTCATAGGTGCCTTGACCGAGAGTGGGGTGGGGTGGGGTGGGGGTGGGGCTCCAGCTGAGCCAGCGACCTTGGGCTTTAAGCCAGGGACCATAGAATCATGTCTATGAACCCACGCTCCAGCTGGCGACCCCATGCTTAGGCTGGTGAGCTTGGGGTTTTGAACCTGGGTCAGTCCTCAGCATCCCAGGTCGAAGCCCTTTCCACTGTGCCATCACCTGGCCAGGCAGAAAACATTCTATTCTTGACTGTGGTGATGATTCATGACTAATTAAGTTTGGCAAAACCAAACCGTTCACTTAAAATAAGTGAGCTTTATTGAATGTAAATTAGCTTTCTTAATAAGGGCTATTTAGAAACACACATACAAATACACAGTTTCTCTTAAGAGCCCTCTCCAAGACATGCAACATATAAACCAGGGGTCCCCAAACTTTTTACACAGGGGGCCAGTTCACTGTCTCTCAGACCGTTGGAGGGCCACCACATACAGTGCTCCTCTCACTGACCACCAATGAAAGAGGTGCCCCTTCCGGAAGTGCGGAGGGCCCGGATAAATGGCCTCAGGGGGCCGCATGCGGCCCATGGGCCATAGTTTGGGGACACCTGAAATAAACAATAAAGGAATTTACCTGATCCCAATGTTTAAGGGAGAGTGTTGAAAGAGGTGTGGCATTAGCAAATTCAAGATTTGCAAAATGCCAGTCAAGTATCTGTCTGTCTCTTGACGAGAGGTACACATCACTGCAAAACAAGAAGACAGGAGTGGGAGGTTATTAGAGAACTTTACAGCAGTGCTCTCTGGGCTGATGTGGTGATCTCAGTCACGGCATGCCAACCTGAACCTACACCTGTGCCTTATATGAAGAAATTCTAAGTCAAAAAGTAAGACCTGCTCTATCTAATTAACCCCTATATTCCTGGTGCCTACTACAGTGCCATGCTCTCTACACAAAGCAAATTATAATCAGGCCTCGTCTGTCTGGGGGAAAAAAAAAGACTTCTTTTTTTTAAAACATTTTTTTCTTTTTATTTATTCATTTTAGAGAGGTGAGAGGAGAGAGGGAGAGGGAGGGAGGGGAGGAGAAAGAGAGAGAGAGAGAGAGAAAGTGGGGGGGGGGGAGCAGGAAGCATCAACTCCCATATGTGCCTTGACCAGACAAGCCCAGGGTTTCCAACAGGCGACCTCAGCATTTCCAGGTCGACGCTTTATCCACTGCGCCACCACAGGTCAGGCCAAGAAAAGACTTCTTTATAAGATTAACTTGTATTATTAAGCATATTCATTATAAAAATTTTGTTTTTTTATTTTAAAACAAAGCATGGGCATTTTGGCAAAAGTGGGTAGCACCCCTGACTACAGAACAGAGTAGACCTGCATGGAGGGGAGACGCAATACGGAGCACAGTATCAGTACTTAATTAATTATTCAATGTCAAAACCCATGGAAGTAAAGTGTAATGCTATCCTACTCCCCAGAATTATGGGAATTTGAAGCAATACAACCTTCTATGCCACTCAAAGACCATTTTCATTTACTACATTTTCAAATATCAGATTTTATGGAGAAAGACTATCTTCATAAAAGATACTTCTACACATTAAAACACAAGACTAGGGGATTTAAGAACTTTAGAAGCATTGTTAACCACTGAACAACTCAGGGTTAAGGGCACTGACAACCACCCCTTTCCAAATACCTGGGTTAGCTTTTGACTCTCCCAAAACTTTTTTTTTTAAAACGATATACTGAAAGGTAGTTTATTTATTTATTTTTTTGGCAGAGACAGAGAAAGTCAGAGAGAGGGACAGATAGGGACAGATAGACAAGAAGGGAGAGAGATGAGAAACATCAGTTCTTCACTGGGGCTCCTTAGTTGTTCATTGATTGATTTCTCATATGTGCCTTGACCAGGGAGGGCTACAGCAGATCGAGTGACCCCTTGCTCGAGCCAGCAACCTTGGGCTCAAGCCAGTGAGCCTTGCTCAAACCAGACAAGCCCACACTCAAGCTGGCGACCTTGGGGTCTCGAACCTGGATCCTCCACATCCCAGTCTGACGCTCTATCCACTGCGCCACTGCCTGGTCAGGCTCTCCCAAAACTTATAGCCTACTGTTGACAGGAAGCCTCACCAATAAATTACAGTCAATTAACATATATTTGTATGTTATGTGTATTGTAGACTATATTCTTGTAATAATGTAAACCAGAGAAAAGAAAATTATAAGGAAAATATGTGTGTATGTATTTTATGCACTTATGACATATCTAACTTTTAATATTTTCTAGATTTCTAGGCTGTGTGGCTGTTGTCAAGGTTTTTCAAGTTGTTGTAAATTTCCAAAAAATTTTTTCCAATATATTTACTGAAAAAAATCCACATGTAAGTGGACTCAAGCAATTCAAACCTGTGTTGTTCAAGGGTAAACTGTAGTCCATATGCACTAATACTATACAGGTATCTTCCATTCATGAAACAGTTTATATTCCATTCATTGAACATAACCCAAACCATAGTGCTTTATAATTTGCCCTCTATATCTAACAGCAAGAACAGTAAAAGCTAGCTCTCTCTGAATGTCTGTACGTTTTTCTTACCTTGGGGGATTGGCTTCCAATTCTTGAAGTTTTTCTTCTAGCTTTCCTTGTGTTTCAGCTAATTCATCATATTCCTGATAAATTAAGAGAACAAAGTTGATCTGGATGGGTCAGAGACCCACCTAGTTATTTATACCACAAAATGTAACATCCAGACCACATCGCTGCCCAGATCATATCTACACATTATCTCAGCTGAAGGCTGGGTCAGGGCTCAGGGATGGTTGCTCTTGGAAACAAGTTATAATGTGAGCCTGAAATAAAGGCTGGGGGTGGCAGGCCAAGAACAGCAACTACCACGCCCTGTGCACTTACCACGTCCCCAGCACGGAGTAAGCACTGCAGATCCTTTAGAAGTGAGTTATATTAACTCCATGTCACAGATGAGGTGATTAAGTAGCCCAAGGTCACATGGCTAGGAGAGACTAAGTTATGGATTTCAACTAGGTAATCTGACTCCAAATGACTAGGGAGTCCATGTTCATTATAGAATTATTCTAAACCGTCAAGGATGAACTATACAAAAGGGCTTAAATGAGATTAAGAAAGCTAAAGGATGAGACTGTGAAAACAAAGTAGGAATTCTGCAGAAAAAGTAATTTCAAACCAGATTAACCCATTAGGTCCCCGTGGCTCCTATGTACCAAACCCTGTTCTTCCTACTGCAGGCACCCGTGGCTGGCTGGTGGCTCTCTCCTTTCCGGAGTCCCTCAGATCTAGGCTATTTCTTAGGATTCCAAGTGAAAGCAACTGGGCATGTATGCATGTATACCACACCTTGCACAGGGCAGTCAGATCCCTGTGTTTGCTCTTCACTAAGAACTCAGCAGTGATATCTCTGGGTGGCTTGACTTCAGATGCTTCTTTGTATTGCTGATGGAGTTCTTTAATTTTCTCTTTCAAATTTACCATCTAAGAGAGAAAAATGCAAATTTACCATTCCAGATAGTGATATGATCCACCTCTAAATCACATGCTTCGGCTCCTCCCCTAAACTGTTATTATAACAAGTCCTTGGAATTCTGTATCATAACATTTTAGAAAAGGGAAAAACCCTATGTGGAGCAACATAGAGACATCACATCACTATTACATAGTAAGATTGATTCTGCCTTCTAAAACAAATGAGTTAACTAGGAGTGTCCCATTAATTAAAAAAAAAAAAAAAAATATATATATGTATATATAAACACACAGAAATTAATGTAATTTCCAGGAAAAACAAACTACCACCAACTTAACCCTGTTTTGGGAAACAAGTGATCATGATTTGTCTTTTAAATATACAAAGAATCAAGTCACCACACAAAGCCCTGGAAGGAACCGTTCCCAAGGTGAGTCTGGTCAGGTTGCTGATGCCGCTACAGAGCACTAGGTGACAGCTAAGACCTGAGACGGGGCCCCATGGCAGCTGGCCACCCTTCTCATGTCATCCATATCTCAGTCATGAAGGGGTACTAAAGCCTCCTCACTTGATAGGATGAAGAAACGAGGCAAGAGGCTCGCCCAGGAGGCACCCAGATTCTGCTAACCCCCCTGGGGCAGTCCCACCTCTAGTTTCCTCCCTAAGCTGCTGCTATGTCTGTGGCGGGGAGGACGAGAGGAAGCACAGTCTCCTAGTCTGGAGCTGGGGCTCTGGAGGGTGGTGGTGAAGAGCCCTCAAAACACAGACCATTTGGCACAGGTGAAATAACAATGCAATGAATTTTGGTCCTGGCCGCTGACATGTTGTCCTTACAAATGGGAACTTGACCCCAGGAAAGCTGACTTTGCTCTCGTCCCAGAAGTCAGCAGAGGGCACTGGGTCAGCTTTGCTATAGCCAAAGGGCACCTAACAACAATTTACCAATAATGCCGCACCGAGGACTGACAGGTAAAACAGCACCTTCTGCTCGTCATTTTTCTTAAGAATAATGAGTCCCGGTGCTTCCAAAATTTCTCAATTAAAGCCTCCCTTCACTGATGCACCTCAAACTGTGAAGAAAATAAACAGAGTTTTACCTTATTAAGCAGCTCTTTCAATTCCTCCTGAGTTTTCACGATCTTCTTCCAATGTTCAATCTGCTCATCTTTGACATGCTTTTCCTGTAACCTAAGAGACAATTTGTATATCCTGGTCACACAGCCCACTTTGCGACTTAAGGCTGGTATCAATCAAAAACATTCAAGAGTATCAAGGCCCACTGCAATTTCTAATATTTTGCATCGAGAACATTGGTTGGTGGCAAACTATTTTCTAGGCTTTGTTAAATATAGTTTAATGCCATAAAAGTGAACTTTAGAATTGAGAGGGGCCTTACATATCATGCAATTATTTTAGATAGTTTTACTTTTATTTATTTATTTTTTTTTTTGTATTTTTCTGAAGCTGGAAACGGGGAGAGACAGACAGACTCCCGCACGCGCCCGACCCGGATCCACCCGGCACGCCCACCAGGGGCGACGTTCTGCCCCTCCAGGGCGTCGCTCTGTTGTGACCAGAGCCACTCTAGTGCCTGGGGCAGAGGCCAAGGAGCCATCCCCAGCGCCCAGGCCATCCTTGCTCCAATGGAGCCTCGGCTGTGGGAGGGTAAGAGAGAGACAGAGAGGAAGGAGAGGGGAAGGGGTGGAGAAGCAAATGGGCGCTTCTCCTGTGTGCCCTGGCCGGGAATCGAACCCGGGACTTCTGCACGCCAGGCCGACGCTCTACCACTGAGCCAACCGGCCAGGGTTTAGATAATTTTACTTTTAGATTTAACTATTTCACATGAAAATAAGCAAAAATCAGCTCAAATAAGACTTCATGGAAAACTTAAAAATAGCACATCTCTAAATGGAATTCACTAGACAACAAGCAGTATCAAAGTACTTACTGAATGACAACTTCCAATGCCTGGCCAAGGGACACAGGCTTATTATTGAGGACATTGAAGTCTAGCTGATGACTAAGGTAAGACGTAGCTTCTAGCAACCGGTTAAACTCTTGCTCTACCATTTCGTCTTTCTCTTTAGGAACCTGAAAATCCGAAGTATAGCAGAGTTGGTCCTTATACAACTAAACATAACCATCCATGAAAACACAAACACTGTACAGATTAAAAGGTCAATACATGTATCTCAAAGGGGAAGCCTTTGAGAACAATGAGTCAAACTTTCTTTTCTATGAAGTGGTCAATTGCATTAAATGAGACATGAAATGTTTTTGGCACTGATATTTTCCTACTCTCCCAATTCTGCCCTCAGAGTTGGGACTCCACCTCTGCGAACAGCCCTGGGAACCACACGGATGCTAACCGAAGTGTGAAGCTGACATGCACTGAGATAAACTGGGCAGACATGCAAACAATAGCTAGAAAAACCCTAGAGAACAAAATCTGTGTCAACACACCTGCGGACCTTCCAGAAAAAGGGCAAGATAGACAAATAAAAAGCCCAAGTATCTGCTTCCCCTCAAAGATGAAAGACTTTAGGTGGGAGTGGGAAAGAGAGAAGTGAAATTCATGGCTATTAATAAGCTATTAATTTTCAGGGCAACAGTGTTTTATGGCACCGATTAAGTTCAGAGTTGAATGTCCAAAGCTCAGATTATGAGTGACTGAGGTACCAGGTCTGGCTCTCTATCGTGGAGGAAGAGAACAGACTGCAGAGCTGATCATCAAGCTGCAAGACATGCTCCTAGTCCCTGCTGTGCCCCTGCCACTGAAACCATCAGTTAGCTGACACAAATCCCTCTGCTACGACTTAATTCAGCCCCCAAGTAAACTGTGTCTGCAATTCTAATACTGTCTTCCTAAAAGCAGTGAGAGAAGGAAAAGTATGTCTAATGCAAGCTTCTCTTGCCATAAAAGGCTAAGCATCTCCTGGGAAATAGAATTTAAAATATAAATTTCACTTTATAGTCAACTTAAAATTGGTAACAAGAAAAAACATTAAAGTTCTAATAAACACCAAGGCTGAGGAGAAGTGACCCTTTGTAATCAGAGATAACTGACTGTGGACAAGATCACAATGAGACTCTACCTCTTGTTTGAAACACTTCAGTTTTTGCCCTTCCCAATTAAACAGATGACTTCAAAGCACAAGCTTCTGTCTCTTCACTGATAAGTCACACAAGTAACTATATGAGCCATGAGGTGGCAAAAAGAATGTGGCTCAAGGTACAATCTGCATTAAAAAAAAAAAAAAAGAAAGCAGAAAGGACTGCAACTGTCCCCTGAAGCTATAAATATGAGACACCATAACTGATTCAATCAAAACTGTATTTTAAAGCATAGAGTTCTAAAAGACCACACACAGGAGAGATCAAAAAAACCTTTATGAATTAGAGAATCCTCCTTAGTCTAAGAAATATAAACCCTGAGAATCTTCTAGTTTATGTTGAGAAATAAGGCAGAAAATCAGGCTTTGGATGCTTGGTGCCATTTATATATCAGGGTAGTACTTGGGACTCAGTGGATTAAACACATCTGACCTCCTATTCAACTCCAAGGCCAAAGAAAGGAGCTCTTGGTGACATCCCTACTTGTTCTGATTATGCAGCTATCAGAGCTAATGGAAGAGACAGTCTTGTCAGAAATTTCATTTACTTTCTCATCACTTTTCCGCATTAATGTGATGTCCATATATAGAGCAGCTCAAAGCAACTGAAATTTTGCTTGGTGTAATTCCTGCAACAATGCTACAAAAAGGGTGGTTCTAGAAACTAAATTTGGTGCACCTTTAAAAAAGGAAACAATCACATTTTCAACTGGTATCGACAGTTATGAGATCTTAATGGATCAGAGATGCAATGTGCTGACTGCTTTTCCTAGAGAACAAAAGGTGATACCGTATTTCTATGTGTGGCCTCTAAAATGCCGCGCAACGGGATGCTATAGCAGCGAGAGGGACCAGATCACATATGCCTCTACAAAAGGGCAGAATGTGCCAATATACAAGTGTGCCAACGGTAGAGATTAAAGCTCTCCCAGTGTGGAATGGATGGCTGGCGTCAGATGAGCTTTAATCTTTGCAGCTAGGGGGACAGTCACATAGGGAAGTTCAGAGTGAAAAATACGCAGCGCTCAGGCTCAGTAACCGGGGTCCACTGTGTGGTAGAGAAATATTTAAAGGGACACTGTCAAGGTTAAAGGGACCAAATTTGACCTTTTGTTTCTTCCCTCTGTTTGCTGAGCAGCCCACCTGATTCATTATACTTTCCCCCTTTATCCACCCACACCCCCCCACAAAAAAACTTGACGTTTTACATGCGCTTTCAATGACAAAAACTCAAATGGCACCAGCCCAACATATAGGCGCAAATCTACAACAACAAACCAGTGTGAATGTATGATGGAGAGGACCTTTGGAAGGGAAAGATTTAAGTTTCAAGCTTTTAATGGGTTATTGTAAACAGTGAGGAAAATGATTTGAAAAATTATGAAAAAAATACCTTGACAGTGTCCTTTTAACCAGTGCAGCAGAGAGAGAAATAAACTGTAAATAACAGCCCAACAGCCACATCAAATTCAGTTTTGTATGACAGCAGTAAAATCAAGGCTTTAAACACACAGCATGACAGAAGCATTCTGTTAGCTCGGAAGCTGCAACCACCAGGGAAACAGGGAACAGACTGTACGGAGACCAAATGGGAACATCAGGGCACAGAAATGGGCAAACTAAAGGCAGTTTGGGAGGAGAGGCATGGTAAAGGGAGCTGGTATCAGAAAGCAGTGAGAAATAAAGCAAACGTAATAAATGAGAAAAAGAAACAAAGAACAAGAACAAGAACAACAAACGAACAAACACCAAACCAAAATGTGCTGCCATGACTGACTGCCATCAGGATGGCACGCCCGCGTCTCCGGTACACCACTCTAACTCGAGGTGCCGCCTTGGAAACTGCGACCAAGTCAGCTGCCAGGCCCCACCATTCTCTGCCTCAACAATCGTAGGAATGTTGCCAGTGAGACCAAAGATAGCTCTGAAACCTGAATTTTTTTCCATTAACCTTAAAGTTTCACTTTGAAATGAAAGGATTATTTGGAAAACAGCAAAATACGTATTCATTCATCACTTTGGGTGAAAACCAAAATGTATTGTTGATATAGTTAAATTTTGAATCTTGATATTTAAATTTTGAATTGGTTTCTAAAATTAAGCTAATTATATAATGTACTACATGTCATACCGACAATGAAAAGAACTTTTGCAAATGATGATCTTTAAGCACCCCCCTAAATACCTATTTTCAGGTGATTTCTTTCCCCTTGGTGACAACCCTTGAATTCTTAGTTCTATAAATTACAGAAAAGGGTTAAAGTATTGGCAAATCTCAAAACACAATATGCATAATTTTAGTTTTATCTGACCATTCTATTCTAGATTCTTAAACTGCATCTAGAGAAAAAATTCAGCAAATAATTACACAGGGCTAAGCACCACGTTAGATAGCAGCTGGATTTCTATATTACAACACAGCATGAACATGTTATAGTAAACTAAAAAGCAAGCAGATTTTTTTGGAAAGGACCATTGATACAGTTTTATAGTAAAGAATTGAACAAAAAGGATATCACTTGAAAAAGATTTTGATGACTTTTATTTTATTTTTTTGTATTTTTCTGAAGTTGGAAATGGGGAGGCAGTCAGACAGACTCCCGCATGCGCCCGACCAGGATCCTCCAGGCATGCCCACCAGGGGCAATGCTCTGCCCATCTGGGGCGTCGCTCCGTTGCAACCAGAGCCATTCTAGCGCCTGAGGCAGAGGCCACAGAGCCATCCTTAGCGCCCAGGCCAGCTTTGCTCCAATGGAGCCTTGGCTGCAGGAGGGGAAGAGAGAGAGAGGAAGGAGAGGGGGAGGGGTGGAGAAGCAGATGGGCGCTTCTCCTGTGTGCCCTGGCCGGGAATCGAACCCAGGACTCCTGCACGCCAGGCTGACACTCTACCACTGAGCCAACTGGCTAGGGCCGATTTTGATGACTTTTCAAAGCCAATTATTTCCCTATGAAAGGCTCCAGATAAACAGTTCCTTCATGACTAAGAAAATTTAGCAAGTCCAGCTGTTCTAAATGGGCACAATCCTGACTGCTTTGTCACTGTAGATGGTATGGACCATCCCTGAGCATGGCTGAGGGAGGGCAGCCCACACATCTAGCCCACTCAGTATTTAGGGAGAGTCAAGCAACTTTCTAAACAGGTCCCTAATCCTGTAAGAAGTCATCTCAAAGAAAGGACAACTTTCCTTAGTCCTATCTCTGGTTGCATTCGTTTACCACAAACTCTGTAGGTCTTCAAAAACTTGATCTCACTTCTAGTCTGCACAAGTTCTTAAGCGGCAGAGCAGAATGGAGTTAATGCAGCTAGGTTCTGCATACAGAGAGTTCTGAGATTTGGCCAGAGAACTCCTCACAAAGAAAATAACTGTAATGAAAATAACTTTGAAAAAAGCTGTAATGGCCAAATGTGGCCAACAGAGGCCACAGTCAATCTCTACCTCTCCCATCCCCATGCACTTCCAGAATTATGATAAAAGCAAAAGATTAAGATTAGGTCCTCTGGTAAAACTTGGAAGAAGAAATTTACAATTGAACAGTGTCTAATTCAGATTCCCAAATAACTAACGAAAATGAGATAATGGCTATTATCTCTAAAGGGAGAATAAGGTCAAGTATATCCTCAATTCAAATAAAATTCAATGTGATTCCATAAATCAAGGCTGTTACCTTTAAACTCAGAGAATTTTTTAGATAATATAAATATAGACTTTCCTAAAGCAATGACTAGGCTATGTGGAGAAGGCACACACAGCGTGTCTAAGTATCTAAGGGATACTCCAGCAGTTCTTGCATACTGTAGAGACACTCAGTAAATTCCTGTTAAATAATAAATTAACACAGTATAGAAAAGCAAAGACAGTATTGTAACTATATTTGAGAGGAAAATACCTATTTTGCAACTTCAGGAACATTACAGGAAGGAAGGCAAGAGGGTTTTATATTTATAAAAAGCAGGGATTGGCAGTCATGATTTTAAAGAGCTAAGAATGCCTTCAAGATACCAGAGATGTTTCCACAAAGGAAGATGAAAACGGAAAAGGCCAACAGGCCTGTGTCAAAAGTTTAATAACCTAAGTACCACTCTACATGGATACAGATAAAAACTGGCTACATTATGGTAGGTACTGAGTACATCCAGGTAATGAATGGTCTTTGTAAAAGACCTGGCATCTGTTACCTTTCAAGTGTTATCTTTCTTCCTTATAAAAGTTAAACCATTCAAGAAAATCAGTATGTTTTTCCAGGTAGTTTCTGAATCTTTGGATCTCACTTGGTAACAACTCACTTTGTCCTGTGCAGAATGCTACAGTATTGCAGAAATTTGATTAAGATACCTTTTCAATATTCAAAAGAAGCCAAAACAAAATTAGAATCTAAAGCCCCTGAGTTATGGCTGGTGTACAGGAGATGCAGAAAACATTCAGTCATTTCCCCCATCCGGCCCAACAATCCATGTTTTGAGTCACCTCACTGGTGACTCCCAAAACGTTCCTGAAATGTTATCTTATTTCCCAACCTTCTCCACATCCACTTAAAGCTGATTCAAATACAGTTCAGAGTATAACTCTATCTTCAGTCAGTCTGATGGCAGCCACTATAATAGCTCTGATTGTTTTCATAGCTGGACGATACTTCCATTTACAGGGATATTTTGTGTTAGAACCAAATAGGGAAACCCTTGTTCTAATATTCAGAGCCACAAAATAAGCTTGTCAAAAACAAACACAGAAACTCAATATTCTAGCTGTCAATGCAATGAGAACAGAGAAGTAAATTCTTTCAAAGATTCTTGTAATTGTGATTAAATAACAAGATAACAAAACAAAAACCACTTCCTATATAATTTTTTTCCCTATAGCAGCAAAATGGCTGAGTATGGTGATGTGTCCTAAGACATATAAGGGATAATATTTATATCTGAGTTAACTGCTAGACTTGTAGAGGATGAGAATTTATTTCTATGTACTAACAACAGAACCATCAAATCACCCTCTTTTCCACCAAGGCTGTCCACAAATAATGGAGGGCTACCACCCCACTACATTGGACAGTTTACTGAAGAATGTCAATGGCTGGGTGAGTGTCCATCTAGGTGAACCTTGCTGCATTCTTAGAGTAACTCTTAAAAGAAAGCTCTTTGAAAAGGAGACCCAGTTGATGCATACAGGTCATAGATCTGCTCACACTGACCCATGTCCCCACCTTCCCTGAAATATCAGATAGGCATAGCAAAACAAGTAGAAGGTTTTCAGTTGGAACCTCAGGCAACAGATCCTAGCTCTACATCCTCCTGACTTACATAAAGACCTTAGGCAAACAAACAAACAAAAAATCTAAAGTCTGAGCTTTAGATTCCTCTCCTACAAATGAGAGAATGAAGCGACTCACCTACTCACTCCTTAGATTTCTAAAGCCATGCAACATAACTGCAATTATAAGCATAAATTAATGGGGCTATAAGTTCTTATTGCTTGTTCTATAAACTAAAAACCAGTCTTCTGGTTAAAGTTGTCCATTCATACTCTGAGCTAGACTACTAGAACAGTAAGATAACAGAAACATTAACACACCTCAGGATTAAGTGACTGACTTAGGCAGGTGGAACTCAATACTACAAAGAATGTTCCCCCAAATTTAAGAATGCTTAAAGAATCCTCATTACTTGGTTACTGAACCAAATAGAAACATCCCAACTTTGGAAATTTCTATAAAGATTAGAGTTGAATGACAACTACAAATTTTACTTGGAAAAATATTCCAATGTACAAAGTGCTGAAAACCACATACCTGCTTAACAGCTGTTTACTATAGTGCTACTCAAAGCTGATCCTGGTGAGATAAGGAGCTTATGCCAGAACCTAAATTAACACATAACTTCCTTCAGTGAGAAAGTCTTGCTACCAAAAAAAGTTATCATCTAAACGAACAATGTGGTTGATGATGCAGTCTGTCTATGTTCTGGAGCCAGCCAGTCACCTCAACCCACAGTGGTAACCAACAGTTAGTTCATGGCTTGGCAGCTGGTTACAGGCCACACTTGAGGGGAATACTGGTATACTATTTAGAAACAAATTTTTTAAAAAATGTGTTAAAGCTTATCTAATACGAAGAAAGCAGAAAATTTCTCTGGATAGCTCTACCAAATAAAGCGCTTTCCTTTTACTGACAGACTAAATGAATCCAGGTGCTCTTCTTTCAGGAAAATCTAAAAAAGAATATCTCAATAATCAGTAATAATCCTTGCTGTAGACTCCATTACTACTTATTTATTTAATTTTTCCATTGCTTGGAGAAAGAGAGAGAGAGAGAAGCATCAACCTGTTGTTTCCCTTAGCTGTTGTGCACTCACTGCTTCTCGGATGTGCCCTGACTGGGGATTGAACCCATGACCTCCCCTCAGCATGCTAGGATGACTCTCTATCCACTCAACAACCCAGCCAAGTCCTAGATTCCATTACTTCTTGAGAACTAATGTAACATCCACTTTAGAGGCTTTGCTCCCTCCACTACATTCTCTACACCAGTGGTCCCCAACCCCCGGGCCGCGGACCGGTACTGGTCTGTGGGCCATTTGGTACTGGTCTGCAGAGAAAGAATAAATAACTTACATTATTTCTGTTTTATTTATATTTAAGTCTGAACGATGTTTTATTTTTTAAAAATGACCAGATTCCCTGTTACATCCATCCAAGACTCACTCTTGACGCTTGTCTTGGTCATGTGATACATTTATCCGTCCCACCCTAAAGGCCGGTCCATGAAAATATTTTCTGACATTAAACTGGTCCATGGCCCAAAAAAGGATGAGAACCACTGCTCTACACCACTGCCTATCTACCTAAAATACCTATCTGTCCATGTTACTTCCCCTACTCTAGAACTTGTGAAGTCCCAACCTACAAATCAGCCTAGTAAGCAACAGCCTCCACCCTAAACTTTGGCTTTGTATCACTGGCCCCTGGCCATTATAATCCCATCCTCTTCAGAGACTTCTCTTAGATTTAAACTTTCTTCTGCCTCCAATGCCTTTCCCTTTACAACTACATGTTAAAGTACTAAAGCTACCTTCACATATGCTCTCCTCTTCATCCCTCTAAATCTCTCCCCACTCTACCCACACCTACTTCCAGAGACTCTCCCCCTTGGCTCTTCAGTAGCAATTTACCTACCCCTTGATAAATTTGCCCTGTCTTTGTGTTACTGGAACACACATGAGTAATATGGTGGGAACAAAATCACTTCGATTTTAATGACTGCTGTTATTGTCCATGTTCTTGAGTTAATTTGGTATCTGGAGTCACTAGAACGTAAGCCCCTTGAGTGCTTAGAACTGGGCCTAGATTTTGGCAAATGTTCAATAAATACTTGTTGACTGACTGTGATTTGCTTTAAAATACTCCAGAGACCATAAGGGGGCTGGATGGATGAAATAAGATTGGCATGGAAAAGTAAAAAGTCAATTACAGTACTCCTTCTACTTTTGAATGTTTGAAAATTTCCATAATAAAGTTGGGAAATAATTATTTGTGCATAAGTCCCATGACACTGTGGTGTCTTACATAACAAGGACTGTCTTATTCAATTCTATAATCCTTTATATAACTTTGTAGAGTATTAAAAGTTTATTGAATTGTTGAGTTAACCTCTACTTCATTCTTTTTTAATCTCTCTCATTCTATTTTGTTAATTCTGCCAGAAGGCTGCCCCCACCCACCCCACTCCACCTCCCAAAAGCTCTGCAAGAAAAATTTGGATCCAGAATGGTGGAGACGGGAACCAAGGCATTCCCTGAAAGTCTGTCCTTCTCTGGTATGAGCCCCATAAAGCTTAAAGGTATATAGGGAGAGGTTAAGATGTCCCATGGATCTTAAAGTTAGGATCTCACCACTTTTAGTAAGAGTAGCTAAACTGGTCTTCCTCAGAATTGTAGATACTCTTACTCCTGATATGGGAGTTGGTAAAAATTCTGCTGAATACAAACATTTGAATTTCACTCACCCCTAAAAATTTGAACTGACTTACACAATCTAAGCCTATCACACAGTTGTTAAAATACTGTCACTCTCCCAAACTGAACATCGCTTCCATGCTTCTGTCATACTAAGTAAAGGATGCTCCTATGCGTCTGAGTCAACAAGTACCTACCATAAGCATCAGCTAGGTAGCACCATTTGGTTACTAGGCCATTAAAAACTTTAGCCTATAAACACAAAACTGAAGTCATAAAGAGCACACAGAGCTAAAGCACATGATGGGAGCCACAACATAAAGAAAGGAAATATCACGTCTCATTTACATGGGTCTCTTGAAATAGGTGGTCACCGCTAAATAAAAAGATTAACATCTAGCTAGTCTTCATTAAACATCTAAAGATAAATGCTTAAACAGACATATACATTTGCAAATATACAATAATAATCCCTTCCTCCACAGCTCAGAGTTAAGGAACAATCAGAAAAAGTCACGTCATTTCTGCCCTCAGAGTTCATATGTATATGTGTATATAGTCACCCACACATATTTTCCCCCCAAATTATTTTCAACTGAACCTAAGAAATTTTGTAAAGTTCTGTTTGTCCTCAACTTACAGCTTGTCCATTGGCTTCATAAAGTGGGCATTTCTGCTTGATCTTGGCCAGTTCCATATTTACTTGTTTGCTGACCACAGCCATGGGGTTCCCTCCTAGGAAAAACTCAAATGATTAAATTCAAAATATCTATGAAAAGAGAACAAAAACCTCTAAGCAAAAAATATTTTTACTCAAATTTAAAATAATCTAAGCTTGTGTGTGTGTGTGTGTGTGTGTGTGTGTGTGTATAAAATGCCCAAAGTAAAACAAATGTGTAAGATAAACACAAAGAAAGCCAAAAATTACCTATAATCCCACAAAGTTAACATTTTATTACAGATCCTTCTAGATTTGATATGCATAAAATTACAGACATACACAAAAGGATCAATACATACGTATTGTTTTGTAATCTCTCTTTACAATTGAGCAATAAACTGTGGACATCCTTTCAGGCAAACATGGAATTACCTATTTTTAGTGGCTGTATAGTTCTCATTGTGTAACAATTTCACCTTCTCATCTGTGGTTTTTAATGTTCTGCTAGGCCTCATTAAAAATGTCCCAAATACAACATAGTCTACCTGTCTATGTTCTTAGGATAATTTCCAAAACTGGATCTGCTAGGCCCAAATATCTCTACAATTTAAATGTTGCACGTATTGATATATCCTTTCAGGAAGACTATTTGTCAATATACCTCTGACTAAGAATAGTGTATTCTAAGCCAATCTACAATATTTTGAAATAGATCTATGCCTTTAAAATACAAGCTTAAACGATCTTATGAATTTCAGCTATGTGTATTAACAGCACAAAACCACTTACCAAGACCTGTTACTACCATGGCTCCAAGATCAGCCACATAGTTTCCTTTGCGAAATGTGGCAACTCGTCCACCTACACGATCCTGTTTTTCAGAAATTAAACAGCTAACATCATCAATTCTGTTTTAACCAAAAGACCCTGGCATGGTACAATCCCAGGCCTCTGTCTTCTATAATTTAAAAAAAAGGGACAGAGATTACATGGAGTATAATAAACAGTGTAGTGGACACAAAGAGCAAATGGGGTTTAAGTGGAAGACTATTTGAGGGACAGGTAGGTATATGACATATAAAATGGTACAGAATTATGATGTGAAGTAGGAAGAAATTTGATAGAATACATTTAGTCACAGGTCCTGTTCTCTCTCTATCCAGCTGTCTCTAATACCACTAATGGACAGGCTAAGCACAGGTCACACACATATACAGTGTGTCCGTAAAGTCATGGTGCACTTTTGACCAGTCACAACAAAAGACGATAAAAATGTGAAATCTGCACCAAATAAAAGAAAAACCCTCCCAAGTTTCTGTAGGACGATGTGGCAGCATGTGCGCATGCGCAGATGATGACGTAACACTGTGTATACAGTGGAGCAACCCGTGGCCATGCCAGTCGAGATGTGGACGGTACAGAGGAAAGTTCAGTGTGTTCTGTGGCTCACTAAATTCCAATCCGTGACCAAAGTGCAATGTGAATTTATCGGCATGTTTATAACGAAGCGCCACCACATAGGAATAACATCACTCGGTGGGATAAGCAGTTGAAGGAAACCGGCAGTTTGGTGGAGAAACCCCGTTCTGGTAGGCCATCAGTCAGTGACGAGTCTGTAGAGGCTATACGGGATAGCTACCTAAGGAGCCCTAAAAAATCTATGCGTGAGCCCACATCAAACCGCACTGAATAGGTATGAAACTGGGAGAGTTCTCCTTTTATTTGGTGCAGATTTCACATTTCTATTGTCTTTTGTTGCTTTCCTGTGACCGGTCAAAAGTGCACCATGACTTTACAGACACACTGTATATGTACTCAAAAATTGCAACACTAAATACCACTTTGCTACCACTGAGTTTCGACTCCTGCCCTCTAGGGCCCAAAGTCAGCTGTGAATGATTTCATAGATGATTTATTTGACAAATGGTTCTCCAGAGCAGGCCCATGCTCAGGGGCAGAATATCATGCATGAACTGTTACCAATATTGCTTCTTTTAAATAGGCCCAAGTTTATCTCTGCTGACTAGGGATTTTGAAGTATGGGGCAACTTTACTGAGCTGTAGAGGTATTTCAACCATGGTTAAATAATACGGTCATACAAACTCCCAAGAAAACAAACAAAGCAAAACCAAAACCTATAGAGTAGAGCCCTACATGGGCAGGAATCATAATGACCCCAACATTCGTTACTGTTTTTTTAATACACAGGACACAGAGGGTACACAATTGTTTTCTGAATTAATACAATATTATCTTTAGTATAAGTGTATCAGAAATTGTTTGTGATTTGCCCATATTTGAAGACTTTTTTAAAATTAGCAAATTTATAAAAAGCAATGTGGATTGCACTACACAAAACATTTCAAAATCTTTTATAGAATTTTAGGTCATTTAGCCTGACTGGTGGTGGCTCAGTAGATAACGTTGACCTGGGATGCTAAGGTCCCAGGTTTGAAACCCTGAGGTTGCTGGCTTAAGCATGGGCTCATCGGGCTTGAGCACAGGCTTCCGCTGTGTCCAGACAAAAAGGCCCAGATGCCCACAGCCCCACCCTCCTCCGCTGCCATAGAACGGCATCCTCGTGGCTAGAGCGGCACCATAGCAAAGAGTGTGATGCTTTCCTAGAGCGTCACCTTAGCCTTTGGAGTTGGCCTCAACACTATCCCAGTCCTAGGGCTTCTGGGCCAGACTGCGGCTCCGAGAGAGACCATTTCATCTAGGGACTTGGGTGCACTGATAGATTCATTCACTCATTCGTGCCTTCACCTATTCATTCGTCAGTCCAAGCAATATTTCTTAGTGCTTATTAGGTGACAAGGGTTTAATTATGGAGTTCTTGCTTTCAAAGTGTACTGTGTAAGGAGGGGAAATGCTGAAATGTAATTGGTAGATCTTCTTACTTAGTTTTAATTGTCCTTGCTTGTCCTGGGGAAATCTTGGGGAGCAAAACAGTTTCATGGTAATAAAACGGACAGTAGTTAGCAATCCAGTTTTGAGTCCAATGGAACTGCTGTTGTATCCAAGGCTTTGTTCATGCTCTGTCTCCCTTAGCACTCCCTCAGTCACACGTCCTTCCATTCCATATACTCCCCTCACCCTACATACAGAACACTGTTTCTACAACAGAATAATTTTTTTTAGCAAGAGACTGAAAGAGAGACAGACAGATAGGAAAGGAGAGAGATGAGAAGTATCAACTTGTAGTTGCATCACTTTAGTTGCTTACTGATTGCTTCTCATATGTGCCTTGATTGGGGGCTCAAAGCAAGCCAGTGACCCCTTGCTCAAGCCAGCAACCTTGGGCTCAAGCCAGTGACCATAGGATCATGTCAATGATCTCACGCCCAAGCCAGATGAGCCTGTGCTCAAGTTGGTGACCTTGGGGTTTCAAACTTGAGTCCACAGCTCTATCCACTGTGCTACCACCAGTCAAGCTAATAAGTTTTTTTTTTTTTAAATAGTGGGAGTCTAGGGGGGGACCTTTAAGTCACTGGCAATACATAATTAAATCTCAAATTTTTCTCATGAAAATAAAAGGTCTACCGGAAAGTTCTGTCCGTTTTTGGAATAAAACAAAATACAAATTTTTCTTGCCATCAATAAACTTTATTAAATAATATAATTGCCATTATTATTAATGATTTCTTGCCAGTGTGAGGGCAATTTGCATATCCCATTTTTGAAAGATGTTTTATCTTTTGATGCAAAAAAATGAACCAGTGCTTGTTTGATATCTTCTTCATTTTTGAATTTTTTGCCCTTCAAAAAATTTTGTAAGGACAAAAACAAGTGATAGTTGGAGGGTGCTAAGTCCGGGGAATATGGTGGATGCGACAGACATGCTTCTGTAGCATTTCTTCCTTGTTGAAATTGGTAAAAATTACAGTGGCGTAAATGAACTTTATTAGTAGCCATGGGTACACTATCGCTTCACACATAAGACTAACATGAATCAACTTTGTTTTAGTTAATTTGCTACATCAGTATGTATACATTAAGTGATAAAAATAGAGAGGCACACATGCGCCAAATAAACATGTGCTTACATGTCGAAACTTATTGTAATAGAAACGGACAGAACTTTCCGGTAGACCTTATAATTTGAACAGTAGCACCCTAACATATTATTTTTTCCACTATGTCATCATCTCCTTCCTCCTTTAGTTTCCATTTCTCTCTCTAGGAGTAAGAGAAAGGCAGCAAAATCTTGACTTCATCAGGTCCTAAAAGATTGCTGTTGCCCAAGAAGCAACTTCTTTTCCTTGACTACCAAACAAGAAATAGAGTTCACACTGTTCCACTACTGAAAAATATTGGCTCCTGCAAGGGATATGTCCATGAAGGTCCCAAGACTTGCAAATATCCATCATAAGGATATACAGATCATCTGTAGACTCTAAATCCTCATTGAGCACTTTTCAAAGCTTTAGTGTCAAAAATGCTTCAATATAGATAACAGTATCCAAATACTTTGAGTATTAACAGAAATCAATTTGGTTTACTTCAAGTTATATGATATCTCCATTTGCAACAGTAACTTCCTTACATTTCCTTTAGGTCAGGCTTCTAAACCCAAAATAAAATTCTTACCCTAGCTTCCAGGAGTGTGACATCCATTCCAAAACTCTGTAACTGACGAGCTGCTGCCAAGCCTGAGACTCCAGAGCCTATGATAATTACCTTTCCTGTCTTTTTAGCTGAAAGCAAAAAAATGAACAAAATTAGAATATTTTGTTGCAGGTCTGAGTTTATATTTTATCATAAAAACCTCTTAACATGTCATGATGTCTTACAAAGTAAACAATTCAGTTATTTATAAAATATGAAAACTATCTAAATACAAATTAGCAAATATATAAAACTTATAAACTTCAACTCAATGTTGAAAATTTTATAAATAAAATCCTGTATGTTGGAATTTACTTTCTCATTGTTTTCAGTTACATGTTCCAGTATCTGTCATCCTTGGTTAACTTACTATGAATACTTGTGTTTTATTAACTTAAAATTATGCTAGGACAGTTTGGCCAACCACCATATTCATCCTTAAAGCTATTTTCTTTAAGCTCTACTTCTATAGTCTTCAGTATCCCTTCTAGAAGAATTATTAAAGCATCAAAAATAATGTTATTATTTAAAAATAATAAATGAATGTATTGATTCTCAAAATATCCCCGTCTCCTGCATTTCTGGCAGACATTACCCTAAGACCATAAAAGGAGTAAACAGTACTTAAAAAATAAAAAAGCAACCTTCAGCAGTATGAAAACTGGTCAATGAGAGAAAACCTCAAACCTCCTTTCATAACTCACTTCTCTCATTTTTAACAAATTTTATTTTATTCTCCTTAAATTGAAAATCCAATAACCTTTATTACGTACCTACCAAACCAGAAATTATAGGAAGTGCATTTATGAAAAGATTTTAATTTTGACTTATAAGATGAACTCTGGAATATTTTGACTCCAAATACATACAGATTTAGAAAATAAATAAATAAATAAAACATGCCAAAAGCCTCCTGGAAATAAAATTGAGTCCTAGAACTGTCACTTGAAATTATGAAATGCACTGGCCAGGTTCTTACTTGGGAGGGGTTTTATCCTCTTATAGATGCCGAAGTTGATAAGACCATGACGCTCTAAGTAACTGTGAACTCGGTGAACAAGCACAGTATCACCTATAGAATAAATGAATTTAAAAACATGTTAATATTTTTAGCAATTTAAACAAAAAAAGTATTTTATTTCTCCATTATGAAGTCATCCTATACATTTGTCCCATAAGTTGCAGGTCATGTGCCTCTTTCAGAAAAGTAATTCTTACAACTATTAATCTGTGAGGTAGTACAAAATGTGCATCACATTGTTAGAAATTTTTGAGAATGATATTCCATTGTAGATGAAATACAAGTCAAAACTAACCCTTTTACATGTAGTATTATACTCATTTACTTTGGCAAAACCTTTACAAGATTTTGTTGGTGGCAAGTGGGAAATGAGAAAGCCAGATAGCCAGTCAACTGAACACCAACAAAGTACACCATGGATTAAAGATGGAACATAGGTCTGGGGAAATTATTAGCAATCTCCTGAACTCACTTATCTGTCAATGCAATTTAAAAACCAGAAAAATAATCACAAACATACAAAACAGTTTTTCTCATTTTTGCACAATACAAGGTGAAATAAGAAAAATATGAACAAAAAAATTCATTATCAAGAACCCATAAGGCTCCTGGAAGGAAATATCAATTTTCACAATCCAATCCAAAACCGTCCTACTGAACATATTACTTACTGTTGTAAGGTGCTTCTAACTGTTGGAGAGTAGCCTCAAATGTCAGCTGAATCTTTGGATTATCCAACCACAACTGCAACTGTATTTAAATGATAGAAATTGTATTACATACAATTAGATGTATATATCATTTGACCACTTTGAAGGACCCAAATATGAGCTTTCCTTTCATCTAAACAATAAGTTATATTCCTGACAAAGAAACTAAATGAAATGCAGAATCATATCAAATGAGTGAATTACTGAAGAAGCTGGGAGATCTTTAACCTAAAAAAGAAAAGAATATACTTAGTAACTTGCCAAGATCATACAACTAATGGATCAACCTGGATTATATGACTCCAGAGACAGGGAGTAGGTAAAATCGCCAAAATCAGACGATAAATTAGATATGCACAGGTGGAGGGGGAAACTCCTCAGTTTTTGGCTTGTGCAACTAAATGAGTTAGTATGCCATTCACTGAATGAAGATCACTAAAGAAGAGATAATAAATTTAGTTTCAAGACTGTCAAGAGGAGATATAAGACTGGCTTCTTGATAGATAGCTGGGACTCAGGGAAGAGTTAAGGTCTAGAGCATTTGTTTATGGGTGGTAACTAAAGCCAAAACTGTAGAAGAGGGGTTGTGGAGAAAGAACAGATAGCAGAGGACCTTAAGGAGCCTTAACTCCAACCAGTTCACATAGGGCCTGTTGTTCCAAGCATAAGCCTACAAAGCAGAGAATATAGCCAGGGAAGCAGAAAAAACCCGTAACATTATGTTAAGCTAAAGGAGTAGTGTGTTTAAGATAAAAAACAGTGGTTAATTATTTAAAATACTGCTGAAGAAGCAGGAAGACGAGAAATGAAAAATACTGTGGTGTGACCAATAGGCTCTAACATGAATTCTCTTCACATGGAATATGTATCTTCAAAATGCAAGACCAACTACATACCACCATATTTAAGTCTTAGCTAAAACTTAGTAAAGATTGCTCCACTGACAAGTTTTGCCAAAAAAGGGATTTGGTCATGTATAAATAAATCCAATTAAGAAATATAACCAAATTCATATACACCTCTACTTTTCTCTGTGGCTACTCTCAAGGAAAAATAGAATTCCTTAAGTATACTCTGGGCCTAAGCTCCTCACTACCCCAACATAAGCTTTCTTCTTCCTTCCATCCTATAAAATAAAACTCAGGTCACAAGTGAACACTCCTCGTAGGTCAGACAAACAAAAGATAATTTTGTCGAAAAAAATCCACTTAGATCAAATGTTGATATGCTACACACAGATGTGGATTGAACTGCAAGACAAGTCAGCCTCAAAAATACACAGAAGCTTTTCCATTTACTTTTTAAAAAATCAACCCGTTTTTTCTTCACAACAGAGAACCTTTAGTCTATATTAATAAAACCCAGTGTAACCTACCAATCATTCCAGCTAAACAAATTTAGCAGTAATTTTGCAATCTAACAGACAAAATAAAGAAGTTAGTGGTGGTTAAAAAGCAGACACAGCCCTGGCCGGTTGGCTCAGCGGTAGAGCGTCAGCCTAGCGTGCGGAGGACCCGGGTTCGATTCCTGGCCAGGGCACATAGGAGAAGCGCCCATTTGCTTCTCCACCCCTCCGCCGCGCTTTCCTCTCTGTCTCTCTCTTCCCCTCCCACAGCCAAGGCTCCATTGGAGCGGAGATGGCCCGGGCGCTGGGGATGGCTCTGTGGCCTCTGCCTCAGGCGCTAGAGTGGCTCTGGTCGCCGCCCAGGATGGGCGGAGCATCGCCCCCTGGTGGGGAGAGCGTCACCCCTGGTGGGCGTGCCGGGTGGATCCCGGTCGGGCGCATGCGGGAGTCTGTCTGACTGTCTCTCCCTGTTTCCAGCTTCAGAAAAATGGAAAAAAAAAAAAAAAAAAAAAAGGCAGACACACTAAAATGACATCTCTGAGCTAACTTCAAAATAGCTAAAATTATCATGTAAATTTGCTTGTTTTCACCCTAAAGGACAATGAATATGTTCTGAAGAGTGCCTTGCCCTCCTCTCTCCTCCACTCTATGGCTAAAGAATTTCTGATGAATAAAGGACATGAAAGAAAAATTCACAGAAGAAATACAAGTAACAAATGTGAAATAGCAGTCTAAGTAATCCAAGAAATGGAAAATAAATAAAAAGAAGAAAAAGAATAAAAGGAAATAGTTTGGGTTTATTATAGCAGCACAGATTATCACTGTTTTAATTTAAAAAACAAGGGCAATGGGGGTGTCACCTATAGCCTTTTTGGGAAGCAATCTGGCAATGTGTATCAAAGTGTAAGAAGTGTTCATATTTTTTTAACAAGGCAGTCTTCCTTCTAAAACTCTATCATAAGGAAATAATAAACAGAAACAGAGCTGTCCAGAGCTTAATTATAACATGGCAAAAATGGACATTTAAGTGTCCAATAGTTAAATTATGGTTCAACTGTCAGAAAAAATATTATGCAAACATTAAAAATCAATTATGACCTGCCCAGTGGTGATGCAGTGGACAGAGAGTCAGCCTGGGACACTGAGGTCCCAGGTTCGAAGCCCCGAAGTCACCGGCTTTAGCATGGGATCATTGACATGATCCCATCCTTGGTCACTGACTTGAGTCCAAGGGTGCTGGCTTGAGCGAGGGGTCACTGGTTCGGCTTGAGCCCCCTGGTCAAGGCATGTATGAGAGCAATCAATGAACAACTAAAGTGACACAACTATGAGTTGATGCTTCTCATCTCTCTCCCTTCCTGTTTCTCTACCCCCAACCCCAACCCCTTGCCCTTAAAAAAAAAAAATCAATTATGGTGGTGCTGCAGTGGATAGAGCGCCAACCTGGGACGCTGAGAACCCAGGTTCGAAACCCTAAGGTTGCTGGCTTGAACACAGGCTCACCAGCTTGAGCATGGGATCATCGACATGAAACCATAGTTGCTGGCTTGAGCGAGGGGTCACTGGCTCAGAGGGAGCCCCCTTGGTCAAGGCATGTATGAGAAAGCAATCAATGAAGAACTAAGGTGCCACAATAAAGAATTGATGCTTCTCATCTCTCTCCCTTCCTGTGTGTGTGTGTCTCTTTCTCTCTCTCAAAAAAGTCAATTATTTATTTAGCTAGAAGACGAGTTTGAGCCAGATGAGTAGAAGAGAATAATGGTTTCTCTTGTCCTGAGAAGAAAAGACAAAGTGATTATTTTAAAAGTATATCTTTATGTGTAAAGATTCCCACTGTGTTTATGAGGTTGTGAGGAATGAAAAGAAACATAAGAATAAGAGTAAGTACAATCTCAATTTTGTAAAATTAAGAATTACATATAATTTAAAAAATATTAGTAGAGAGAAAAGCCAACTAATTTTTAACAATGGTTCTCTCTTTCCCCCATATTCTCTATAAAAGTAGTAACATACTTTGTTTAATGAGATGGAAAAAAGAACTTACTGTGCGGTTTCTAATAAATAGAAAGACCTTCTGGGTCTGCTGTGGGCCACTGATGATGTCCGGAAAACAGGCTGCTTCCTGAGAAGTCATGCGGTCGTGAGGGAGTCTGCTCTGGAACGCTGCGCCCTCCACACCTAGCAGAAAAAGCATAGGACTTCTGGGAAAGGGGAAGTGAATACAAAATGAGGGGTAATGATTAGGCCTCCAACTCCTTTTTGGCCTGAAGAACCTCTGTAAAGCTTTGCCTCATTCACAGCCTGATCTCACCTCCATTGTTGTTTTTATTTTCACCTCCATTTAAAAAAAAATTTCAATAGTATCATTAATAGTGTACAATAAATTTAAAACTAAAGAATCAGAAAAAAGGAAAATATACTGACACAAATCAAGAGAGACTATGGAGTGAAATACACCATCACCTGCCCTCTATGAGGACTAGAGCAAGAAACATGAAGGACTGTAAGATTTAATAATCAACAGCATGAAATACATGGTCTCATCAATGGCACCATCCATTAGTTCCCATAATTCAATGCTGGCAAGCAGTGAGAGAAGTTAAGCAGACGACAATGATGAGACAAAGAAAGTAAGGAATTTACATTTTCTGGCAGAAAATTTAGAAATGGTTTACTACATATTCCAAGTAAAATATGTTACTACATATACTATACAGTACATATATAAAAGTAAAATATGTTGTTTTGAAACTCTTTAAATTGGGTATTAAATTGGTGTTTTTAAATGCTGGTAGTTAAGTACATCTTTATCAGATGTCCTTAGAAATACATGTGCATATATTTTATTTCTATTTCTAAAATCACTTTATAAAAATTTGCTTAACCACTAGCTTATGAAATAGTGACACAATTTAAAGAGTTTCAAAATACAGTAACACTGAAGTAATTATATATAGCTAATAAGCACCAAATATCCATATTTAATTATTTTAAAGCACTTAAGAAGTTAGAGGCACTAATTATGGAAGCGAAATGAAAGAAAAAGGCATTAGTTAAGATTAGGAGAGTAAAAAAAACAAGGCAAGTAAAGTTGTAATTGAGAAAATTATAGCTAAGCTATTTAGGTGTTTCCACAAAGACATTCAAACACTACATTATCTAGAAAAAAATAATGGTTAACAAGAGGTCAAGCAAAAATGCCTAATGCTAGTATGGGCTGCACATTAAGAAACACTATTCCTGGAGACAAGGAGAAAAATCTATCCATCCACAGCAAATAATGAGGGCACAACTACTGTGTTCAGCTTACTAAATCAAATCAACAATCTTTACATTTAATAAATCCCAACCTAAAATTAAAGACTGTCAGGATAACTAATTATTCCTGAAGAAAAATACAATCAGTAAGAGCCACACTGCTGAGGGTGAAGAATGAAATTAAGGCAAGAAAAGAAGAAATGCTGAAAATAGAACCAAGACCAAAATCATGTCACATTATAAGGATAATTATCTATATAACAACAATAATAATCCTGAGTATTTGAACCAAATATCTCTAATTGCTTGGTATATTTCTTTTTTTTTGACAACCATACTTTCTTCCATAATGGTTGTATTACTTTACATTCCCACCAACAGTGGATGAGGGTTCCTTTTTCTCCACAGCCTCTCCAACACTTGCTATTACCCGTCTTGTTGATAATAGCTCATCTAACAGGTGTGAGGTGGTATCACATTGTAGTTTTGATTTGCATTTCTCTAATAATTAATGAAGATGAGCATCTTTTCATATATCTGTTGGCCATTTGTATTTCTTCCTGGGAGAAGTGTCTGTTCATGTCCTCTTCCCATTTTTTAATTGGATTGTTTGTTTGTTGTTGAGTTTTATGAGTTCTTTGTATATTTTGGATATTAGGCCCTTATACAAGCTGTTGTTTGAAAATATTATCTCCCATTTAGTTGGCTGTCTGTTTATTTTGTTGTCAGTTTCTCTTGCTGTGCAAAAAATTCTTAGTCTGATGTGGTCCCATTCATTTATCTTAGTCTTCACTTCCCTTGCCTTTGGAGTCAAATTCATAAAATGCTCTTTAAAACCAAGGTCCATGAGTTTAGTACTTATGTTTTCTTCTATGTACTTTATTGTTTCAGGTCTTATATTTAGGTCTTTGATCCATTTTGAATTAATTTTAGTACAAGGGGACAAACTGTAGTTGAGTTTCATTCTTTTGCATGTGGTTTTCCAGTTTTCCCAGCACCATTTGTTGAAGAGGCTTCCTTTTCTCCATTGTGTGTTGTGGCACCTTTATTGAAAATTATTTGACCATATATACGTGGTTTTACTCCTGGGCTTTCTATTCTGTTCCATTGGTCTGAGTGTCTATTTTTCTGCCAATACCATGCTGTTTTGATTGTCGTGGCTGTATAATATAATTTGAAGTCAGGTATTGTAATGCCCCTGCTTAGTATATTTCATGAGTGTCTACTATTAACATAAAAAATCAATAAACTTTATAAACTACTTTTCTCCCTCCCGTAAAAAAAGGATAGTTTTCTTTATTTTCTTCTATATATTTAATAGATGGTCACTGAATACCAATTCTTCTGCAAAATACTATTGTCAATGACAGAAAAACCATTAGAAAAAAACACTAAATTTTATATTACATCTGGCTCCTCATTCCAAGTATTATCATAAGAAATCACTCTAGTATAGCTGACTAACTTTGGGAATCTTGAGCATATGTAACAACTAAGAAATTTTGTTTATATAAGTCGTGTGGCAGTTTTAAAGTATCTTTAAATCTAACATCAATAGTTTAACAAAAGGAATTTAAAGAAGCCAAAAGTTGTGACATTAGTGTATCTGTAGAATACTAGTGCTCTCCATCTCAGTCTTCTATTTAACATCTAAAAATACGTAGTTAACTGTTAAATACTTTATCGGTTTTTAAAATGAAAAATGGTCTCTAAAAAAATCTTGGCAATTTCCTTCCTTTTGGTTTTTAGGGATAAAGACCATTATTTTAAGGAAGGTACTGTTGAAATCAAGGCAAAAGCCTGCAAAATAAAAATCTCACCTTTTTCCAAAGAAACAAAATTAATTTGGTACCTAAAAAACTGTTCAAAAACTAAATGAAAACATCCTTTTTATAGGGTATTTCCAAAATGAACTAATGGACCACACCCTGGATAACCTAACTGCTAAGTGTCTCCTTTAGAGGGAAAAACCTTAAAGACTACAGTTGACATTAATAATATCCTTATTAAAAGGAAGTATCAGCAGTATAGATAATTCACAAATAATTTATACCTGGCTCTGGAATAGAGGGAGGGAGGGGTTTGTGAGCACTTATCAGAATCTAGGTATTCTAGAAACTGAGACTGTTTCAAAGACACTATCCAAATTTTTTAAAAGCTCCAAGGTTGCCTACATACCAATCTTGCCCTTTGTTCAACTACTCTTTCTCACCACTTCACACAGGAAACTCTAACATCACCTTTCAAAATGCAGTCATGCTAAAAGCACAACTTAACCTTTCTAATGGTCTGTCTGGCTCAACACTTTCCCTGAAAACATAATAAAAGTAGTCAAATTACTTAAGGCAACAGTTCAAACCTTTCTGGTTTAGAGCAATTACAGAGGCAGAAAAAGGGAGGCTATAGACCTCCTATTCCATGAAATCATTCCCCCACCCCGATTCTGATATGATCAAAGGTAGCATCTGAGAAAAGTAAGGAAACAGAAATATAAAAATTAACAGAGAAGAAAAGAAGGCCGCCATGAGGTACTTGCCTTTCTTTCTCATAAAGTAGATTAATCAACTATAACTAGGTTTCTAGCTTAAGAGTAAAAACAAAAGCCTCATAGACCTATGTATAAAAGACTACTTGAATACAGTCAACTATATAGATGCATCGTATCCAGTCCTGTGAGAGTTTAAAAATAAAAACAATAAAGAATGAGGGAAAGGAGAGAAAAGAAAAAAGAATCATATGATTTCTTATGCTTTACAGAGGTTTTATTTTTAGGGTAAATGCACACTTTAAATGATTCTATGAGGGAGGATGGAATGAACAGTCTATGCTTAAGAAACAAGACCTCTGGGTTCTCACTCCCCCAACTGTCCCTGCTCAAGACATTTAATTTCGTTTCAGGTCCTAATTCATAAAACGAGTGATACAATACTATCTGTTTGTCTAGGAAGTTAGATGAGATGGCCTCAAGTTTCCTTCTAACTTTTAAGATTTAGGATATATACACTGACTTGATCTGGATTTTAAATAGTCAAGATATGATTCTGGTTCCCAGACACTTATGAGGGTCATTTGGCTTAAGAGAAGAACGTTGATCACTTATATGCACATTTCTAATGCTGACTGATCATTGCACAAATGCATGCTACTGAACGTGACAAAGATCTGAAAGGAGATCTTGAAGGGTTCAGAATAGTCATCACCATTCCTGGAAACACTTAAAATTCATGTTCTACTGTTAAATCTGTAGCACTACAGTTTTATATGAAAGTTTGCTTTTACTTTTGGCAATACAATGTATTGTTTACTTCAGCAAAATAGTAAATTTACTCACATAAAAACAAAAAGCAACAAGAAAACTAAACATATTTCCTCCAGATTGAAGCTCTAAAGGCTATCCCTGACCCTCAACAATTCCACGAAGGTCCAATCATGCATCCTTTGATGAAAACCATTCTTGAAGGCTTGACTCTGAATTAGGATTTTAACTCCTCTAAGATAACCATGTACTACTGCGATCAACTGCCAAACCCTGGACTAGCATTGAAGCGTTGAAAGAAGTCTGTTTCTAACATTCTGGATTCCCTAAATACTATTTTCTGTATGAACACTGAACTATCTTTGCTCCAAGAAAGTAAAATACAAATACTCCCTGGACCTGCAGTATATAAACTACAATAGACAAATTAAAGTAGGCTTAACAGGTGAAAAGTGACAAACTCCAAAAATGAAGTAATATCTATTACAAATCTATCAAAATATAAAACCAGCCCTGACACTGGAACACAAAAACATTCTTTAAGAAGCAAAGGATGAAATCCAGACATACTACTTTGGATTCCTGAATCAAACTTTACCTGTTCCAAACGGGCCTTAAAAATCATTTAACCCTTTATTTTTTCCTAGAAGTAAAAATCGCATCGTTTAGTCTGAAAATAAAAAGCATTTTGAGCAAACCTTTTAAAAAAAATTTTCATGTGAGAAACAAAGTGTTTAAACTGCAAAGTCATTAACTACGTAATGTTTATTGAAAAAAATTTACCCAACACTATGTAACAACCATTTCTAAAAAGAGTCACTTGCCTGTGCAATTCCTCACTAATCTTAGAATGCCTTTCTGTCCTACTTTTTTTTTTTTTTTTTTTTTTGAAGACTTTTAGCCTACGGAGTCTCCTCTCTGTGTATACAGCTATGTTTCTTTTTTAAGGTCCCATGATTCCTAACTCTATGTTTGATCTTGTTTACTGTTACTACAAGGCTGTTGGGGAGAAAGGTACCCACCATCTCCTTAAAAACAGAGAGCGGAGGGCTGAGATCGAGATCGGCCTGAGGACTTCAAAAGGTTTTGCTTGCCTTTGTTCTGGCTACAGTCTCCTAATACTACTCTGTCTTGTGGGTTAAATTTCCCCTGAGCTTCTGGCTAAAACGTGGATACCACAGCCAAAAACACTTGCAAGCATCAATCCCTGACTTGGCGGCTCTTGCTACTAAGTGGCAAGCATCTAACGCCACCCTCACCTGATGCTTGGCCGTCTCCATACCCTCCAGAACTGTCGTCTTGAAGTCCTCCTGCTTGCCCTGTGGAAGGAAAGAGGAGAACTCAGGGACCTTACTCCATAAATTGAGATAATATCTGGACATAAAGGCCTAATAGTTGGTGACTATCGAATTCACCACCAACTAGTAAACCCATATTCAGAGAGCTCCTTCTGGAATCAAGGCCCAGGGAATCACATCATAGTCTTCAAAATTCTGGTCAGGAAATTTCAACTTTACACACTGATTCTTTTTGAAAGGTAGCAGGACAAAATACATAGTATTTCTAATTGCTAAATCCTTGCTGTCAGTCTTATTTAATAGTCAGGGTTGGACGGGGGGGAAAAGGGGTTCCCAATGTCTTTTACTACCTGTTGGCTAGACTGAGTATGAGTGTGACATGAGTTCTAGGATCTGAAGTTGCAGCAATTTGGCATCTGCTCAATATCTCTTTATCTTTCTATCTAAAAAGAATATATATAAGACAACAGGTAAAAGACATAATTTTAATGAAAAATTCTCTCCTTGACTTCAAAGCAGGGTATGTAACAAAATAATTCCGTTCCAAAAAAAGTTTTTTATTTACTATACCATACTAGGCAATGCTAGATCTGAACATGCCAGTGCTTCCTTAGTAAAACTTTAAAACACACTATAAGATGGCCTGCTGTTATATGCCAAGTAACGTAGATAGACACACACGGAGGGCAGACAAGATCTTGGGGAAGCTTCACAATAAGCCTGCTAAGAAAATTTCCTCATTGGTTAATGTGAAGAAATAACTTCAGAAAAGTATCACAGCTTGAAAGATCAACCTGAGAAAGTCAGAATGGATCATCTTCCAGAGTCTTCCAAAATCTATCACCAAGACAGATGCTATACTCCTCTTAAACTCCCAGCTACCTGGTACATTACAGGAAAATACAGTGTGATCTTTGGAAGATATGAAAAGACCATCTCTCAGTGACCGAAAACTGGACAAGCCTCTTTTAAACAGTTTATTAAAAAAAAAAATTAACTAGAAAGCAGATTATTCTACTGTTTAAATTAAAAGGCATAGCAAAGTGAAACTAACATAGCAACCTTGCTGTAAGAATGCTTACAGGTCTGTGAGCCTTAAAATCACATCTTCATCTTTAAGTATATGAAGATGTTTAGATAGATATATATTAGATGCATCGCTAGAAGGTATATGCTCTGCTTTGAAGGTAGAACAAAATTTCATTCTAAAATCATCTCACTATGCTCTTATCTGAAGGACCCTTTAGGTTCTAGAAGGTTAAGCTTCTCAGACAAGGCACAAGGTATATGATCAATGCATATGATTTGTTGTGTAAAGCATTTGGAAAAGGACATATAATTATGAAGAGATGACTCCAATTATATAATCCAAACAGCAAATATATCTTTAAAGTGTGGGCTCTACATTTAAAATTTTACTTTGAAATTTAAATTTTAAAATGTTCATTCTTCTTAACCTCTGGATTCATTCATTAAAAAAAAACCTTTCAAAGTTAAAAAGAATTGTTGTTATTATTTTGTTTGGCTCCAAATAGAACTAAGACCAGAAGATTGAACTGTATTTTGAAAAAGGGAAGAGAGGGGCTCAGACAATAAAATAAATATGGTTTCCAAGAACAACATTTAGGCATTAGAAATAATACAGTTCTTTTCTTTCAAGTTTCCTAGCTTGGCAAAGAACAAAAGCAATGTCTCGTCATGAAGGCATCTAACCACTTCTAAAAAGTAAACAAAAACAAACACCTCTTTTAAGCTAGCATTTAAGTCTGAATTATTTTATCCTTCTATCGTTTTCCTTCTCTTCTCACTATTGGCCATGCAATCCGCTAATTAGCTTATTTTAACCTACAGGTAGCTCTTGACTTTTTTTTTCTGTCAATGGTATTTTAAACAAAAATATGGATTTCTTACCCATTTTATATGGTCAAAAGGTTAATAGGTTGCTGTTTCACAAACTAGGTGGCATAGTCTTTTATAAAGATACTGTTCTTTGATGAAAGATGTAGAAGTATGGAAATCCAAAGTATTACTTATACAAAGAAATAGAAAACTAAGAAATTAATATAAACATATAAGAAATGATGGAAACAAAAACAAAAAATGCTTAAAATTAAGCAAAGAAACAGAATTATCTCTTGACTTGGTGAAGGTTTAATATGTTTGGAAGATGAGGTTGCGATTTTTTTGTAATCATAATATACTCATGAGTATTCTGAGGGTCCTATTTCTCCAGACATCTGAAAACATCATCTTTATTAATTGGGATTCTAGACCAATTCTTTTTCATTTTCTTAAAAGCAGCACACACAAACATTTGTAGCTAACTCTCTATCCAGGTAGTGTCTCTTATTAAAACATATAAAAATACGATATTCACTTGCTCTTTAGGTCTTCCCAGCTTAGGACCCTGCTTCTGACAGTGGCTCATGGAACAGCAGGCAGATACGGTTATCTTCCATGAATTCAAACTCAAAATAGAAAATGAAAATATACAAAAGCAACTTTTTAACATCACTATGATTTTGGCACCACCTCGCAGACTTCCTTTTGTTTTCATTCCCCTCACCCATGCACGTGTACGTGCACGTCCCCTCAAATTTGAAGTAGAGATCCTTATATAGTTTATTTGCACCTATCTTCTCCAAATTGAAAATGCAATCTTTCTGTTTTATCTTACATAGTAGCCTTTTAGTTGTCCTCTAATAAACCTTCTGCAGATCTGTTTAGTAATTCTTGAATAGGTTAAGTATTTTAACTAAAGTCATACTATTGGATCTTTTCTCATCTTAATTCAGGTTCTCAAGAGACCTCTCTTCCAACATCTTAAAAGAAAATCCATGATGACTTTCAAATACCATATTCCCCATGTATAAGACACACCCTTTCCTGAAAATTTTGGGGTCTAAAAACTGGGTGCATCTTATACAGTGGTTGTAGATTTTTTTACTTGCATTTCTCGCTTTTTCATGTGGATGATGAGTTGTATGAATTTTATGATGAATAAAACTTGAGTTCAATAACTATGTAATACATATTTTTTCAAATTCGGGCCCCAAAATTAAGGCGCGTCTTATACATGGGAACGTCCTATAAATAGGGAAATGCGGTACTTCTATTTGGCAAGCATGTATGCAGGAATCATTCATTCGTTGTTCCAGGAACACATGATCAACAGGTTCACATGATGACTAGTTTCCCTGAATCACACTCAAATTGATAACTTCTGCAAACATTTGAGAAACTTCTAAAGTTCTAGGAAGCAACAATTTATTTAACCAAAATTTCACCAAATTTACAGAATAAAAGTGACTGCCAAACTGATTTCAATAAAACCTGACAAACTGCAAAGAAAGAAATATCTCAAAAGTTAAACCCATCTTTGAAAACAAGTGTCCACTATATTAACAATCAGTTAAGTTTCTTATTTAATGACCTCACTAATTTAATTTACTGAATACCTATCCCAAAACTGCCAAGCACAAATATAAAAGTAGAATAAGTTGAGTTCCTATGCTTATCTAATTGGGGAAAAATGAAAAATATCCAGAAAGAAACTTTTTTTTTTATTAAAGGAAACAAGAGGCTAACACAGACTTGGGGAATCAGAGAAGCTTTTCTGAAGCAATCCAGAGAGATCTGAAGAAACTGAGGCAGCGAAACCACCAGCATGGTCCAGAACAGTTACAAAAGCAAGGACAGACACACAAGCCATAGTCAGTACAGAGAACCAGTTCCCACTTAATGAACGAAATGGTCTCAAAGAGCAATGAGAGACCAAAGCAGGATAGGTTAGATGGGCCACCGTCAGTGCCAAAACTAAATTTGATCTTAATAGTAATGAGGCAGAACTGTGTGATCTTCATCAGGAAAGCAGCAAGAGATACTTTAGTTAAACTAACTTGGTCACTTTGTACCAAATTAATTAGAGAGAAAAGGCAACCTAGACATAGAAGGTACATAATTTAGATGTGAAATGAAGTCTCTAGAATAAAAAGGTGATAACAAATCAAAGAGGTTGTACAAAATACATGACTTTGCAACAGATATGATAAGAGATAAAAGCTTTCAACATAATTATATATTTTTTTCTGAAGTGAGAAACAGGGAGGCAGAGAGACAGATTCCCACATGTGCCCCAACTGGGATCCACCTGGCAAGCCCACTAGGGGGCAATGCTCTGTCTATCTGGGGCCATTGCTCCTTTGCCACCAGAGCCATTTTAGCCCCTGAGGCAAGGCCATGGTGTCATCCTCAGTGCCTGAGCCAACTTGCTCCAGAGGAGCCTTGGCTGCGGATGGGGAGGAGAGAGATAGAGAGAAGGGAAAAGGGGAATGGTGGAGAAGCAGATGGTCACCTCTGTATGTTCTGACCAGGAATTGAACCCAAGACATCCACATGCCAGGCTGACACTCTACCACTGAGCCAACTGGCCAGGATCATTACAAATATAAATACTTCTAAAGATTTTATTTATTGATTGGGGGGGGGGAGCATAAACTCATAGTAGTTGCTTCTCATATGTGCCTTGACCAGGTAAACTCAGGGTCTCAAACTGGTGACCTCAGCGTTCCAGGTCAACACTCTACCCACTGCACCACCACAGGTCAGGCCCAGCTTTTGTAAATTCAGAAGCGTGGTGACAGAATGGACAAAATGGGAATTTTTTTCTTTTAGAAAGGTAGTGAGTTATTGGTGACCATCATCACCACTTTGTGATGCTTTCCTAACCTCTTTCTAGGGAGAGGTTGCTTTTAAAATACCTTCAAGTCGCTCCTGGTACATCTTTTTCCTGCTAAGTTCTTGACTATGATTCTGGGCAGAAGAACTATAAAAATATAAGAACTACTATACAAATATTGGAACCATTGATTTTTTTTCTTTTTAAAGGAAATCCATCTTCATCTCTTCTCTGATCAAATCAAGCTCTGAAGAATAGTCCAATAAATTCTGCATTTTAGATTTTTGCTATACTGAATAGGAAACTCACCAAATTTTTCGTCATCCATCTTTTGGATGGATAATTTCATGATATCAATCAAATTTTATTGAATTTTAAGCTAAATTCTCTTACCCATACACATACATTTTGTATTTTTCTATAATTTAGTAATTTTACTAATTCAGGTTACATCTCCTTTTATATGATCTTTTAAAATATGTTCAACGTCCAGTATGACTATTATCTGAACAGGCCCTAAAATTAAAACCACACAAATATATGTCATACCGATCTCTCACAATTGATTTTGTAATTTGTTCACTAGCCTATATCTCTTTCAAACACACACATCCAAAATTATCATGCAAAACAGAGAGCAGAGTGGGTACTTTCCTTCATTTATATTCTTACAAGACTCCTTTTAAAAATATATAAACAGGAGATTGAAAAATTATTCCCCCAGTCATTGAATAGATTATAATACAGAGCTGTCACTGATCTGCTGATCATATCTAATAACCATATCTAACACAGTCAATTTGAAGAGTTAACCAATAGTTTAATGAAGACTTTCACCTTCATTACAGAGTATTATTAGAACATCACTGAGCCTGGAAAAATGGTAATCATACACATTCAAACTTCTTTTTAAAAGGTTTTATTTACTAATTTTACAAAGAGGGAGATGGGGAGAGTGAGAAGTATCAACTCATGGTTGCTTTACTTTAGTTGTTCACTGACTGCTTGCTGTATGTGCCTTGACCAGGCAAGCCCGAGGTTTTGAACCCGTGACCTCAGTACTCCCCAGGTCAACACTCCATCCACTGTGCCACCACAGATCAGGCCAGACACATACTTATTTTTTTTAAATTAAAACACCTTACGTCTCTATTGAGAAATCTATTAACTTGAAAAAGTCTTGAGAAAGGCATCTTTAACAGCCCATTTATTTCAGAGTTAAGTTTCTATAAAATCAGCTATTTCTAACCCAAAATTAAATGTATCTTTATAAACCAGAGTTCCTAAAGAGTTATCCAATATGAAATTTAAATCCAGGAACTACAAGTGAGGTTTTTCTGGAAATTTTCGAGTGCTGAAAAGTAGTGATGAAAAGAACCATGTCTTTGTATGGAAATAAAAAAGCTAAGTACTAGGAAATCAGTTAATATAGTAAATCCTCACTGAGGAATAACCTAAGGTACCCAGGATAACAAACGAGTCACGAAAGGAAAAGAGGATTTCTCTAACAGAAGGCTACTTTAACAGAGGGGTAATTATTCTAAACCAGTAGTCTAACCTAGATTTTACTCTATTTTATAGGCACTCCACTATTATGTGATACTACTAATTACTAAACACTCAATTTCAAAGACAACCTGTTCAGGTTTGGTTGCTGTGGCCTAAACTATATATATATATAAACTATATATATATATAAAGTGTTTATATATATATATAAACACTTTCATCTTTATAGAAAATTACTAGGAAACCAAAGAAAACCATAATTTGTGAGAGCAAATATATCCGGAGTATATAGTAAATATAAAAATACATGCAAATATTTAAGAAAACAAATTAGGTAGATTTTAAATATAAGCAGCAAAAAAACATTATTTACCCATGTGACTACCATAGGACTACATGCCACATTATCAAAAATCGACAAATCTAAAACCAATATTTAAGCCAGAACAGAGAACTTCTTCCCAATTAAATAAATCCAAACAAACAAAATTCCAAACTTTTTTCTATAAAAGTTCAACTTTGATATTGAGAACATTTTTCCATCTACCCAAATCCACTAAATTTAATTACCAAAACAGCCTAAGTCTGTCCAATTCCAGTCTCTTTGCTCCTTAGAGGGCACATCAGATTGATTTTTCCAAAAACAGTCCTCACTCAAAAAAAGTCTCAGTGCTCTCCCAACTAGATCCTCCCAATTTCTTAAAGGATACCAAGTCCAAATTCTTTAGCCTGGTAACCAAAGCTCCAACCTTCCTTTCTGGCCTTCTCTGAGAACTCTCCTAAAGTAATCTTCTTCAGTCAAATTGTTTGATCCACTGACTTCAGAATACTTTGAGCTTTCATAATTAACAAAATATTTTATTCTTCTTAAGATTAACATAGTGGAAAGCAAACTAAAATTTTCTAAACAAATTTAAAAGTTGATGAGAATGAAATGTATTCAAACCGTATACAGTTTACAAGAGTTAACGTAATTTCTAGTTATAACGTAAAATGAGATGAAAAAAAAAAAGACCCGGTAGAGAATCAGACCCACATCTTCTCTGAAGATTTGAAGATATCCATATGGCAATGCTCCTATTCAATTTCTGAATAAAAACTGAAGTGAAGTAACTGGCTCTGATAAGATATTTAGAAACTCTGGACAGTTTCTAAAAACTTGAACTCACCTGGTAATATTTCATGATTCACCATCAGGGCCCAATCTACTTCTAAATGAGATAAGCTAGTAAACCTCAGTACTACTTTTCTGGTAAAAGATTTCCTTAATTCACCCTGAAATTTTTTTTTTAATTTTAAGTTGTTTTAAAGAAAAAATAACTTTATTTTTATAAACACTAAACAGAAATAATATCCTAAACTTAAAAAATAAAACTTGATCTTTTCCCAAAAATACTAAGATAATTAAACTAAACCAATGGATTAAATTTAACTAGAACATAACATAAAGACAGTTCCCCAAATCCTAAATTCCTTTGTTTAGATATTTACCTTTTGTGGAAACAGTGCCTGACATTTTACAGAAGAAGACAACCAACCAACAAATAAATAAATGAATAGCTGTTTTCATGAAAAAAAACACCAGCGTGAGACTTGGTTTAAAATTTTTAGAAGACACTGAAAGTACATGTCAACTTGGTATCTGTGGTAAATCAGTTATTTCTGGTTATTACTGACAATCACACACAAAAAGGTGAAACAGCACATCAGATCTACTGAAAAAATACTTAGAGCCTTTGAGTTATGAGATCAGCAGCCTCTTGAGCTATAATAGCTATTAAAAAGATCATCCTCTTGTATTTCATTAGCAAGTCTACATAATGGTAGAAAAAAAAGAGAGCAAGAATAAAGAATACAGAAGTACACATTCAAGGGAAGAGTTGGAGATAAGGACAGGAGAAGGAAGAGAGAGCTAAATATAAGTCTAGGAAGAGGAAATTAACAGAAAGAGAGGATGTGTTGAGGTCAAGAGAAGGCCACATTTCCCTCAGGGACATTAGTACCAAAGGTAATATAATATAGGATACCACTCCCAATAAGGAGCTGTCTAGGAAGTCATTCTAAGAAAGTTTTAGGAAAACTATTCTAAGAAAAGCTGATTCCTGAAATGAACTGAACCCAGAATCTAATGGTCTTTTTTCTAAATGTTCTCAAACTATATTCTTTTTATTACACTTTATTACAATTACTGCAAATTATAAATTTTCGTTTTTGAAAGTTTTAGCCAGAATCTGATATAGTCTAAAACTAAGTTTAAATTAACAGCTGACTTGTAATCCATGAAATCACACATCAGTACAAGTCTGGTGATTTAAACACAACACCACAGAGAAAAACTCGAAAAAAAAAAAAAAAAAGAAAAAGGCTAAAACAAAAGACAAAAACTTCTCAAATGAAATATGCCTTAATCTGTGTACCAATGAAAGTCATGCAAGATTTAGTATATGTGGACTGAAACAAGCATTTTGTTTTTATTTCTTAATTTTTATTTTATTTATTTTTAGAGAGAGGAGAGAGACAAAGGGGTTGGGAAGGAACAGGAAGCATCAACTTGTTCTAGTTGCTTCTCATATGTGCCTTCACTGGACAAGCCTGGGGTTTTGAACCAGCGACCTCAGCATTAAAGACTGAGGCTCTATCCACTGTGCACCACAGGCTAGGACAAGTGTTTTGTTGTTGTTTTTTAGTGAGAGGAGGAGAGGAGGCAGAGAGACAGATTCCCGCTTGCACCCTGCCCAGGATCCCTTGGCAAACCCACTAGGAGGTGATGCTCTGTACATCTGGGGCCACTGATCCATTGCTCAGCAATTGAGCCATTTTTTAGTGCCTGAGGCAGAGGCCATGGAGTCATCCTCAGTGCCTGGGGCCAAGTTGCTCCAATCAAGTCATGGCCACAGGAGAGAAAAGAGAGAGAGAGAGAGAGAGAGAGAGAGAGAGAGAGAATGAAGAGGGGGAGGGGTGGAGAAGCAAATGGTCTTTTTGCTTGTGTGCCCTGACCAGGAATTGAACCTAGGACATCCACATGCCGGGCCGATGCTGTACCACGGAGCCAACTGGCCAAGGCAAGTGTTTTATTTTTAAAACGTTTAGGACTAAAAGAATTGTTGAGGTGCTACTAGAGCTACTGGAGATATAAAAAGTATTTTAAGGAGAAAAACACAGTTAAAAATTTAAAATCAAGAAGAGTTAATGAAATGCCATTAAGGGCAGAAGATATGAAAAATTAATTAAAATTCTACTTTTGTTTGATCTCTCCAAGACAGATAGTATCCCTGATTGGTCTGAGTGTCCCTAGTAGGACTAAGGCTAAGGGGATGTCAGTGAGAATTCTTTAAAGATATCTAAAGCTCTCGGATTCCAATAATCTTTCCTTGTCCTAAGACTGTGTGAGCTTAAATCTCTTCATAGCCTTTTTTATACTATTCCTGTGATTGAGGGCTCAATAATTAACAGGTACTTAGTAGGTCTACTTTTTGACCTCAGAATATATTTTTTAATTGTTCACCAGGAAAAGACCCTTCTCAAACTAATCTACACCATGAAAGTTATTTAACCATTTGGTAAAAATGCATAATTTAGCCAGAATAATTTCTGAACCATTTTAGCTCTAAATCCTGAATCAGGGTTATCACTGAGAGGCATGGCGCTTTGGATTTGGCTGTGTGTTTTCACTAATTATTTATTTTCTCCAACTTTCTAACTACTTTATACTGCCACTATCCTTCCACCCCTCTTCCTTAGTTCCCTCTTATATAGGTACAGATACACACAGAAAAATATGAGTACCATTATTTATGGATGCATATGTGTGTGTGTGTATATATATATATATATATATATATATGCATACACACACCAAGACACACATGGCCAATGTCAGAGTATAAACCAAAGATAAAGACATAAATAACATTGCAAAATAGAAATAAATCCATTTATTCTTATTTCTAAGATAAAACTATGGTTGATTAGTACAACTTACCAGATGGCTCTTCAGGCTCACTTTCATTTTCTTCCTCAGGTGGGGCTTGAGGAGGTGGTGGGGGAAGCTTCTTTTCCTTCTCTGCTTTTGCATTTCGCTCTTCCTCTGAGTAATACTCGTCTTCTGAGAGGTTGGCCAAGCTTTCATCCATCTCTCTGTATTCTACCTACATGGAGATTATATCAGGGAAAGCTAAATACAGTGAACAGCTAAAATCAGGGACTCAATTTGGAACCATCAGTGAATGTGAATTGCTTTTTAACTTTAATTTTTTTAGGGAAATAAATAACAAGGAACAACTAGCTCATAATAGGTAGCTATTAAAATCAAAATCTCTCATGAAACCATCTTGTGTCAGTTTACATTTAGCTCAATATATAACTTTCAAATCACAGCACTGATATTCCTATCAATGACTTTGAGGCTCTCTACAACTCCTAAGTAAGTTAAAAAGCAAAAGGGAGGGCCCCAGCCAGCTGGCCCAGTGGTAGAGTCAACCTGGCATGTGGGCAGCCAGGATCTGATTCCCAGTCAAGGCACACAGGAGAAGCAACCATCCGCTTCTCCTCCCCTCCCTTTCCCCCTTCTCCCTCTCCCTCTCTCTCCCCATCCCCCTTCTCTCTCTCCCTCTCTCTCCCCTCCCATAGCCATGGCTAGACTGATTCAAGCACATTGGCCCCAGAGCTTAGGATGGCTTCCTGGAGCCTCCACCTCAAGCACTAAAAATATGCTGCTCACAAAAATTAAGGGATATTTCAAAATGAATATGAAGCGATAAAATATCCCCTGATTTTTGTGAGCAGTATAGTTCAGTTCAGAGTATCAACCCCAGACAGGGAGTTGCCGGGTGGATCCCAGTCAGGGCACATGCAGGAGTCCATCTCCCCTCCCCTCACTTAAATAATAATAATTTCAAAAAAAAAAGGGAGAGGGAGAGAGGGGAAGGCACAGAAGGAGTGGGAGAGATGGGGGAAGGATAAAAGGGGGGAGAGAGAGAATGTAACATGTTCACACACAGCAAATTTTGACAAAAACTAAACCTCTAGTTTGACAAAAATACAGTTAACTAAAATAACAAGTCTGTCTAATGTTAAACTGTACTTCTAACCTCTATTCTATGGGAAAACAGTAAAAGAATGCCAGAAAGCAGACTGGGGGAAGGGCAGAGTAGATAGGGAATGAAAGCTGCAAATCACAATAGTCAAATTTAAACTATGAAAAGGTACATATGCTTAAAAAATAACTCGTGACCTAAGAGAGTTGAATGATGAGAGCAATAAATTCTTATATCAAATTAAGAAGTGATATGGAAATAAGACTACAGGTCTTACTACTAATCACACTCTAATTATAATGAAGAGAACCAGGTAACAGAAAGAGGAAACAGTCTTAGTGAATGCTTTATGGGGGTAAAGCAACTTAGCATAGGAAAGATTATTAAGGGTCTGTTTGCCAAAATGTATAATATGGTATTACAAATAGTCATCAACCTGGAACACTGTCAAATTGTCACTGAGTCCTACCTTAATATTCCAGGAAGCAATAGAAACAACAGCTCTCTACTTATTTCAGACTTGATGAAAAAATAAAATGAATGAAATAAAAATAATTTAGATGTGGAGACAGAGCAGAGACAACATAGAACATACCTAACTTACTAGATTTTTCTTTCTTTCTTTTTTTTTTTAAGAGAGAAGCAGGGGGAGAGAGACAGAAACATGGAGCAGCTCCTGAATGTGCCCTGATTGGGAAATCGAACCAGCAACCTCTGTACTTCTGGATGATGCTCCAACCAATCATTATCTGACCAGGTCTTAATTTCTATTGATTTTTAGAGAGCTAGAGAAAGGGAGAAAGAGGAGAGGGGGAAGCAAAGCATCTGCTGTTCCACTTAGTTGTGCCATTTTCTTTCTGGTTGCTTCTCGTGTGTGCCCTGACCGGGGATCGAACCTGCAACCTTGTTGTCTTGGGACAATGCTCTTAACCTACTGAGCTAACCAGCTAGGGGCACATGCAGGAGGAATCTGTCTCACTATCTCCTTTCCTCTCACTTAAAAATAAATAAAATTAAAATTAAAAAAAAAGGAACCTTTCGCCTGACCAGGCGGTGGCACAGTGGATAGAGCATCGGACTGGGATGCAGAAGACCCGGGTTCGAGACCCTGAGGTCGCCAGCTTGAGCGAGGGCTCATCTGGTTTGAGCAAAAGCTCACCAGCTTGAACTCAAGGTCGCTGGCTCGAGCAAGGGGTTACTCGGTCTGCTGAAGGCCTACAGTCAAGGCACATATGAGAAAGCAATCAATGAACAATTAAGGTGTTGCAATGCACAACGAAAAACTAATGATTGATGCTTCTCATCTCTCTCCGTTCCTGTCTGTCTGTCCCTGTCTATCCCTCTGTCTGACTCTCTCTCTTTCTGTTTCTGTAAAAAAAAAAAAAAAAGAAACCTTTTGCACTACTTATCAATCAGTACTGGATCTTTACAATATTTCATAAACAAAATACAGAAGTAAAACTATTATGCTTAACCTCCACTCTCAAATTTGGCTCTATCAAAGACTAATTTTCTTAAAGGCTGACAATTAAAATACCGTAAGTTAAGAGAAACTTAATTTTTTTTTTTTTTTTTACAGAGACAGAGAAAGAGAGGGATAGACAGGGACAGACAAGAACGGAGAGAGATGAGAAGCATCAATCATTAGTTTTCACTGCAACACCTTAGTTGTTCACTGATTGCTTTCTCATGTGCTTTGACCATGGGGCTGCAGCACAAGCCAGCAACCTTGGGTCCAAGCTGGCGAGCTTTTGCTCAAACCAGATGAACCCGCACCCAAGCTGGCGACCTCGGGGTCTCCAACCTGGGTCCTCCGCATCCCAGTCCGACGCTCTATTCACTGCACCACCGCCTGGTCAGGCAAGAATTTAAACTTCTTAATATAAAACAGACAAGTAGTATTTTATTTGGGGATTTTGTATATAATTTTATTTTGTACAAAAGGGTTTCTCCACTTAATAAAAAGTTTTTAATAATCATCCTGGAAGAATCATATAAATGGTAAAAAATAAAAACTATTCCTCTGAGAAAAGGAAGAGATATTCTGAACATAAAGGGCTGGAATCACTTATCCCTAAGTAAAATCCTCAAAGACTTCAGAGGTTCTATGACTATGTACTTACAACCAAAGACCTAAAGATGTCCCAATAGGAGGATATGATCCCACGCTAAGCCAGAGACCCTGCACTCAAGTTGGAGAGTCCATGCTCAAGCCGGATGAGCCCACACTCAAGCCAACGACCTAGAGGTTTTGAACCTGGGTCCTCAGCATCCCAGGCCAATGCTCTATCCATTGTACCACTGCATGGTCAGGCATATTTGAGTTTAAGTTAAAATTAAAAACTCAGTTTTATCAGTCATACTAGTCATACACAAAGTTAGTTATACAGCAAGTGTTCAATAGCCACATGGGCTAGTGGCTACCATACTAGACAGCAAACATCTAGTGTTTGACTGTCCAGTCTAGACACAACTTGACAACCTGAACACTACTGATCCCCTCCAATTTATCTTGCTCCTAGAAAAAACATCATTTCCAATTAAATTCCTTTGCCATTGTTCCCAATGTTCTGCTATCCACTCTGAACTCCCAGCTGCTTCTCAAACCACTTTGTATTGTATCCCAAGCATTTTTTATTTCCTTTTCTCTACTAGTAGTACTTTAATTACTGGGCACCTACTTAATATATACCACATTGCAATAAACATTTTATTTATAATATATCTAAATTAAGGTAGGGTTTTTTCTTTTCCTGGGAAAAATGAATCATTGAAAGAAAATTTAACTCCAATAAGCCCATTCTTTTCCAGAATACTTTTCTAAATTCTGCCCTTTTTCAAAGCCCAACTGAAGGCCACTATTCTAGAAGTTGCGTGTTGTTCCTAAAATCCCAACCAAATCTACCAATTTCAAACCTTAAATATTTTGCCATAATATTAATGCATACACATTCTGAGGTTAATTTATTGACACTAATGAAACAAGCTTCAGGTACCCCCAACTGAATGGACTCCTTCCAATATCCTGAACCTAATCTTCATTAGGTTCATACATACATAAACATATGATTTTAAAAAAGAAGGTCCTGCCTGACCTGTGGTGGAGCAGTGGATAAAGCATCAACCTGGAAATGCTGAGGTCGCCGGTTCGAAACCCTGGGCTTGCCTGGTCAAGGCACATATGGGAGTTGATGCTTCCAGCTCCTCCCCCCCCTTCTCTCTCTCTGTCTCTCCTCTCTGTCTCTCCCTCTCCTCTCTAAAATGAATAAATAAAAAATTTAAAAAATTTTTATATAAAAAAAAAAAAGAAGGTCCTCAAACTGATAAAGCTCCCAGGCCAAAAAATACAGACATGTCCCTTGTATACACCTCAGAACTTCTGAAGCAAATACCTGTATACAATGGGCTCAGCTTGCTTTTCATTCCTATAGATATTCTACCCCTCAAGATCTGTGTCTTCTGGTTCCCAGGACTGACTATAAATAAATCAGTTTCCCCAGTTCCTTACTCCCTAGTTGCACAACCGACTAAACACTTAACCCCTTTTTCTTTTCAGCTTCAGAGCTAATCAGAATGGAAAAACAGGGTAACAAGAATTAAAATAAACACAGGTGATACAAAGAAATCTTAATAGTGTGCTCCAAATTGATCTATAGATTCAATACAATTAAAATAAAAATCTCAGCTGCCTTATTTCTAGAAATTGATAAACTGACCCTAAAATTCATATGGAAGTACAGTGAACACAACAGCCAAAATAATCTTTAAAAAACAAAGTTGAAGAACTCACACTTCCTGATTTCAAAACTTACTGCAAAGCTATTGTAGTCAGGACAGTGTGATAATGGCATAAGAACAAAATACTGTATAGATCAGTGGGAAAGAATTGAGAGTTCGGAAATATACCCTTACAGCTGTGGCCAATCAACAAGAGTGCCAACTATTCAGAGGGGGAGAGAATAGTCTTCAACAAATTGTGCTAGATATCAACACATAAAAGAATGAAGTTGAACCTGTACCATATTAAAAAAAATTATTTCCGGCCTGACCTGTGGTGGCGCAGTGGATAAAGCATCGACCTGGAAATGCTGAGGTCGCTGGTTCGAAACCCTGGGCTTGCCTGGTCAAGGCACATATGGGAGTTGATGCTTCCAGCTCCTCCCCCCTTCTCTCTCTCTATCTCTCTCTCTCCCTCTCTCTCTCCTCTCTAAAAATGAATAAATAAAATAAAAATTGAAAATTAAAAAAAAAAGTTAAAAAAAAAATTATTTCCAAAATGACCATAGACCTACACATAAGAGCTAAAATAGTAAAGTTCTTAGAACAAAACAGAGTAAATCATGAAACTGGATTAGGCAATGATTGCTTAGATATAACACCAAAAGCAAATGGAACAAAAGATAAACTGGACATTAAAATTAAAAACTTGTATGATCACCATAAAGAACTCTATTCAACAATAAGAAGACAACCCTCCCTGGCTGGATAGCTCAGTTGGTTAGACTCAGAATCATCCTGAAGCAGAGAAGTTGCTGGTTTGATCCCTAGCCATGGTACATACAGAAACAGACCGATGTTTCTGTCTCTCTTTCTCTCTAGTCCTCTCTCTAAAATCAATAAAGAAAAAAGAAAAAAAGAAAAAAAAGGACAAATAATCCAATTTAAAAATGAACAGACATTTCATCAAAGATATACAAATGGCCACTAAACACAACAAAAGGATCCTCAACATTGTTAGTCATTAGGATAAAACTAGGTATCAAAACCACAATGATTCCACTTCACATCCACAAGGATGACTATAATAAAGATGACAGTATCAAGTGTCAACAAGGACACAGAGAAACTGGAACCCTCATTCACTACTGGTAGGAATGTAAAACGGCCTGGCTGCTGTGGAAAACTGTGGCAGTTTCTCAAAAAGTTAAACCCAGAGATACCATATGACCCAGCAATTCTACTCTAAGGTACATATACTCAAGAGAACCAAAAACACATGTTCACACACAAAAAAATTGTATACAACAGCATTATTCATAATAGTCAAAAAGTGGAAACCACTTTTGCCCATCAAATGATGAATAGATAAACAAAATGTGGTATATTCATACAATAGGATATTATTCAGTCACAGAGTTATCAAGTACTGAATGGAAATACCTTGAAAACATGCTACAGCCAGATACAAAAAACCAAAGATTCCATTTATATAACATGTACAGAACAGTCAGATCCATAGAGACAGAAAGTGGATTAGTGGTTGCCAGGGGCTGGGGAAGAGGTAAATGAGGATTGACTGCCAATGGTACAGTGTGTCTTTTGGGGGTGATGAAAATGTCCTAAAATGAACTGTATTGCTGGTTGCACAACTCTGAATACTGTACACTATAAACCACTGAGTTGTACAATTAAAAATGGTACAATTTTTTGTTGTTGTTGTTGTTGCATTTTTTCTGAAGCTGGAAACAGGGAGAGACAGTCAGACTGACTCCCGCATGCGCCCGACCAGGATCCACCCGGCACGCCCACCATGGGGTGGCGACGCTCTGCCCATCCTGGGCGTCGCCATGTTGCGACCAGAGCCACTCTAGCGCCTGAGGCAGAGGCCACAGAGCCATCCCCAGCGCCCGGGCCATCTTTGTTCCAATGGAGCCTTGGCTGCGGGAGGGGAAGAGAGAGACAGAGAGGAAGGCGCGGCGGAGGGGTGGAGAAGCAAATGGGCGCTTCTCCTGTGTGCCCTGGCCGGGAATCGAACCCGGGTCTTCCGCACGCTAGGCCGACGCTCTACCGCTGAGCCAACCAGCCAGGGCCAATTTTTAAAAAATATCTTATCACTGCCTGACCAGTGGTGGCGCAGTGGCTAGAGAACTGACCTGGGACACTGAGGTCCCAGGTTCAAAGCCTTGAGGATGCTGGCTTGAGTGCGGCTTCATCCAGCTTGAGTGTGGGATCGAAATGATCCCATGGTCGCAAACTTGAGCCCAAGGTCACTAGCTTGAGCAAGAGGTCACTGGCTCAGCTGGAGAACCCCCTCCCTCAAGGCACATATGAGAAGCAATCAATGAACAACTAAATAGCCGCAACTATGAGTTGATGCTTATCTCTCTCTTCATGTCCCTGTCTCTCTTAAAAAAAAAAAAATTATCACATGGTTTCTGGCCACACTTTCCATTGAAATAGTAAAAATAACACCCTATTGGGCTTCTGTCCTCTATTTCATGTCTGAGAGTTGGGAGTCACCAACCTCTATGCTCTTCAAACCCATGCTTTGGTAAAAGCCTTACCTCCTTTCACATAGCACAGGGCATTCTTGGAGAAAGAGCTCTCAACTGAGCAGCTGAATCTGAGGTCTCTCAGTCTGGGGAATGCTCATCTCAAGAAGCTCCTCACACTGAGGCTAACAGAGGGTAGGAGAGGCATGGAACAGAATCCTCCTCGCAGCCCTAAGAAAATACCAACCTCCAGACACCTTCATTTCAAACCTCCAGCCTCCAGAACTTAAGAGACAATAATGTTGTTTAATCCCCCCCACCACAAACTCCTCATACTATACTTGGTACATCCACTTTTAAATTATATACAAGTAGAAAAGTTGTTATATGCATAAATTATATGAACTACATGATGTGAAATACTTACTTGAAAATTATGTGTACGCATATTTCCAGTTTTTTTCAACTAGACTATGAACTCTCCAGAAAAGACCCACTCCAAAGTCTATGCTGTACTTAAGATGGTGAATACACAAAACAATACACAGATGATATATTATAGAACTGTATACCTGAAACTTGTATCATTTTATTAACCAATGGCACCCCAATACCTTCAACAAAAATTAAAGTCTGCGCTCTAGTACTGCTCCAGGGTCCTCCACGCTGAAGGTGCCCCATGTGGTCCTTTGTTTCAGAGGTTGATGATACCTTATCAAAACATTATTGTAGGGCTTACTTCCAGTTCCACCACTTACTTAGCTGTGCGATTTGGGGCAGGTTGCTTAAACTGCGTGCCTCCCTGTGCTCATTCCTGAAATGGAGCTAGCAAAACCTGCTCTTTGGTGTTCAGCAAAAATAAACGTTGGTGATGCTCTGAACACAGCATCCGGAACGCAGAGACGTGAGGCAGCTATTGTCTGTACAAACTACTCTGTGACAAGTCTTTTTCTTCCCATATATACCTCGACTAACTGATATTAGCTCTCTTAATAGCCTCCCCTGTAAAAGTCTACGTCGAAAAGTCACTGAGCGGATCAAAAGAGGAAAACTCCTAGCACACATCAAGGGCTTGGGGGAAAAAAAAATGCTCCTTTCTTTTGGGTAAGCCAATTTCATTAGCATCATCCTACAGCTCCAATGTGCTCCCAGCTGAAGCTCTGTAAATACTGCCGAGCAGATTCCAGACAGACACATCTGGGGACAAACGAGTGATGTCTGCCTTCAACAACGCCAACCAGAACTCCACATCAGGGAGCCATTTTTCCCAGCCAGGAGAATGAAAAGGTGTAGGGCTTATAACGAGTACATTAGCCCTCCCATCGGTCCCCCTTTCCCAGGAGGGCCTGGTCCCAGCACAAAGACCGCTTTCAACCCCGGCAGAGACCTTGCCCTGTCTCATCCAGCCAGCTAATGGGGAGGCGGGTGGACCTCGACTGGCTGGGGAGATCTGGGTGGGCGTGGGGCGTAAGGCCCAACCCCGGGGGAGGGGGTGACAGGGCCGGGCCACCTCGCGGAAGCTCGGGCCCGGGATTTGTGGTTTGAAGGAGGGGTCGAACCTCACCTTCGCCCGCTTGCGCCGGCTGGTCCGTCGCCCCTCCGGAGTCTCTGCGATTCCCGTTTCCATGGGGGTCGCAGTTCCAGGCACGACGGTAGGCCCAGCCTGAGGCCCGGCGGACCCTGGCGGCTCGGCGAGGACCCCCGGGGGCGAGGCCCGCGGAGGCTCTTTCTTGCGGGGAGTGCGCTCCCCGGCCACCCCTGGTCCGGCCTCTGCAGGGCCCGACGGGCCCGCGGGCGGCGCGGCCACCTCTGAGCCGTTCTCTGAGCCGGCCGCTGCCCCAGCGCCGGCCTCCGAGCCAGCTGCGGCGGCCGCCGCGGCGGCAGCTGCGGCCGCGGCCTTCTTGCCGGACAACATCTCGGGCCGCCTGGCTGCGGACAGCCGTAGGGGCCGCTCAGTCTCGGGGTCCGTGGGTCCAGAGCCGCCTCGCCTCGCTTCACCTAACACAGTCCGCGCGCTGCCAACCGCCTCCGCGTACGCACGCGCCGAGCGCGCTCCCGCCGCGTCGGGACAAAAAGGCCGGAGACGCCCACGGCCCCGCCCTCCCCCGCTGCCATAGAACGGCATCATCGTGGCTAGAGCGGCACCATAGCAAAGACCGCGATGCTTTCCTAGAGCGTCACCTTAGCCTTTGGAGTTGGCCTCAGCACTATCCCGGTCCTAGGACTTCTGGGCTAGACTGCGGCTCCAAGAGAGACCATTTCATCTAGGGACTTGGGTGCACTGATAGATTCATTCACTCGTTCGTGCATTCACCTATTCATTCGTCAGTCCAAGCAATATTTCTTAGTGCTTACTAGGTGACAAGGGTTTTGGGTTTTTTTTGTATTTTTCTGAAGCTGGAAACAGGGAGAGACAGACTCCCGCATGCGCCCGACCGGGATCCATCCGGCACGCCCACCAGGGGGCGACGCTCTGCCCACCAGGGGGCGATGCTCTGCCCCTCGGGGCGTCGCTCTGTCGCGACCAGAGCCACTCTAGCGCCTGGGGCAGAGGCCAAGGAGCCATCCCCAGCGCCCGGGCCATCTTCGCTCCAGCTTTGGCTGCGGGAGGGGAAGAGAGAGAGAGAGGAAGGAGAGGGGGAGGGGTGGAGAAGCAGATGGGCGCTTCTCCTGTGTGCCCTGGCCGGGAATCGAACCCGGGACTTCTGTACGCCAGGCCGACGCTCTACCACTGAGCCAACCGCCCAGGGCCAGGTGACAAGGGTTTAATTATGGAGTTCTTGCTTTCAAAGTGTACGGTGTAGAGAGGGGAAATACTGAAATGTAATTGGTAGATCTTCTTACTTATTTTTAATTGTCCTTGCTTGTCCTGGGGAAATCTTGGGGAGCAAAACAGTTTCATGGTAATAAAACAGACAGTAGTTAGGCAATCCAGTTTTGAGTCCAATGGAACTGCCGTTGTTCCAAGGCTTTGTTCATGCTCTGTCTCCCTTAGCACTCCCTCAGTCACACCTCCTTCCATTCCCTATACTCCCTTCACCCCATATACAAAACATCTACAACAGGATAATTGGTAGTAGGGGTTTACTTTATTTATTTATTTGAGAGAGAGAGAGAGGAAGGGAGAGAGATGAGAAACATCAACTTGTAGTTGCCTTACTTTAGTTCATTCATTGCTTTCTCATCCCTGCCTTAGTGGGGGAGCAGGTGGGGACTGGGCTCCAGCAGAGCCAATGACCCCTTGTTCAAGCCAGCGACCTTGGGGTTTCCAACCTGGGACCTCAGAGTCTCAGGTCAATGTTCTATCCACTGTGCCACCACCTGGGCAGACAGTGGTGGTTTATTCTTTCAGTCCCAGGAATCCTTCACTCACCCAACACTGGAACAGGCTTTGTGTTCTTGAAGCTTATTTCTGCAGAACTCCAATTACTTTTCGACATGTCTGACTCTTGAAAGTATAATTTTCAAAAAATTATTCCATTTACAGGAGGTCCAAGAATTGGTAATCCTAATCTCTAGCGATAGAATCTAATCAGTGGTTGCCTGGGAGGAGGCTGGGGATTAATTGAAAAAGTGCAGGAGAAAACTTGCTGGGGGTGATGAAAATGTTTTCTATCTTGATTCAGGTGTACATTGGTGAAAACCCATTGAACTGTACAAGTAAAATAGGTATATTTTATTTTTTGTCGATTGTACTTCAGTGAAGTTGGTTTAAAAAAAAAAACTAAGCAGGCCCTGGCTGGTTGGCTCAGCAGTAGAGCGTCGGCCTGCTGTGCAGGAGTCCCGGGTTCAATTCCCGGCCAGGGCACACAGGAGAGGCACCCATCTGCTTCTCCACCCCTCCCCCTCTCCTTCCTCTCTGTCTCTCTCTTCCCCTCCCACAGTGGAGGCTCCATTGGAGCAAAGATTGCCCGGGCGCTGAGGATGGTTCTGTGGCCTCTGCCTCAGGCGCTAGAATGGCTCTGGATGCAACAGAGTGACGCCCCAGAGGGGCAGAGCATCGCCCCCTGGTGGGCATGCTGGGTGGATCCCGGTCGGGCGGGGCGCATGCAAGAGTCTGTCTGACTGCCTCCCCGTTTCCAGCTTCGGAAAAATGAAAAAAAAACCACACACACACAAAAAAATTAAGCAGTCTGACCAGGCGGTGGCGCAGTGGATAGAGCGTCGGACTGGGATGCGGAAGACCTAGGTTCGAGACCCCGAGGTCACCAGCTTGAGCTAGGGCTCGTCTAGTTTGAGCAAAAAGCTCACCAGCTTGAGCCCAGCTTGAACCCAAGGTCGCTAGCTCGAGCAAGGGGTTACCTGGTCTGCTGAAGGCCCGCGGTCAAGGCACGTATGAGAAGGCAATCAATGAACAATTAAGGTGTTGCAGTGCGCAACGAAAAACTGATTGATGCTTCTCATCTCTCCGTTCCTGTCTGTCTCTGTCTATCCCTCTCTCTGACTCTGTAAAAAAAAAAAAAAAAAAAAAAAAACAAAAAAAAAAAAACAAGAAAAAACCCCCCAAGCAGCCTGACCTGTGGTGGCACAGTGGATAAAGCATTGACCTGGAACACAGGTTGCCGGTTCGAAACCCTGGGCTTGCCTGGTCAAGGCACATATGAGAGTTGATGCTTCCTGCTCCTCCCCTTTCTCTCTCTCTCTCTCTCTCTCTCTCTCCCTCTCTCTCTCCCTTCTCTCTAAAAATCAATAAATAAAATATTAAAAAAAACAACCCAAGCAAACAAAAAAAGAATCAATTCAGTCTCAGGAAAACCAGAAGCTATGCAGAAACGTGTATCATAGTACAACATGTGGCTCAAACTGTGAGCAACATTGGTTCAGTATCATAAGCAATGAATACTGCTTTAACCAAAATGCTAGAATTATTTTGAGAGAATGGAGAAAAGAGAAAGTTTGTGGAGGAGAGAGATGAGAGGGTGAGAGGAGATGAAGGAAGTGGGAAGAGTGAGGATGGGAGAGGTTCTCCATGGGAGCTAAATCTTCATCTGTCTCCTATCACAAAAAGATAATATATAATGTCTAAATTGAGAAATGAAGAAATAACAGTATAAGCATACTATCTTAATAGATCAAGATAAATACCAGCTAAAAGAGTTGAAATTGGCCTGACCAGGCGGTGGTGCAGTGGATAGAGCATCGGACTGGGATGCGAAGGACCCAGGTTCAAAACCCCACGGTTTCCAGCTGAAGCGTGGGTTCATCTGGCTTGAGAAAAGTGCACCAGCTTGAGCCCAAGGTCACTGGCTTGAGCAAGGGGTTGCTTGGTCTGCTATAGCCCCTGGGTCAGGGCATATATGAGAAAGCAATCAATGAATAACTAAAGTGCCGCAATGAAGAATTGATGTTTCTCATCTCTCTCTCTCTTCCTGTCTGTCTGTCCCTATCTGAGTCTCTCTCTGTCTCTGTCAAATAAAAAAAAAATTTCTAAAAAAAAAAAGCAGTTGGAATTGTTTCAAACATAGAATTTGATGGTGGGAAAGGGAGAGACAGAGATTGAAGCCTGTTTGTTCTATACCCTGAAGCTCTATGTGACTTGTTTGACATATAGTAATTTGTTGAAACTTAAAATTAGATTTTTAAAATATGTGTATCCTTTACCCCAGCAATTCCACTTTCTGGAAAACATTTTCTGGAAATATTTAAGTATGTGTGTACAAACATTTTGCTTCAACTCTGTTATCTCAGGTTATATATAATAATAAAGTAGAACTAACTGAAAGACCCCAAAAGTGCTGACTAATTGAATATTTTAGAATATCATAGCTGTCAAAATTGATGCTTGAACTTAAAGAACCTCCATACAAAATAGTGAACATATGTCAAAGATTTATTTATTTATTTACGTATTTATTATTGAAAGAAACTGGACAATAAAGCTGGTTCAAAGGAGACTATGAAAAACTGATATATATAATCACAGGTCAGTGGAAAACAGAATGCTAGAATAAGATTACAAAGGTATTTTAAAAAATTTTGTTTTTAGGTGAAAGGAGGGGAGATAGTGAGGTAGACTCCCACATGCGCCTCGACTCCGATCCATCTGGCAACCCCATCTGGGGCTAATGCTCAAGTCCTGAACTATTTTTAGCTCCTGAAGTTGGTGCGCTCCAATAGAGCTATCCTCAGTCCCTGGAGCCACGCTCGAACCAATGGAGCCACTGACTGTGGGAGGGGAAGAGGGAGAAAAAGGAGAGAAAGAGAGAGGGAGAAGCAGATGGTTGCTTCTTTTGTGTCCATACGCTTGATCAACACTTTATCCACTGAGCCACCAGCCAGGGCTGATTACAGAGTATTTTTAGGATCATTTTGAGACCTTGCTCCCTGGCAAGGTCTCAACTGATATGTCATAATTTGGCCCAAATAAACTCTCATAAAATTTAAAAAAATATATTGCAAAGTATTTTTATATAAGAATAGTTAATGTCTTACAAGTTCATAAAACTAAACTTTGGGGATTATCTTTTCTCTCAGAGAGAACTCATCTGCATTATTTGTCCCCACAAAAAATCATTTGCAACTTATCCATTGTTTTCCCCCAGAAATATAGGCATACCTTGGAGATAGTACAGTTTTGATTCTGGACCACCATAATAAGGCAAGTATCACAATAAAGCCAGTTGCAATCTTTTTGCTGGTGGAGGGCTTTGCCTTCAATTTGTAAAAACCTGTGAAGCACAATAAAACAAAACACAATAAAGTGAGGGAAGCCTGTACTAATTTTATTTCCATAACCCATTTATGCCTCATGTTCCATTATTGGAGCAATAGTGACGTGGGAGTTATTTACAACTTACTGCTCAAGGTCAGGGCCTCAGGGCCGAGGTCTGATTTTTCACACACGTCTGCCTCCGGAGGGTACATGTTCTCACGCGGTGCAGAGTCAGTCACTGCTGCAGCATTGGCGTGCTGCGAGCTTATCAAAAAGTGATGGGAATTTGGGGGAATTTTTTTTTTCTTTTTTGTATTTTTCTGAAGCTGGAAACAGGGAGAGACAGTCAGACAGACTCCCGCATGCGCCCAACCGGGATCCACCCGGCAAGCCCACCATGGGGCGACGCTCTGCCCACCAGGGGGCGATGCTCTGCCCCTCCGGGGCTTCGCTCTGCAACGACCAGAGCCACTCTAGCGCCTGGGGCAGAGGCCAAGGAGCCATCCCCAGCGCCCGGGCCATCTTTGTTCCAATGGAGCCTTGGCTGCGGGAGGGGAAGAGAGAGACAGAGAGGAAGGAGGGGGGGTGGAGAAGCAAATGGGCGCTTCTCCTATGTGCCCTGGCCGGGAATGGAACCCGGGTCCCCCGCACGCCAGGCCGACGCTCTACCGCTGAGCCAACAGGCCAGGGCCTTTGGGGAAAATTTTTGAAGAACTGAATTTCAAAAATTTCAACCTCCGGCATAAATGGGTTAAACTGTGGCAAAATACATATAACATAAAATTTACCATCTTAACCGTTTCAAAATGTGCAGTTCACTTGTGTTAAGTACATTTATATGGTTGTATAAGCAATCTCCAGAACTCTTTTCATCTTGAAAAACTCGGTATCTATTAAACAATAACTCACCAATCACCACTCTCCCTGGCCCCGGCCCCTGCCAACCACCATTCTACTTTATGTCTCTATAAATTTGACCCCTCTAAATATCTCATATATGTGGAATCAAATAACTTTTCTTTTTGTGAAAAATAAGCCATCTGGTTTATTGTATTCAGCGTGATTTCATTTAGTGTAATCTCCTCAAAATTTATCCATATTGTAGAGAGGGTCAGAATTCCCCTCCTTTTTAAGACTGAAAAATAGTTCAGTGTATGTATATACAACATTGTGCTTATCCATTCATCTGTTGATGGATTTCTGGGTTGCTTCCACCTTTTGGTTATTGTGAATAACACTGCTATGGACATGGGTGTGTAAATCTTTCTTCAAGACCTTGCTTTTGGTTCTTTGGGATGTATACTCCCAAGTGGAATTGCTGAAGCAACTTACCCATTTTTAAAAAGTTAACATCTGAATTTACATAGTGAGAACTCTCATCAATATTAAATAGTCAAACAAAGTTACCTTCCCCTAAACTAAGCATCAGGTGACCAACAGGTGGGCCAGTTAGATAATATTCTAGTATTATTACGAAAAAAACTTACAGTAAACTTTTAGCCTTATTTCCAAATTTTGGATCATTTTCCTTTGCAGTCTCCCTCACTCTGAGGGTAGGGGCTGTATTGCTGACTACTGTATTATCAGTGGCTAGGCCCAGAAGTACTGCCAAATGAATGAGGCATCACTAAGGCCTACATCACCTGGCTGTTGTGAGGACATTATGAGATGATGCTTGCGAACTGCCTGTCAAAGGCAGGCATACAGTGGCTGCTTAGGAAATAGGAGTAGTTAATACTATTGTTATGTGGCAACTGGGGGATGGGGTCTGGTCACAACTCAGAGGAGGAGTAAGCCATGACTCCTGTGATGGAGACAACTGTCCTAGACGGGGGACTGAGGCTGGGTCTTGGGGCCTGGGTGCCATCAAGCCAGAATGCTGGGAAAACTAATGTATCTTTTTAGAAATCTCTACGAGATACTTGATTCCTCAGGCACCATAGGAGCATTGGTGGCTTGGCTGATCAGCTATAAGCCAGTCTTGTTTGGGTTCCTATTCCTTCTGCTGTTGCTCAGCAACTGGCTGGTCAAGTATGAACTCAAGCCCACCCCCCCAGAGCCCCAGCAGGTGAGCAAGAGGAGCCTTAGCTTCAGCTGAGGGTGACGGGATATGTACAGCTAGATCGGGGTTTGGGAGACAGGGAAGGTGTCAGGATAATGGGGCAAGGCTGAGGAATCCACAACTCTGGTCCTAGTCCCTACTTGGCAGCTGCCTCTTGGGTGATGAAGGACCAAACACATCCTTCTCAAGGCTTCTGTTGTCTCAGCTATAAAATCAGAACCATCCCAGACTCTCCTACTTCATGTTCGATGTCAACATGCTTTGGCAACAATCACAACTACTTTAAAGGAAAAAATGAAAATGAACTAAAGAAACATGTATAACATAGATATATCTCTGAAATTTAATAATGAAGATAGGAATATGACATAGTTTATCTAAACTTTAAAAACATGCAAAACTCCCCTGTTTCGTTTATGAGCGCACATGTTTAGTGAAAGTACATGAAGGCAGGATTTTTCAACTTCCACATGATTGACGTTTGGGGCTGGACGATTCTGTGCTGTGAGGGACCGTCCTGCGCACCGTTAGATGTTTGGCAGCATCCCTAGCCTCTACCCATAAGATGCAAATAGCACCTGTCACCTCTTTTGTGACGACCAAAAATGTCTCCAGACATTGCCAAAGGTTGCCTGGAGAGGGCAGAACAGCATCTCAGTGAGAACCACTGTTACAGAGAAACGCGTGGAAACAGTAAATACCGAATTCAGGATGGCAGAGGAGACGAGGCTCAGGGAGGGAGGGGAACACTCCAGGACAGTGATCCACAATGACGTGTGTGATACTTTATTTCTTAAACTGGTGTGGAAACATGGGTAACTGTTGTACTATTTACTTTTTTTTTTTTTTTTTTGTATGTCGGAAATATTTCATTTTTAAAGGGTTGTAAAGACCAGGAGTTTGTAGCCGAATCAAAAAAAACAACAACAAAAAACAAAAAAAACTGATCAAGTATTATTACACTAAGGGGCAGGTGAGGATGATAGCAGTCAGGGCATGTCGGGAGATACTTGGCACCTGGAGATGTCACAGCGCCTGACAAAACTCTTGGGTACAACACAGGGGAGAGCACAGCTGTGGAGACTGATACATTTGGGTTAAAGGTTTTATGTTCTTTGCAAGCACAGGTTAGCGGCCATTTTATTTATTCCCATGAACCATATGGGTTCTGGGAGTGGGGGAGGGGGGTGTCTCTCCTGCAGGCTGGGTGATGCTGAGAAAGGGACCTTCCCTCACTGAGCCCGAATTCTCTCATCCATAAGATGCTATCCTGGAGGGCTGGTTGTGAGAATTGATTAAGATAATGTTTACAAATCACCCGTCAAGGGAAGGGGGAGTGGTTATCATTATTAATCAATTTTTCTTCTTTTCCTGCTGGTGGCGGAGCTTAGGAAGAGACAGAAAAACAGAAGACCCCTGAAGCCCAACCCAACAGGAATGTCACGAACAGGAAAGTAGTCGAGAGACTGCATGCCTGCTTTGCCCTCCAGGACAAGATCCTGGAGCGGCTTATGTTCTGTGAAATGAAGCTGAAGGTCTTAGAAAATCAGATGTTCGTCGTATGGAATAAAATGAACCACCGCAGGAGTCCCAGACGTCAGCAGACTTTCCCCACGGGGAAGCGCAGACCAAGGAATGAGCCCGTCTTCACCTTCTCTGAATGCACTTCCAATTCCCCCTGATGAGGTCAGAGACCGGGTGGACTGGCCTCTTCTCCTGTTACCTTGACTCAGTAAAACCCCACTACAGACTATTGGATTTTCTTAGTAAATCATACTGGAGAGGATGATTAGAGGCTGAAAGGTCACCTCTGGAAAAGAAACCTATTCACCAGGTCAGCCAGATAGCGCCCTATGACACAACCTGGTGGCTCCAGAACCCATCCCTTCCTTTCAGTTGGACCGCCCTAACCCTGGTTCAGAAAGCTATATACCTGTTCACCTTGAGTCTTTAAAAAAATTAAAAAAAAAACTTATTGATTTGAAAGAGAGAGAAAAGGAGGGGTTGGGGAGAGAGAGAGGAAGAGAGGGAAAGAAAGAAGGACCGAAAGAAACATTGATTTGTTGTTCCACTTACTTATGCATTCATTGGTTGGATTTTGTGTGTGCTCTGACCGGGGATTGAATCTACAACCTTGGTGTTTCAGGAAGATGCTCTAACCAACTGAGCTACCTGGCCAAGGCTCCTCAACTTGAGTCTTACAATGGCCTCCCCAGTGCTGTCCTAGCCTCCGGTCCACCCCTTATTCTGCACCCAGAGGCCAGAGCAAGCCCTGCCAAGCACAGCTCTGAGTGTGTTCATTGCCTGTTCTCAAGCCAATGTCTCCCCATGGTTGACAGAATAAATCCATTACTCCCTACTTGGTGTTCAGACCCTTCAAGATCTGATCCCCTTTCCAGGCTCCCCAACCTCATTTCTCACACTCACATGCTTTATACTCTATACCAGTGGTCCCCAACCTTTTTAGGGCCACGGACCAGTTTAATGTCAGAAAATATTTTCACAGACCGGCCTTTAGGGTGGGACGGATAAATGTATCATGTGACCGAGACAAGAGTCAAGAGTGAGTCTTAGACAGATGTAACAGAAGGAATCTGGTCATTTTTTTCAAAATAAATTTTTATTAATTTTAATGGGGTGACATCAATACATCAGGGTACATATATTCAAAGAAAACATGTCCAGGTTATCTTGTCATTCAATTCAGTTGCATACCCATCACCCAAAGAGAGCTTGTCCTCCGTCACTTTCTATCTAGTTTTCTTTGTACCCCTCCCCCTCCTCCACCCCCTCTCCCTCCGTCCTTCCCTCCCCCCAGCCCCCGTAACCACCACACTCTTGTCCATGTCTCTTAGTATCATTTTTATGTCCCACCAATGTGTGGAATCCTGCAGTTCTTGTTTTTTTCTGATTTATTTCACTTTGTATAATGTTATCAAGATCCCACCATTTTGTTGTAAGTGATCCGATGTCATCATTTCTTATGGCTGAATAGTATACCATAGTGTATATGTGCCACATCTTCTTTATCTAGTCTTCTATATTTTTTTTACAGTGATTAAAGCCTTTAAGCATACTCTTGGCCAATACAGCAAGAATCCATAAAAGAGTAGTGTCCTTAACATGTTCACCAAGTCCAAGTTGGCCCCAATACCATGCCAAATCTCTGAAAAATGCAACCCAACCCTAGTTCAGTCTGTTAGGAGCTATCACAAGGAGCAGGAGTCCAGGACAAGTCCACCTCCAGGAAAAGTCCACATGGCACTGGAATTGTCACAATTCTATATTTTGCAACTCACGTCCAAGTCCCAATGACCGCTGCTTCTAGCTGGTAATGATTCAGGTAGGTTGGAAAAGCCCTCTACAGCATGTGTGGAGATGGAGCTTCTGCCTGGAGAGATGAGACCAGGTTGTTTTTCCCTGGAGCTCTGCAACTGTGGCTTGGTCAAGAGAACCTTGGGATACACTAAGCTGGGTGGCAAAGGTAGATTCATAATAGAAGTTGGCAAAAGGGGGAAAGAGAGCTCTAAATTAGGAGAAGGTCCCAGCCTGAAATATGAGTGGGGCATTGAGGTAGGAGGAATAAAGGAAACACTATATGTTAAACAAAGCAGCAGAAAATAGGACTATCAACACCCACAACAGAGATCTTCGAGGGAAGAATAAAAAACCTGACTATTCAGGCAAGACATAGTTAAGTGGCCCTTGTGCAAATGAGATCAGTTTACCTGCTTCTTGGAAGAAATACCCTAGGCTCGTCCACAGTGTCGTAGATGGGGCTGATGGCCCTGGGCACCTTCAGCCTTCAGTGGCAAACCCCAGCATTCTGGGCAAGGTTAGGTCATAGGTGGCTGGAGCAGGGCTGGAAGAGACTGAACCCTCCCTTAGAGGAGCGAGGGGGAAGCCTACCTTCCTGTGTTCCTGTTTCCTCACAGCAGAGGCATGTAAGTCTGGCAGGCTTTAGCTCAATGACCTTCCTTTCCACTATTGAAGCAGGACCCAGTTGGCATCCTATGAGATCCCTTTGGGGTGTTGGAGCCTTTAAGGGCGTACCTAAAAGCTGGTAGTTCCCCTGATCTCTATTGGGCTTTTTCTGCCTCTAGGTATCTTAAAAGCCATGCTCAGAAGATCTCGCTGAGGAGTTTGAGGATCCCCATCCGCCTATATAAATCTTTTCCATATATCTGGAGCTATTTGGAAAAAGACAAAACAGTGTTATTAGCTGGATCAAATAAAGAAGGTAGTAGTTTGCAGGCGAAAAAGATTTGGCATCTCCTGTTCATCAGCATTCAAAAGAAATTTAAATTTTTTTTTTAAGTAAAAAGCATGATATGGTAGACTCGTAGGAGTTCCAGGATATGACTACCCCTTTTTAAATTTTTTTAAATTGACCTTAAAATATTTGCTGGGTACACTTTAATAATACCTTAACTTTAAAGATTGTAAGAATGACAAAATACAGTAAATGCTTTTGCTCCATATGCAGGAGCATCTTCAGTTTAACCAGTTTAGGAAATCCAATAATAGAACAATGCATACAGACAATGAGCTATATAACATGCTTAGCAGCCTCTCCTGTTCTGACAGAGGTTACTATAAATCCAGAATATGTATCCACTGTAACATGGACATACGACTGTTTGCCAAATGAAGGTATATGAGTAACATCCATCTGCCAAAGTTGTCCTGGTAGGGGTCCTTGAGGGTTAACTCCAAATGGAATCTGGTCATTTTTTAAAAATAAAACATCATTCAGACTTAAATATAAATAAAACGAAATAATGTAAGTCATTTATTCTTTCTCTGCGGACTGGTACCAAATGGCCCACAGACTGGTACCGTTCCATGGCCATGGGGCTGGGTACCACTGCTCTATACCAGAGTACCCTAAACATCAGTCATTAGGGAACCACCTTTATGATTTTTGCCATAGTCATTTAACTCAATATCGTCCCTTTAAATCAACTGTTTTTTTCTTAAATAAATTTATCTGTAAAGGAACATAATAATAAAAATAGATAATTTATCTGTAAATTAAAAACTGCATCATTTGGGCCCTGGCTGGTTGACACAGTAGATAGAGCATGGGCCCAGCATGCAGATGTCCCAGGTTTGATTTCCAGTCAGGGCACACAGGAGAAGCAACCATCTGCTTCTCCACCCCTCCCCCTCTCACTTCTCTCTCTCCCGCTCCTGCAGCCATGGCTTGATTGGAGCAAGTTGGCCCCAGGCACTGAGGATGGCTCCATGGCCTCTGCCTCAGGTGCTAAGAAGAGCTCGGTTGCTGAGCAACAGAGCAACACCCAAGATGGGCAGAGCATCACTCCATTGAGGGCTTGCTGGGTGGATCCCAGTCAGGGTGCATGTGGGAGTTTGTCTCTCTGCCTCCTCTCCTCTCACTGAATAATAAAAAAAGAGCATCATTTGCCTGAAATATAACTTAACTGTCAAAATAAAGACAATGAAGCCTTGGCCAGCTGGCTCAGTGGATCGAGTGCTGACCAATGTATAGACATCCCAGGTTTGATTCCTGGTCAGGGCACACAGGAAAAGCGACCATCTGTTTCTCTCCCCCTCCTTTTCACCCTTATTTCCCTCTTCCCCTGCCGTAGCTAGTGGCTCCACTGGTTTGAGTCTTGGCCCCAGGTGCTAAGGATAGCTCTTGGTCCAAGAGTCAGCCTCAGATGCTAAAAATAGTTTGGTTGATTAGAGCATCGCTACAAACGGGGGTTGCCGGGTGGATCCTGGTCAGGCACATGCAGAACTCTGTCTCAGTATCTCCCCCCCCCCACTTAAAAAATGTAAAGAATGGGAACAAAATGATATGATTAAGTTCCAACCAGAGCTGGGTTGCCCTTTGAAGGATCTTTTTTTTTTTTTGTATTTTTCTGAAGTAAGAAGCAGGGAGGCAGAGAGACAGACTCCCACACGCACCCAACCAGGATCCACTTGGCATGCCCACTAGGGGGTGCTGCTCTGCCCATCTGGGGCATTGCTCTATTGCAACCAGATCCATTCTAGCACCTGAGGCAGAGGCCATGGAGTCATCCTCAGCACCTGGGCCAACTTTGTTCCAGTGGAGCCTTGGCTGCAGGAGGAGAAGAGAGAAATAGAGAGAAAGGAGAGGGGAAAGGGTGGAGAAGCAGATATACGCTTCTCCTATGTGCCCTGGCTGGGAATTGAACCCAGGACTTCCACACACTGGGCTGACACTCTACCACTTAGCCAACCGGCCAGGGCTGCCCTCTGAAGGATCTGAACCTGTGAATTTTGGATTAAAAAAAGGAGATTAGCAGGTGTCAGTGCTTAAAAGATATGCTAGCACCACGCCAAGACTTTTCTCTATAAGGAGAACTGGAAAGGAAATCACTACCTCACTCTGACCTCATGACTGGTTGGTGTCCCACTTAAAATCATCTCCCCACAAGTCTCATGAACATTAACCAAACCAGATGATTGGCCACCCCTCCGATGCATTCATATCTCTGCTCACACGGTTTCTTCCCCTGGAATCCTTTTTCTTTTCTTCCCCTTTCTGCTGTTACAATTCTTTCTTTAAAAATTTATTTTTAAATTATTGACTTGAGAGAGAGAGCGAGCGAGAGAAGCAATGACTTGTTGTTCCACTTATTTATACATTCATTGGTTGATTCTTGTATGTGCCCTGACTGGAGATTGAACCCACAACCTTGGTGTATTGGGACAGTGCTCCAGCCAACTGAGCTACCTGCCCAGGGCTGTCACTTCTTCCAAAGCTAACACCTCCAGAAACTTCCCTCAACTCAGCTGTAAAGTGCTCTCCTAGCATTTTATGTGTAGTTCTACAGCGGAATGTGTCACAATCGGCTGGCACTAGATTTGTACCCATTTCTATATCTCCTCCTCACCCCTGCCAACTACTTATAGACTCTTGAGGGCAAGCACAGCATCTTGTTCATCTGTATATTCCCCCATAGCACCTAACACAGTGGCCACTATACAGTCAGTGCTCAATAAATAACATCTGTGATTGTTGATCACAGTCTTATATGTCCTGACATTTTCTCTGCCTTTTCATTGAATGATGACTCTCCTGTATCCTGTTTCATTTAAGAGCAGGATCTCTGGAACCTGACTACCCAGCTTTAAACCCCCAACTTTATCAACTCCCAGCTATGTGATCTTGGACAACTCTAAATTATTTATTTGTTGTACCTCAGTTTTCTCAACTATAAAATGGGGAGAATAACACTAGCAACATCATCTATTGTGAGGATTAGATGAGTTACTACACTCCCCCCCAAGATATTTGCTCAAACAATTCCTTCTTACTGAGGAGTCTCGCGATCTCCCCATTTAAAATCACAGCCCTCTCTTGTTTGTCAGGTATCTTCTTCTACTCCCAGGTCCCCTCTCCAACTCTCTCCTGCCTTTTCTGCCAGGGGGCCAACCTGCATGGACTGCATCATCAGATTCCAGTTGAGTTTGGCCAACTGTGATCCCTGGCAGAAGATGAGAGGTTAGGAGGAAGCTAAAGTATTTATTCCCTCAGCTCCCTTCTGTGGGGTTGTCTCAGGCTGGCTTAGGGCTGGCTGGGTCCTCTGACAGAGGGTCACTCCTCCCCTGAGGGATGCTTTCTATGAGAACCTCCAGGTTCCCTTCGGGCCCGGAGGCAGTAGCAGCCACCCAGTTACCAGCCCAGGGGCACTGCACCATCCTTGTGGGTTCCCTATAGCCTGCTCACACTTTTGTAAGCAGTCCCTTTTACACAGCTTCACGGGTCATTGCTAAAGGTCTTGCTGTATGGCCAGGCCATTGGACCATCAGAACCGGACCACAAGGAGAATATCCACATGGTAACCCTATGCTGTGGAAGCAGATATAGCACTTCAGCCATGAACTTGACCTGTATGTGACACATGAACAAATCCACAATAAGGCCCTGCTTCCTAAAGTGAATCTCTGGAATGAAAAGCTGAAGGAGGCCCTGGCCAGTTGGCTCAGTGGTAGAGCGTCGGCCTGGTGTGCAGGAGTTCCAGGTTCGATTCCCGGCCAGGGCACACAGGAGAAGTGCCCATCTACTTCTCCACCCCTCTCCCTCTCCTTCCTCTCTGTCTCTCTCTTCCCCTCCCGCAGCCAGGGCTCCATTGAAGCAAAGGTGGCCCGGTCGCTGGGGGTGGCTCTATGGCCTCTGCCTCAGGCGCTAGAGTGGCTCTGGTTGCAACAGAGCGACATCCCAGATGGGCAGAGCATCGCCCCCTGGTGGGCATGCCGGGTGGATCCCGGTTGGGCACATGTGGGATGACTGCCTCCCCGTTTCCAACTTCAGAAAAATACAAAACAAACAAACAAACAAACAAAAAAACAACTAAGCTTCGAAAAGCTGAAGGAGACCATGTGGCCATCACATCCACTTTGATGCCTAGATCCATGCCTGGACCTACCACAGTAGCAAAACCATCCAAGAGGTGTGACGTGGCCCAATGATGATCGATCTGGCCTATGAAATCACTGGTGCTCATGGGATACGTATTATTTCCCAGTAATGTTGGCCTGTGGCTCATGGTGATTCAAGGTGTGGCACAACGACCTGTGGATCTGACCAGTTCACAATAGGCAAATTGGCTGCCTTGGATTCTGACCACCATGGACCAGATTTAGGATATTAGTGGGTATTCTCTTCCATCAGGCAGGTACCACCTGGACTCTTAAAGCTCTGATGAGCGCCTTTCTCATGTGCTGGAATTTCCTGATATGATACAACTTGGTGATTACATTATCATTAACAGCACTGCCTCCCAGCTGTGGCCCTGTCAATATGGAATTGGCTTGCTCTTCCACACTTGCCACTTGCAGGTGGTGGGTACAGCCGAGCCTGGATATGGCTGGCTCAAGGAGCAGTTACATCAGGGCTCCCTCACCATCCTCTGTGGACACCTAGGAGGGAAATGGGTGCAGCTGATGTGTCAGGCAGAATGGTGACTCCTGGGTTCCTACGGAGGTAGAAGCTCTGTGGAAAGGACAGATCATCTGGCTCATCCCAGGCACATAGACCACAGCTGACCTAGCAAAAATATATGCCAGTAATCTCAGTGAACAGCCCAGGGTGAGATGTAGTAACTTCTTGCTGCCTTTTCCTGATCGGGACAGGCAATGCTGGACAACCTCTAGTAGCTTCCCAGGCCACAGCCCAGGGCATGAACCTATCACAGCACCACCTCCCCCACCCCTACCCACCACACCCAGCTGTGGGAGACCCAATTGGTGTCTCAATCTGACACTGGCAGGGGCACTGCTCCCAGCTGGCCACAGCTGCCGACTGCTGTGTCTTGAGCCTCCACAACCACGTTCCCATCCCCCACATGGATGGTGTTGAGGCCTGCTGGCAGAATCTTGAGCAGTGCCCTTTGTATGCCCAGAACTGTTTTGTACTCTAGATATAGGTCCTTCCTTGCTTTCTCCTTGGACATAATGCCACCTGCACATGAGTCTTCATAATAACCCAAGACCCGTATGCAAGGCAAAGGCACCCAGCTTCTGATACCATTAACAAGACATTCCTGCACAATAGGTACATAAATTTTAACATTTTATGAAGGTTTCCCTCCCGTGGATAGGTAGAACTACAATCCACAAGGGCTCAGCTTCCCTGAAGGAAATTATGGTGAGGTCAGTCAGGGTTCTCACTGACAAGAAGGTTATCATGACTTTGGATATGCTGGATAACCACACAGCTTTGGACTATTTGTTGGCCAGCCAGAAGATAGCAACGCTGGCCAATATCCCCTGCTGCTTCTGGGTTAACACCTCTGGCCAAGTCAAGAAGTCCAGGCAGCTACTGCAGGAGCAAGTCCAATGTCTCCAGGCTTCTCCTCCATCTGAACTTGAGGCTCTTTCCCAGGCTTGGCAGGGACTTCATGGCCAGATGGCTCAGGCCTCTGTGAGGGGCTTCCCTCCTGCAATGTCTCTCCAGCATTGCCCATAACCAGTACAAATCCCAATATAAGCCCAACTGATTTCTTCTTCTGTTTCTACTCCTTGGTTTCTACCCCTGTTGGGTAGACTAATGTTTGATGAGCCACTAGGTCAGAGGATGGACACTGGAAAACCAATTTTGATTTACTGGAAGATCCTGAGGGCTCACTCCAGGTTCTAGCAATGAGACAGCAGGTGAGCTTCAGAGGGGGCTCCTTTTCCCAAAGCAGAAATGGTTCCACACAATCTCCACTTCCCAGGGTCTCCAGGTACCCTCAGCACTGTAAACAATGCCCCCGGTGCCTAAGCTCATACCAGTTTTTCTTTACCTGTGAGATTGACATCACACTGCTACAAAAAAGTAGAATAGTGTGATTGCATGTGTGTGCAAGAGGTTCTATTCCAGAGCACACTCCAGGAAGTTTACAGCTATGCCCCGACCCCTGCACCTCTCTTCATCCAATAAGAGGTTGGACTGGCAGCCCATCGCTAACGTCTCATTCACTGCTGCCCTTTGCTTCTAAGCTTCCCCAATAAGCCCCATTTGAGTCTCTGCTGCATGACTCTGGGGTAACTGCCTTTTCCCAGTACTCACATCTCCTGGACCTCAGGGCTCATTCCTCAGATCCCTTCTTTACTCCATTTCACTCCCTTGATGATGGCGTCAAATATCATCTACTGTTACACACAATTTATTTTCTAAAGCATAGCTTTTTTTTTATGAGAGAAAGTTTGTTTAGCAAGTTACAGAGAGACTTGGAAGATGGCAGCAGAGTAGGCAGATGCACAGACTCTCAGCTCACACCACCAAACTGGATTACAAATTAATTTAGAAACAATCAGCATGAAAAACCAACATTAGACTAAAAGAACAGGTCTCAAAACCAAGGAACAAAGAAGAAGCCACACCAAGCCAGGTAAGGAGTGCGGAGGTGCAGTGGGCTCCCCTGCTTCCAGGAGTGAAGAAGGGTGAGGCTGAGAGCTCAGAAGGGCTCTCATTACAAGGAGAGAGACCCTGAGAGATGGGGCCCCTCAGTCTCAGAACCAGAGACCCAGCCAAAAAATCCAGAGATGGGAGGAGACAGACGGAAAGCATTGAGAGGGGAGAAGAGCAAAGATCTGTGAGTGGGAAGAGGCGGGGGTGCCTTAAAGGGACAGAGAAGAAAATATTGCTCACAGCCACCTGCCTGGGGCCCTGGGGATGAGGAGGGCTGAGAGGACTGGCTTGTCTTTCAAGGGGAAGGTGGGGAGAGCGAGACAGATGGTGGCGGGCAGAGGAATGCCTGGGATGACCTGAGAGGCTGACTCATTCAGTGCAGAGGCAGCCATAGCTGGGGGAGGGGTTGATCCCTCCACATAGCACAAGCCTAAAGTGGTTCTGGGTGACCCACTTCCAGAAAGCTCTCCAGCTCCAATCCATGCAAAGACACAGCTGAAAGCAGGAAGTGGGGAGGAGGGGCAGTAACTCAGGTCTCCAGGGATATCTGAGATATATCTCCCCCTACTGAAGCTGAGAAAGTGCCCTGCCCCAGAGAGCAGCTGGCAGAACACCCTTCAGATTCTCAGAGGTTATACCCATTGCATTCCTCCATACAGTTTCAAATAAGCCCCCTGCTGAGATCAGTAAACAAGATTACCACTGAAGTTAAGAAAACTGAGAAGAAAACAAACAAATCAAGACTTCAAAGCAGCTCTACTAGGTAAGGAGATCACAACTGGAACTAGCCTACAAACCATACACAGAACAATGGGAAGGCAGAGAAACATGTCATATGCTTCAACAAGACAAATTCTCAGAAAAAGTCCTCAATGAAATGGAAGTATTAAAATTACCGGATGCAGAGTATAAAATAATGAATGATAGGATTCTTAAGGACCTCAAAGCTACAATGGATGAACTTAATAAACATCTCAATAAAGAAATTGTAAGCATCAAAAAGGACACGGAAATAATAAAGAAGAACAGGGCAGAAATGACAAACACAATATCAGAAATGAAGACTACACTAGAAGGAATTAAAAGCAGGCTGGACGAAGCAGAGGATCGAATCAGCAACTTAGAGGACAAGATAAGCGAAAGCACGAAAGCAGAACAGCAAAAAGAAAAGAGGATCAAAAAGTCTGAGGAAACTCTAAGAGAGCTCTGTGACAACATGAAGAGAAACAATATCTGCATAATAGGGGTTCCTGAAGGAGAAGAGAAAGAACAAGGGCTAGAGAACCTGATTGAAGAAATTATAGCTAAAAATTTCCCTAAATTGATGCAGGAAAGAGTCACACAGGTTCAAGAAGCAGAGAGAACCCCATTAAAAAAGAACCCAAAGAGACCCACACCAAGGCATACCATAATCAAAATACCAAAGCTAAGAGATAAAGAAAGAATACTAAAAGCTGTAAGAGAAAAAGAGTCAGTCACCTACAAAGGAACCCCCATAAGGATGACATCCAACTTTTCACAGAAACACTTGAGGCTAGAAGGCAATGGCAAGAAATATACAACCAAGACTTCTTTATCCAGCAAGACTATCATTTAAAATTTCAGGAGAAATAAAAAGCTTCTCAGACAAAAAAAAAGCCTCAAAGAATTCATCACAACCAAACCAATGCTGCAAGAAATGTTAAGGGGCCTGCTGTAGAAAGAACAAAGTGGGAAAAAATATATATAGTAAAACAGGAATGTAGATTTAAAGAAAAAAAATGGCAATAAACAACTACATATCAATAATAACCTTAAATGTAAATGGATTGCCTGACCAGGCGGTGGCACAGTGGATAGAGTGCTGGACTGGGATGCAGAGGACCCAGGTTTGAGACCCTGAGGTCGCCAGCTTGAGCATGGGCTCATCTGGTTTGAGCAAAGCTCACCAGCTTGAACCCAAGGTAGCTGGCTCGAGCAAGAGGTTACTTGGTCTGCTGAAGGCCCGTGGTCAAGGCACATATGAGAAAGCAATCAATAAACTAAGGTGTCACAACAAAAAACTGATGATTGATGCTTCTCCTCTCTCTTTGTTCCTGTCTGTCCCTATCTCTCTGACTCTCTCTCTGTCTCTGTTAAAAAAAATGTAAATGGATTAAATGCTCCAATCAAAAGACATAGGGTAGCTGAATGAATAAGAAAACAGGACCCAAACATATGCTCTCTACAGGAGACCTATCTCAAAACAAAAGATACACATAGACTGAAGGTAAAAGGATGGAAAAAAATATTTCATGCAAATGGAAATGAAAAAAAAGCTGCGGTAGCAATACTTATATCTGACAGAATAGACTTTAAAACAAAGACTATAGTAAGGGATAAAGAAGGTCACTACATAATGATAAAGGGAGCAATCCAACAGGAAGAGATAACCATTATAAATATCTATGCACTTAATATAGGAACATCTAAATATATAAAGCAGATTTTGATGGACATAAAGGGAGAGATCAACAGCAATACTATAATAGTAGGAGATTTCAATACCCCACTAACATCACTGGATAGATCCTCAAGAAAGAAAATTAACAAAGAAACAGCAGAATTAAGGAACACACTAGATCAACTGGATTTAATAGATATTTTCAGAACCTTTCACACTAAAGCATCAGAATATACATTCTTTCCAAGTGCGCATGGTACATTCTCTAGGAATAGACCACATATTAGGGCTTAAAACAAGTCTCAATAAATTTAAGAAGATTGAAACCATATCAAGCATCTTCTCTGACCACAATGGCATGAAACTAGAAATCAAGTATAATAGAAAAACTAAAAAACACTAAACAGCATTTTATTAAGTAATAAATGGGTCAACAATGAGATCAAGGAAGAAATAAAAAATATCCTTGAAACAAATGAAAATGAGCATACAACAACTCAAAATCTGTGGGACACAGCAAAAGTAGTCCTAAGAGAGAAGTTTATAGCATTACAGGCATACCTTAAGAAGCTAGAAAAAGCTCAAGTAAACAACTTAATCCTGCAATTAAAAGAACTAGAAAAAGAACAGCAAGTAAAGCCTAGAGGAAGTAGAAGGAAGGAAATAATAAAGATCAGAGCAGAAATAAATGACATAGAGACTAAAAAAACAATACAGAGGATCAATGAAACCAAGAGCTGGTTCTTTGAAAAGGTAAACAAGATTGATGAACCCTTAGCCAGGCTCACCAAGAAAAAATGAGAAAGGACTCAAACAAATAAAATTAGAAATGTGGGTGGAGAAGTAAAAATGAACACAGTAGAAATATAAAGGATGCCTGACCTGTGGTGGCGCAGTGGATAAAGCGTCCACCTGGAAATGCTGAGGTTGCCAGTTCGAAACCCTGGGCTTGCCTGGTCAAGGCACATATGGGAGTTGATGCTTCCAGCTCCTCCCCTCGTCTCTCTCTGTCTCTCCTCTCTCTCTCTTTCTCTCTCTCTCTCTCCTCTCTAAAAAAAAAAAAAGAATAATATATAAAAAAAAAGAAATACAAAGGATGGTAAGAAAATACTATGAAGAACTATATGCCAAAAACTTAGACAACCTAGGTAAAATGAACAAATTCCTTGAAAAATATAATCTTTCAAAAATCAATTTGGAAGAATCAGAAAACCTAAATAGACCGATTACAACAAATGAGATTGAAACAGTTATCAAAAAACTCCCAACAAACAAAAGCCCTGGGCCAGATGGCTTCACAGGTGAATTCTACCAAATATTCAAAGAAGAACTAACTCCTATCCTTCTCAAGCTATTTCAAAAAATTCAAGAGGAGGGAAAACTTCCAAGCTCCTTTTATGAGGCGAGCATAATTCTGATTTCAAAACCAGGCAAAGACAACACAAAGAAAGAAAACTATAGGTCAATATCCCTGATGAATTTAGATGCTAAAATTCTCAACAAAATATTAGCAAACCGAATCCAGCAATACATGAAAAAAATCATACATCATGATCAAGTGGGATTTATTTTGGGGAGGCAAGGCTGGTATAATATTCGCAAATCAATCAATGTGATTCATCACATAAACAAAAGGAAGGACAAAAACCACATGATAATATCAATAGATGCAGAAAAAGCATTAGATAAAATCCAGCACCCATTAATGATCAAAACTCTCAGCAAAGTGGGAATACAGGAAACATACCTCAACATGATAAAGGCCATCTATGACAGACCCACAGCCAAAATCATACTCAATGGGCAAAAGTTAAAAGCAATCCCCTTAAGATCAGGAACAAGGCAGGGGTGCCCCACTTTCACCACTCTTATTCAATATAGTCCTGGAAGTCCTAGCCACAGCAATCAGACAAGAAGAAGAAATAAAAGGCATCCAAATTGGAAAAGAAGAAGTAAAACTATCATTATTTGCTGATGATATGATACTGTACATAGAAAATCTTAAAGTCGCAGTAAAAAAACTAGTGAACTTAATAAAATGAATTCAGCAAGGTGGCAGGATATAAAATTAATACTCAGAAATCAGAGGCATTTTTATACACCAACAATGAACTGTCAGAAAGAGAAATTAAGGAAGCAATCCCCTTCACTAGTGCAACAACAACAAAAAATAAACCTAGGAGTAAATTTAACCAAGGAGGTTAAAGACTTATACTCAAAAAATTATAAAACATTGATAAAAGAAATCAAGGAAGATACAAACAAGTGGAAGCATATACCGTGTTCATGGTTAGGAAGAATAAACATCATTAAAATGTCCGTATTACCCAAAGCAATTTATAAATTCAATGCAATTCCTATTAAAATACCAATGACATACTCAAAGATATAGAACAAATATTCCAAAAATTCATATGGAACCAAAAAAAGAACACGAATAGCCTCAGCAATCTTGAAAAAGAAGAATAAAGTAGGTGGTATCACACTTCCGGATGTCAAGTTATACTACAAGGCTATTGTATTCAAAACAGCCTGGTACAGGCATAAGAATAGGCATATAGATCAATGGAACAGAACAGAGAACCCAGAAATAAACCTGCACCTTTATGGACAATTGTATTTGACAAGGGAAGTAATAGCATACAATGGAGTAAAGACAGTCTCTTTAACAAATGGTGTTGGGAAAATTGGACAGCTACCTGCAAAAAAAATAAAACTAGACCACCAACATACACCATTCACAAAAATAAACTCAAAATGGATAAAAGACTTAAATGTAAGTCATGAAACCATAAGCATCCTAGAGGAAAAACATAGGCAATAAGCTCTCTGACATCTCTCGCAGCAATATGTTTGCTGATTTACCTCCATGGGCAAGTGAAATAAAGGACAGTATTAACAAATGGGACTATATCAAACTAAAAAGCTTTTGCACAACTAAAGACAATATGAACAAACTAAAAAGGCAAACCACACAATGGGAGAACATATTCGACAATACGTCTACGTCTGATAAGGGGTTAATAACCAAAATTTATAAAGAACTTGTAAAACTCAACACCAGGAAGATAAACAATCCAATCAAAAATGGGCAAAAGAAATGAATAGATATTTCTCCAAAGAGGACGTACACATGACCAATAGGTATATGAAAAAATGCTCAACATCACTAATTATTAGAGAAATGCAAATTAAAACCACAATGAAATACCACCTCACATCAGTCAGAATGGCACTCATCAACAAAACAACACAGAATAAGTGCTGGCGAGGATGTGGAGAAAAGAAAACCCTCCTGCACTGCTGGTGGGAATGCAGACTGGTGCAGCCACTGTGGAAAACAGTATGGAGATTCCTCAAAAAATTAAAAATGGAACTGCCTTTTGACCCAGCCATCCCACTTTTAGGAATACATCCCAAGAACACCACATCAATGATTCAAAAGGAGAAATGCACCCCCATGTTTATGGCAGCATTGTTTACAATAGCCAAGATCTGGAAACAGCCCAAGTGTCCAACAGTGGACGAATGGATTAAAAAAGCTATGGTACATATACAAAATGGAATACTACGGGGCCATTAAAAAGAAGGAAATATTACTTTTTGTGACAACATGGATGGACCTGGAAACTATTATGATAAGTGAAATAAGCCAGGCAGAGAAAGAAAAATATCATATGACCTCACTCATTTGAGGAATCCAACGAACAATATGAGCTGAGGAGAATAGAGACAGAGGCGGGATCAAAGGATCCAGAGGGAAAGTGGACAGAGGGAAAGGGGATGACAGGCTGATAGGATGGGATGAGAGCAGAAAAGCAAATCCTGGAGGGAAGGGGGGAGGGCGTTATGGGGAGGGAGACGGGGGGGATGTACTGGGAACACGGGGGAGGGGAGGTTGTATTCGAGGGGACACTAGAATCTATGTAAACACAATAAATTAAATAAATTTCATGTTAAAAATAAAAAGAAAGTTACAGAGGTAGAAGTGGGCTTTAGGAGACAAGTTACAGAGGCAAAAGAAGGGGCCATTGGAGGCCCTGGCCTATTGGCTCAGAGGTAGGGCTCCAGCCCATTGTGTGATTCCTGGTCAAGGCACACAGGAGAAGCATCCACCTGCTTCTCCACCCCTCTCCCTCTCACTTCTCTCTCTCTCTCTCTCTCTCTCTCCTCTCCTGCAGCCATGGCTCGATTGGAGCAAGCTGGCCCCAGGTGCTGAGGCTGACTCCATGGCCTCCACCTCAGGCATTAAGAAGAGCTCGGGCCCTGGCCGGTTGGCTCAGTGGTAGAGCGTCGGCCTGGCGTGCGGAATTCCCAGGTTCACAGGAGAGGCGCCCATCTGCTTCTCCACCCCTCCCCCTCTCCTTCCTCTCTGTCTCTCTCTTCCCCTCCCGCAGCCGAGGCTCCATTGGAGCAAAAGATGGCCCGGGTGCTGGGGATGGCTCCGTGGCCTCTGCCCCAGGTGCTAGAGTGGCTCTGGTCGCAACAGAGCGATGCCCCGGATGGGCAGAGCATCGCCCCCTGGTGGGCGTGCCGGGTGGATCCCGGTCGGGCACATGCGGGAGTCTGTCTGACTGCCTCCCCCGTTTCCAGCTTCAGAAAAATACAAAAAAAAAAAAAAAAAAAAGAAGAGCTCGGTTGCTGAGCAGCAGAGCAATGCCCCAGATGGGCAGAGTGTCGCCCCCTAGTAGGTTTGCCAGGTAGATTCTTGTGAAGTGTATGTGGGAGTCTGTCTCTGCCTCCCCTAATATCACTGAATAAAAATAAAAAAGAAGGGGCTGTTGGAGCTTAGGAGAGAGAATGGTAAAGGTAAAGCACCTGGGGGAAGGGGGAGAAGAAAAGGGAGGAAGAGGGGAAAGGAAGGGGAAAGGAAAGGTGCATGTTCCTGGGAGGTCGAATGTCTCTAAAGCATCCCTTGATCCAGACCTCTAAGCTCCAGATTCATATGTCCAACTGCCTCCTTCCACACCTTCACTCAGACATCTCAAAGTTAATACAACGATCTTGAACTGTCCCTCTGCCCCAACCCCCTCCTGCTAGCAGTTTTCCCCATCTCATCCTAAAAGTCAACACCTGCCTTCCAGTCGCTCAGGTCAAAGACATGGGTACTGTTCCTGACTCCTTTCCCTTCTCATATCCAGCTCTAATTCCTCAGCGAACTCTACTGGCTCTAACTTAGAACATATCCAGAATCTGGGTCATTCTCCCCGCCTCCGCTGCAGCTCCAGGCTGCCACCACCTGTCACCGGAATAAGCCCCTATCCCCAGCCCCACCCTTGTCCTCTAGTCGGCTCTCAACAAGCCAAAGTGCTCCTTTAAAAATGTCAGTCAGGCCCTGGCTGGTGGCACCGTGGATAGAGCATTGGCCTGGAGCGCTGGGTTGCCAGCTTGATCCCAAGGGCGCCTGCTCGATACTGAGTTCACAGGTTTGCGCCCTGGGTAGGGCACAGATGAGAAGCAATCAATGGCACAACTAGGTAGAACAAGTTGATGCTTCTCTCTCTCCCTCCCCCTTCCTCTCTCTCTAAAATCAATGATGTGACTCAAAGAAAGAGTTTTAGGGGAGGGGCAAAGAAAGGCACCAAACAAGAGTTTCTGAAGTTTGTCCAGTTGAACTTAGGAACCGTCTAACCCTCTGTGTAACGACCAGTGTTGCAGTTCTGCTCCCAGATCTAAAAACCTGAACATTTTCCCCAGATAAGAGAGATCAGAAAACACCACAAAGAGGGATGGAGACTGTTGGAATGAGTTCTGAAAGTGGCAGGAGAAAGGTGGAGAGAAGTAAATAGAGTGGGAGTGAGAAGAGGAGGCAGGAGGGGAATAGGAAAGGTGGGGAGAAAAAGCAGGAGAGAAGGAGAGATGGAGGGAGAGGAAGGGAGAAGGCAGAGATGAACTGGAGCCCTGGGAGAAGGAAACGACACAGGGTAATAACAGTGGCTATCGTTTATTGAGCACTTACTGTGTGCCAGCTACGGCACTGTGTGCTTTACGTGCCTCATCTCATGTAATCCTTGCTCCCACCCCAAGGAGGTAGCTTCTATTTCATTATCCTATTTTACAGATGAGCACATTGAGGTCCAAGTGAAGCCGAGAAATCCGACTGAAGCCACATAAGCAGTGGACCTGGAATCTCAGCTCTGGCAGTCTGACTCAAGGGCTCATTGGGTGGGGTTTACCCTATGTAGGTGAGGATCAGGATTTTTTCTGAAGAGCAGTGGGCAGCCATGGAGGGTTTCTTAAGCCAAGGACTAATGTGATCTCTCTCAGCTATAAAGGGAGTGACTAACTCCTCCTTCAAGGGGCTGCTGTGAAGATTATCTTGGTTCATGGAGGAAAGTCCTTGGACAAAATGCCTGGAAGGAGAGAAGCTCTCAAGAAACAGGTGATTTTTCAGAGGCCACTCCGGCTGGGCCAGAAGATCTTACACATGGTCACCTACTGCCACCATGTGGTCACGTTTCTGTATGACATGCCAGATTCCAGTTAGCTAAGTTTGGAAGGGTCACGGTTGGTCTGGGCAGGGAAAAGGCTTCATTAGGGCTGCGGCGAGGGGCAATGGGTAAGCTCTCAAAGAGGGGCTAGAGTTCTGGGGTTGAGAGTCTTTGTCGGAGGAGCTGTAGAACCCTGGAGTGGATTACCGTATTTTTTTCATGTATAAGACGCACCCTTTTTTGAAAAATTTGGGGTCTATAAACTGGGTACCTCTTATACAGCGGTTATAGATTTTTTTTTTTACTTGCTTTTCCCACTTTTTCGTGCTTGTTTTACGCTCACTGTTGAAGACAGTGATTCGTCATCAAACACAGGACAAGCTAATGGATGGATGTTTTGACAGTGATGAGGAGTTGTATGAATTTTACAATGAATAAAACTTGAGTTCAATAACTTTATGTAATACTTTTTTTTTTTCAAATTTCGGGCCCCAAAATTAAGTTGCGTCTTATACATGGGAGTGTCTTGTACATGGAGAAATATGGTAACTGACTCGGACATTCGGCCTTGGTCTGGCGACACAAACCATGCTGAGATGTGGTCCTTGCTCTAAAGCAGTGGTCCCCAACCTTTTTTGGGCCATGGACTGGTTTAATGTCAGAAAATATTTTCACGGACCGGCCTTCAGGGTGGGACGGATAAATGTATCATGTGACCAAGACAAGCGTCAAGAGTGAGTCTTAGACGGATGTAACAGAGGGAATCTGGTCATTTTTTAAAAATAAAACATCGTTCAGACTTAAATATAAATAAAACGGAAATAATGTAAGTTATTTATTCTTTCTCTGTGGACCGGTACCAAATGGCCCACGGACCGTTACCGTTGGGGACCACTGCTCTACAGGACCTCCTAGTCTGATGGGGAGACAAGATGGGAGATGCATTAGTATCTGGGAAACAGCGAGTACTCCTGGGTCCAAATCCCAGTCTTCCCACTTCCTGGGACCTCACTTCTCAGAGCATTGGTTTCCTCACTTGTGAAATGGGGACAGAAGAGAAGCTGCCCTAGGAGACTGTTGTGAAGACCAAAGGAAGTAACAGAAAGCACTGAGCACCTATATCTGGGCCACTGTCAACACTCAGTATGTGACCCAGAGGCAGGATGAACCAAGCACGCAGGTATAATGGGAAACACCTGGGTCCCGGCTCCACTGCTGTCACTCAACTTGCTCTGTGGCCTCCCTTCACAGAGTCTGTTTCACCAGCCACACAATGTGGAGTTTGGATAAAACCACTCAGCTCTCTTCTAACTTATCAATCCCCTTGCCCAGGCCAGCCCAGATCTTTGGCCATGAGGGACACAGAAGATCCAGAAGGTGTGTCTCCACCCATTTACATATCTGACCCTGAGCATCAGCAAAACAGAGGTAATAATTCAAGCTCCATCCAACCACAATGTGGCTGGGAGGCAACTGAGATAACGATGTGGAGGCTGGTGCAACCCATGAATTGCAGAGCCTTGCTCCTCAAAGGGTGGTCCGTGCACCAGGATTGACACCACCTGGGAACTTGTGGGAAATGTAGACTCTCAGGTCCCACCTGACCCCCTGACTCAGAACCTACAGTTTAACTCAGGTTATTCCTACACACATATAAAATGAGTTAGAGACACACTGTTCTGGGGCAATGGTTCTCAACATTGGCCACACAGTAGTAGAATTGTTGAGGAGTCTTCAAAAATCGTGATGACCACGTGGCGGCAGCCCTGGAGATCTCTGGAGATGGGACACGGACAGTGGTGTTTTTTAAAAGCTCTCCAGTACAAACAACATTATAAATAGAGCCACTTTAACAAAGAGCCAGAGCTGCCGTGCCTGAGATCCCGCCTTGTACCTCAAACCTTGGAATGTTAAAATCAGGATAAAATAACCTTGGGCTGGGCCCTATGCAACGTTGTGCCATGCAAAAGAACCATCTGCCAAGATAACAAGAAAGCAGTTATTGTGACTACTATGCTGATGATCAGTGAACTGAAATGGAAAACACTGCTTAGAATGAACATCACCATGTTTTATATATTATCAGCGCCAATAGAAATGCCTTCCTTCTAGAAACTAATTTAATTGTTCCCTTTCCCTTTCTCATAAATACCCATTGCCTTTGTCTAATTAGAACATTATTTGGGCTTCCACCTGAATTAATGATTCCCAAATAGCTCTTCTTACTGATCTCAATAAATGCTTGTTAGCCTCTCACTTTGAAAGGCTTTATTTTTAAGTTAACACCAGGTAATTCCAATGTGCACTCATATCTAGTGCCAAGAAGGCAAATATATTTTCTCTTTTGTGCCAACTAATATCAATGGACAGTGACTTTCTAGAATGTTCACCAAGAAAGATAGGATATGTGCCCCAAGGGCTGGGTATAAAAAGCAGCTAGCCTTTATGGAGTCCATTAGGTGCCAGGTCCTGGGCTGCCTGCTTTACAAGTATGTTGCAATTTAGTGCTCACACTAATTGAGATATTATTATCCTCATTTTTATGGCTGAAGAAACAAAGAGGGCATGACTTACCCAAGGCTATACAGGCAGTGACAGAATTGGGAGTTATCTGAAAATATATATATATTTTTTTACAGAGACAAAGAGAGAGTCAGAGAGAGGGACAGACAGACAGGAACGAAGAGAGATGAGAAGCATCAATTATCAGTTTTTCTTTGCGGCACCTTAGTTGTTCATTGATTGCTTTCTCATATGTGCCTTGACCGTGGAGCTACAGCAGACCGAGTAACCCCTTGCTCAAGCCAGCGACCTTGGGCCCAAGCTGGTGAGCCTTGCTCAAACCAGATGAGCCCGCGCTCAAGCTGGCGACCTCGGGGTTTTGAACCTGGGTCCTCCACATCCCAGTCCAACGCTCTATCCACTGCGCCACTGCTTGGTCAGGCGGGAGTTATCTGAATGTTTATTTATTTATTTATTTTTACAGGGACAGAGAGAGAGTCAGAAATAGGGATAGACAGGGACAGACAGACAGGAATGGAGAGAGATGAGAAGTATCAATCATCATTTTTTTTTGTTGCCATTGCGACACCTTAGTTGTTCATTGATTGCTTTCTCATACGTGCTTTGACCGCGGGCCTTCAGCAGACCGAGTAACCCCTTGCTCGAGCCAGTGACCTTGGGTCCAAGCTGGTGAGCTTTGCTCAAGCCAAATGAGCCCGCGCTCAAGCTGGTGACCTCGGGGTCTCGAACCTGGATCCTCCACGTCCCAGTTCGATGCTCTATCCACTGCACCACCTGGTCAGGCCTGAATGTTTATCAATGAGGCTGACCCAGTGATCCTCAGACTGTGTTCCGTGGAGCCCCAGGTTCCTCCGAGGTAGCCGAGGAGCTGGTGTGGGTGGTGGATGAGGCTGGGAGGCCTGTGGGTGGGTTGTTCCCTGGCAGCCCCCACAGTTTCTTTTATATTGGGCTTAGCAAAGACTCTTTTTGGAGAGACTGTTCCTTTGCTCTCTAGCCTGGAGCATCCTGGGTCACGTGGTGCTGCCCAGTCTCCCTGACAGATGTTCCTCTCTCCCTGCTACCCAGGGACCCCAGGAACTAATCCCCATGGCGGAGGGCACAGAGGGCTTAGTGCTGGAGAAATCAGGCACCACATCTGCCAGCCAGCCCCTGGGGGAGCCTGGGTGAAGCCTGCGCCTCAGAGCCCAGGAAGCCATTTTTACCCCCTGGAACGCGGGGGATTCCGAGAGGCACTAGCTGGACAGCCACGGTGGGGCCTGAATAGCCCTGTCCTTCCTGAGCCTTCCAGAAGAGGGTGAGTTGGGGCTCAGCACCTTGGGGGTCTACAGGTTGACCAACTCTCCCAGGTGGGACTGAGGAATTGGGGATGTTCAGTGCTAAAGTCGGGACAGACCTGGGCAGACCTGGACAGCTGGCCACCCTCGCAGGTTTTCTGAGCTGGCCTCTCCATGAGTGATGTGGGGCTTTATGCAGGGGAGGGGATGCTTTGCCCCCTTTCATCCCAGCATCTCTGTCCCCTTCCTCTTTCCAGCATCCCAAGATCTCCTTGCCTTCGTTCTTCTGACTGAATTTCTCACTCCCCGTGTCTCCTGGGCTATAGACCTGAATCCTCAACGAGCTGGAATCTTCCACACCTCGGAGAGAATGAAGACCCAGGTGAGCAACAGCCCCACAGAGGCTTGTTTTCAATATTAGCCAGATCACTCCACGGCACCTTCATCATCGTCACCATTTCTAGAGTGTGTACCACTGGCCAGGAAGCTTCGTGCTTTATATGTATTGACTCACTGAGCTCTCAAAACAAACCAGAAACTGCCCCTTTTCCTTTTCACATTTCCAGGGCTCTGACCCAAGTGCCCCTAACTCATCTCCAGCTCCCTGTTCAACAATGGTTTCCTTCCCGTTGTCCCCGCTCCAAGGCTGGGCTCATGCTTACTTTGGAGCCCCGAGCTCTGTGTCCATGATCTGTTCACATCTGTCTCCAGAGAAATTACTATAGCAACACTCACTATTGACTGGTGAACAGCTGTCCAGGGGCCCTGCACGCATCATTTCGTTCACCCTCACCTAAATTCTGTGGGGCGTGGGAGCAAAGGTCATTCCTATTACGGAAACTCAAAAAGGTGATGTCATTTGTTCAAAGCTAGTAAGGTCAGAACCAGAATCAAGTCGTGCTTTCCCTGGGCCCAGAGACCCATGTCTGAACGCTCCACCACTCTGCTGGCTCCATAGGGCACAGATGTTGACCAAAGGCACTGTGCCTTAGGGTGTAGAACTGCGCCCAGCACAGAGTTCGTCCTTGGAGATTGTTTCTGAATGTGTAACTGGACAGGGAGGGTTGGCCAAGAGAGAGAGAGAGAGAGAGAGAGGGAGGGAGAAAGGAGGGGAGGGTCTGTGGGCTGGAGACCACCCCGGGAAGGAGCTGGGGGAGCTGTGGTATGGGTGGGGTTTGGGTGAGCCTGGCTCTTCTCGAGTCCTTCCTCTGCCAGTGTTTTCTAGCTGGGAAGGGAGAGAAGAGAGATTCCTAATGGCTGTTGCCAGTCAAAATGTGAGCAGCTGGTGAGCGGCTTAGAGGTTAAATACTGGCTGTACCTTTGGGTCTGTTGGAATAAATCCTGATATTGGAGACAGAAATGAGACGAGGCTGGGCCCCAGAGGAGGGCAGAGACCCCGGCCACAGGCAGCGGGTGGGGTGTGCACAGCACAGAGCTAGACTCCCAGCTCCATCATTTGCCACGCATGACCTCAACAAGTCATTTAATGTTGCCGCATTTCACTCTTCACCTGGACATGTTATGCCAGAGGTGCCTGTTATGGGAGATCAGGCAGTCCTCCCACCAGGGTGCCCTCACTGGCCCTGCCCCCCATGACCCCTTGCCCATGCTCAGAGGGGAGCACCTTCCAATCCCCTCAACAAGCCTGCCACAATGTCAGAGAGCCTCCTTTCACAAGGCACAGTCTTGTGTCTGATGTCACCCCTCTGACACCCAGGTACAGACAACCGAATTTCTTGAGATCTTTCATGGCTTCAAATACTAAGGTATTGCTTGTATGCAATAAAATCCACTCTTCTTTGGTGTACAATTGTATGAATTATGACCACCACCATATCAATATACAGAACAGTCCCATCACCTCCCCAAGTCCCCCCTTGGATTTTGTAGTCTGCTGCATCCATACCCCAGGCAGCCACTGAGTTTTCTGTCCCCATAGTTTTGCCTTTTCCAGAATGCTACAATGAAATGATATAGGCTGCAGCCTTTGAGTCTGGCCTCCTTCACTGAGCACACTGCATTTGGGAGTCATCCACGTCACTGCGTTTATCGGTAGTGCGTTGCTCTACTTTGCGGAGTGGTGTTCTGTTGTATGGAAGCACCATAGTTCGTCTATTCACTCACCAGTTGAAAGACACTTGGGTTGTTTCCAATCTTTGAAAATTATGAATAAAGAATGGCTTCTGTGTGAACTCTCAATTCCAGAGCAGGAAAATACTTCTGAAATCAAATAAGATTTCCAGATGTTAAAGTAAACCCTTTACGAGTAGCCCAGCCCTCTCCAACAGCTGAAGACACGGAGGCCCCAAGACAAGCAGGGACTTGTCCGGAGTTGCAACTGACTGAGGAAACAGGGCTGAGATCTGAGCCTAAATCTTTCAACTTGCAGGGCAATGTAAAGTTCTGAGAACCTGCCAGTGCCAGATGGAGTGCCAGGTGTTGGCACTCCATAAAAGCCAGGAAGGAATGATTCTGGTGCCAGAGACGCTCGCCACCTAGCGGGAAGCCCGACAAAGATGCCAGCAGTAACCAGCGCAGGTTACTGTGACAATGCAATAATGGGCTGCCTGGAGAGCAACGGGCTGTGCAGAGAGGAGAGGCCCTAGGTTCTGCCTGGGGGAGAGGGAGAAGGCTCCGCAGTTGCACTTAGCTTTTAAGGGAGGAACGCAAGTTGGTTGAGTGGAAAAGAACAGCCTTTCCTTGAGGAAAGAGGAATGGCAGGTGCAAAGGCACAGAGGGGAACAATGCAGGGTGTGGGTGCATAAAGATGGGAGGGGAGGGAGAGAGGCAGGAATAGGTTCCTGGAGTTGATTGGGGTTGGATCACAGAAAGCTTCTCTGGCCAGACTGTTTCCTGTAGGACAGCACTTGGCACACAGTAAGTGACCAACCCTGTCTGTGGAGGAGTGTGAAGGATTGGGCAGAGAGGGATGGAATAGAAACTCAGTTTTTGTATGAAAGTATAAAACTCTATATTTAGAACCTCTGTGAAAATAATTTCTTTTTTTTTTTTTTTGTGGCAGAGACAGAGTCAGAGAGAGGTTACAGACAGACAAAAAAAGGGAGAGAGATGAGAAGCATCAATTCTTCATTGTGATTCCTTAGTTGTTCATTGATTGATTTCTCATATGTGCCTTGACTATGGGGCTACAGCAGACTGAGTAACCCCTTGCTCGAGCCAGCGACCTTGGACTCAAGCTGGTGAGCCTTGCTCAAACCAGATGAGCCCACGCTCAAGCTGGCGACCTCGGGGTCTCAAACCTGGGTCCTTCGCGTCCCAGTCCAACGTTCTATCCACTGCGCCACCACCTAGTCAGGTGAAAAGAATTTCTTAAAGCACACTCAATACACCACACACACACCAAGAGAAACCAATAAAGACAGTGTTGATAAATTTGATTGGCAACAATCAAAACCAACACAAAAGCCCTCTCTTCAACAATACTAATAGGTCTTCCGATGTGCTTTATATATTTTAACTCATTTAATCCTTACACATTTATAAGCTGAGTGCTATTATCACCTCTATTTTACAGGTGAGGAATCAGAAGCACAGAGAGGTTAAGTGACTTTCTTAAGGTCACACAGCAAGGAAGTGGTTGAACTGAGATTCAAAATCAGGCAATCTGGCCACAGATTCACCACTACACTATTTGCAACTAAAGTTATCATAAACACAATGCAAAAAGACAAGCCATAAGCAAGAGTATCTACAACTTATAAGAGCTCTAAGTGAAAAAAATCGAATAGAAAAAAAAAACAGGCAAAACATAAAAATAATTCACTCATAGAAATGAGAACCCAATGTATACAGTAAACACATGAAAAGGTGTCCAACCTTTGTAGTAATCAAGAAAAGGCAAGTTACCCGGGTTCGATTCCTGGCCAGGGCACACAGGAGAAGCGCCCATTTGCTTCTCCACCCCTCCGCCGCGCTTTCCTCTGTCTCTCTCTTCCCCTCCTGCAGCCAAGGCTCCATTGGAGCGAGGATGGCCCGGGCGCTGGGGATGGCTCTGTGGCCTCTGCCTCAGGTGCTAGAGTGGCTCTGGTCGCAACATGGCAACCCCCAGGATGGGCAGAGCATCGCCCCCTGGTGGGCAGAGGATCGCCCCTGGTGGGCGTGCCGGGTGGATCCCGGTCAGGCGCATGCAGGAGTCTGACTGTCTCTCCCTGTTTCCAGCTTCAGAAAAATGAAAAAAAAAAAAAAAAAGAAAAGGCAAGTTAAAAGTAGCCATGAGAATCACAGGTGACGGGAGTGAAACTGGAACAACTTTGGAGAGCACTGGATGGAATCCGGTTAAGCCGAAGATGGCCATACTTTCCCACCCAGAAATTTCACTCCTAGGCACAGCGCTCCCATCTCAAATGCATAAAATAGTCCCGTTTTTTAAGGCAGCCTGGCCCAACTCCATGCTCTATTACACTATGAAGTATATTCATACAACAGCCTACTCTACTCTATAGAAATTGAAAGGAATAATCCAGAACTACATGTGTCAAATCGGGGGGAAAAAAGCAAGTTGCAGGATAACACAGTGGGATATCATTTATATAAGCTCAAAAATGTGCGAAACAATACCACCTGCTCTTTATAGATGCATAAACACAGTTAAAGCATGAAAGCATGCGTGATGATAAACACCAAGATTGGAATGGGTGTTTCATTTGCAGGGAGGGGAAGGATATTTAAATTATTGATACAAAGGGTACATACACAGAGGCCTTCAACTCTGCTTAGAATGTTTTGTTTTCATCCATTCATTCATTTAACAAATATTTATTAGGGCCTGTGACATGCCAGGGACTACTCTAGGCACTGGGACTACCACAGAGAATAAAACAACTGGGGTAAAACCAGAGGCCATGGAGGAGAGAGAGTGAAGCGGTCCCTTCTGTGGAGAACTCAGCCTCTATTAGGCAGATCAGCTAAGCTAATAGTAGCTGAACAACTGCTGTACTAGAGAGAGCTGGACGGGCATCATAACGAAGGCTTGTTCCAAGTGCCTTGGAGGGGACCCGGGTGAAGGGCGTTGTGGAGGGTTTCATGGAGAAGGTGGCATTTGAGTTGGTCTTAGATATATCACTCAGTACAGAGGAGAGAGGGAGCACGCCTAGCAGAAGGAACAGGCTGTGCAAAGGCACAGAGGTGCAGAGGTACACACATGGCAGAGCTGTTGAATAGGTCCTACTGGGGAAGACATTGGTTTCACAGGTGTGGAATTTACCTCAAGCTGTAGATGTCACAGTGTCTGGGTGAACCTAAGGCATAGGCGGGGCCCGGGTAGGGGTCCCTCTCTCTCTTCCCTCTGGCTGACCCCCTAGGGGCTGTGTCCTGTGTCCTCCCCCCCCCCCTCCAGGCTGGCTGGCGGCCCTGCCTGCTGAAGATGAGAAAAAAGTGGCTCTTCCCTGCGTCCTGCGGCGTCTTCTTCCTGCTCTCTGTGCTCATGACTGGCTGCTTCCTGTGGCAGTATTACCTCCCCAAGCTGAAGACCGGTGAGTGCCAAAACACCCATGACTGTCCCCCTACCCCCACGAGTGGGTCCACGTGGACTTTGAACTGCCACTCCTGGTCCAAGGGTTTAGAGGGACTATCAAAAGATTTAGACTCAGAAGCTCTGCCTCTGCTGAGACCTCAAATCTTACTGTGTGTCTTTGCGCCAGTCTGTGTCTTGAGTCCTTGCGTATAAAATGAGGACCCTAATGGCACCCGCAAACCTTCTGGCTTCACCCAAAGTGATTTATTCTTTCTCGTGAGCCTGTTGGCTGGCTGGCAGTTCTGCAGCTGGTCTGACCTGAGTTTTCTCCAATACAGCAGGCAAGTCAGCTGGGAGGGCTGGGTCTCTCCCACCATGTGCACTCTCACTCTCAAGGCTGCTATCCTAGGCTTGTCCAGGAGGGGGCAGTATTCCAAGGCAGCAAAAACCCATTAAGGCTTAATTTTGTAAGGCCCAGGATCAAGGATCAATTCCGAGTCATATTTTGGCCAAGGCTAGTCATAAAAACAGCCAGAGTCAAGAGGTGGGAGGAGCTAAAAGAATGGATGGTGATGTGAACCCCTGTCTTGTCTCAGTTCTGGGTAGACTCGGGAACCAGGGGACAGATTTAAAAAGGGTGAGCTCTGCAGGGTGCTTGTACCCTTACCACTCCACACTGTCCTCAGAGGTCTGGGGGCCGCTGGGATGGCCTCCCAGCTGAATCCTGCTGTGCCAAGGCTGTCACCTTCTCCCCCGATGTCCCTAGGAAGCCATACGGCCAGACCAAAGCTCAATGAAACTCAAGTTCCCCATGTCCAGATGCATGGCTCTGGTGATAGAATGAGCTGTCCTTGCAGTTTAGGCCTGAAGCCTAAGAGGGGCCCCAAGTCCATCTCTCTAACCAAACATATAATCAGAACTGGGGAGAGAGGCAGACAGACACACATGGCTGAACCTGCCCCAAGGAGCTGGAACTTGTCTAAGTCTCCTGATCACACGTAGCGAGGAAGCTGGTTGTGCAAGAGAGAAGGGCTGCCACCAGGAACTATGGCCTGATTGGTATCATGACGGTCAAGCAGCAGATGGCGCATGTGGAACTGTCACTTCTCCTTTGCGAATACTCTGCGCTTTGCCCTTTGATACCCATGGCTGGTCTCTGTACCCTGGTATCTCCTGGTGAGGCTGTTGCCAGCTAACTGGGAGACTTGGCCCCAAGGTATGGCTCTGGCCTTTGCTGCCACCTTCCCATCTCCTCTAATGACCCCTAGACTCCTATCCTGATCTCTGTCCCTTTCTCACCATGAGATGTTCCCTGCAGGTTCCTCGGGACCAGAAGCGATCTCTGCCCCTGTGAGGATGTGTCCCCAGCACCCTGAGCCGGTGCCCCTGGCCCACCCCCTCCCCGTGTTGAAGGAGGCCCTGGAAAAGGTCAGTGATGCTGCAGGAGGGTGTGCGCTGGGCCTGGGTGATAGAGGGAGGGTGCGCTCTCTGCACGGGAAGTGGCATTCATCCACTTATGCATTCATCCTGTTATTTTTGAGCACCAACTCTGAGCTGGACACCAGGCACAGGGCAGGAAGAAGATACTGTCCTGTTCTTTAGAAGAAGCTACTACTAGTCCGGGAGTGAGGGAACAGTCAAGACAATAAACATTTATGACACAGGGGTAAGAGTGAGGACAGAGAAAGTTTAGGGGACTGTGGGGTCACAAAGGAAATGACTTTGGGGTCACGGAAGGCTTCTGGATGAAGTGTGTCTATGCTGAGATGTGAACAATGGGAGATACCCAGCTGATTGATGTGCATGTGGATAGGAAGGAAGCTTAGGGGAGTGAAGGGTGTGCTCCAGATAGGGGGAACAGCATGTGCCAAGATCCAGAGTCAGCAGACTAGGTATGAGGTACTAACAGAGAACTATGAGGAAATTCAGTCTGGTGGGGTAGAGGGAGGAGAAAGATGAGATTAGAGAGAATGACAGAGCCACAGAGGCCACAGCAAAATAATCTACAACATAACTTTTACTAGTGAGGATGGTTGAGGTAGAGGGGGTGATCAGCTAGCTCTAATCTGTGCCAGTCAGACCCCACCCACTTGGGTTACTCACCTTCAGAGACACGCAGACAAATGAAACATGATCAGAAGTGTCTGAGCAGCAGCGTGCTGGGAGGATTGGAAACTGTCTTCTACATAAGAGAAGGCGCAGGCCAGTGCAGAGAAATACTCTGTGAATCATTATCTGTGGAGGGGGAAACTGAGATTCAGAGAGGCAAAGTTAGTGCAGGGGTGAAGCTACAGGTAGACAGAGCTCAATTCAGGAGTTGAAAAATCACTCGGCAAAGTGATTGGCAGTTAATTAAGAACTAGCATGGGGTTCTAACTGATTCCACTAACCATTTAGCCACTTGGGCAAGTCACTTCATATCTCATAGACTCAGTTTTCTCATCTGTAAAATGGGGAGAAATTAGCACTGACTTATTATGTGGATTAAATGAGACAATGTATGAAAATCACTCTCTGTACTTTGCCTGGCACATTTTAAGTGTCCAGTATATGTTAGCTGTTGTCATCATCATTACACTTCATTATGGAAAAGAATGAGGTATTTTCAATAAATGTTCAAAGAGAACTCAGGGGCCTTCTAGAAATAGTGAATTCTCCAACATGAGAGGGTCAGACTAAGCCTATTGGAGGTTTTCTAGGGCATCAGACAAGGAAGGGTTTGTCTCCTCCCTCCTCTTATGTTTTGCCAAGGAAATGCTTCTTTGAACAGAACTCTCATGAGGAAGCCCCACATAGAAAACAGATTCTAGGGAAGTGGTTCTGATAGCAGCCGGGGTGGGGGCCCACTACATGGGCCCGGTTTCTAGGCTCACTGGGCTCCTCTCCAGCAACAGGGGCTAGGAGAACGGAAGGCAGTGTGCTGTGTACAGGGTGTGGTGTGGAAATGGGCAGGTGTGCAGATGACAAGGGGGTGCGTCTCTGCACCCACCCTCTGAGCCTCCTGCTCTTCTCCCCCAAGGTGGACAGGATCCTGCGTCAGGCACTGTCGGCCCCAGGGCTGGCTGCCATGTCTGCAGTTGTCATCCACAATGACACCGTGCTCTGGACTGGAAACTTCGGGAAGAAGAATGGCTCAGACCCGGCTTCTGGGCCCCCCAATGAGTACACCATGTACCGGTCAGCGAGGCAACTTCCAGGGTCCTGTGTGTGTGTGGGCGGGGGGGGGGTGGTGGTGGTGAGGGATGGAAGGACAGAGAGGACCTAGAAGGTGGAGAGACTCCAGAGCATTATGACTAGAGGGCCCAAGCTGCCAGGGCCCTTTATTAAGTCCTGAAAATTTTATAGATGAGGAGACTGAGGTCCAGAGAGGACCAGTGAGTGCCCAACATCACATCACAGGGGTTGACAGGTCAGGAAGGAATTCCTTCTGGAGACCCCTTAGCCCCAAACCTCCTCAACTAGAGGAGACTCCCTGGTGTCCCATCCCTCCCTCACTTTCATGTGCGACAGTGGAACTGGAAACAGCGCCTGGGCTCTTGCCCCAGGTCCCTGTCAACTGGCAGCAGTGGCCCAGCTGGAAGCCACAGGGGACATTCTGCTGCACACCCAGAGTCTCCCCTCCTCGGCGCCGCCTGCAGGATCCTTAAAGCTCACAATGCAAAGTGAGCACATTTGCTCCCAGAAATACTGTGAGGATTATAGGACTTCCATTCACACTGCACCTGCTATGGGCCAAGTACAGGACAAAAATTATACTTTCTGTCACTTGTTAAACACTTACTGCCTGCCAGGTATGTTGCCAAACACTTTACATGCACAGTTTTGTTCAATCCTTTCTACAACCTGTGGAACAGACAAGGAAACCAAATTACAGAAAGTCTAGTACTTGCCCAAGACCCCTCAGCCAGTGAGAGGCAGAGTGACCCCGACCAGGTTTGTCCCACAGTGGGAAGGGCCCGGGGGAGACGGGCCAGGTGCTCCAGAGTCTCCATCCATCCCGGCCCCACTGTCTCTGGCATATTCTCAAGCATCCCAAAGCCAGTTCTACAGAGGCTGGTGAATTTCCATCTGAGACATTGAATAAGGCGGACTCAGGGCTTTCCTTGAACAACAGAAAGTTGGAGGCCGGGGTTCAGGGCAGTAGAGATGGGTTGTGGGGCCAACAGGATACCTTCTATAGTATAGAATCTATACCCTTGTGCCCCCAACACTGTTCAGGATCTCAAGTGTCTCCAAGATCTTCCCAGTCCTCATGCTGTACCGCCTGTGGGAGGAGGGCATCGTAGCCTCTCTAGACGACCCTCTGGAGAGGTATGCCAGCACCTTCACCATTAGTAACCCTCTGGGCATGGCATCAGCCCCTAAACAACACAGCCTGATGGATGGGCTGGAGGAGGTGGGCCCGGCCCCAAGGCCTTCACCCGTCACCCTCCGAAGGATGGCCAGCCAGCTCTCAGGTGAGTGGTTCTGAATTTATCTGGGTCCCAAACATTCCAGAGGGGGGAAACTGAGGAGCAGATTCTCCTCCAGCCAGGCTAGGCTCACTCTCTGCTCTGCCTACTGAACTGGTCGTAGCTCCCTCTCACCCTCCCTGGGCAGTGGGCCGGGGTAGAAAGATCTGGGGAGGCAAAAACTGAGGTGAAGCCTGAGAATTTAGATCAAGTGGACAAATCAAGATCAGTGGGTAGGTCAAAAGCAAGTTGACAGGTCAAGATCTGCTTATTAGGTCAAGAGCAAGTCAACAAAGTCAATACTTGTACACAATTTTCTTATGAAGACCTAATTTCCCTTGACATATAAAAATCATGTGCAAATCAATACAAAGACCAGCAACCCGACAGAAAAATGGGTCAAGGATGGAAACAGAATAGACTGTTCACAAAAAAGAAACTATACATGGCTCTTAAGAATATTAAAAAATATTAAAAGATGCTCAACCTCATTCATAACAAAATAAATGCAAATTAAAACTTCTGAGGATCATGTTCCTGCTCTCAGACCGGCAAAGACCCAAATGATGGGTGTACTGAGTGGGTGGGGTTATAATGAAATAGGCTCTCTTAAATGTTAGTGCTGGGAATTTGAGTTGGTGCAACCTGTAGGGAGGGCGCTAGGCAATATCTGTAATGATTAATAACATAGATATACTTTAACTTATTATTGACGCTTCTAGGAAATTCTCTTATAGATGTATACTCATACATGTGTGTGGTAAGGAGGTATGTAATAGCAAAAAGATGAAAGCCTAAATATCTATAAATAGGGGGCTTAATTAATAAACTATGATACAGTTATGCAATCAAATACTCTGTAGACCCTTATAAGAGTAATAATATTCTTTATATATTGAGATAGAATAAGGTAGCCCTGGCCAGTTGGCTCAGTGGTAGGGCATTGGCCTGCCGTTTGGATGTACTGGGTTTGATTTCTGGCTGGAGGGCACACAGAAGTGATCGTTTGCTTCTCCACCCGTCCCCCTTGGCATTCTCTCTCTCTCTCTCCCTCTCTCTCTCTCTCTCTCCTTCTCTTCTTCCCACAGCCATGGCTTGATTGGTTCGAGTGCACTGGCCCTGGGCACTGAGGATGGCTCTGTGGAGCCTCCACTTCTGGCACTAAAAATAGCTCAGTTATGAGCATGGCCCCAGATAGGCAAAGCATTGGCCCCAGACTAGGGTTGCCAGGTGGATCCTGACCGGGACACATGTGGCAGTCTATCTCCCCTCTTATCACTTGGAAAAGAAGAAAAAAAGAAAAATAGAATAAGCTACAATGTTAAGTGGGGAAAAAAGCTCAGCATATATTGTAGGCTACCATATGTATAAATAATATATATACATATAATACATATATATGAGTGTATATGCATGACTGTGTTGTACATATACAACACACATGTCATATATATATATATGTGTGTGTGTGTGTGTGTGTGTGTGTGTATAAAATCTTTGGAAGGGAACTAAAGAGATTGACACATTTGGTTGTATCCAGGGATGGGAACTCAGTGGCTAGGGAGAGGGTAGGAGAATAGTTTTTCATTGTATAACTATTGGTGTCTTTTGAATTTTGAATCATGTAAATGAATTACTTAGTAAAAATAAATTATGTGATAATAAAAGGAATAGTGGTGAGGCAATAAGCAATAAGCCAAGCTGAGGTCGTCATGATGGAAGGGCAGCAGTAGGCCTGGGTACTGGGCAGTAGTGAATCAGAACAGGCTGGATGCTGAGGGGTTGCTCTGAAAATTTCTGAAGGCACTTTCATTGGCCTTTATGCCTATCTGCCACCTGTGACTAAGGATTGGTTTAAAGAAGGGACGTGTGTGGGCAGGAGGGGGGCTATGCTGCCTGTGAAAGACCCAGCCAAGGGAGGAGAAGGCAGGCACCATGCACCTCACCCCAAAATGCCTTCTGCTCATATTTTCAGTCTTTGAGCTATCAACCCCAAAGGGTAGGATTCTTCTGAAAATGCCCACCATTGCATCATTTTACAAAGTGAGCTCAGGCCAGAGGTCTCAGTCAGTGGACATGGCTTGTGATCACTCCGTTAGCAGATGGTGAACCTGGGGCTCAGTGAGAGGATGGGGTGGCCTGGAATTGCTCCTGTGTGATCTTGGGAAGGCCACTTAAATTATCTGAGTCTTGTTTTTCTCCTCTATGAAATGACTGTAGTTCTGGCTATTATGGGGGATTCAATGAGCTAATGAGTGCAAAGCACTTAGCAGAGTACCTGGCACACAGCAGGTACCTATCAATGTAGCTCTGGTTATTAGAGCCAGGGGTAGACCTAGGTTCAGTGGGGCCTGATGCATATATAATTTTGGGAGTCCTCTTTAAAAATATAATGCTATCAATTAAAAAATAGTGGCCATGCCAGAGAGAAACCCTGAGGCTTAATTCTGTGAGCCTCCTGTTAAATCCATCCCTGGTTATAATATGTCTCCAAGGCTCCCTCTAAGGGTATGTTGTGGATTGCTCTTCATCTGTACCCAGGAAACCCAGCACAGGGCTCTCAAAGTGTTTGGTCAGTTTTAAAACATCCTACACGTCTCCTCTTAGTCCCAAAGGGTCCAGCTAAGTACATAGTAGCTTGAATAACTCTGTTATAGGCTCTCAATGTCTTTTACGGTTGACCCCATACTCATCCACAGCTTTCTCCCGTTTCTGGAGCTTTTCATCTATTCTCTTAAGTCTTGCAACACCTCACAGGGAAACCATGGCAGGTGCTTTAGCCCATTTAAAGATAAGCAAATAGAGGCTGAGAGAGGTAAAGCACATGACCTGGGGTCACACAGTAAGAAGTGCTAGAGTCAGAATTTAAACCCAGGACTTGGGACTCCATCCTCCAGTTGCTCAAGCCAAAGGCTGTGGAGTCGTCCTGATAGTTCTCACTCCTACACCCTCCATCCTCTCTAGGAGCAAATTCTGTTGGCTCCACTCTCAAAACACAGAGTGGGGCAAAAGTAAGCTTTATAGGTGTGAGTACGTGAAACACAGAGTTTATTCTTCTATTATTTATTAATTATTGTATTATTTTCCATACAAACTGTAAGCCTACTTTTGCCCTATCCTGTATGTCCAGAATCCATCCACTCACCACCACCTCCACTGCTAGCACCCTAGTCCAAGCCATCATCATTTACACATGGGTTTTTGGAAGTCTGCTTATAGGCTTCCCTGCTTCGGCCATTATCCCGAAACATCTGTATTCACGCAGCAGCCAGAGTAACCTTGATAAAATATGTTGGATTACATCACTTCTCTGCTCAAAACTTGTGCAGTGGCCCCATCCTACTCAAAGAAGAAGCCAAGTCCTTTCAAGTAGCCTATCACGCCCTATAGGATCTGGCACTCACACCCCCAATATTTCTCACCTCCAAAGTCTCCCCCATTCTCACTTCTCTCCAGCCACACTGTCTGTTCCATGCTATTCCTAAAACATGCCAAGACATTCCTGCCTCAGGACCTTTGCACTCGCTGTTCCTGCTGCCTTCTCCAGGTCTTACCTGCTCAAGGGTCACCTTCTCTGTGAGGCTATTCTCTGACTAAATTATTTTTCTCTGTAGTGTGAATATTTATTTGCTTGCTGTCTGTCCCCTCCACTAGAATGTAAACTCTACATTGGCAGGAACTTTGTTAACTACTGAATCCCCAGTACTCAGAACAGTCCTTGGCACAAACTAGGCTTAAAATCTATTGCTGAGTGGATAAATGGAAAGATCCCCAACCCTGTGATCCTTCCCATACTTGTCACATCTTATATAAAAGTCCAGTGGTTAGTGGAGCTAGTTCCACAAAGCTGTTTGGCCACTGACCTCAAGGACTTTATGGAATCAAACTTCTATAGTTGATGATAATTATTTTTTGAGCAGTTACTATGACCAGGCACCATGCTAAGCATTTTATTTTACTTAATCCTCACATCATCTCTATGATAGAGGAATATTTCATTCATATTATAGATGAGGGGACTGGGGCTTGATGGGTTAAGTGGCTTGCCCAATGAAACACAAGCAGGATTAGAGTCCACACTAGACTATTTGTTTTTTAGGTGACTTTGTTGTTGTATTTTTCAACCCATGGAAGGTGTGTGGGGGGGTTCACCCAAAGGCCCACTACCCCATTCCCAGTTGGCCCAGCAGGTCTGACCACTGCTTCTCCCCAGGGCTTCCCAGAAGGCTCCGGTCCACTTCACTGCTGTGGAGGGGCAGCACCCAGGAGGCCCTGAGCCTGCTCAAGGATGATGTGCTGGTAGCGGACCCGGGAACCAGGTGAGGAGTGTGCCTTGCTACTCTACCAATGTTAGAGACCTCCTGAGGAGACACATCGCCCCCGGGATAGAGACTGCATCACCTCATCCTGGGTGGTCAGAGCCAGAAGAGACCTCGGGATCACTGAATACAACTCCTATTCCACAGCTGAACAGTCTGAGGCCCAGAGAGGGGTGGTTCAGCAAATCAGGTTCTGTTTGAATCTCGTGTTCTTTCCATTCCTCAACTCAACATTTATTGAGCACCTGCTCTGCGCCTGGAATGTGCTAACCTGAGATATAGCAGTGAACAAATCCAGCCAGGTACTTCCTCGTGGAGTCTGCAGTCTGGTGAGCCAACAGTGAACTTTCTTATCAGTAAACAGATAAACAAGGTAAATACAGATTTTGTCAGTTGCCATAATGGAAATAAATGGGATACTGATGAGATAGGGAGTGGACAGCTGGGGTGGCCAGTGAACACAAAAGCCAACTCTGGGAGCAGTGAGGCTGGACAGAGGACAGTTAGCACTCCCCTGCCTCAGAGGCACCCTTCCAGGCCTGTTAGTGTTTTTGTTTTTTGAAAGAGATGCCCCTTTTCAAATTTGCCCCTCTGCTTCTCCAAATGCTGAAGCTCAGGCCCCACTTGCCTGAGGAAGAAAGGACCCAGGTAACGTTTAGGCATCTGAGTGCTGGAGTCCTCCTTTCAGCTTGGCCACTAACGTGCTGTGTGACCTTGGAGAAGGCGCTTTGCCTCTTGGAACCTCACTTTCCTCATCTGCGAAAAAGGGAGATCGGGCTAGAGCTCAGGAATGCCTAAAAAGGTTTGTGGATTTTCATCTGTCCTTGTGCTTCCTAGAGGCACTATTTTAGAGATTCTGAAATTGCACCTCCTCTGAAAAAGAAGAGAGACCATTAGTGTCTGCCAAGGCTGGGGGAAGGGAGGGGTGAAATCCTGCCTCCTGTTTCTTATGCTTGATCTACAAGATCGCTATACTTACCCTCCCCCCTCCCCCAGAACAGTCTAAGACTAGTTTTCCATTTGCTCAAATAAATCATACTAAAGTGTAAAGCACTGATGAGATTTGTTTTACCACTTTCCCAGGTACATTGCCCAGCCTAGCTCCCCCCATCCCATTCCTGCTGTGTGACCCTGGGCAAGTCTCTGCCCCTCACTGGACCTTTCCCTTTCCAGATGTAGAATTAGTGATCTCTGTAGTCTCTGCTGGGTCTGACCATCTGGGATGCAGTGAAGCAGGTTCCTTCTCTGACAGCCACCCACTCCAATGAAACCTTGGTGGCATTTCAGACAGTCTGAGCAGGTGGGAAGGAGCTATTTAGCGCCCGGACATGCTCATCCTGGGCTGCATCCCAGTTTTCACCCCTCCCCTTCCAGGTGCCATTACAGTACCCTGGCCTTCTCACTTCTGGCCCATGTCCTGGCAGCCCACACGGCTCACGGTGACTACCAGCGCTGGATATCGGAGAACGTGCTTGAGCCGCTGGGGATGGCAGACACTGGCTTCGACCTCACCCCTCTTGTGCGTGCCCGCTTGGCGGCGGGCTTCTACGGCAGCGGGCGGCCGGCACCGCTCTACGACTTGGGCTGGTACCGCCCGTCCGGCCAGATGTACTCCACCGCCACCGACCTGGCCAAGCTGGCCGTGGCGCTCCTGGGCAGTGGGCCCCAGAGGCTCCTGCGGCCCGACGTGGCCACGACGCTGCTGGCGCCGCTGCTGTCCTGCCCCGGCGCCTACTTCGCCAGCGAGACCGGCACACCTTGGGAGTTCCACGCGCAAAGGGGCTACCGCGTGGTCCGCAAGGACGGCGACTTGGACGGCTATGCGGCCACCTTCTCCCTGGTGCCGCCCCTGCACCTGGGCCTCGTGCTGCTGGTGGCCGGACCGCGGCCACCCGGACCCGACCTGGTGACGCAGGCCTACGATGTGCTCCTCCCGGCCATGGAGACGGCCTTCCGGGAGGCCGAGCGCAGCCCCGCCCCGCCACCCAGCGCGCTTCCCTTCGCCGGCTACTTCACCTTCGCCAACCTGACTTTTTACGAGGTGCGCGCCGGGCCGGCAGGCGAGCTGCGCCTGCGCCAGTTCGGGCCCCGCGTCGAGGCTCTGGTGCCGCCCGCGTTCCGTACGCTGGCGCTGCGCCACCTGCGCGGCCGCGTCTTTCAGCTGCACGTGGCCCGCGAGTTCCCGTGCGCGCTGCCGCTTGGCGACAGCTGGCTCTCCCTCGAGGCCCAGCACGGGCAGCTTGTCAACTTCTATCCCTTGGACAGCCACGGGCTGTCCCCGGGCTTTGATGTGCCGGGTCTTAACACGTACCGGGTGTTGCGGCTGCTGCGCAAGCCGGTATTCAAGACCCAGTGACCTCCAGCGCTTTCTCTGCCTCGTCTGCCGCCTTTCCAACCTAGGGTTGGGAGTGACATCTAACAGAGAACCTGTAGTTGACAAAGCGAGGTCGAACAGTGCTACTCAGAGTGTGGTCCCAGACCACAGCTGGTTTGCGAACTGTTCCTTATCCGTGGGAGAGGAAGAGCAAAGTACAGAAACTTCAAGTAAAGCATTTAGAAACTTTAATAGCACGCCGACAAAGTACTTTTGTGTCTGTTGAGTCTAAGGCAAAATATGGGCTTAAAAAAAAAATCAGCCTTATTGAGTGTCCCCAGAATAGTGTGAGGAAAGGTCCAGCCTCAGGGCTGGTTATGAAGAAAGAGGAGGAGGAAAAGGAAATTCTGCATATGACACTGAAGTTCTCTAGGGACTTAGAAAAGATATGCAGAGAGAGGGTGCCATAGCTTTCTGAGAAGGGAATTTGGAAATCTAGGAAAACAGCCGATAGAACTCAGTTTCAGTGTAAAATATAGCTGGGTGTTACTCCAACCAGGCCACATTCAACTTGACCTTGAGCTCTTAAGACACCCCATCTCTGTGAGCCTCAGTGTCCACCATTGTAAAATGGGATAACAACCTAGTGTTGTACTGGAGCCAGTTGTCTATTTTCAGGAATTTTGTGAACCAGTTATTAAATGCCATCATTAAAGATTAAGTTATATAGCCTGGCCTATGGTGGCTGGCACAGTGGATAAAGCATCAAACTGAAATGTTGAGGTGGCCAGTTCCAAACCTTGGTCTTGTCTGGTCAAGGTGCATACGACAAGTTATGAACAACTGAAGTGAAGCAACTATGAGTTCATACTTTTCGTCCCCATCCTCTCCACTCCTCTCCCTGCAAAATTAAGAGATAAAATCTTTTAAAAAGTTAAATTATATAAATTTACAATAGCATAAATTGTATTAAGACCACACTCAACATTAATCCAAGTCAATGTTCAGTGACTCATGTTGGTAGTTTGAAATTGGCCTTGGTGGGGGTATTTACACCATGGAAAATGGCAATTATTACAAATCAGGGCTTGATTTGTTTGTTGGTTGGTTGGTTTGTTTTGTGGATTGTCTAGACTTAAGAAAGTGATGGATAACACGTTAATGCAGATTACATTTGAAAGTGTGATGTGGAGAATAGCACAAAAAATGGAGGAAATACTCTTCCAGTATTTGAAACTAGTATCTTACTCAGTGAAGAAATCACACATTATGGAGGAATGAGTTAAGTTCCTTCATTGTTTCGCTTTTATCTCACTCCTTAACCTAAACACGAATGTCAATCAATATTCATGAACTACACTTGGCGAGTTGGTTGATAAACACTCGACAGCACAAACACCCCTGGTAATAACCATCTCTGCATGTTTGTGAACATTCAGTGATCAGATGTGCATGGTGGTGGTGCCTAGAGGTGGCAGTCTCCATTAACTGCCCCTTCCCCAAGCCACCTCCCAATAAACTCTTAATCTAAAGACAAATAGCACACTGACTAGGTAACTACAACCTCAAAAAATTTTTTTACTAGTCCTTAATTTCAACCAGATTGGCTGCTCCTGAGTGCTTACTATAGAGAAATTCTGGGGCCAAACTCCTGGACTGAGACACAGTATTATTAATGTCAGGAATGGGAGATCTGAAAAAGGAGATAACCTTTGGTTCAGCCTTCTCTGCTTCCTGCCCCATCACTGTGTCTTCAGCTCCTCACACTTTGGCCTGGACCTCAGCTGGGGAGGGGAGCAGGGAGCCAGGGGTCCAATTCTCACCACCCCCCTCCAGTCCCAGGTTGCCAAGCTTCCTCTCTGGGGCTCAGCTCTGGCCTGTTACCAGCCCCAGCCCCCAGGGGGCAGAGTGGCTCCATGGATGGAGGCCGAGCTCACCCTACCTTCGGGTTGAGCTTCCCATCCTGACAGGCAAAGCAGGGTTGCCCCAGGGAGAGCAATAAAGGGGTAGCGCTGAGTCCCTCTGGGTGCCAGGCCCTTTGCTGTCACTCTGCCAGGACTCCACATGCTGACACCTGTTAACTATTTAACTCTCATGAAGGGGTTGCAAGATTAGGGTCTGTTAGGCTTTCCCTGCTTGAATCCCACGCCCTCCGGTAGACCTCCTACTACCCTCTTTGTTGCATCTTCTTCAGAACTCCCTGCCACTCGGGGGTCCCTACTCCTCATGCCTTGACTGTTTCAGCTCCTGGCTCGTTGTCCGCCCTGCAGCCTCTTCAGCTTTCAATAACTGTGTGGGACGATGCTATGAACACCCTGGCCCTTCTGTTCCTTGCCTTCCTATCTTGTCAGCCAGTGTGCCTGGATCTGCAAAAGGCTGGAAATTAAAAACAAACCCCCTCCCCCAAAGCAGACCTGGCCTTTCCCACAGATAGTTTGAGAAGCACGGTTTAAAGGATTAAGCTGGATGATTTATGCAGAGCACTCAGAACCAAGCCTGACAGGAAGGAAGTGTTGGGAAAGTTATCCTGGTCATGATGTGACATAGGTGTGTGTGTGTGTGTGTGTGATTTGATCAGTGTAGAGTGAGTTTGAACATGAGCCTGCTGTGCATACATGTGTGTGTGCATGTACATGACTATGTGGTATATGGGATTTTATGGCTTTGTGTGTGAATCTGCGTCTGTGTGTAGCCAAATAGAACAAATGAATGTGTAAAAATGTGTGGGTGCCTCTGGGTGAGAGGGGAGTCTTTATGCATGTGTGTGAGTGTGTAGAGATTGGGACAAAGGAGGCTGGGGTAGGCTCCAGCTCATTTCTTGCTTGCTCAGACCCTCCATCTCTAGGGAGGAGGAGGGGCTGTGGCAGCAGTAGCAGTAGCCATAGACTGGCAAGTTTTCCACTGTGCCATCCTGAGGGCAGTGGGCAGGGGGAGAGGGGGTGGTGGCCCCAGGACTCCACATGCTGAGCCATCAGGCTTTTGGGGACAGGGCTGGTCCAGGCAGACACTTTGGTCTGATCGGGTTGGTGGGGGTGGAGGTGAGAGTAGGCCATTTCTACAGTCCCACCTGGAGCTGGGGGAGAGGGCTCCATGGCCATGATGCCACACTCAGAGACATGAGGAAAGCTCCTCCCTTGTTTTCTTTGTCTCCTTGGTGACATATTTTTGGCAGTGACAATGCCTTTGTCCCTGTGAAATGACTGAGCCTATGGATAGCCATATAGAGCCAGGAGAGGCAATGAGGGGCTTCAGCTTCCCCTTGGGTGGGAAAGACGAAGACTGAGAGGAACAAGTGAGGGTTTGGTGAGAGAGCCGGGAGGCCGGGAGACCTGGGTCAGTGACCCTGAGCTGAGAGCAGACCCCCAGGAGACTGTGCTGGATCTCAGAATGGGCAGGAGAGCCTAGGGAGAGCCCAGTGTGGGCTGGGGACTGGGGCAGGTGGGACTAGCAAGGGACTTTAGACTCCGCAGAAGAACTGGGCTAGGACAGGCAAATGCTGTCTTGGGTGATGTGTCAGGGACCCTGGGTTGTTTAAGGAAGGTCTAGAACACACTGGGCTGTCATTGTTCTCTGTCTCCGTGGATGGTGTGTGACTCAGTTGGCTTCACTGTGGGCTCTCAGAATCTTCTCCACCCAGCACCCACGAGCACCTCATAGCAGCTGGCAGGCCCTGTTGCTGATATGTACAAACTGATGTAAATTGTCATTAGTTATTTTAAATATCATAGTCATGTTTACATCCGCATTACTTAACATCATAATTCACATCACAGAATGTATCAGTCTGACTTTATCCTTTGTATCTGCTGTTCCCTCTACCTGAAATGCTTTGCCCATCTCTAGCTTCCAGGAAAACTCCCAGTAATACCTTAGAACCCTGGTCAGGACCCTCAGGAGCTCCCATTCAGGGTTAATTGCAACCTTCCCAGAAGCCATAGACACATCATTTTTGTTTCCTCCATGGTGTCTAATGTAGCATCTTTGTGTAATAGGAATGTAAGTACTTTTTGAATGAGTGAATGAATGAATGAGTGACTGAGTCAAAAGACAGCCTCATTAGATACCATTCCCCTCTGACTTCTGCCCCATCATGCTTCCCAGCCCAACCTCGACCTCAGCCCTGTTGTACTGCTGACCACCAGAGCATCGCCCAGGTGCTGGCTAACTTCGCTAAGCAAACTCCCAGGGACCGTCCCCTGAGATGCTCCCTCCAAAATGGGAGACCCTGCAAATGATAACACCTTTAGAGACTCACATTGCACTTTTAAGTATACAGGAGTGGGCAAAAGTGGGTTTACCACTGTAATACAAATAAATAATAGAGTGATAAATAGTAATACAAGAATAAACTCTTTCACATACTTATAACTGTAAACCCCCTTTTGCCCACCCTGTATTGTAAGGATATTTAAGGTTCTGAATGATCCTGAAGTAAATAAATCTGATCAACTTCCCCAAGTCCAAAGTTTGACTAATGTATTTGACCATGAAGAACCCTCCCTGAATGCTCCCTGCTTTTAGCAGAATTTCAACTGACATTTATTTGACAAACATTTATTGAGGTCTTATTGTAGGTCAGGCATTGTCCTGCCCATGGAGAGTGCAGCTCAGTGTATGGGACATGGACGCTGATCCTTCCCAGCAAAATCCTAAGAGTTAATGTTTATGAGTGTTAACTAAGCACTAGGTATGTATGCTTCATTTCATAATCTTCACCTATGCTCTAGGAGTGAGATATTATTGCCCCATTTCACAGACATGAAAAATGAGGCTTAACAATTATGTGACTTCCCCATGGAAACACAGCTAACAAATGACAGTATTGGTATTCAAACCCTAGGACCCCTGACAGCAGAGCTCAAACTCTGAAACATGAACATGTGTTCTTAGAACACTTGGAACAGGGGTCCCCAAACTTTTTACACAGGGGGCCAGTTCACTGTCCCTCAGACCGTTGGAGGGCCGGACTATAAAAAACCCCCACTATGAACAAATCCCTATGCACACTGCACATATCTTATTTTAAAGTAAAAAAACAAAACAGGAACAAATACAATATTTAAAATAAAGAACAAGTAAATTTAAATCAACAAACTGACCAGTATTTCAATGGGAACTATGCTCCTCTCACTGACCACCAATGAAAGAGGTGCCCCTTCTGGAAGTGCGGTAGGGGCCGGATAAATGGCCTCAGGGGGCCGCATGTGGCCCGCGGGCCGTAGTTTGAGGACCCCTGACTTGAAAGTTACTGCTCCCATTCAATGTCCCTCCCTAGCCCAGGTCAAGTCCCCAGCCCAACCCCAACCGCAACCCCAGCCCTAGCCCTGGCTTCAGCCTTAATCCTGGAGAACTCCTAGTCATGCTTCACAGCCCTGCTGAGGACCTGCAGGAGCCCCTGGGGAGCCTCAGCAAAAACCCAAACCAAACCAAAACAAAGAAACCCTATGAGTCCAAGTGATAATTTTTACAATTCACATTTATTTTGGGGGGAAAAAATGGATCTGCTAAAAATACTCCTACAAAGGCATTGGAGTAACAGGGTCAGGGGCTCACGGACACAGCTGGTGAGATTTCCTTGGTCACAGCAGTGGGTCTGACCTGTGGCCATTGGAACCCCAGCCGCATCACTTTCCCGACGCCCCCCCCCCGACATTAATCAGGAAAATCCATGTTTGAGACCAGAGGAAACAGGGTTCTCTAAAATTCTGCCAGACCCCCCTCCCCTGGCTCCTGGACCCCTGGTTGAGAGTTCTGGCCTGAACGGCCCAAGCTGGAACAAACACCTTGGGATGGGAGAGGAGAAAGGACAGCGGCTCAGACGGTGGCTCTGGGAGGTGAGGATGTCCAAGTGCCCCCAACAGTGTGCCCCTGGGATTTGACTGGCAAAGGGTTGGAGAGTGGAGTGGGGCTGAGTGGGGATCAGCGATAGCAGCATAGCGTGGTGACCGTGAGGGTAGATTTCGGCCGTCTGTGTGACCTGCGAACGCGCCCATGCACGTCTCTGAGTTTCCTAGTCTGTGGAGCAGGAACAATAATTGTACCTGCCTCACAGAGCTGTGTGAAGATTAAGCAAGACACTGTGTATAAAAAGGTAAGCATGGCTCCTGGCACATTGTTGGCACTCAAGAAATAGCAGCTACGATTAGGATTTGGGGCTGAGCCTGACCAAGCAGTAGTTGCTCCTCTCTGCACTCCAAAGAGGCTGGCGTGAGTGAGGTTCCTGCCAGGCCCACCTTGGGCCAGCCTCAGGGGCTCGACCTCGTGTCCCCTGCCCACCAGAGTCCCTGTCCACAGAAGGAAAAGCAGGCAGACTGATTACTGAGCTCTGAGCTATCCAGTGGTGCCTCCTCGGCTGGCCTCCTATGGGCAGTAGCCTCAACTAGAAAGTGTCTTAGAATGGGGCACGGACTGTATGGCCATAATGCTATATTCCGAGTGTCAGCAGGAAGGCATCTGGCTCTGAGGTTTGCAACAAGACCCTAAGGTTGCCCAGTGTTTTGTTTATTGTTTTTAAAAAGGCTCTGCACAGGAAGGTGGTGTGCCTGGGGAAGATTCTTCACAATCCCTTGGCCCGACAGCCTCCTCTTCGGGGGGTGGGTGACTTCCATCTCAGAGGAGCCCCTCCCCAGCAAGTAGGGTCCTCACTTCGCTCCTGAGCTGAGTGAGCTGTCTAGCCCATTAGCCAGTGGGCATGTGACCTGCATGGGGGCCCACTCAGCAGGGTCGGCCAAGTGTGGGCAATTCTGCCACCCTACCAGGTAGAGAAGGGTCTTACCCTTGCCAAGGTCCACCTCCGACCCAGATTCAAAGGATGGAGCTGTTGTTAGTATTTGTTTTTAGCTGTCACCCTTGCCATCTCTCTCTCTCTTTCATTCTTGTTCTTGCTTTGTCCCTGCCATGGTCTTCATTCAGGTTTGGGGACCCACAATGAACAATGGGACTTGAAGCCTCAAGAATTAGCAGCGTAGGATCGATCATGGTGATGGAATGTTAAAAACATGGAATCCTTCTATTGGAATCTTAGAATTACAGGGCTTTGCAATCTTAGAATCTTGAAATCTTTTACCCGTGGAATGTTGGAATCCTGGACTCTTGAAGTCTCAGCTGGGTCCCAGAGTGTATGTGGTCCTGTTGTTGACCTTCTCACTCCTCTCTCCCATTCCCCTCCTCCAACAGGGCTGTTCGACCTGAGCAGAGAGACAAAGACCTTCATTCCTTCACCCTCCTCCAGGGAAAGCCCCGTGTTGGTGGTGGGGGCATATGAAGCTCCACGTCCAGCTGGAAGTCCCACTCTGCCTTTGCCCAGCCCACCTGGCCAGGTGTTGAGTGAGCAGGCCTGGGTTGAAGCCTCGGGGTCCGCGGGTTCTCCATAGGGTGGCCCTGGGAGGGCTGCCGGGTCCCTCTGAAGTATGAAGTTCTTGCTTTTTCTTGCTATATCAGCTTTCCGGAGGCAGCCTTCATGCTGGGAAGCTAAACTCAGACAGACTCAGGGTCTGGGTGGCAGGGGGGGTGTCTTTCTAATTTTCTTGAAAGCTTAGCTCAGTCTGAGCACATTCCTGAGGGTCAGCCTTACTCCCCACTTCATGAGTCCTAATCCATGTCTGAGTTTGGGCATCTTATCTGACGATGTCCAGCTTTTTCCTAATCCCTGTCTACACCAGACCCTCTCTCTGCAGACGTCAGGGTACAGGTCATGGTGGGGAAAGTGAAGAGAGGATTTCAGTCTGGAAGAATCTTCCGGAAGAGCTCGTTAAAAGCAGGCTCCTGGGTCTGACCTTGAGGATTCTGACTTAGGGGATTGGAGAGAAGACTGTAAATCTGCAAGTTGAACAGGAGCCCAGGAGATCCTGATACCAAAGGGCGATGGCAAAAATGTTGAGAAATCCTGGGAGGTGGGAGGGAGCTGAGAGCAGATGTCCTGGTGTGAATTCTCTGGCATCTCCTCTGGGAATGTTTCCTCACCTGCAGAGTGGGGATGCTAACACCCGTAAGGTCCCTACCTCTGGGGCCTTACATACGTACGGTAAGTGTTCAGCGATTAATGCAACCCCTATGGTCTCAACCTCCTGCGACCCACCTCCAGTGAGGTTCCCCTGAGATTTCCTGTGTCCCAGAACAAAGACCAAACCACTTTCTGGGACCAACACCCTGACCTTGGTCTCCCTGAAGGGAAAAGTGGCCAGTGTAGAGGCCATTCTCCATGCTGTTGTATGGCAGGACCCATTTCTTGGGACGCTGGGCCAAGGCCAGCAGGTGGTGTGTGCATGCACAGAGTGGCTCTCTAACTTCCCTCTGGGTTTCCAGCAGAACACACTGTCATAAAGGGCGGGACCCCACCCTCTTCCATCATGGCTGGGTGATGCCACCAAGGCATGGCGACCAGGCCAGAGAGGGGCTTCCTAAGCGGTTCGCATGTTACTACCCGACCTCCAGCTCCTGCTTGCACCAGCTCTTGCTGTCCCCTTGTGGCTCTGCCTTGTCCACCTGCCTGCCTGCCCAGGCCATTACCACCCGCATCTACTCAGCTCTGGTCAGCGCCTGGCAGCTCTCAGAGGCCTGGAGGAAATGGGGTGGGTATTAGTTGAACACAGCCAAATTAAGAATCAGGTAGCACAAAATCCAACCCTGCTGTCCCAAGCAGCTGAAACGACTCTTTGGGTTATCTGTGTCAGTGAGTGAGGATGGATAATGAAACCGCAGGGCCTGGATTCTTCTAGAATAAATGGGGGCTCTTCTTCCCGGGGGAGGACGAAGCTTTGAGGCATCCTGCCCCCATCTGATGGCTGAAGTGGCTCCTAGAACCCGATGCTCACTCTGCTTCTCTTCAGCCCAAGAACCCGCTGTGGCTGGACTGTGTATCGCCCAGTCCAGTCCTCTCACTGTACAGACGGGAGACTGAGGCTCGGTGATGAGAAGTGGCTTCATGCATTTTCCCTAGCAACATGTGGCATCCTGTCCTTGGAATGCACTTACATTACTTTCCCTGGTAAGTCTTCCATCCTTTGGTACCATCTTGGAACTACAGGGGGCCAGGAGAGAGCCAGGAGTGGCCAAGGGCCCAGCACTGTGGGACGGGGCGACCTGGGGCCTTTCTGTGCTTCAGCCAGGTGTGAAGAACTAGCAAGGGAGGGCGCTCCCACTCTTCTGTAGATAAGCCCTGATTCCAGAGGGGTGCAAGGTTAGTGACTGCACACAAGGGCATGGCAGAGAGCTCCCTGAGTGGTGGCAGCCTGGGGACCAACTAGAAGAGATGGGGGCAAGTCCCTCTGATGCCATCTGAGCAGCAGGAGGCAGCACGGGTTAGTGAACAGCCACTGCCGAGTCCCTTAAGTATCCCCTGCACTGCCATCATCTATCCTGATGGGTCTGCCCATGTCTTACCAGTTGATAGATGTCATCCTCCCGAGAAGAAGCCTGCTGATTATCACCAATAATTCACTGGGGGTGGGGGGTGGGGGGCTTCTGGAGCTGTCAGGGTGGAGGTGACAGCACAGCTCTCTATTACCCAGCCTGGCCCTATGAAGATCTCCTTGTCACACCCTCTCAGAGCAGCTGGTCCCATTTCCACGGTGCCCTGGCCCGTGTTTACAAGGCGGCTTTCTTTCCTCAAGTACCAACTGTGTGCAGAGCAGCCGGAAACGCCTCTCACACTGCTGGGCAGGTGGGGCGGCACTTGGGGCGATGGAGCCAGGAAAGGATTAGTAACCAGGCAGCGGGCAGGCGGCTGGGCAGGCTGCTCAGAGCCCTGTGCCCGGGTGAGCAGCATGGCTGGCCACTCCCCGCCGAGAAGCAAACACAAGGTGGTGGGGGAGCTGCTCCAGCAGTGAGAAGCAGGCATCCACCTGCACCCCTGATGGTCACAGTGAGGTTTGTCTGTTACCCTGAAGCGGAGACACAGAGAGTTGGGGTAGCACCCTTACTCTTGAGGAGCAGGCATATGGGGGCCCAGGACCACCGAGGACCCAGGGCCCTGGAGGGTGGATAGGCAGACGTGCTGGCTAGCAGACACCAGCCTAGCGGCTTAGGACAGGAAGCCATCTGACAGGAAGAACTGAGTGCCAGCCCCCTGTGAGGGCCCCAGAGCAGTGGGGGGGGGGGCAGGCTGGGGAGACAGTTAATCTGAAGGGCATCAGGGCATCTCCCTCCAGAAGGTGACCTTGTGTAACGGGACAGCTGCCACCCGTGCTGGGCATCTTTGGGGCACAAAGGGCAGCTGGCTGGGCCAAGGCCGGCCAGTTCTGGGGAAACCAGCCAAGGCCTTCCCTGTGGCTTGCTCTGCTGTTCCCCTCCTTTGGTGGGGGCCCATGCTCCCCTCTAATCCCTTCCTTCCCTTTGCCTCTCAGGCTCTGGAGAACAAGTGAGTGACAGACGACAGGCTGGCCCATGCTGGATGCTCTCTTGGACCGCCGAGGGGCCTTTAGCTGGCCACCTACCACCTGAATCTTTCCCACCGGTCAGTCACCATGGACAAAGGGAAAGGTCCTGAGACGAGGCAACCCTGCCCTCCTCCCTTCAGATTCCCTGCCTCCTTCTGCACAAACAATTCTGATTGTATGTGAGTAGGAGCCCATCTGCGCAGAGATCAGGTGACCAGGATAAAGTGATCATCCTTGTGGCTTTGACTGGGGGTCCATGAGTACTCTGGGACCCTCCCACTCCCACTCCCACAGCTTACCTGACCCCCGGAGCCCCTTCCCCTGACCCAGATGAGCTGAGCGTACCCCTTGCCAACTCCCTGCTCCCGATGCATCCTGCAGAGGCTGAGTTCTGAGCCACTTCCAAATCATTTCTTTCATTGCCTGTGCTTTTGACAAACTAAGAGCCAGAAAGGCCACATGAATTTTAGTGTCCTCGTGTGTTTTCTCAGCCCTGGGCCTTCTGTAACCCTGAGGGAGGAAGGGGGTCCCTTAGAGGAGCATCACGAGTCACTTGACCAGTTCCAAGAGGGGCAGAGTCTCTTCCTTGGAACTTACAGAGAACAAGGGTCATTTTATAACTAAAGTGTTTATTTCCATTCAATTCACTAACCAAAGAGTCCGCTCAGGTGCCTGCATTTGCTCACAGGAGGGAGACGGTGGCCAGACCCCTTGGCTGATGGGTTTTCCCCATGGCCAAGACCTGTCAGATCTGGGCAAAGGTCTGGAAGAGGGAAGGGGGAGAGCAAGCACACACGTTCTCCCTGGGAGGAAGGGAGCATTCCGGAACACTGCTCTGAGGGTGATGCTCTGGAGGCTGGGGTATCACAGTGAATGACCCGGGTCCTGGCCTCTGACTCAGCCTGGTTTAGGCTCCCAGAGGCAAAACTGGGTTCTGGCCATCTGAGGGCACTCAGGAACCTCAAAGGGGCCTATTGGCCTGGAAAGTACTGGATATCTTGGGGCAGAAGGAGAGTGGACAAGTGGGCAAGAGAATTCTGGCTCGGTAGCCTCAGAGCCTACTTCCTGCTCAATCTGCTGCTTTCAAAAACAGCCCTGTGGCAGGGGATGCCTCCTCACCTCTGCCTGAATCTCACCCAGTCTACGGATGGCCCAGATGGCCCTGTGGCAGTTGGCTTTCGTGAGGCCTGGCAGTAGGTGGGAACTCTGTTCAGGGGGAAGAGGGAAGGGTGTCAATGAAAACCATATAAAAATCCAGAAATGTGCATATAAAATCTCGCCCTTGGTGTATTGCCTAAGTCAGTAAGCAGAAAGCACCTTCTTCCTGGAGAAGGATCAAGTCCTCAAAAGGTAGGAAATGTCAAAGTGTCACTTCATTGTCATTAAAAAAAAACAACAACAAAAAATACCCCCCAAAACAAATTCACCCCTGACCAAAATACCCCCAGTCCACGAATCGCTGTAAACAAACCCAGATGCAGGATCAACCCTCCTCGGTGGCAGTCGTAGCTGATGGTAGTCACTGCAGCATCAGTCCTCCAGGTGGGGGCTGTCGGGAGTGGGCACCCCGTGGGCCGGGGCTGCTGGCTGTGCACGTGAGATGGACATGTTGCTGCAGACCTGGTGGGCGGCCAGCCTCTGGAAGGGAGGCTGACCTTTCTGGTGTCCCTGTGTTCTCCCTGACCCAGGAAGACAAGAGTCCCTTTCCAGCCCCATGAGCCAACAGGAGAAACAAGTCTCTTCCATTAGAGTTTCTAAAATATTCTCCAAAGACAGAAAAATTCTTCTGTTTGCCCAGTGGCAGCGGGAATGGATGTTCCCAGAGCGGTTCCCATGTGGCTGCCCGTCTGTCCGCCTGGCACGTGGCTGTTGAGCAAGGCCTGGAAGAGCGGCCTGGGGACAGGAGAGAAGGGTGGCCCTGGTGTCTCCCTTTCACATTTGTTTTCCTGAAAGTGTTTCTTGGCTCTGGCCAGGTCGCCTTCCCAGAGGGAGTTGGAGAGAAACTGCTTTTGGTCTCCAATTGGACGAATTGCATGAATCTCCCAAGCCCTTTTGTCCCCCCCAAGAACAATGATCGCTTTCCTTATGAGAATCTTCTTTAAAAAATATTCCTTGTATTTCCCGCCCCCTCCCAGGATCTATTTTCTTTTGTCCCCATTCCCTTTTTTTTTTCCATCATCTGAGTTGCACGTGTTCTTGGTGACGTCTCTCGGCTGGTGCGCTGCTTGGTTCTTCCTGTGGCCGTGGCCTCCTGGCAGGCGGCTGACCCGTCGGTGGACGGAGAACCAAGGGGGCCAGCGTGTGGGGTGGCGGGGGTGGGGCCTGGAGGAAGAGGTGAGCTGAGGCAGGTGAACGTCAAACCTCCACAGATTGGATCTGGTTCATCTGTGCCCGCATCACCTGGATACTGTTCAGGATTTTTTTCTGGTGGCCGGCCAAGGTGACCCCAACCCGAAGAATGTCCCTTTGGGAGAGAAGCACGTGTGTTAGGGGAAGTGTGGGGGTAGAGGGGACCTTGGGCCACGTAGAGAGTTGCCCCTGCTTCTCCAGGGGTTTCCTGCTAAAGAGAGCAAGGGTAGGGGTGAGGGGCACGGGGGAGTGGGTGGGTATCCGCCGTGAAGTGAGTGACTACGTGAGTCGGAAGGAGCGAGTGGGTGGGAGTCATCAGGGCACTGAGGTGCGCGTGTCTCCTCTGCTTCACGAAAGGGGGGTGAACCTGCGTTTAACAGGTACCCACTCGCTCTATATCTCCTGTGATCTTCCTGCAAACCCTCAGTTTACAGAAGAAAACATGGGGGCTGAGGGAGGTTTTGTGATTTGCCCGAGGTCATACAGCCAGTAGGTGGCAGGCAGACCTAGGTGTTGATCAGAATGTGACTCCAAAGTTGGCCATCTCATCCCTTGGTTCCCACATTCCTGCTGGGATCCTGTCTATTTTTCACTCTCCAGAGCTCCCTGCTTGGAAGGGTGGGTGGAGGCAGCTGGGCACTTACTCCATCATCATCTGTGACACGACGTCAAAGGAGGTGAAGCCGGCATTGGCAAAGCTCTCCTTGTACTGCCCCATCTTGATGGCCTCCAGCCACTCGTCCACCGTGTTAAAGCTGGTGTAGTCAGGGATCGTGCGGTCCAGCAGGGGCAGGTTGATTCTAGGGGTGGGGCACGCAACAGAGGTGGTCAGGGCACGTGCTGGTGTGGGGGGAGGGTAAGGATGGGCTGCAGGTTACCTGCACGTGTGTATCCATCAGCGCGAACTATGGATCTGAGTATTTCTGGGTAAGCAGGTGTGATTTTGAACCCATGTAAATGTACACACATGTGTGTGTGAGTATGAGAGTGAATGTGCAGGATTCAAAGCTAGGGCCACCTGGAAATTCTGGGGAAGCCCCTGCAGGGACTGCAGGGAGACTGGACCACTCTTGAGGCCGGACACACTTCTCCACTTCTTATTTCAGCAGGAGAGAGTTCGGCTGGCGCTGGACTAATTGCTGATGGTTACCTGTCTCCTCCCCCAATGCCATCCTTCATGCTTGTCTACCCTCCCTTACCCTGGCTGTGCTGTAGGAGGCTGATCTTATGGACCATATCTCCAAAGTCCAGACAAAGCTGATGCACTAATGGGAATGACTTCCTGGCTGGCTCTGAGTGAAATGACCCTCATTGAGCTTAAAGCTCACTGTATTTACATCCTGAGTCAGGAGGTGCTGACTCAGGGTGAGAAGGGACAGGTAGAGACAGACACTAAGATCTGGCCACAAGAACTTGGCAGGTGGAAGACTTGGACCCAAAGAGTCTCTGTACAATGCCCTGGTAGCACAGTTGGTTAGAGCATTGTCCTGATATGCCAAGGTGTGGGTTTGATCCCTGGTCAGGGCACGTATAAGAATCAACCAATGAGTGAATAATAAGTGGAACAATAAATCGATGTTTCTCTCTCTCTCAAAATCAACTTAAAAAATTAAAAAAAAAAAGAGTCTCTGGACATAACGAGGCCTGGACCCTAAGGACACTGACTGAACACCTGCCCCTCAGATCCCTGTGTGATTGACGGTCCTGGAGAGTACAAGGTCATGAGTGGGGCCTGTGACAGCACCAAGCAAGGCGGTGGTGGCTATAGGCCTGGCGGGGTCCACTGGGCACATGTGTGTGTGGTGAGTATGTACTCCTGAATGGATGTGTGCTCAGGTGCCTATGGATGTGTGTAGGTGTGTTTGAGAATGGGTGTGCATCCATATGTGAGATTTTGTGTGTGTGAGTGTATGTGTGTGTGAGAGAGACAGAGGGAGAGCAAAGCATGAGCATTTTTGTCTATGTTCATGCAAATATGTAGGACTATGTTCTTGTGTGCATGAGTGTGTGGATATAGGCTATGTTCTTGCACATGTGTATGTGTATGTGCGTGTGTGTGTGGCTGTGTCAAGGAGGATGCAGATGCAAGTTAGAGAGTACAGGTGTGACTGTGAGGGTAGTTAGGGAGGAAACTTAGCAATGAGTAAATCTATTCACCAACCAAAATTCTGCTAACTTTTGTTATCTGTTGTCCATCTGACCATACTTTAAAAGTGCTTCCTCTACCACCCAGTGTGCACTGTGTCCTGCACTCCCCTGCATCCCAAGGCAGTGCAGATGCCCAATAAACCATCCTTCCCAGTCCTAGGTGGAGCAGGGGTGGGAGGGTATTTTGAGAGGGTAAAGGCCAGTGGGGGCGGAGCCATACACAGAGGGGGTGGGGCCAAGGCAGAGAAGGCTGGGCATACCCAGAGGAGAGGGGAGCCATGGCTTTGAGGCTGTTAGGGTTGCGGATCATCTTGTCCAGCGTGTTGACGATCTGACCAAACTTGGGCCGGTGGTTGCGGTCCTTCTGCCAGCAGTCCAGCATGAGCTGGTGCAGGGCACTCGGGCAGTCCATGGGCGGTGGCAGCCGATAGTCCTGCTCTATGGCGTTGATTACCTGGGGACAACACAGGGACTGAGTGGGGTTGGGTGGGTGGGTAAGAGCATCTGCACTCAGGCCTGGCTTATCTTGCCCCCAGGGCATTGCAGAACACTCCTATTTTGTGGACCTTGCCTGGGTTCCCACCAGGTATAGCCTTAGTCTGACCTGGCAGCTGGGGGCTTGCCTTCCCTGCCTGCCCCAATCTGGGGAAATCAGGACCCTGAGATAGCCTCTGCCTCAGGATCACCCTCCCTCCCATCTCTGAGCCCACTCCTGGCTTTGATGGCCCTGAGGACTCCTCCTCCTGGCCCTGGACCCCAGAGTGACCACACTCTTGATTTCAGCACCATTTATAGATCCAGGTGAGAGATGTCTTCCTTGTCAGGCCTCACAGTGTGGCCTTGTAAACTCCTCCCTCACTGCCCCCACCTGGCTCCTCTGTCAGGGAAAGAAGCTCCAACACCTCTCTCCAATCTGTCCTGCTGCCAGGGGCAGGCTCACCTTCCCCAGCTTGACAGGGGGTCACCCTCCTGGCTCAAGGAACTTCTTCAAGCTCTCCCTGTTCTATACTGTTGCAAATTGGAATTCCTCGAGTTGACTTTCAAATACCCCATTATTAAACCTCACCAAACTTTCCAGCTAGCTTTCCTCTCCACTGCTCCCGACCACCCCTCATCATTCCACCTCTGGGCCTTTGCACAGGCTGTTCTTTCCACTGGAATCTGTTTCAGCCCTCTACTGTGTGAGTCTCCCCATTTCGTGAAGACTTTCTGGCTGATCCTGGCCATGCTGCTCTTGTCTCAATACCCGCCTTCTCCAACTTAGCACCTGATCATAAAAGTTCCTGATAATTTCATCTGGTTCCCAGAATAATCGTATTGCCCCCAAATTAAACACCTGACAGGCAGACATAGTCTCATTCAGGGCTGACCACAAGGTGAAGGCATCTTAAAGATTCACTGACTTGTAAATGGTGGGCCTTTCCCACTCATGATCCCCTGTAGAGTCCTGACTCCCAGGCAGACATTTGAATCAGCCATCATCGGGCTAGGAGCTGCCCCGCCCAGGATCTCAGATATCTCACTCCCATGCTCTGGGAGATCAGTAACAGGCCAGGAATGCTGGGTCTCCCCCTCCCCAATTTAGCTGGCCAGAGAGCTCTGTCTCAGAGACTTACGTCCTGGTTGGTCATGTCCCAGTAGGGCCGCTCTCCGTAGGACATCACCTCCCACATGACGATACCATAGCTCCACACATCGCTGGCCGAGGTGAACTTCCGGTACTGGATGGCTTCTGGGGCCGTCCAGCGGATGGGGATCTTCCCACCCTGTGCAATAGAATGAGGAGGGTTGATGGGTGGGAGGCTGACTGCTCTGGCTTCTGCTCTCAATACGCCACACCATAGGCCCTGTGCTGTATCAGTTTTATGAAGCATCTTATTGTTCCCCAAACACACTATACTGCTTCAGACCTCTGGGCACTTGCACATTCTGTTCCTCGGCATGCAGTGCCTTTTTCCACTCTGTCATCCGGAAACCTCCTTCTCATCTTTTAGTCCCAAAGAGTGGCTCACTCTGTTTAATCCTACAACTGTGCCCCCTGTCTCCCATATCAAGGAGGCACTTTGCAGACAGAGCAGCACTCAGATCATTTGCTACTTGCCTGGCTCCGACTATGCTATCTCCGAGTTATTGGAGGGCAAGGACTGTGTCCTATTCCTTTCTGTGTAAAACCCTTCAACAACCTTGACTGCTTTCAGGAGGGTTGTGAGCATGGGCATTCTGGATCTCAAAGACCTGGCCCTGCCAACCTGCAGCACTCTTGCTCGCCACCTCCCCACTCCCAGCCCAGATGCCCGTATCACCGGGCCACGAGAACAACGCATCTGACAAACTTGCACTGGCCCTTCAGCTTTCAGCTCAGATACCACCCCCTCTAGCAAGCCTTCCTCTGCCTCCCAACGCTGGTGTCCTGGCTCATAGCCCTGTCCCTCCACGTTGCTCTGTATGTATGTGTCCCCACCAGCCTGAGAGCTTCATGAGGGCAGGAAGCGTGCTTATGTCTCTGTATCCCCAGGGCCCAGCACAGTGCTTGGCATGAGCAGGTGTTGGTGAAAACCTACTGCGGGAGAGATGGATGTTTATGCCCTCTTTCCTGGCACTGTGACTCCAGTGCTCCCTGCCTCCATCTTACCAGGGCGCTGGTGTAGGTGGGGTCTGAGGTGTCATCCTCCAGAAAGCGTGAGAGGCCGAAGTCAGACACCTTGCAGACCAGGTTGCTGTTGACGAGGATGTTGCGGGCGGCCAGGTCGCGGTGGACGTAGTTCATGTCTGCCAGGTACTTCATACCGGCCGCGATGCCCCGGAGCATGCCCACCAGCTGGATGACTGTGAATTGCCCATCGTTTTGCTTTGGGAGAAAATGCAGAGTAAATGGAAGGATATGAATCAGACTCTGGGTCTTCTTCACAATGGGAAACCAGAACCTTGCCACCGTGGCCTCGGCTCCACGTGGGAAGGACTCAGGGGCTTGGGAACCTGAGGCCCAGGAGAGGCCAGTTTCAAGGTGGTGGAGAGAACAAAGACTGCGCAGCAGACACCGCTGGTTTGAATCTGGCTCTACCCCTTGCTGGCTATGCAACCTTGGACAAGTGAACTAACCTCTCTGAGTCTCAGTTTCCTCATCTGTGTGTTTGTGTGTTAAATGGGGATACGTGACACCCACCTCTCAGTGCTGTCTAAGTTAAATAAGAGGGGGCATAGAAGGGACCTGGCACCTGCTGTTTGAGAAATATTTGCTAAATGGCAACTAATCCAATGGCATGGTTTTGATTCCTCATCCGTGCTCTTTGACTATCTGGTTGACTGTGACCTTTCAGGGGGCCGGAAACTTTCCTCTGTTGGCCCTGTGCCGAACTCCTCCCCTTGGCCTATAGTGCTTTGAAAGAATCCAAACTTTGGTGAAAATTCTGAACAAGGGGTCAAGAGATCTGGTTCCAGTCCTGGCTGTCACCTTGACCCTCTGGATGATCCTGGGCAAACTCTATCTCTCTTTGAGCCTCAGTTTTCTCTTGTGCATAATGAGAAGGCTGTCTAAGAGCATTTAGGTTGTATCCTAACTGATTGACTGGCTGTGGTGTCCTGGATTAAGAAGGATTCTGAGATTTGCTTCTGGATGTGGCTGGGGAGACTTCTGGGATTGATTAGCAATGCCTGCCATGGGTAAAGGAATGGAAAGTGGAAATATGCTAGCCATTTCTAATCTAGATCTTTCCGGAGACCCTTTCAGGCTCTGACAGTAGGAAGCTGTGTCTACCACTCCTTTTCCTGCCCCACCAATGGTCCCTGGAATTCTTGGCTTCCCCTACCCGGAGGAAGGAGTCCAGGGAGCCATTCTCCATGAACTCAGTGATGATCATCACGGGTGTGCTCTTGGTGACAACGCCCTCCAGGTGAATGACGTTGGGGTGGTCGAACTGGCCCATGATGGAGGCCTCGCTCAGGAAGTCTCGGCGCTGCTTCTCAGTATAGCCCGACTTGAGTGTCTTGATGGCCACAAAGATCTCTCTCTTGCCTGGCAGTTTCAGGTGACCACTGCATACCTCACCAAACTCCCCTGGACAGACACACGGAGAGAGGCAAGATGTCACTTGCCAGGTGGAAGTGTCATCTCCCTGTTCCCTGTAACCCTCACTCCTGGGGCCTCCTCAAAGGTCAACTCATCCTCTTGGACACTGAACCCCTTGTAGAATATGGGGGCCCTAAAAAGTCCCAGCCACCTTTGAGAGTAAGAGTAAACCCTTCACAGTTGTCCCATGGTGTTTGGATGGGCATGGGGTGAGGATGTAGAGGAAACTGGGGAGATGGACGGAGGGACATGGGATGAATGGTGGGAAGGACAAAGCACTGGCCTGAGTCCAGAGAACTGGGTTCCAGACCTAGTTCCACCTCTGATGTAACGTGCAAGGCTCCTTCCCAACCCCACGCCTCAGTTTCCTTATCTGTTGATGAGGTAGTTTTACTGGATGGCCTTTGGGGGCCTTTTCCACCTTGGGCATTCTGAGGGTTCTCTGAGGCTCCTGCTCCACATCCTACCCTCTGTCCCAAGAGTACACATTGGGGTGGTCAACCCACAGATGGCTGAGGCCATAGTACCTGGAGGGTACCAGCCACCTACCTGCTCCGATCACCTGCTCAATTTTGACACAGGAGATGTCAATTTCCTTGGCAAACTCCCGCACTGCCTCATTGGGGTCCTCGTAGGTGAAAGGGTCGATGTAGATCTTCATGCCTGGGGTCACTGGGGGATAAGACCAGGCTTGGTCACATGCACAGACTCAAGATGTGGACAAATGGAAAGGCGAGAGCCAGTCCATCCATGGAGGGATATATGCTCCCATGTGACCACCCCCCTAAGAACTGGGCAACCCCCTACAGATCAGTTGACCTCTCTAGGCCTCGGTGAGCAGATGGGTACTGAGCAGAAGGGTGAGGGAACAGATTGCTCATCAGGGATAGCAATAGGTTCTAGCTATTCCTCCAACTCTAATGGACTAGTAATGACTTCCTGGAGTTGCTAAAGGACTGTCAGCATTGATTAGCAATGTCTGTTATGGGTGCAGGCATAAAAGGAAAAAAGGATAGATGGGTTTGTCACACTTGTGATAGAGAATCAGGGGGCCCAAAGTAAAGGAAGAGAAGTCAAGAAGGGAGAGAATTGTAATGAAAACAGAAAGATCAGGCAATAGACTATGCTCTTGGGCCTTTGCTAACAAGGTCTCCTTATCTTTCAAGGCCTAATTCAAGCCTCTTCACCCCTCAGAAGACTCTGGCTGCCCCAACCCTCCCAGGAAGCCCCAGAGCCTGCAGGTCTGTCTTACCAGGGTCTGCATGGCCCCTGGGACCGCCTTCTGGGTCCCCCACTAGCCAAGTCTTAAATCTTTCTGGATCTCATATTTCCTGTTGATCAGCGTGAAGCAGGACATGGCCATATTAATTTCTGATCTGACATGAATTTTTATTTTTTGATGCAGAGGAAGGAAGCAGGTGACTTGGATGGCAAAGATCCAATTCTGACCCCAGAACTGGATCCACAAGCTTTGAAAGAAGGGAAAGATAACTCATCCCACATTGCCCCTCTCAGGTAACTGGTCTTCTGCCACCCAGACCACCTGCCCTCTCCTAGCTTGGGTTCCCTCTAGCTTCCCCAGCTCCCTGCCCACATTCTTCCACTGCTCTGGGAGCTAAGACATTTTGGCAGCAGTTCTAGGAGCTGGGAGCTGGAGTCCCTGGGCCATAGTAAGGCTTGGCTGGTTGGTGAGCGGGGCCATCAACCCTGCTCAGCTGTGTGACCCTGGACATGTTAGTTGACCACCCCCAGCCTCTGTTTCAGACATTCTAGGAATCTAGGAGGCGGAACCTCTAACAGGGGTTGGCAAACTGGCCCTCTGTCTGTTTTTCAATAAGGTTTTACAAATAAAGTTTTATTGGAACACAGCCACACATGGCTCTTTGCCTGTGGCTGCTTTTATGCCACAGTGGCTGAGTTGAGTAGTTAAAACAGAGACCATAGGGCTCTAAAGCCTAAAGTATTTACTATCTGATCCTCTACAGAAATGTTTGCCAACCACATATGAGTTTTATTTTGGATTATTTGTCTGTCTAGCCCTTTAGGTCAGGGTTTCTTAATTTGAGTTTGTGAACAACTTAGCAGTCCCAGGGTGGGTTTTGGGGCAGGGCAAGGGGTGGAGTCTGACAACCTCTTAAAATGTAATGCATTTATTATTATTGCCTTTAAATTTTTTATTGATTGATTGATTTTAGCCTGAGAGGAAGGGAGAGAGAGAGAGAGAGAGAGAGAGAGAGAGAGAGAGGAACTTCGAGCTGTTCTTGTATGTGCCCTGACCCAGGATCAACCCAGCAACCTCTGCACTTCGAGATGATGCTCTAGTCTAACCAACCAAGCTATCCGGCCAAGGCTTACTATTGCCTTTTTAAATTAGAAAAGTAATTCCTGTTCTGTAAAGTCTGAAAATTTTGGAAATAAATATTGTTGAAAGTAAAAGTTCTCCAAAATTTATCCCTGAGTATAGATTTCTGGATTTTCTTATCTTTTCATTTTATATACACACATATGCAAACTTTTGTTTCTCTGGCTGTGGGATCCAAAACTTTCAGCAGTCTCAGAGGAGCCTGAGACCTGCCCCCCAAAGAGGTTAAGAACCACCATCCTAGACTGTGGGAGGCTCGGAGGAGGGGGTAGGTATGTAGTCTTTTCTCATGCCTCCCTCCCCTGGGCACACGGCATAAAGCTCTGCACACAATAGGCCTTCCATGTCTGTAGCGCTGAGCAGAATCCAGATAACAGAGATAGAAGAACAGCAGTTGCCACTTACTGAGCCCTTTGCGCCCGACACTGTGCCAGGCTCTTGATATGCATTAGCTTATCTCCGCCTGACGACTCTTGAATCATTATTCTCATTTCACACACAAGGAAACTGCAGTTCAGAGAGGCAAGTCATCTACCCAAGGCCACATAGCTAGCAAATGGCACAGCCAGGATTTGAACTCAGGTCTGTCAGACTTGAGCCAAGGGCTCTTAACCATTATGCACACTGCCTCCTGGATGCAGCCCAACCAAATCTGGTCCATGCATCGTCCTCCTGGAGTATTCAGCCATGACTTCTCCTTCCTTCCCCAAGTCCGCCTTCCTCAGAGAGGGGACACAAGCTCCCCTGACTAGTGACTGGCCCGTGGGTCTTGGGGACTGACTTTTAGCCTCCCTCCTAACAGAACTGGGGGAAGCCCTTTCTGCCGGGTCAGCTGGGATGATGGAATGGGTCGGCTCAGGGACTTAAGGAGAAGCACACTAGGAGCTCAAAGCCTACTTGGGTGCTGCCAACTGATCAGACGCCATCCCCAAACCTTGGCCAGGAGTGTTGGTCAGGAGGCTCTTCATCTCTTAGAGGACAAGGGCAAGTGCTTTCACTTGGCATTCGAATCTCTTATGGGCCCCACTGACAGCTCCCTGGTCTTCTACATGCCAGCAAAAAGGAATTATTTACCCAGAGGTCCCAGATACACCTCATCATTTCTTGCCTTTGTGCTTTTGTTTATGTGGTCCCTCCACCTGGAACACCTGTCTCTTCCTCTTTGTGTCCAGATCAAATGCCACCTCCTCTGTGAAGCCTGCCTGGATTCCTCCAGTGGAGACCCATGATGCTTTCTCCTGAGGCTCCCGCAGCTCTGTCTCCACACCTACTCCTATGGCCCTGATGTCTGCATGACTTATATGGCTTTTTTAACTTGTATCAGGTCTCCCAGACACGCATGCCTACACCCCACCACCCTTTTCTGGAACACTCTACTGTCTGGGAGGGCTTACTTTACCCTTGTTCCTCCAGGGGGACAGAGGCTGTGTCTGTCTCGTTCATGCTAAATCCCAGGGCCTGGCAAAGAACGTGCTCTATAAATGCTTATTGAAAGAATAATAGCATCATTCACTGATGTGCTCTCTTTTTCTCTCTCCACTTCTTTGGGAATTTGACAAAAGCTATGAACCGGCTCCTTGCAAAAGCATTCACACATGTGCACACTCGCATATTTAGAACGTAAGTTTGGAATTACAGGCCCTTGAGGCTCTAGTGGTCCGTGAACCCCAAATTATAAGCTTTTGCTCCAGCATATTTAGTCTGGAGTACATATGTAAAAGTAGTACACAGCAGAAGCTTAATAGACACTTATTGAACACGTGGCCCTGAGTGCAGCCATCCTGCTTCTGTGACCCTTTGGTTTCACCCCACCATGAATAGCACTATAGGCTCACAGTTCAGTGTGGCTTCCCAGGCACTGGGCTCTGTTCTAGGCACTTGACAGGTATTGACCCAATTAGTCCTAACAACCCTACCAGGTAAATGCTATTATTAGGCTGAACCTTATAAAATTGTAACTATTTGACTATTTTTGATATACAAAAATGGCAATTTCATTTGGTCCAACCTAATATTCCTCCCCTTTCCCTTTTTTTTGGATGAAGAAACTTCTTGTGGCATAAGAAAGGTTAAATGGCCTGCCCCAGGGGACATGGACACAGACAATAAGTGGCCGAAGTGGGGTTTGAATCCAGGTAGCCTGGCTGACTCTAGACTGTAGCCGCCAGGCTGCTAGTATTTTCTGCTCCTTCCCCAACCTGTCACTTGGATTCAGAGCTGAGCTCCTCATGGCCAGAGCCTTGCATAAGGCCTGGTTCCCGGGGGTGGACGTTTGCTAAACTGACGTTGCATGAGGACCTCTGCAGGCAGAGTCATCAGAAAACACTGGACTGTTGTTTAGATCATTTACAACTGCTAGGGCCAGCAACTGTCATCCTGAACCTAAATGGGAAGTTCAGGATAAGAGAGAAGGAATAAGGTATTCAGAGACCTGGGTTTGAATTCTGGATCTGCCAGGAATAACAGTCACACATAAACTGTATCTACTTCAGAAGGGGACTGCGAGGAGCAGATGAGGCTCCTTTTAAAGGGCATAGCAGAGTAGTTGGCCAATAGAAAGCACTGAATAAATGTTAACTGTCATAACAAAGAGTTGGCGGTTGTTAACTATTACTGTTACAAAGCACTTTAATATCCATTAATTTATTTGATTCACATAACTCTATGAAAGAAGTATCATGCCTGCTACTTCCCATAGAAAGATGCCAAGGCTCAGAGAGGCCTGATGACTTCCCCCAGGTAGCCGAGGCGGCCAGTGACAGAGTAGGAATGAGAAGTCAGGCCAGCCCTCCTGGCTCCACATCCAGGCCCCGCAGACCTTAGTCCTCATTCCGCCTGCTGAGCGACGGAAACCCTGAGCCTGTGAGGGTGACTTCGAGCCAGTCACACACATCTCCGCTTCCTCCTCTGTCCTGGCCACACAGGGTTGCTGGTGGATGTGGCAATCACAGGGCTGGCTGTGCTTTGAGAAAATAGAGTCCTGCTCAGACGCAGGAAGTGAGCCTCAGCTTTAGAATGTGTTGATCTATGAACAAATCCTGGGGTCTATTTTTAAAATAAGTCCCTGCTGTCACCTGTTTCCTTGTTACTGACTCACACTCTAAACAGTGATGCTCCCAAATGGCTCCAGGTGACAGCGTGTGCGAGCCTGTCCTATTCTAGCTCTGTCAGGTGTAGACAGCGCAGTGTGGCTAAGAGCGTGTTCTCTGCAGCCAGACACCCTGGGTCCACTCGCCAGCTCCTGACCTGAGCAATCATGTGACCTCTCTGTGCCTCTTCACTTATATGCACAGCAGGAAATGAGAAGGATTAAATGAATCAACAGATGAAAAGCATTAAAACAATTCTTGGCACACAGAACACAGTCAATATGTTTAGCTACATCTACTATCATGATTTTATTACCTGGGGACTAGGAGGGAACAATATAATCTAGGACTTTTAATGTACAGGTAACTTTTGTTTCTGTGTAGTTACATTTGTCTGCCTTTTTCTTGTGACCCTTCCATTGTTTTTACACTTAGAAAGTCCCTTTCCATTCACCTATTGGTTAAACAGCTAAATTGTCTTCTGGAAATTTTAACGGTTTAGTGATTTTTACATTTATGTCTTCAGTGATTATTAAGCCCAGGAACTTTTACTTCAAACTGAATTTTACCCAGAGGCTTAATATCCAGGATTCCTTGACCTTGCCCATTTTGTATACCCCATATCCAATCCTGCAGCAGATTCAGTGGCTCTACTTTCAAAATACTTCAGAATCCACCTATTTCCATTGCTGCCACCCTGGTCTTGCCACCTCATGGGTCTCCCCCTCTTCTGCCTTTGCCTGGCACACTTAACCCCTTCAGTGCATTTCCTACATTGCAGCCAGGGAAGTCCTGTCAAAACTGTAACTCAGAGTATATCAGTCTTTTGCTCAGACCATTCTAGAAGCTCCCCATTTCACTCAGAATAAAAACCAAGGCCCTGCTATGATTGATAAGGATCTGCATGTTGTGGCCCCTCCTCCTTAACCCCCTGCTCTAGCCACACTGGCTCCTTGGTTGTTCCTGAAACCTTCCAGACACACTCCAGCCTCAGGGCCTTTGCACTGGCTGTTCCCTCTGCCAGGGATGCTCTTCCCTGAGGTATCATGACACAGCTCACTCTCCCGGCTCCTTAGTATCTTTTGTTCGAATGAAAGCCTCTCAGCGAGGCCAACCCAGCTCCCCTATTTAAAGATGCGGCCCGACCCCGCCGCTCTCAATCCGCTACTGTTGTGCTTTGCCTTTCCCCCACAGCACTTTCATCTTCTAACGCACCACACACTTTACTCATTTATTATGTGCTTTTAAAAAAAATGCTCTGTCCCTTACACTCTAGGATGTAAGTTCCACGAGGGCAGGGATATGTGGTTTGTTTACTTGCGTGTCCTCAGCACCTACCACAATGCCTGGCATACACGGTAGGCCACAACAAATATGTGACAAATGAATGGATATGCTGATGGCCCCCCTTACCCAGTGGCCATCTGAGAAACTCTAGGGTGCCCCGTGGAGTACAGTTTGAGAACCTATATTAGACCCACTTGGAATTCCTGTTCACTGAGTGAGGTCTCAGGCACATTTTTCCTCCCCCCGCCCCCCACATTTTGTCCAATGGGAAGGAATCTATCATTCGTTTTTCTCTCTGCTGGGCTCCTCAGGAGGGGACATCCCTCTGGGTATGTGTGGCACATGTGCTCCCAGCCCTGGCCTAAGGTAGGAAAGGACAGTGGGGGAAATGGAGTTCCTGAGTGGGGTGAGCGGTTACCAGAGGAGTTACCAGGAAGGAACGATGGGGGCCTCCCACCTCTTGCAGGCCAGAGCCTGGTCCTCATCACCTCATTCAGGTCATGTATTTATTCTACAGTCATGTGTCAAAGGACTACTGTGTGTGGGAAGCGTGCCGGGGAGGCAGTAGTGAGCATCAGATGCAATTCCAGCCTCCAGGTGCTCCCATTACAGCGTAGGAGACACAGGAATGGCCATCACCGTGCAGTCAGGGACAGGGTGTGGTGTGAACTGACGACAGCCCTAAATCTTGGGTGGGGTGGGGGTCAGGGAAGGCTTCTCAGAGGGGTTTATATATGATGAGGCCTGAGGGAGAGTAAGAGATATTCAGGTAAAGAGAAAGGGAGAGTGTTCAGGCAGAGGGAACAGCATGTGCAAAGGCCGGGAGGTGACAGTGAGCTTGGCACGTCCGGGGAACAGCTGGATGTTCAGTCTGACTGCAGAAAGAAAGAAGCTGGGGAGGCTGCCAGAAACTGACAGTGCAGGGCCCACGGGTGCCAGCCCCGCTGGGGTATACATACTGTGGCCACTGGTGTAGTGCTGCAGCTTGTCCGTGTACTCCGAGTCAGCACGTTCAAACCCCCGTCTTCTGGAACAAGAGCAAAGGGCTGGAGCCACCTGGAGGCGCCCGGGAATTGGGAGCCACAGTAGGTGATAGGGAGAGGGTGGGCAGGCCCTTAAAACCACATTCCTGCCAGAGGAATTCCTGCCTGCCCCTCACCTAGCAGCCTCACCTATCCTGCCCCTCCCCCGATCCCTTCCCACCTTTCCCCCTTCAAGCCAAGGCTCACTATTTCCCGTCCCCTCCCAGCCAAGGAGCAAAGTCATCACCTCTGGCCATGGCCCCTGGTTGCAGAAACCCTGGGGCTTCTGCCCATTTGACCTTATGACCCAGTCTATTCTAAAGTAGGGGTCTCTTTAAGGAAGAGGAGAGTCTCTTTGCATATGCCCAGCAGAAGTCAGGGAACGAAGCCCACCTCCTGCCTCTGCACATGCTGTGCTGGTCACTTGGGGTGGCCCTCCCCCACCTCCTCCTATCTGTGTCCTCTCCATCTTTCCAGTATTCCCGAGCTCCACAACCTCCCATCTGACACTGCTTATGGGCCCTATTCATAAGGGGACCTAAACTAGTGCAAACATAGGGTGATGTATATATAGTCCCTCTCCATCATCCTCTTAGCCCCTAGCATTCCTGCTGTCCTCCCGCCCACTGTTCCGAGACATTCTTCACGCTAAAGTATTAGTGTCTCAATGTGCCGCCTCCTTGAATAGTGGACTTGTCAAGGGCAATGCCTAACACAGAGGGATGGGCTGCTAATGGTGGCTGATCAGGCAGTGGGAGGATACCTGAGGGTACCCAGGCCAAGCCGAGCCTCACCCTGTCCCTGGTACTGATGGAAATGCCTCCTCTGTTCACAAACACTTCTGGAATGGCTGAACAGATGCAGAGCCAGGCCTGGAGCGGCTGGGGGACACCCACCCACCTGTTACACACGATGGCGATGACAACCACGGCAATGAGGAAGACCAGGGCAGCCGCCGAGGAGCCGATGATGAGTGGCAGCTTCTCCTGAATGCTCGTCTGGTACTCGGCTGGGGAGAAAGCACAGCACAGTGTTCTCCCATGGCTCTGGGAGTGCTAACACTCCTCACCCTGCGAGATCTCTGGGGACCCCAAACTCGATTCTTGTGCCTCCTGGAGTCCCTGTCACATGCTCCGGTGAAGAACTGGTTATCATTTGCTCACAAGTAACCTTGATAAGTTCATAAACTGCTCTGATTCTTAATTTCTCACCTATAAAATTGGCATAATACCTATATCTCAAAGTTGATATGAAAATCAATGAATTTGGAGACACTTATGGAGAAGCAGTTATAAGCACAGACTCTGAGGCCAGACTCCCTGGGTTTGTGCCCTGATGGAGTCACTTACTAACTGTGTGATCTCTGGTAAAGTGACTAACCTCTCTGTGGCTCAGTTTCCTCATCTGTAAAATGGGGAGAATCATACTTTCCATTTCATAGGATTGCTGTGTAAAGCACTTAGATCAACAGGTGGCAGTAGTAAGCGCTCAGTAAATATGAACTATTATTACTATTGAGTGTTTCAAGTGTTTGTCACTGTGCGAAGAATGTTAGGCATCTTGCTTGATTCTCGGGACAGTTCGGTGATGAACTGCCTATGATTACTGCATTTTACAGATAAGGAAACTGAGACTTAGTGAGGTCATGACTTGCTGGAGGTCACACAGAAAGTGGCCAAAGCCAGCACTTGAACCCAGGTCTGTTTGACCCAAGGCTGTGGGCTTAAATGACATAATGCGTAAAATGCGGTCAGCATTGGCCTGGCTCTTGGAAACCACTCATTAATTTTTTAATTCATTTGCTTTCATAACCAGACAGGGGTTTGTTGAAGTCAGGGACAAGGTCAGTTCAGGGTCCTCAGCACTAGCAAACATTTGTTAAATTAATTTAAAAAAGGATCCTGGGACAGTCCTCCAGTACGGATGTCAGTAACATCCATCCAGCATGTGAGAGGGTGAAACATGCTGGCTGTGAGGAAGGGGGTGTTGATGGGGGGGCGGTGTACTGGAAGAGACCGTGGCATTGTGAGAGGATTATGATAACAGGCATAGGTCCAGGAGCCTCTGAGATGTTCAACCAGGCAAAGCCAAGGCCCACAGCCAGGGACTGAAGCAGATGCCAGAAAGGGATGCTGGAGCCTGGTCATAAGGAAAACTCTCCCGGGGCTTGGCTAGTCGGTTGGAAGGGCCCCCAGACTCAACAGACAACTATAACCTTAACTACTGTTTGGTGAGCGCTAACTGTGCGTGAGACCTAGCCCCAACCCTGTGCTAGGCCATACACATTTATCCCCATCCTTATACTAATTTGATGATGATGATGATAATGAGATAATTGTTATCATCCCCATTTGTAGATGAGAAAAACAGGCTCAGAGAAGTAAGGTTGCTCAGGGCCACACAGGGCTGAATCTCCACTGTAATTTCTGTCAAGTATCAGAGCCCACATTCTTTAACTATGCTGCCCCTTGAAGATTATTAAGGCAGGAAGGGTTCTTACAGACCATAGGGTCCCAGACTGGGAGACACACAACACACCGGTTACAACCTCTCATTCTCTTGCCCAGGGTAGACATTACTAATCCATCCCAGAACTTGTTCCTACTGAACTCGAATGTGGCTTCAGAATTCTTCTCAATCCAACTGTAAGTCATGGAAGTAGTGTTTGGATAAAATTATTTTCCACTCTCAGGTCGAATAGAGTGCTTTTTATTTTATAGATGAGAAAAATATGGACCAGGGAATAGGTGTGATTTGCTCAGAGTAACTCTGCAAGTTTGGGCTGAGCTCCCAGGAGCTGTGGGAAAGAAGTGGCCTGGCTGACATGATGGGAACGGTGTAGCACAATCCTTCCAGAACACAGCAACAGGGCCTTTATACATGGTTGTGCAGTTTGTACAGTACACAAAGGTTCCCAACCAGGAGGGGAGGAGGGTTGACATCAAGAAACGGGGGTACCTTTTCTAGTTTGCACAAAGGCACTTTGTAGGAACGGTGGCCCTAGCATTTGTTCTGCTTGTGGAGTCAGTAACCCTCTTCCTGTCCTCTGGGTGCCTCTTACCTTCTGTCATAGTCTGGAAGTACATCTTGCCACTGTAGCGCCCGTAGCCTGCCACGGTGCGTGCCCGCACCTGGAAGACATAGATGGCGCCGGCTTTGAGGCCCTGCACAGTGACCGTGTTGGTGGGGCTTTTTATGGCTGTGGCGTTGTACTCACTGAGCTCCTGCCGAGGAACAGAGAAGACAGTTAGCAAGGTTGTTGCCCACAGTGGGCCCGGAGCCCACGGACTGCTCCTGCCACGTGGGGAAGGTCTGGCCACCGGATGAACATCTGTGGTTCCTGAGTTCTCCACTCCCTCTCAGTAACAGAATCACACACATGCAGCTTTTTGCATGTGATTTTGCAACACTTTCCACAAAAGAAGGCAGAGCGTATTACTCTTCCTCGTGGATGCTGAGTTTGTCGACATGCCTTGCTTTGGCCATTGGAATATTCCAGAGGACATGGTGCAAGCAGGGACTTCACATGTGCTTGTTGACTTGGCTTGGCCTCTTGTGATTCTGCCATCTACCATGAGGGGACCTTAACCTGAGTGACAGCTGGTTCCAGAATGAGAACCACGTGGAAAAGACCTTACCGTAATTCCTAGAATGAAGTCGAGCCACCTCAGCTGACCCACAGGCACAAGCCTATGAGTAAGACATATCCAATTGTTGTAGACCACTGGACTTTTGGGGCTGTTTGTTTTATAGCATCATCTCAACAACAGTTGACTAATACACATATACTGAGTGGCCATGGTATGCAGAGCCCTGGGGTCTAGACTGTTAGTTCTTGTTGACAGCAGGGAGAGGGTTCACATCGTTCACTCTGCATCCCCCTCCCTGCCCCACACCTTGACAGATTAAGTGGAAGGACCCTTATTCAGCCTTAGCACACTTGAGTTAGGCAACAATTAAAACCCCAAAAGAGAAAATTATGCTCAAGGTCACACATGTCAATTCATGGCTGCTTTTGGGACTCAAAACCATGCAGGAGCCACCTCTACTGTTCATGGCTTTGGGCACCCAGGACCTAATGTTTCCTCCTTTGAGAGATGTGGAACACCAATTCTGATCTCCTGAGCACTGCTGGGGTGACCTGAGGAGCCTGGCACAGGACAAAGGGCCAGCTGCTACAGTGGGAGGGGAGATGTGGTTGAATTGGATGCAAATGTTCTCTAGCCTAGTTGATGCTCGTTCAGGCATCTGTCAGCTGCCCAGCTCACCTTCCCCAAATACCCTCTTTGCATTAGGCCCCAGGCTGGGCACTGGGGACCCACAGAGGTTAAAGCACAGGCCCTGGCCTCAAAGAGCCCAGTTCAGAAAAACAAACAGTGTGGAGAGCTTAACCCTCTGAGGATAGGGAACCCCTCTGAGAAGCTGATGAAAAGCTATGACCCCCTTAAGCAGAAAAACACACACCTGATTGTACATGCCAATCATGTATGTGTCAGGGATGCACAGAGCCCATAAACATTCTCCTGAAACAATTAAATTCAGTGTGAGCAATGTTATTACAGATAATAATTGTAACTACAATGTTATTATAGTGTAGACCAGGGGTAGTCAATCTTTTTATACCTACCGCCTACTTTTGTATCTCTGTTAGTAGTAAAATTTTCTAACCACCCACCGGTTCCACAGTAATGGTGACTTATAAAGTAGGGAAGTAACTTTACTTTATAAAATTTATAAAGCAGAGTTATAGCAAGTTAAAGCATATAATAATAATTACTTACCAAGTACTTTATGTCGGATTTTTGCTAAGTTTGGCAGAATAAATCTTTATAAAACAACTTACTATAGTTAAATCTATCTTTTTTTTTTTTTTTTTAACAGAGACAGAGAGAGAGTCAGACAGAGGGATAGACAGGGACAGACAGACAGGAACAGAGAGATGAGAAGCATCAATCATTAGTTTTTCGTTGCGTATTGGGACACTTTAGTTGTTCATTGATTGCTTTCTCATATATGCCTTGACTGCGGGCCTTCAGCAGACCAAGTAACCCCTTGCTCAAGCCAGCGACCTTGGGCTCAAGCTGGTAAGCCTTGCTCATACCAGATGACCTCGCGCTCAAGCTGGCGACCTCAGGGTCTCGAACCTGGGTTCCTTCCGCATCCTAGTCCGACGCTCTATCCACTGCGCCACCGCCTGGTCAGGCAAATCTATCTTTTTATTTATACTTTGGTTGCTCTGCTACCCCCCACCATGAAAGCTAGAACGCCCACTAGTGGGCGGTAGGGACCAGGTTGACTACCACTGGTGTAGAGGTTAAGATCACAAACTGGAGCCAGACTTCCTGGGTTCAAATCCTTATTCTACTGCTTATTAGCTTTGTGATTTTGGACAAGTTCCTTACTTTCTCTATGCCTCCTTTTTCTCATCTGTAAAATGGGAATAATAATAATAATATTAATAATAATAATGGCTCCCTTACGAGTTGTTTAGAAGATGAAGTTAATTAATATGTATAAAATGCTTACAGGGGTAGGGTAAGCACAATGTGTTTAGGGGCATGTGACCTGGCCTGGGTGGGGGATATCAGGTGAAGTCAAGAAAAGTTCTACTGGAGCCTGACCTGTGGTGGTGCAGTGAATAAAGCGTCGACCTGGAATGCTGAGGTCGCTGGTTCGAAACCCTGGGCTTGCCTGGTCAAGGCACATATGGGAGTTGATGCTTCCAGCTCCTCCCCCCTTCTCTCTCTCTGTCTCTCTCTCCTCTCTAAAATGAATAAATAAAAAGAAAAGAAAAGTTCTACTGGAGAGTGAGGGCAACTGGAGTGGGATTTTAAACAGCAAATAGAAGTCACCAGGCAAAGAAGGAGAAGGGCATTCTTTGTGTGTGTGTGTGTGTGTGTGTGGCAGAGACAGAGAGAGTCAGAGAGAGGGACAGACAGACAGGAAGGGAGAGAGATGACAAACATCAATTCTTCATTGCGGTTCCTTAGTTGTTCACTGATTGCTTTCTCATATGTGCCTTGACCGGGGGGCTACAGCAGACTGAGTGACCCCTTGCTCGAGCCAGTGACCTTGGGCTCAAGCTGGTGAGCTTTGTCCAAACCTGATGAGCCTGCGCTCAAGCTGGTGACCTCGGGGTCTTAAACCTGGGTCCTCCGTGTCCCAGTCCAAAACTCTATCCATTGTGCCACCGCCTGATCAGGCGAGAAGGGCATTCTTGCCAAGGAGCAGTAGGTGCAAAGGTAAGGAGGTGAGAAAGAGTTTGGGACATAGGGGTTGACCTGTGAGTGCTTCCTCCCCTCCCCCAGTACCAGGAGGCAGCAGCAGATTGGAAGTCTCTTTTCCTTTGCCAGGCCACCTGCCTTCTCCTCCAGGAAGCCTCCTTGACCTCCATGCTAGATGTGTCCTTTCCTCTGAGCCCTGGAGCACTTGCTGTGGCTACCATAGGAAGGGGATTTGCTATGTCCCCTCGCCCTGGGCCCAGGCTTGTCTTTCTCCCTTGACTATAAACTCCAGAGGGAAGGGGCTGTGTTTTGTTCCCCTGCCTCACACACAGAAGTCTCCCTAACATCCACAGGATGAAGCCTGTCTTCCTCAGCCTGGCGTTCCAGACCCTTCACAACCCACTCTTTGTCGGTCTCTCCTGTCACGTCCCAGTGTCCTCCAGGCTCCAACCATAAGCAACCACTTCCCCTTTCCCTGGGAGGGCTGCCAGACTTAGCAAATAAAAGTACAGGATGCTCAGTTAAACCTGAATTTCAGGTGAATAATTTTTAGTATACGTATGTCCCAATGCAATCTTTGATACATACTTGCACTAAACAAAAAGTATATTTTAAAAAATTCAAATGTAACCCTGATGTCCTACACTTTATTCGGCAGCCCTACCTTCCCTGGACACGCTGAGCCTTCGCAAGTCCTGCTGCCCCGTCTGAAATTCCATTTCCTCATCTGCCTGGCAGTCCCCTATTCATTGTTCAAGACCCAGCGCAAGGACTGCCTCTACTGGGGAGACTGCCCAGATACCTCAGCCAGAGGATGCAGGTCCATTCTCTCCTTTCCCACCTATTGTTCTGATATACAGGTGTCTTCTCTAAGGACTGCGGGCTCCTTGAGGGCAGGGACCTTGTCTCATTCATTTCCCGGACCTCCAGGCTCCGCACAGGGTAGGTGCTACCTAACTATTGACATAATGAATGAGTCTTACTTAGATCATTCACCATCTGCAAACCCAGGATGCACTACCAAGCTTGGCCTCTAAGTGCCGCCATCTAACATGGGATCTCCTCCCCTTGCCCAAGGGATGGATTCTGCATACTGGGTGGGTGCCCACTTAGGCTGGGAGAGAACTGCCAGCAGCCTAGGTGCCTCAGGAGAATGAAGAGCAAACCTGAGTGGGTCCTTTCCCTAACGTGGGGCACAGGATCCAGCAGGGAATTGGAAGTCATTTCAAGGGTCCGTTCTTCCACTTGCTTGCGCTGTGATCTTGGGAAAGACACTTCATTTCCCTGAGCTGCTATCTATTCCAGAAAATGGAATAATAAATTCCAATCACTCAGGGTTGTTGTGAGGATAAAATTTGATCAGTTAATCTCTGGTACAAAGGAGCTGATCTAGAACCATCAATTTCCTTCCCTGTCTGCCCCCCCCCCTTCCGTAAGGGTACCTTTATCTGAGTAAGGATTAAGCATCAACGAGTCAGGGGAAGAAATTTAGTATGAAATTCACCTTAGTTTGAGTCCTTACCCAGAGACTAAGGGCCAATCAGGCAGTGGATGCATTGCTTAAGCCCTATGAGCCTCAGTTTCCTCATCTCTAAAATGTGGTAACACCACTTTAGTACCATACCCAGTGATTGTAGAGATTCAATAGGAAAGAATGGGTAAAGCTTTAATAAATATTGACTATCACAATTGATATCAACAATGTTCATCAAATGGATGAATGTATGGATAAACAAGTGAATGAATGAGTGAATAAACCTCCCTGTGTAGATGCTGTTCCATGTACACCAGCAACACCCAGAATGCAGCCTGGACTTTCGTTCACCCCTCCTCCCCAAACCTTTGCTCCCTCTGCCTGGAATGTCTTTTCCCTTCACTTCTGCCAAGTAGAAATTTCTGTCGAATAGACACATAAATTGATGTGGCCTATAAGGGCCCATCCGCCATAGGTGGCCTCCCAAATGACTCTTCTCCTTGAGCTCTTGGGAAGCCAAAGGGAGCATGAACTGTGTGCTTTGGGGCAGCTGCCAAAGGAGGCCACCTCCTCTGGGACACTAGAACTGATGGAAGAGGCCAGCCCTGGCCTGGCTGATACTATATTCGTCAGCGGCCTCTAGAAGACTTCCAGCAAAGTGGTTGTCAGCTCCGGGCAGGCTGGGAAATCCCAGTGAAGCTGGCAGGCAGGGTGGGGGGAAGGCGGCAGATGGAGAGCCTGCTTTCTAAAGAAGGGAAGGAAAAGTAGGAAAGGAGGTAGGGGTGGGGCCCACACGGGGCTGCAGGGCTCAGTATCTACCTTCCCTACCTGGAAAGGTCTAGAGCAGGGGTCCCCAAACTTTTTACACAAGGGGCCAGTTCACTGTCCCTCAGACTGTTGGAGGGCCGGACTATAAAAAAACTATGAACAAATCCCTATGCACACTGCACGTATCTTATTTTAAAGTAAAAAAACAAAATGGGAACAAATACAATATTTAAAATAAAGAACAAGTAAATTTAAATCAACAAACTGACCAGTATTTCAATGGGAACTATGGGCCGGCTTTTGGCTAATGAGATGGTCAATGTCCGGTTCCATATTTGTCACTGCTAGCCGTAACAAGTGATATGACGCGCTTCCGGAGCCCTGACATGTGCATCCCGCGTCACCGGAAGTACTACTGTATATGAACTACGCCGCGCTTTGCGGCGCCACCACATACAGTACTCCAGGAGCACAGGATGCATCCTGTGACCTCTCACTGACCACCAATGAAAGAGGTGCCCCTTCTAGAAGTGTGGTGGGGGCCGGATAAATGGCCTCAGGGGGCCACATGCGGCCCGCGGGCCATAGTTTGGGGACCCCTGGTCTAGAGCATTCATTAAAGCAGTTGATAGCAGCCACCAGGAGGATTCTGCCATGTTAGGGAAGAGTGGGGCTGTGGATCTATCAGTAATAAATCCGCCACTCGCAGCCTGGTTGTCCCTCCCCGAGGGCGAGGCTGACTCAGGAAGGTCGAGGTGGTGGCTGGGACGCCAGAGCCCCACTTGAGAGGCCAGGGGCAGAAACTGCTCCTGGTTCTCCTTTTACCTCTCTCCTGGCACCTCCTCTAACACTTTCACCAACTCCTTTTTCTTTCTCTCCTTAAATACTGCCATTCTCCTGGATCCTATCCTTTCACTCTGTTCTTCCTCTGCACATCCTCCTGTCTGTCCTTGACTGTACTTTCCCACACTCGGCAAGTACCACACCGATGCTTGCAAGTCACAAACCCACATCTGCCCCAGGAAAGGCACCACCATCTACCGGGTGTTGACCATTACCCTTCCCTGGTCCCCTGAGTTTCAAAATACTGTCTGAATCTGTCAGTTTCTCACCATCTCTGCTGTCAACTTTCCAACTTCATGCCACCATCATTTCTCACTTGATGTCCCATGAGAATCCTGGGCAGGGCACTACCTTGCAGTTTATTTTTTACATAGCAAGCTACAGGAATGTTTAAAGTAATCTGAGTCAGATCATATTATTCCAAAACCTTCTGATGGCTTCCCATTGTACTTTAAATTGAATCCAGACTACAAAGGTCTAAAAAGCCCACCACAATTGGCTCTGCCTCCTTCTCAATCTCCACCCCTACTGATCTCTCCCTTGTTCATTTTGCTCCTGCCACACTTGCCTTCTCTGTTCCCTGCATGCAGCCAGCACATTCCTGCCTCAGGACCTTTGCATATGCTGTTCATGGTTTTTTTTAAGTGAGAGGAGGAGAGATGGTGAGACAGACTCCCACATGTGCCCCAACTGGGATCCACCTGGCAATCTCCATCTGGGGCTGATGCTTGAATCAACCAAGCTATCCTTACTGCCTGAGGCTGATATTCAAACCAACCGAGCTATTCTTAGCACCTGGGGCCATGCTCTAACCAATGAAGCCACTGGCTGCAGGAAGGGAAGAGGGAGAGAAGGGGTAGAGTGAGAGGGAAAGAAGCAGATGGTTGCATCTCTTGTGTGCCCTGACCGGGAATTGAACCCAGGATGTTCATATGCCGGGCAAGTGTTCTAGCCACTTAGCAAACCCACCAGGGCCTGCCTATGCTGTTTTTGCCACCTGGAATGACCCTGCTCTCATCACTGTCTGTCAGGTGAACTCTGAGCATCTTTCAAGCCTCAGCTCAAATGTCATCTGAATTAAGACTTCCTCTCACCTATGCTAAGATTCTGGGCTTCTTCTTAGTGCCCTCCTGAAAACTTTATGGCCCCTTCTGTGGCTTGTACCACATCTTTTCTAATGGCTATTTGTGTCTGAACCTGTCTTTTCCCCTGGACTGTGAAGGAAAGGCCTCTAGGCATGTCTGGTTACTCTTGGTATTCCTGGCACCCAGTTCAAAACTGGTGACAGTGACTGTTGAATCAACCAGTGTCAATCTCCCCTCTGACAAATGCCAAGTCGCCTCTCTCTGCACCCCAACCCTTGGGAAGAGGGGCTGATCGAAGCAGGGCCACGTCTCATCACAGCCATACCTCAGGCCTGGCCGCCTCTTGCCATTTAGGCTGAAAATCCTTCATCAGAGCCTGGTCCTGTCCACCTCTTAAAGGTTATCCCAGAAGCATCCCTGGGATAAAACTGGGAGGCAGGAGAGCCAGGTGAAGAGTGAGAGCACAGGTCCAAATCCCTGCTTTGCCCCTTAGCAGCTGGGTGCGCTTGGACAAGTTATACAACTTCTCTGTGCTTAGATGGGGTGAATAGCAATGCTGCAAGAATGAATGAGACAATGGAAGTGATGTGCTTAGCACATAGTAAGCACTCATGAAACATGAGCAGGGGATAACTGTGGCTGCTGCAAGGCCTGCTGGTCCTGCCACCTCTGGCATGGGCCTGGGGATGCCCGGGCAGCCACAGAAAGTAGGGCAGAGCTGCCTTCTGGTTCACACCTCCATCAGCCTCCCCAACCCCTCCCGTCTCGGTAGGAAATGGGTCGTGGGCAGGACCCGTGCCATGCCGGGATTCCTCATTTCCGATCCTGTCTTTGGGGACAAACACTTTCAGTTTCATTTAATCATAAAGCTTCTTAATTAGCTTTTTTCCCTTTTTGAATTCTGAGTTGCTAAGCTGCCCCCGTCAGAGGAAGTGTCCCCGCCAGAGGAAGTGGACGTGATTGCTGCTGCAGGGCCTGGGGCATCCTAGGCCTGGGAGCAGGTGGCCCCACTACCTGGGAGGCCCAGCTCCTGCAAGGCCCTCCAGGGCTCAGTAAGGGGTGGACTTTCATCCCTCACATCATCCCCTGGGGACATAGCAGGGAAAAGGCAAGGTCTCCACCCTAGAAGAACAGGCCATGGGAAGGGATTCATCACTTACTCATTCAACCAACATTTATCAAGTGTATCTTTGGGGAAAGGCCCAGGGCGCTGGGGTGAATGCGGTGATAGGGAGAGATGTGGCTCCTGGCCTCTAGGGATGCATTGCCAAGAGGAGGGGATGAGCAAGGAAACAATCCTCCACCAGATGGGTGAGGCTGAAGAGGTATTTGATGAACCCCTGAGACTCACCGGGTTTAGGTAATAAAGTCCCAGGGCCAGGTTGGGCTTCAGGAGTTAGAGCTCCAGGAGGGCTGGCTGGAACTGTCTCCACCACATTTCCTCTCAGTCAGGAAGAGCCATTCCATTTGTTTCTAGTTTTCAGTGGGCGTGGCCTCAACTAAAGCATTTCCCATAGTCATTTACACCTTAGTCTGAAAGGGAGCCCAGTGAGATCTTTTCCAGGAGCCCCTGCAGCTTCTGTGGTTATTTGGTGCCTCAGGGAGCAGGTAAGAAAAATCACCAGTCCAGTCAAAAGAGAGTTTCCTGGGCCTCTGGTGTTCCGCGGCTCTGTCCTGGCCCCTGCACTGTGAAGGTCTCACACACCGATGTACTTAGCTCACTGGGCCTTACTTTGTGTAGCCCTTGCCCCCAGTGCGGCAGGCAGGGCAGAAGAGGGAGGAAAGGAAAGCACTCTCCTCTTTGCTGGGAGCTTGGCACCCTGCTGGGCACTGTACCTACTTTTTCTCTTTGACCCGCACAGCCCCCATGTGAGAGAGGTGGTCCCATTTGCCTTCGACACTGGAAGAGACTGAGGCTGAGAGAGAGAAGGATGCCTGCTCACAACTGGTCATGGATGCAGCTGGCATTTGAACCTATGGCTTCTGACTCCTAGTCCAATGCTCCTTCTGCTACACCAGTGGCTGCCAACCCTGGGTCCCTGAAGGGAGTCACAGGGTCTGATTTAAAAGCTCAAAGAAAAACCACTCTTTCTCCATTCAAAGGGCATTCAGGCAAATGAAAACAAGTGTTTTAGCTAAAATCAGAGCAACACAGGAGGAAGCTCCACTCTTTGTGCAGAAAACCTCTCGAGCAGAAAGCAGTTTCAAATCTCTGCTTCAGAATGGGTGAATGACCAATTATTGCTTAATAAATGCAGCTTTTTGGAAACCCAGTTCTTTCAGAACTTCAGGACAGCCGAAGTTAGGATGAAGGGATCTGGGTGGGGCAAGGGCTGTGACCACAGCATTTTACTGAGATTGCTGGCCTGATCCCTCAGACCAGAAAAGCAGGACTCAGAGGGGTCAAGACACCAGCCTGAGGTCTCAGAGCCTGGGAGGAAGGAAGCCAGAATTCGAGCCAGGTGGCCTAACTCAGGCCAGTCCTCTTTCTGCCTCCCGGGTGTGTATTGTCTTGCAGGAAGCAGGATCCCAGGCCCTGGCCTGGGAGGGGCCGTTAGGGAGGTGGGGGAGGGGAGAGCACCAGGAGCTTAGGTACCTTCTCATAGTACTGCAGCTCATAGTCCAGGATAACGCCGTTGGGCTGGTCAGGCTGGGACCACGACAAGGTGATGCTGTCCACGGTGCGGCTCACCTGGTGCATGATGGACACGGCCGATGGAGCTGGAAGAGAGGTCAGAGGTCAGGGGTTGGGGTGGATGTGAGAGGGTGCAGCTTATGACCCAACCTCAGAGGTATCCAGAGAGAGCTGTGGGACCAGAGAGGGGAAGCATCCAGCCAAGGCCACATACACTGCAGAGCCAACAGGGTGTCAAGGGACTCATTCAGGGCTACAGGCGCCCCTATTGTGGGACTCGGCCAAGGTGATCCAGTCCCAGAAAGGACACTATTCCTCCCTTGACCTCTTCCCCTGTGAAGAAAAGTGGCAGACTGTGTTCCTATAGATTACTGCACTTTTCAAACCTAAGAGGCATAAGGAGATTTGTGAAAACGCACCACCCCTCAAAGATTCTGATTCCACAGGCCTGGGGTGGGGCCTGAGAATCTGCAGCTCTAACAAACTCCAGGTGGTGCCGCTGATGCTGCTGGCCTGTGGACCCCACTGGGGTCCCACTGGGGAGAGTGGGTTCAGGGCCAGAGATGGGAAGTGACTTGTCCAAGGTGACCTGGCAGGTAGAGGCGGGGCCAGGACTGGAGCCCAGAGTAGCTGGTCTAGTGTATTTTCTACCCACCACGCTGCTTCTCACAGCCGGGCTTCTGCCGAGATTGCCCCGCTCACTGCCCACCCCAACCTCGTCCTGGGGTCCTCAGGCTCAGTCTTGAAGCAGAGGTACAAGTAGTTCCAAGAGCTGCAGGGCTGACGCTGCTGAGCCGGTGGGGTCCAGCCCTCCAGGCCTCGCGGCTTGCCCTGTTCTGGGGCACTGGAGAGCCACGGAAGGCTTGCAGTATGGGTACAAACTGGCCCCTCCAACCCTTATATGGCCAATAATGCTCAGAAAAATAAAAGCCTCCCCCCCCCCCCATCGAACTCCTAACACTTTCTTGTTCATTCTATGCCTGGCATTTTCCAAATGCTTTATGTCAGTTCACTCATTAAACTATTATATCAACCCCACGAGGCTGATATTATTATTATACCCATTTTGTGGATGAGGAAATGGAGACACTGAGAGGTATGAAGTAATTGCCCAAAGTCACCCAGTTAGTAGGCAATGGAGCTGGGATTTGAAACCAGGCCTACCTGGGTCTAACATAGCCTTCCCCCCTGCCAGTGGCTGTGGCTGATGCAGGCTGACCAGGGAGGTCTGGAGAGCCATGGACCTCCAAGGGCCTTTGAGGACACACTGATCCAGATCCCATCCTGTTGCTGCAAAGCTAACTTCACCCACCTCCTGTTGACTCACTCACCTCAGGTACCACCCACCCGGCCCGCCCCGGCCCCGGGAGCTCAGCTGTCCGTGGAGGCAGGTCCCATGTGGCCATGGGGGTCTGAGCCTGGCGGGCTTAGCTGGCAGACTTTGGTTACAGGCAGCTAACTGGGCCCTGATCCTGTAAGCCTCGTATCGCTGGGTGTGGCAAGGAGGCGGCATTGCTGGGAAGATGATCAAGGCGGGCCAGGCGGGGCTGGCCTTTCTCCGGGAATCCAGGGGGATTAACGGCGAGAAAAGGGAACAGCTGGATGTCCTCCTCTCCCGCCTGCCGCCCGCTGCCCACCCTGGGGTGTCAGGTTTCCCTGTAAGTTGGTCTTCAGGGAATTCTGGTATTTTCAATTACCAGCCGGGCACGCTGGCAGGGGGACGGGGTCAGTGATGTCCTGTGACCCCTGTAAGGGGATGGAGCCCCAGGGAGCAAGCACAAAAGAGGCTTGTGGCCGAGAGGGGATGGGGGGAGGCCAGCCAGGCGGGGCCTGCTGGGCTGGAGCAGGTGGTCAGGGGCCCTGCTGCCTCCAGCAAGCTCTGGGGGCCATCCAGTCGGGTCATTAGCTGAGACTTGGGGAAACAGGCCTCTGCACATGCCTCCATTTCCCCCTCAGGACATAAAGGGCTTGACCACGGTGGTCTTTCAGGGCCGTCTGGGATGAGGATCCTTTGACAGGAAGTCTGGAGACCTATGACCCTGGCTACTGCAAGAAGGTATGAGTTTGGGGGTCCTGCTCAGCTTTGCCTCCATAGCCCTGAGTCCTGAAAATAAAGGAGACCCCTATACTTGGCCTTTACTCTTTCACCAATCAGAACCCCGTGAGCTTAGAGGGGGTGGGAATCCCGGGGCACTGGGCAGTCTGAGACCGCAGCCCCAGACTCTCAGCCCCGCTGCCTCTCTGACATCCTCACTCCAGCTGACAGCCCTCAGTGGCTTCCCACTGCATCTGGAATAAAACAGAGATGCTCCACGTGGCCTGCAAGGCCCACCTGCCTGGCACCTGCCACCTCCTGCCACTCACCCCCTCACTTCTCAAGTGCCATCCACACTGGCTGCCTTTCTGTTCCCAATCATACCAAGGTCATTCCTTTCTCAGGGTCTTGGCTTCACGGTGTTTCTGCCTGGTAACTTCTTCTCCCAAATCTTCCACAGCTAGCTCCTCTTCACTCAGGTCCCAGCTAAACTGCCTCCTCCTCCAAGAGGCCCTTCCTGACTTCCCCTTTCTTTCTTCTCTATCTCTCTGTGTGTGTGTGACAGAGACAGAGAGAGTCAGAGAGAGGAACTGACAGACTGGAAGGGAGAGAGATGAGAAGCATCAATTCTTTGTTGCAGCACCTTAGTTGTTCATTGATTGCTTTCTCATATGTGCCTTGACCGGGGGGCTACAGCAGACCGAGTGACCCCTTGCTCAAGCCAGCGACCTTGGGTTTAAGCTGGTGAGCCTTGCTCAAACCAGATGAGCCCACGCTCAAACTGGCGACCTTGGGGTTTCGAACCTGGGTCCTCCGCATCCCAGTCCGATGCTCTATCCACTACACCACCGCCTGGTCAGATTTTTCTTCTCTTTTTAAAAATTTTATTTATTCATTTTAGAGAGAAGGAGGGTGGGAGCTGGAAGCATCAACTCCCATATGTACCTTGACCAGGCAAGCCCAGGGTTTCAAAAGGGTGACCTCAGCGTTCCAGGTCAATGCTTTATCCACTGTGCCTCTGCAGGCCAGGCCTCACACCCTTTCTTTTCTTTATAACACTAATATCATCTGAGGGGAGAGACTTTGTCTCTTTTATTCAATCCTTTATTCCTAGTGCCTGGAACAGTATGTGGCTCAGAGTAGGTGCTTGGTTGATATTTACTGGAGGAAAGAAGACAAAGCAGGCTCTCGCCTTTTCTAGCCCCCCCCCCCCCTTGAGGAACCAGGCTAAGTCCATTCATCTTGGGGCTGGACCTTGAAGCAATGGCTTTAGGTAAGTAGCCAGGGAAGACTGCACGGCTTGTACGACAGGTCCTAATAACTTGCTCTTGTTCAGACCCCTGTGCCCACCTGCGATCTGACCTGCTGACATGACACGGGGCTTCTGGCTGGCCGGCCAGCCTGCGATACCACATCAGTTGTTGATTACTGTGCTCGCATTCCCCAGGGTCTGCAGCAGGAAAACTTTACCCGAGACAGGACTCCTAGAATTCCTGGTTGATAATAGAATAGCTGTTTTAAGCATTTGTCTCTTTAACCTGTAGCAACATAGTTAACTCTCAATGATCTGACTGCAATTCTGGGTGACCTGATCATAATTCTAACAATAGAATTTCCACAAAGAAAACGATTCCAGAAAAAAGAGCCTTTGTTTCTTTCCGACTGGACCAAAGCTCTTAGGGAGTCGAGAGGGACAGAAAAAAGGGAAAGTTGAGAGCTGGTGCTAGGGCGGCACTTTTCTGCGAAGGAAAGGTTCTATGGCCAAGAGTCTGAGATACACAGAGTTCTAGACTCCTGCTGGTGAGGCTCACACGGCACACTCCATTCAAGGCTCTGAGAAGTCCTGCAGGGAAAAACCTAGTTAACCTTGGTTTAACCTGGCAGTCTAAGTCTCATTTGGCTTCAGAACCCCTTTTTCACAGAATAGTTATTAATGTCTTTTGGAACCAGTGATCTGTAGAATATATTTTGGGACAAACAAACAAACAAAAAACAGGTCCAGGAGATGTTATATTTTTTCCTTGAACCCGAGAAAAGCTTCTTTCTAGGGTGGCAGTTGGCTGCTCATTCATTTGTCCCTTGATTCAGCGGAGATATAGCAGCACCTACCAGCAGCCACACAAGCAGATGGAGTAGGGATTAACCACCTCGTTTTACAGATGAGGACAGCGAGAGTCGGATCACGTCTCGCGTTCAGAGTGCCTCAGCTCACAGGCAGCAGGGCTGGGACCAGGATCAGGTTGGCACCAGGTTGTTTCTTTCTCCCCCGGATCACCCAGCCCTATCGACCAGCGGGATTTCGGCAGGCAGGGGCCAGGCCTTGGGACTGGCGCTGTGGAAACATCTAATCACATACCTGCCATTGCTGAACCGCCTTGACCCCACCTGTGGTTGCCTGGTGGAACCCAGTCCTAGCCAGCACCTGGGTTAGCAAGATGGTAAGAGCGTGGGCCTCAAATCAGGTAACCCAGACAACCTACCTCACCCCTCTGTACCTCAGTTTCTCCTCTGTAGAATGGGGACAATGGCAGAGATGTTGGGAGGTTAAATGAAGACTTGAACATAAAGAACTTGGCCCAGAGTAAGGAAGGGGTCAGGGGATGTCAGTCACGTGTAGCTGTCTGGGCCACTCAGACTCTCAAACAGCAAAGCGAGTACCTAAATGTTCAGCAAAGACTGTTGAGTGACGGTGGTGATGGTGGTGTGGGGAAGAAGAGGCAGCTTTCAGGGTTCAAATCCCAGATCTCTTATGGCTAGGTGATTGTGTGGCCTCAGGCACGTTCCTTAACCTCTCTGAGCCCAAGTTCCTCAGCTATAACAGGGGATGTAGCAGATGCTGCTCACTGCCTACCACATATCCATTCTTTCCTTCTCAAATGAACAAAACCCTGGTTTTCAGCTAGGCACCTTGTGCCCAAATACTATTTCCCAAAACTCTGGCAGCTAGAAGTGACCATAGCACAATGTACTTGCCTAGGATATAAGCTGAAGTGTGGGACTTCTAGGAAACCTCCTTCAAAGGGAAGAGTTCTACCCTTTTCACTCTCCTTCTTCCATCCTGTTGCCTGGGACATGGAAGTGATAGCTGGAGTTCTTGCAGTCATTTTGGCCCAAAAGGACAAGAAGCTGCATGCGGAGAAGCCTGGATCCCTGATGACTCCATGCAGCTGTCCTAACTCTTACCCGGTGACATCCGTACACATAAGAAAAACAAACCTCTGTTTTGTCTAAGCCACAACCCTAGATTGGTTGTATTAATTGCCTCCTTATATCTACACCCTTTTCCCTATAACTTATGTGGTCCCCACTCAGTCTGACTCTGGGCTTTGCCATGTGATTTGCTTTGGCCAATGGAACATAAGAAAACATGATATAAGCAGAGACTTGAGAAAGCCTTTTGCATGTTTCTGCCAGCTGTCTTGGTTCCCTGTGATTGCCCAAGAAAGAACATGCCCAGGCTGACCTGCTTGATGCTGAGATACACGAAATAGAGTTGTTGTCCCAGTTCTCAGTCACGGCCACTCCTAACCAGCTGACAGCAGTCAACCCCAAACATGCAATAAAGCCCTAACAAAATCCAAAGAGCTGCCGACTGACTCTAAGGAGCCAGAACGCAAACATGTGAATGCTCCCTGCTAAGTCCCATCCAGCCCATCCAGAGACTCTTGCGCTAAATAAGTGCTTTTTGTTTTTACGCCATTGGTTTTGTGGTTGAATTGTTAAACAGCATTATGGTGGCAATGGTAGTTATTTTTCTTCCTGTTACATGCAGCCAAACCCAATCTTAACTGCTATTCTAGGCCAGCAATGCCTCCCTGCAGAATGCTTGGGAGGATCAAAGAGGACGATGTATTCAGAGGGCTCGGCCCAGAAGGGAGGGAAGTGCCCTCTTCCTCTCTCTTCCTTTCCCCAGGCTTGGGGCTGGCCAGGGGCTTCCTTGGCCCGGTTCTCTCTGATCCTCTCTGCCCCAGGGAGAGAAGTAAATGAGTACATGCCCATACCAGTTCTAGAGACTGAGACACTGTGTGCCCACCCCTCAGGAGGGCAGGAGGATCAGAGGAGAACGGTAGTAGAACGGGCTTTGGAAAGCTGAAAGTCTTTCCATAAGAAAGCCATGTGGGTGTGTTACCTGGCCGGGCTGTTGGAGATCAGCTCTGCCAAGATCTGCTGTGTGATCTTGGGCAACCACTGAGAAATCTCTTTGGGCATCAGTTTCCCCCCTCTATAGAAAGAGGTGTTTGCACTGGCTGAACTCCAAGGCCCCAGCCAATGCTGATGGTCTTGACTTTGACTTATGTTCCCTTTTGGGATTGGCAGAATGACGGCCCCCAAGGATGCCCACGTCCTAATTCTGGAATCTGTGAACACATTACCTTACATGGCAAAAGGGACTTTGCAGATGTGATTAAGGTTATGACTCTTGAGACAGGGAGATTATCCTGGATTACTCAGATAGACCCAATCTAATCACTTGAGTCCTTAAAAGAGGGGAACCTTTCCCAGCTGAGGGTCAGAGACCAGAGAGCAGAGGTGTGAGGAACACTCAATGCCCTGTTGCTGCTTCTGAGAGGCCGGGGGCCACGTGCAAGGACAGGAGAGAGGCTAGCTCCCAGCTGACAATCAGCCAGGAAATGGAGACCTCCCTTCTATGACCACATGGAACTGAATTCTGCTACCACCCAAATGAGCCAGGAAATGGGTCATCTCTTGGAGCTTCAGAAAGGAACAGCCTGCCGATACCTTGATTCTAGCCTGATGAGATCCGGACTGGACTGGACTCTGGACCTACAGAACTGTAAGAACTGTGTATCACTCTAAGTTGCTCTATTTGAAGTATTTTGTTATAGCAGCAATAGGAAATTAACACACCTTCTGATTTCATTTTCAGCCTAGCTGTACTGTCCACCTACTATGTCCTAGGAGCTTTGTCTGCATTATTGCTAATCTGGCTAGCATCTGGCAAAGCGGTAATGATAGATAAGTGCCCATTTTGCAGGTGAGAACATTGAGGCTCAGAGAAGTGAGGTCTCCTATTAGACCCTGGCCACACAGCTTGGAAAGGGCCGTGCTGGATGAGGGCCAAGTTTGCCAAGCCCAGAACTGATGCCCCTTCTTCCCCGTGACCCATCAGCACATGGCGACGGGGGGGGGGGGGCTTCCTAACGGGTCAACCTACTGTTCAGTACAAGTGGCCCTGAAGGCTGTAGTCACCCAGCCAGGCTGTGGTGTGGATGGGCCCTTTGTACAGCCTGCTCGACCCCTTCTTGACCCACAGAAGGCTTGGGTCCAGCAAATACTGAGCCCTGAGTATGCAACGAGTATACATAATTATTAGGCTCTGCCACTGACTGCCTGGTGACCACCGGCAAGTCTCTTAACCCTCTGTGCTTTCTTTTCTTACCTAAAAGACAGGCTAATAACAGGACCTACCTCACAGTGTTGTTGTGAAGATTCATCATGAAGGACTTGGAAGGATGTCTGGCACATAGCAAGCACTTGGTAAATGTGAGCTATTACTATGATGAGGGTGATTGTAGAATGATCTCTGCTTTTTGAGAGCCTGCCTGTACCCAGAAGCCTGTGAGGCACCTTGAGACTGTGAGCTCACAGCTTCCCAGCAGTCCCGCAAGGACAGAAGACAGAACCCACGAGGAAGACGCGGGCTAAGTAACTTGTCCACGGCTACGTGCTGGTGAGCAGCCAGGCCTGATTCAAAGCCAGATTAGTTGGCTTGATGCCAGAGCCCTCTTCCCACCCGCTCTGGAAGTGAGCAGAGGGACGGCTGCTCAGAGCTTGCTGAGGGCGAGACCGTGCCCTGGGCAGCGCCGGCGGGATGCCAAGGACTGGATGCAGCCCCGAGGACGAGCCCCAGATGACTGGCGTGCTGCACACACCCCAGCTCTCCGTGGCTGTCTCTGCCTTCTTATTTAGATCTCAGCTTAAATGTCACCTCCTCAGAGTCACTCCTCTGACACTTGCCCTGAGGATTGTCCTCCTCCCTCCTGTCCCTTTCTGGTCTTATTTGTTTGTGTCAAGGACCACAGACTCTGGACAGCCAGACTGAATCTTGGGTCTGTCCCTTCCCAGCTGAGTGACCCTGGGAATCTGCTTGGCCTCTGTCTGCCAATGCCTGTTTCCTCATCCTTTGAGTGGGGAGACACAGTCCAGCCTCCTTCCTAGGGGAGGTCCCTGAGAAGGCTCCTGAATACAGGATAGAAAGGTGTTCTGGAATGGCGGAGTGTGGCTCAAAGACAGCATGGTGGCTTCATGAAGTCAGAAGACGGCAGTCCCCAGCGAATGCCAGGCATTGCGCGCAAGGGCCTGTCACTTGCCCCAAAAAAATACCTTTCCCTTTTAAGGCAACAAGGTAGATATTTAGATATTGAATTTTAGGGTCTGATTAAAACTGAGCACTGACTGCAACTGTCTGGAAATCAAGTCCCCAGCCTTGCTTTCCAGCCTTATCATACTTCTCCACAACCCCACCTCACTCCATGCTCCTCTGAGCCCTGCTGCAAATGCTCAGTGAGCATTCACGGTGGTGCGCCCCTGTCCAGATGCTGGGAAAACCACAGTGAGGAAAAACAGACCCACCGTGTACCACGGTGACGGTAGGGGAGAGACGGGAAGGAAATGATCAAAGACATGAGGTAAAAACCTCAGCCTCAGGAACTTGAGGGCCATGGTGCTAGGTAGGGCATGTGATCAAGTCAGGAAGGTCAATGAAGATGAATTAAGGTCTGAAGGAAGGTGGGAGAGTGGGGAAGCACTCTAGGCAGAGGGAACAACATGTGCAAAACCCTGTGGCAGGCCTGACCTGCGGTGGCGCAGTGCATAAAAGCATTGACCTGGAACGATGAGGTCACCGGTTCGAAACCCTGGGCTTGCCTGGTCAAGGCACATATGAGAGTTGATGCTTCCTGCTCCTCCTTCCTTCTCTCTCTCTTCCCTCTCTAAAATGAATAAAACAAACAAACAAACAAAACAACAACAAACCCTGTGGCAGGAGTCCGATGCTTAGGATCCTGATGCTTAGGAGGAACAGAAAGGAGAAGTCTCCCTCCACCTGCCTCCTATGCTTCCCTCCCGGGACACCTCCTTCCCTGCACGGTTCCATCTCTGTTTGCTAGAAGCCTCTCCATCCTTCCAAACCAAGCGTTCCAAGGCAGGCCTTTCTCCCCTCCCCAGGAAGAGATGGTCTCCCCTGCCTGTGATCTCCCTCACCTCCATGACCCCTCCTTGGGCCCTCAGGCTGTTGTATGTAGACTCTGTCCATGTCTCATCTTCCCAAACAGGACATAAATCTGCAAGGATGGGACCTGTGTCTCGTCCCGTGTAGACCTGGAGTCACGTGATCTTGGGTTAAAGTCCTAATCGAGGCCATTTAGTAGCATCAAGGACTCCACTTCTCTGGGCTTCCATTTCCTCATCTGGCAAAAGGGGCATCATGTGGTGAGGGCATGGCATGGCTGTACTGGCCCCGGCTGGGCTCTGGGCATTCATGAGAGTGGGGCTTGTCTAGGGGCTTGGAACAGAGAGGAGGGGAGGGTAGTTATGATCCAGAAAGGTTCAGGGGTTTAGACTCCCTTAGACTGGAGTTTTCCAAATTTGTCTGTTGGTAAGAAACACTTGAGCCTCTTAATAAAAATGCAGATTCTTGGCTTGCTCCTGGGGTTCTGATTCAGCAGGTCTGGGGCGGATTCTAGAACCTGTATTCTGAAATGCTCTCGTATACTTCAACACACAATTTGGTGGGGAAAGCAAGGCCCAGCAGGAGGAAGTGATTTTCACGAGTGTGACAGGTTGGATCAGTTATCTCAGTTCTTCCTCTCTGTAACAGGATTATGTACCCACACCCTTTGCCAAGTAAGTCTGCAGGGCTCTTTACTGTGGGCGACTGTGCCACAAGCAGAGACATGTGTTTGTGTGGCATGGCTTGGCCTGGCCACTTGTGTTCCCACCGTTCATGAGAGAAATAAGCCTGGGTGGCTGCTGGTCCAATGAGAATGAGGAGACATATGGAACAGACTGAATCCAGCCCACGTTCTGGAGACCTGCCCAGCACAGATTATGCAGATTAGCTAAACCCTAGCTGACCTACAGACTAGTGAGTGAGAAAATAAATGTTTATTGTTGTAAACTACTGAGTTTTGGGGTGGTTTTGTTATGCAGCACTATGGCAGCAATTACTGACTAATACACAAATATCACCTGTCAAATGAATGGTAAAGCTGGGATGCAGACTCAGGTCCCCTGTTCCCAATCCAGTACTTGTTTCTCACTGCTTCTGTCCCTTGATCTTGAGGGCTCCCTGGTACCCTCATCTCTGAAAGCCCCTCACTTTCATTTTGCCCTATCTCTATTCTCTGGGAGCCTTCAGCTCCAGACAAGGGGGCTCCACCCCAGTAGCCCAGACTCCATCCTCGTGGCTAAATGCTGAGGCTATTCAAGTAGGTAGTCCCATCCTCAGGGCTCCCAAATGGATGCAGAGAAGGCCCCCACAGCCAGGGAAAGACATCCAGGGGCTTTGAGGAATTCTAGCTTCTCCCAGTTGAAGAGTTCCCTTCTCTCCTCTCCCATTGGGAGCCTGGCTTCCCGACCTTGGGGATTTGTTGAGCAGGAAAGCCTCACAGCTGAGGCTTCACAATCTGTTGGGTGTCTCTGCCAACAGCTGTTGGCCTTTGAGGTTCTCTTGGATTGCACCTTGAATCAGCTCTGTCTGGACCCCAGTCTGGGTGGGACTTAAATGCACCCAGGGCCCTTCAAGAACTGCAGGCACACACTCAAAACATGCCCTTTCCACCACAGCAATACCACGAACATTCACAAACAAAACCACACTCCTTCTCAAACACAAACGTACAGACAGGCCGACCACATTCAGACAAAAAACTCCTGTCCAAACAACCCTCCCCACCCCATGTCCCTCAGATTCAGATGCAGCCATGCTCCCCAATGCAAGTGTCAGTAGGGAGTCACACACCAAGGTCGCATGCAATCTCAAATACAGTCACCCAAACAATAAGGCATACCCATACCTGCTCCAAATACGCTCGCTCACAAGCACAATCAGACCCACAGTCACACTCAAGTTTCTTTGGACATACCCCACATTGAGCCCAAGCACGGGAGTGTGTCAGACCTAGTTAATTCCTGCCTCTTGTCCTTCCTGTTTTGTGACTCTACTTTTCTGAGCATCATCCGTAAAACGGGGACGCAGATGCCTCCTACTCAAGGAGACCAGGGGAATGCAGTGAGGTCAAGCATGGAAAGCACCCCTCAACCAGGTAGAACGGGTTGTGCTTTGTCCTTCCATGTCCATTTCTTTCTATTGCTCCCCTTAAATTTCTATTGAGCCTTTAAATGACAGGTCAAATCCTGCCTCCGACAGCAAGCCTCCCTGGACCTCCACCGCTGAGTGCATACTGTGTGGGCCCCACCTGGCATCCAAAAGATAAACTGAACAGCCCACTCACTTTTTTTCCTGGGACCTAGCCTCCCTGGGCTCCTCCTTGGACAGCACCCAGATCACTCTCATAGCAGGGGCGTGGCAAGGACTGCTGAGTGAATAACAGGGGCACATTCTCAGTGCCAACCACCAAGGTTTCCACCCACAGGTACCAGAAGGTCCTTGAAGATTTCATGTGGCCCTTGGCTGAGGGATCAGGCTGCAAGTGTCTCCTGGACCTGGCCATATGGCGATCTTAGGTGACACACTGAGGACAGTGGTCTTGGTGGAGAGAAGGGGCGAACACCTAAGTGCAGTGGACTGAAGGAATCGGGGGTGGGGGAGGCTGCATTGCTTGGCAACTTTTCACTGTGAAGGAAAGCAGGGTGGAAGAGGGAGGGCGACATGGGGTCACAGAAAGGGTTTTAAGGGTGAGCATAGGGAGAAGAATTTTGGTGGAGTTAGACTGGGGAGGGCAGGAAGTTCAAAGGAAACACCTGTGGAAACTGCTGGATGTGCCCTGGAGTCTGTCTACCCACCTCCCGTTGTGATAAATTTAAGTTAGGCTGGGCGAGAGTACGCCTGCCATCCTCCTGTGTGGTTCGGTGATGCCGCATAACCAAGTTCCTTTCAGTAGAAGGCACACAGAAACAATGGGGTGCACCTCTGCCTTTCTTGCTTAAAACACTTCCCTGCGGGGGTCTCCTCTCTCCGGGCCTTCCCGCAGGCTAGAGCACAGACCTGCCTGAGACGCAGCTTCTACCACGGCGGGTGGGGAGGCAACAAGACCCAAGGGGCCCGGCCCCTGTCTGCAGGCGCCCGCTCACCCCGGACGCCTCCACGAGAGAGAAGCGCAGTCTGTGTTCTCCGAGCCGCCCAACCCCGGGCCATTTTGTCGTAGCAGCTTCGCTTTCACCTTCAGTTAACACACGTTCAGCAAGTGACAGCAATTATTATAAATACCACTACAATGGCAACGCTCTCCCAGGTGGCTGGATCACACACACAGCCTTTGAAAAGAGGAAACCACAGATGTGAGGGCGTCTTTAACGAGGGCTGGCAGGATACCCACTTGGCACAGCGTGGCGCGGCGCTGCCCCCGGAGCCTGCCTTTGAAGTGCTTACCTGCTTGGTTGGTGGTAATGTTCACGGAAGCAAACTGAGGTGAGAAGGGACTCTGGTCGGTGACGCCATTCACGGCCTGGATCTCGAAAGTGTACTGGGTGTGGGCCAGCAGGTCACTGATGTAAATGCGGGGCTCGGTGAGGCCCAGCTGGCGGGGCGCGTACTGCACGTTGTCCCCACAGCGGGTGCAGGCGCCCCGGCCTGAGCCGCAGCTCTTACAGATGATGTTGTAGACAAGATCCTCACGGCCTCCCGAGTCACGGGGCGGGGTCCACTCTAGCATGAGTGAGGTCTCGTTGACGCTGGAGATCACTGCCTGGGGTGCAGAGGGGATGGCTGGGGAGGGGAAGGGGAGTCAGTCAGTGGAGGCCATGGGGATATGTTTCTGCCCTGGCTCCAGCCCATGTCCTTACCCCCAAGACTTTCTCCAAATACTTTCTCCTCTCCACCCACCAGAGATATTTCTAGGGTATAACTCTCATGCTGCTATACATCTGCTTAAACCAGGGGTCCCCAAACTTTTTACACAGGGGGCCAGTTTACTGTCCCTCAGACCGTTGGAGGGCCGGACTATAAAAAAAACAACAACTATGAACAAATCCCCATGCACACTGCACATATCTTATTTTAAAGTAAAAAAACAAAACGGGAACAAATACAATATTTAAAATAAATAACAAGTAAATTTAAATCAACAAACTGACCAGTATTTCAATGGGAACTATGGTCCTGCTTTTGGCTAATGAGATGGTCAATGTCCAGATCCATATTTGTCACTGCTAGCCCTAACAAGTGATAGGACGTGCTTCCGGAGCCGTGATGCATACGTCTCACGTCACCGGAAGTAGTACTGTACGTGAGCGACACCATACTTTACTCCTCTCACTGACCACCAATGAAAGAGGTGCCCCTTCTGGAAGTGTGGCGGGCCGGATAAATGGTCTCAGAGGGCCGCATGTGGCCCACGGGCCGTAGTTTGGGGACCCCTGGCTTAAACCTTTCTCCCTGGACGCCAGTCTCCTTGGTGTTTGTTATTAGGGACAGCCTTTTGGTGTTGGGGGTTTCCTCTTCTTCCTTAGAACAGAACCTAATTTTATTCAGGTGGCAATATGTCTAGCTAAGAGACTATATTTCCCAGCCTCTTGCCATTAAGTGCTGGCTGCTGATTATAGTGGAAGTTGTGGGTTAGGACTTCTTAAAAGGAGAGAGCTGTAGAACACCCCTTGATCCCTTTCCTTCTTTCTGCTGCCGAGAACATGTGTGATGGCTGGAGCTTCGGCAGCAATGTTGGACTATGGAGTGGTGTGAAGGATAGAAACCGCGTGCTAGGAATGACAAAGCAGAAAGGAAAAGCCAGGTTCCAGAGAACTCCATGGATTTACCATATTATCCCAGGACTGCCTCTCTATGGGCTTCTGTTATGTGAGAGAATAAACCCTTACGGTTTATGCCACTGGGGTCAGCTCTCAGCTGCCTGCAGGTGAATGGCACTCCGATACAGGGGTTGTAACACTGCCCTCGTAGTCACCCTTTCTTAGAGAGCCTTGGCCTGTGACTCAGGCAGCCGCTGCCAGGTTAGAACACTGGGCAGCCTTATCTGCCACAGACACCACCTGTGTTGGTTCTTTCTCTGCCAACCCTGCCATTCTCTGTCCCTTTGTGAATCAAGACCTTGACTTTATCCTCCATGTGACTTAGCAGAAAGGGGTTGAGGAGCCAGATGCCAGCTCCGTGGTGTCTGCACGTTGGCAGCATGACTGCCTCAGGGACTACCCCAGGATGGTCCTTTTCCAACCAGTTTTCTATCTCACTTCCCCCAAGTACTGGATGATCGTCACTCAGGAAAGGCTGGCTGTAGCCGGACAGCCGCCCAACCTTGGCTCTGGGCTTTTCTGCAAGAGACTGTGGACTCAGACGTTGCCTCAAGGGGCCCCGGCCGTACTTGTGCAGGGCATGTCCAGTGGGTCCAAGTCTGCTCGGTAGTAGCCATTGCGGCAGACGCAATTGGTGGCCCCTTCTGAAGTGGTCCGGCTGTTGATGGGACAGTGGGTGCAGGCCTCGTCCCCTTGGTTGGCCTTAAAAGTTCCAGATGGGCAACCTGCGAGAGAAGACAAAGAGAGTCAGTCACTGAGTAAACCAGTCAACTCAGAGAGGACCACGCAGTCTCATGGAGGGGCCATGCAGCCTTAAGGAAGGCTACACAGTATTACGGAGGGGCCAGGCAGTGTCACTGCTGAGAAACACCACCTCATGAAGTTCTTGGGATCTCCACTCTCCCATGCAGCAGTCCTAGCTGCGCCCAGAAGGTCCCAGGCTACCTGCTTTCTGTCTCTAAAGCTGTCTATGTGTTCAGCGGGGGGTCTGCAGACTTTCTTACCTACTTCAGGCTGGCTGGGCCACAGCTGATAGGATCAATCCTAGAGGTCCATGGCAGTGCTCATGGCCTGGTCTTGCTTTCTAATCGCTGGTTGGGCACTGTTCCCTATAACTAGAGTCCTGGGTTCCAGATGATCGAGACGATTACATAACAGTAGAGAAGTCCGAGCACAGCATGTCGAGAGGCAATGTGGTAGAGAAGGCAAGAACGCTGGCTTTGGAAGCAGACAGACCTGGGTTTGAGTCCCAGCTCGGCCCTGTACTAGCTGTGTGGCTCTAGATAAGTGGCTTAACCATTCTGAGACTCAGTTTCTTTATCTGTAAAATTATGACTCTAAGGTCCATTTCTCTGGGCCATTGTGAGCACTTGGCACATGACATGAGGCTTTGCACAGTATATAGTAGCTGTTATAATAGCAGGTGTTTGATCAGTTTATTGAATTACAGGGGTCTGCAGTACTAGGGACAGCCTGAGGAGGGCAGTGTTTGCACTTGGTGGGCATTAAGCCATCTGGGATCTCACAGGTCTTTGGCCTTCTTCCCTGCTCTGGGGGATGCTCAGGATTGGGTTCAGGCCCTGCAGCTCAAAGCTTAGGTTCTACAAGAGGTGAGCACTCCTGTGTGGGCCTGTATGCTAACCCACCCTACGCTTCCTCCTGGCCCTGGCCTGGGCATCAGGAGGCCTGGGCTTAGGGCCCCTTTCCTGGCCTGCTTTGTTTCCCACTTACTGGGGTTCATAACCCCGGCTCTGCTGTGGTGCTTTGGGGGAGATCATGCAAGGTGTAAGTGAGAAAGTGGACAGGAAGGGCTTTGCAAGGGGCAGGTTCCTCCTCGGGACATGTGGCTAAACCGTCCACAGGCCAGGGCTCTCACCTGGATCACACTCCAAGCTAGAGAGCTCTGTGTGACCTTTGGTAAGCAGCTCCGCCTCTCTGAGCATCGCTTTCCTCATAGACAAAGAATTAACATAAATTTCCCAAATTGTTTCTCTAGCCCCGGTCTTCAAGCTTATCTTTCAGGTCCAAGTCTTTGTAAGATTTTTTTTTTTTTTTTTACAGTGACAGAGAGAGAGTCAGAGAGAGGGGACAGATAGGGACAGACAGACAGGAATGGAGAGAGATGAGAAGCATCAATCATTAGTTTTTTGTTGCGACACCTTAGTTGTTCATTAATTGCTTTCTCATATGTGCCTTGACTGGGGGGCTACAGCAGAGCAAGTAACCCCTTGCTAAGCCAGCGACTTTGGGTTCAAGCTGGTGAGATTTGCTCAAACCAGATGAGCCCGTGCTCAAGCTGGCGACCTCGAGGTCTTGAACCTGGGTCCTCCACATCCCAGTCCGACACTCTATCCACTGCGCCACCTCCCAGTTAGGCTTAGCTCCAAGTCTTAGCAAATCAACCCTTCCCAGCCCTTCAACCAGCTTGAGCCTTAGAGACCCCATTCTCCTTGGTGCTTACATTTCTTGAGTTCAGAGAGCTTTACTCCCCTGTCATAATTATTCATCAAGAGGGCTCCTGGCCACGCTCTCAGCTCCCCCAGCTGAAGCCATGTCTGATTCACAATTCCTTCCCCTGTGCCTAGCACAGAACCTGGCACTCAGCAGACACTCCCTATAAATACTCCTAGAAACTGCCCGCTAAAGTGGAAAGAGTTTGGGCTTTGGAGGCCATGCAAGTAGAAAGGCAGTGAAGAATGGTGGTTAGCATACAGGCTGCCTGGCAAATCTCATTCTACCTGTGCCAGCAATGTGACATCAGGCAAGTCACCTAAGCTGTTCCCTCATCTGTAAAATGGGGATGGTAGTGTCTACCTCCTTGAGTTGTGGTGAGGATGACATTTGGTTGTTTTGGCAAAAATGTCTAGAACAATTCCTGGCATTATTAAGCTATCTGGTTCAAATACTAATCTGCTGGGTGACCTCAGACAGGTAGTTCAGCTTCCCTGAGCTCGTTTTCTCACTGATAAGAGCACCTGCCCCATAAAGTGGCCGAGAGAACTACAATCAATGAGCAGTACCGGCCCACAGTTGGGAGGAGTTAGGAGTTGCAGTTAAAATCTCAGGGCATGCCACTAGGAGACGGCACCCCCACTCCTAGGCCCTACTTTGTCTGCCTTTAGCGGAAGGTTCCAGAAGTTGGTAGTCATCCTAATCAACAACCACCTGACTGATGTCATTCTGACTAGGCCCTGTGGGGACAAGAATCAGCTCCAGCCCAGTCCTTAAGGAGCTGCCAGGTGAGGGGGAAGACAGGACTTTGACACACTGACCAGGCTAGCGTGCCAGCAGCCAGGAGGGCACTGAGTGCCTCTGGGGACTTGTTAGGGCTTCGAAACAGGGCTCTAGAGCATCAATAGGAAACGGCCAACATTTATTGAGTACTTATGAAATGTTGGCACTGTTCTAAGGACTTAACTCGTAATAAGTCATCCAAGCCTCACCCAGCCCTGTGATGGAGGTGATATTATCACCCCCATTTTCAGAAGGGGGAATGAAAGCACAGAGGTAAAGTAACTTTCCAAGGATGTGATGTGGGCTTACAGTAGCAGAGCTGGGATTCGATCCCAGGTGGTCTGACACTAGGGGCCACTTCCCTAACCACCGCACTACACCACCTTTCTGGGACTTGCATTGCATCATGGTCCCGGAGTGCTGAGCAGGATTGGCAGCTCCTGCTCTGGGCCTGCCTGTCCAGGGCTCTCTCCATTTTGCCGCACCGGCTCTGGCTCCCCTGCGTCCACCTCCCCTCTCTCCCTCTTGCCTTCCCGTAGGCACCAACCTTTCCCTGCTGAATGGAGGAAGGGGCAGCCCCAGCTCTAGTTGAGTAGTTGACCTCTCTGAACCTCAATTTTCTCTACTGTAGAATGGGGACACAGGACCTGCATGTGAGGTTCTAGGGCCATCTTGATGGATGCCAAAGGGTTTTGGCTCCAAGACCAAGATCCTCCTGGCTCCCCCTCCGGTGAGAGCCTGCCCAGCTTAGCATGCCTCTTCCATCTGCTGGCAATTCTCTGGGCCTGGCTGGTGGGTGGCTGCCCACTCTCCCCTCTGCACCGTGCCAGCCCCTCCATCTGGACCGCCTTCCCGGCTGTCTTCTCCCATCACCAAATCCTGGTCCCCTCTGAGACTCCCCAGGCTGCCTTCTCCAGAAGCTTTCCCTCATTAGGTGTGCTGCTGGCACCCCTTGGCCCTCCCGCTGGGCATTCTGCGGTTTCTGTATCTCTTGGCACTGTGCTTCGTAAAACCCTTTCTTCTGTCGTCCCTCTCCCCTCCCACCCCCCGCAGCCAATCAATTACCATGTCTTCCCTCCTCAGCAGTGCCCTGTCCTGGCTCCTCTCCGCTGCCCCCCCCCACCCCCTCCTCAACTTCTCCTGGCCATCTGGCCTCCTCCTGCCCACCCTCAAGAGCCAGCTTTCCAAAGTGCAAACTTTTCTGTGTCACTTAAACATCCACAATGGCTTACAATGGAATATTATTTGGCCAGAAAAAGGAAGGAAGGACTGACCCCTGCTACAATATGATGAACCTTGAAAACATTGTGCTTAGTGAAAGAAGCCAGTCATATGGCAATGACCAAAGTGTTATCCCTCGATAGGGGATTGGATAAAAAAAGGTGTGGTACATGTATACAGTGGAATACCACTCAGCCATAGGAAATGATGACATATTGCCATTTACGACAACATGGATGGACCTTGCAAACATTATACTGAGTGAAATAAGTAAATCAGAAAAAGCTAATAATGATATAATCTCACACATAGGTGGGATATAAAAATGAGACTCATGGACATAAATCAAAGTGAAGTGGGTACCAGAGAGTGGGGAAGGGGGGTCGGAGGGAGGGTAAAGAGGGATAAATATATGGTGACAGAAAATGATCTGACTTTGAGTGCTGGGCACACAATACAATCAACAGTTCAAATGCTATAGAAATGTTTATCTGAAACCTATGTACTCTTTTTGATCTGTGTCACCCCATTAAATTTAATTTCTAAATAAAAAAGAAAGAAACCAATCACAAACGGCCACATAGGATATGCTTCTACTTATGTGCAAATGTCCAAAATAGACACACCCATAGAGAGAAAGTAGATTAGCGGCTGCCAGGGGCTGGGAAGAGCAGAGGATGGGGAAGGATGCTAATGGGAAATGGGGCTTCTTTCTGAGGTGCTGAGAATGTAATAAAATTGATTGTGGTGATAGTTGCACAATTCTGAGTATAGTAAAAATCACGGAATTGTACAATTTAAATTGGGGAATTGTATGATATGTGAGTTATATCACAATAAAACTGCTGTTAAAAAAATCCACACTGGCCCCCTAACCTCCTCACAGGGCCCTCTGGGAGCCCAGGGCTGGCACGTGCCCAGCTCTCAGTGCCCACCACCCCAAGCCTGTGCCTGACGGCCTACACAGTCAGCGGCATACGTCGCCTGCCCCCAGGCCCCCTCCACACCTCTGGCCTTTGTCGATCCTGCCCTCGTTACCTGGAATGCCCTCCCTTTGTCATAAGGTGACCTCCTACATCCTGACTCTGCGCAGGTATCACCTCTTCTGGGAAGTCTTCCCTAAGACCCCATGCAGGGTTGAGGTGAGTATTGTAACTTCTTACTTAGGAATCTGTAAGTACCTGGCTGGACTGTAACCTTCTAATACGAATTCAGCTATCCAGCGGGTGATGGGTGGGTGAGTTGAGGAGCGCCAGCTCAACTGCCTTGTTTGACATTTGAGGAAACTGAGGCCCAGAGAGGAGGAGCAGGCACACATGGCTCCTCTCTGATGGCAGCTGTACTGTGTAACTGTGGGGCGTGCTGGCCTCAGCTCCCATCAGCCGCCTCCTCTCCCACAGCGAGTGAGTGTCTAGGGCAGCTGCCATCCACAGAGCCCGGTGCCCTAGGGGGCCACGCTTCCTAGCTTCTCAGCTGGCCAGGCACCTGTCCTGCCAACACCTGAGTCTCATACAGAAGTGGGAAGAACACAGCGAGACCTGAAGATACAGACTTGGCAGCTGCACCTCTGATAGGTGTGTGGGCTCAGGCAGGTCCCTGCGGTCTCTGAGACTCAGTCTCCTCCAGAAAGGGAGCTGTGATACCTGCATGCTTACAATGTAGTGAGAGCCTCTGAATGGGTCTGCCTGCCGGCTGATTGTCTGTGCTCTGACGAGAATGAGTCAGACCCACTATACCCTACTAAACTCAGCAACGGCACCCCACGAGGCACTGGAATTAATCGACACACCGAGCCCTGGCCCATAAGACCTGCAAGCTTGGCTCTGTGTCTTCCTGTGACTTCTTGCTACTCTCTTCACTACTGTGCACCAGCCCCTGGTCATCATGAGTATTCTCACCCAGGGCCTTGGGCCATGCTGAACTCCCTGCCTGGACTGCTGTCCCTGCTCTGTCCATGGCTGATCCTTTTCAACCCTGAGGGCCCAGCTTAAATATCATCTGGAGCCTGACCTGTGGTGGCGTAGTAGACAGAGCATCGACCTGAAATGCTGAGGTCACTGGTTCGAAACCCTGTGCTTGCCTGGTCAAGGCACATAGGAGAAGCAACTATGAGTTGGTGCTTCCTGATCCTCCCCCCTTCTCTCTCTCCTCTCTCTAAAATCAATAAGTAAAATCCTTTATTTTAAAAAAGATTTTAGCCCTGGCCGGTTGGCTCAGTGGTAGAGCGTCGGCCTGGCGTGCAGGAGTCCCGGGTTCGATTCCCGGCCAGGGCACACAGGAGAAGCACCCATCTGCTTCTCCACCCCTCTCCCTCTCCTTCCTCTCTGTCTCTCTCTTCCCCTCCTGCATCCAAGGCTCCATTGGATCAAAGTTGGCCCAGGCCCTGAGGATGGCTCTGTGGCCTCTGCCTCAGGCGCTAGAATGGCTCTGGTTGCAGCAGAGCAACGCCTCAGATGGGCGGAGCGTCGCCCCCTGGTGGGCATGCCGGGTGGATCCCAGTCGGGCGCATGCTGGAGGCTGTCTGACTGCCTCCCTGTTTCCAACTTCAGAAAAATACAAAAAAAAAAAAATTTATTTATTGACTTTACAGAGAAATAGGTGGGGGTATGAGAAGTATCAACTCATAGTTGCTTCACTTTAATTGTTCATTGACTGCTTGTTGTATGTGCCTTTGGAACAGGCAAATCCAGGGTTTTGAACTGGGGACCTCAGCGTTCCAGGTCGACGCCCTACCCACTGCGCCACCACAGGTCAGGCAATAAAGAAAATCTTTAAAAAAATGTCACTCGGAGAGCCCTCCCTGACCACCCTGGCTAAAGCGATTTACTACAATGTCTGTCTCCGTTTGTTTCCTTTATTGACCTTCATCACAATCTTTAATTACAGTTGGCCCTCCAACAACATGAGTTTGAACTGCACAGACCCACTTACATGCAGATTTCTTCCAATAAATACAGGCGGCCCTTCATATCTGTGGGTTTCGTTCATATCTGTGGATTCGACCAACTGTGAATGGAGAACAGTATTTTCTCACTGTTTTGATCACATTCCCAATGCAATCAAAAATAATTTTCCATCTGAGGTTGGTTGAATCCACAGATTCGAAGGGGTGACTGTAGAGTCAAAAGTTATAGGCAGATTTTCAACTGTGCGGGGAGTTGGTGCCCCTAACTATGGTGCTGTTCAAGGGTCAACTGTATGGAATTATAAAACAGCTTATAAACGTGTGTGCTGTCCCTTCCCTGCACTGGAAGGACCTGGAGAGGGGCAGAAGAGCAGAAGAACCGGGTTTGTCTGGTCTCGTTGGGTTCCTAGCTCATAACAGAATGGTGGGAACACTGTAGGTGCTCAATATATATTTGTTGAATGAACAAATATAGCCCTCACAGAATGTTGTGAGAGTAAGACAAGGAAGTGGATGAGGAAGTACTTAGTTGAGTAGTCCATTATCATCTCAACTTCATCAGGCCGCATGGATGCTCAGATCCCTCTTCACGTCTCATTTGTTCTCCCCATAGGTCTCCCCAGGGGCCTGTCCACTGGGGTGACCTGCTCATCCTGGTTTTCAAACTGCAAGCCCCGTATCCTGGAAACACCCTCCGTCTCAGGCAACCATCCTGTATACTTCTCCATCGCCATCTGTCACCTCTCTCATCTGTTTGCAGTTCCCGCGATGGCCTGGCTGCACACATACACTGGTCCTGTTGCCTGAATGCCCTTCTCCCTCATCACCCTGTCCCCTGGGATGAGTGAATCTGACATGGGCACCTCTGGGAGGCCTGGCCTCTGTAGGGAGTACGGCAGACAACTCAGACCTCCACTGCAGGGCGCCAGACACATGGCTCTGTAGGCAGCGGTGTGCTGGTGAGAGGCTGGCTGGGGGAGGGAGGGGAGGAAGCCCTGATTTGTTGTGATTGCTGATTTCTGTGGGGTAAATGCTCCCACCAGGGCAAATTTCCAGCTACCAATTTGAGATAACTGAGTTGGGAAGAAATGCCCACAGTTGGCTCTTGTGAGCCAAGCTAGCACAAACCAGCTCCATCCCACCACTGGACCTAACCTATATGTGACTTCTCCGTGTTCTGCCCACTGGTCGGTGAACCCTGGTTGGCGTAGAGGCTGGATCTTTAATCTCCATATGCCCAGCACCTAATACAAGGTCTGGCACATAGTAGGTACTCAGTTAATTCAGTTTTCTGAATGAAAGTAGCTCTGTCTCCCCAGCTGGACAGCGAGAAACTTGAGGGCAGGGGCTGTGGGTTTGATAGGTTCATATACAGAGAACACTTAGAACAGATATTAATAGCAAGTGTTATGTAAATGTTAGTTAGCTACTATTATTCATCCAGCACATAATGACAATAATAATTCTCGTTTATTGTGTGCTTTCCAAGTGCCAGACCCAGGACAAGTGATTCACATGAATTTTCTCACTAACTCACACAACCACCCACTGAAGTATCATTATCACTCCCTACTTTACAGATGAGGAAACTGAGGCTCGGGGAGGTGAGTGATCATGCCAAGGTCAGATAGCTTCTAAATGGCAGAGCTGAAGGCTGACTGCAAGTCCTTGCGGTTCCAAAGACCTCGTGCCCAGGTACTGCCGGACTCAGAAATTACACAGTGGCTGAATGTCAGGACTGGAGATCATCTTGTCAGGCCTCCTGAGGGGATGGGGCTTGAGGGGGACTCTCAGGAAGGGAGGGGTAAAGCCTGGGCCCCAAATATAGGACTTGGGGCCAAAGCAGCCGGCCAGCACTCGCCTTCTGTCGATGCCCAGAGCCCTTGGCCAGGCAACCCCAGGCAGCGATGGCAGCCGGCCGGGATGTGGGGGAGGATTACAGGGAAACAGATTTTCTCCCGCCTGCCCCTTGGGCTCCGGAGATAGGTGATAATTGACCGAGTGAGCCCTGAATCAGGCCAAGGCAGGGCTCCATCTGGGCCTGGCACAGAGGGGCCGCTAATTGGCACCGGGTGATCCTCAAAGCCTCCCTGGTTGGTTTGCTGCTCTCCTCCCCCATCTCCTCCCAGAGATTCCAATTTACTCTCCAAAATGACTGATGCGACAGTGAAGTCAAGTTCTCGCCGGCCCAGCGTGGCAGGCCTTGGGCGTGGGGAAGAGCTTTCCTGTCTTCTGGGTGTCCAGCAGTTCTAGGCAGGGGAGGGTTCACCACAGCTGAGCTCCGGCTACTGGGAACCTGAGCGAGAGGTTTGATGACATTGAACCTGGGTGTGGATGGTGGAGCTGGCCACCAGGGCTAAGTCCCAGGCCTGCCTCTAGCTAACAGTGTGACCATGGGCAAGTTACTTAACTCCATGCCTCAGTTTCCTTCTCTGTATAATGGGATATTTGTTGCAAAGATTACATGAGATAATACAGAGATAGCACTTGCAGCAGGGCACGCCTGGTTTGTATTAAGTGCTATACGTGTTTGCTGGTGTCTTCCTTTATCCTTAGTCCACCACTTGCTATGTGCTCAGTCCTGGGGATACAGAGACAAATATGTAGTTCCTGCCCTCAGGTCTCTCTGGGCCTAGTTGGAGAGATGGTGAGTGATGAATTTATTCAATAGGCATTTATTAAGCCCCGATTATGTGCCAGGCGCTCGGACATAGAGACAAAAAAGCTCAGGGCCTGCCTGTAAGAGGGGGCTGGAACACCTCCTTTAACCAGGCCCGAGTGCTGGCTGCTGTGAGTGGAGGGGCCAGGGACTGGGTTCAGGGCTCAGCAGTGCCAGGTGGTATGAAGGGCAGATGGCACACTTCCTTGCCTTGGGATTGCCAAGAAGTTCTGGGTTTGGGTCGGGGCAAGGAATTTAGCTGGACAGAGGAAGGCATCTTGGGCCTGGAGCAGGAGGCCTGGGCTCAGCTGGCTGTGGCAGCCCCTTGCTCTGTGAGCCCACGCCGGGCTTGGGTAGGACCATCTCTACAGCCTCTTCCGCTGTGGGACTCTGGCTGTAGACAGGCCCTATGTTCTCCCGAACTGTGGAAAAACTGATGTGTGTATTTTCTGGGGCTTGTGCTGTGCGTACGTCAGGGCTGAACTTGTGTTGTTCTTGTGGCTAAGTGGGCGGGGCTTGGGGTCTCCCTCATGCAAAGCGGCTTTAGCATTTTGCAAGCTTCTTGTTTTTGCTGCTGAGGTTGAGCCAGCAGAGTCGGTCCCCCTGGTGGGGCTGGGCAGGGTGCCCGAATCTCTGGGCCATGGGCAAAGCCACACTGGAAGCAGGCGGCAAGCTTCTGGAATAGAAGGAGCTTCTAATCCATGTCATGAACGTGCCTGCCCAGTGCTGGGCCAAGAGCTTCCCTAGCTGATATCCTTGTCCAAAGCCACTCAGGGAGTTAGGGGCAGAGCTGGTGCCTCCACAGTCCATGTTCTAACACATGCCTCCAAAGCCTTAGTGTTTCTGCTTGTTGAAAGTGCTCCTCCCTGCCCTTCCCCTTCTCTTTCTCCCTGGAAAGGGGGGCCCTGCTTGGCTAGGTTAAGTCCAGGGAGTGCCTCAGGGTCATTCCCCTGTGGTAGTAGCTTCTATTGGGACCACCCAGGGGATGTCAGTCATCTTGCCTCCCCCATCACCTCCACATGCCCAGATGCCCCCTGCCTGCCCCTGCCGGGACCTGGGCAGCAGCTGGCAGAAGTCAGAAGACAGCAGCAGGAACTGTGTTAACATACCTCTTCTTTGCCTGGGGGGGGGGGGGGGACCAGGGCTGCCCCAGGCCAGCCTCCACACCAGCCATCTGCTGAGTCTCTCCTCTGCTTGGAACCCATCAAGTGGCTCCCTTGTGTCAGTGGCCAGTCCAGCCTCAGCTCTCAGACCCTCTCAGCTGCGTCCCAGGATCCTGTCATGGTCGGCAGTGTCCAGCTCCCCACAAGGTGTGCTCGGTCTCACCTCTGGGCTTTTGCTCAGGCAGTTCCCTCTGCCTGAAATGCTGTTCCAGTGCCAGCCTGGCTAACTAACTCCATTCTATCCTTCAAATCTCAGCTCCAGCCCAAATGACCTTTTGGTCCTTCTCCCAGGGCGGGGTTTGGGGCCTCTCTCCTGTGCTCCTGAAGCAGCATCACATTGCGCCCTCCACTGTATGATTACACGGTCGTAATTCTCTGCCTCCCGCATCAGCCTACGATCCTGGTGACAGCAGGAACCCACAATGTCCGTCGCCTCTCAGCGCCAGTGTTTGGCCGAGAGGTGATGGACAGGAGGTCTCAGGAAGTGTTTGCTGACTGACTGATGCTCAGAAAGGTGGAATCTTGTGCTTAACGGTCACTCAGCTTGTATCTGGACTGGAGACTTTGTTCTAAGCCCTTGCAGCCCCCAGACCATGCCGGAGCCCCCAGAGCTCCTCCCTGCAGCCCCAGGAATGGCTCTCAATGCATCCTACCTTCCTCCTTCTTGGCATTCAGTTAACATCTGTCTCCTCTTGTCCCACTTTCCCACCCGCCCAACTGTGAGCCACATGAGGACAGCCACCATGCCAGCCCTGTTCATGCCTGGCACAGAGCCTGGCAGAGAGCAGGCCTGTAGATCCATCCCTTGGCCCCAAGGCCAGAGTGACCAGAACTTTCATGACCACTGTGTCTCTTGACATCTCTTGGGTGGTAGAGTTCAGTCTCCTGGGGGAGTCAGGCCCTGCACCCACAACCACTAAAGGCAGGTGAAGGGATTTCAGGTCTAGCCCTTCCAGCCCCTGGATCCTAGGTTAGGCCCCCAGACCAGGATCTGGCCCGCCTCCTATCATGCTATCCCTACACAGGGGCTGGGAGCTCCCGCCCGCCCAGCAGGCAGCCCCATTCCTCCAATTTCCTCCCAATTAATCAAGCTCTGAACTTTTTAATTATCTGCCTGCGGGGTGACTCCCCACTCTGGTGAAGCAATTAAGGACATTTCTAAGTGCTGTGTGCCTGCCGGCAGGCAGCTTTGACCAGGACTTGATGGAGGAGGTGAGCGGAAGTAGAAGGTGACAGGACGGGTGGACAGGAATCCCCCTGGGCCACAGAGCTGCCATGAGGCTGTCCTAGGGACCTGGCCAAGGCCACTCAAGTGATCAGGGACTACATTGTCCAGGGACCTCCCTCCCCCCCCCCCCCCATTGTTCACTCACCAGCCCTTTCTCTGCAGCTAGAATCTGGTTTCCCAGACAGTTTGTTAAACAGGCACCGGATTAGGTGCTGTACAATCTTACTGTACCCTCCCCTTGACCCCAGGAGTAGCAAAAATAATTATCTCTATTTGACAGAGGAGGAAACAGAGGCTCAAAAACATTAGGCAACTCCAGAAATGTAGCTGGGATTTGGAGGCAGCTCTGAGTCCACATCCACTTCAATCTGTTCTCTTAAAGATCAGTGCTCCTGTCGAAGTATCCAGGAGCACTAGGAAAGGGGGTGGGTCGGGGGAGCCTCTGGGGGAGACGCCACCCAGACCTGATGAAGGACACAGGCTCTGCACGTGTGGGGCTACCGACGGGCGGGGACGTCGCAGGCAGTGGGGACAGCCCTTGCAAAGACACAGAGGCATGACACAGCATGGTGTGTGTCTGGGGAGCTACAAATAGTTCAGCATCATCGAAGCATGAAGTCAAGGCTGAAAGATGTGGGAGATGAGGCTAGAGAGGCAGGTGGGGGTCTGGGTCATTGGAAGTCAGAATATTCATGATCTTCTGGTTCAAGCTTCTCATTTCATGACGACAGAATACACGAGCCAGGCATGGACAAGTGACTTGCTTAAGGTCACACAGCAAGCTATTGGCTGATAGAGCCGGGGCTGTAGCCCAGGAGTCCTGATGCCCAGACTAGGGGGAAAGACAGAGGGAAAGAGGAGCGGTAGCTGTCGGATCACTGCAGCAGCCTCCGGACTGCTGTCCTGGCTTTCGCCCTAGCCCTCTCCCCTCCCCACTTTCCTCTGGCTGCCGTCAGCTCTCAACATATCAGCCAGAAGGATCCTGCAGATCAGGAATCAGCTGTGGGTTGCTCCTCTGCTCAAGGACCTTCAATAGCTCCCATCTCACTTGGAGTACAAGAAGCTTACAAAACCCCCTTTACCTCTCTGCTTAAATTTATTGATATGCATTTTATTCCTTCTTGTAATTGTATCCCTTTTACCTCTCTGAACTTACCTCCTACGGCCCTCCCTTTTGTTCTCTCTATTCTAGCCATACTGGCTCCTGGCTGTCTTGGCGGACATCAGGCCACATCTAGTCCCAGGGCCTTTGCACATGCAATTTCCTTTGCCTGGTTCAAGTCCTAGCTCAGCTACTTCTTCATTATGTCCCTCTCTGAGCTTCACATCTTTCTTCTATAATTGAGGTTAATGCTGCAAACTCTACCTCCCTCCCTAGGCTAACATGAGATTCTAGTAAGAAAATGGGGAACAAATAAAGCTTCCCAAAAGCGCTCCCTCCAGTGTGAGGTTACCACTGTAACAGGGCTTATATAAAGGTCCTCACTGGGTCCTTGAGAAAACAGGCCCCCAGACCTTATGCTGGATCAACATGCTGGAGCCTCCCAGCCTGTAATCCTCTGGCCTCACAGATGCTAGAAAAGCGAGTGTTAAATAATAATCACAATGTGCCTGAGGGGAAACCGGATGTGTTGGGAAAGCTTGACACATCTGGCAGGGCCAAGCCTGAGTCCCCCAGCACATCTGGCTGCTGTATTGACAGGTGGTATAGTGGGTCTCGTGGTGCCACAAGGGGGTGACGGCCGGAGAGAGCTGGGGAGCATCTCCCAAGCTGCCATGGGCCGTCACCCCCTGAGGGTCCTCCCAGCAGGCCATCCACTGTACTTTGGTGGCTTTGTTCTGAGGGGCCAACTTAGGATCCAGAACATGGGCTGCCAAATTCCCAAATCCCTGCCTTATTTTGACAGCGCCAGCCACCCCTGCTGGGGCATGGGGAGCCTGGGAAAGCCCCTCTCCTCTCCAGCTGGGGGGGGGTGCATTTTTGGGGTCACCTCATGGAGCACTTCCCCTTCTATGGGATCCAGAAATGTGGTCATCAGCTCCACCTGAGGGAACCCCCCTAGGCTGAGACTGGCCTCCTTTCTCCTCCCACCTGCCCCAAGAAAGCCATGGTCATTAATAAAGGACACAATTAGCTGTCAGCAGAGAACATATCTGGAATTTTTTACCTGCCCATGAGCTCGGTTAAGGCAACAAAGCCCCGGACCCCCCCGGAGAAGCAGCTGCCACACACCTTTCAGGGGCCCCTACGCCTGGCCCAGGGCAAGAGGGGGCCTATGACTTTTTCAGAGTGGGTTCCGCAGGCCTGGGCCTGTGTAGGGCAGTTTTTTTTCCAGGCCAGTGGAGAAAGTGACAGAGTAAGAGAGATTTCCTAGCAGAAGTTGTTTTTTTCAGCCCAACAGGTCATACAAATCCTATACAATTTTCTCCCTGTTCCCGCGCTGACTTTGGGTCTTCACAGTTAAAAGGACTTTGGAGAAGAGTTTGTTTAATCTCTCACTTTACACCTCATTTTACAGCTGGGGACACTGAGGGCCAGGGTGGGGAAGTGGCCTTGTTGGTGGCAGAGGGAAAGAAATATGCTTCTCTGTGGGTTCCTTGCTCACCTAACCCAGTTTAGAATTTGTAGCTAAAGCACGAAGGAATGTTCACAGTCCCTGATGGTCATTCTGCACACGCTGCTGAGTTCCGACTCTGTGCTGGGGCCGGGACCCGGGGGGGGGGGGGGGGGTCACAGCAGCAAACGAGGAGACATGGTCCCTGCCTTCATGGAGCTGAGGGTCTAGTGAGAGCGACAGAGGGGGAAAAGAGCAATGGGTAAACAGAAATACTAAGTGCAATTTGTGATTGCCTTTAGAGAGTGTGGTCAGGATAGGCCTTCCTGAAAAGGTAGCATTTAAAAGGCAAACCAGGGGGAGAACAGCGGTTGGCTGATCGGGAACAATAAAATCTGCAAAGGTGGTATGAGCTCAGTGTCTTGGTTCCTCCCCACTCGGTGTGATGGGGACTGATACCCGTTTCCTGGGCCCCAGCTGTCTATGACCCCAGACAAGCACTGCTATGCCCAGGAAGGCATTTTTGCCTGGATACCTTTGTCCTAACAATGCCATGAGGTTGGGATTTGTCACCTCTATTCTGCGAAATGAGAAACTGAGGCTCACAGCAATGAAGTAAGTACCTTCGCCAGAGCACGCGGACACCAAGTTCAGGAGCCCAGGCCTCCAATTCGTGCCAGTCTCTCCTTGCCCTCTGGGTGCTTCCCAGAAGCACTGCTCCCCCCAGTCACCTGAAAGGTTGGTCTGCTTGAGCCCTGGTAGCCTGTGACTTGAGTGCTAATGAAAACCCCACTCAAGAGGTCCTGGCATTTTGGCGCCTCAAGGAGAAGGGAGCCTGCCCACATTCACACTGAGGCTTGGGGGGCCTGCAATCACTCTTCCTCCGAGGGGTACAGAAACCATTGCCCTCCTCTTGTTGGCTTCTGGGGAGCAGGCACAGGCCTCAGCTAACCCAAGCCATAAATCAAATGTGCAAGATGTGGCTTTGGCAGCCATCCCAGTGAAAAAGATCTGGGGGTTTGAGTTGACCACAAGCCAAAAGCTGCTGAAAAAGCCAATGTGGTCTTAGACTGTCAGAGTGCAAGTGACTGACAGCCCGGAGTCCTCCCCGCTGCTCAGGCAAGGTCACTGTTGAGCTCCACAGTGAAAGCAGGTCCAATGAGTGAGAGCGGACAGCACATCGCAGGCCTCCAGCTTGTTTTCCATCTGTAGGCATCCCCGGGGGGCGCTGGAGGGGCTTGGAGTGGGGTCTCAGGTACGAACTTTCCCGGGCAGCATTGTCTAGGCACACAGCAGAGTTCCAGAGCCCCACTCACGCCGGAGCATTCTCTTGTCTGGATCCCTGAGACACACGAGTTCTCTCCTTAATGCTGCCTCCACATTCTAGCCCTCCTGGACACTGGGGGTTTGAGATCACGTGTGTGGTCTTGCTAGAACCTGCTCTTGATTTAGGAACAGACTTACTCCTTTAAAAAAAAAAAAAAGCCCAACAAGGACTCTCTAAGTAATATCTTTATGCCTCTGTGTTGGGCACGAGGCACAGAGTAGATTAGAACAGTTCCTGGCCTTGAGGGCTACTGCTATACGGTCCTCAAAGAAGGCTTTCCAGAGGAGGGGCCATTTACTGGGTATTGAAGGATGAGTAGGAGTCTGTTGGGTCCAGGAGAGATGAGAAGATTTTAGGCAGACAATCAGCGTGTGCACAGGAGGGGTGAAGGGCGTGGCAGGGCGGGGGAAAGGGTAGGACACAAGTAAAGAAAGGCCATGAGGTTATGTCACAATGGGCTGTGTGTGCTGAGTGATGGAGTTCCGGGTTTTATTCTCTAATAGCAGGGGCCAGTGATGTTCCTTTGCTGATGCTCAAATGGCCACCCTGGTGCCCTCAGCCCGTTCTTCCAAGCACCCTGCCCAGGACCTGGCCTCCTCGCACAGCGGTCCTCCTGCTCTGGCCTCCGCTGGCCCACTCCCTACTCTCAACTCTTCGCCCGTCTCCTCTCTTTGTTTTCCCTGGATATCTCCCTCCTCAAGTTCTCGAGCCCTTTCTCCTCTCTTGTCACCGGTACTACTGCTTCCACCATTAAAAATGAACTGAGCCATTAACAACAGCAGCCACCATCTATCGTGCACCTACTGTGTGCCCGGTTGAGGGCTTCGTGTAAGTTATCAGGGGCCATGCATCTCAGTAGTGGTTAGGAGCTCAGGGTCTGGAGTCAGGATCTCTCTAGCCTTGAACAGTGGCTCTGCCACTAATTGTGGGCAGGTTACTTAATATCTTATTGTGCCTCAGTTTCCTCATCTGGAAAATGGGTCTATAGGACTTACTTTCTAGTGAAGATTCAGAGTTATAACTGGAAAGTATGTTAGCCTTTATTAACAATTCTTACAGCAATCCTTTAAGGTGGGCACTGTTGATATTCCCACTTTTAGAGGAGACAGTTAAGGTTTTGTGAGGATAAATAACCCAGCCACAGCCACTATCAGAGCTGGGAGGGGAGCTGTGGAGCACTACACCTGAGTTCAAAGCAGAGCGGGGGCTGCATATTAAGTACTCTATGGCCTCACTTCTTCTAGTCTGGTACCTAGGCTGGGCCTAAGGACCCAAAGCTCAGGGGGCTTCCAGCCCGGTGGGGAAGATGCCCAAATAGGCAGTTTCCAAAGAGTGTGACCAGTGCCAAGAGATGCAAGGGGAGAGGAGGTGCTGGGCCTGGGAGCCCAGGGAAGGGGGACTTACAATTGTTCTTTCTGGAGCTGAAAACAGTTGAGCTGCCTTGAAGGACAAAAGAGGACAAGACAAAAGAGTGAAAGGAGGGGTTTGCTGGGCAGAGGGAACAGCCTGGGTAAAGGTGTGGAGATTTGAGGCTGCACAGCCAGGCTGAGGACCTGCGCTGTAGCCCTGAGTCTATGTGAGCAGGGGTGCGGGAGCTGGACAGGCAGACAGGGGGAGGGGTGGGCAGCAACGAGCCCCCCTCCCAGCACTGGACGATGTGTCGATGCCTCTGTGCCTGCAGTCCGCTGATCAGGCAGCCCTGTCTATGCCATGATGGTTTGGGAACTCCCAGAGAACTGCCCAGTCCCTACACTGGGGCATTCTTGGGTCATGAAGTGCCCCATGGCAGAGCAAGGATTTGGAAACCCTAGCCTCCTGTGTATCTAACTATGGCTCATTTGAATCTAACTGATCCAAAAGTTTCCCAGAGATAGATGGCTTCGTAAAAAAGTTACTTTAGCCTGACCAGGCAGTGGTGCAGTGGATAGAGAGTCAGACTGAGATGTGGAGGTCCCAGGTTCAAGACCCCAAGGTCGCTGGCTTGAGCCCAAAAGGTCACTGGCTTAAAGCCTAAGGTTGCTGGCTTGACCAAGGGGTCACTTGCTCTGCTATACTCTCCCCATCAAGGCACATAAAGAGAAAGCAATTGATGAACAACTAAGGTGCCACAATGAAGAATTGATGCTTCTCATCTCTCCCTTCCTGTCTGTCTGTCCTTCTCTCTGTCTCTGTCTGTCTGTCTGTCTGTCTCTCTCTCTCTCTCTCTCTCACACACACACACACACACACACACACACACAAGTTACTTTTAAAACACATGGATCAAAAAAAAATCTTATAAAACCCCCCCACCTTCTTAGTTTTGAAGGGCTAAAGTTGAAAACTATGAGCTAACAGCAAGATTTGCAGAATAAGAGATCTTTGGTCAACAGCTGGGATGTTTCATGACAAACTGTCCAGACACACTCATTTCAGAACGATCACCTTTAAATGGTGCTTCAACCTGCCCCTAAATGTCTCCTTTATTTGAACAATGTGTTTATGGGGCCTGGGCTGCTGTTCCCAGCTTGTGCTTTGGCTTTATAAAAGGGGAGGAAAGTGAGAGAGAGAGAGACAGACATCAAAGCAGAGGATGATGACAAACCTCTAATCTCATAAACTCGGCTCTTATCTCCGTCCTTATAAAAATGGGGAGGCCTGGTTGTCGCTAAAAGTGGCTCTGAAAGCTCATAAACTTGACAAGCACTCAGCTCCGGCACCCACAGGGAAGGGCTCTAATCCTCGAGAAAAATGAAGATGGAGAGGCGAGGCAACTTCTGGTGATGGGCCGCCTGCCGGAAAGCCCGTGCGGTCACCAGGTGAGAGCCAGTTTCCTGGCTTACGTTCTCTGACCTCCTGGCAACCCTGTTGGAGAGCGTCTCCCTGGTTACCAGAGAGGCCCAAACTAATATTTTAACATTTGTAATCTTCTGATAAATAACAGCTCACACTTAGAGTTTGCCCTGGGCCAGGGACTGTTCTAAGAGCCTTGTGTGGATTAATTGCTGTAATCTCAAATTATACTATAATTATCCTTCTCTGTGTGGGTTACAGGCACAGAGAGGTAAGTCACTCGCCCGACATCACCAGTTCAGTGAGTGGCAGAGCAGGGATCTAAGCGGAGATGGAAGCCATGTGCTTTCTGTCATTCACTGCCTGCTTGTCATGCAAGGGGTGGGGCTCCAGGCTGGGTGGAGGGGGTGTTAACCAGCGCCTACAGTGCAGGGGTGGCAAGGCTGGGATCCACCCTAACTCTAGGGCCTGGTAGCATCCTGCCACCAGATGTGACCCTACGGCGAGCCCCCAAAGGCCTGGGATTGGTTAGGGTCCTGAGGATCAGAAGCTGGTCGCCCTGGGCAGCAGGCTTTGTTTAGGCTGCTGAACTCAGAACCTGAGAGCTCTGGAGCCCTGGAGCCCTGCCTGGCCGTCTCTCCTCGGAGAGGCAGTGTAGTGCAGTGGTTACAGCTTGGGCTTACTCCAGCTTTGCCATGTCCTTGCCGGGGGACCTTGCATAAGTCACATAAACTCTCTGTGCCTTGGTTTTGTCACCTGAAAAATGGGGCAATAATGCTATCTCTCTCCTAAGGTTGTCGAGAAGATGGTTAATACACATGAAGCACTTCAGAGCACTGCCAAACGTACAGCAATAAATACGAATGATTATTATTACTGTGCTTGCCTCTCCGTGGGGGTCTGCCCTGCACCCTGGACCCTGCGGCCAAACCTGTAGCCTCCTGACCAGCTCTAAAGCCTCTCACATTAGAGACGGTTGCCTGGCTGGGCCAGTCACTTAGCTACCTGGGCCTCCCGCCATCTTCTAGAAAGCAGTACTCTGGGTTCAAATCTCAAATCCCAGCCTCAGCTCTTCCTGGCCAATGCCATTAGGCTCATGAACACACTCTTTAAGTCTCTGTTCTCTTGCCTGTAAAACAAGGAAGATAACAGGTGTTTTACTAACACAGCAGTCAGAGTGGGGATTTAGGCTCAGACAGACTGGCTCTCTGCTTCTTGCTGTCTGCATGGCCTTGGGACAGTTGTCTGAACCCCTGGGGCCTCTGTTTCCTCAGCTTGTAAAATGGGGACACTCTCTTATAGGGTTTTATACTATGAGGACAAAATGAAGTTATAGGTCAATGATGCTATGCCCTGCCCTGCAGGGGCTCATTAAGTGGCTCTTAGGATTACTCATTTCTCCTGGTACAGATCATTCATTCAGTAGACATGAAGCCCTACTATGTGTCAAGCACTGTTCTAGCTGCTGGGGACATAGCAGCAAATAAGACAAGCTAGGCCCTGGCTGGGTGGCTCGGTTGGCTAGAGCATTGCCCTGAAGCACAGAGGTTGCTGGTTTGATCCCTGGTCAGGGCACATACAGGAACAGATTGATGTTCCTGTCTCTGTCTCTGTCTCTCTTTCTCTCAAATCAATAAAATACACATTAAAAAAAAAAAGACAAGCTAGTTCCCTAACTGTAAAGCTTTCAATCAAGTGGGTGAAACAAATAATAAACAGATATCAAATAAATACAAAGTGGTGTGCTGGAGGAGGCTGGGGAGGGAGAACTACTCTAATTGGGGTGGTTAGGGAGGGCTTCCCTGAGGAGGTGACACATGAGCTGAGAGCTGAAGGACAAGAAGGATCTAATGGTGGGGAGAGCATGGGAAAGAATTCCAGGTAGTGAGGACAGCTTATGCAAAGGTCCTTCCTCAGGAAAGAATACAAAAGCCCAGAGTGTCTGAGGATTGGCAAAGAGGCCTGGGTGTCTGGAAATGGGTGAACAGAGGCAGGGGAGCAGGAGACAGGGCAGGGGGCGGTGGGAGACAGGGCAGGGGGCAGGAGACAGGGCAGGGGGCGGTGGGAGACGGGGCAGGGGGCGGGAGACGGGGCAGGGGGCGGTGGGAGACAGGGCAGGGGGCGGGAGACGGGGCAGGGGGCGATGGGAGACGGGGCAGGGGGCGGGGGGAGACGGGGCAGGGGGCGGTGGGAGACGGGGCAGGGGGCGGTGGGAGACGGGGCAGGGGGCGGTGGGAGACGGGGCAGGGGGCGGGAGACGGGGCAGGGGGCGGGAGACAGGGTAAGGGGCAGGAGACAGGGCAGAGCAGGAGGAAAGAGCCAGGCCTTGAGGGCACAGAGAGGAGATGCAGATCATCTCTAAGTCAACGGAAGTACTGGAGGGTTTTAGGCAGGGCTGTGAAGTGACCTGTGATTTGAATAGGCCTCTGTGTCTGCTGAGTGGGGCTTGGACTAGTGCGGAGGCTGCACTGTTGTCTAGGCAGAGATGACAATGGACGGATGGGGTGGTGAGAGTGAACGTGGAGAGAGGTGACTGGATTTATTGAGGACTCATGAGCAGGTCCTTATGCCCACAGTAAACCCCAGTAGACCGTGAGGGGTGAGAGGTGAGATGCCACGTTCTGCTTCTGTGAAGAAATAAAAAGTGTTTCCTTCCAGTATTTCACGATTGCAGTTGTGCCCTCTCCCCAAGGACTCTCCATCAATGCGCTGACTGCCCATTGAGAGCTGGTAATTAGGCTTCTGGGACAGGTGCCCGGGGGCTGGCAGAGCCTCCCCTCTGGGCTGCATGGAGCCTGCGGCCACGCTGCTCCTTGGCAGAAAGTTCAAAGGGAAGAGAGCTGCTCCGGGCAGCTCCCTGCACATTTTAGGGTCCTCCTGTTGCTCCTCACCCAATCCTAGGCATGTGGCTTCCCAAGCTGCCCTGAGACCCCATGGGACCCCTGCTCGAGGTCTCAGCTCTTGCCCAGCTCCTGGCATCTGCCCTCTGCCCCCAGCCATGTCTCGTGCCCTCTGAACCAAGCTCACGCCGGGAAAGGCCAAGGATGCGTCTTTGGCAGGGAATCAAATGTCACACTGTCTGTACTCTACATGCATCTAAATAGGATTCTTCCCAAGACACCTGGCGTCCAGGCCAGGAGTTAATCAAACGGTGGCTATTTCAGGCATTGTGACAGGTAGGGGAGAAGTGACTTTGGGGCTGACAGGGCACAGGGCTACCATTTGTACTTCATATGGCTTCCTACTGTTTCTGCCTTAAAGATGGACCCATCTGCTCCTGAAACCAGCCTGTAAATCACAACTTTCCAGAGCAAACACATTTCTTGCTTCTGTTTCCTCAGCAGTAAGTTTCCTGGGCACGCGTGCGCCTCACAACACAGAAGGTGTCATTATTATTCCCCTCATGCCGATGAGGAAAGTGAGGCTCAGAGAGGGAACCGACGGCCTAGGACTCGTGGATGTTGGTGGCAGGAGCGGGCCAAGATGTCCACCTCCCCACCTCCAGCTTTGCGTTGAACACTGCCTCCTTGCTGCCAAGTCCCCTTGCTGCTCAGGTTCCTTCTTGCTCTACAAAGGCCGAAATGACAGCAGCAGGCTCTGGTTAAGGTCAGGGGAATAACCAACAAGGCCACTTATGGGTAGTGACAGACAGGAATGGACAGTGAAGCATGTGTCCTAAGAGAGCTTTAAAACTGACCATGATGATCACTTAGATATGACATAGTCATCTTAGATGATCTAGGCACTAACCCCTGCCCTTTAGCTCCTAAGACCAATCAGAACTTGTCATACTGCTGAAACGATTGGTGGTGTAGAGATTCACTCGTATGTTCGTTTGTTCATTCATTCATTCCAGACACTGAGAACACACTATGCGGCAGGTACAGTGCTGGGGACAGAACACCAGATACAATTCCCGCCCTTGGGAATTGCTAATCAGTAGTAGAGCTCTGTGTCTGTGAGCTTCTCAAGCAGTTAAGAGAATGGCCTGGTGGGAGTCAGACCACATCCCGGCTGTAAGAAAGACCTTAGGCAACTTACTTTGCCTCTCTGTGCCTCAGTTTACCCATATGAAAAATGGGGATAATAACAATGCATACCATCTAAAGCCATTGTGGGGGTTAAATGAGTTCATACATGCAAAGTGCTTAGAACAGTGTGTCTGCAAAAGTAAGTGCTTAGCTCTGTTCTTCCATGTTCTAAAGGACTCATAGGATTTCCCAACCAAGGTCTTACTGTCTTAATGGTTATTGCTGGGTTTCATTTCTTACAATTCTGTTCTAGTCTCCCTTCTCTTTTAAGCATCCTGGCAGAGAGTATGTAAAATTCATTTGTTAGGAGCTCTCTATCAAGAGTGTCTTTACACTTGTGCTTAAACAATCATCATTATTCTTTCAACAAATATTTTTTTGAATTCCAGGCACTATTCTAGGGGCTTTAGCTACGTCATCTTATTTAATCCTTACAACACTCCTGGGAGGTCGGCACCATTTCCCCCATTTTGCAGAGGAAAATGCCTAAAGAACCTGCATGACCATCCAACCATCCATCCATCCATCCATCCATCCATCCATCCATTCACCCACCCATTCCGGATTTACTAAGTGCCTATTATGAGTCAGGAGGCACTGTGTCAGGGATAGGTTCAAGTCCCAGCTAGTCACAAAGAGACCCAGTACGTGCCCAGGGAAGACCGACCTACATTTAATAGGAAGCAGGATGATGAGGGCCACAAATGAAGGCGTGCAGGGTACAATGGGCAAGTTTAATAGGCACTTGACAGTGTACGTCATTGGGCCCCAGCCCAATTAGGAAAGTCAGCCTAGAAACTTCCCCTTCTACCCTCAAGACCCTCCCCTCAAATCCCATCTTTGCTACTTGTCAACATTGCAAAGTTCTGTTCACCAGGGCCGCTGGCCCCTCCTATAACATCTCTCCTCATCTCACAGGCTACAGATGGCATCCACCCCAGAGAACCCCCTGTATTTGGACCCTATACTGGCTCTCATGTTTGACATTTGTTTGCTGGCTGGGTGCTGGCTGCAATGTCCCCCAGCTTTAGGAAGTGTTCCTTAACTGTTGGGGGGGGGGCTGGGTAGGTTCCTCTCTTCTCTTGAGTTCCCACAGGAATTTGTGGGGACCAACCCCATATCCTAATTATTTTCCCTTTGACTTTCTTCCCCACCAGACCTGCCTTAATCAAGTTTTATTCACCTTTGAACCTTGTACAAAGCTGGACACGTGGTAGGTACGCAATAGAAGTTGATTTCAGGAGGAAGTGGAGAGGCAGCATGGGTGGGAAAACCAGGGTCTGAGTCCCATCATTGATAATTCTGGCCAAATGATCTTGAACAAGTTTAAGGTTAGAACTTTGGGCTGGTATGCAAGTAGTTTTCTCTTGCCTCCCAATTTTAATCAATTATTTAGTAGCTACCTGGAGTGTTGTATCGAGAAGGATCCTGACCATAGCATTGGGTGTAGTGGGAAGAGTATTGTGATCAATTAATAATGTCTGCCTTGGATTCAGTAGGAGTGGCAAAGGGCGCTCCTCATTTCTGATAATCCCAGGAAAGCCATTTCCTCTTTGTTTTTCCCATCTGTAAAACGAGGAGACTAGACTCGCTGATACTCTAGGATTCTGAGTCCCACAGCCTCCTTTAATTATGATTTTTCTTTGGGGATAAGAGCCACAGGCCAGTCTCACCCAGGGTCTGGTGCATAGCAGGTGCTCAGAAAATGCCAGTTGGATGAATAACCTTCCTTGGCCATCATGAGGCTGTAGAAAAAACAAGGTTTATTATCCCAGTTTCATAGGAGGGAAGTGGAGGTAAAGAGAAATGACTGGAGGCACACAGAGCCTATGCCAGTCTCTAGGTTTCCTGACGCCTCGGCCAGTGCTCCTGCCCCTGGCTAGACACATGTACCTATCTGAACAGATATTTCCTCTTACATCAATTAAATGATGGTCCCAATCACCAGCCATTTGCACTTGACTTCACGAACCATGCTTACGTTCATCACTGCACCTGAGCTTCATAAAGACTCTGGTGTGAGAGGGGGCGACCACTGCCCTCAATGAGCAGAGTGGGACCCTGATTCCAAACACCACGCTCCATCCACCTGCCCTCACTAGCCGGCTCCTAAGTCCACAGCCCTTCCTCCTTCCTTGTGGCCACCTCCGCTTTTTCAGGAAAGATGAAAGACCGGAGACATAAAGGGGGTGTAACAGGAGCCAACCTCCCCTCTCCCAAGAGGTCAAGTCCCACCTTGGGTCACCTCTTTGACGGAGGGGTCTCAAAGGGGAGAGAAAGGGTCATAAGACTTGAGCAGTGGGGCGCCAGCTGGACTCCAGGCTTCTCAGGTCTTCCCTGCGACCCCGGCCCAGGCTCATAGCAGCTGGGTAAACAGGAGCCAGCCCTATCCAAGGGCGGGAGGGGGGAGGGCATTCCTGCCTCTCTCAGACTGCCTGTCTGTTGCTAAGGATTCTGGGAAGGAGGTGAGGAAAGTCAAGGTGAGAAGCTAACCTGAGCAGCCACACAGCAGGATTGGTCTGGGGCTGTCCTCAGGAAGACAGGGATGACCGGAAACAAATGGGTAAATGACTGGATCTGGTCTGGCATCCACCCACCTCCCTCTCCCCAGCTCCCTACAAGCCTGGTTTCATCTTATTCAAAACACTCTGCAGCTCTGCGTGTGTTACTTGGTCTCCTGTGTCTCAGCTCACCTATAACATGAACCTACGGACAAATATGTCAGGACTGAAGAAACTCTTTTTTTCTCCCAACCGTGTCCTCTTTCCAGAGACCCTGTCCCTCCACAAGGAACAGAGCCTAACAATGTGTGACTCTGTGGATGTCACATTGTCCCCACCCCTCACCGCAGAGCAGGGGAAGCAGGTGTCTGTGTGTGTAGGGAATCACACCAGTGAGTGTCTCTCACCCCTGACTGTGGCAATGGCCCTAGACAGGAATTCAGGGACCCCAGGGGCCCCATGACAGTGGGAAATCCACTTCTCTGCAGGCCTCGGTTGCTTTCTTTGTAACACCTGAGAGTTGAGGATAATTCACCCCTTCTTGCTGAAACATCTTTGGAATGACTGTGCTTCCCTACCTCTGTGCCTTTGCTTACCCAGTGTCCTCCATCTGCACCTGTGTAAATCCAGCTCAGAGGCCCTTGTAATTCCTCCTTTGGTCTTACCCCAGCCTTCCAGAACTACCAGGCCTTTCTTCCCACCTCCTGCACCCCACAGGACTTTGTATCTTTCTGCCTTTCTTATCAATGCCCTGGTTGTCCACCTCCTGGGACTGGTGGCTCTTCAAGGCAGGACTCTGTCTTGTCCTTCTCAGTCTCCTGAGTGCCCGGCACAGAGCCTAGAGCACTGAAGGTACCCACTATGGGTTTTTCCCCTAAGACATGAGCAAGAGGGCCAGTCACACACCTCCCTGGCCCTGGGTGCAGGTTACAGAAGGCCAACAAGCACTGCAACTCTGAAACCCACTCAATTTCTTGATACATTTAGAAAAAGTTGAGACAAAATGTGAGCCCAGGCACACAGGGCTCAGATTTACAACCATCCAGTGGGATCTGACGCTGCAGGGCATGGGAGGGGCCCCTAGAAGGTCAAGTTGAATTAACATCTGGCTGTAAGACCTGGGCTGGGTGATCCCTGACCTAGCAGCAGCCATCACGTTTTCCTTCCTGTTTGCAAGGATGAAAACTTCCAACGCAGAATATTCTACAGATCAATCTACCACGAAGGCACCTCTCGTAAAACCACAACAGCGGTCTTCTTCCATGGTGTTTTCACGTAAGGAGGAAATGTCTGGGTCATCTTTGCACCGAGTGCCTGGTGCAGAGCGGGACTCAGCCGAGCCTGGGGAATGGAGGCTGACTCCCACCCCGGCGTGCTAGCTGAGCTCTCAGCACACCTCCCCTCGGACACACATGCTCTATGGAGTGTAGACGATCAGAAGGCTTCGGAGAAATCAAAAGCAACTACTCAGGAAAAGGCCGGGGCCCTGCTGGAGAGGCGGCTCTGCGGGGCTGCCGGGCCCCCGGGTCGGTGATTCATGTCTCGCTCGCTGGGGGTGGGAGCACAGGCCGAGTATGAGCTGAATTCATAAGACCTTCTCTGTTTTATCTCACAGATGTTTCTGGGATGGATGTGTCAAGGAAAAAAAAAAAAAGGCTAAAGTTGAAAAATTCCAACTCAACACATGTCCTCCAGCCCTAGGAGACGTGACAAGGGATTAAAACGCCTTTTCTCCTCATTTGCCCGGCATCTCAGGAGAAAGCTAAATTGCATCCCCGTCAGGGCTATTGTGGGCACCTGCTGGCTACGAAGATGCACTCCTCATTAGCCCGGCTTTCTTTGGAAACAAGCTTGCAAAAATCGTTATTACGGGTCCATGTGTGAATGTGTGTGGTGTCAAATACCCCTCGTTCTGTCTCCAGAACCTGTTCCCACATACAATGAACGAAAGCTAACTTCTGAGTGCCCACTATGCGCCAGGCAGTGCACCCAGAGTCACGTCACTTTACCCTCCTAACCCAACGAGGTCCATGCTCTCAGCATCCAATTCCTAGATGCTTTGTCTACATGTATGAATGCTTGCTCATGTATGAGCACGTCTCCTTGTGTGCACAAATTTTGCTCCTATGCACACCTCAGTCTTTTCCTAAATACATGCAAACAGATCTACACATCTGTGTGTTTTTGTACATACATGTATATGCATGTATGTATATACCCTCATGCTATGTTCTTATTCACAATAGGATCCACGTATCAAGCTAATTCTGAGTAATGTGCTTTATTTATGTCACTCCTCTTTATGTTATCACTAATCCTGGCAAGGCAAATAGTATTGTCTACCACAGTCCACAAACCACAGTCAATGGGCCAAATTCAGACTACCATCTGTTTTTGAAAATAAAGTTTTATTGGAACACAGCCACGCCCATTTGTTTATAGATTGTCTCTGGATGCTTTTACGCTACAAGGACAGATTCGAGTTGTATATTAATTCTCTGGATGTTTAGTTTGCTGACTGCTAATCTACATTTTTCATGGGTGAAACAAAGACTCAGACAGGGTATGCAACTGTCCAAGATATGCACCTGGTGTATTTAGTTAGCTAATTGATATCCCCATCTAACCTCCCAAACAATCTTAGTATGTTTTAATTCTAATCTCATTCCTTCTATCTTCCATTTTATGGCTATATTCTTGTTCCATCTATTATTTTAAAAATCTCCTAAATTAAAATATTCACATGCAAAAGAATGAAACCAGACCTCTACCTTACACCATACACAAAAATTCACTCAAAATGGGCCAAACTTGGCCTGCCATATACATGTTCTTGTAAGAGACAAAGACTTGAATGTATGACCTAAAACCATAAAGCTCATAAAAGAAAACATTAGCAGTAAGCTCCTTAACACTGGTCTTGCCAATGATATTTTTTTTGGATTTGACACCAAAAGCAAAAATAAGCAAGTAGGACTACATCAAGCTAAAAAAAAGCTTCTGTACAGCAAAGGAAATCATCAACAAGATGAAAAGGAAACCTACTGAATGGGAGAAAATATTTGCAAATCATATACCTGGTGAGGGGTTAATATCCAAACTATATAAAGAGCTCACATAACTCAATAGCAACACCCCCCAAAACAATACAATTTAAAAAACGGGTAGGGATCTGAATAGATTTTTTTTTCCAAAGAAGACATACCGATGGCTAGCAGGTTCATAAAAAGATGCTCAACATCACGATTCATTAAAGAAATGCAAATCAAAACCACAATGAGATATCCCCTCACACCTGTTAGAATGGTTCAAAAGACAGAAGTAACACTGTTGATGAGAGTGAGAACAAAAGGGAAACCTTGTGCACTGCTGATAGAAATGTGAATCGGTGCAGCCACTATGGAAAAGAGCACAGAGATGCCTCAAAAAATTAAACTATCATATAATCCAGCAATTCTACTTCTGAGTATTTACCCCCCAAAAGTGAAAACATTAACTTGAAAAGATATATGTACCTTTATGTTCATTGCAGCATTATTTACAATATCCAAGATATGAAGGCAACCTAAGTACCCATTGACAGATGAATGGATGAAGAAAATGCCACACACACACACACACACACACACACACACACACACACACAGACAAAACCACACTCAATGGAATATTATTCAATCATAAAAAAACAAAGAAATCTTGCCATTTAAGACAACGGATGGACTTCAAGGGCATTATGCTAAAGAAAATATGTCAGACAGAGAAAGACAAATACTTTATGATCTCATATATATATGGAATCTAAAAAAAAAACCCCACAGAAACAAAAGCAAAAACAAAAAAACATGGTACACAAAGACACATACACTCCTATGTTCACTGCAGCATTATTCATGGTGGCCAAGACATGGAAACAACCAAAGTGTCCCTCAATAGAGGATTGGGTAAAGAAGGTGTCACACACACACACACACACACACGGTAGAATACTAATCGGCCATAAGAAATGACATATTGCCATATACAACAACATGGATGGACCTTGAGAACATTATATTAAGTGAAATTAGTAAATCAGAAAAAGCTAAGAACTGAATGATTTCATACATAGGTGGGAAATAAAACTGAGACTCATGGATATAGATAAAAGTGAAGTGGTTACCAGGGGGAGGATAAAAAAATAAAAGAATAAAAACAAAAAACCAAGCTCATAATATAGAGAACAGATGGATGATCACCAGAGACAGGGGTGGGGGGTGGAAGAAATGGCTGAAGGGGGTCAAACAGTACAAACTTCCCGTTATAAAATAAGTTCTGGGGATGTAACATACAACATGGTGACTATAGTTAATACTACTGCCCTGCGTTTTTGAAAGTTGCTAAGAGAGTAGATCTTAAAAGTTCTCATCTCAAGACAAAACATTTTTTTTGTAACTACGTAAAGTGATGGATGTTAACCAGACTTATTGTGATAATCATTTCACAATGTATACAAATATCAAATTATTATGTTGTACACTGAAAGTATGATAAAGCTGTATGTCAAATATAACTCAATTAAAAATAAAAGTCACCCAAAGATATTTCTTTCTTACAAGCTTATGTCAATATTATCTCCAGTATTTTTGTATCTTTTTTTAATTGGTGTGGGGAGATGGGGGCATCCATGTCGGCTCGCTCTACCATGTTTCCGAAGTACACCCTCTTTTCTGTGTACATGTGTACTCACCAACCCACATATGTATAACTGTGTATATGCATGACTGTAGACTCATACGTGAGTCTGTGTCTACCTGCTTGCTACCCTGTGTGGGAGCAATTGCAGTAATTAACAAAACCTTTATTGTGCATCCTCCCTCCCTTTTCATAGAATGCATGGATAGACAGGGCCCCTATCCTCAGATGGGATGCCTAATAATTGTGACAATATCTGATAAATGCTCTGATAGAGGAAGTTCAAAAGGCTGTGGGAGCACAGAGGAGGACAACTTCACCAGAATGTGTGGTCAAGGAAGGCTGCCTGGAGGAAGGGCACCTGACCTGAACCCTGACAGAAGAATAGACTGAAGAGGAGTAGCCTGTCTGGGGTGGCCCACTGTAACAGTCACTGGGCTTGTACTGAGTCACTGAACCAGAGGGTTAGAAGTTGTGTGATTCTGAGTAAAATCCCTTAACCTCTCTGATAAGAATCCTCACATGCCTTAAAGAAGTATTGTTAGATTCTAATAAGAAAATGAATGTGAATGTGTCTAGCAAGCTGAGAAGGGCTACATGGGGTCCGGATTTTACAATCATGGTAATGATAATAGCCACCAGGTCTTGAGTACGTACTCTGTGTCTGGCACAGTATTGCTAACCTGCCCAGCAACATGAAGGCGTGGCACTGGTTTGCTCTTCCTAGTGAGGAAGACCCTAAAGATCAGAGGTAATGTGACTTATACAAAGTCACACAAGGGTGGGACAATCACAGTGACTCAGGGCTCTGTGTTCCGATGGCTCCTACAGCTGCCCCTAGCCTGGATCCCCTTGTTCCCACTTTCTGGTTCTCCATTCCTCTCCCCACTCCCTGCTTGAAGAGCCAGGGGCCTTGATGGGAAACTGACACCCTTGATTGCTCCACTGGGGCCTGGGGAAGCCCAATTCTTTCCTCCCCAGGCCCCCTCCCTCCTGGGGCTCTCTCAGCAGGTTTATGTGGGGCAGAATAATCAGGTTAATGGAATCCTGGCTGCCTCTGGCTAGGGGTATAGCTAGCCCCCCTCTGGAACCCAACAGCACTCTGTCTCCAGCATAGCCTAACACAGCCCTCCCAGTTGGAGGAGGGAGGAATGTCAACCCTCCACACCTTCCTGAGGAAGCCCTGGTCAGCACTTCCCATCAATAGCCACTGCGGGGATTTAATTTCAGTATTCATTTTGGACCTTCCCTTTTTAATAGCTCAGTCAGCAACTCGTGATATCTACGCCAGTGTGGTTTTGGTGTAGGGTTTAGGTTCTGGATTCAGGAAGCCCTGGATTCCCGTCCTGCTCTATCTTACCATCGGCAAAGGACTCCCTGAGCCTCAGTTTCTTCATCGGTAAAATGGAAATAATAATTGACTCGCTCATAAAGGTTGTTGGGTTTAAATGAGATGATTCATGCAAAGGGCCTAGCAAGTTGCCTGGAACATAGTAGGAACACAATGAATATTTGTTGGATTGATAAATGTTATTCTAAAGAGAGTGCAGAGCCTGACCTGTGGTGGCATAGTGGATGGAGCGTTGACCTGGAATGCTGAGGTTGCCAGTTCGAAACCCCGGGCTTGCCCAATCAAGGCACATAGGAGAAGCAATTACTATAAATTGATGCTTCCTGCTCCCTCCTTCTCTCTCTCTCCTCTTGCTAAAATCAATAAATAAAATCTCCAAAAAACAAATAAAGAGGGTGCATAGTGCCTACAGTAGAGTTTTTGTGCAAAATGCTGTCACTTTGCAGGAGTGGGTCAGGGTGGGCAGTCATTCCCATCCCGGTTTTGGGTTTGTATCCAGCACTCACCCTGAACATAATCCCTCTCAGGGCCTGAACACCTACTATGGGCAAGACACTCTGCAAGGCACTTTATAGAAGTCACCTCTCTTTTTTTTTTTTGTATTTTTCTGAAGCTGGAAACGGGGAGAGACAGTCAGACAGACTCCCGCATGCGCCCGACCGGGATCCACCCGGCACGCCCACCAGGGGCGATGCTCTGCCCACCAGGGGGCGATGCTCTGCCCCACGACCAGAGCCACTCTAGCGCCTGGGGCAGAGGCCAAGGAGCCATCCCCAGTGCCCGGGCCATCTTTGCTCCAATGGAGCCTTGGTTGAGGGAAGGGGAAGAGAGAGACAGAGAGGAAGGGGGGGGGGTGGAGAGGAAGGGGGGGGTGGAGAAGCAAATGGGCACTTCTCCTATGTACCCTGGCCGGGAATCGAACCCGGGTCCCTCGCACACCAGGCCGACGCTCTACCGCTGAGCCAACTGGCCAGGGCCGAAGTCGCCTCGATTAATCCCCATTCCCAGCCCCACAGTCACTCCGTACCCTCAATGAAACTGTTTCTCTCTGTGGAGAGGCTGCCACAGTGGACCTGCATGGTCAGCACTTGCTGAACTTATCTGGGCACCCTCGGGTTTATGGCTCGTCTGGTCAGCCCAGGTTCAGACTTGGGGATTCACACTCCAGAGTCGGCACTGAGCTCTGCTCCTCCTCCCTTCTCTGGCTCCCCACCTGCAGGCGACCATGTGCGTGGTCATTATCTGAGATGACTGTTGACGTTTTCAGGCCTCTGCTTGCCTAGCTCTGAAACGGGGTGGTAGACTAAAAGTTTCTTGTTCATTCTAGAAGTGTTGGCATAAAGGGAACAAGCATAACTTGCCAGCCTGTCAAGGTCAGGCATCCATTTCCTCCAGGTAGCCCTAGGAGGGAGGTTCTGTTATTAGCCCTATGTTACAGATGGGGACACTGAGGTCTGGGGGGGGGGGTGCTGTCACTTGATCAACTAACTCAGCAATAGGAGGCCAGACTGGGGTATGAGCGTAGGCCTGTCTGGCCCTTTTCCTGGTGTGAGTGGCCTCCTGCTCTGAGTACACAACTGAACAGAACTGGAAGGAATCATGCGGCTCCCTCTGAGCCCTGTTCAGTGCCTGAGCACCTCCCCCGGCCCTCCCCCCGGAGCATGTGTCTGCTGCCAGCTTCCGGGACACAGGCTAAGCAGCTAGCACCCCTGAACCCAGCCTTGGAATTCCTGCTAAAGCCCTTTCTCTGTGTTTTTGGAGCTCAGCCTAGGGTTGGTTCACCAGCCCTGGGGAGGAATTCGCAGTTTCTCATTTTTAAAGGAAGGAAAAGCAGATTGTAAACTCTAGTCCTCCCTTCCCACTAGTCAAACACTTGCACAGCCATTACCATTTACACACCCAACGTCCTTAGCCTGGCACTCAAACCTGTGTGTCTCCTGCCCCATTTCTGTCATTTGGCACTTTGCATGCGGCCCAAGCAGACGCTCCCTGATGGCTGCCGAACACGTCCCACGCACAGCTGTCTCTGGGCCTTTGCTCCTTCTGCTTCCTTTGCCTGGAATGCCCTCACCCCCATCCCTATATAACACACTGCTCACAAAAATTAGGGGATATTTTATTGCTTCATATTCATTTTGAAATATCCTCTAATTTTTGTGAGCAGTATGTATGTATCCAAATTCTGCCTACTCCTAAGGCCCACCTCTTCTTCCAGGAAGGCCTCCATGATGCCCTGGCCATTTCTGTCCCCTCTGACCCCGTAGCATTTTTCTTCTATATCCCAAAGAACCTCATTGTGTTACTGAGGGCAGGGGCGAGAGGAATATCTGGATTCATATCCATCTCCCCAGTGCCCAGCATAGGGCCTGGCCCTCGGAAAGTGGTATGAAAATGAAGGACTGATGGGAGAAGGGTGTTCAGCGAAAATCAGTGTGGTCATCTGTGGAGCAGACAGGCAGGTGAGGGTCAGCGCAGGCGGGGGAAGGCCTTTGGGAATCACACACCCAGGGCCCCTCACACCCTGGCTCGGAATCTGGGCGGGGCATGCTGAGCCCACCCCATAAGGGTTCCAGCCCACACACGGGAAGCTGATCCAGCAGCCCCCAAGGCACAAGTTAACAAAAGGAGAAATGCTTCGCCCCTCTGGGAATGTGTTGGGGGATGGGGAGGGGCCAAGTACTGGCCCAGACAACTGCTCCCACTTTCCCTGCCAAAACTCCAGGCCCTGGGGGGTTTGCATGTGTGGCTCTTGACTCTCAGCCCTCCCCTCCTGTCCCCTCTCCAGCCTGTCCAGTGAAAAGTAATTAGAGTTAGTCCAGGACATAACATAGACTCTGGCACAATACATGTAAGGCGTTCTTCTAGCTCTCGCGTTATCTCATTCTCAAGTGTGACATAACCCCTGAAGGTTGAAATAATCCTACAATTCTTGACCATGACATTCTACTGAAGCATTCCAGAATTCCTGCCTCTAAGCCCACCAGTGAATATTCTATGTGTCCACCTGTGTCCACTGTAACAGGCCACTGTTCCATGGCTGTAACATTCTAAAATATCTCCTTGGAAAGCTATAATTTTAGTCTTCTATGGTTGTAAAAGTCTGTAAATCTATGCTGATGACCTTTTCATGCCTGCGACATTCTCAAACCCTTGTTTCTTTGTCTTCTGTGTGCTTAGCCTTCTTAGTGCCTCTATGATTACATGATTGCAGCATTCTATAATTCCATGATTATAACCTTCCTGGGCCTGTAGCATTCTAAAATTCTTGCTTGACTGCCATTTTAATACTGCCCAATCCTGCTCATAGGTGGTGACCGTAACATCCTGGGTTGCCTGACCTCATGACATTCCCCACTGCCAGCCCCTGGCTGTTGGCTGTTCTAGAAGGACTCACACGGTTCCCTCAGAAAGGTCTCCCGCTTTCTTCCAGGTCTGGACCTCTGGCCTCTTCCTGCCAGAATCAAGTTTCTGGTCAGCTAAATGTCATCAGCGCAGGTGGAGAAGAGGCCCCAGGAGCTCCTGGGGCGGGAGTGGGCGGGGCGAGGGGTCCCGGAGGAGGCCTGGGCACCTTGCTGCCTCCCTGCCCCGACTGTTGGGAGGATTGTGGGGGCAGCCCAGACCCTGCTGCTGCTGTCCCACCAGGGTCCACGGAGAGGCCTGTGTACTCCTTCATGATGAAGCCCATATCAGAAATAGCCAGATGCCCTTGCAGTCCCCCAAATCTCTGTGGAGCTGACACAGAACCAAAACAGCCATCACCGCAGGGATCTGGCTTAGCCGAGACGGAACTGAGCAGGTGTGGCTGAAACCCACCCAAGGAGCTGCCTGGGGAAAGCGGCGGACGACAGTTCTCTGCCCTGTCTGCTCCTGCTCAGGAATGTCTGTCCTTGCCTGAGAATCATCCAGAGTGGCCTCCTCTCCATATTCTGAGTGTACAAGTATGACTGAGGTTGCCCGTATCTGCAGCTCTGGTCTGTCTCTGAGGGTCTCTCTGGTCAGGTCCCTGGTATGTAGGTCTCATGCTAATACCCCATGGAACAAGGCCAAGGGTCTGGTCACCTTTGGCCAGTCATCTTGCCATTGCCTGAGCCCTGACCCAGCTGTGTCCTGGTGTGAGGCAGGGGGGAAGAGGATGGTTAGTAGGTCTCACTCACACAGGCCCAGTCCCTAAACTGAGAAGGAGGTCTCTGTTAAGTGCACACTGGGTCTGCATGAACCACTCTGCCCCTAGATGTGGGGGTGGTAGGGCTCTGGCTTGGGGCTTTAGCACTTCATCATCACCATCTCTGTCCTTGGCTCTTTTAATTGAGCACTTACTATGTCCCAGGCACATTGTATGGATTCCTTCAATTAAGTCCTCACAGAGACTCCATGAGGTAAGTGCGATCACTACCCGTTTTACAGATGAGAAAACTGAGACTTAAAAAGATGCAGCCCAAAGTCACCGGCTGACTGGGGTGGAGCTGCAGTTGAAACCCAGGCTTGATGGACAGCAAAGACGATGCCACGACTATAGGCCAGGTTGGCAGCCACTGGCCTCTCTGCCGAGAATACAACTCGAGGAGAATGTCCATCCACCGGTCCGAGGATGACGGTAAGACACTTCCACCTGCTTCTGCAGGCCCCTGCTGTGAGCCAGAGACTGTTGGGGGGAGTAGGGGACACTGAGATGCCAGCAATCCATCCAGTTCCTTGTCGTGAACATGGACAACACAAATCAAGTGAGGACCTGGGCCCAGGAAGGGGCTTCAAAGGTTCCAAGGTCTTACTGACACATTCACTTAGGGAAACCAGGGGGGGCTCTCTGGAGGCAGCAGACTGAACAGATTACCATGGGCAGGGGACCGGAGGAGTAGGAAAGGTAGGTTTTTTTTTTTCTTTTTGTATGAGTTTTGTGTGCACTAGTGTGTGTGGAGGGGAAGGGAGGTGGGAGACAGAAGCTCTGAATTCCACACTAATTTACTGAGAATTTCAGGAAAAACTGGTTTGACTCCCCTGGACTGAAAACAAAGATCAACTGGAGGTCAAAGGCAGGGGGAGGGGCCTGTGGGGCATCCAGAGAGAGAATCCACCTCAGTTCATAAACCATCCCTGGGTTCAGGGTTGGAAGGGCTCGCTGTCCTGGGGGAAGGCAGGTCTGACAGCATTTCTCAGAGCTGGACGAGGCTCGGGCCCTTTGGAAAGGGAAACAGTCCTTGGAGACTGTCTCCTCAGACCTCAGATGGCAGGCTGGGACACCAGACTGCCTCACCATTGTGACAGACCACTGCAAAATCAGTGTTGCTTTAGAAATGGTCAAAACCATTTTTGTTTTGTTTTGGATTACCATTAAATCTAAACCCAGAAAATTTTAATTCTCTTAGAATTCCTGGGCCCCTGAAAATACATCTAGGACGGGTCCACGCTGCAGTTTGCAGACCCAGTTGGAAATGGTGTGCGATAGAGCCTCAGAGATACTCAGGGTGGCACAAAGACGCTCCAAACACTGTCACAAAGGCAAGGCCACGGGAGGGGCAGCCTGTCTCTTCTAAGGAGCACTCACTCTAGGAACATGAGCTCACTGCTTCTGGAAGTCTCCCTGAGCCTGCTCCACCTCTGCAAGCCTTCACTGCCTTGAGCAAGACAGCAGCCCCATCACAGCCCTTGCTGCCTCCTGTCCCCTCTCTCCACGTAGCTCACCCCTGCCAGGGGCCAATCACCTCACCATGCCACACCCCTGCCGGGAACCCTGCCGTGCTGTCCAGTGCCCTCACGTTAGAGGGCCTCCTCTGTTCTCAAGCTGCTGAGCGCCAGTCCCGGCCCCTGCCTGCGCTCCTAGCTCCCAAGTAAGACAAGGTGAACAAGGGGTCCTGACCCAGCTTCTGGGCTCTCCCCCCCCCCCTTACTTCTGTCACTAGCCAGCTTCCCCTAGGGCGATCCTTTGTCTAACTGTCTTGGCAGATGCTTCCCTGGCTCCTACCACGGGACAAGCATGTAGATTTGTTTTCTACCTGCAGCAGGACCTCGTAACTGAGGCAGCCACATCCTCCCAGGTGGTGCCTGCTTTGCCTTGCAAAATGCAGAGGCCTCACCTGCTTCTCAGGGCGGCCCTAGCGCCCAGCTCCCACGTAGACTTCCTGTTCTAGATTTGGGGTTCTCTGAGCCAGCTACACACCCATTCTCTGACTCCAGTTGGAGCATGAAGGGGCCCAGGGAACATCTTCCCCTCCCCTCTCCTCTCCTGCCTCTTCCAGCTTATGGATGGGAATGGGCAGAAGCCACAGAGGTTGAGAGACTTGGGGGGAGCAGCAGAGCTGAGACTGGGGCCTGGGCATCCTGACTCCCAGTGCAACACTCTTCTGACCGAGGCTCCCTCCCAGTCCTCTCTCCTCCTGAATGAAGGGTGTCACAGTGTTTGCTCTGCCTGGACCATGAGGGAGTTGAGCATGCAGATCACCCCTGAAAAAACTGCATCCTTGGTGCGAGCAGGGTGCCACACCTAGATTATCCGCCCCATTTCACGGAGGCTCAGAGGAATCAAGTGCTTTTCCTGAGGACACACAGCTAGAAAGTGCCAGAACTAGGACGTGAATCCAGGTCCTTCTGAACCCAGAGCTCATGTCCAGAAATTGTGGTCAATTCATGGGGCCTGCTTGAGCCCGAGGCATGGTCATAAGCTGTGCTCCTAACCTCTGAATGTTCTGGGACCAACTAGTGACCTGAGGACACTCCCTTGAGAGAAGGAGAAAGTGTCTCATCCCAGGGTTTTCTGCCGCCAGGGCCAGGGAAGAGCCAGGCTCTCTGTTACCAGCTGTGCCCAGCCTCGGGGATGCCTGGCAATGCCCCCTGGAATCAGGCTTTGGCTAGCCCACCCTGCCCTGGCCACAGGCTCCCCGGGACAGAATGCTCAGAGGGCTGCCATCCTGGGCTGGGGCTGAAAATTAAATTAAAACCACGACAGGGACAGTTAATTAAAGCAGATTAGCGCGAGACTAATTAGGGACACTGACACTGGAACCATCGCACTCCGAGATGTTAATTAGCTGTTCATTAATGTCAGCTCCCTGTTCAAGAAAGAAATATGAACAGCCCTTCTCCGGGGCTTCATTCCGGAGCTGGGTAAACAGGGGTGGCCGCCCAATGGCAGTCCCAGCCCCTACCCATCTTTTCTCCCACCCTCTGGCCCTAGTAACTGCCCACTCCCTTTGTCTCCCTCCTACAACAGTTTCTGAGCATTGGCACTGCCAGAGAGACCCTGGACTCATGGGAAGGAAGAGCTCAGCTGCAGAGACTTGGAAAGAAAGGTGGCTTATCTGCTCTGCAAGCCAGCTTTGCACGCAGGAAACCCCCTCCCTGCCTCATCACTCTCTGGCCTGGGTTAGATGGAGGCCATTTCTTTCTTCCCTCCCTTCCTTCCTTCTATTCATCTGTCAGATGACAGATCTATGGGTTCATCATATCCATCCCAATTCATCCTAGGAAACAATGAGGACTTGATTCTGGTCCCACTCTTGCCCTTGCTCTGGGACTGACAGGGGTATGTACATCCATCCATCCATCCATTCATCCATTCATCCATCCACCTATCCATCCTTTAGTCCCTCCATCTAAATATTCTATACCTCTCATATTCACAAACGCACACACATATTTTATATACAATTAATATCTATATATCTGTCCATTAGTTCATCTGATCTTCAGTATATCCATCCACACGTCCCTTAGTTCATCCATCCAAACATCTCATAATCTCCTAAAGTACATATAAAAATTAGGTGTACAATTTCCATCCACCCGTCTACCCACACACCCACTCTTCTTCCATCTATCTATTCATTCTTCCATCCAACTAACCAAGCGTCCATCCATCTACCCATCCACTCACAAATCCATCTATGATCCATCTAGTCACATCTACTCATCATATTTACCCATCTACCGAGTCTTTTATCAAAAATCTACCTACTTATCTGCTCCTTCCAAAAACATTTCTCTTTCCCTTTGCTGATCCATGTATCTTGTCATTCAACCAGACATTCATTCTATTCACTCTATTAACCCATCCATCAACCAATCTTCCTATCCACTAATTCATCTATTTACCCAATGAATCTACCGATACACCTACTGCATTTTCACACACAGCAGCCATTCTCCTATTCACTCAGTCATCATCATTCATTCATCTAAACCAGGGGTCCCCAAACTACGGCCTGCGGGCCGCATGTGGCCCCCTGAGGCCATTTATCCGGCCCCCGCCGCACTTCCAGAAGGGGCACCTCTTTCATTGGTGGTCAGTGAGAGGAGCATAGTTCCCATTGAAATACTGGTCAGTTTGTTGATTTAAATTTACTTGTTCTTTATTTTAAATATTGTATTTGTTCCCGTTTTTTTTTTTTTTTTTTTTTTACTTTAAAATAAGATATGTGCAGTGTGCATAGGGATTTGTTCATAGTTTTTTTTATAGTCCGGCCCTCCAATGGTCTGAGGGACAGTGAATTGGCCCCCTGTGTAAAAAGTTTGGGGACCCCTGATCTAAACACTGATTCTCCCTTCCACCTACCTACCAAATCATTGGTCCATCCATTCCCCTCATAAACATCTACTGAATACACACTATGTGTCAGGCACCACGCTAGGTACTAGAGTAGAGGAGGAACACAGAAATGAGGAAAAGCATAGACAGCAGGATCCCTTCTCTCACCCCCACTTTACAAATGAGAAAACCAAGATCCAAAGAGCTAAAGTCACTTGCCTAAGGTCATCCATCAAATTATTCATTCAGCATGTATTTGTTGGATTGCCTATTTATTGTACGGCTTGCCTATTACACATCACTCAAGGATATAGTAACAGACAACTCCTAACTATAAGAGCATCATGGTCTACAGCAGTGATTCTCAAGAGAATCTGATGAAAGTTATTACTGCTGTGCCCCCATCCTCCCAATGCACATATGCACACACAGAAAATATTTTGTGGATGGTTTTAGTGAGTTTACAAACCTCTTTCAAGTCCATCACACCCCTTGGGTTGGGGAGACATATAAGTAAATAGAACACCAAACCTAGCATTCTATACATTATAATACAGAAGTAGGAGGGGTCAGTGAAGGCTTCCTAGAGGAGGTGAGACCCAAGTTTAAGTTGTGAAGGATGAACCAGATGAGCAGAATAGAGATGAGTTAAGCTCTGTCTGCATGTTCTGTTGTGTACACAAAGCTCAGAGGAATGAGGCAGTGGAGGGTGCTTTGGGGAACTGTAGGCCGGGGTGGAGGGAATGGGGAAGGGGGAAGGATCTGTCTGGCTGGGATGTGGCTGGATCCTACTCCGTGCAGAGATGTGGCAGAGTTAAGACTTTGATCCAGGTCCCCTGCTCAGTTCATCCTAGGAAACAATGAGGACTTGCTTCTGGTCCTACTCTCGCCCCTGCTCTGGGACTGACAGGGTTACAGATAGGCCTCAGAGGCTTTCACCTCGGGCTGGGCCCCGACTACTGTCCCCTGGAAGCCTCCAGGCCTGCTGTCCTCGCTGGGCAGAGCTAACTCCCTTCTAGGCATGAACTCAGCCATGTGGTCCTGTCGGATGGGTTCTCCCTTCTCCTAGTCTTCACATGAGGATGGGAACTGGGAAAGAGGGGTGGAGGCCTTTGTGGGGGCTAGACCTGGGGTTGTGCCTAGACCAGGGCATGCAGGCACTCTGAGAATCAGTCTAGGCTCTGGCCTAGAGGCTGGTGCATGCCTGGCCCAGTGCTGGTCCCTGTGGTCCAACTCGGCCTTCCCTTGCTCTGAAAGAACAGGCACCTGGCTCCAGGTCAGTATCCAATCAGGGCAAGATTATGAGACTGGTCAGCTTTACCAGAGGCGATCTGACATTCCCAGAGGAGCTCGAATTTAGGGGACAGAAAGACCTAGGTTCAAATCACACCTCTGCCATTTAGGGGTGGCAGGACCTCAAGTGAGTCACCTTACTGCTCTGAGCCTCAGCTGTGAAATAGGAATGATAACAATGTTGCCACTTCTGCATTCTTTCCTGCCTTTATATTTAAATTGCTTTTTAGTACTGCTCAGTAGGCCTTTTCCAGCCCTTTACTTTTGACCCTTCATCATTTTGCTTTAGCTCTTTTTGAAAGAGCAGGAAGCTGGATTTATTTTATTTTTTTAATGCCACCTGAGAGTCATTGTCTATTAGTGCGGAGGTATAACCTATTCACATTTATTGTAGTACTGTAGTTGGTGCATAGTAAATGCTTAACAAAGATGATCCTTTCCTCCCAACATTATCTGAGAACCTTACCCATTGACTCTTATCCCCTATTCATTGCCCCTTCCACCAAGTGCCCTCTTCTCTCACAAGTGCCACCTCTGAGCCTCAGATGTGAGAGAATATACAGCTCTATTGGAACTAAGGTTACAAAAGCTACCCTTAGCTTCTAAATATCTCATAAAATGACTGTCAGAGCAGGAAAGACCTTCAAGATCCTCAGACCAGAATACTAAGGGCCAAGATCAGACATCTTCAGTATAGATGTTGGGAACAGAATCAGATCCTCTGTTACTCATCCAGGGGCTAAAAGAAGCCCTAAAGTGCCATTAATCTAAGTCCCAGAAAAGGGAGAGGGGGAAATGGGAAAGTAATAGGAGAAAACGGGAAAGTGAGAGGAACTATCCAAGAGCCAGAAGAAAGGTCCCAGAATGTTGGAGGGGCGGAGGGTATTGTACCAATAGTTTGAGTTTTGTTACTAAGACAGGCTTCTGAACTTGGCTCTGCCCCAATTTTTTGTTAGATCCTGGGTAAGTTACTTCTCCTCTCTGGGACTCAGATTCCTCTTCAGGGACACTAGGAAGGCTGGGTTTGGTGACTTACCAGACTACACTGTAAAATTCAGTCTAAATCTCTAGAGGGGCAGTTTAGAGTGATGCTAATGGCAGTCACTGATGATTGTCCCAAGAGCTGGCCTTCTTTCATTCCTTAAACAATAGCTCCTAATTTTTAGTTGAGCTATGGCCTCCTAAAATCAAATCTATATTTTCTGCTTGTCTTGCAGGTGGGCATCACCATGTGACTTAGTTCTGGCCAATGAGATGTCAGCAAAAATGGTTGGTATAATTACTGGGAAGTGTGCTTAAAAGAAAGGAACATGTCTGCCTTTATCCTTTCCTTTTCCTTGCTGGCTGGAATGTGGATGTGATGGCTGGAGCTCTAGCAGCCAATTTAGATTTATGAGACCAGGAAAGAAGGAGCCTGGATCTTTCATAATCAGGAAATGGCCGTATAAACCTTGAGCTACTTATCTCTGGACTTCCTTTAGTTGAGAGAGGAATAAACTCCTGTTTTGCTTAAGTCACTATTAGTTGGTTTTCTGCAACTAATTGGTTGGTTATTTGCAAGCAATCCAAATGGACATGGTTAAAAATGCACGCTGTGGATTCAAACATACTTAGTTGAATCCTAATTCTATTACCAATAATCTCAGTGATCTTACGTAAGTCACTTAACCTCTGAGTCTCAGTTGCCCTATGTGTGGCATGGTTATAATAATGCATACTACCCAGCACTGTTCTAAGGAAGAAATAAAATATAGATGCTAAACGTCTGCACAGTCTCTGCAGCAGCAAATAATAGCTGCAATTGTTGCCATTATTATTATCATCATCAGCTAATCTCCTCCCTGGGGTTGCATGTAGCTCACTGGCTTTTAGAGGAATCATCAACACTTTCTATGGGACACTTTGGGGAAGAATATGCAAGAATGGGTAGACCAAGGCTTTGATACCAGAAAGAGCTAGGTTCAAATCTCAACTTTACATTTATTTATTTTTATATTAAGTGAGAGGCAGGGAGGCAGAGAGACAGACTCCTGAATGCACCCGACTGGGATCCACCCAGCAAGCCCACTAGGAGGAAATGCTCTGCCCATCTGGGACCACTGTTCCCTTGCTTGGCAACTGAGCGTTTCTGCATCTGAGGTGAGGCCATGGAGGAGGGGGAAGGGTGGAGAAACAGATGGTTGCTTCCCCTCTGTGCCCTGACTGGGAATCAAACCTGGGACTTCCACATGCCAGACCAATGATCTACTGCTGAGCCAACTGACCAGGGCCAACATTTATTAGCTGAGCAATTTTAGCCAAGCCTTGCCACCATACGAGCCTGCCTCGAGGTTTCCTGTCTTTTCCTGTGATGTTGATACAAATCACACTGGGGTTGTTGAGAGGTTTCAATCTGGTAACCTTAAGAAGGGCCTGGAGTGGCGTTACTGCTGGAGAAATGGGACCTGTGGCTGTGGCTCCCGGAAGTGTCTGTTGAATGAAGAATACACAAATGGTATAGGTATGACCAGCCCTGGTCTCAGAGCTTCTGGAGAGTAAAGTCATGCTATCACTCATCTTTTGGCCTAACTGTCCCTGAGGGGGCAGTTAGGATGCAAGGAGGAAAACCAAAGCCCCATTTAAAAATACTCCAATCAATTTGCAGCAATCCTAATAAAAGCCATTAGATGTGGCTACCCCACTGGAGACACACAGAGGCCTCCTCCCCACCAGGATCCCAGGAAATTGATTGGCAATTACTGACACTAATGGGGGCCAGAGAGGCCTGGTGATTTACCCATCACTCTCTGGGGACAGTGATGACACGTCAAGATCTGTCAGGCTGAGTTCGTCGTAGGGCAGTAGAGACCCCAGATCAGGCCAGAGACTGGCAGCCAGCTGGGGTCGAGCCCCCTTGGAGCCCTCACCCCTTTACTTATTTATAGCTTTGTTTGACTCATGGTGAGCTAATGGCCCTACTGGGGCTGTGCAGATGGTGGGTCCCATGATGGGAGGATGGGCAGAGGGATTGGGGAGGCTTCCAGGCCTGCCCTTCGACCTGGATCTGGAGATGCATAAAGGAGGCCTCAGTCCTCACAGGAAGTCTAGGGGCAGAAAGGGAGAAGCAATGTGCTAGAGGAGCCAAAACAGAGGTTGTGAGAGGCGGTGGTTGGAGACAGAGTATCCAGACAGAATGAAAAGGCAAAAAGACCAGCAGGGAGCAGGGCATCCTCTGGGAGACCAAACTGAGGACCTGCAGGGCCTTGAGAAGTTGTTTAGTTCAGCCTCACCTTTTTGTAGATCCTTGGAAGCTAAGGCCCAGAGAGGGAAAGGCACTGGCCTGAAGTCTCAAAGCATGGCCCTGGGGAAGCTGGGAAGTGAAATTTACGCCAGGACAGAGGACCTGGGGTGGGGTGGGGGGTGTACCTTCACTCTCACTGAGGCTATCTCTGAGCCTGGGGATAGGGACCCCTTCCTAGTGGACAGGGAGATAATGTAAATAGACAGTGACAATTCAGAGGGGCAGCTGCTATGATAGGGCGTATGGGAGCTCAGGATGGCCAACAGCCCAGTCTTGGAGAGTAGGGGTTAAGGAAGGAGCCCTACAGGAAGTGATGTCAAAACTGCGACTTGAAGGATAAATGGGTGTTAGACAAACGGTGGGGGGGGGGGGCAAAAAGAAGGGTATTCCAGGCCAAGAGCACAGCACGTGCAAAGGCTTAGAGTAGGACCCAGCATATCCGAGCTGCACTATTGTCTGCAGGCAGAGCGGTGGGAAGAGGTGGCCGGGGCCAGATGGTGACGGGTCTGCCTTGCAGAATGGGAATGAGTTGGAGGTCATCCTGCATGCAATCAGGTTGTGTCTTAGGTAGACATACATGACCAGATTTTCATTTTAGAAAGATGGTTCTGGAACTGCCAGAGATGAACGGATTAATGGGAAAGGGGGAAGGTGGGAGCAGTTAGGAGGCTGCTGCCCAAATCCAGGAAGATGACAAGGCCTGGACCAGGGCAGGAAGTGGAGCCTGACGGGGAGGTCAATGCTCAGATTTTTCAGAGGAAAAATGGACATAATTTGGTGTCTGACTGTATGACAGACACAATGGTGAGAGAGGGCTGGAGGATGACTTGACGGTGGGATTCAGGGAGGAGGCAATGGGGGGCTGGCCAGGTGTACTGGACTCAAGAGACGGAAGAGATAAGCACAATGACCCTGACTGCAGACAGATAAACTGATTCAGGGAAAGGTGAAAGGGAGGTGATAAACTAGGATCAGAGAGGTTAAGTGTATTATCCAAGGTCACACAGCAAGGATGGGTCCAGCTGAGTTTAACACCAAAGTCCACACATTTCCTACCACCTGAGCTGCCCTTTAGGGAGAAGATCAAAGGGCTGAGAGCCCTTGACACTCAGCAGCTCCACATCTTATGCCCTGACCACCTGTCCCACCTCCCAGTCTAACCCCAGGAAACTTTAGGCTGGGTTTCTGCAGCTACACCTGTGAGATACAGGGGTGGCAAAACCTCAGGCCAGCCCATCTGAGGCTATGGGTACGCTGTGGCTTTGGCAGATGGGCAGTGAGACTGAGACCACTCCAGTCCAGGGTTTAGGTCCCTGAGAATTCATGCCAGCCCAGGAGGAAAGGGGAAGGTCTCTCATGCCCAGAGTCACCATTGGAGCCAGGCCCACCTTTAACCTGCCTGCTCTGAGCTCTAGCAGGAGGATGAGCAGGGGCACTTGCTGGGGAGGTGCCTTCCCCATCCTGTCAAGAAGCACCTGGCCAAAGCACATTCTATGCCCTGACAATGCAGCTCAGGGGCCAAAGCACACAGAGTGCTGGAGATGAGGCCCCAAGTGGGCGTTCTGAGCAGCAAGGAGCCCATGCTTGTGTGGGGGTGGGTGGCCACAGAGTCTTCTGTGCGACTAAAACACCAGCAAAATATTCTAGCAACAGCATGGGTTTTGTGCCAGGCAAGTGTAGGTTCTGATCCTAGCTGGGATACTTTCTAGCTGTGTGACCCTTGGAGAGTCACTGAACCTCTCTGTGTAATGTTTCATCTGTAAAATGGGGGATATCTCAGTAACTGCCTTAGAGGGTGGTTGTGAGAATCCAATGAGTTAAAACATGTTAAAAACAAATGAATAAACCTGGAACAGTGTGTGGCACAATAACACTGGTGTGATAATGATGATGACGACAATGACGCCACAGGTGGCCACATCAAATCCACTCCATTCTGGTCTGGCCTGGACTGACCCTGTGGAGGGAGCTGGCCCAATTGTATTTATTCTTGGCCCATTCTCACCCTGGGGGGCTGGCTGTGGCATCGAGCGAGGCTTCCCGTCCTCCACCGTATTGATCTCCCCGTCTCCGGGGAAGGCGTGATGCATTTAGTGCATCAGTCAGCGGCTGGCGGGCCGCCCCAGCTGGGAGCCTGCCTGCCCGCCTGCAGCCCTGCAAGTGGGTCAGGGAATCGCAGAAAACTAAAACTTTTTCAGAGGCCCCAGGATGAGCCAGGGCTCCATGGTCGAGGCCCTCATCAATGTCCTTGGGGAAGCCTTGGATTGAGGTCCTGGTTTGGTACCAACTCCCCAGGCTGACCTTAGGCAAATCACTCAGCCACCATCAGCCTCCTCACTTCATATACCTTGTTCCTATCCATCATCTCATTTGATGCTCAAAAGAACCCTGGGACTTGGGCAGAGCATGACATTAGTCCCACTTTATAGAGAGGGAAACTGTGGCTAAGAAGAGTTGGGTTACGAGCCTGCCCAAGGTCACGCTGCAGGTCACGCTTCTAGCCAAGCCTTGGGTCTGTCTGACTCCACACACAGGCCCGTCCCGCACAGGTGCCCTGGGTGTCACTGGGTAGCAAGGGTTTTACCCCAGGAGCTGAAAGACCTGGAGAGTGGACTCTACCATTCCGGTCAGTGGCAGTGGGGTGTATGGAGAGGAAAAAAGCGGCACTGGGACTAGAAATAGAGAGGAGACCTTCTGTGGGGACAGAGGCAGCGGTAGGTATGGGCCTCCTGGTCAACTAGGGCTTTCGGCCCAGCCTGTGGGTCCTCCCCCGTGACAGGACAAAGCAGGGCTGGGCTTCAGGGTCAAGGAGGTCTGGTTTAAAGAGGGCTGGCAGGTCAAACACTGCAGGCTGGCTTACACCCTGGATAAAGACCCCCCCAAGTTCAGACCTAGAAGCAGTGGGGAAAGTGACAACCAGTTCCAGAAGGGGCTAATTCTCTGCCTAACCCACAAATGCCTGAGATGAGATGGGAGGGGGACAGTCAGGTCTATAGAAGAGGTGGTATCACCCCTGTCTTTACAGATGAGGGAAAAGGGGTCCAGGGAGGTTAACTAATTGGCCTCAGGTCACACATAAAGCTGAGTTTTAAAATCTGTCTTCCTGCTGCCAATGCTCACCCACCTTCTGCTCCTCAGAACAGCAGGTGCCCCGATGGACCGGGCGGCTTCCCAGGCTGAGCACCGGGAGAGAGTGCTGCCAGGCGCTCCCTCTCCAGCGCCACCCGGGGCTGTGACATGCTCTGGCCCCAGACCCCCACAACTCCTTGGGGATCCACGCCCAGGACCTTAAGCCACTCTGGAAACCATGACCAACAGCCTTTGCAAATGCAACAGATTCTGGAACATTTAAATCGTTTTTGGAGCCTCCAAACAGCTTCCAGGACTGACAAATTGCTTCCAAAATGTTCAAATGCCTTTGGAATCTTTGAACAGCCCCTGAGACTTGAACCAAAATTGAGAGCCAAGGAAGGCCGGGGGCCAGTGTGGGGCTCAGGCCGTCTTCCCAGCCAGCAAGCCCGCCTCCAAACGCAGACTGCCTGCAGCCTGGCCACAGCCTGAAGCGAGCTCCAGCCACACATCGGGTCTGCCTGGTCAGCTTCGTGGTGACCGGAATAAACACTGGACTCAGCATAGGCGGTACCAGGCTTCACCTGGCCTCTACCTTGATGGGTGACCTTGGACAAATCACTTCTCTGTGAGCTTCGGTTTCCCCTCATTTACAAAATGGGATTTCTGGGCAAACATTTTAAGGTGCATGGGTGTGCAGTCATCAAATCCAGTCCCCCCACCGCCGGGCTTTAGCCTGTCCACATCCAAGGGCGGCGGGCTGGTCAAGACACTGCTTCACTTGGGAGAACAGGCACACGGGGGCTGAGAGAGGAGCCCCAGCTCACAGGGCTCTGCTGCCAAAGAAGGGGACTCCACTTTCTCACTTTTCATGGAAGCTGGATTTAATCCCCCACCTCCTTGCCCTCAACAAGTGTCTCAGGAAAGGCCTCTGTGGGTGCCCCACCCAGCGTGGCGCCGGCCCCAGCACCTGGCAGCCTTCACGCGTGGCCACAGAGGGCGGTCGGTTTCAGCCACCCAGAGCCGTCTCCATGGTGACGGGCACAGAGCCGAGCTGGGCTTTTGAAGAACACTCATAAAGGCGCAAACTCACCCCAGATGAGCCGGCGTGCATTTGTGAAGCAAAACATCTCAGGCCTGCCCCGAGCCTTGTAAACCACGGCTGCCAATGGCCTCGGCTGGCCTGGCGAGGACCCGAGTCCTGGGCTGCGCAGCTTGGAGCTCTGCTTCCTCCCACACTCCTTGGGGTCTAACTCAGCCCACCCACCCCACCTTGATAGCTTTGGAAGGAGATGAACATCAGCTGGACTCGGCTTCTTGGTGACTTTGAGCAAGTTCATTCACCTCTCTGAGCCTCAGTGTCCATATCTGTGAAGTGGGCATGCGGCTACAATAACACATTACAAGGAGAGCTGCCTGACTGAGAAATAGATGGAAAGGACAGCGTGGTATATCCCTCCCCCCTCTTTTCAGCATCACCCCTGCAGAGGTGCACAGAGCCACCTCCTCCTGGCAGCATCAGCGGCCCCTTCCTCCTGTTCTCACTGTGCCCTGGATGTCTCACTGCATTAGAGCACTCAGCACATTGAACTGCAATAGTCTATTTACTTGTTTCCTGGGTAAGCCTGAGTAATTGACACCATGTCATACTATGCTTATTAAGCCAAGGTCAAGGTTAGCACTCAATAGGTCCTCAGTAAATAAATAAGAACAAACAAATAAACGTGGTGACTGTTGTTTCTGAACCTAGGTCTAGGGGTGTGGTCTGGGGAGTGCCACTGGGTGTATTGCGGGGGGAAGGTGGAGGCAGTGCCAGTGGAACAGAACACTGGTAACCGACAGGAAGCCCAGCCACAGTGCCCGAGTGCTTCTATGCAGAGGGCTCTGGAGGTGAAGGCTCTCTGACTTGTCTCATTGCAGCTTCCATTTTGCAGAGGAGGAAATCAAGTTTCAGAGAGGTGAAGTCACTTGCTGTGGTCCCATGGCTGGTGGACAGTGATGCCAGCACCCATATACTTTATCCAGGAAAATCTGGGCATGGCCACCCATCTCCTGAGGCCTGTGGTGCCTGCTGCAGACCCTGCCTTCCAGCCAGCCCCCCGACCACCAGCACCCACCTCAAATGCCAATCTCAAGTCAACCTCCTGGGGCACAGGCTCCTCATGCCCCCCAAAGAACTAGACTACACCCTTGAATAGGCATCGAGCTGTCCCCGTCTTCAACCTCTGATCTTTTTTTTGGAGGAGGGTGACAGAGAAAGACAGAGAGAGGGACAGATAGAGACAGGAAGGGAGAGAGATGAGAAGCGTCAATTCTTTGTTGTGGCTCCTTAGTTGTTCATTGATTGCTTTCTCATATGTGCCTTGACTGGGGGGTTACAGCAGACTGAGTGACCCCTTGCTCGAGCCAGCGACCTTGGGTCCAAGCTGGTGAGCTTTGCTCAAACCAGATGAGCTGTGCTCAAGCTGGTGACCTCGGGGTCTTGAACCTGGGTCCTCCGTGTCCCAGTCTGATGCTCTATCCACTGCGCCACCACCTGGTCAGGCAACCTCTGATCTCTGATGCTCATTTTTCTTGATCCCAACTCCAATGTCTCTCTACCTTCCCATCTTCTTTTTTTTTTTTTAATTTTTATTTATTGATTTCAGAGAAGGAAGAAGGAAGAGAGAGAGAGAGATAGAAATATCAAGCTGTTCCTGTATGTGCCTTAATCAGGGATGGAACTGGCAACCTCTGTGCTTTGGGCAATGCTTTAACTAACTGAGTCATCTATCCAGGGCTCTTTACACCTTCATGTCAGGTGCCAAATTGCCTGAAATGTCCCACTCAGAATGACCCACTCTAGCAGGCAGTGTCCCACAAAGACAAAAGATCCAGAGTTTAAATTCTGACCCTGCTACTTATAAGCTGTGTGACCTTTAACAAGTTACTGAACCACTCTGAGCCTGAATTTCCTCACCTGGAAAATAGGAGGATAAGAGGACCTGCCTGACAGGTTGTTGTAAGGATGAGGCAAGTTGGTTGATAAAGATGTGCTTTGTAAACAGAAAAGTAGTAGGTAGGTAGTGGACTTTAATTAAAGAACTATAACAGATACAATATCAAACCACAATATAAATATATAATATATTATGCCTAATTATAATAAATCACAAATAACCAATCAAAAAGGTAGTAGATGTCAGCTGGTGGCATGTGTAATAGAAGAAAAACATACAATGCAGATTTAAATGCTTGTGCCCAGGAAGTATGGTCTGCAGTCATTTATTCATCCCTTTGTCAGTCCAGCCTGTCCATCCATCTGTGCATCCATCCAACAACCCATCAATCTGGCCATTCTCCTATTCTCAGATGGGGTGAGCAGCAACTCTTCACTCCCATCCCTGATGAAGAGGCTATTGTTTGTGGAGCCCCAGCAATACCAGGCTTGGTCCCAGGCCCCCTTTAATTTTCACAACTGTTAGCACGCCCATTTCACAGATGAGAATACTAAGGCTCAGAGAGGCTAAAGACAGGATCCAGAGATTTCGAAGCTCCTTCTTAACCCAGTGCTGCATCCCACTCCCCTGCTGGCTGGCCCTGGAGCTCTCCCCTACCTTGGCAAAGTCATCTTACTCTCTACAGTCCCACTCTCCACTTCCTTCACTCTGAAAGACCCCTCCCCCAACTCAATCAGGTGGGTCTGGCACCTCTGAGTAGCAACCCCACACACCACCCTTCTGGTTTCCAAGGGCTCATAATTTCCATCTCAATCCATTCCTTATTAATTTTCTTACGAAATGTGTTCCATGATTTCACTGACATCCCTGCTGCCCACTATGAGTGGAAACCTGGTGGAAAATCCTCAGGTGAGCTGAGGACCCCCAAAGTGAGCACCCCCATCTCCAGGAGGACTGTGGCTTCAAAATCTTCTCTCCCTGGGCCAGGCAGGACACCTGGGGCAAGATGGCACTGAATGGTGGTGCCTACATTTGCTATTATTTCATATTCTTCCAATGTTCGGACAGGTCGGTGCCAGGACTACCTTTTACAACAAATGTCCAGGGGCACAGACAAGTGAACTGACTTGCCTGGGGCCACACAGCACAGCAGGGTTGAGGCTGAGATTTTAGGCCCGGGCTACCGGGCAGGCTCACTCCCCTTGGCCTCCTATGCGTGGTTTCTGCCGTCCACTCCCAGTGCCCAGGCAGGGTTATTTTTAGCTCCTCATCTCACCAAGGCCACCCACGAGGACAGACTGGCTCAGGGAAAGCCACACTGAGAGTGAAAGTGCAGGGGAGGGAGAGAAAGATGACATTCTGGCCTGGACACCCCAAGTGTGGCCGGGCTGGCGGGGCTGACTGAAGGGCTCTGCGGTCCTGTTGGTCAGGGCGGGAGGGGGTCAAACCTGGGTCATAGGAGAAGTGGAGTTCACATGTGCTGGAGCTGAACTTGGCCCTCGGGGATCTTCTAAGTCAGCAGTGCTCAGAGCAAAGGATGGCTGGGTTTCTACTCAGACCTGCAGCATGGGGGGCCCAGTGATGCTCATACACACTTGGGGCTGAGAACCATTCAGCTATTCAATACCCTTCATTGTACAGATGAGAAAATGAAGGTCCAGAGAGGCTAAGGGACTCACCCAGACTCACACAGCAAGTTGGTTGTCAAGTTGAGACCAGATCCTATTTCTTCTGACAACCCGGTTTAAACACCCTATCACCTCATCCCAAAGGCAGGGAATAGGGTATTTTAATAAGAGGCCACTTGGAGGCTGCCAGTGGGCTGGATGGGGTAAGGAAGGGGACTTGGGGTGTAAACATCTCTGCACCCCAGCCGGCACAAATATACACCCTCTTTTGTCAGGATATCTGAAAGTCCTCCCTTTGAGCTTTCCCAGACTGGGGGTGGGATACCAGGGGCTAAGTGACATCTCAGGGGAGGGGAGGTAGCCAGGAATAAGATGGACCTGACTAGGAGGCAGAGGGATTGAAAAATAGACTTCCTGCCTCGACAGCTCTGCTGCGGTTGGTTGTCACGGGAAGTCCCCAAACTCCCTGATCCCATCTCCACTCACGAGGAAACTTCCAAGAGGCAGAGCTTCCTCACTCATTTTCTCGGGGAACTCTGGGAGGCACAGGTTAGGGGCCATCGCAGACCTCTAGTTTAGCTCCTTCTTTGACTTTTGGGGAGACTGAGGATCAGAGAGAACAAGTGACTTGCCCCAGGTCACAGAGTTAGTAATGGCCCCATTTGGGGGGTGGGAGAGGACAGGTGGATTTGAAGCTCCAGGAAGACAGCAAGGAGGAGGTGACTCAGGGGTCACACAATTAGCTTGTCACCCTCTCTTCCCTCTTCACTACTACGAGGCCCAGGGAACAGGAGCAAGGGCCAGCAGCTAGGGGACCCCTGCTGTGGGATACTAAGCAGGGTGGCTTCCCGCTATAGGATGGTGTCGGCAGCATCTGCTCCCTCTCCCATTTCCTGTGCCTCTTCTCTTTAGCTGGTGCCCAGATCTCCGCACCAGAGCCACCCAGTCCAACCTGCTTAGCCAGGCCTTCCAGGCCCTTTCCATCTGTCCCAACTGTCTGCTCTGTTCTCTCTGCTCCTCCTGTCCCACGCCAGCGATCTCACCAAGCACTGCACTGAGGACTGGGCCACTTCCCTAGCGCATAAAGCATGGTAGTATTCATGCTGAATTTTCCCCTTGGAATGTCCTTTGGCCCATCTTTGCTTGGCAGACTCCTATTCAGCCTTCAAAGCCCCAAACAAGGTTTGTTTCCTCAGTAAGGTGTCACCTTCAGAATTGATTCAAGCTGACCAGACCTCCTTGGGATCAACGGGTTGCACAGCATGTATCTCTTAACATGGTACTTCCCAGGACAGGGAAGGGGTCTCATACTCCTGTTCTTCACTGCCTGGTGCAGAGTAGGTGCACAGCACATAGTGGGTCTTCTCTTGCTACTGCCTCATCTTTGGTGCCAAACACAGTGCTACATACTCTCAGAGAGCAGGAAGGAAATCTGTTCTATGGCAAAAAGAAGAAGCTTAGAATCAGATAGACCTGCATTCAAATCCTGGCTCCCCTGAGTGAGCTGGTAGATGTCTCCTAACCTTACTGGACCTCACTTTCCTCATCTATAAAATGGCAACAACTATGTCTACCTTGCAGAGAAACGGTGAAGATTCTATGAGGTAACCCAGGTAAGGAGCCTGGCACACGGTAATGTTAAATAAATGAATAAATACACATAAAACATACGTTATATGCATTATTATGTCATATACTAATAAGAATGAATAAAGACCGCAGTTCCCTGGAAACTTGTTCTCAGGCACTGATCCCTTGAAAAAACATCTTAGGAGGGTTTCCGTCTGATCTGTAGACATCTCTGCACCCTAGCCTAAGCTCCACTTAATTGTCTTGCTCTGAGGGTGCCGAGTAAATACTCCAGGCCAGCTGGTGCCTGGAAACCGCCAATTGCCAGGGAGCAGCTCGTTAATTTTCCCGTCTCTACACACAGACCCCGCAGCTTCTGCAACTCATCTTGGGAAATTGAGTGGAGCGGGTCAGACCCGGGCCAGGGGTCGCAGGAAGTGGGGCTGGGAGTGCCAGGGGACTTGAAAGGGCCTGCAGAGGCACCACTGGGAAGCTGTCCAGGCTGAAGGAAGTGGGCCTAGAGCTGCCGAAAGGCAGATGGATCCCAGGCCCAGCCTGGCCCTGCCGGCTCTAACTCAGCTTTCAGGTCTCTACTGGTGGGGAGGAAGCCAGGGCCTCGTAGCAAGGCTAGCTGCACACCAGCCCTCAAGATGGCCAGCTCTGGGGGCTGGGAGGTCCCACACACACCAATAGAGGACAGACGGCATAGAATAGTGGTTGAGAGCATGACTCTGGAGCAAGGCTCCCTGGGTTTGAACCCTGGCCCTGCAAGTTAGTGATGTGTGTGCCTCAGCTTCCCCTTCCATAGACTGAGAAGAATACCCATGTCATGGGCACGATGGGGGAATTAAATATACTTCGAGTGTGCCTGGTAGGTGGAAATCACTCAGTAAATGTTAAGTTGTTGTTGTTGTTGTTGTTGTTATTATTATTATCCCTTCCTCCCCATTTGGAAGCATCTTCCTTGGAAATTCTCATTTGCAAACTGTGACCCTGGACTTGATCTGCAGGGACTGAAATTTCACTACACACACCGGCTCTAAGCAGTCTGTCTGTGGCCCTTATGGACTGGGTGGAAGAGTGTGGTGATGGATTTGTGATGTCTGCCTGGGCCACAGGAAGGGATAGGGGCAGCTGGCAGGCCAGCCACAAGCCTTCACTGGGACATTTCATTTACTCAGCAGATCCTTATGCAGCTCTTGCTCCGTGCCAGGATGGGGCTAGGCCCTGGGACACAAAGGTGAGCAAACTCAGACATGGTTTCCCACTGGCGAAGAGTCAGTGGGAAAGACCCCCATCAACTAACTGCAAGGGAGGTCAATTTAGAACTGTGCCGACAAGGGGAGGTGGGTGCGGCACTGCAGTCAGAGGGTGGCCAGGCCCCTTCCAGGACTGTTCGCCGTGTGACCTTAGATAGTCACTCACTCAGCCCGCCTGGGCCTCTGTCCCCTCATCCACAATGGGCACAGTAACACCTTTCCTGCCTGAACCGCTCACCTTTCTTAAAATTCACTTTTCTTTTATGCCCCTGGCCTTTGCCTAGAATGCTCTTGCCCACTGTCCTCTTCTTTGAGAATAAGTATTCATCCCTAACGCCAGCTCAAACATGCCCGCCAATGCCTGGAAACAGCAGTCTTGCCTCTGTGTTGCCTGAGAATTCCGTAGAGTTCTCGCTATTACAGGCACTACCCCTGTGCATGGGTTTGTCCCTTCAGCTTAGGAGCTGAAGGCCATGGCTGTATCTGTGCCCTCATCAACAGCCAGAGGCCCCAGAGATCGCCTGGCCCATGTCTCAGACTCAGTCCACAAGTGTGAGGCGGGCATGGAGCCAGAACAAATGATCTTTTGACCTCTCACAGGTTGCACTCCTAGTATGCTTAGATCCAGCTAGTATGCTCAGGTAGAAGGCCCGGCCTTGCATGCTGGTTCTGCTATGTCCTAGCTGTGCGTGGCCAAGTTGCTGAGCCATCCTGCACCTCGGCATCTGTCTATGAAACGGGGATACCTCAGAACTACGCCGTGCAGGGCCAGAGTCCTCGCGTTCAGCAGGTGGTCAATAAAAGCCATTTCTCCCCTTCCTTCCTCCTTAAGGTGGCACTCAGGGCCAGCATCTGTGCCCTGTACTGTCCAGATCAGGTGGAAGGTTCTTAAAGAAAACACATGAGCAGCTCGAATTCTAAGCAGGGCCCAGAGGACCAAGACTGAGGGGAAGAAAGGAAGGTGTCAGGTCTCTCCAAACTGCCCCTGCTGGACTTGATGCCCACAGGCTATTCTATGAAGAGGGGGACCTATGGCTCACTTGTGTCAAGGCCACCCAGGGTCCCTAGCTCCTGCTACTTCCCCGCCTTGCCGGGAAGTGCTCCATCCTTCCTTGAGCCGAGGCGCCCGCCTCTTGGTGCTGCAGCCTGAGTGTTGATAATAAAGGCACCTCTGTGTGTCTCTGGGGAAGCGGGGCTGGGGGGCGGCAGTGGGGGGGGGGGCACAAAGCTCCCGCAGCTGTGTGTTTGCAAACAGGGGAGCTGAGCTGTGCAGAGGGGCTGAAAGCACTAATTGTCTTTAATTAAAAGAGGTTGGAGGCAGCACAGGCTTTGACAAAAGAGATTTCCAGCCTGTTAGCAGCTTCAGCCTGCGCTGGGGCTGGGCCGCCCAGGCACGGTCCTGGCTTTGTCCCCATGGGGCCTGGCCCCGTGGAGGGCATGGCCAACACCTGCCTGGTGGGGGAGGGGCTGGGGGCCATGCACAAGTGGGAAGACTGGGCTGAGAGAGCTGGGCTGCTGGAGCCCAGGAAGATGTCATTTGGTGAAGCTGCTCTCACTTATTCACTCATACACTCACGCAGTGAGTATCACTGAGCACGTGCCGTGTGCCGGGCCCGTGCTCGGAACCAGGGGAACAGAGGTGCAATAGTCCCTGAGTTTCAAGGACTTCTCATTCTAAGAGGCTGCATGGTGAGCACAGACTCGTACCAGCTGGCACGGGTTTGAACCCTTGTGCTGCCTCTTACTAGCTGTGCGGTCTTGAGCAAGTGTCTTCACCTCTCTGTGCCTCACTTTTCTCACCTATAAAAGGGGGGTGACAAAAACGGCACATATGTATGGGTTGCGTGAGGATTACTGAGCTATCAGAAACTGTTTGCTCAGTGCACGTGACAAACATCAACGGTCATTACTCATTCCTACACGTACCCAGCTGTGCACCTGGTCGGAGTCCCCAGAAGCACTCAGTGATGGCAAGAACCCTGGCCCAGGGGGCTGGCTGGGTTCTGTGCCAGCTCCGCCACTCACCTGCTGGTTGGCCTCCCAGCCTCAATTTTCCCACCTATACAATTAGGGCTGGGCAGGGGGGTGGGAGGCAGGGCTCTGCAGGCTTGGACCTCGAAGCGCTCCCTCCAGTGCCTTGGGAAGGGAGACCGCTCTGAGGAGCCGCCTCGCTGGGCTCCTGCTCCTGCTGCATACAAATGGGCTCAGCCTCCCACCCGGCAGCTTCTTCAGCGCACTCCATCCTTTTGTCTCTCTCTCACGAGGCTCACCTCCCGGATCCTAGGACACATCTGCAGCCCCTAGCAGGGACATATGCACTGATGATCTCTCTCTCTCCCTCTCTCTCTCACACACACACACACACACACCTGCCTGATCTCGCCCTCACACCCATCCCCACCCCACCCTCACCCCATAGAATCTCAGTCCCTGTCCCCCTCCCACGCTCAATGCTTGCTGACCCCTGGGTCCAGGGTGGGCGGGAGAGAGGCTGCCGCTCACAGCTGGCTGGGCTGGGTGGTCGCAGGGCGGTGGAGGGAGGGGGCAGAGGGCGAAAGTGTCCTGGGGCCAGACTTCTCAGGCAGTGGGAAGGGAGGTCAGGTCCTGAAAGGGAGGGCCCAAGTTGGGTCACGAGGGGAGGGGCAGGTCTAGAATTTCCACTGTGGGGAGCACTCCGGGAGGTTGGAAGTTGTTTACCCAACGCCCACTCGGGGCTGCAGACCCTCGTTTCATCTACTGAAAGGCCCTGATGAGGAAACTGAGGCTCAGAGAGGATGGCTGTGGCTCAAGGACACAGAAATGGGGTCATGCCAAACCAGGGTACCACTCTGGCTCTTCAGAACCCATATTTTGAAGTCCCTTCAGAATGAACAGGCCAGGTCCTCAGTGTCCAGCATGGGACAGAGATGACATGTGGGAGATGTGTACTCTGGGGGCGCGGTGGTTCATCCCATACCTGCAGGGGGGTGCCAATCCAAGCCTGCATGTTCCTACTGTGGTAGAAAGGGGAGGGGGTGACCACGAGTGCTTAGGATCCTCCAGACTGACAGATTCCGAACTGACCAGGCCTTAGGCCAAATCCCCAGCTCTGGCTCCCACTGCGGACCAGCCCCAGCATCACTGGAGGATCGAGGGCCTCCAAAGCCCCCCAAGCCGACCTCTTCCCCATGACCTTTGACCCCAGCCCCTTAGTCTGTCCTCATGCACCCACCTCAGTGGCAAATGGACTCTGATCATTGCTCTATCAGCTCCCCACAGCCTGAGGGGGTGAATTCGCCCACTGATCTGCCCTCCACTGGCCTGTGGGTCCTCAGAGGGCAGAGCCCATATCTTCTGTCTTCTACAGCCACACCCGAGCACCTGCTGTGTGTCAGGCAGAATGCTGGGTGCTCTGCCTGCTTTAGCTCATCTGAGCCTCACTCAGCCCTTCCAGGCCAACTCTCCTGTCCTCCCCATTTCACAGATGGGAAAACAGAGACTCTGAGGTAGAGGCACCTGCTCAGGGCACGGAGGGAATCAGAACCGGGGCTGTGTGAATCTGGAGCCCGTGCTGGCCCCCACCCAGGCCCCCTCTGGGCTGGGCGTGGGGATGGGGCTGCTCAGTAAACGTATGTATGGCAAATAAGCCAAAAACGACAGAGAGCGTCTCAGCCTGGCCATGATTCCACTGGCTGGATGGTGAGCAGACAGAGGCATCCGCCCGGGTGTGTGGGCACCCATTCCCCTCTCTGAGGGGAATGTGGGGGCTGCCTCTGGACTCCAGCTTGACTCCTGGGTGTCTGGGTTAAGGGGTCCTCAGCTCACCAGGGCCCCTGGTGTGTCCAGGCACCAGCCAGTGGTCCCTTAGACCAGAGGGAAGGAGGTGGTGGGGAAGGGCGAAGGTTAGGGGTCAGGGGAGGGAGAAACAAGAGGACGTGAGGCGGAGGGGCTGAGACATCAGCCAGCGCTACATAGAGAGCAGCAGCCGGAAGATGAGACCGGAAGCCGATTAAGGCAGAGACACCAAGAGATGTGAAGAAGAAGAGAGCAGAGAAGGAGGAGGGGAGGGAGAGACAAAGGAAGGAGAAGGGAAGCCAGGAAGGCGAGGAGGAGTCAAGTTCAGAGGGAGTAGCGGGGCAGGGAGGGGTGTGCGTGCAGTGGTGGCCAGGGCTGAGCCCAGAGGCCTCCACCTACAAGGGGCCCCCACTCGGAGTGGGGGGAGCTGGGGTGTGGAGGCAGACAGGTGGGGGGTGATGGTAAGGTCCCTAGAAAGGACTGTTATGTGATCTCTGTCCTGGGCCGAGGCACCAGGTGTGCGGGAGGATTAGAGTGAGTGGGTTTGTGTGACTGTGGATGTCAGGGTGTGCGTGTGTGTTTTCAGGCCCAGGCAGGTGTGGGATGCAAACTGGGGTGTCTTTTCTTGCTCTCTTGTGCTCACACACCCTTCCCATTTGCATGCCCCAGAACTGAGATGAAAGATTAATTCAGATTTAATATAGCCTTCACTGGCAGGGGTTGGTGCCAATTTTTTTTTCCCCAAAAAGGCAGGAGGGAAGGAAGAATAGGTCAAGGTTGGTTTTCTCCATCCATCCATCCATCCATCCATCCATCCATCCATCCATCCATCCACCTACCCACCCACCCACTCATCCCTTGAGCTCCTACGTGCCAGGCACCATGATGGGACAGGAGTACCAAAAACACAAACACAAAAACTCATATCAGGCACCAACTGTGGCAGCCTGGAGTGGTGGCAAAGTCTACAGGGTCCTGAGTTGAAATGCTGGTTCCAGACATCAGCACGCTCTGAGTCTGGACACGCCCCTTTGCCTCTCTGAACCATGTTCTCACTTGTAAAATGGGGTGGCGGCTCCTGCTCTCGGCTTTGCTTGGGATTCCAGTAGATAGTGCATGTGCTGGAGAAATGCTGGGTCTCTAATGCGCATGCTCAGGCCCCATGGACCCCTAGCCACTATTACTGGTGAGGGACCACCTTGGGACTCCATGGCTCCCCAGTCCCACCCCTGTGGTGATTCTTACTAAAGAGGCTGAGCATCCAAAGGCTGTCGTCAACTCTGCCAGGCCTGGGAGGCAGCTGCAGCTGAGCAGCGCTGCTGGGGCACTGTGGTGGGAGGTGGATCAGCCCTGCCCAGTTCAGGCAGCTGTGGAATGAGGATGGGATAGGGGTGGGCAGGTACCCTACCCCTGGAAGCCCCATTACCTGCCCTGCCTCTCAGGCCTGAATATTTGGGGCCTCTTCAAGCTATTTCTGCTTGTCTTCCAGGTCTCAGCTCAGGTGCCCCTTTCCCCAGGAAGTCCTCCAGGACTTCCAGGCCAGATGTGGTCCCACACCATCTCCCTGTCCCCCTTGTGGGTGCTCACAGTCAGTCCTCAGCTCCCTGCTGCACACACTCCACCCTCTGTGCAGCAAGGTGCCCTGTGAGCTCCTGGAAGCAAAGGCTGATCCCGTCTGTGCTCAGGCCCAGCGAGAGGCCTGGCTGACAGCAGGCTCCAGCTATTTCTGGAGGGGCTGGCCCATGGGCTGAAAGTCAGACTACTTCTGCCTGGTGCTCCTGGGGATGGGGCTTCAGCGACTTTTCACTCAGGAGGTTGGGGATGGGGACACGGTGACCTGAGGAGAAGGGAAAGGGAATGAGACATCCCAGCTTTGCTGGAAACTGGCCTTATGTGTTTGGGAGCCTCGGTTTCCTTAGCTGTAAACCAGGAGGAGGATAACTTGGTGATGATGGCTGCAGAAGAGCATGGTCATGGCCTCAGCCGATGGCCATGCCAAGGGGCGGCTAGTGGTGGGTGGATCTTTAGAGGCACTATCTCTTAGGGGCTGCCCCCTCCCCATTCCTTAGAGTCCCTAGCCCATAATATGTAAAATGTTTTTGCAAATGAAGTTTCAAGACAACAGCCAAAGCCTGCAATCAAATCAACCCCTCAGAGCCCATCCTAGGTGGGAATTCTGGTACACTACCCACAGTAGACGGACAAGAGTTTGGCTGCCACCTCTATTGCAGTCTAGCTTTGGGCCTTGACCTTCCAAGACTCAAATAGGGAACAAAATAACATCACTAGGCATCACTGCCCAAGCACCCCTATAGGCCAGGGTGGCCCAGTCCTTGCCAAGTCCAGCCCGCCTCCCTTCCCAATCCCCTTTACCCCAAGCTGGATTCTGGGGGGGGGGGGGGAGTTGGGAGCTCTACTCTCCCCTGGGATGTGACATTCACCAGCATCACTTCTGGTACCATCTGCAGCGTGCCTCCCCACCCCCCAGCCCGGGCAGCTAATCTCCACAAAGCCCAGCGCAGGGCCCGGCATGACAAGCAGGCCGCACTGCCTGCAGCTTCACCAGGCGTGCTCCGAGGGGCTGAGGCAGGATTCGGAGCGCCTGTCACTCTCCCTGTCCGCTCCTCTAATTGGATTCTCAACACGCAGGGGTCGGCAGAAATGCTGGAGAGGAGAATCAAAGGGAAGGGGCATTCTAAAGAGAGGCATTCTTCCCGGGCCACAAAGACTGCAGCGTGTGAGGGGTGGGAGAGGACCCTGGCGAGGGGTTGCCCATCTGGAGGGGGAAGGGGCAGGGAGAGCCCCAGCAGGCGGCAGAGGCTGAGGGGCTTGCTTTTCTCCAGCCTGGTGCTTTCTCCGTCTCTGTTTACATGAAGCCTTGGGCTTGCATGCCATTCTGCCCCCTGTGGGGTCTGGGCATCCTTGAAGGCCTGGCCTCCCTCCTGCCTGCTCTAGGCAGTGCGCTTGCAAGGCGGCGGGAAGGCTCAGCACTCTGCTGGGCCAGACCGGACCGATCGACCGGAGTCCTGAGTCCGGGTTGCCACCTGCTGCGCTGGGTGTGGTTAGGTTAGGGCAAGCCCCTGCAGGACTCTGGCCTCAGTTTCCTCCTCTGTGGGATGAGGATAATATCAGATGTCACAGAGGGCAGTGGCCAGGATGAGCTGAGGTGGTGTCAGCCGAGTGCTCAGAGCATAGGTCTAGTGCACAATAGAAACGTACAGCTCACGTGTGAGCCTCTCCCGAGAAGCACCACAGGTCCTCGGCTGGCCTGTCCCCGGCTGGCCTCGCTCTGGGGTACTGTGGGGACACGGACCTCCCTCCTCAGGAAGAAGGTAAGTGCTGTGTAAACCTAACCCCCAGACAGATGTGATGATTGACAACCCCCAGCCAGGGAGGGCTTCGCCACTCATCTTCACCACCCTGTCCTCTTTGGCAGACAGAAAACCAGACTTGGGCAGTGAAGGAAAATGCCCAAGGCCACACGAATAGAAAACAGCAGAGCTCGAACAAGGAAACTGACCCCAGACCGGGGCCCCCATCGCACCCCTCTGGGGTCCCCCATGCTTTCCTGTAAATGATAAGCAAGATTCTGTATGTACGTGTTGTGTACACAACCAGCAGGGGAGGTGGGCAGGTCCGGACCTCACTGTAAGCCGGACCTGGTTTGCCTGAAGAATGTTGGAATCACTGACTTTGGTTCATGAAAGAGACATGAGGAGAGAACCTCAAAGGGAATTTCTAAGAGTTGGGAAATCAATGGCCCTGACATCCTGCCCCCTAGGAAGTGTGTGTGTGTGTGTGTGTGTGTGTGTGTGTGTGTGTGTGTGTGTATCACGCACACATACATACTGCACTAGTTGATCCAGTGCATGTGTGTACACACACATGCTCATAAAGACCCATTTTCAAAGGCATGTGCATGTGCTCAATACAAGACGCACACCAACCATGCATACATACACTCTGGCTTGATATTCTTGTGGGTGGGCGTGCACACAAGCACACACACATACCAACTTGACCCAGGACACAGTACTCAAGGACATAGACAGGAATACCCCCCCATGCCCTCCACAAGGGGATGCACTTGTTTGGGTGGGACAGGTGTTCCTTTATAGGTACTGTTATGAATGATCCACCACACACATGAACATACTCCTTCCTGTACCCACGTGTGCTGGGGTACGTCAAACACAGGAAAACACAAATACAGGGACAATGGCAACTTGCTGCAGCCATCCAGGGTGGCCTGCATATAAGGGCATGCATAAGACCTAACTCTGAAATGTACATACATGCTCATATATCCAGAGATATAGCAACCTCACTTACGATGTTGTGTCAGCGGGCACACTTGTGCACATACAGGCACAGAACACACTCCCAGTAGGCACAGCTCATGCTCTCATGCTCCTAATGGGGCCAGCACCCACGCCCGCGTCCTGGGGATGTTCTGCACTGACCCAGCACAGGCATGCATGCACATCCCTCTTGGGCCTCCAGGGAGCTCCCACAGACAGACAGCTCTGACGGCAGGGTGTGGGGGGAGGGCAGCCCAGGGCTGGGGTTGCCAAGGATACAGACGTGGGACTCCCAAAGCTGCACAGCCCGCCCAGGCAGCGCAAAAAGGCCAGCGAACACTCTTAGGTCTTTAAAATGTTGCTAATCAGATGGTGACGCCTTTAAGGGAAGAAACTTGAGTCTGGTTTCCTGGAAGAAGCCAAGGTAACATGAAGCCCTGAGCTCAGAATTTGTTGGGGACACAGGAACGGAGGTACAAAATGGCTCTGACTGGCCCCCAGCACTCTGCTCATGCTCCACTGAACAACAAGGGTTACAGGGCCTTACTAGCTGTGTGCCTGGAGGAAGTCGCTTACTCTCTTTGAACCCGTTTCCTCATCTGCAAAAGGGGAGGGCAACAACCCTGAGCATTTAGATAGAATTTCCATGCTAGGAATAGCACTGACCACATGCCCCATGCAGGGTGTGCTGTGCCCAAGGCTTTGATTTCATTATCTCACTGAATCCTCGCATTCCATTTATTATTTCACCCATTTTACAGATGAGTAGAACAAGGCGTCAGGAAGTGTGTCACCTATCCAGGATCACGTAGGTAGTAAGTATCAGAACGATGATTTGAACCTAGGTGGCTGGCTTTTATTTATCTCACTAAAACTTCCTGCCTGTGGACATCTTGGATGTGGCAGGCAACATGGGGTATTGACGCTCATGCCAGACGGTCCTAGCTGCCTACTGGCCTCGCGAGAGGGCACCGTGAGGATGAGGCAGAATAGAAATAGAGTTAGTGCATAGCAATCAATCTGCTATGGTGACACTGAGCTCCAGGAGTGGGAGGGGTGGGGGAGGCCTTCTGCCAGGGTCCCGGGGCAATGGGGTGCAGAGCCCAAATTTGGACCCAGGCACCCTGACTCAGACTGGCTCCAGTGTTCAATAAAAGCATCCTGTCAGGTTCAAGTGATGCCATTCCACGAGCACATGTTAGGTTCCTGCTGTGTGCCCAGGCCACATGGTCCCGGCTCTCTGGGAGCTCTGCAGAGCATCGGGTTGGTGCCCTACCCCCGAGAAACATTCCTTCCTGGAGCAGGAGCACCCCTTCCACTTCCCTCCCATCCTTCTCCTTCTGTCCTCTGAGCTCTCTGAACTCCTCTGAGCCTCCCCCAAGCCCTCTGAAGCCGGGACTGCCAGCCCCATTTAACAATGAGAGTGAAACTCAGAGAAAGGATCCAACCGAGTGAGCCAGGCAGCGAGCGGGGGTCTGATCCTGAGACCAGGAGACTCAGCACTGGCCGCCTCCTTCCCTCCCCTCCCCTCCAGCTCTGCGTCTGCACAGACCTGGGCACTCAGCGGGCTCCCACAAGCTCCCGGTAAGAGAAACGGTCTAGGACCATGGTGTAAGGAGTCCAGACACTGTAGGTCAGCTCAGGCAAGGGGCAGGGGCTTAAACTACGTTTGTTCATGTAAAAACATGAGGAAGACTAAAAGATGCCTTCTGAAGTCCCAGCTCCAAGAAGGATTTGAGATCTTACAGGAGACTCTGGGTATCAACAATAATCACCCTCCTTCTATGCCTAGAAACATCTGTCCCAACCACAGACAGACCTGTCAGGGATCCTGGCCACATCTGTCCCCTGTCCCTCTGGAGCCCACCAGAGGTGGCAGGGACCCCAGCCTCACCAAGGACTTTTGTTATTGTCCTTGCTCACATCAGGGTCGCGAGGGCCATGGCGGAGACTGGGGTGAGTGAGTGGGGCTCTGCAGCAGATGCACGTGTTGAGCACTTTCGATGAGCCGCACAGTAAGTACCCTAGAAACTGGAACCGGTGGTGGGCAAGAGACAGAAATCTCGGCCCTCATGGGACCTCCTGCGTTTCAGCTGGGGAAGACCGGCAGTCAGGGACCAACGAGTGAGCACACAGTATGTCAGACGGGGATAAGGGCAATGGAGAGCAACAAAGCAGGGAAGGGGACAGGCTGTATATATACACGTGTGTGCACATGTGTGTGTATGCATGTGCATGCTCATATACGTGAGCACGAATGTGCACCCTTTAAGAAACAGGGCAGTAGGGGACCTTGGTAACAAAGTGACATTTGGGCAGAGACCTGAAGAAGGTGAGAGAGCAGTCCATGGGAATATCCGGAAAGAACATTTCAGGCAATTGCCAAGGAGGCAAGTGTGTTTGAAGCAGAGGAAGCAAGGCGGAAATAGAATGAGATGGGTCAGAGAGCAAGGGGTGGACAGGTCATTTGGGCCTTTGGGGGCATTTTAGGACCTTAGCTTTTGCTTCATGTAAGATGAAGATCCCCGGGCAATACTGCATACTATAGGGGCCTAATCTGACTAATTTTAGAGAGACTGCTGGCGATGGGGTAAAAACCAGACTGCAAAGGACAGGAAGGGCCTGGCCTGTGGTGGCACAGTGGATAAAGCCTTGACCTGGAACGCTGAGGTCACTGGGTCAAAACCCTGGGCTTGCCTGGTCAAGGCACATATGGGAGTGGATGCTTCCTGCTCCTCCCCCCTTCTCTCTCCCTCTCTCTTAAGAAAAAAAAGAAAAGAAGAAGAAGAAGGCAGAAAGGAAGCAGGGTGGACATGTCCAGTAGGCAGTGGGGCATGTGGGGCTGGACTTCAGAGAAGAGGTCTGATGTGGAGATAAGCCCAGAGTGGGCATGTGCAGCCATGAGCCTGAACCGAGTCATCCAGAGAGAAAGAAGAGGAGGCCAAGGACTCAGCACTGGGCCCTGAGCAGGAACCAGTCACAGAGCACCAAGGGGCAACAGGGACACCAGGGGACGGTGCTGTCCCAGAAGATACAGTTGTTGCTTGGTCAAAGGCCTGGGAACTGACCACTGGACTGGTGACATGGACACCACTGGTGGCCTTGATTATAAGCAGTTTTAGTGGAGCGATGGGGCAGAGGCCTGCTGGAATGGGTGTAAGAAATCTTAGGATAGGGATCAGCAGCAAGGGGGCGGGGAGGGACAGGGCCGCGTGTCAGAATCAAACTAACAAGTGACCAGTCCTAGTCCCAGCTCTGAGCTCCTAGTGGTGAGCCTTGAGCAGCTCACTTCATCTCACTGAGCCTCAACTTCCTCACCTGAAGAATGGGGGTAATACTCCTTGTATGTCCTAGGGTTGCTGAAAATCAAACGACATAAGAAATCCAGTGGGAGGAGGACAGGTTTGTAATTTCATTTCTGGCTCCACTACCCGTTAGCTGTGTGACCTTGGGCTGGTTATCTGACCTCTCTGAGCCTCTACTTTCTTTTCTATAAAATGAGAATAATAATCATACCCAACTTCTAAGGATTTTAAGGATTCAGGTAAGTATTATATACCAAGCTGAGGGCATAAAACCTGGTGCCTAATGGGCACTCACCCAATGTGTGTCCCTTCCTTCCTGGCTTTTGTCTCTGCCATCTACAGTTGAAGTCCAGGGGGTTGGGGTAGGACCCTGACTGGGGGTTGGGTCCTCAGAAAACCCACTTCTACCACCTTTGGGCCTTAGTTTTCATAACTGTACACTTGGTGATCAATTGCCTCAGGTTCCCTTTGCTTGGGATGTCAGGTAGGGGGTTCCGAGAGGAGAAGAGACAAAAATGCATGTGTTAAGATTGGAAGTCAGTGAAATAAAAGTGACTGCATTCCGGCTCTCACCTTGGCCCACTGGCTGACTGGGTTACCATGACCAGGAAACAAATCCCTGTGATAAAAACATCAGAGCCACCCAACCTCCATGGGGCTCTGTGGAAAGACTGGGAAGGTCTGGAGAAGGGGCCAAGGGCCCAAGATGCCAGAGAGGGTAGAGGTCCCAAGTCTGGCCCACTCCTCACGGGGGGGCCCTGCCTCACCCCAGCCCCCAGCCAGTTCATCCCTGTGGTTGTCAGGGGCCCGTTCACATCCCGCCAAACCTACACACACATCAAGCCTCCTCACACAAACCCTGCATCCTCTGGGCTGCGAGGAATTCCTCCCGGAGGCTGCCCACCCCTTCCCCTCCACCAGGATGGGGACTCGAGGGGATACTAGAGTCTCATCCCTGCAGAGGTAGAGATAAAGGGGGGGGGGGCTTTCATCTTAGAGATGACAAGGGGCTCCAGAGAAAGCCCAGGCCTCAGAGGCTGGAGCATCGGGTTCCAGTCCCAGCTCTGTCCCCAGAGTCCATGTGACCCAAGGAAAATCAGGTCCCCTCTTAGCTTCAGTCTTCCTTGTCGCTAAAACGGCGATAATAACCTTTGCCTTGCTTCCCTTTCGTGGGGAGCCTTTAGATCAAAGTATCTCACAGGGTGAGCCCAAAGCTGCACAAATGCAGCCTCTAAGCTTTTCTGGAACAAGGCTGGGTGTAAGTAAATAAATACTGTACATATGTAAGACATTAGAATTACAAATGGCATTTCCACCCCAAAGCTATGAAAAAAAAAGAAAGAAAGAAAGAAACAGTTTGGTATAGTGTGGAGAATTCTCATTAGAACTTCAGGAGGCCTGGGGTCTGATGTCAGCTGTACCTGACAAGGTGAATGAATCTAAGCAAGTCACCCCACCCTTCTCTGCCCCAAAGCCTTACTAGGGACCAGATGTTGTTTTTAGAGGGGCTTTGTAGATTCTTTCATTGAAAAATGAACAACATAATGTCCTTCCTCAGTCCCTCAAGGAAGGCAGTCTGAATGGGGGACTCAGGATTGGCCAGGCGGGTCTCAATACAATCCTCTTGCTTGCTGTGTGGCCATGGGCAACTCCCTGCCCCTCTCTGGGCCTTAGTTCCTCCTCTGAGGTTAAAGTTCAGGCCTGGAGGCTTGAGTAGGGGAATGGAGAGGAGCAGCGGGAAGGGAGCTGAGGACAAAAGGCCCCAGGACGGGGTGTTCCAGCAGGGTCGGTGGAGCCCAGAGTGCGGCCTGTGGGGACTGAGCCAGCTGCCGCAGAGCAATGAAAATCTCCTAACCACACAGAATTGTTAACGGCTCCCAAATCCTGTTGTACCACAGGCTTAGAAAGGCTTAAACTGTTAAATGCATAAACTTCCTCATTAAACAGGCCTCCCTCGCCAGATCCCAAAGCCCAGCCAGATGAAAAGGCAGCAGCTGGAGGGAGGAGAACTTCCCCAGCTGCTTATGGTCCTGCCGGCGGCTTGTTCTGGAGGCAACCTGCGACACTCCACCTGATGAGCTGGGGGGTCTGAGGCCAGCCCGGGGCTGAGAGAGGACAGCGCAGGGGCTGCAAAGCCAGACGGCATCAGTTCAAACCCTTCCCCTTCCTGTGTCGCCTTGGACAAGCTGCTGACATCTGAGCCTCAGTTCCCTCTTTGGCTGGGATGATAACACCTAACCCCGGGGGTGACTGAGAGCCAGAGACCCTGAGGGAGGAGCTGTCTGCTCCAGGAGTACTGCCGCCCTGCTGCAAAGCCTTCCTGACACCTCCAGGAAGCGGAAGAAATCAGAAGCGGGGGGCATGAGTGTCCCATCTGCCTCGGACACTTACAAGGGGTGTTCGCATTGTCCCCAGCCTGTTTCCTAATCTGATGGGGGTTCAGTAGCGTTACTGTGCAGAAGGGGCAGGCGAGCTGAGCATTCAGTAAATGCTGTGTGGGGGGAGGGGAGACTCAACTCTCTGGCCAGTGGTTCTCCAGGAGAGGGTGGGCCTCCTTTCCGGAGGCCTTTGTCCCCTCAGCGGAGGGGCTTCCCCACCGCTGAGGCTTTGCCCTGGGTCCCTGCCCCATCCTGCCTAACATCCCTCGATGTGAAAGCAACTTATCCCTTGAGGCTCAGCCACTGGCCTCTCTTCTCTCCCAGGAAAGCCCTCTGGTTGCCCTGCTGGGATGGCCCCTCCTTCCTTTGAAGTCCCACAGTCCCCCCGGTGAGCCCCTCAGCTGGTTATCTGCCAGACTCTTCACACACACTGTCTCAGGGGTGCCTCCGTAACCCGGGAGCTGGGCAGGGTAGAATACACTCAGGCTTTGGCCTACTCTTGGTTAGTCAGTTGTCCCAACAAGTTGGAGAAAGCCAGGTTCACACTCTGCCTCTCCTACTTATTGGCTGTGTGGCCTTGAGCAAATTGCTGACCATCTCTGGACCTTGGTCTCATCATTTGTAGAATGTAGCTAATCATATCAGCAGAAGATTCAATGAGATACTGGAGCACAGCACATGACACAGGGCTGGGCGCACAGGAGGTACCTCCCACCCCCCAGCCCTGGCCCTCTCCAAGCCTCTGCTTCACTTGGCCCTTGGACAGCATGGAACTAAAGCCCCGGTGGCCCCTCCACCCTTCTCCCTTGGCCAAGAACACCTCTCCTCCACCCCTGCCTCCAGATGACGGCATTTTGTCTGGGGGTCAGCAAGAGATCAGGGTTAAAAAAAAAAAATCAGTATCACTTGTGACCAACTTTTTCTGAACTAATTTCTGCTTTTGGTTTCTCCCATTCTCCAAAACCCCGGGAAAATGGCTCCTCCTCCAAGAAGCCCTAGCTCTCCTTGGACTCCCTCCTAAGGGCCCAAGGCTGAAGTTATGGATAGAGCTGTCTCCTCTACCCTAGACTGGGAGCTCCGTGAAGGTGAGAAGGGTCTTCTTTATCTCTGCAGTTCCCATATCTGGCCCGGGGGACTGGTGCACAGTAGATGCCTGGAAGTATTGTTTGGATGAAAAAGGAAGAAGCTGTTTGAGTCTCTGGAGTCAAAATTACCCACTATCTCCTGCCTAGATCCCTGAGAGAATATGAAGACCAGAGAGAAAAAGTCACCCCATATCCTGATAGCCAGATCCTTGTAATAAGCTGACACAGAGAAGAGAGGGCTGAAGCAATTCTCTCACCCTTCCCAGGAGCACTCACTCTGGCTGCCCCTGGGCCTTTGCACCTCCTCCTTTCCTAGCTAATGCCTACTTCTCACTCAGCTTCCACTTGAACATCCCCTTATCCTGGAAGCCTACAAGTGACCACTGTGGTCCTGGCTGACACTCCCCTGGATGGGTTGGATGCTTTTGTCCAACTTCACTGTCTGCACAGACATCTGTCAACATCTCTAGAATGGGTGGTCCTTCAGGGCAGAGGCCATGACTGATCTTTCTAAGGACCCGATTTCCTGGCACAGTGCCTGGCACATGACAGGTACTCAATGTGTGTTAGCTTCCTGGTTCTCAACAAAGACATCACCAACACTTCTAGGAGCAAAACCTCAGATTCTGCTGATCAGTAAATGTCTGATAGCTGGCTGCCTGGGTAGATGGCCAGGAGGACCAGTGGGTGGACAGATGGACAGAGAGTTGTGAACGAGAACAGATTTCTTTGAGAGACTGTAGGAAAGGGGAAATAAGGGAGGGGTCCAAGAGCAAAGACCTGAATAGCCTGAGTGTACTGGCCAAGGGTCCCCATCTACTAACCCCTTTCCCCAAGGGCTGGCCTGTGTGTTCTCAGCCCTGGCCTGAGCCTGGGGGTCAGGAGGGAGTGTCTGCCCCACTCCCCTTCCCCAGCTGGGCCTCTCCCTCTCCACCCTGCCCTTGAAGAGAAGCAGCAGAACTTGCTGTGGGTGGGTGGGTGGGGGGGTTGGGCCTCTCCTCCTCTCCTCCCACCCAGCATTCCAGCCTTCACACCCTTTCCCCAGCCAGCACAGGCCCTGCCAACTGGCGAGCTCCTTCGTCCTCGCTCCACCCCCACAGACTCACCAGGCACATCTGGGCCACTGGGCCAGCCTCTGTGGGAAGAGCTGAAGCTGAGAACAGGGTGGGAAGGAGGTTGTTCTGAGGGCCCAATGAGGACCCCTGGCCCCTACCTCCCTTGACTGGGGAAGCACAGGATTCTGGGAGAAGAAGAGAAAGTAAAGCCACAGGCAGAATATCCCATGCTGGTGAGCATGCAGGGAAACAGGCATCCTGGAAGTCCGCTGCCAGGCAGGTCATGCAGCCCAGCCTTTCTGGAGGCTAACTTGGCAGTGGGTGTCAAGAGCTCTGAAAAAATGGACATAGCCTTTGCCCTACAATCCCACACCTGGAGACGCATCCTACACAAATATCAGCAGCAGTACAAAAAGACAGAGGGACAATGACGTCCATCTCATCTTAATCATCCCAGAGAGTTAAGATGGAAAAAACTGCAAGCGATGAACGTGTTGATCTTAGAGGGCTGGTGAATAAATAATTCTGTACCACAGAATTCTAAGAGCCTCCCCAACCGATTGTGTAGATCTAACACAACCTGGGAAAACATCCATGAAATATTAATAAGTCAAAAATCCTTATGTATTTTTATCAGAAATCCATTTTTCTTCTTACGAAAAGATCAATATGTATAAATACACATACATACAGCTAGAAGGATCTGTATCAGCCCCTGAACAGTGGTTATCAGACTTTAATTTTAATGTGATTTTAATGTCCCCCTTTTTGCTTATCAGTAATTTCTAAAGATTCTGCAAATAACCCACACTGCTTTTGTGATAAGGAAAAATTATTTTCCCCTCAAAATAAAAAGCTCATCAGGGGATTAAAAAAAAAACATTCGCAGGCAAAAAGACAGTTGTTCGTAGACGTCGTCATTCTTATGTTTGTAACGCTCTTCCAGGGACGTGCTCATTGACTCTGCACTGCAGCTCTGTCTATCCTGCTTACAGAGAGAACACAAAGGCTGCGAGAGGGGAGAGGGGAGAGGGGAGAGGGTCCGCGCTTGCCCAAGGTCACACAGCTAGTGAAAGGCCGAGCTGGGGAGTTTGAAACCGGTTCTGCAAGGCCAAGGTCAAGGAGAGGCCATGGGTGGGGGAGAGAGGAAGGCTGGGGGCTGCCAAGCAGGGCAGGGGGGAGGAGAGGCAGAGGCTGGGAGAAGCCCAGCAGCTGGGACCTGGGAAGTCTGAGCTGGAGCCAGAAGATCAACATGTGTGTGCACCTTCCCCCCTACCCAACCCCCCCCCCCTCCACTGGCTCACTGCCCCCTCCCAGTTCAAGCTAACTAATAAAAATCCCATTCTGCCCCCAGAGTAGCACAGCCATCATGCTCACAGTGAGACTGCCTCCAGATTCATTATAGAAGCAGGGCTGCCATGGGGAGAGAGAAGGGCACAGACCTCCCCAGCAGTGGCCTGGCCGGGGCTCCCGATGGGCAGGTGCAAGTAGGGGCACAGGTAGAAAAGGAAAGACCAAGGGAAGTAAGGATATGGAGACAAACTTGGAGAAACTGAGGCAGGTGAAAATTGACAGCCAAACCCATCAATGTCTAGAAAGAGTCAGGAAAACAGGTTTGGGTGGGAGCAGCTGCTACAGAGAGGGATTTTCAGGGCCACCCTCCTGCCGCCCCTGAAGGATCTGCTGGTGGCAAGCCCCACTGGGCACTGTGATCCTGAGGAGATTGGGGACTGGGGTAGGAAAAGGGGACAGAGTTCTTCTGAAGGAAGTCCCAGGAATTCTCCTAGAATCCCACCTGGCAACTGTGTGGCCAGCACAGGCCCAGACTGATCACTCACTCAATACACAGTGAGTAAGTAGATGGATGAACAGGGGAAGTTGTACCCTAGCCCCCGAATCCAGTAAGTCACATAACACCCACCAAATATGCCCTGTAGTCACACCTCAGGGCCCCTGTCCTTTTGGTTCTTCAACCAATAGTTCTCTCCCTCCCTTCAACCATCCAACTCCTACTTACTCTTTTTCTTTAAGTTCTTTTTGTGTGTGTGTGTGACAGAGACAGAGAGAGACAGAGAGAGGGACAGATAGGGACAGACAGACAGGAAGGGAGAGAGATGAGAAGCATCAATTCTTCGTTATGGCACCTTAGTTGTTCATTGATTGATTTCTCATATGTGCCTTGACCAGGGGGCTACAGCAGAGCAAGTGACCCCTTGCTCGAACCAGATGAGCTCATGCCCAAATTGGCAACCTCGGGGTTTTGAGCCTGGGTCCTCCGCATCCCAGTCTGATGCTCTATCCACTGCGCCACCGCCTGGTCAGGCCTCCTACTTAGTCTTCAAGGCCCAATTCAAATCCAACTCCTCCTTGAAGCCATCTTAGATTCCCCCCCCCCCCCATCAGAAAAGATGCCTTCTTCCTCATACTCTTGAAGAGCTTTGCTTGGATGGAGCTCACTTCTGGAAGGATCATGCTCTGCCTTGTTCCCCGTGTGTCTGAGCCCCCTGCTTACCCAGCAGTCACTTGAGGCCAAAGCCTGAGTCTCCAGCACTCTCCTCCAGCTTTCCCAGGGTGGCCTGTCAGCTCAAAGGACACAGCCTCCAAGAACCACCTGGCTGAAGCAGATCTGCCTTTTGATCTCTATTGCTGTACCCTAATGTTTCCCTTTCAAGCATTGCAGCCTGTAACTCTTTTATTTATTTGTTCATTAACTTTTTCCCTCTCCCTCTTCCCCCATCCACCCACCCACCCAGACTAAAACCTCTGGGAGGATGATGAATGTGCCCATCTTGTTCACGTCCGTGTTTTGAAGCACCGGCATGTGCCCGGCTCAGAGAAGGTACTCGGTGAGGGTCTGTCTGAGGGCTAAGTGGTTCCCCCTGTGTCCTGCACACAGTAGGCACCAAGGAAGTTGGGCCGATTGACTCAGTGTAGCCGTTATTTCTGTAAACCACTCGGTCTACTGGGAACTCCCAGCCTTCGTTAGCCCACCCCTGGGATGGCGGCCACTCCCCACGAGGACTCCTACCCTGATCTGCCAAGAAGACTTTATCCAGCCTTATTTGCTCTAATTCATACTAACCTATCAAATTATGTTTCAAAATTAAATGGATCTTTCCAAAACACCCCCTTCCAGAAAAGAGATTCTGCTAAAATCCCCTCTCATCCCTGGGGTGGGGGTGGGGGGCGCGGGCGTGTGCACATCATCTGGCCAAGGATGTGTTATCACCTCCTGTGTCTGAGCTAATGGTTCTCTTGCAGAAGCATCAGGGTTGCTAGTTTTAAGATGCTGATTCTTGGCCCCACCTCAGAGCTACCAATCCAGATTTGGGGGAGAAGTTTGCACCAAACCCAAGAATCTGCATTTTAACAAACTAGTTCATGAATTCTGAGGAGGCATAGTATAAAGGCTGAGACTCCCTGAGCTAAAGGACAAAAAAGCACTTTGCCAACATCTCAGATGTGAGTTGTAAACGCCCCGTTCCTACAACGTCCCGGGCCAGCAGAGCCCATGCCTGTGGGACTTGAGTGGAGCAGCCCCACATCTGGGTGGCTGCAGCACAGGCCACCACAGCAGCTGGTGTCCTTCTGGCTCCGTGAGTTCATTAATCACACCCTGACTGGCCTCTACTCACACCCAGAGGCTGGCTGGGCCTGGGCCTTGGGGAGACTGTAGGTCCAGGAAAAAGAGGGAAGTGGAGGAGAGCCAGGGCTGGGTTCACACCCTGCCCCAGCATTGCCTTGAACCCCCACTATTTGTGAGAAGCCTAGACTCACAGGAGCTGCTTCTGACAGGCAACCTCTATGATGGCCTCCCAGTGGACCCCCACCTTCTGGCATTCACACCCAGTGTAATTTAGTCCCCGGGAATGTGAGTTGAATTTGGTGACTTGCTCTTAATGAAGTGAGTATGGCAGAAGTAATGTCACTTCCGAGATGAGGTTATAAAAAGATTGTGGTTTCTCTCTTGGGTCCTCTCTCACTCTCTAGGATTCCTCATTCTGGGGTAAGCCACTGCACATGTGCAAGGACCATATGGTGACAAACTAAGGCTAGCAAACAACCATGTGAGTGAACGTGGATGCAGACCCTTCCCCAACTGAGCCTTCAGATAAACCTGTAGCACCTGCTGGCAGATGATTGCATCCCCAGGAGCGAGTGAGCCAGAGGCACCCAGCAAAGTCATACCTGGATTCCTAATCCTTAGAAACTGGGAGATAATAAATATTTCTTGTATTAAGTTGCTAAATTTGGGGGTAACTTGTTATGCAGCAATAGATAATTAATACATCTCCCCTCTGGGCACCCTTCCAGCGACAGTTCTTCCTATATCCATCCTTGAGCCCTTAGCCACAGCCTGAGTTCACCTGTCCCCCTAATGGGCGATGGTGACTCACGTCCCCAGGTCTTTTCTCCTACAGATCCATCCTCCAGATGGTCTGGGCCACCCAGTCAATATAGCTCTCTCCTAAGATTCCCAGCTCCCGTGTCAGCCCCTCTGTAATGCCTTCCCTCATTTTCCATTCCCGTCGCAACCCCGAGCAGTTCCAATGAAAGCAAGGCTAATGCATCACCTCCCTTATTTGGTTATAGTCTGTCTCAACTGTGAGCTCCTGGAGGACAGGGCCACCATCAGATTCTTCTCTGTCTTATATGATGCTTAGCACAAGGCCTGACACAGAGCAGGTGCAAGGAAGGTTCGATGAGGGAATAAACAACAAGCAACAAGTGACTGATTCTATCCCCATTGCCAGGTCCTGCCATTGCCCAAGGCTGTGCAATTTTACACTCAAGTATAGAAACCCAGATCTGTTATCTGTTCCAAGAAACCAGCCTTTTCCCCCCAACTTCCTCATTTCTTTTCCAAGACCATCACTGCACAGCAAGCTGGAATTTCCGGTTCCCTTTGGTTCCTGCCCCTCCTCCCTTTCCTTCCTGGGTCCCCATCTCATCCCATTTGCTGTCAAACGTCCCTTGACACGACTCCTCCTCTTCCCCAGCACTGTGGATGCCCAGTCACTGCAACAGCTGCCCCCAAGCCACTGCTCCGGTCTCTTATACCTCCATTTACCCTCCCAGGCGCCTTTAAAATGCCCAGAGGACAGGAGGAGGGGAACTATGGAGATGGTGGTTGTGAAGGTGTTTTATGAAAGTAAGAATCATTGCAACCACCCCAGGCTAAACTTTCACTGGCTCTTCAGGGCACCTGGAATAGGGTTCAAACTCAGCCTGCCATTTGGAGCACCCAGGGTCTGATTCCAATGGGAAGTCAAGAGGAACAGGCACAAGTAGACTTCAAGTCTCCAATACCACCACCATCACCGTCTAGTTCCTGCAGCAGAGCCCCTGTGCCAGGCTGGGCTTTGTGCACATCCTCTCAACAGGTAATGGAAGCCTTAGCAAGTGCTTTACAGGTCTGAAGTTGTTGAATCCTCACTAACACCATATGAAAGAGGGTTTCACACTCGGCCCAGGACAAGCAGGGCTGGGCTTTGAACCCAAGTTTGCCTATCTTCATAGCCTTCCTACCACCATACAGAACCTCTTACAAACTTCTTATATTTACAACCTACCTTTGTGATTCTTTGCCACAATCAAACATCACCTCTACAATTGTTTAGTTAATGTTTTCCCTTAAATTAACTTAAGCGGCATAGAGGTTAGGGGGTGGGGGTGGGGTTTGGAATCCCACTCCCTGGGGGGATGACTCATGGCTTCTCCACTTTCTATATGAGAGTAAGGCTCTCTGAGCCTTGATTTCTTAAAACAAAGTGGCGCTTTCCCTCACAGGGTTCTGTGCGGATTACATGAGTTAGACACGTCAGGTGCCCAGCACACAGAGAAGGCGGTGATCAGGAGGCCTGGCTCGCCGTGCGATTGTACTTCCCCATCTCTCTACATTGGAAGTGACCACACGACTTGCCCTGTGGCCATCAAAATGGGCAATGGAGCGATGTGGGAGTCGTTCCAGGCAGAAGATTTTGAGCCAGTGTCCAATCTGCCACACTCACTCCTTTCTGCCCTGGTGATTGTGACATTCTAACGGTGGCTCCTTCATCTGGTTGGCCCCCCAGAGGGAGGCATCCCAAACTGACCCCCGAGGGACATGTAGCAGTGTGTGAGAAATGAAATTCCATTGTTGTGTCACTTCCGCACAGCCAGGCCGCCCCAAACTGTGTGCGACAGACAAAGCTCGATAAACGCTACCTGACAAATGTGAGGACCTCCATATCTTCTGAGAAGGGAACAATACCACTCTGTGCATGAACACTTTTGTATATAAAGCACCACTTAGCATCAAATAATATTCATATTATGATGAAAATGAGAAACATTTATCCTCATACGACTAAAATCATCAGGCAATCCCCCGTAGTACCTACACGTACCACCAACAAGAAATGCTGTTCAGTGCCCCCCTCTCAGAAGCTGAACCACGGGCTGTGGGCTGGGAAAGCCCAGCCAGAGTGCCTCACGGTCAGCTGCACGCCACTGCCCTTGCCCGCCTGACCTCCCAGCTGCCAGGCCCCGTACCCACCCTGTGCATTGGCAAGGACACGTGACCCTTACCTCGGCAGACGGTGCCGTTCTCCACGGCCTCGAAACCCGCTTTGCACATGCAGCGCCCAATGGGCACCAGCCACTCGCCGTCCCCGTTACAGTACAGCTTGATGGGCACGTCCACCTCCTCAGCGTTGGCGATGCAGCTGCCCCGGGCGGCCACCAACGAAGTGCTCTCAGCCCCCGACAGCGTCTCCTGGAAGACGGCGCCGTTCTGGATGATGCGGGGGCACTTGCGGTAGAAGACACGCACGGCGATGAGCGACATGCAGCCGCCGTAGTCCTGGAAGGCCAGGTAGAAGCCAGTGCGGGACACGGGCCCGAAGCTCCTCACCTCGGTGTTGATCTTCATGACCCGGCCGCCCAGGTCCACCTGAGAGAAGCTCTCGTCGGCCGCGATGGTGTCCACCTTCACCCACGGATTCTCCATCCAGTTGGGGAAGGTCTTGGTGGCCGAGTCGAAGTCGGCCTCATAGTAATAGAGGTTGAAGGTCTCCTTGCAGGAGCCGGGCACGCTGGGGATGCTGCTGCAGTCGCGCACCGAGAACTTCATCTCCACGTGGATGCGGTGGGCGCCGCGGCGCCGGATGAACTTGGTCCGTAGCCAGTTGTTCTGGCTCGATTCAAACACATTGCATACCTGGTACGTGCGGATGGTGTTCATGTTCTCATCGTAGCCACTCACCTCTTCCCACTGTGGGTGAAATGCTGGTCAGGTGGGGGAGGTCGGGGCTTAGCCCCAGGGAGGAAGGACATAGACCCCACCTTAGGGAAATCCTTCAGTCTGATGAGAGTAGACAGGACTCCTAGCATCCGGGACCTCCTAGTCTGATGGGGGAGGCACAGACTCTACCTTAGGGATCTTCCACTTTGATGATGGAAACACGATCCCTCCCATGACAGAACTCCCGAGCTGAGGGGCAGACATGGCCTTGGCCCCGAGGAATTCCTCAGTCTATGAGGGAGACGTGCCTATCTGAAGCTCCTGGTATTCCCCTAGTCAATGCGGTAGAGGTGACCCCTACCCACAGGCGTTCACTGAGAGCAGACAGAGCTTTGTACTTGGGGAGCCACCAGTCTGATGGGGGAGACAGACTTCTGCCTGTTGGAAGCTCCCTGTCTGATAAGATAAATACAGTCTGTGCCCTTGGGGACTCCCAGTCGGATGGAAGAAAAGCCCTTACCTCTGTGACTGGGAAGACAGGACCCTTCCCCGTGACAGCAACCCTGCTCTGGGGCCATAAGTGGCCAAGATGGTGCCCGGAGGGAGACCTCCCACCCTTCCTGCCTGGGGCAGGTGCTTCCGCATGCTCACTGGGGCCCAGCCTGGGCTCTCAGCCAGCCAGCTGAGAGTTCCCGAGTCTCAGGGCTACAGGGGGCTCGGCTGGGCCATGGGAAGTTGGGGCTGGAAGGACACAGAACCCATAGCCTCTCCTCACAGACCCTCAAGGGCCAAGCGCACTCGCACTGCTGCGCCTCTGTTCACACTTTTGTGCCCTCCTCAGGCACCCTCTCACCCTCTCTCCATCCTTCTGGAAGCTCTGGCAGCAGGCTGGCCCCCTGGCCGCAGTGTCTGCACCCACCAGGGACAATCTGCCTGGGCGAGTCGGGGCTGGGCAACCTCTGCCCTCTTGGACTGGTGTCCCCAGTGGAGCTGAGAGCTTGCCGAGGGTAGCTATTGTTCCCCTCCTTCTCTTGTGTCCCTTTTGGTGGCGGCTGGCTTCACCTGGAGTTCTCCCAGAAAGGGTAGACCCAAAAGAGCCCCAACAGCAGAGCACCCCTCCCACCTGTGCTGGCCCAGGGGCTGGGGCTGATCAGATTTTATTTCTTTGTCATGTTTATCACAGGTGGTATGTATGGTTGTCCCCATTTCACAGATGAGGGAGTAGAGACCAGAGAAGTGAGGTCACTTGACCCAAGTCATAAAGACCTAGGCCCGTTCACTTGCTTGTCCACACGGCCTCGAAACTCGAGGACCCAACAGTGCCCTGGAAGTCCTGGGTTTTGTCCCAGGTCTGCTGACCTGATGTGTGGTCTTGGGCAAGTCACTTACCCTCCCAGGGCCTTTATTTCCTCAACTGCCAAATATGACTATGATGGGGAGGGGAGAATTGTCACCCTCAAGGGGGCATTCTTTGTCCTTCTGCCACCCTCTGGTTCTCTGGGCCAAGTCTGCGCAGGGCAGAGCGGGAGCAGCTGGCCTGGGGAGGGACGATGCTGTGACGTGGAAGTGTGCGTGGGGGAGGCCAGCCGAAGCCTGCTGGCCCAGCCTCTACTTCAATGGTGGCTCTGAAGCTTCTTACATTGCGTTTAATTTTTTTTTTTTTTTTTTTGGTGGCACCATGTGACAAAGTCAGCCCCTTGTTACAACTACTGCTCTTCTTCAGAACTTAATTAGAGCACTTAATTAGAGCGCTCTGCCTTTCTCCCCTCTCTCTAATTAACATGCGGAGGCCCTGCAGCCCAAACACCCCAAATAATTGCGTCCGGGGGCCCTGCAGCCCAGCCCGGCCTCATTACTGGCAGGGTGGGGCTGTGGGCTCTGCTGCCTTCGCAGATGGAAAATTGGTGACAAGAAAGAGCCACAGAAAGAAGCCTGACCCTGGGTCCTGCCTATTGAGAGCACAGGCCTTGCGGGGGGTGGGGAGATATGCAGCTCCGCCGGGCAGCAGCTGAGTCCAGCGCAGAAGCTAGGATGGGGGGGGGGGGAGGGAAGGGACGGGCTGTGGGAGCCCAGAACCCTCCCTGGAAATCAAGGAGATGAAGAGGGAATGATATTAAAACTGACGATGGTGACAATGACGATGGGGATAGTTATTATAACTACTCGTTATTGGGAGTCCATTCTATGCCAGGCACTGCACTAGACATTCTGCAGGACAACCTCACAAGAGTCCCGTGAGTAAGACATTAGTGTCTCCATGTTATAGATGAGGAACCTAAAGTTTGGGGAGGTTCAAGAACTGGCCCAAAATCACACAGCTGGTGAGTGGCAGAATCGGGAAAGAATTTCAGCTCCTACGCAGGTGCTGGGCTGGTTGGTGCAGGGAGAAAGAGGAATCTGAAATTGTGCCTGATCTTGCCCTTGGGAAGCCCACAGACTACATGGGCTCAGATCACTGAACGCAAGGAGGCGTGAAGATCTCAGGGAGGGGGAGACTTTTGTTACAGGAGCTCAGAAAGGGGGCCCAGAGAACTCAGTCACAGCCCTGAGATACAAACCTGAGCCCTATCCCTTACTAGCTGTGGGGCCCCTGGCACGTGGCTAAAAATCTCTGAGCCTGTTTTTTCAACTGTACAATGGAGTGATTCCTCCCCATTAAGAGTAGAGATGATATGTGGAAAAGGGCTTGATACAGTATCTGACATACACTGGGTGCTCAGGAAATGATGGTTCACTTTCCTCATCTGTAGAAGGAGATAGTTCTACCCACTTCTGAGTCTCACCCTGAGAATTCCATGGGACAGCCGAATGCATCCAAGATGTTGTCATGGTAACTGGTGCTCCACCACTGGTAGGGGACCCAGTGGGTGGGACAATGAGAGGCTTGGCCCTGGGCTCTGAAGGAGGGAAAGGGGCTGGAATGTGAGGAGGCCTCCAGGCCCTGCAGCAGACCTGGGGTATTCTGGGGGACAAGGCAGGGTGTGGGGACCACTGACTCACCCCTGATGAAGGATGCACAATCCAACCGAGCTCTGCCGTCGCTGTGGTTGAGTCCATCAGCGTTTCTGTGGGGAGAGCAAAGAGTCACCACCCCATGCATTGAGCAGCTTTAAATCGGCTCCTTTCAAGCATTCATTCAACAAATATATCCTGATGCCTATTCTGTACCAGGCCCTGTGCTGGGGACCCTTAAGAGAAAACAATGAATAGGAAGACCCTACAGTGGAACAGCTCAGTCTGACAGTGGGAAGGAGGTATGAATACAACAAGCTATGAGAGACTAGGTGGAGAGACATAGAAGTCACACCTTCCATGTCACCTAGCCCAGTGAGATAGGGTGAGAGGAATGTTTGATGCCGTTCTCCCCTTCTGTACCCAGGATAGACATCACCAATCAATTCCCACACTCTGTAGCTACATGATGTGTCTTACCATAGTGCCCTAGGAAACTAACACCCATCATTTCATATCCTATCCCTGTTGTAGCCCAACTGCCTCATTTTGTACATAGAACAACTGAGGCACAGAAAAGGGGAAGAGACTTCCTAAGAATCACACAGGAGTTGGTGGCAGAGTAGCAGTTGCAGGTCCCCTGCCTCCTACCCTGTAAACTTCTAGACACTTAGTTTGAGGGTGTGAATGATCTAGAGCAGTGTTTCTCAACCGCGGGTCCGCAGACCTGTCTGCCAGAAGTCCACAAAAGAGTTAACCACCCTGATGTTGTATGAAGATTACAGACCCAATGATCTTAGTCGAATTTGCTTCTGCTCAGGGTGATTTCTGCCTTAGTGGTCCCTGAAATCATTCTCCTATTTTCACCAGTCCCCAAGAGTAAAAAGGTTGAAAACCACTGATCTAGAGCAAGGAGAGTGGGGACAAGGGTATTGAGAATCCAGGCTGCTCTGAAGGTCAGAATGGGAATAACAAGGTCTTCAACTAGGGCTGGGGTGGTGGGGATGGAGAGTGGAGATGGGAGGAAGCATTTAGCTAAAGGTGACTCCAGTCAGTCCAGCAAACTGACAAGAGAGGATGCAGCAGTGTCCCCATGACCGCCTGTGGCTTGTGTTTTCAGTCATTTTGTCCCTTTGCACTGGGGGCTGGCGAAGGGGGAGGGGAGATGCCAGGGACGGTGGAGTCCAGTGCCAAGGGCATCTTTTTGATGGCAAATTGGAGGGAAGTTCTATTGTGCTGCTTTGGAGCTGAAAAAAGGGTTCTTTTTCACACTCCGAATGCTACAGATTCTTCTTCCTGGAGAGAACAAGGGCTGAACTTTTAACCTGTTTTCTCTCATCGGCCTCAGCCAGAGACACGCCAAGCCGGGCTCTCTGCCTGGGCCCGAGGAACAGCTGCTAGGAGCAAGGGAGAGGAGACTCCGCTTGGGATGAGAAAAGGGTCGGGTGCAAGCCCACCAAGCAGGTGGCCCCACCCCCTGGCTGAATTCCTGGGCTGACCCAGAGGCCAAGTCCCAGAGGATTCCACAGCCCAGAGAAGGGACTGTGAACTGACATCCTCATTGTACTGGGCCCGGGGAGGGCAAGTAAGTTGTCAAAAGTCCTACACCAGAAGCTGGTGCTCAAACCTTGGACTTCCAGGAAGCTCAGGCCAGGGGCTCCCGGTGCCCCCTCTGCCTCCCACATCTGGAACAAGTCAGGGGAGGATCTCAGAAGGACTGGAAGTCAAGGGCTGCCTGTCACAGGCAGGAATGGACAAAGAGGGAGTGTGGAGTTTGCAGATCCCCCTGAGGGTGCGAAAGGCAGGCGCCCCCTCTTCTCCCTTCTCACCATGCCAATGCTGGGCCTGGCCTGGAAGCCCACCTCCGTGAAAGCAGTTCCCCTCGGAGCCATGGCAGGAGGGGACACATGGGTACCCTCTCTTCAACTTCACTTGGCCTTTTGCTTCTTAATGTTGACACCTCCCTCCACCCTCTGAAAAAGGGCAGGTAAACAGAGCGGACAAACTAGGTGTTGGGAGGTCAGAGAGACTTCGCTTCTAATTAACTCGCTCTGCCACCTATTTGTTTTGCCACCTTGGACCTGTAACCTTTCTGGTCCTCAGTTTCCTCACCTGGAGAGCAGCCACGTTACCTTCTGAGTGTAGACAGATGGACTGATTGTGATGGGCCCTGTATTAGCTGGGAGCCCAGCACAAAGCACATCCTAAGTAAGTGGCAGCGATTCTTTCATAGATTGGGTGGTTTTTGGCTGACTCTGTGCCTGGACACATGTCATTTCCTCTGGGCTTATTAGGTGGCCCCTGAAAGTGAAGGTGGGCCCAAGAGGCTCCAGCTCAGGCTCTCTTCGCCCCACTCCCACCCCAGACTGGGCCGGCCAACATCTGACAGCCATCAGCCTGTTGCGTGATGGCCACAGCCTTGGCGGCACCCTTCCCAGTCTGTCTGCTGCTCTCTCCTAGGACGTCATGAGTTTCCTCTGTTCCTCTCAAACCAAGCCCAGGATTCAAACTCAGTTCCCAGGGAATGGAATTAGCAGTTCTTGTCTCAGGAAGCTGGGTGTGTTCAGGAAGTCAAGCCCTATTTTCACCACCAGCACTTCTACAAAGAGAGAAAACTCATGTCCGCGAAGATTTTATTAGGAGCCAGAGATCCTCCCTCACCCACATTCTCACTACCATGCCGAGAGATAGGTGATACTGTCCCATTTCACAGATGGAAAAACTGAGGCTTCCAAAGGCATCTATTCCATCCACGAGCTATACTCCAGATGCACAGAATGGGTGGTGCACTCTCTCATCCCTGTACCTGACACCTCACATGTACCATTCCTTCTGATCTTCTCCCCTCCATACCTTCTTTGCCTTCTTTGTCTTCTCAGCCTTGAAGTCTCAGCTCAGGTCACCTACTCTGGGAAGTCCTCCTGAATCCACACCACTCACAGCTCTGTTCCAGCACTTGCAGATATACTGGGTGGGAACTGCCTATCCGCCAGGTTCTTCTAATGGTCTGTGGTTCTCCAAAGGGTGGTGCTAGGTCCTGGTTCTGGGGCCCATGAGACCCAGCCCAAGGCCTAGCACATAGTAGGCCTTCCCCTACTCCATAAGAAATCCCCCTAAACTATAGAGTTTGAACATATGCTAGTGATCTGCCCCATCAGGAAAACATTCATGACTTCGGCCACTTTCACCTACAATCTGTATTTGTTTAGTTACTATTTTTCTTCCATTCTATTCTTTTTTCTTAAGTGCATTTTAAAGAGGAAAAAGCAATCATTGTTATAAATGGAAAACCAATATCACTTGCCATAAAAAGAAGGAAAGTAAACACAAGATTATTACAATTAAAAATGTCTGCCAACTACCTAACATCATTTCACTTCCCAGGCTTTGGGGAGCAGTAGGCTCCATCAAACTGCCTCCGAAGTGCTGGAAATGTCCTCAACTCATCCCCACTGTGACAACGACAATCCCTCATGCAAGGGAAGCTGTTTTCACTGTACACAGATAATTAATCACCGCACGATGTGACAAAGGCCACGATATGGATGTGCACAGAAAACTGTGGGATCTAGGAAACTGGGTGTGGAAAGCGAGGAAGAAAATGCCCCATTTAGGGATGGCTTCCTGGAGGAAGTGACTCTGAATGGAGGCTTGAAGACTAAGTTAAAAGGGAGTCAGGAAAAGCCGAGTATGAAAGGCATGGTAGGCAGAAGGGACAGCAGAGGCAAACACAAGGTGAGCAATAGCACGTTTCGTGGGAGCTAACGGCAGGTAACAGGTGAGGCAGGGCGTGGTGAGAGTGAGGGAGAGGCCAGGAGCGGTGGAGCTGGGACTGCGCAGCGAAGGTCAGCTGCTCTCAAGGTCCTCTTGTTGGCCACGTCTACCAGCCCACATTCTTGCCAGCCTCCCTGGTCCCCCCAACCCACCCCCTACCCTGCCTAACACTGATGTTTCATTTATCTCCAGGCCCACCCATCCTGGCTAGCCCTTTGGAAATGCCCAGTTTCCAAGCCCTGGATGCTCTAATGGACAGATGAGAAAACCGAGGCCATGTGCACAGGTTCTTAGTAGCCAGGCGAAAGCTGGAACCTGGGCCTCCAGCCACCAGCCCAGAATGCTTTCCTCGGTGGGAAGCAGGGTTCAGGCCATGGGAGCAGCTTTGGCCCTAGCCCCATGCACCCGACCCCCTCTCCTGCCTGGAGACTGCACAGAAGAAAGCAATCAGGAGGCCCTGATTGCACAGGCTGGGGAGGCCCCTCGGCCCCTCCGGCTATGTGTGAACGAGCAGTGTGCATTTCAGAAATATTTGAGCTAAAAGGGGAGACACACTGAAGTCGTTAGCATTGGGCCCAACAGGAGGGTGAATGTGCGGGGGCCCTGGCGGGTGCTACCACCACCCCATTTTCAGGCTGGGGTGGGTTGGTCGCCCTCTGCTCCCTGTTCTACTCCTGGTCAGTTCTGTCTGACCCCCCTCTTGGACCATAATTCTCTAGGACCACGGACACTGCTTGCACTAAAGACATTATGTTAGAGTTATGAAGACGGAAGAAAGAACTTTCATTAAGTCCCTATTGTATACCGGGCATTGAGCTGAGCACTCTAAATACCATTTCAGGTTTATGACAATCTAAGGAGTTGGGAGAATACATATTATTTAATCCCATTTTATAGATGAAGAAACTGAGGTCAGGAAGGTGAAGAACCTGTACAAGGTCACACAGGCAGGGCTAGGCTTTGAATCCACACTTGTCTCATTCCACATTTGTGTTATTTTTAAGATGCCACAGCTATAGCCTTAAAAAAAAATCACCGGGCCTTTTGTATGTGTTTATTCTCTCCCTGTGTGGGTCTGTGTGAGGACAGGAAGGGAAAGAGGGGAGAACAGCAGGGGAGTAGGGCACAGACTGTCCAGGCTAGAACCTTGGCTCTGACACTCTAATGTGTGACTGCAGGCAAACCTGTGCTCCTCTCTGGACCTCAGTTTCCCCATCCGTAAAAGGGGTCATGTGAGAATTAAGTGACAACCTGCTGATGTGACATCTCCCAGGGCCTTCATTCGGGGTGGTGGAGGGCTCTGTGTCTGACTCATTCATCACTGTATCCATCCCCAACCCTCAGAACTGGTTCTGGCACACAGTAGATGTATTGGACCACCACGTGGCAGCTGCTGATGTTTCTAAAGCCCATGACTGATCATGTCTTAACTGAGCTTAATGCCCTTCAGAGCTCCCCTGCCATTAGGATAAAGTCCTAGCACCTCAACAATGCATTCAAGGCCGCTGCTGACCCGGCCAGCTAATTACCTTTCAGCCACACTTTCCTGCATCCCTAGTGTCCAGGCATCCTGAATTTCTTTCTGCTTGCAGGAGGCACTATGTTTCCTCGGGCCCTGGTGACTTGACCATTCCAGATTTTTCTCTCTGGAATGCCTGGCCCTTCCAGCTTTGTGAGCCTGGCTAACTCCTCTTCCAAAACTTAGCTGGAAGGCTCCTTCTTCTTGGCAGCTGTCCGTCCCTGAATTCGACTGGATTAGATAACAAGAGCATGGTCATTCAATGAATGGCTCCTCTCCCCAGTGTGTGCCAGGCGCTGTGCTAGGCACTGGGGATATAGAAACAGATCAGCAGATCTTTCCCTCGAGGAACTTCCAAACTAGGGCCCAACATGTGAACTTTCTACAGGGAGAGGCAGAGCCAAAAGGCTGGTCCAGTCGGAGAGCCAGGAAACCCCGAGGAGGAAGGGGTTCGCTTCGACCAGGGAATCAGCAAAGATGCCTCAGAGGAGGTGGCAGCTGAGCTGAGAGAAGAGGGGAAGGGGGCACCACAGAGAGGGCACAGCAGGATCAAAGGCGCAGCGGGATGAAACTTCAGGGGCAGTTTGGGGAACAGCAAAAACCTGACTACAGGTTCTCAGCAGTGAGCTCTGGGCAAGAGCTTAGCATTCATTATCTCATTTCATTGAAACCCTTTGTAAATTAGACACTTTATTATCTCCCTTTACAGATGTTAAACTAAAGTTAGGAGAGGGTGTTTAAAGCTTCCACAGCCAGGAAGCGTCCGAGCTGCATTTGCCTCCTCCCAAAGCGCATGTTCGGATCCACTGCTCCACGTTGGAATTTCTGTCCCATGAGGTGGGAGCAATATGCTTCCTGGAAGGATGTGATCGCTCAGGCTGGGGCCAGAGTATGCAGGGCCTTGGACGTGGGGCTAAGGCGTTGGGGCCTTGGCCCAAAGGCAATACAGAGCTATGGAGAATTCCTGAAGAGTTTAGTTATGTGGTCTCTCCTGAGAACGTGGACACAAGAATATAGTCTGTCCTGAATGGACAGATACCTAGTAGCTGTTCCCCGAGGTCGTTGCTCAAGACTGGCCAGCAGCCCACAGCCGAGGCAGCAAATCAGCCTGCCGTGTAACCGAAGCAGCAGATGTCACTCTGGACCCTTCCCAGCAGCTCCAGTTGCTCCCTGTCTGGGGCGAAAGGGGCTGGGGTGACTCAAACACAGGCCTGTCTACCGTACCACAGGCCGGTGAGATGCTAGCCCCAGGCTATCAACGGCTGCGGGCTGGGGCTGGAGCTTTCTAAGGTTCAAATTAAAACTCCCAAGAGGAGGCAACGCTCAGGAATCAGGAGTTCAAGTTCAAACCCATCGACAAGCTGGATGACTTCGAAAAGCCACTTCACCTCTCTGAACCTCAGTTTCCTCACCTATAAAATGGGGATCACAATCCTGTGCTCCTCGCACGGTTACTCAAGGATGCACAGAGGCGTTTGATTACCAAGGGTTGCTGTGACATGCAAAGGTTGAAGATAGGGAAAATCATGAACACGCGTGAGGACCCATGGGGGGCAGGCACTTCATCGACATCGCCTCACTGACATCCCAGAGCAACCTCTCAGGGAAACTGAGGCTCAGAGAGATCAAGGACTCCCCTAAGGCCACACAGCCAGTAACGGGCAGGGCTGGATCTGACCTCTCTGGTCTGATCCCTGAAACCACCAACCTGTGCCACCTCACAAAAGGAAGAAGTAAGTATCACAGTTTTCATGTACCATGCTCTTGGTGCCAGGCCCTGAGCTAACTATTCTGCACACTCTGCAGGGCCGGCACTATTCTCCCCATTGTACAGATGAGAAGACCGAGACTAGGAAGGCTACGAGACCTGCCCAAAGTCACACAGCTGTAAAGAAGCAGAGCTGCCATTTGAACCCAGCTCAGCCTGACTACATTCCGGGAGACCTCTCATTTGAAAACCAGATGAGGACCAGTGCCTGACAGGTCCTCAGGGTCACTGGCCCAAGCAAGTGCGGCGCGGCACTGCCAGCGAAGTCCCGCGACTCCAGGAAGGCTGCGGCGGATCTTCCGAGGCGAAACCTGCCAACAGGCAGCACGTTGTTTTTCCAGCTCAGCCCCCTGCTCGTCATCGGGCTCACGGAAAGGGGACCCAGCTAATGTAAAATCCTTCTGCCCGCGGACTCTCGCACACATACCCCTCCTTGTCCTCCTGCCCGCTCGGAGGCCCTTTTCTGCCTCGGTTGCCTGCCTGGAGCCGGCTCTTGTTTTCTCAGGCTGGGGCGGAGGAGTCCCTGTGACGCCAGCTCCTCTGCTCTGTCCCCCGCCTGCCCGCCGCTGGCCTGGGCATCCGCCAGCGCCCGCCGCCCGGGCTGAAACCCAATCCTCCGGGCCAGCCGGGCTGCTCGCTAACAGCGGGCCGCATTGTGAGGCCAGGGCTTCGGGAGAGTTTGGATTCGCTGCTTGGGGACCCACTTAACCTCCGCAAAGGACAGGATGATGGATGGGGGTCTGGGAAGGGGTTGCTGGGGGTGGGGTGGGCGGTAAATGAACACCAGGGCTTCCTGGGGAAGGAAAAGAAGGGAGGCAGGGCCGGGAACAGCCCCTCTACACATAAGAGCTCCGTTAGTCTTCATGACAACCCTGAGGGACGCCTGTTACTAATCCCATTTTATACATAAGAGAACTGGAGCTCCGAGAGGTTAGGTGACTTGGCCAAGGTCACACAGCCAGTCAGAAAGTGAACCCAGGCCTATTGCCCTCGAGCCTTCTTGATACACCAGGCTGCCTCTTGCAGCCAGCATCGGCCTGGTGATTTTTAATCTTTAAAGTTATTTTATGTCAATGAATCCACAAGACCCTTCCCACCTATGTAATGAGGTAATAAAAATATAATGATGGCACCCAGCATTATCAAACCCCTTCTGTGTGCCAGGCACTGTGCTGAGAACTCTTGGACTTCATCTCGTAACATCCTAACAGTGACCCAGAAAGGTGGGAGCAACTGTCGTGACAATTTTACAGAAGACAAGAGGAAACTCAGAGAGGCAATCCCTAGCAAGGCCTGGGGGAGCCGGGATTGGCCTTAGGCTGACTAACAGAGGCAGGAGGCCTGGCCCCCCAAGGGTTTATAGTCAGCATCCCTTTTGAAGGGTTACTAAATAGTCTGCATCTCCCCTCTGCTCACTGGAGAGAGCTTACAGTCTGCAGTCCAGGTTTCTGGGTGTTGTTTCTTCTCCCTGAAACATTGCTCACCCTCCTGACCTGCCTGGGATACTCATATATGATACATCCTTCAGGACCCATTTCAAATGTCATCTCCTCTGAGAAGCCTTTCCTGATGACCCTGGCACTGGAGCTTCCATAGTTCTATCTGTACCTCCCATCATCACCATCCTTGTCACCCTGCCCTGCAACTTTCTTTTATTCCTCAGCCCCTTACTGGACTGTGAACTTTTTTTTTTTTTTTTTTTTTTACTGTGAACATCTTGCAGGCAGGACTGGGTCTGGTTCACTGTGGTGGCCGCCAGCATCTGCTAAAACCACCATACTCTCCACTGTGCCCCCAATCCCCACCCTACCCAGATATTAAATGCTCTTTCCTGCTTGCACCATCAGTCTAGGTGTCTGAGTTTTTCCTCCAGGAAATATGCTCACATCAAGAGGGCTCCATACACTACATAATTCAAAGCACTTACTTAGTGCCAACCACTGTGCTCAGCTGTCACATATAGTGTCTCCTTTGATGCTTACAACACCCTAGAGCTAGAATTATTATTGCCCACATTCACCCTACCACCCATCATCCATCTACCATTCCACTCACTCAATAACCTACCACCCATTCATCCACCCACCCATATATCTAACATCCCACTTAGGTATCCATTCATCGTTCATACATCTTCCCAGTAAACCAACCTTCTTCCTGCCTTCATCTCTTCCTCCCTTTCTTTCTATAGATGGGGCGGGGGAGGGGGGGGAATGAGCTTCAGAGGGGTTAAGCAACTTGCCTGATGTCACATAGCTCATGAAGCAGGAATACTTTTTTTTTTTTTTTTTTTTTTGTATTTTTCTGAAGCTGGAAACGGGGCGAGACAGACAGACTCCCGCATGCGCCCGACCGGGATCCACCCGGCACGCCCACCAGGGGGCGACGCTCTGCCCACCAGGGGGCGATGCTCTGCCCCTCCGGGGCGTCGTTCTGCTGCGACCAGAGCCACTCTAGTGCCTGGGGCAGAGGCCAAGGAGCCAACCCCAGTGCCCGGGCCATCTTTGCTCCAATGGAGCCTCGCTGCGGGAGGGGAAGAGAGAGACAGAGAGGAAGGAGAGGGGGAGGGGTGGAGAAGCAGATGGGCGCCTCTCCTGTGTGCCCTGGCTGGGAATTGAACCCGGGACTTCTACACGCCAGGCTGACGCTCTACCTCTGAGCCAACCGGCCAGGGCAAGCAGGAATACTTTTAACCACTCTGCTGTGTAGCCTCTTGCTTTCTCCCTTTATTTTGTCCTGTTACATGCAGGTTTAATATTATAAGTCACTCAAATCCTTTTGAATGTGTGTGGGTGTAAATTACAAATCAATAAGACATAGGCCACTGTAAGTCCAAGCCGGGGTCTGTCAGGTTGAAGTCAATTAGCAAGCCTGCGGCAGGGCCTGCTGGGACTGGATTTATTTGCCTAATTGGCACTGGTTTCTCCTGGTGAAGGACAATTAACTCAAATCCCAGAATCTAGACCACCCCTCTGCTTCTGGGCAAGATGTCAGGCATTTAGCCACATGAGATTTTACTGTTCATTCATTCACCACTGACCCACAGATCCACTTATCCATCTATCTTTCCAATTATACAGTTCTTGGAATTATCCATAAACTATCCTGCCACCTATTCAGGCACCCACCTATTTATTTACCCACCTGTCACTTATTCATCCATCCATCTATCCGTCCATCCATCCATCCATCCATTTACTTACCCAACAATCCACCCACTCATCCATCTATCCACCTACCCATTCTCACACCCATTCATCCATTGAACCACCCAATCCAAGCAACTATTTATGACGTTGTTCTGCCTTCCTGCCATACACTCACCCGTTTGCCCACCCACCCACCCCTTCATCTCTTTCCATTCAACTATCCTGTCACTTACCTCATCTGTCAGTCATTCTACTTGCCCAGTAATGCACCACGCATTTCCCATCCCGTACATCTAGTATCCCACTTAGGTATCCATCCATCCATCCATCCATCCATCCATCCATCCTCCCACTGAAACAACCTCCTTCCCCATCCTTTCTTTTCATTTGTCTGTTTACCTGACCATTCATTTACCTGGTTATTTTATACCACTCACTTATATATCTAAAAATCTACTGACTGTCTACTCCTCCCATCCAGTCAGCCTACGTTTATTGAACACCTACTGTGTGCCAGGTCTACACTAGGTACCAGAGAATCAAAAATAGACATTGTCACCAACTTTAAAATAAAACGTGCTGATTTGGGGCAAATTCTAAACCCTTACTGGTTCCCACCCCTTGTTCCCAAGGACTTTCCAGGTTCCACATTCTACTCTTGGATTTGGCCCCTTGCTCTGGCTGGCCTCCTGAAGGGGTTCTCATGCTGTCTCTGGATCTAGCTTCTCTCTGCCTCCATATAACTTGATTCACAGGGTCCCCCTTGGCCCGCAGACCTTGCATGGATATGGCTGAGGCCCATTACACCCAGCAAAGGACCCAGTGAATGAGAACGTGAGCTCAGATTCAGCCTCAGCTCCATTGTGACCCCCTGGTGCACAGTCTGGAAGGGGGATCCTTGCACAAACAGACATAACTCCACTTGGCAGCATGGGTGCAGTAGCAGAACCACCAGGGCACATCTCGGCTCAGCGTGCCCTTACCTGCTCCCTCTCACTCCCCGGCTCGCTTGCCAACCACACCCAGCAAGCAGCTCAGGCAGTTAAGCAGGCGCAGCTCTGCGGGGCAGTTTCTCATGTGTCGATGTCTCACAGGAGAGCTGTCCAGCAATTTCCCATCATTGTCTTCATGATCAGAGCGTCCGTGTCTTCATCATCAGTGACTGTCCATTCCCCACTGGCCCTGAGACCCGGAGAGGCAACACTAGACAGAGCCTGGCCTGAGAGCTTCTGCTATGAGCTGCTGGGGCTCATGGCACGGCTGGACACAGAAGGGCTAGTGACAGCAGGAAGGGCTTGAGAAGGAAGAGGACACACATGAAGGGGCCCTTAGAGAAGACACTGGAGGCGGAGGCCCCTGAGCCAGATGCAGGGAGGAGGAAACTGGCCAGGAGGTGAGGGAATACCACCCACTACCCTCGCCTAACCATCACCATGGTGACCTCCCCTATGCCAGACAATGTGCCAGGCAACAGATATCCAGGATCAGATCTGAGTTCATCTAAGCCTCCCAAAACCTTCAAGGGATGTATCACTATTCCCATTTTGCAGAGAAGTAAACTGAGGCTGAGGACAAATCAGTGGGCCAAGATCCCCTACAAGTTGGTAAGGAAGGCAGACTTTGATTTCTGGGCTGTGTGACCCAAATTCCTTCATGATCTCAAGGAGATTTCTGGGAGTTCACAATCTCAGGTGGGGACTGGGGAAGGAGGTGGGGTCAGGAAGGGTGGAGGGGTTTCCAGGCCTGAGGGTAGCAGTGTGGAATCAGGGAGTAGGCGTGATCTAGCCCAGAGGTGGGAGGTTGTCACTAGGGAGGGGGACTGGGCAGGGAACAAGGCCACCTGACACCCAGTCCAGTGTTCTTCCACCACAACCCGTGGCTGCCTCTGCAGCCTGAGAAGTGTCTGGAGGAGGGCCTGCCTGCTCCCAGAAGTACGCGAGGTGAGTTATGACAGTCACTTCACCTGTTATGGGCTTTTCTGGGCTTCAGGTGAAAGATGGTGGCAGAGGAGACATCTTGCCTGTGCAAAAGACCATTCCATGACACCATGGAAGGTTTCCAAGGGGAGATTAGCTACCTTCCTCAGAGGGTAAGACCTGTCTGCCTCACCTGTGATTTTAAGGCCCCAGGCCAGTGTGACCCTGGAAAATTGACCAGGTGCAGACTGGCCAGGCAGAGATACTTCCATCACTACCCAGACCATTCTGACATTCAAGGTCTTCCATGGGCTGGCCCTGGCCTCTGACCCTGACTGTACCTCCCTCCACCCCACGGGGCCAGTTGGCTCATTGTCAGTCCACAGCTTCTTGTCTCCTACTGCCGAGCCTTTGCTCTTGGCCACCCCCCTGCTTGGAACCCCCTCTCTGAAAAGAGGGGAGCATGGCGGGCAGGTAGAGCAGCAGGAGCTAGGCCCAGGGTAGGGAAGAGAAGTTCCTTAAATGTGTGAGACTTGCCTACTGCCTCCTTCACTTACCCAAGCCAATTCTCTGCCCAGGATGCCCACTTTCTTCACCTAAAAAATTCCTCTTTACCCTTTAAGAAAAAGCTCAGACATCTCTTCTTCCAGGAAGCCTTCTCAGACCACCAACCTCCTTCCCCAGCTTGGGTTAGATGCCCCTTGTCTGGGCCACTCCTCCCGAGTATGTCTAATGCCTTTTTCTAGACTAGCATTTGGATGGGTGCAAGGGTCCTGCAATGACAGCTGTTGAGTAGAACGTGGTAGCTCCTGGTGTCCAGTATGACCAAGAGACAGCTCCCCCCAGGCACAAGGAGAGGCCGAGACAGATGGTGAGCAGGTAGCCTGTGCCAAGCCCACAAACACCCCAAACAAACCTGCCTTAGAGCTGAGCCAAGAGCAGCTATCCCAGGCTGCTGGCTGTGCCACTAGGCTGGTCCACCAAGGAGACCACAGGACCACTGGCCACAGCCAGGCCCAGCTCCCTGCCATGATCAGCCCTCAGTTCCCCAGGACCACACTGGAGCTCCTCCTCACCAGGAATTCTGTGGGAGTGATGGTGGTGGCGGCGGCAGCAGCAGCTTGGGGTGGCCCCAGCAGACCCACTGATGCTGAGAACTGGCTCAGGAATTTCTACTCTAATGGAGAAATTGGATCTGGGACCTCAAACTTCTCACTACGCTGGCATGCACCCGACTGGGATGGGCTGCTCCCCTGATGAGGTTTAGGTGTTTGGTGGGTAGTCCTGTCCCCTCGTGCTGACTAGTACTCCTGACCTCTTCTCAGCTGGCCCTCTCCTCCCCACATCCACCCCAGGTCTGCAGCCTCAGTGACCTCATCTGAGAAATGGGAGCACTAAATAGGCCTTACTCACAGATAGGGATGCAAAGCTCTTAACACAAGGCCTTGCACAGTCCGCTTAGCTCAGGTGGGGTTAGTACCACAATTTTTACCAAACCTCATTACACGAGACTGGTGGTACTAAGAACAGCTCTCCGGGAACCCTCTGGGATGGGCAGCTGCATGTGAACAGGGGTGGTCGCCATAATCCTGACTTCCAGCTACTGAGTACCTACCACGTGCCAGGAACTGTGCCAGCTACTTTGCACAGGTGATGTCGTTTGGTCCTCTTTTAACAGATGAGGACACTGAGGCTCACAGAAGGGCAGTGACTTGCCTGGGGTCACCAGGGAGTTGGTGGCAGCATGGGGATTCTGAGTGCCGTCTGGGGCTTCCCGCTGCCTCCCACCGAAGCTCAGAGAGGCCCCCGTGCGGGGCCTGGCAGGGAGCATTAACTTGGCCTTATTTAAAGTTGCAATTATCTGTCCCATTTCCCGCTGGTTACAACTGAGCTCTCAAGGGAGGCGAGAAGACCCTGATGGAGGCTGCCAGAAACAGGGAGCTTCTCAGGAGTCGTCCCTGAGCCAAGGACTGAACGAGCATGGAGGATGTGCGCTCTCGTCCAGCCCTGGGCCTCTCGGCCCTCTGTCCCTGCCCCAGGGAGCTGACCAGGCTAACGTCGGGGCTGAGAGGGGCTCCCCCAGAGTGGGCAGGCTCCATGTCACATCTGCAGAAGCTGTGAAGGGGTTACACCAGGGGCTGAGGCATAAAAATAGCACCCAATGTAGAGATGGGAAGACTGAGGCAGCCTGGGGGTTGGCCCAAGACCCCCAAGGGGAGGCGGCAGCAGTGTGTGGGGGCCTACAGCTCAGGGACCCAGACTTAGAGAAAGGTCCCAGGAGCTCTCGGAGGTGGAAAGATGGAACTGGGAGAGCGCCCAGGGAACAAGCAGGAGTAATAGTGTCCATAGGGGTTTCCAATGGGCAAGTGTCTCCTGAAAGCCTTGGCAGGGGACAGACAGCAACAGGTCTCAGAAAGGAAGGTTTGAACCAATGCTGTATGTCAGCCACTCAGTGGTGTGGCCAGAATTAGTGGCCACATTATCTGGCTCCCAGTTCTGCACCTCCCACCGGGACAGAGAATTCTTCCCTCTCCTCCACGCAATCTTCAACATCTTGCCCATCTCCTCTTCTCCAATCTCAACACACTCCCATACTGAGCACCTACTGTGTGTCCGCCATGGCCTCAGCTCCTACATGGAGGAACCCACAGACTGGCAAGGTCAACACCCAATCAAGCAGTTTCTTGTTGTCAGAGCGACAGGCACACTCTGGATGGTGGGACAAGAGGGACAAGAGGGACAGGAGAGCCGGAGCCTGGCGGTGGAACCCAGGTGTAGGATCCAAACACTACAGGAGCAGCGGATCTCGTGGTGTACCCCAGGGAGCTAGAAGAGTGGGCTCAGCAGTCAGATCTACATTTGAACCCCACTTCCTAAGTCAGGGACCTCAGGCAAGCCACTTCCTTTCCTTCCTGAACTGTGGAATGGGAATAACATTAGTATTCGCCTTGCAGATGGTTGTGATGAGGTCATGCGCAGAAAGCGCTTAGCCCAGTGCCTGGCTATAGTAAGTGCTCGGTAAAATATTGGCTGTCATTACTATAACTCAAATTTCTACACAACTTGGCACAAAGCAATCACTCAACAAGTGGAAGTTATGGTATTGTTAATGTCATCAACATTAGCCAGGCCCCTCTGGTCAAGGAGAAGGCAGACTCTAGCTTTCTTATCTGTGATAGACAGGACAGTGCCCTCCACCCCCAAAGATGTCTACATCCTAATTCCCAGAACCTGTGACTATTACCTTACATAGCAAATGGGACTCTGCAAATGAGATTAAGTTAAGGAGTCTGAGATGGGGAGATTATCCAGTATCATCTGAGTGGGTCCAATGCAATCGCAAGGATCCTTATGAGAGAGAGGCCGGAGGGGAGTTAGAGAGGAGAAGCAAGGATAGGAGCAGAGATGCAGTGATGAGCTCTGATGGTGGAGGGAGGGGCTACAAGCCAAAGAATGCAGGCAGCCCCCAGAAGCTGGAAAAGGCAAGAGGATGAACACTCCCCTAGAGCCTCTGGAGAGCTTGCAGCCCCTCGACTTCAGCCCAGTGAAACCCATTTCAGACTTCTGACCCCCAGGACTGTAAGAGAATAAATGTGCATTGTTTTAAGCCACTAAGAAGTGGCTTACGGTAGCAATAAAACACTAATATATCATCCTTAATAGAGAAAGTGGTCAACTCCTACACATCAGCAACTGCTCCATCCTTAAGAACCCACCATACTCACTTGCACCACTGAGGAAAAGCCCAGCCCTTCTGCTGACAGAGGGCAATGGTGGGGGGTGAAGGGTTAGGGGTTCACAGCTGTGGTTGAGCAGAGTCCTCCCAGCATTTCCAGTACTGCCTGCACCTCTGCATGTCCCAGAGAGGCTGGGGGCTGTGGCAAGGCAGATACAGCCCCTCTTTCATTGGGCACTGGTGGGCCCAGCAACAGTCTCTGTTCTGGACGGATGGGAGAGCAGGGTGGGGGTGGGCGATTCTTGAGCTACTGTCTATCTAGTATTACCATGTGCCAAGCACTGCCCAGGATCTAATCTTCCCAAAGCCTGGGAACTATTATCAGTCCCATTTTATAGATGAAGAAACTGAGGCTCAGAGAAGTGATGTAATTTAACCAAGGTCATCTAGTGGGATGTGGTCTGGCTTCCACTTGTACAGGCCAAGACATGAGGAGCTCTGGCCCATCATGGGTGCCCTGTCTACTCCCAGGCCACTCAGATCTGAGAAGCCTGCCGGGCAGTGGACCTCTGCAGCAGGCCAGACCATGGAACCTGGGGCTACTCCCCACCCCAGCACTCTCTGGGCCTCGGGGATATGAATCGTGCCCCATGTCTGCCTCACAAAGGTCTGCACGGTAGCTGAAGTCCCAGGTGCAGGAGCACCTGCAGAAGGCCGGACCCCTGGGGAAGGAAGAGACACCCTGAGAATCACAGCACCAGCACTCCTCATGGTGAGCAGCTGTAGCCTGTGCAAAGCCCCCAGTCTGACCTCACTCAGGCCTCCTACAGCTTGCAGTCATATTCCCATTTCACAGAAAATAACCACAGTGAAAACAATTGTGGTCATGGCCGCTCATGGAGCCCGTATGCATGCCAGGCACCCAGCTAGGAACTTGCTGATGTCCTCCCATTCTGCCGTCTCACACATCCCTCAGGAAGAAACGCCTAACCCAGCCTCCTTTCCCACAAACACACTGGGGCTCGGAAGCCCACTCGTGCACACTCCTGCTACTGGTATCCCTGCTGTCCAGAGGAGAAAATGGGCCCAGAGAGGGTCCGGCTTGCTCGAGACCCAGTGAGTCATGCAGGGAAGGCTGGGAACCCAGGTCTCTAGACCCCCAGATGAGTCTGCCTTCCTCTTGGCCACAGGGCATCGCTTGTGTGACATCCTTGGGAGGTGGGAGCTCTAGCGGAAATCCCTGAGAACCTGGAGGCAGATGGGGCCACAGTTTGTCCAGTGGGGTGGTATATAGCTCTAAGTCCATCTTGTACCTCTAGTGAACCCCAAGATCCTAGATACCGGCACCTAGGAGCTGGGAAGCCAGAACTAGGGCCCCCCCAGTGCCCCCGATTGGTGTTATCGGGGACACTGCCTGGGCCCTCCCCGGAGACGTTGCCTCAGATGACTTCCTGGTGGTGCTGGTGCCAGCTGGGAGGAGGGAGGAGGCAGGCTGGGAGTCTCTGTCACAGCAGGCTTCAGAGCCCTGCGCGGAATCCCAATTGAGCTATTTTTAATGTGCTTCAATTTTCATTTTCTTTTATTGGAAAACACAGATGGTGACTTGCTGCCCCTCACACACACTGAGCAAGGAAGATGACAGCAGAGAGTGCGATGTGCCGCCCCTCCCACGCCCGGGGGAACCGTCGCCAGCAACCCAGTCTTGTGGCTGCTCTGGGCCTCAGTTTCCCCAGCTGTGTAATGGGGCTGGCTGAGGTGGCCTCCAAAGCCCTGACCAAGCTCCACAGTCTATGAGGGTCCAGGCTAGAGCAGGGGAGGAGGCCGCAAATGGACACTGGCAGCGAAGGGCAGCAATAGGCACGGTGGCCAGGGAAAGAGGTGTGGGGGAGGGGGAGGGGCAATTGTTGGCCACAGGGAATGATCTTGGCGACACCTCTAGCCGCACTTTAAAGCTTTCCCATCTTACACATGAGGAAACGGAGGCTCAGGAGACCAGGCACCCTGCCCGAGCCCAGCGGAGGGGTGGGGCAGAGCCAGGCGCTGACCCAGGTCTGCGTAAGCACATCTCCAAACCTCATTCTCACCCCTCTCCACATCGCGCCCGTCCAGATCCTCTGTTATTTATTTATTTTCTCATTATGAAAGCTATACATGCTCATTAAAGACAATTTGGGAAATGTAGAAAAGTCAGAAGGAAATATAAAGTACAAAATAATAATCATCTCCCCACTGTTGGCCCTCCACCCCTGCAGGACCGCTGCCAACAACTTGGTGTGTTCTTCCCACTCTTTTTTTTTTTTTTTTTTGCATAATTTGTGATGCTTTTAACATCGTTTGGTGGTGGTGCAGGGTAGCAGCTGCCTGTGTATCACATCGGACTCGGTGCCTTTTAAAAACAGCAGTCCTGGTTGTCCCTTACCCCATAAGATGCAAAGACTTAGAGGCCCTGGCCGGTTGGCTCAGCGGTAGAGCGTCGGCCTGGCGTGCGGGGGACCCAGGTTCGATTCCCGGCCAGGGCACACAGGAGGAGCGCCCACTTGCTTCTCCACCTCCCCCCTCCTTCCTCTCTGTCTCTCTCTTCCCCTCCCACAGCCAAGGCTCCATTGGGGCAAAGATGGCCCAGGCGCTGGGGATGGCTCCTTGGCCTCTGCCCCAGGCGCTAGAGTGGCTCTGGTCGCGGCAGAGCGACGCCCCGGAGGGGCAGAGCATCGCCCCCTGGTGGACAGAGCGTCGCCCCTGGTGGGCGTGCCGGGTGGATCCTGGTCGGGCGCATGCGGGAGTCTGACTGTCTCTCCCCGTTTCCAGCTTCAGAAAAATACAAAAAAAAAAAAAAAGATACAAAGACTTAGAATCTGGAGCAAGCTGGCAATTGCAGCTGGGAATCTGTATTTTCTTTCTTTTTTTCTTTAAATTTTTAAAAATGTATTAATTTGAGAGAGAGAGAGGAAGGGAGAGAGAGAAACATTGATTTATTGTTCAACTTATTTATGCATTTAGTTGGTTGATTCTTGTATGTGCCCTGATGGGGGATCAAACCCACAACCTTGGCATGTCAGGACAATGCTCCAACCAACCGAGTTATCTGGCCAGCGCCTGGGAATCTGTACTTTCAACAAGCTACCCAGGTGATGCTGAGGCAGCCGGCCTGGATCAGCTCCCAGACCTGCACTTGGCAAGACCATGAGCTCCAGAGACAGCTGAGCTGTGTGCCTTGGATGAGTGAATTCATCTCTCTGGGCTGCAGTTACCTCATCTCGAAAAATGGGACCTGTCTTTGCAGGGTTGTGGAAAGGATGAGAGAAATGGCTTAATAGGATCTATGCCCACCTAAGACATTGCTACTCTCCAACAGCTGTCATCATAATTGTTCCAAAGCCACCAACATAAGAGTCCTAAGGCCACTTTCCTAGGGTGTGGCTGGTATGGTGGAAAGACCCTGGGAGGAAAGAAAGCAGGCTGTGACCAGGCTCAGAGACCAGCACAGGCCTGGGGGGGGGGGGGTGTGCAGCCGGCCTGGTCTCCATCCATCTCATCTCCCCCAGCTACATCAGCCCTCTCAGACATGACAGCGCATGTGAACCACAGGTACGTGCTGTGCCTCCTGTGGCTGAGAAGACAGGAGGCAGATTTTGGGGAGCTCAGGCCTTGGGAAAGGCAGGAAGCTGCTACCTGAGGACTGGGGTGGAGCCATCTGGAGCCAGAGAAGGGGCACTGGTGGGGCAGGAGGAGCTGTGAGAAGGAAAAGCATAATAGATGTTGATGAAGATGCTGCCTCATCTATCTTAATAGATGTTGATTAAGACACTCCCCAGAGTGTCCCTTTCCACATCACAACTCAGAACCTGTCACTCAAGGGTGCCGGTAGCTCCTCAATACCCCCAGGTGAAGGTCCCAATGAGACTGGTAGTCATTTCCACCAACACTTGCTGAGAATCTACTATGTGCCAGGCTACCAGAATGAATCTCTTGCCATTCCCATCCTTTCTCCTGCCTGCTCCTCCTGCTCCATATGCTACTCCTGTCCTTAAAAAACGGCATCCCACTGCTAAGCCTAGAATTGATCTTAGCCAACAATCTCCTCCAGCACCCCCACCTGCCAAAATTCTGCTCAGCCCTCAGGGCCTGCCTCAATGGTCACCTCTTGGTAGGTGTTCCCCCCTCGCCACCTACAGGAGGATATAACTTTCTAAGTGCCCCACCCCAACCAAATAGTGGGGTCAAAGAGGGCAGGGCCAAGTCAGATTACGCTCTGTCTGAATAAAACAAATGTGAACTTCTCTAAGCCTCAGCTTTCCTTGCTGTAAAATGGGTGGGCTGTGTTATCTGTCTTCTGACCTGGCTCCATGGTTTGAGATCTATCTATAGCAAATTAGAGAATGTGGATGCATTTTGAAAACTGTAAAGTACATAAGCCTTAGGTTGATAAGCAGAATGTTGCATGGGTGGGATCTGGGGCAGGTCCTTGAAAGTCATCCTATACCCCAATACCTAGGCCTGCTGAGCCCACAGACTGGCTTTGTAGACTTTGCTATGAGCTACAGGAACCACCAGGTAAGTTGTGGAGAGCAAGGCCCCTACAGAAGGTGTCACTGTCGTCAAGGAAGGTGCATCATAAAACACAGTAGGAATAGGGGGATAGAAGCTGCTTTAAATTCTCTGCCCTAATGCTCAGAGACACAAAGAAGGGTAACCCAGAGGCAGAGGCATGGAGGATGTGGTTGGCATGGCCATGGGCCAAGACTCCTTAAAGACACCCAGTAGCTCAGTTGGTTGAAGCATCATCCTGATACACCGGGGCTACAAGTTCAATCCTCAGTCAGGACACATACAAGAGTCAACCAATGGGCCCTGAGTGGGTGGCTCAGTGGATAAAGCATCATCCCAGTGCGTCAAGGTCATGGGTTTGATCCCTGATCTGGGCACATATGAGAAGCAATCAATGAGTGCATAACTAAATGGAACAACTAAGTGGAACAGCAAGTTGATGCTTCTCCCTCTTCCTCTCCTTTCCTCCCTCTCTGCCTCAAATCAATGGGGGAAAAAGTCAACCAATGAATGCATGAATGGGTTATACAACAAATCCATGTTTCTCTCTCTCTCTCTCCTTTCCTCCCTCTCTTTAAATAAAAGAAGAAGTTGACAGCACAGTGCTTCACAGTTTGCAAGGCACTTTCCCCTTCACCATCTCATGCTTTTCTCACAACAGTCCTGCCACATGGACATCTATTCATCAGACCTTCACTGAACATCTACGTGCCTGCCTCCTGCTGGAGGAATAAGTTACAGCCCCAGAGCAATGCAGATAATGGGGTGGGGGAACAGGAGGGCACGGGGCAGACAGACCATCATTAAGTACAATAAAGGGTATCAGGCCCTACAATCAAAGGTACATGGGGGCACACTGGAGATAGGCAAGCCTCAGGGGCTGCACCTGAGGTGACAACTGTGGTCCAGGGGGACTGAGGGCTTTGCTAAAGGCCCGTGCTGATTAGTGGCTGTGGCATGCTCTTTCAGGATGCCTCATGGCAGGTGAGGAGGTCAGCCAGGAAAATGTTTGGGGAAAAACCGTTCTGAGCAGAAGACAGCATGTGCAAAGGTCCTGGGGAGGAAGTGGTCCTTATCTGACTCAGTTTTCTGGAGTGTTCATTAGCTAACTATAGATGGGTACCATGATGCCCTGCACTGTGGATGTTTCAGAGGCCCACTCAAGAGTCAGTACCCATGCAAATGAGTGTTAGTTGCCACTGGATACCCAGGCCTTGATGCAGGGACTGCCTGGTGCCATTCCCGGGTGCTGCCAGTCTCCCTGCCTTCATTTAGCCACCTAGGAGGACCTGCTGCAATCCTCCCTGACCCTCTGCCTTTCCAGGTTGGGGTCCTGGACATCTGGCAGGGTGCTTTCAAGTTCTCCAGGGCCATCCCCCAGCTTTTGGGATCCCCGTACCTAAAAAGTAATAGCCTAAACATAGTGACCACAGTCTGATTTTCAGTAACATTACAATCCCCATTACATGGATGAGAAAACTGAGGCTCAGAGAAATGACATTTATTCAGGGTCTCACAGCTGGATGTAAAAGAGCGAGGAATTGGATTCACTCCTGAATCAAGTCTGCTCACAGCTTCCTGTCTAGAAAGACTTCAGCTCTTTTTTTCCATCTAGTCAAATCTTGTCATCCTTCATCGGCCACCGCCTTTGGGAGACCCTCCTCAATTGGCCCCAATCACTTCAGTGCCTAAAGCCTGTCTCTACGTGGGTCAGCAGGGTCTCCCCAGTGAGGCTGGGGTCTCCTGGGGAGCAGCGCTTTCAGCAGAGAGTGACCCAGATCATGAGCATCTTCAGGTCTCCCACAACAGCAGCCCACCCCTCACCCACCAGTGTGGAGAAGGCCCTCCCTTCTCTCTTCAACATCGTCTCCTGCCATTACTCCAAATTCTAAAAACATAGTCTTTAAGTGAAAAGAGTATATGCTTATTATAATACATTATAGAAGAGTATAAAGTGAAAACTCAAAGCTTTCTCCAGCAGTAGTCACAATTAGATATCATTTAGACATTTCACTGTGCAGAAAATGTGTAGAGGGAGGCATAAATGCATATTTATCCTTTTGAAAGTCACAAAAGGAAATCATACCCGACGTACTCTTTGCAACCTGCTCTAGACGTCTCATAGGCATCTCTGACCCTGGAACAGAAGGTGCCTGCGCATGCGCCCTGCTAGCGGCAGCCTCCTTACCGCTCAGATTCTTGTATGTGGCCCTCTCTTACTTCCCCCTCAGGGTAGGGTGCCTGTGAGGAGGAACCGAGGCAGCAGGTGCCAGGTTCCCAGCCTGGCCCAGGGCAGGCTATGAGAAATGGTGAGCGGCAGGGCACGGGGGGGGGGGGGGGGTTCTGAGGTGGAAGTGGGGTCAGAGCGTGTCCGTGGGCTGGAGAGCATCCTCCCACTCTCCCTCTTCCTACAGGCCCGTCCCGCGGGCCACCACCCGCCCGCCGGGCCGATCCCCCACACCTCATCAATCTGCAGGCGGCCAGCAGGACGCCCTCCGGAGACTCCCAGATAAAGCTGAAGACCGGCCAAGGGAAGGAGGCTTGGGCTTTGCTAGCCCATTCGGCACCTCGGACCCTGGGCCCTGACCTGGCTGGGCCTTGACCTGGGGTTCTGGGGGTCAGTCTGACTGAAGGCTCCCTGTCTCAGGTGACCTTCCACATCCAGATGAGCTTCCTGCTTCCTCTGCGGACCTCTCCGCCGCCCATCCATCCCGAAACCGCAGCCACATAGACCTTTCCTGAACACCCCTTTTATCATGTCACTCCCTGCTTGTGGCCCGCTGGTGGCTCCCCAGTGCCTGTGGGAGAAAGCACAAGCTTCTTCCCCCGGAATTCCTGAGCCAGCCCCGGGCGCCCCCTCCAGCCTGACGTCGCCCCGCCCCCAGTACTAAGCCCTCTGCGTGCAGGTCCGGCTCCTTCCGCCGCACGGCCCCACCGCCCCACGTTGCCGAGTCCATGCCCACCCCCAGTCCCAAGCCCTCTGCGTGCAGGTCCGGCTCCTTCCACCGCACGGCCCCACGGCCCCACGTTGCCGAGTCCATGCAATGGGCATCCATGTGTCCAGAACGTGGGCTGCACCCCCACAATGGTGTGACCCCGGACACATCACTTGTGCTCTTGAAGCCCTACCTTCTCCTCTGACAAAGAACTACCTTTCTAGAGTTGTACCGAGGACTGTGTAAAACAGCTCTGCAAATGCAGGGACAGTGCTTGGCCCATCAAAGGGGCTAAACAAATGTGAGTCTCTTGCCTTCCTTCCCTGTGCATAGTAATAATAATAATAATAATAATAATAATAATAATAATAATAATGGCAGCCCAACACACATAATGCTTGTGCCAGGCTCACTTGGAAGCATTTACATATTCAATCTTCTGAACACTTACTTCTATGAGATAGGCACTGTATTGTCTGCATTTTACAGATGAGGAAACTGAGGCACAGAGCAGTGAAGTAACTGTCTGAGATCAGAACTAAGGTTTGAAGTTAATGCATCCAGCTCCTCCAGGGAGCCTTCTCCAAGCCAGTGAGATGGCTCTCCTCTCTGTGCTGTGCCATTCCCCTAACAAGGGCTCAGAGACTTACCGAGGGCACTGGACTAGGGCGAGGGGGAGGTTGGGAGATCACTGGGATGGGTGGGCCTTTCTGAGGCTCTGGTTTTTCCTACAGACAATAGCTTGGCTGAAGGCAGACTCCCGCCCAATTTGGGGATCCCCTCTCCTGCATCCACGTAAAAATATTACAAAACTGTAAAAGTAAGTGATAATGAATCTGGGAAAGGCAGGTCCATGCAGTGAAAGGGGAACCGAGCTTTGTAGCCTCCGTGTGCCTTGGACAGGCCTCTTCCCCTCACTGGACTGTTTTCTCACAGGCATTGTGAGAGGACCTGACACTTGATTCTAGAATACTCTCCAGTGAGACTGTTTCCCCCTTTTTAATACTCTTCAGTTCCCAAACCCCTCAAAGAGAAAGTCTTCATGGCAGCTGCTGAGACTTGAACACCTCTCTAAAGTACCACGCGACCCGCGACCACAGCCACGGCTCAGGCTCGGGGCCGTCTCCGGCGCTGGCTCCTCGCCTCACCTGCTGCTCCTTTTACCTGCCTCTCACTTCCACCCAGTGCCTGCAGAGCCTCTACCCTGTCACATATGGCAAACAGGAACGTGCCAAGGAAATAACTCCCCATGAGCAACCCTGGCTAGTAAGGACAGGGGCCAATCTGAGGTCAATCGCTATGGTCCCACACAAGGTCCCGGTGAGATCAAGTCCCAGTTGCCCACAGCAGTGACCAGCTCCACCACCTGTGCTTGTATCCCCTTTGCCTGCTTCCCCATGCCCCATTCCCCTCTTGTATCCCCAGGCCTGCTTCCACAGGCCCCCTCCCCTCTGCAGGAGCCCAGCCGAGAGAGCAAGCATCAGGCTCGAGCTGGACTGTCAGCACCCTGTCCTGCTCCTGCTGTAGTTAGAGTTCCAGGGGCCTTCTGTTTCTGTGTTTTATTTATGGCAGGGATAGGGGTCTCCCTTACCCATTTACAATAGTCCTCCATTAGCCAGGGCTTCACTTGCTACAGAGTTGCAGTTCCCTGTGGTCAACCACAGTCCGGAAATATCAAATGGAAAATTCAAGAAACAGACACCAAGAAATAAACAGTAAATAAGTTTTAAATTGTACCCCATTCTGAGTAGTGTGATGACATCTCAGCTTCATCCCGTCCAGGACAGGAATCATCCCTTTGCCCAGCGCATCCACGCTGCACACGCTGCCTGCCCGCTAGTCACTTGGTAGCCACCTCAGCTATCAGATCAACCGTCAAGGTACCACGCTGTTTGTGTTCAAGTCACTCTTAACTTTACTTAATAACGGCCCTAATGCCATTCACATGACTATTACTGTAGCATATTGTTATAACCGTTCTATTATGTTGTTGTTAATCTCTTACTGTCACTAATTTATACATTAAACTTTATCACAAGTTTGTATGACATAGGAAAGAACATAATTATAGGTAGGGTTTGTTACTATTGTATCCACAGTTTTCGGCACCCACTGTAGGTCTTGGAAAGTGTTCCACACAGATAAGGGGGGGGGACTACTACACTCTAGTAAATAGAAAAGTGAGTCACTTCAAGAATAGTGAGAACAAGGTGGAGACAATAGAAATTGAAACGGACAATTGGAAACCGCAGGACAAAAGCTTTCTGAGCTCCTTCAAGCCTTAACCTTCTGGTTTGGATTGGGGACATTCCTGCTATCTTTGTGGGTTAAAAAGAGCTTCCTGTCTGGCCCAGGTCTCTCTCCCAGAGTGGTCACAGTGGGTTCAATATCTGTGGGGTACCCCTCAAAAGGCCCTCAGATGTCCTGGCATGTGGAGTGCTCAAACCCAGGATTGGGGACTGGCCGTGGCCTGGGACCCCCACGGACCCAGCACCCACCCTAATCTGTGTCTTAGGCCCGTGTAAAGGTGAAGCCAGGTTTGGGGAGGCTCTAAGTCTTTCTCCTCATCCCCCCAATCCCAGCACCCCCTGGGCGGGAAGTAGAGGTTTCAGGAAGGCCCCCCTCACCACATCTGGAGCTCATTACACCGAAAAGTTGGAGAGGCTGAGGATATAAATGGGTCCAGCAAGGGTTTAGATAAATACAGGGATGATAGATTCACACCAGGTTATTGAGGGGAAGTGAAAGGATGTTCGGGGAAGATCCTTAACCTTGTCAAGCTCCTCCGACAAACTGTCCCCGGGGGGCCTGTCTACTCAGCAGCCTCATCTGCCTCTCCTCTCCCCCACACACAGCCCAAATGAAGCCAAAGGCAGAGACGGCTCCCTCTCAGGACCGCAAGCTTTCGCCTGGGTTGATGCCTCTGCCTGGTATGTCCTTACCTCCTCCTTTCACTCAGCTCAGGGAAGACTTCCCTGACCACCCGAGCTGGGTGTGGCCCCGGGGCTTCCTTCACCAGGACGTGGTACTAACTGATTTGTATATCTGCTGAGCCTACTTGAATTGGCCACCAGAGCCTAGTGGAGGGCTCAGGGTGTAGTAATTAGACAACAAAAGTAGCAACCAGGGTGTGTGCCAAGCACTTCCCATGCCCGGAGCCATTTAATCTCCCCAACAACCTGGTGAGGCAAGTCCTCTGATCATCCCTGTTTTAGAGACAAGGAACTTGAAGTTCAGAGAGGTGAAGTGACTTGCTGAAGACCACACAGCCAGGAAGTGGGGAAGCCGGGATGCAAATGCTCTCTCTCCCACACCACGATGCCAAGCCCAGCAGCGGGTGGAAAAAGATCATTGACTGGAAGAACAAAGGAGAAACAAAATATCAGCCTAGATCCAATGCCATCAGGCCCTTTTCAGAGGCTCTAACTGGAAAGGGGGTTTTCTTTCCCTTGTATGTCCCATATCCGTGGTAGGAGTGCTGCACAGTGATTTTTCTGTCTACACAAGACATACAGACAGTCATAAATAACGTCTGCAGAGCGCCTCAGACCTGACAAAGAACATTCATCAAGTGTAAGCCTCCCGGTAATCCTACATGGTAGGTTTCATTTGACAGATGAGGAGACTGAGGCCAAGACAGGAGAAACGACCCAACCATGGCTGCGGAGCTAGTGAGCAGCCAGGATCCAAAGCCTGTGAGTGGAATTCCAGACTGGTGCCTGCTTTTGGGAGAAGCTGGCCTTGATCTTCTCATCTCTGTAATGGGTACAATGACTCCAATTTGTTCTCTTCTTCCCAGGAGCCTTATGTCCCGCCAGGACAAAGCGATGACCCCTGACGATCAGTGATTCAGAAAGGAGCTGAGCAGACACCCCTCACTTCATTCATCCCTCCAGCCTACTGTCCTCAACCTTGTTCCTCCTCACTTTACACATCGGGAAAGCAAAGCTCAGTGGGGCTAAGCATCCCGCTGAAGATAGGAACGTGGCAGAATCAGGACTTAAACCAAGCTTGTGTCTCTGCAAGGCGGAGGCGTGGAACCTTCTAGAAAGGTATGAGGTGAGGAAGGTAAGCACTGACAAGCTCCCAGCTGTGAGTCTGAGGACAACTCCCTGCTCAGGCTGCCCGAGGGAGAGAATGTAGAGAATGTGATGGAAGTCAGCTCAGCTGGTGGCCAAAAAGCTGATGTGAGGGCCTGTCTGCGCAGGGACCGGCAGAGATAACGGGCTCCTGTTACAGCGCAGGGACTCTTCCAGGCAGGTGAGCACACCTCAGCACTCCCTGCCAGGTGCCCCGTCAGCCCAGAGTGCAGGAAGCAGACAGGGCGTGGGCCGCAGGCGAGATCTCAGCCCCATCTGTCCTGGCAGATTACAGGCTCTCTTGCTGTGTGACCTTAGGCAGGTCCCAGCCCCTCTCTGAGCTTCACCTTCTCCACCAGCAAATGAAGGGCTCAGGCAAGACCAGACTTTCTCAAACTTCAGTCATTCCTGAAAACTATTTTTAGGACTTAAACCACGTAATTACTTGAACTATACTTTGAAATGGACTCACCTAGTTTTCTTTTTCTGAAATAAACTCATTATTAGTAAAGGAAAAATCATATTACTACTATACCGAGAAGAAAGCCAGCACTGATTCCCACACCCAGAAGTAGCTTGGCTAGGTGGTTAAGAACACGGCCTGTGAAGCCAGCTGCCTGGGTTCATTATCTTTGCTCTAACATTCACTGTGTGACCTTAGGCAAGTTACTTAGCCACTCTGTGCCTCAGCTTACTCATCTGTGAGGTGAAAATAATAACGGTGCCTATGTCCTCAACTTGCAGGGAGGATAAAAGGAGTTAATATTCGCAAAGCAGTGGCACTTTAGTAAGTGCTGGATATGTGTTTATTAAATAAAAATAAAAAATATATAAAGTATGCACAATGAAAGCAAGATGGTACTCTGGCATTCTAGCCCCCTGGTAGGGTCTGAGCTTGAGGCCTGCTTTTCCTTATTGAAAAGGGAGATTAGGGGCTGTCAGCGAGGTGTTAGAGACATGTTGGCAGGAAACAGAGACTTTCTCCGTGAGTAATCAGCAGGGGTGGAGGAGAAGGCAAGGGAAACTTTCTTACTGTGGGATTCAGTGTCATTTAATGCCATTTCCGTGTTCCTCCCAGAATCTGCTCTGTTGGACACCCTGGTAAACACAGGACGTCTAAAGTCTGGCTCTGATGACCTGGCCCTCCAGGAAGAGAAGAGAGCGAACGTCTGATGCCACGGAAGGGCTTGGGCCAGGGCGCCCGCTCCACCCCACACCCCTTCCTTCTCCAGCCCCTGGCCCGCAGCAGTCACCCCCTGCGCTCGGTTTTCTTGGTCAGCCCATCTGATGTAAACTATCCCATTCCGTTTCTTCTCACAGGGAGGTGGACTTTAAATTCCATTTCTGTCCTGCCGTGGGCAAGTCACATCCTTGCTCTGCCAATGAAAGACTGCCCACCTCAGAGGATGGCTATTTGGCGGGGGGGGGGGGGGGGGGGGGGGGGGGGCGTCAACACAATGATGCAGGTTAAGGGCTTAGCACAGCTCTGGGCACAGAGCTATCAGTCCACGCATAAGAGTTGTTATAGATAAATTCAATTTGAGTAAAAAGCCCTTTGTCAAACTACATGTCCTGATGACAGTAATTGTAGCGCTTCACATATTCCCTCCTCAGACCCGTCCTTCTGTCTGTCTGTCTTCTTTTGGAGTGTCCCCCTTATCTCAGCACCCTCAGCCTCTGGTCCAGGGCTGGAACCCAGTGGAGGCCCAGCTGAGTTTGTTAGATGAACGAGTGAAGAAATGGCTTACATGGGCCTCAGCTACCTGGGGTGGGGGAGCAGTGCCCTTCCCCTCTCCCTCCCGGGCCCCATGCCCTCAGCTTCAATTTCCCTTCCCTCCAAGAGGAACAACTTGCCTTGGCAGAAGCTGAAGTCATGCTGAGATCTGTGACATCAGATGACCACAAACACTTTCCGTCACCACTGTAGAACTGAACACCTTGGTTTGAACTGCTCGGCTCACTCCTACATCTCTGCTGGATATTGATGACGTGCGGCCCTCGGCTAGGCGGTGCGGGGAGAACCCCACGTGCGCATCCCAGTCCCCGCCCGCCATTCCTTTTCAAGGGCACCATGGTGTCTGTGCTGGGACCCACCAAAGTCACAAGTACAAAGGAATGGGACAGCCCCTGATGACAAGGGGCTCACAGACAAAAGACTCCATGACATGTGTAGCCTACCCTGCTGGTTTTTCATAAAATACTAGATACTCTGCTACTTCTAGAAAGAATTGGAAAGAAGTTTATCATCTAAACATGTATACAATTTAAATTACATTTACGTTTAAAAAGCATCCAGAAAGCCCTTAGAGGTAAGGGAAAGAGGATTGTTCTGTGAATCTCGGATGAGATGAGTGTAATCAGGAAACAATGTTTGCTCCGAGCTTCCCAGTAGCCAAAGTAAGAATGGAAGCAGGTTCAAAGAAGATGAATGGAAATAACAACAGTCAGAACCTACTGAATGCTTATCGTATGCCAGGCTTTAAGAGGTTGATGTGTAAAAACTTGTTGAATGTTCACAGTAATCCAGTGACATAGAAAAGATTTATTTTTCCCATTTTACAGATGGGGAAAATGAGGCAAGAGAGGATAAGAAACTTGATCAAGTGGCTAGCAGGATTTTAAATGGGAAATTTAGCTCTACAGTCACACTAACACTCGGCCACTATGCTATTCTGCCAGCCCCTTTCCCTGTGCTTCGGCACTGGATTTGCACAACCCTACCAGGGGCGCGTTATTATCTTCAGTTGCTAAATGATGTAACAGAGGCACAGAGAGGTGAAGTGACCTGTCCAAAGATACACAGCATGTCAGTGGCGAAGCAGGGCCTGCCAACATCACTGACCTTTCGCTCTAGCAGACTAGCTCAGCTGTACAGCGCAATGGGTTCTAGAGCTCACAGCACCGACAAAAGAATGCAAAGTTCATCCCAGATGACGAGACAGGTCACACCTGAGTGGCGGTGGAATCGGGACAGTTCTCCCACAGGCTGTCCATGCTGACAAAGGTCCCTGATGACTGGGGGTCTGGCAATGCTGGCTCACAGGCCACAGGCCACTCCAAGGTGTTTGTTTTGTTCCTCTGGGTGGGTGAGTCATCTCAGATCCCTGCCTGTGGCCCCTGGCAGGTGGGGTTTGGAGGAGCCTGATTTGCCTGACCAGCATAACAAAGAGCCCCTAGAACAAACAGCCCGGTGGTTCACAGCTCACAGATCTTGTTAAAGTCTGACCTCAGGCGAGTCACTTCATTGCCGGGGGAAACAATGTCCAGAATAAATAATATAATTCAGTAAAAGCACTTAGCACAGAGTCTGGCACGTAGAAAGTACTTAATAAAGTTTAGCCATTATTAAAACAATTAACCTGGCCTGGGCCTATCTGTGGTCCACAGCTGCTCTCCCCAGGATAGATAGACATGAGCCTGCATCCCTGGGGCCCCGGCCCAGTGACCCAGGTTGCAGGAAAAGGCAGTTAGCTCTGCCCCGTCCACTGCTCTACCTGTTTCCTCTATGTAGCGGCTGGCACCGAAGCCCAAGTGTCAATGCAAGCCCTGCCTCTGACTGGCTGTGTGGTCTGGGGCCTGCCAATCCTCCTCTCTGGGCCTCAGTTTCCCGTTCTATAAATGAAAAGTCTTGGACTGAGGGGCTTATCCACTGTCTGTCACTTTATCCTCTATTTCATCTGACTTGGCAACACCCCCTAGGAGGGAGCGGAGCCGGTCCTAACCTACTTCCAGAAATGAGGAAAGTGATGCTGGAAAGGGAAGAGATCTACACCCCGAGGCGGCTGCAGATCAGAAGGGCGCAGTGCGACGTGTGTGGACGTGGCCTCAGACAGAGCTGGGTTTGGTCCCAGCTCCTCCACTCCCTGGCTCGAAGGTCATGGAGAAAACACTTAACACCTTCCTGACCTGACTTTCCCATCTTGAAAAGTGGGGAGTGAGACCCCCTTGCAGGAGAGGGTCAGGAAGAGGAGTGTGGCCAGAGGGCCTAGCGCGGCCCGCTTTACAAAAGGCCAGTTTCACCATCTCATCTCTTCCCCAGAATGGCTGGCTTCCTTTTGCTCCAAGTACAAGGACATGCAGGTGGGGCTTGACTGGAAGCCCACAGGCCTCCCAGCCTCATCCTGCCCCTCTCCCAACCTCTCAGCTCCAGCCACCCTAGGTCCTTTCAGCCACCAGGAATCCATGTTCCTGCTGGGTCTTTGACCAAGTTGTTCCCCTCTATTGGTGCACCGTCCCCTCCCCTTAAGCCAGGCCAACTCCCAACTCTTCTTTCAGGCTAAACCATTGTGTCACTTCCTCCAGGAAGCCTTCCCTGGCCTCCCTACCAGATCCACTCCTCCCTTACAACTTCTAAAATAGTTGTCTAAGATGTAGTTGTGCCATGTCTGTGAGGTTCGTTGATGACTGTCTGCTGTGGCACCAGGCTCTATGTTCCTCGAGGGCAGGCATCTAAAGGGGTCTTCCCCTGCGGCCACATCCTGGTCCAGGGTCTGGTCCACAGCAGGCAATCAGTCATCATTAAATTGTTGGGGTTTTTTTGTTTGTTTGTTTTTTTAATTTATTTTTTACAGACACAGAGAGTGAGTCAGAGAGAGGGATAGACAGGGACAAACAGACAGGAACGGAGAGAGATGAGAAGCATCAATCATTAGTTTTTCATTTGCACGTAGCAACACCTTAGTTGTTCATTGATTGCTTTCTCTCATATGTGTCTTGACTGCAGGCCTTCAGCAGACTGAGTAACCCCTTGCTGGAGCCAGTGACCCTGGGTTCAAGTTGGTGGGCTTTTGCTCAAACCAGATGAGCTCAAGCTGGCGACCTCGGGGTCTCGAACCTGGGTCCTCTGAATCCCAGTCCGGCGCTCTATCCACTGCGCCACCACCTGGTCAGGCAAATTGTGTTTGTTTGTTTTTTTTAAGATTCTATGTCTTGATTTTCCAGAAAGAAGGGGGGGCAAGAAGTATCAACCCATCATTGCTTCACTTTAGTTGTTGCTATTTGTATGTGCCTTGACTGGGCAAGCCCAGGGTTTTCAACTGGCGACCTCAGTTTTCCAGGTCAACGTTCTATGCACTGCACCATCACAGGTCAGGCCATCATTGGATTTTGATCAGAGAAGACGTGATCACTGTGTGGTTGGAGGTCTTTCTCGTCAAGCCTTGGTTGGCATATAAAGAAGTTAAATTGATCCTGCTGTTTCTACTTTGCCAGCTGACTACAAGATGAGGAAGGGTGTGGGGACATACTTTAAAAAATAAGCTGGAGCCTGACCTGTGGTGGCGCAACAGATAAGAGCGTCAACCTGGGATGCTGAGGTTGCTGGTTCAAAACCCTGGGCTTGCCTGGTCAGGGAACATATGACAAGCAACCAATGAACAACTAAAGTGAAGCAACTATAAGTTGATACTTCTTGCTCCCTCGCCTCTTTCTCCTCTCTCTGTAAAATCAATAAATAAAATCTTTAAAAAAAATAATAAGCTGGAGATTGTCACAGAAACCAGATGAGTGTCAGCTAGATACACCAGTCACATCCGTGGGCAGATGCCGGGCCTCTCTGATGCTGCTGATCTGTCTGAGGCCTGCCTGGGCCCCGCTGGACGTCAACATGGTCCCCCACTGCTGAGCACCTGCCGTGTGCCAGGCTCCTGCACCAACGGCAGTTATCTCAGTTACTTCTCACAACCCCACGAAGCAGGGTTTGCTGCCCTCTTTTACAGATGAAGGACACTGAGCCTCAGAGAGGTGAGGTCACTGGCCCAAAGTCATACTCTTAGAAAGTGGACAGGGGTGTGGTTTGAATTCTTTAGTTTTTTTTTTGTTTTTTTTTACAGAGACAGAGAGAGGGATACACAGGGACAGACAGACAGGAACAAAGAGATGAGAAGCATCAATCATTAGTTTTTCGTTGTGCATTGTGACAACTTCGTTGTTCACTGATTGCTTTCTCATATGTGCCTTGACCGCGGGCCTTCAGCAGACCGAGTAACCCCTTGCTCCAGCCAGTGACCTTGGGTCCAAGCTGGTGAGCCTTGCTCAAACCAGATGAGCCCACGCTCAAGCTGGCAACCTCGGGGTCTCGAACCTGGGTCCTCGGCATCCCAGTCCAATGCTCTATCTACTGCGCCACCGCCTGGTCAGGCGAATTCTTTAGTTTTTAACTGAGGTATAACAAGTATACAGTAAAGGGCACAGATCGTCAGGGATCAGCTTGATGAATTTCCCAAATGTATATCCCCATGTGACTACCACCCAGAAAGTCCCTTGCGTCCTTCCTCACCAAGGCCCCCGCCCCTTCACGTGCACTCACCATCCTGACTTCCATTACCACGGACTGGGTTTGCCTGCTTTTGAAGTTCCTAGAAATGGAATCAGTCGGTGATCTTTGTCTAGCCTCTGGTGCTCAGCATAATGATTCTGAGATTTAGCCATGATGCATTGTGTTATCAGCAGTTGCGTGATAATGTTTTTTGCTGCGTGATTTTTTTTTTGCTGCGTGGTATTCCATTGTGTGAATCCACCATAATTTATTTACTTTATCGATGGACATTTGGACCTCTTCCAGTTCGAGACTATTATGAGCAAAACTTCTGTGAACACTCTAGTCCAGTCTGCCTTGGTGAACCTGTGCGCTCACTGCATTTAAGGCCATACTAAACAGGGAATAGGATTGCTGGGCCGTGGGGTAGGCATATGCTTAGCTTTATTAGAAACTGCAAAACTGTTTTCCAAAGGGTTTATGTGACTGATTTTATTCACATCATTACCCCGATCTGTTTCTTGGGAAATCGTGATGTGGAGTGATTTTATTATTTTGGATCAAAGTGATTTATTACTAATAAAATGTGACCTGTTTCTTTTTAACACTATTGGGTGATTTCTATTAGAAACAAATCCACAATCAATGATAAACCCTTTGTCAGGTCTCCTATGGGCCAGTTGGGGGTTCAGATAAATGTAGCTCCATTAATGGCTGACCTGGCTTCCCGACTCAGAGCCTGACTCTGGTTCCAGCCCAGAAACAGATGCAGTTACCATTTGCGGGTGTGTTGAACGAGCCCTATGACATGTCAGGCATGTTGTAGAAGCTTTTCTTCTCTTTCAATCTTCCCAAAAGTTATCATAAAGCTGTAACGACTATCCCATTATACAGGGGAGGAAACTGAGGCTCAGAGAGAAGTGCTTTGGTCTGGGTCTCACAGAAAGCAAATGTATAGGAAGGGTGCCTCCTGATAGTGGGAATCAGTAGTCTGTCAGTCCATTGGGGATGGCCTGGATATTGTTGAACCGTGGGTTGATGTGACAATTAATAGCCAATGCATCTCCAAGAGGTCAATGCTTAGCACAGAGTCTGCTCAATAAAGGCTAGTTGGCAATTGAATGACCAAATGAGTGTAGCTAATGTCAAAGTGCAAATGGAACAGGACCCCTGGCCAAATCTGGGGGTTGAATTTCTCCACCCAAAAAGGCAACATCAAAGCACATAGAATAAAAAGTTGGTGAAACCCATTCTCCTTCTGATCTGGGTAAGGCTGAGGAGCTGAGAACCCCAACCCTGTCCACTGACATTCCCTCCATCACTTCTGGCTAGTCCTACGCCGACCCTGCACGCAGAAAGTGCTGTCTGTCTCCAGCCCATCTTGTTCTAGGCATCCTCCTATCAAGACTGCCAGGCAGTCTTGATGTCAGCGACTCTGTGACTTGACCACACCATGAGCCAAGCTTTCAAGGGTATTCCAGCCCCCCCCCCCCCCCCCGCTCATATAAGCCAGGAGGTGATGTGTATGAGTCCCACAAACAGGGGGCCTGGGTCTGGCCCTGTGTGGCCCCCATCCTCCCACCCACTCACCCGGGGCTTTGGGCAAGCCCTACTCCCTGAGCCTCAGCTTTCCACCTGCAATAGGACGAGTCTGCGAGGAAAATAAGATGGTGCAGAGGTGTGGGGTGGTGATGATGTGCATGGCCTGGGGGGCCCAGACCAGGCTCAAATCCCAGCCAACTTTACCACTTCTCTGCTGGGAGCAGGTGCGTTCATCACACGGAACTTCAGCATTCTCATCTCTAAACCAGGGGGAAAACAGACCCCACCACACAGATGGACACGGAAGCCGTGGCACATGCTATGCTCCTATGCAGGTTAGCCATTCGTGTTCTTGTTGTGACTATTATTACACCGAGCCAGAGCCAAAATGAAAAACTGATGGAGTTTTCTCGCTGGGAAGAAAACCAGGCTGTCAGAGCGAATGCATCCTGCCTTCCTTAAGGCTTTTCACTCCAAATCTCCAAACCAGAGGAACAGATGGGCCACAGTCTATGCACTCACTCAGCAAGTATTTAAGTGCCTACTATGTGCCAGGAGCTATCCTAAGAGTCAGGCAAAGAGGGCCTAACATGTAACTACCGTATCTGCCATCTGCAGGGGGTGTGTGTGTGTGTGTGTGTGTGTGTGTGTCTGGGCGGGGGACAGAGAATCCCCTTATCTCTCAAGGAGAGACAAGACGCCTTGGGATTTAGATAAGAGGGAGACTGGGGGGCGGTGGGCTGGGGGGGAGAACAGCCAGGTGTCAGGAGGGGAGGGAAAACAGACGGCTCCAGGAACGCAGTTTTAAGAAGTTTTACTTAGAAGGAGGATAAAGTAGAGGGGACGGACTCTCTCGAGGTGTCAGCTTAGAGAGACAAGTCCCAGCAGCCCCAGGGTTAGAAAGGAGACATCTCCCAAGGCTGCTGAGCCTCAGGAGGCAATCAGATGGATTAACAGGGTGGGGGAGGGGCAGGTCTCCAAAGCCAGCACCGTCCCTGTTCCCGCTGTCCACCTTCAGCTCATCCCCACTGTCCACCTTCAGCTCGTCCCCACTGATCTACATAGCACCCTCCTTGCCAACGTAGCAGGCCATTGTTGTTGGGTAAGAGGAGCCCACTGAGGGTGAGGCTGCCCCTTCTAACACTGCAGGGAGGCCCAGGGCATGGGGAGCAGAGGTGAATGGAAGGGAGCAGGGTGGACCAGCTGGGGTGCCAATCCCCACCTTCAAGAAAGGGAGGCTCAGCCAGGCAGGGGCGGCTCATACTCACAGGGAGCTTACCACACCGGCACCACGTTAAGAGGTTTACACACACGGCCCACAACTGGGGAGGAAGGTTCTGCTCACCATCTTACTAATGAGGAAAACGAGGCTCAGAGAGATGAAGGAGCGAGTCCAGGCCACACATCAGTAAGCAGAGGAGCGAGCACAATGCTGCTGGGCTCCAAATGGAGGGCTTCTTGCACTAAAAGACTGAGTCTCTGGAAGAAAGTGGAAGTGTGGGGAAGGGCATTCCAGGCCAAGGGAACAGCAGGAACGAAGGCAGGGTGGTATGAAAGGGTAGGGTAAGTGCAAGGAACAGCAGGATGCAGAGGGTGGCAGGACACAAGGCCATGGTGAGATCAGTTGGTCTCAACTAGGCACGGTGCCTCCTGCCTCAGCATTGGCATTTAGAAAAGTATAAGGCAGTTTTTGTCATTATAGTGACAACCTACCTAACCAGTGGTGGCACAGTGGATAGTGTTGACCCAGGATGCTAAGGGCACTGGTTCAAAACCCCAAGGTCGCCGGCTAGAGCACAGGCTCGGCAGCTTGAGCGCAGGATCATCAACATGGCCCCACTGTCACTGGCTTGAGCCCAAAGGTCACTGGCCAGAAAGCCTAAGATCACTGGCTTGAGCCCTCCAGTCAAGGCACGTATGAGAAGCAACCAATAACACAACTGAAGTAAAAAAGCAACTACAAGTTGATGCTTCTCATCTCTCTCCTGCCCCCCCTTCTTGTCTCTCTCTCTCTCTCTCTCTCTCTAAAAAATAAACAAAATGACAACTTAGACTCATGACCATGCTTGTTCAATATTGATGCGAACACAGTGCCATCTGCAACCGGCTAGCCTGCAAGACCCCAGGACCACGGGTCTGACCTTTGTAAGACTGCCAGGGCATCATGACCGTGGGAGGGGCTATGGCATCTCACAGGCTGCAGCGTGGTGCACTATACATCGTGCAATGGGCAGGACAATCCCACAAAAGACTTGTCCTGAACAAAATATGAATATCAACCTTGGTTTAAAACAATGTATATTAGACTAATCATGATGCCTACTCCCCCCAAGGGAAAATACTCCAATGACCGTTGTTGAAGAGAATTCCAATGAGGCCAAATGATGGGACGTCACCCAGATGGAAAGGACCTGGCTGCACTGGTACCAATGGAAAAGAGCTCAGGGTCACTGGGGACCTCAAGCTGAGTACAAGGAAGCAACAAAAGGCTCAGGCAAAGCGTTTGGGCCTGAAGCTTCAAAAACGGGGTTTATTTAGATAATCCCTCCCCAGGCCTCCCTGCCTCAGCGCCTGGTTTCTCTAAGGATTTATTTTGTGAAAATGTCTCTCTCAACAAGTAAGTTATCCTACCCTGAGCCGATGAGGGAATTCTTCCCTGCGTTCAAAACCACAAACGCTGGGCAGCCCTTCTGCGGCCCGGCACAACTTTCTGCAGCGTCAGGTTATGAATCACTCATCAAATCTGAGTCTGATTCCAGGCCAGGCTGGGTGCCTGGGGGAGGGGAACCTGCCTTCCACTCCCAGCTCAGGGCTGCTGGGCCGTGTGGGCTCAGGCTCGGACCAGTGTCTTCTGACTCTGGCCCCTCTAGGGTCATCTCCAGGTGAGGCCAGAAATGCCCAGGCTGGGTTAGGTCTGGTCTATCATGCCAGGCCCTACACACAGATGAGCTCCTGGAGGCCTCAGAACAGCCAGGTGAGCGAAGGCTGGTTAGCCCACTTCAGAAATGAGGCTCAGACAGGGGGTAACGCGTTGCAAAGATAAAGTGGAAGGGCTAAGAGACGCTAGAGCAGTTTGACTCCTAACCCCTGAGCATCCCTCAGTATGCCTACCCAGACTCCTGAGTGTACTGCTCACTGCCGATGTCCCAGAGGTGCCATCCCCAACTGGCTGGCTGCAGGACCCCCAAGGTCTGACCTCTTGAAGAATGTGGGGGCACTTCAGCCATAGGAGTTCCTCCGTCACGTCTTGAGAGCACCATTCTTCCTCTCTGCCAACCTCAAGGCCCAGCTCACACCTCATCTCCCTTGGAAACATCTATATCAGAGCCCTAGCAGGTAGTAGGTCCTCAGTAGACATGTACTGAATGCGAGGAATGAATAAAGGCTCAAAATGACTAATAATACTCTATGTGCTCAGTAAATGGCTACTGAATGAATAAATGAACGGATCGAGGGGTGTAGTGTGGTTCTAGAACAGGAAGGTGCAAGGAACTCATACGGAGATTTGAATCCTGGCTCTGTCACTTACTAGCTGGGTTAGTTCAGGGAAATCACTTTGCTTCTGTGAGCCTTGATTTTCTCATGGGTCCTACGGGGATAACGGCAGCACCTCCCACAGGAGCTGTCATGAAGGTGCAACCGGATAAGGAACCAGCAGAGCCTGGCACAGCACCTGGCACCCGGGCCTGCTCAGAGATGGAAACTGTTACTCTCACGACCACCATTATTTACAACTGATGCTTGAGGGCTTGGGGCCAAAAACCTTTGAGGTTTCCTGGCTTTGAAAAGATCGACACAGACATGGACAGCACAGGCATATTTAGGAACAAGAAAACGATAAAGGAAAGAGGGGAAAGGAAGCTAAGGCCAGACTCCCAAGTGAATAAAGCCATCTGTGCTTTTCAGTAAAGCATTCCCAAAGCGGGGATTTCTCATCTCTGAGATGAGTTGGTGTTTTTCACTTTAAATTGGTTTCCTTAGGTCCTGTCTCAAGGAAGGCATGAACTCAAAGACTTCTTTAAGGCCGGCTGATAAAAGAGCCACCACGTTCTGGTCCAGACTCGTTCTAGAGTCAGCCTAGTTTTAGATGCATTGGAAAGCATGTGTATATCATCACTTCCTCTTACTTCCAAGGTCTTGTGGGGGCGTCATGCTGATTTGTAAAAGCTTCTAGGATTGAAGAGGAAGTTATTTTTATGGGCAATGTATTCATTCATTCCTTCATTCATAAAACCTTGGTTTAAGAGCATATAGGTAACAGAGCCTATGCTAGGCACAGGTGGCCCAATGAGAACTACAATAAGAAAGTCTCAACCTGACTGGCAGTGGCACAGTGGATAGAGCATTGACCTGGAATGGTGAGGTCCCAGGTTTGAAACCCTGAGGTCGCTGCCTTGAGTATGGGTTCACCAGCTTGAGTGCGGGGTTATCAGCTTGAGTGTGGGATCATTGACATGATCCTGTGGTTGCTGGCTTGAGCAAGGGTTCACTGGCTGGCTGGAGCCCCCCAGTCAAGGCACATATGAGAAGCAATCAGGCCCTGGTCAGTTGGCTCAGTGGTAGAGCATCAGCTCGGCATGTGGATGTTCCAGGTTTGATTCCTGGTCAGGGCTCAGAGGAGAAGTGACAATCTGCTTCTCCACCCCTCCCCCTCTCACCTCTCTCTCTTCCTCTCTCCCCCTCCCCCCTTTTCCTGCAACCATGGCTCAATTGAAGCAAGTTGACTCCAGGTGCTGAGAATGGCTCCATGGCCTCCCCCTCAGGTACTAAGAAGAGCTCAGTTTCTAAGCAATGGAGCAATGTCCCAGATGGGCAGAGCATCGCCCCCTAGTGGGGTTGCCGGGTGGATCGCAGCCAGGGCACATGCAGGAGTCTGTCTCTCTGCCTCCCCTCCTCTCAGTGAATAAAAAAAAAGAGAGAGAGAGAGAGAGAAGCAATCAATGAACAACTAAAGTGCCCCAACTATGAGTTGATGCTTCTCAGCTCTCTCCCTTCCTATCTCTCTCTCACTGAAGAAAAAAAAAAAAAAAGGAAGAAAAAGATTCTCTATATTTTAGTCTAGTGGGGGAGGCTAATGTGGACAAAAGTAGCCATACCTTAGTGTTATAAGGTCATCTACTAAAAAGTTGTGGATAAAAGGCTGATGGTGGGTACAGAGCAGGATATACTAAAGAGGAAACATTTGAACTGGGACTTGAAGAATGACTAGGAGTTCACTGGACAGAGAAATGAGAGAAAGGCAATCATTCTAGGCGGCAGCTAGGGCCTCAATAAAGCTCTGGGAGTTTATGACATATCTGTAGGAAACCTAGAGCTTATGAATGAGAATGACAAGGACAAGCAAGGAGATCAGCAGGGGCCAGGTCACCAGACATCTGGGTTAATAAACTAGGGGAAGGAGTTTGACGTTGACTTTTTAGACAACAAGGAGCCCAAGGTCTGAGCAGGGGAGTAAAATGCAGTCTGAGCTGCCATTCCGAGGACTCAGTGGTGATGCTCCATGGCACCCAGAGGAACTGAGATGGTCCAGGAGAGGAAAGGTAAGGTCTTGTGGTCAGATGGTGACTGTTAGGATGGAGAGTCGGGGAGCAGCTGGAATGGCCAGGAAGACAGGGAGGCCCAGATGAAAGCACCATGCTGGCTTTAGCCCAAGCACTCTCTCCCAAGACCTACAAAGCAGCCAGATTAGGAAACTGAGGCACTGGATGATTGCTCAAGATTTCTAGTCAGGCCAATGGTTGGATTCACAGATACCCGGAGGCCTCTGGGGGGAGTCCCAAGTTCTTGGTTGTGCTTCCTCTTCCGAATCCACTCAGAGAGCCATTGCCAAGGTGGCAGCAGACAATTCTGGGCCAACCAGCGGCCCCCAGCCTCCGCCTTCCCCCATCTCTGATGAGAGGCGGAGGGGGGACAGGCTTGTTCCTGTGTCCCCATCAGCAAAGTTCCATTATCCTCCGGGGGCGGGTGACCCCCTGCTGCCGCCCCACAGTGCACTGGGAAGAAAAGCTCCTCTCTGACAAGAAAGCCCCATTCCAGGCTGGGCTCCGGGTCTGGGCAGCGCCTTTATCCACAGTGACCCTGCCACAGTGTCAGCGGCACAAACGTGTCGGGCTGCAGAGGCTGCCCCCACCCTCCAAGGCCCCTGTGCTGAGGCTGTGAAGGGGCCTCCTCCTGGGGCCTATGGGAACCTGCAGGCCCCATTGATGCTCCCAGGCCCCCTCCCCGAGCAAGCATGCTCTGGCCAGCATGGAGACCAAGGAGGGTGTGTAGGGTAGGGGGCAGCTGAAGGGAGCCCCTGCTTATGCATGGGGAAGGGGGGGCCCAAGGAACTCTTTGTTCAGCCTCCAGAATTATTTGGAAGAAAATGTTGATGGGTAGAGGCTTTTGTGCCCCTGCGTCCAGCCCCCAGGCCTCATTCCCACACCAGCGGAGCAAGAGGGGCCTCCTTGTCTCCAAACTTCCCCCAGACCACCTGCTCACTCCTTGCTCAATGCCCATCCAGGTGCAATCTTGCCAAGGAGGAAAGAGAGGCCTAGCCCTGACCTGCCTCCTACAGACACCCATCGGCACACGCTTTTAGAGGCTAGGCAATGTGTTCCCTTCCATCCCCCACTTACGGCAACAATAATGATGACCAACTATTATTATCTTCACGGCATACTTCCTCTGTGCCAGGTATGGTGCTATGTACCTCTTTGTATTATATGACGATAGCCATTTTCCTGACGGAGAACTGAGGCTCAGAGAAGGAAAGCAGCCTACCTAAGGCCACAAAGCACAGAAGTTGTTGAGGCAGGAATTGAACTCAGGCTCATCAGACTTCAGAGCCCACTCTTGACCACCACACAAGGCTCCTGAGGCTGCTAATGAGGGATGAACAGGCAGAGGCCAGCTCTGTGAAGCAGCCTCCTCCTGGGGCCCATAGAAATCAGACTGTGCAGGCCCCACGGTTGCTCCCAGACCAAAGCCCAGCTCTGGGATTATCAACCCCCCCCCCAGCCCTAGGGGCAGACTCATTTATTTCCAAAGAGCTCTGAGTGTCCCACAAGAATTATGAGGCTGTCCTAGGGTGGGAGGCAATTTTGGGGAAGGTAAACTCACATCAGTTAAGCCAAACCATCCAGCTTAAATGGCAGATTTTCCAGTCATACAGAACTTTCTAGGCAAATTCCTTAGAGAGGGGGGCTCTCTCCACAGCCCTCAAATCATACTCCTAGGAAATGGAAGAGTCACAGTGCTGGGGTTTCCTCAGGAGTTAGACAAGCCTGGAACTCAGTTGCTCTCCCTGCTCAGGCCCTGGGGGAAGTCAGTCCAGCTCTCCTCTTTCAAAGGCAGAAACTAACAATGCACTCTGAACTTCCTCAGAGCCCCTGGGTCTTCAGGCCAGACTCTGAAGAATGTTGCAACACGGTGTCCCCTCCCCAGGTCAGGGGCCAAAGAGCACAACCTTCAGAGTCGAGCAGAACTGGTTCAAATCCCTGATATGCAAGCTTGTGAGTGGTAGCCTCTCCGAGCCTCGGTTTGTCCCCCTTGCAGGGCTGCTATGAGGATTAAATGAAATACTGTATATAAAGCATCAAAGACCCTGCCTGCCACAAAGTAGGTGCTCAATAAAACGATGCTGTCATCTTTATCATAGGCACCATAGAGCAAGAAAACACGTGCCTGACCAGGCAGTGGCGCAGTGGATAGAGCGTCGGACTAGGATGCAGAGGAGGACCCAGGTTTGAGACCCCAAGGTTGCCAGGTTGAGCGCGGGCTCATCTGGTTTGAGCAAAAAGCTCACCAGCTTGGACCCAAGGTCAATGGCTCCAGCAAGGGGTTACTCAGTCTGCTGAAGGCCCACGGTCAAGGCACATATGAGAAAGCGATCAATGAACAACTAAGGTGTCGCAATGAAAAATTGATGATTGATATTTCTCATCTCTCTCCGTTCCTGTCTATCTGTCCCTGTCTATCCCTCTCTCTGACTCTCTCTCTCTGTCTCTGTAAAGAAAAAAAAAGAAAACACGTGCTCAGTTTGTGAGTCCCCTGAATTGTGCACAAAAGCACATGTGACTATGTCTCTTTTTTCTGGGAGGTGGGGAGTTCACAGCTCTTGTTGGCTTCTCATGACTCAAAAGAAGAACCACAGCCACAGCCAAAGAATAGTGACATTCCTGTAGCACTCTTTGGGGGTACACACATTTCCAAGCCTTAGTTTTCCCATCTGAAGACTGGGGACCCCTGCCCTTCTTGTCTCACAAGGATGTTGCAAGGCTCCGTGGAGACTGTGGTGTGAAAGGACCCTGTAAACTGTACAAGGTGAGTGAGGGGAGGGGTACTTTATCCTGAAGAGCCAGGAGAGCCAGCTGCCTATAGGCCGGGCCTCCACAGTGGCTGCATCCGAGCCCCAACACAGAGGGCCTGAAAGCGGCACCAGCCCACCCTGGCCGAATAGTTCAGTTGGTCAGAGTATTGTCACAATATGTCAAGGTTGTGGGTTCAATTCCCAGTTAGGGCACATACAAGAAGTCAACCAATTCACCCCATTAAATAAATTTAATGTAAAATAATACATGTATATGCAAAAACAAGAATAAACCAGTGAATGCATAAATAAGTGGAACAAGTCAATGTTTCTTTCTCCCTTCCTCTTTCTCTAAAAATCAATCAGTAATTTTTTTTTAAGAGAGAGAGAACAGGAAGGAAGAGAGATGAGAAGCATCAACTCGTAGTTGCAGCACTTTAGTTGTTTATTGATTGCTTTTCATATATGCCTTGACTGGGGGGTTCAGGCTGAGCCAGTGACCCCTTGGTCAAGCCAGTGATGACCTTGGGCTCGAGTCAGCAACCTTTGGCTTCAATCCAGGGACCATGGGATCATGTCCATGATCCCACACTCAAGCTGGGATCTCAGCATCCCAGGTCGACGCTGTATCCACTGCACCACCACCAGTCAGCAATAATAAAAAAAATTTTTGATTAAAAATAAAAGAGAGGCATCAGCCCTCTGTCACACTATAGGCTGATTCCTGAATAGGGGCCCAGGGCGGAGCTCCGTCTTCCCCCACTCAGGAGCTCCGGGAGAGGGCAGCTTCTTGCCTGTGCTTTTGTTTTTGGAAGCTAAGAGGCCAAAAGTCAGTGTGCTGGATTCAACTCCTGGCTCTGCCCCCAACAACTCCAGCCAGCCTGATATCAGAGCTATGAGCACGGGCTTTGGAATGAGAAGATCATGGGTTCAAATCCCAGCTCTGCCACTTACTGGATGAGTGGCCTTGGGCAAATTCCTGAACCTCTCAGAGCTTCAGTTCTCTTATCTCACAAACAGAAATAATAGCCTGACCTGTGGTGGCACAGTGGATAGAGCATCAACCTGGAATGCTGAAGTCTGAGGTCACCGGTTCCAAAACCCCAGGCTGGCCTGGTCAAGGCACACATGAGAAGCAACTACAAGTTGCTCTGTCCCGCTCCTCCCCAACCTCACCTTTCTTTCTCTCTCTCTTCTCTTTAAAATCAATAAATAAAATCTTAACAAACAAACAAACCCAGAGATAATAGTTCACAGTGACAGATTCAACAAGGCAATGTAACTAGAAGAAGACCGAATAATATGCTAATTCTATTAATGTGAACCCACTTTGTAAAGTCCACACTTTGGTAATAATTTTTTTTTTGGTCGTTCTATCCTTACTCATCACTGTGTGACCTTACACAAGTCCTTTGTCCTCTTTGAGTCTTGGTCTCCCATCTGAAGGAGTTGACTAGAAAGGCAGCTGAAAAGGAGGCACACGAGAATTTGGAGAGTCCTGGGTTTAGATCTGGGAAAACCTCACTTGTGAAAATTCTTTCACCTCTTTAAGCCTCAATTTCCTCATCTGTATTATGGGCCTCATTCTTCATCTGTATTCAGCTGACCCTGAGTTTGAATTGTGTAACATGCCAGGTCCTTGGACAGATGGTGATGGTAAAAAGAGAAAGATGGTGTGGTCCTACCTCCAGGGGATGGATGACAGGGACTCCCACCCCAGACTGCAAGAGGAGCCACTGACACGTGCTGTGCACACGCCTTGTGAACTGCAGAGAACTATACGGTCAGCTGTTGTTAAAGGCCCCCAGCGGGCCTCCAAAGCCAAGTCCGAAAATAAAGGGGGATCCCTAAATATTAACCTGCTATGCAAAAGAACCCTCTAGCAGAGGCACAAAAGGCAGCTTTAAAATCTAGTCGTGTGCGTGTGTGTGTGTGTGTGTGTGTGTTGAGGGTGTTGAATGAAATGAGGTCATAATAAAGTGGACTATTTTTGTTTCAACACGGCATTTAAAAAATAATTTTAATGATATAAATATGGAGAAAGTTTTTCTCAAAAATTAAAGAAAGCCTGACCAGGCGGTGGCGCAGTGGATAGAGCATCGGACTGGGATGCGGAGGACCCAGGTTCGAGACCCCGAGGTCGCCAGCTTGAGCGCGGGCTCATCTGGTTTGAGCAAAGCTCATCAGCTTGGACCCAAGGTCGCTCACCAGCTCGGACTCAAGGTCGCTGGCTCGAGCAAGGGGTTACTCGGCCTGCTGTAGCCCCATGGTCAAGGCACATACGAGAAAGCAATCAATGAATAACTAAGGTGTTGGTTGCAACGAAAAACTGATAATTGATGCTTCTCATCTCTCTCTGTTCCTGTCTGTCTATCCCTCTCTCTGACTCTCTCTGTCTCTGTAAAAAAAAATAAATAAATAAAGAGAACTGTTAACAGCCACCCTTTGTCCCCCAAATACTTCGGCCTTCCACCTCCAGGCATCGACCCACCACCTTCTCTACGGCCCCCTCATCTTTCCCAGACTCCCACAGATCTGAGCTCCCCCCCAACCCTGGGAGACAGCTGGCCTACACATCTGGGCAGAAGGGAGACAGAATTCACTGAGTCCCACCCTCTAAGCCCTTTCCAAACGGGTTCTTATCCCATCCTCACAGCAACTCTGGGAGACAGGACTTCTTATTACCTATCCCCTCTGCACTAATGGGGAAGCTCATCACTCCTAGGACTCAGAGGGGCTGTGTCCCCAGTCTGAGGTCACAAAGCCTGAAAAGGGTCTGTCTGGTGCTGAAACAGACTCCCTTCCTCTAGGGCACTGTGTGTTGGGGCCACTGCTGCTGGGCTCAGCATGAGACCCAGGGAGGGAAACCTAGGACTGCTTGAACCAAGGATCGGGCAAATTCCAGCTGGGTGTGAGTCAGGGGCCAAGGCTGGACCCAGGCCTTCCCCGCTCTGGCTCCTGTGCCCTGCTTTCTACACAATCATGCTGCTGATTATTGATTAAGCACTTGCTATATGTTACAACCTAATAAGGTAGGGACTATTATTATCCCCACTCTCCTGATAAGGACAGTGGGACCCCAAGAGGTGAAGCAGTTTGTCCATGGTTCCAAGAGCTGACCCGGGGACTTAATCCAGCTGGTCAGCTGCCCTGCACTGCGGCCCCAGACTCACTTCATTTAATCATCTTGGGCCTAACACATAGCTTTTGTTTAAAGCCCGTCTTCTCACTGAGACTCTGACAAAAAGGCTTACTCCTCTCCATATTACTCTAAGTAAGGATCCCAGAACACAGCAGGCGCTTAATGTGTGCAGGTCCAAGGATGCTGGCCATGAGGTTGTGCGGGCCAGGGTAGGAGGTGCTAAGACTTATCTTCTTATTCTACAGCTAGATGAACCATGGCCCACATAGGGAAAGGTACTTATTCAAAGTCACCCAGCAAATCCTGACCAAGTCCTGACTGGGCCCTTTCCTGCGCCTCTGCCTTCCCTCCAGCCCCCCAGAACGGTCTAGCACATGCTGGTGTTGCCGATGCAGCTACCAGGGGATCGGGTGGCTAATAAATTAATAATGTATGTTAGAAACAAAAAAGATAGATGCTTCCACATCACAAACCCTAACAGAGCCTCCTCTGGGGTAGGTGGAGGGCTGACGGGTCGGGGTGGGAAGAAATGCATGGGGTTCCTCCTCTGTCCCCCTCTAAACAATGAAGGAGGTCAGGAAGCAAACCAGGTCTGTTTCCCCCACCTTTCCTCACCCCCCCCATCCTGCTACCCCCCAACTGCCACCCCAGTCCAACCATCACCATCTCCCGCTTGGACTCCTCAGAGGCTCCTTCCTGTCCCCTGCTCCGCCCGGGTCCCCACAGCAGTCAGAGTGGTGCTTTCTAAACACAGATCAGATCCTGTCACCCCTCAAAAGCCTCCACCACGCCCATCTCACTCTCACTCAAGGTCAGCCAAGTCCTGCCCATGGTCCCCGCCCGGAGCTCATCTCCCACTCTTTCCTGGGCCTCTGCTCCAGCCCACTGGCCTCCTTTTACATTCTGACCTCAGGGCCTTTGCCCTGTCACCTCTGCCTGGAACACCCTCTCCCAGGGCTCCCACCCTGGTTTCACTCAGGCCTCTGCTCAAACATGTCCCCTCTGCGGAAATGCTGGCCCCGACCCCTCCGCCCAAACTGGCCCCCATCCCCCTTCTCTGCTCTGGTTTTCTTCGCAGTGCCACCACCACCTAACCAGCTCACTAGAGAGTATTTGCAGTCTTGCCCACTGTACCTTGTCCACAGTCACATGGGTAAGAGGCTTGGATATCAAGGCACCAGCCTGCAGACCCCCAGAGGCCAGGGACCCCCCCCCCCCACCTGCACAACCCATCTGAGTGCCGCAGAAAAGTAGGAGAAGGGTCAGCAGACTTCATATCCACTGGATCTGAGTGTACATCCGCCCACAGTTAGCCACTGTGTGGCTGTCGCAAGCCGCTCCCCCTGTCTGACCGTCAGCATCCTCACCCGTCCATCCAGGAGAAGAGTGATGGGGGGGGGGGGGGCTCCGCATGTCTGGTGAGTGAGCTCCCGAAGGCAAGACCCGTGGTGATGCCTGACTCACTTCGGATCCTCCGCCCCCACCCTGAGGCCTGGCCCTGTGCCAAGCCCCTGCAGACTTCAATACCAGTCTGTTCAATTAAAGGCAGATGACGGATGTCACAGCACTCTGCCAACTGTCACCCAAAAGAACAAACAGAAGCGTATCTTCCTTTTGCTTATCCTGAGAACCTTTCACTCATTCATTCATTTATTCTTCTAACCAATAAATATTTATTGAGGACCTACTATGGCCCAGGCTAGCTATGCCTAGGGAATCTAGTGATGGAACAATTCGATCATGGTCCCTGCTCTTGTGGAGTTTATAGTTTGGGAGGAGAGAAAGAGAGAGAGAATCAAGAAAACACTAATTATTTTTAAATTATGACTGACAAATGCTGCAAAAGACTAGCCTGTGGAGCTATCAGAAGTTCAGGGAAAACATCCCTGAAAAAGTGAAGGATGGGTGAGAGCTAACAGCGTGATGAGTAAGGAGGGAACAGCCCATGCAAAGTCCCTGTGGTGGAGGGAAGCCCAGGGAGTGTGAGGGATTAAAAGGCCAGAGTGGCCGGAGCTGCTAGACTGAGTCGGTAATGGAGACAGCCACAGAATGGGCTGCAGGCAGACCAAGCAGGGCCTATGGGCCACGGGAAGGGTATGTCGTTATCCTGAAAGCAATAGGAAATTATGGAAATGTTTTAGAAAAACAACATGATGGTATTCAAAATCCGATCCCAGGTCAAGTTCTCCTAATACAGGTTTACGTGTCTCTGTGTCCCAGGGTGATCAGAGTTGGGGAGTGTCAGGCTCAAATTTCCCAATTTGCAGATTTTAAGGCAAAAGGTCCTCTCCTCCCAGCACCTTACTGCCAGGTGAGATCATCGACCATGCTGAAAACTCAGCATTTCCAAAGGTCTCTAGGTGTCCACTGACTAAGGTCTACTCGCTGGCCAGGGTCTGCTCAACAGCCCAGTTATCACAGAGAATTAAAATCCACTCAGAAATTCAGGAAACTCAGTGGCTCTCCCTGTGATCCTAACTGGGAGGCATTACCCGGAGTGAGTAGATTATCAGGATGTGTAATTTCTGGAATAAACACAGCTGTGTTTGTTTCTCCGAGCAGTGCTCTAGACAGAGAGGCAGCCCGGCCCACCTCGTGCAGCTGGAGCCTCGCACCTTGGGACAGACGCCATCAGGGTGCGGAGAAAAAGTTCCCTCCTAATAGCCAACGGGCGCTGCCATCCAGGCAAGTCTTTCTGGAGGCCAACCTGGGCCCCTTGGGAAACTGGTGGAGAGGCCACGGAGGTGCAGGTGTTACAGTCCCAGGAGGGAAAGCGAGTGTCAAGGAGGGAAAGCGAGTATCAAGAAACCTCCAGGTCTTTTCCCTTAGGAATGGAGTTGGTCACAATTGGCAGGACAATTTAGAGTCATTAGCCTTGGGAAGTCCATATGCAAGGACCCTGAGAAGGTCACAGGCCAGGCCTGGAGCTTTCCAGATGGGAGAACTAAGGTCCAGGGAAGGGGAATGAAGAGAATAGGGCAGCCAGCAGTGTCACACAGAGCAAGGTCTCAGTCCCAGCTCCAAATGCCCAGGAATCTTGTGGTTGTGGGCAAGTTGTAGCTAACTTTTCTGAGCCTCAGTTTCCTCATCTGTAAAATGGGGACAATTATACCTATTCCAGAGGGTTGTTTTGATGATTAAATACAATTTGACACTTAAAAGGCTTTGTGCAGTGCCTGCCACATTGTAAGAAGCCCTTAAATGATGGTTACTAGTCATGCATTCATTCACTGACTATTGAGCACCTACTATGGCCCAAGCACCATGTAAGCAAGAGGCAAAAATCCTTGCCTTTTTGAAGCATACATTTTTTAAATAGAGAGAGAGTGAGAAGTATCAACTCTTAGTTGCTTCACTTTAGTTGTACCTTTTTTTTTTTTTTTTTTACAAAGACAGAGAGAGGGACAGACAGGGATGGACAGATAGGAATGGAGAGAGATGAGAAGCATCAATCATTAGCTTTTCGTTGCGACACCTTAGTTGTTCATTGATTGCTTTCTTATATGTGCCTTGACTGTGGGGCTATAGCAGACCGAGTAACCACTTGCTCAAACCAGCAACCTTGGGTCCAAGCTGGTGAGCTTTTGCTCAAACCAGATGAGCCCGCGCTCAAGCTGGCGACCTCGGGGTCTCGAACCTGGGTTCTCCGCATCCCAGTCTGACGCTCTACCCACTGTGCCACCGCCTGGTCAGGCTAGTTGTACCTTGATTGCTTCTCGTATGTGCCTTGATTTGGGCTCAAACAGAGCTGAGCCAGCACCCCCTTTCTCAAGCCAGCAACCTTGGGTTCATGTTGATGATCCTGTACTCAAGCTGGTGACCTTGGGGTTTCAAACCGGGGACCTCAGCACCCCAGGTTGATGCTCTATTCACTGCGCCACCAACCATCACACAGGAGCATACATTCTTACAGGGAGAAAAACAGTAACTAGATGTTTTATTTGTTATCATGATTCCCATTCTACAGAAGGGTAAACTGAAGTTCAGAATGGTTAGGTCATTTTTTAACTGTCCGTTATTTTTTATCCCACCTCAGTCTCAAAAGGCTAGAGGCAGATGTTAAACACTTCATCCAAGTCTCTACAACTAGAAAGGGTAGCTACTGACTTTAAAGATCATATCTTCCTTGGGAAGAGTTTCAGTGGTTATGAACCTAGCCCCGGGTTATAGGCCTGCAACTGGCTTTGTGTGACCTCATGCAACTGCTGCCCCTTTCTGGACCTCTGTTTCTATTCATGTCTGGTTCTAGTATTTTGTATTTAGGGATGACTCCTAAAGCACTGCTTGGGTTGTTCCGGCTCTATGGAAGAGCTGGTCCCCAGCAGGATGCCTACGACCTTTCCCTGGTACCAAGGGGTATAGCGGAGCGGAGGACAGGATCCTGAGGAGCTCTCTGGGAGCTGGAGGGCTTCAGCCACGGGAGAAGAGGTCCAGGCAGTAGTCCTCCCCTGACTTGCTCACTCTGCCATGATCCCAACCACTCTAACCCACCCTCCCAGTTTATTTGCTACATCCTGGTCCTTCCCATGACCAGAGTAGCTAGCTGGGTAGGACTAGCCTGCACCCAGGATCTGGCTTAGTCAAGGCCAGGCCCATGCAGCCCCTCCCAGCCTCCAGCCTGCCTCTCCCTGTTCTTGATTCCTCTCCCAGTACCCATCCATGGCCATCTTCCTAAACCCTCCCTTGCTTTTGATTTCTTTCAGTGGCTCCCGAATGTCTCCAGCATCAAGTCCAAACCCTGAAGCTTGACACTGAAGGCCTCTCTTACCTGGCTCAAACCTCCTCTGCCAGCCTCTTTTCCCATGTCTCTCTTCCATTCACGGTGGCTTCTACAAACCTGTCTCTTTGCTCAGGCAACCCTCTACTACCTGTTCCCTCTACTAAGAGTTCCCTTCATTCCATCCACTGTGTGTCAAAGATCCTACCTGGCCAACGTGCCTTCCCCGCCAGACCTTTGCATTCAGTATATTCCATCTTACACACAAGTAGGTATTCATCACATCATCACACATCTCTAAACCTGCTTTTTTTAAAATCTGTAAAACGAGTGTTAATAACTATTAGGCAGGGTTGTTGAAGGGGAAAAATGAGAACATATTAGAAAAGCAGCTAGTGTGGTACCTAGGAACTTGATGGTGGCAGGCTGCTATGATGATGTTGAAGAGAGAAGAGAGAGAAAAGAAGAAGGGAAAGAAGAGATGGAAAAGGAGGAAGAGGAAAGAGAACTTGTCTATCCCTCCACTGGTCCTTAACATTTTCACGTCAGAATGTTAGTTCTGTTTCATTGTTCTCTATGCCCCCCCCCCAAGCATCCTGGGGACAATAATAATTTCACAAATAATTATTGAATGGATGGACAGATGGATGAATAGATGGATGGATGAAAGGAAGAGGAGAATGGGATCATGGGAAGGAAGGAAAGATATATGGACAAATGAATGAAAACAGATAAGTCTGGAGGAGACTGGGTGTGCTATCTCATAAGCCTAGTGGCCGAGCATCCCACTGGCAGCTGAGGTTTCTGGGACCAGATGCCAAATCTGTTCCCCTTGGCTCCCAGCTCCAGGGTTTGGCCAGCATCTCAAGGTTGAGTGAGTGGGAGCTCAGGACAGCTAATGCCCAGGGGAGTGTAAGCTCTTCCCCCACCTGTCACCAGCCTCAAAGAGCCCCAGCTCCTGACAGCAGGAACATAACTCCTAAAGAGTGAGCCAAGTCAATGGAAAATAGGATTTATTTTACAGAAATTCCCTTTGGGGACCAACTTCTCCAGAACTCCTCGGTGCAAAAACTTTGGCAAGTCCACAGTCAATGGCTTAGAAGTTTCTCCAAACCTGAGGAGTATGCTGTTCGCTAACTCTAAGTCCGGAAACTGGAGAATAAAGAAAGAACCACACACAGTTCAGATAGCAAAGTGAATCTGAGGGAGAGAAATGCATCTGAATTTTGGTGTTTGTTCATTCTTCCATTCATTTTTCCATCCAACTATCTAAAACATGCAACCATCCTGCCATTATTCATCCATCCATCCATCCATCCATCCACCCACCCAGCCAGCCATCCAATCCATGTGCTCTCCATGAAACCATTCTATCTATCAACTATCTATCTATCTATCCATCCATCCACTCATCGATCCAACTATCAATCATCCAAGTACTCAGGTGCTACCCACCTATCCAACCAGTATGGAAGAAGATCACCCAGGATGGTCGGAAGGAAACCACTACCAAGGTGACAATGACAGAAGGTTCAACACTGCACACATAAGGGGTAGGACCAAAGAGAGAAGTCAGGACAGGATTCAAACAGAAGGAGGTGTTCAAGCTTGGTCCTAATAAGTAGCAGCAGGAATTTGCCAGGGAGAGAAAGCGAGACAGGTACCCAGGCAAGGGCCAACAGGAAACAGCATGGTAGAGTCTAGAAATCCAAAGGCCTGAGTCCTCAAAACCACTTGGTGAACTGAGGACCAATCCCCAGTTTTTCCAAGTGCATCAGCCTCTCTAACTCCCCCTCGATTTTCAGAGAGTAAGGGCCATGTCCAACCGTAGCTGGGAGTGCAGTTGCCATCTGCCACCCTGGTTTGCGCTCTGGTGGCTGCACTAGGGGTGAATCTGGAGGGGAGTGGAGTGGGTCCCCAACGTTTTATAGGACAGCTTTGCTGTCAAGCAGACACGCCTGTAAATCCCAAGCTCACATTTTGCTGCAATTCCTTAACCGAGTCTTTCTTCCCTGCTCTGAAAATGAAGATGCCACTAATGGTTCCCTCCTGGGCCACCGCGAGGAGTGAAGGAGGTGCAGTGTGTGCAGTGTTGTACCTTCTGTCATTGGTGGCCTCAGTGGCACCTGTATTTACTTCCTTTCTATTGCCTAGGTTGGACCATGCTGTGCTCTGTGTCAACATATCTGGTTTCCCCTCAACAATCCTAGGCGATCCTCTATCATACTGGTTGGACAGTGGACAGGGGCTCGGGGAAGTGCTGGGTGGGCTGTAGGTAATACCTGTTATTCTTCCTAACTGCTGTCAATATTCAAGTCCTACTGTGTGCCAGGCAGAGTGATATAAAATAGAGCTTAAGAAAGTGGGCCTGCCCCTGGTCGGGTGGCTCAATGGATAAAGTGTCATTCTGACTCACAGAGTCATGGGTTCAATCCCTGATTGGGGCATATGCAAGAGGCACTCAACAAGTACACAACTAAATGAAACAACTAAGTGGAACGAGTTGATGCTTCTCTCTCTGCTTCTCTCTCTCTACTTCTCTTTCCCCCTCTCTCTTTCCCCACTCCATCAATGAAAAAATTTTAAAAAAGAAGAAAAACATTTTCTACTAATAATAGATTTTAGTGGCTATGCTTAGGGGATAGATTAAAGTTGCCATGATCTGAAGAGGGAGGATTTTTCTGTGTCCTCCTCCTATATAAAATGGCTAAACAGGAAAAAAAAAAAAAAAGAAGAAGAGAAGAAGAAGAGAAACAGCCCTGCCCGGATAGCTCGGTTGGTTGGAATGTCGTCCCGAAGCGCAGAGGTTGCTGGTTTGATCCCTGGTTAGGGCACATACAGGGACAGAGCTATGTTCCTATCTGTCTGTCTCTCTTTCCTTTCCTCTCTCTCTAAAATCAATCAGTTAAAAAAAAATTTTTAAAGAAAAAAAGAAGAAAGTGAGCCTTAGACATAAACGGATTTCAGTGAACATTAATTCTTTTTCCATGTCTTTAACTTATATTGAAATGGTTCAGAAAAATATATGCATACACACATACACATACCATACAAAGAAAGAACAAATGTGGCAAAAATGTTCACAGTGGTTGAATCTAGGTGAAAACTATATAGGTGTTTATCTTACTAGCAACTTTCTGTATATTTGAAATATTATTTTAAAAGAATGAAAAGGAAAGACATCAGCTCTTTGTCGATCTATCTTGAAGTCAAGCTGCCTGAATCTCGATTCCAGCTCCCTCATTTCTGCCCAAATAATTGTAGGCAAATTATTTCACTTCTCTAAGCCTTAATTTTTTTTAATCTAGAAGAAGCAGGTAATAATAACCCCTAAACACAGTGCCTGGTCTCTAGCCAGTCCTCAACAAATGATAATTGCTGCTGTTGGTATTACTACTACTAAAATTCTCATTGAAAAGCTGAGACACAGGCTAGGACAGGTTCAGTAAACACCTGCTTTTATACACTACCTCTTTTAATTCCCCAAACAACAACTGAGTGACATGATCCTCATTTTACAGATGAGAAACCAAGGCTGAGGAAGGTGAAATGACTTATCCAAGGTGATGCAGCTGGTCAGTGGAGAGGTCAGGATTTGAACAGTCTACCTACCTCCAAAATCTAGGATCTTCCCTCAGTTTCTCCTGCCTTTTCTATGTCCCTGGACCCAGGCCAAAGGGAAATCAGAACCTTTCAACTACAGAAGGGGCCAGTCAGAAAGGAGTCCCAAGCTTCGCTGGCATGGCCGGGCTTACGGGCCAGCACGGGGACACCCAGAGTCAGGGGCCTCCTTGGCAGCTCGGGAGTCCTTTCAACTGTTCTCCTGAGAGCTGCAGGAGCTGCCATCTGAGGCCATGGGGAGTGACAGCTGACACTGATGGGGACAGGCAAGAGGACATACAGGCCGGGGCCCTGACTCGAACAGACTCCCTGGGCCACTGCCTTTTGTGGGTTTCGGAAAGGCCCCACGGGCTCTGGCCAAGGCCGTTCCCAGGCTCTGCCTCCCCGTGAGAGGCGGAGAAGCCCCATTCAGGCAGGACGCATCCCACTGTGCGCTAAGCCGCTTCCTCCCCACTTACACGTTTCAGATGCTTTTTGTCCTTCCGGCTTCCCATGGACTCAGGCCAAGTGACAAGTTGGTGCTGTGGACATATGTCGTCGCCATAATGGGAATGTTGACCCCACGCTCTCTCCCTGCTGGGGCCAGGCAGCTTGTACCCTGCCCCAGCGCTTGGCATGCCCTGTTCTCAGCCACACGGGGCTCTTTCCAGCTCCCCAAATACACTGCACACTCACTGGCCTCCCACTTGGGTTTTCGCAGACACTGTCCCGTTGCCTGGAATGCCGGCCTTGCGCTTCATCGCCTGGCTATTCCTCAACATCCCCCTTAGAAGTCGCCTCTTCCAGGAAGACTTTCCTAGCCCCATTTTACAGTGGAAGAAACTGAGACTCAAAGAGGCAAGTTAAAAGGGCCAAGGTCACGCTGTGTGTAAGCGTCAGAGCCAGAGGACCAACCTAGCTTGGTTCCACTTTAGGACTTCTGCGCTTCCCATCCCTCAAAAAAGAAACGGAAGGAAGGCAAGGCTCTCTGCCTGCAAATGTGGCAGATGCCTGCAAGAAGGAGCTTATGTTCCCGGATTGTTCTGGAAGGTGGGAAACAAACCACGGAGGGAAGTTACAGGAAAGAAGACTCTTCAAGTTGAGGAGGCATCTCTCACACCTTCATTGCTTACCAGCTGTGTGACCTTGGATAAGTCACTTCAGCTCTCTGAACAGCAACTTCTCCAAATGTAAAACGAAGATAACACTACCTTTGCTACCTCTCTCCCCCCACACACCTACAGTAGAGCTTGTAAGCTGCCGCCAGCCAGTGAGCGAAACCCAGCTGGTAAACATGGTTTGGTTTGGCCAGACAGTATTTTAGAGCAAGCTGAATAAAAATGTAAAAACCAGGTTTTTCCATAAATATCAGAACTTTGCAAATCAGAAGATCTGGCAAAACTGAATCCTGGTCCCAGGATGGTAATGTGGTCAGGAGTGGGTAGCACCTGCCTTCTTCAGACAGGACATGTGCTCCACTGGGGGTATGACTAACACCCATCTCCTTACCTCATTCACAATCCAGGACAGCTTGTGAGTCTGGGGTCTCCGGCAATACGCTTGGGACTTCTCTGCACTGGGGTTGGCAAGGAGGAGCCCATTGCTTGTTCCATGGTTTAACCTAACACATACTCTTGGACTATGCATTGCCTCTAGCCTTCCCTGGGTCTTTGAAGGTGATGCTTAGAGTTCCGTGTCCTCTACCACCCCCCCTCACCATTTGCACAAATTTCCATATGCTCTGAACCAACCTGCAGTCCAAAGTTAGATAGGACAGCAACTAGCAATGCCTTTGGACTTTTTAAATTTCCTCCAGTGTTTTCCTATTCCTATGTGGCCCCTGGCCAAGGTAGGAGTGACAAACCCCAGCCACACCACTACAGGTGCTTTTATGGTTGAGTGAAGATCGGTTGCTCCTTGACACAGCCTTCTGAGGTGACTGAAATCTATGACCCCCAGTTTACTGATGAGAAAACTGAGGCCCAGAATGGTGATGTCACCTGGCCTCTTCCTCCAAATTCAATCCTACCAGCTGGCCCAGAGCCTCATGCCAGGTCTTGAAATATCTATGGTCCAGGCTGCTGTTTTTAATTAATTTGTAAGTTTCTTTATTGTACAAACATCTATTTAGTGTCAATCATGAACCAGGTCTTGTGCCAGGCATGGGATAAGGTGAGACAGAGGGTCCCTGCTCTCTCAAAGAGGGCAGAAAACACTGGAAGCCAATGTTGGGGTGGGGGTGGGGAGGGAGAAGGTAGGGAGGTTTCTGGCTTCCTGTCACCACTACCCCATGAGCAGAACTCCCTGGGGCAGAATGTCTCCAAATAATGGCTGCCAACAACGTCTCCCATCACTAAGCACAAAGGGGGAATGTGTGTTCTAAATCTGCATTTGGACCACAGGTTGGCCCAGAGCACGTGGAGATGTGTGCAAATGGTGAAGGGGGTGGGAGGGACAATGAGCTCTGGGCATCACCTTGAGACTCTGGGCAATACATAGTCAAATTTTATGTGTTAAACCACTGAGCAAGAAATGAGGCTTTCCTTTAAGGATTGAAGAGGAAATCAAGCCCAGTATATTGTCCCCCTCCTTGAACCCAATGAGGAAGCCTGGGATGAATCTGAGATGGCTTTGTGACATGCCATTTCATGCCAGCGGTGATGTTTTGTGACATTATAGCCTAGGCCTTAGGAAGTCTTGCAGTTTCCGGTTTAACCTCTTGGGAGCCAGCCACCATGGACAACAGCCTAGACTACCGACAGGTGGAGGATCTGGAGGAGTGAGTGAGGGGGATCAGCCTTCCCTCCATCCTAACCAGGCCCTCAAAGTTGAAGGTGAGGCCACAATACACTTTCCAGCACAACCTAGATGGGGGCAGTCTCATGAGTGGCCCCAGCTGATACTTTGGAGCAGCAGAATAATGAACCCAACCAATCCACTGAGCCAGTGCTGTTTTAAGCCAATATATTTTTGGGTTGGCTTGTTACGCAGCAATGGGTAACTGATACACTTTCCAGGGACAGAACCCTGTATTTTTTATAGCTCTCCCCTCCCTGCCTGCGGCCTGTTGTCACTGGGCACTGAATCCTGGAGCTGGAAGAGGCATCCAAAACTATTGAGTCCCACTCCCTCATTTCAGAGAAGAGGCAGTTGAGGTCCAGGGAGGAGAAGTAATTTACACCAGATCACACAGAGAGACAGGGGCAGATCTAGAAGGCAAACTCAAACCTACTGGGGCCAGAAAAGTAACACAAATGAGTAGCTCCAGTTGGTGGAGCATTACCTCTAGCGTTCACATGTTGTGTATCCAGAGCCAGCCACCATTCGGCTCCTGCCAACAGTGGCCATGTGGGAATCTGGGCCCAGTGAAGCCAGATTGCCTGACTTTTCAGAGACGCCAGGAACAGAATTTCTCTGTAAAAGCTCTCGATTTTTAAATGTTGGCCAAGAATTCAAATTGGATTGATAATCTCTGGGCCATTGAGATTGGCCTTGGGCATCAAGCTGGGTCTGGCCACTGACTTTGGACATATCATGTTATTCCCAAGGCCTCGGTTTCCTCATCTGTAAAATGGGCCCCATGGCTCCTGTCCACTTAGCAAGTTGCCGTGAAAGCCCAGCAAGCTAATGGACTTGGAAGTACAAGCTACGAATGGCCCTGTGACGGCTCCGCAGCCTCAGTTCTCCGCGGAGGTGCCCCTTACAATGAAATGAGTTAACACCCGATTTGTCTAAGTTAGAACAACATTATTCTGACCATTATGACAGAGATTGCATTTTTATGGCAGGTTTGTGAGTTCCAGAACCCTCCCGCTTGCATTATCTCAGGATGTTGATGGAGTCAGAGGCTGGACGGCTGCCTTGGAGACCCTCGCCAGAGCCAAGCCCTTCCTCTGAGCCGCGAGGCACATTCCAGAAGCGACTCGAATGGCAATAAAGAGAATGAGTTTTGGAGTCCCCCAGACCGGGTTTCAAATCCCTGCCTCCCCCTCCCTGGTTATGTGTCCTCCGGCTACTCACCCTCTGAGCTTTGGTTTCCTAATCTGTAAAATGGACATCCTAATAAAATCGCCCGGTGGGGCTATTGAGGCAATTGTGTGAGAAGACATATACAATGCCCTTAGTAGAGTGTCTGGCACCAGAATTGATGGCTGTTATTGTTATCATGGACTGGAGGTTGGCACTGGCAGGCAGACGGCCAGGAAAGAAGGCCTGGATATAGAGGATCCCGGGATTAGGGTGGGCGCACCGGGGTAAGGAGGGGGCCTCGGAGGAAAACCTGGAGGAAACCCAGCGAGGCCGGCTAGAGGGCCTCTCGACCTCCATGAGTCGGACAGACTCAGAACTTCACTCTGGGTCTTTGGTTTTCTTGCAGTTGAGTAAAGAGCAGGTGAGGGAGAGCTGGAGACAGAATCCCCCTAGTGACATGGCACCCGCCTGCCCGCACTCTGCATCCAGGTTCCTGTTGGTAGCACGCAGTAACAGCAACAGTCTGTGTTTACCGCGAGTGCATCACCCTCAGAGCACACACTCAACCTAGTCTTCAGTGGGTTAACACAGCCATTCCTCACACACACAACCATTTCAAGAGCAAGAAACGATATTGAGCCTTCTCAGCCAAAGCTCAGAGAGGTTAAGAAACTGGCCAGAGGAAACACAGTAAAGGACAGTCTGATTTCAATCACCCTTCTTTATAACCCCCAGGCTATGCTGCTTCATGAAAAAAGAGTGAAAGTGGTCAGGGCTGTGCGATTTCAGAGAAAGGAGCAAGAAGTGAGGGTCCTTGACAACTAATGAACACTGGACACAGCCATAGGTCAGCTTGTTCTGTTAGTCACTGTATCCAGGATCTCATTTAATCCTTGCCATGAGCCTCTGACAGACAGCCTGTCCAATTTACAGAAGAGAAAACTGAGGCTCAGACAGCATGTGTCTTGTTCAAGGCCACAGAGCAGGCTAGGTCTCCCTGAGGACACCTTCACCCTTGAGGGACTGCAGCAGGACAGCAGATGGCTCCAGGAAGCTCACCTAGCAAGTCCCAGCGTAAGGCGACCTAGGCAAGCCCCCTAGGTGACACAGGGGCGCCAAAAAGACAGGTGTCCCCTCTTCTTCCTTCAGAGGCAGCTGCCTTAAAAAGCCCTAAAACGCTTTCAGGTAGCCTTATCAGACCAGCCTATCCCATTCAGGAAGCTCCCAGGTGCTGTCAGCACCAACTGCCGCCCTACCCCTGCGAGCTGTGCAAACATTCTTCCCGCCCTGCCCTCCCCCCGCCAAGCCTCTCTGCGCACACCAGCCGGCAGGCAGCCCGGACCAGTGGGCGCTCACTGATGGACTTCACTTCATTTCAATCTCTTCCAGTTTCCGGCTGAGCTTTCTCTTTCTCTTTCCCAGGAGTCCAGTATTTTATCTTAGGCCACTAAAGGGGTTCAGGGGTGGGGGCACAAATTTGTTTACCCAATGGGAAAACCTGAGGAATGTGTTAAAAATACAGATCCCCAAGCCCCTACCCCCCTCCATACCAACCCTGGCCTCGTTACCGATCTACCAGACCTCCAGCTAAGTCAGGCAAGCAGGCCAGGCCCCCAGATGGGACAGGGTCTTGGTCAGAGGTGCAGGCTAGGCCCACCTGCGCCAGGAGGCCATCTGGACCTCACCCCTCCACTCTCGGGAGGGAGCACAGCAGTCTTGCCTTGCCCAGCCCAGGCCTCCTGTCACCAGCCAGCTCCGTCCACCCTTCTTATAGGGGCCTCGCTGTGTGCAGGGAATCCGACCTGCTGCCTAGACCAACAGGTGAGCTCTGGGCAGGCAGAGGAGCCCAGCACAGCTGCCTCTACTCTGACTCTAAGGCTGACACAAAACCTAAATGAAGGAGGGATAAATATGCCAGGAAGGACAACCTCACAGGGGAGGTTGGGGGAGACATCAAGGGGTGATTTGTTGCCTGGACAATCCAGATGCCAAAAAGGAAGCCAGATTAGGACACAGTCATCACTGGCCACACTCACAGGTGCTCTGAGGGAGGAGACTTCAAGGAGCTGAGAACAACATCTAATGGATGGGCTCATGTACCTGATACTTCAGGTGATAATCACAGGAATCCCGGAGGAAATGGAAGTCCAGGGACTCTGAGCTCCTTATCCAGGGCACACAGTGTTCAGTGCTGGGATTTGAACCCAGGTCTGATTCCCTTGAAGGCTGTGCCTTTTCTACCCCACACTGTCTATGAAGTCAGCTGGGCCTGTTCCCCACCATAGCTGCGGTCCCTTCTCCCACACAGCACCTGACATGGAACAGGTGCCCAGTGACTCTTTGAAAATATATCGTTGTATGGAGGAATGAATGAATAAGTCAACTTGCCTTTAAATTCTACAGCATTTGGGTTTTACATCTGATTTCCTGGTTAAGATGAATATGTAAAAGCAGCCTCCTTTAAAAAAAAATGAGAAGCAGAAGAAACAAACATTAAAGGAAAACCAATTCTAAATTAATCCCACTGAAGTCTTATCTAAGACCACTGGGTCTTAGATAGAGGTGGGCCCAGCAGAGGGCTGGCACGGGAGTAAGAAGGGTGGGGAAGCAGGCAGCAGACTCCCAGAAGGAAGGGACTCGTCCAGCACATAGCTGCTGGTGGTCCATTTGAATCCTTAGCTCTGGCCGAAACAATCTATCCATTATCCCCTAACACTTTCCTGTAAGCCCTCGGCTTCTCTCCTCAGGAAGATTTCTCTCATCTCCCCGGCCAGATGGACCCTGTCCTCCATCTCTAGATCATCCTCCTAATACTTATTGCACAACACAATATAATATATTCACTCATTCGCTCCCTCAGCATTCATTCATTCATTCAATGTTCCTGAGCTGACTATGTCATTCAGCTACTGAGTACTCTGGTGACTACGCACAGTTCCAGGTACTGGGAATGCCATGGGTAAAACCTCTCCCCTCCTGGAGTGTACAGACTAGTGGGCAAGGCAGACACCAAACAAGGGGACTAACAAATCTCTGATATGTTTCAGGTGGTGATGGGTAATAATGGAGCAAAATTAAGTAGGTAGGTTAGAAAGTGGCAGGACTGGGTCTGTTTCAGATGAGGTCAGCAGGGAAGACCTCTGGGGAGGTGGCATTGTAACTGAGCTCTTTTTACCACAACTGTGGACACAAAAAGGGTCTTCCTCAGGGAGCTTACAGTCAGTCTAGCAGGAAACAGACAAGCTGGCCTTTTCTCGGCAGTGCAGAGGTGGGTCTGGCTCATCTGAACATCCCACACAGTGAAAGTCAGTGGTTTATTTTATTTTATTTTATTTTATTTTACTGAGAGAAAGAGAGATAGACAGACAGGAAGGGAGAAAGATGAGAAGCATCAATTTGTGGTTGCATCATTTTAGTTGTTCATCAATTCCTTCTCATGTGTACCTTGACCAGTGACCCCTTGCTCAAGCCAGAGACCACGGGAGTCATGTCTATGATCTCATGCTCAAGCCGGCGACCCTGCGCTCAAGACAATGAGCCCGCACTCAAGCCAGTGACCTTGGGGTTTTGAATCTGGGTCCTCAGCACCCTAGGTTGACAGTCTATCCACTGCACCACTACTGTGTCAAACACAAATCTGGCCAGGTCCCTCAATGACTCAAGAACCTTCGATGGTTTCCCACTACCCTCAGCATCAAGTCCAAACTCCTTAGCCTTCCATCCTAGCCCTTCAGGACCTGCCCTGCCCTCCAGTCTCAACCTCCTCTCCCACTGCTGCCCTCGACACCTGTCTTCCTCAGACACACTCAAGTAAGCATCCGATCACCACGCCTCCATGTCTTTACACAGTTTCTTTTTCTAGGCAAATTTCTCCTCTTCCTCTAAGTCCCAAACCTCATTGACGTCAAAAACAAGTTCGTTAGTGTGACAGGTGGCTGAGAAAGTTTCATTGCAGGCAGAATGGGAAGTGAGAAAATAAGGCAAAAGAGAAAGCCATAAAAGACAACCCTCTTCCATCCCAAACCGCCCCTGCTGCCCCAGGTGGTTCACAACTTCCTCCTGGCAGCACCCTGGGGCACACTTATCACATTACAATTTCCCAACTACTTTCCCTATCAGCTTTTCCCTACCCTGCTGCCCACCCCAGATCCAGCGCCACACCAGTTGGAGAGGAAGTCCCAGAGGTACTGAGAGATCAAATGGACAACGTGCACAGAGGAGACCCGATTTTCTCTAAACTTCAACCTTTGGATTCCATCTAGTGGCTGGTCTGTCACTGGCCTCTTCTCTTGTTGGATGTGTCCCCAGGGCACTTCCATCCCTCTCAAAGCCCCCACTTTAGATGCTCTAGACTTGTGATTCCCATGGGGCGGGGGTCTCATGGTTTGGGGGAGATAATAATCTCACCATCCTAACCCAGGAGTCCTCCCCCCCAACACACACACATCCTCTCTCCTCTCCTAGTCCAAGGGCTGGGGATTTCTGGGACCATCATGCTCAGGGCAGCCTTGTTAGTACAGGGCATGAGGAGGGGGAAGGGCAAGGAGGTAGCCACGTGTCTCTGGGTACTGGGAGCCCCAGGGGCTGCCCTCCCACCACCCAGAGCTTCAGCTCCCAGGAGGACCCTGGCATCTTTGGGGATGTGCCACAAGCAGCACCGGCCACCCCCACCTCCCCACATAGGCTTCACACAGTTCTTCACAGTGGACTTTTCCTACTCATATCTGGTTTGGATCTCACAAGCACCCCTGTGAGACAGGCAGAACAAGCATCACAACCACTCTCATTTGACAGATGAGGAAACTGAGGCTCAGAAAGGGAATGTAGGGTGCATATTATAGAACACCAAGAGATTAGCTAGACCATCTTGTACCCAGGGAAACTGAGGCCACTTTAGGGAAGGGAGCTGGCCCAGGATTCCATAGGAAATGTGAAGCAGGGCCCTGACTTCCACCACCATCTCCAGCCCCACGCCCATTTAGTCACCCCCTTGTTCACCCTGAGAGACTAGACTCCTTAGTGTCAAAGGGGCAGAGGAAGAACCTGAAATGAGGTTCGGGTGCCCACTGCAGTCATCCACCCCCCTTGTCCCCAAGTGGCAGCCTGAGCAGCATCCCCTCCTGTTATGTCAGAAACCAACCAGTCTTGTGTCCAGGCCCAGGGTCCAGCCTGGCCGCAGCCTACCAGATACCAATCACCTCCTGCCAGAGACACGGCTGGACAGATGTGGCCCCTCTATCTACCCCACAGTAATTAAAAACACACCCAGACTTCTTCCAATGAGAGAGGGGCCAATTTTCTTCCCCTCTAGCACTGCTGACTGCAACCTACATAGCAATATTTATGCCAAGCTCCCCATAATACTGTAAACATCCCAATGTATAGTGGGCCAACGCATGAGTCATTTCCCCAAAGCCAGAGTTAATAAGTGGTACCTCAGCCATATTCCAGGGAGATCTCCCACCAGCAGCCAGGACCAGGACTGCCTTCCATACCAAGGGCCCCATGGCACCCCGGAGAGTCCCTGAGTCCCAACTCCGGGGAACTGCAGGTAGCCTCCAAAACCTCCAGGAGCGAGAGGACAGCAGCTTTGGGGCCAGAAACTGGGGCTGCCATCCAGGGTCACCCCTTTACCACCCAAAACTAGGTAGGGTCACTAAAAACGCTCATTGCCAAGAGAGACTCAAGTTATAACATGAATCCCATTGTGTCAATCCCTGAAGCTGTAGCCCCCTGGCCTGGTCTGATTTTTGGGGGGTTTGGGGGTTTTTTGCTTTGTTTTTTGTTTGTTTGTTTGCTTGCTTGCTATGAGTTCCAAGAGAGCAAGAGAGCTTTGCACTACCCCAAAGTGAACTGAGATAAGTGTACGTATGCTTCATCCCTCAGCCCAAGGAGGCAGGATCTTGGAAAGGGTTTAGGAACAAGAAAGCCCAGCCAAGTGAAGAGAGCCCAGGCTTCAGAGACCTCAGACCTGGGTTCTATTTATATCACCCACTGACTTCTGAGCCTTGGTTTTCTTATCTATCAAAAGGGAGCAAGATTCATACAGACCTAGCTTCTGGGGGGGAAGACTTATTTTGGGAAATCCAACAAAATTGTGGGTGGGAAAGCACTTTGTAATTTTAAAGTACCTTGTCAACTGTGCGGCACATTGTAAACCACAGAGTGCTGCAGAGAGTGAAAAGTACTTCATAAACTGTAAAGCGATTTGAAAACTGTAAAGTGCTGTACACATGAGAACCATTATTCATATCCATTTTTTTCCCCCTACAAGCTCGGCCATTTCTGGTGGGCACACCCAGACCCCACTAACTTTCCCTTTAGAGGAAGCTGGCTCAGGAGACCTGGCAGCCCGCCTGTCCCTTTGGGGATCAGTGGTACCCATGGGGAGACCGCCCAACGACCCTGGCCAAGGCCAACACATGGCAAGAGCATCTGGTCCGGCCCTGACGGCAGCTGGAAAGTTCCCGGGGCTCCAGCGGCCACGCTGAGCACTGCCGCCAGCGGGGCGGTGGCCGGCAGGGGTGCCCGAAGACCCCGCACAGCGGAGAGATGCCCACGAACCCATCCCCCCGTAGTCCTCTCAGGGAGGGGACCCTATTGTACGCCGCGGGCGATGGGCAAGCACGGACGCGAGTGGCTGGCGCGTTCACTTCCACTCTGCCAGTCCTCTCTCTTCAGGGCGCCGATCCCATCCTGGGGGCGCGTACCCAGAGCCCCCACCCTGGCCAACCGCGGTGCCTCCCTCCTGCTCCCTGCCAAACTTTCCAGCCCCGACAGCGCGTCGGGCCCCCGGGCCCGCGCCCCTCTACCCCGTGCCGAGCAAGGCCAGGCCGGCGCTAAGAGGGTGCCCCGGCCAGGGGCGGCGAGCGCGCGTGGGCAGCCCCCGGCCCTGGGCGGCGCTCGCCCGGCTGGCTACAAAGCCTCAGCAAGATGGTCCCTTCGACTCCTCCTGGCACAGTCAATCAGCGCCCGCCGCTCCCCGGGCGCCCGCGGGGCCCGCGCCTCCCGGCACAGCCGGACACACCTCCCCGCGGTCACCTGCGCCCGGCGCGGGCCCCGGGGCAAACTTTGCGGGCCGCGGGGCAGAGATGGGCGCAGGCGGCCGCCCGTGCCCGGCCGCTCCCCACCCCCATCGCCCGCCCGCTCACCTTCCACCGCGGCGAGCAGCGGCAGCAGCAGCAGCGCGGCCCCCAGCCTCCGCAGGGCCATGGCTGCGCTTCCCGGGGCCTCGGGCCGCGGCTCCGCGGGGCCCGGGCGGCCCGGGCGAGAGCGCGCGCCCCGGGCTCGGGGGGCCGGGGGGGAGCGGCGAGGCGCGGCGAACACACAGCCGCCGCCACCGCGCAGCCAGCAGAATGAGCCATCCAGCCCGGGCAGAACGGGGACCCGGGCTCCGCCAGCGCTGGGCACAGCCCACCTGAGCCGCGGGCGCGGGGGGAGCCCGGCCGGGCCGTTGGTCCCCACATGCGCCCTGGACCCTAGCTGATCGTGCGCGCATCCCCCGCGCCCTGATCCCCGGCGTCGCCCGGGTCAGCCGTGGGCAGCGCGAGCGCTGGAGCGCGGAAAACTTTCGCTCTCGGGCGGCGGAGACACCGGATTCCCCCCACGCAGCAGTGGTCTCTCCCGGCGCTGTGGCTCCTCCAGATAAAGCAGCGATTTCAGCCCAAATGTTTCTGAATTTTTATTGAATGCTGCAAAGCCGGAGAGCGTCTGGCGCGGCTGACAGGGGCAGTGAGAGGGGACCCGGGGGGAGGGCGGAAGAAGGGGCTGCCCAAAGTGGGCTCTGGCCCTACCTGTCAGGGCCGGGAGTGCCATCCCCTCGCCTCAGCCCTGCCACCCGGTCCCTGCGGCTCCAAAAGGGACCGAACTGCAATGAATGAAAAGAGAGAGATTGAGAAAGATAGAGAAGGGGTGAGGGGAGTGGAGATGGGAACAAAACAGGAGGCTTTCCCAGGCGCTTGGACTGGGCTGGGGCCTCCGCCTGGGAGAGCGGGCCTTGGCGCTAACAAGAGGGACTGGGGGTCACTCCTGCAGTGATGGGCTGGGCTCTCTCAGGCAGACCCCAGGGCTACCCTCCCGGCCTTGTTCTGAACCAGAGCAGGAGCCCCTCCCTGCAGACCCTTCTTTATGTACATTGGATTTCTCCTCTGTTCATCTTTTCCCAATTCAGTTTTGGGGTGAAGGAGGCCGATTGGGGGCACCCTTCCCCCAACATATGGAATGGACCTGTCTGTGCAGCCATGGTTTTGTGCATGGCTGTCCCTTCAGCGAGGACACAGCCCCTTGTTCCATCCCTGTGGGCCCGGCCCTGCTCTGACAGCCTTCATCACCATCATCATTAACAGGCTTTTGCAGAGGCCCGATGGTGGGCGGCCTGCAGGGGGCCTTTGGGAATCATCCAGGCAGGGCCCCTGGCCCTTGGGAGCCTCACTCCTGACAAACAAGACCTAACCAGAAGCTTCCCACTCTGTGGAGTGGGTGTAAGACCCCAGTGGAGGTACAGACAGTTTAAATTCGGTCTGTGCCACCCAGACTTCTCCTGTTGCCTTGTCCCACAAACTACAAAGTATCCCTGCAATCCCCTCCCTCAGGCCTACCCTACAGTCCATACCAAGAGAAGGCACCACAGACTTTGAGAATCCATTTAAGGTTTAGAAAATTGGGTCATCTTTTGAAGCTTCAAATCCAGTTGAAATGGATGTCATCCTGGAAGGCCACCAGGAGGAAGTGAGCCTCAAAGGTTGGGAGAGACTGCCTAGGAAGGAACAGAGCTGGAGAAGTGAGCAGAGAGAAGAAAAATGGGGTTTGTAGTGGATTTCCCTCACTTAAACCTACTCTTCTTTGACCAAAGTCAGGATCCACTGAGGTGGGGACTGCCTTTTTTTTTAGTTCCTGCTTCTCAGACTTTCCAGGGGATCCAAGGTTTAAGAAACCCTGAGCTTAGCACATCCTGGGACAAGAATCCCTCTCCTGGGTAGAGTGGCACCAAGCTATCACACTCACCAGTGTCAACATCCAGGTGCCCGATCACTTTCCAATTCAAGAAATATTTTTTCTTAATTTTTATGTTTTTATTTTAGTGAGGAAAGAGAGAGAGAGAGAGAGAGAGAGAGAGAGAGAAAGAGAGAGAGAGAAGGGGAGAGGAGCTCCTGTATGAGCCTTGACCAGGCAAGCCCAGGATTTCGAACTGGCGACATCAGCATTCTAGGTCAAAGCTTTATCCACTGCACCACCAGAGGTCAGGCAAGAAATATTTCTCGAGCACCTACTGTGTGCTAGGTGGATTCAGCTCTTCTGCTATTTCTATTCCCCAGCCCTTGTTACCACACACCCACCCCCAGTGGTACCACCCTCATTGACTCAAAATAGAAACAACAGTGGCATTCACTAAGGATGTGGTACGTGGCACTTGGCTAAGCTTTGATTATACTTTGTCCCCCTTTATCTTTCAACTCTATGAGGTAGATGCAGAACTTCTCAGATGATGAAACTGAGGACCAAATAAGTAATTTGTCCAAGGTCACACAGCAAATCAGAGCTAGAGTGCACACCAGGCCTGTCTGACCCCAGTGCTGATGCCCTTGTACCTTCCATGAATGAATAGCACTCAGGGAGTCATTTCATCCAGTGGTCCCCAACCTTTTTTGGGCCACAGACCAGTTTAATGTCAGAAAATATTTTCACGGACCAGCCTTTAGGGTGGGACGGATAAATGTATCACGTGACCGAGATAAGCATCAAGAGTGAGTCTTAGACGGATGTAACAGAGGGAATCTGGTCATTTTTTAAAAATAAAACATCGTTCAGACTTAAATATAAATAAAACAGAAATAATGTAAGTTATTTATTCTTTCTCTGCGGACCGGTACCAAATGGCCCACAAACCGGCACCAGTCCATGGCCCGCGGCCCGGGGGTTGGGGACCACTGATTTTATCCGCCTCCACATCCCCATTTCATAGATAAGAACACTGAGGCCTAAAGAGGGAAGTCATTCACTTAGCATTTTGTAATTAAATAGACAGCAGTCCAGGGCCTTTAATTGACTAAAAAGAAAAATGGAGATAATAGTAAAAGCAAAGACTCCTTCTCTCCCATCTTTTTCTCCCTAAACAGCGCAGTATTTTATTCCCTATTTGGGATTCCAGAGGGCAACTGGGTTTTGCAGTCTGGCCAGACCCTTCCTCACTGGTCTCTGTGGCAACTGCCTGCAGCTCTGCCTTTGCCACAGCCGTGCACTCTACCTGGTTGCCCTCTCCACTCTAATGGCTTGGATATGGCCCCACCCCACCCCCTACCAAAAGCTTTAATTGACAGTGGCCTCACCCCCTCTCAGACCGTTTTCTCTTATTACCATTTCCCAAGGATGGTCCATTGCTGGTGGCTCAGATTGTTTATTTTGATTTGCATCTTATCTCTACCACCCCTGCAGACTGTGGGCTACCTGCAGGCAGTGCCCAGCTCAGAACAATACGCTCCCAGGGTGGGAGGCCCCCAGAGAGCCTCTGACCCAATCCCCTCCTCTGCAGAGGAAGAGGTGGCTTAAGCTTCATTTGTCTAATGACAACAGCTACTCACATTTGCAATCACGCTTTAACAGTTTACAAAGCAGTGTTCACACCCATCAACCAGACTGATGCTAATTCCTCCAGCCTACCCTGCCAGCCAGCCTGGCAGTAGTGGGAGCTCCATTTTTCAGAAGGGGAAAAAGTACTTGCCCAAGGACACACAGCAGATTTTGGCGGGAGTAGAGTGAGGGTTGGGGGGATAAGAGGGTGCGGGGAGCGGGGGAAGGGGGAGGCTGGAACTAGGCTTCAGTGACCTGATTTGTCCATGTCTCTTTCAATCAGATTTGATTTAATAAACATTAATTGGGTACTTCCTACATGCCAGATACTAGGGACGCTGGGACACAGCCATGAAGCTGCCTGACAAGGCCCTGCTCTTCTAAAACCTACATTCTACTGTGGGAAGACCTATATATGGATAAGATAATTAAGATAATAATAAATGCTAGGAAGACAATAAAACAGGGAGATGGGATGATGGGACAGTGAGTGACAGAGGGGAGGGGCTCCTCTACACAGGGGGGATGGCGGAAGGCCTCTTTGAAGAGGGAACAGGACCAATGCAGACTAGACAATCTGGAGTCCACCATGCAACTGCAAATGCAAAGGCCCTGAGGTGGGAATATGCTGAGTACCTCCCAGGAATAGCAGCTGAAGTATGGCAAGCAAGGGGAGCACAGAGGGAATTAGGTCGTGGAGGAGGACTATGGGTTGCATTTCTGCACAGTGGGGAGCCACTGAGGATTACAGGTGCAGAATGAATTGATCTGAGGTAGAGGGAGCAGCATGAGCTTGGTTTAGCAGGGCCCAGGAGCAGCCTGGGTACCAACCCATGCCACTATCCTCCTTGACTGTGAAACTGGTCTGGCCTCTATAGCCTTAGACCTAGACTGAGGTTCCAGGTATGTCCCAGCCTTCCCTCACTTGCTATGTGGCCTTGGGCAGGGCACTCACCATGTCTGGGCCCCACTTGCCACAAATGCAAAATGAGGGTATTGGCCAAGATGATTTATCTGAGGCCACTTTCAACCCGGACTTTCTTGGTGTTGTAAATTCACTAGGGACAGTAGGACCTGTGTCCTCATCTCAGCCATACCAGCAGATGCTAATGACTTCTCGGCCCCCTCTGCTTTCCTTGAGGCCTTCTTCTCCAAGGGGAAGGGGGAGGGGTTTCTGAAAGGGAAGTGCATTGTGCAGATGGACAGAGCCTACAGAAAACGCAGAGGTCACCTCTTAGTGTATCTGGGGCTCTGACTCCCATCCCAGAGCCTTTCTCTGCCCAGATGGGGCCACGTGGCCAGTGATGGGTCAGACCACATTTGGAGCCAGTGCCAGGCTGGGAGGACTTTCTTAGTGGACACCTGGCTCAGATTCTAGTCCTGCCACTAGTTTCCTGTGTGTCCTCACTAAAACCCCTTCCCTCCCCTCTCTGAGCCTGAGCTAGCAGTCACAGACCTCAAGACCAACATCATATACAAGCCCCATATATAATTTTTTTCTTTTCTTATAATACAAGCCTCACTTGTAGTTTTTTAATTTTCTAATGGTCACATAAAAAAAGTAAAAGGAAACAGGCAAAGTTAATTTTAATATATTTATTTAACCCAATATATCCAAAATATTATCGTTTCAACACATATGTTGAACTCCACAATGTTTTGCATTCTTTTTTTCATACTAAGTCTTTAAAATCTGGCATCTCTAAGTTTCCACTAGCCACATTTCAAGGGCTCAATAAGCACATGTGGCTAGTAGCTAGTGGTTACTGTATTCAATAGCATAGATTTAGACACTGACAGCAATAATTACCCTACAGAGTAAAAACTGCTCTTTAATAGAGGGTGTCCACACCCTCCAGGGGCACAGAGGAGAATGAGGGAAGGCTTCCTGGAGGAGAATCTTCTTGATAGTTAATATCCTTCCTCCCTCTTTTAAGAAAACCCATTTTCTACCTCATGATAAAAGTAGAGTAGCATACTCTCATTGTTAAAAATAATAGAAGAGTTAAGTAGGAAAACAAAACCCACCTATAATTCCCCAACCTGAGAGCCACTGTCAATGCTTTGGTCCACTTCCTTCTAGGCATTTTTCTAGGCACAAGTATTTTGCACATAGCTATAATCTTGCTGTACGCACAGTGCTGTGTTATTATTATTTTTTCTCTGACTAGCACTGTGGAGTGAACATTTCCCTGTTGTTAAAAACTCTCAGGTAATAGTACTGCTATGGGCTGTGTACCATCCAGGGAAGGGATGGTCATAAAGCTATCACCTATCTCATGTCTTCCTGCTTTACCTGGAGGTTCCTGCGAACACTGCTCTGCTTTGGATGCCCCTTTGAGCACAGAAGCTACAGGGATTGTGAAGAGGAGCAACCAGGAGGGGAGGGTCCCTGAAAGCCATCCTGTGCCTCACTTCTCGCGGGCCAGCCCTGGGTCTTTGTGATTTTAGAGCTGGAGGCTGGGCTAGGCTGCGGCTCTGAGCAGCCAGTCTCCCTACTGCCACCTGGCGGCCCTACACGTGAAGTCACCCTCTGAGAGCACCAGCAGAGTTGGAGGTACTGGCGTCCTGGGTTTCCATCTTTGACCCCTGGTCTCCACCTCATTCCAGAATTATCCTTCGGGGATGAAGGTCATCTGAGTTTTTATTCTGGAAAATGGCTTCTTCCTGCTCTCATTCAGAAGTTTTGTAGCTTTGGGAGGGGAATACCTGCGTTTAAATCAAGCTCCTCTTCCTGTGAGCCCTGGGACACTGGGGTAGCCACTCCAACGTTCTGTTCCTTGGTTTCCTCATCTGTAACATGAGCTGATAATAGTGTCTATGATCTAGAGTTGTGAGGCTGAAATAAGAGAACACATGAAAGCCCTGGCTGGGTAGCTCAGTTGGTTAGAGAGTCGTCCCAACATGCTGAGATTGTGGGTTTGATCCCCTGTCAGGGCACATACAAGAATTAACCAATGATAGCATGAATGAGTGGAACAACAAAATAATGTTTTCCTCTGTCTCTCTCCCTTTCTTTCTTTCTTTCTCTCTCTCTCTCTCTCTCTAAAAAATCAATTTTTAAACAAGTAAGAAAAAAAAATGATAACACATGAAACAACACTGAGTCTGGTCCAGAGTTAGTGCTTGATGTTTTTAATTATTTGACATCAGAGGGAAACTAAATGTCAAGTATAGGGGATGGATCTTATTTAGTCTCATCCTCTTTCTCTAGTTCTCCTCTCTTAACTCTCCAACCCCTGGAGGGTTTTCCTGACATTCTACACCTCCAGTTGAGCCACTTTCCTGCTCAGAAGTCTTCAATGGCTCCCCATTACTCCCTGCAATAAATACAAATGCCTCACTTGGCATTTAAGGGCCCCCAGGAACGGGACCAGCCCACCCTCCCAGTCTCGCCTCCCACTCTTCACCCAGGTCTCCCCTGCGCCGGCCAAGCTCTTGTCAGAGCTCCAGCAGCAGCTCCACGCCCACCTCCAAGCCCTTCTCATGCTCAGCCTTACAGTGGACCGCTTTCTCCCTATCCTGGCTTCTAGGATATTACTCATCCTCCAAATACCTCATCACATACCGCCACCTCTAGGAATCCTGCCATAGGTGAACTGTCCCTCTCTCAACTCCCCAGAAGGCTGATATCACACACATCTCAAGTTTCTTCATCTTGTAGTCTCGCAAAGCAGCCTCGCAGAGTGGAAGGCATCTGGGCTTTGCAGCTAAGAGAGATATGTGTTCAAGTCATATGTGATCCTGAGCCTTTGTTTCTTTATTTGTAAAATGGGCCTGATGCTTACAGGCTTGTTATGAGTACAGAATGAGAGGACACACACAAAACACCTGCCACTAGCAGAAACCTGTGTGACTTTAGTTTCCTCTCCCTGCTAGTTCAGCGATCCCTCTAGACAGGAAGCCCTTCAGGGCAGACTGCATCCTGCTTACCTCTGAATCCCAGAGGGCCCCACACATGGGTGCTGAGTAATTGCTTGCTATAGTAAGGTGACCAATCGTCCTCCTTCAGGGAGGACAGTCCTTCTTTTGTAAGTTCCATCCTTCCTCTAAAAGTGTCCTCCTGCATGTCCTCCTTTTTGATATTGGAAGACTAATCTGTAAATGTCCGTATTCTAACAGAGTTGATCCATTGCGTGTGATGTGACATATTTCTATCTAAATGAGTACTTTTTTTCTTATAATTATTATTAAAAATTAATAGACAGGTAAGTATAATTACAATATAAAATATTACAAATGTTTTTATTATGCATTTATCATATTACAGTGTATTATTGTTGCAATGAATAAAATGTCTTTTATTTACAATATTGTTTTCTTCAATTTATTTTCATTGTAAAAAAGTTGGTCACCTTAGCTATAGCAAAGCAAAACTTCTCTCCCACCATCACAAAGAACCCTCTTGCCATTAGAAACAAGGCGTAAAGTGCTACCCAGTGTCCCTGAGCCATAGGAATTGTCCTTAGAGCCAAAGAGTGACTTCCTCTGGCAGCTAGGAGGGCCTGGCTTGTTGTCCAGCTTGTACCCGAGGGTCTTGAGAGGGGTGGGTGAGTTTTTGGCTTACAGCGGGCAGCTTGTCTCCACAGCCCGTTCTTACCTGTCAACTGCTTTGATCCTCACAATCTCATGAGCCTGGCAGCGCCCCCCACCCCACTTTATAGAGGAAACAGAAGCTAGGAGAGGAAGTGACTTAGTTAAGGTCACTCAACAGACTCATGAATGCTGGGCTGGGAGCCAGGTCCCCCAACCCCTCAGGTTAAAGCCTTTTTGAAGCTCATAGCTGTGATGTGGTTGAAAAGGCACTGGAGTAAATATTAGGAGACCTGAGTTCAAATCCCAGTGCCACCGTTTACTTTTTGTATGGCTGTGGGTGATTGTATCATTCCGTGAACCTCAATTTCCTTGTGGCGGAGCCCCACTGGAAGATGAAAGGGAGCCAGGAGATGGGACACGCCTCTGTAAACTGTGGAGTGCCAAACCCAGGCAAAAGGTTGTTAATCGTTGTCCACAGAGCCTGATACAGGATTCTTTGATCTTTGCGTCACAGAAGAGTAAACAAGGGTTTTTATGGCTGCTTACCTGGCCAGCAGTTTTTCCCGTTTGCCTCTCTCTGGAGTTTGAAAGAGCTGTTTTGATGAGTGCCTGGTAACAGGGGTACAGGGTGGGGTCGCCACGCTGGTGAGCTGGGTGTGGAGGCACTGAAGGCCAGGAGAGCTGTCCCCATTCCAGGCACAATTAGAGAAGACCCAGACTGGGGTAGACATTGGGGTTGGGAAAACCCACCGAGGAATAAGGCTTTTTTTTTTTTCCTGTATTTTTCTGAAGCCGGAAACGGGGAGAGACAGACAGACTCCCGCATGCGCCCGACCGGGATCCACCCGGCACGCCCACCAGGGGGCGACGCTCTGCCCACCAGGGGGCGATGCTCTGCCCCTCCGGGGCGTTGCTCTGTTGCAACCAGAGCCACTCTAACGCCTGGGGCAGAGGCCGAGGAGCCATCCCCAGTGCCCGGGCCATCTTTGCTCCAGTGGAGCCTCGGCTGCGGGAGGGGAAGAGAGAGACAGAGAGGAAGGAGAGGGGGAGGGGTGGAGAAGCAGATGGGCGCTTCTCCTGTGTGCCCTGGCCGGGAATCGAACCCGGGACTTCTGCACGCCAGGCCGACGCTCTACCACTGAGCCAACCGGCCAGGGCCTGGAATAAGGCATTTTTTAAAAGACCCTTGTATATGAAAGGGAAAAGTCATAGAACTAGGTGTACTTGAGCTCTCTAGAAAGTTCCTGGGATAAGAGTGAGCTCCAGTAGGCTAAGAGTACAGCTGGGTCACATTTAAACAGGACTAGGCATAAGGAGGTATTCTAGAAGTATCTACCAAATGGGTGAGTGAATGAATGGGGAGATGGAGGATGGGTGGAGGGAAGGGAGGATGACAAGCAGGCAGGCTTCCAGGAGGAGGTGACATATGAACTATGATAATTCTTTGGATTGCAAGAAATTGACTCAGGAGTATTTGGGAGGACACATCTGGCAATCAAACACCAGGAACCTCTACTCTGTGATCAGGACTTAATAAAACCCAGCAAAAGCCTTGGGAGGCCTGACCATGATTTGTGGTTATTCAGAATCTAGGGTGTCTCTAACCATTGAGATCATAACAATGGCTGCCAGGGGCTATGCTGAGCAGTTAGCTTACAGATGTTGTCTCAGTCACCTCCCCAAATGTTCTCAGGATGCTTGCTTGAGGCTCCTGAGTCCTTTCCTCTCTATGCAGGCTTGTCCTCTTCTCACCCACCTTGACTGCCTGACCCTGTGCCTCTTGGGAAATACAGACTGGCCCAGCTAGAACTTCAACCACCACATGGGCTCCTGGCCAGTCCAAAGTCCTGCTGCCCTTGGGTCTCATGAGAAAGGGAATGGCCCTGCCCAGGGATGGGACTAGAACTCAGATCTCCTGGTGCTTTTCTATCTCTGCGATCAGATGGGAACAGACATCTGGGGTCCAGGAGAGATACTGACAAGAGGGAAGGAGACGGAGCTTTGAGGTGGTCGGCCTACAATTCTCAGCCTTCCCAGACTTCCTTTGGAAGACTCTGCTCTTGAAAAGTGGGCCCCAAGAGGCTGTGCCTCATACAAGTGTTTGATTTTGATGATGACAGAAGCCTAGAATTTTTAAATTTGGAAAAGCTTCCCATCAGCTTCTCCACTCCTCTCATTTTATAAATGAAAAAGCTAAGTCTCAGAGAAGGAAAGCAACTGACTCAAGGCCACACAGAGAGTTAGTGGGTGACAAGGGTGAGATGTTCTCTGGGTTCTCAAGCAGGGCTGGCACTGGGCCTCAGTCTTGCACCGACAGGGCTGGGACAGGGAGCTCGAGGGGAGCCCGCGGAGACCAGGAGGACGGCTCTCATCTTTCTAGGACCATCTTGAAGGTGGGGCAGAGTTCAGCGCTGTAACTGCCTGAGATGACATTGGAAAGCAGCCAGCTTGTCAATTCCACCTATTAACTGATTGTCTATTATTTTCCTCTGGGAATTTTAAATGCCATTGGTACCTTTTATCGCACAGTTGAACACTGAAACTTCACCATGGCGAATCTCTGAGCAGGGGCTGGGCCTTCCTTCCTCCTGTGGTTCCAGGGGCCCAGGCAGCCTGGAGGCAACACAGGAATGGGGCTCCCTGGGGCCAGTTCAAACGTCTTGTTCATGAATTCCAATTCTGCACCATAACCATGATCTGTTTGGGAGGGACAAGCAGTAGAAGTGGCATAGGGGGACAGTGATTGACAGTCAGAAGCCTGTTCTTCTCCAGGACATTTTCCTTCGCTTAATTAAAATGTATCACAAAGGGAAGCTGAGTCTGCATTGGATTGTGGGGATTATGCAAATGAAGCCCCAGAAAGGGAGATTTCTGAGCTCCTGGTTGTTCTGGGCCACACACAGCAAAGGCCTGTCCGGAAAACACCCAACAAGGCCACAGCTGAGACTGGGACCATGGTGGGGAGGCAGTTGTAGGGTCCCTGACTTAAAGGGGCCCAGCCTGGGGCCAGAGCTTCTAGAGGAAACTTAGAAGTAGATTTTCCTGGCAGGGAGGAGCTGGCCTGGTTACCTTCACAGAAACTTAACCATAGAAGCCAGAGCTTAATTCTTTTCTTCTTCTCCAAGAAGGCACAAAGGGTGGAGCCTTTGGGGTCAGAACTGTGCTTGAACCCCTGCTCTGCTATCTGTTTAGGCTGCGGGACCCTGGTTGAGTTATTTCACTCCTCTAAGCCTCAGTCTCCTTACCTGTGAAATAGAGGGCCGTGGTAGCACCTGCATAGAGTAGATGTGAGGACTGACCAGGATGAAGTTTGTTAAATGCCGGGGAACCCTCAATAGTGCCAATTAGACCTCATTGTCAATCTGCTTCATGTGAAAGAAATAAAACAATAGTTCATATAATATAATAAATAGTATTAGTAGTGTAAATAATATAAGAATATAACATCAAGCCTGACCTGTGGTGGCACAGTGGGTAAAGTATCGACCTGGAATGCCAAGGTCACCAATTTGAAACCTCGGGCTTGCCCGGTAAAGGCGCATATGAGAAGCAACTACTATGAGTTGATGCTTCCCACTTCTCCTCCCCTTTCTCTCTCTCTCTCCTCTCTCTAAAATCAATAAATAAAATGTTTAAAAATAAAATAAAAGAGCCCTGGCCATATAGCTCGGTTGGTTGGAGCATCATCCCGAAGCACAGAGATTGCCGGTTCAAGCCCCAGTCAGGGCACATACAGGAGGAACAGATGTTCCTGTCTCTCTCCTGCCCTCTCCCTTCCTCTCTCTAAAATCAATAAAGTAAATATTTAAAAATAAAATAAAAGTATAATGCTCCAGAAAAAAAAAAAACATCAAGCTACATGTACACACACATAAAACAGTGAAAAATGATGTAGCAGCAAACAGCTGAACAGGTCCTATAACAGCTAAAGGCTGTTCTGAGCTCTCTACCTACATTAGCTGATTTAAGGCTCCCAATAACCAGGAGAGGTAAGTACTAATACACATATTTTATGAATGAGGAAACTTGCTAAAGGTCACAGAGCTGGTGAGTGGCTGAGTTGGTGTGACAAGCTGGTTTCTCTCACCCTCCTCAGTGGAGGGAGGGATGGCAGGTACCTTGGAGTCAGGAGACCTGGGGTCCGGGCCTGTCTTTCCCTCAGAGTGCAGGGACTGTGTGTTCTAGTAGGGCATCCCCGGGACTGCGTGCGTGAGTAGGGACACTCACAGTCTGCTGTGCACCCTGCTCTGAGTGGAGCCTGGTAATCCAGGGCCTTGTTACCAGCTGTGTAGATGCCACAGAAGCTGCCCTGACGTTTATTAGGCTTGATCTGCCCATTTCCAATTGGGAAACTGAGGCCCAGAGAGGAAAAGTAACCTACCCAAGGTAGCAGATGGAGTTATCAGCGGGTCTCCTGGCTCCCAGCCCAGAGCTTTCTTCTCTCCTGGCCCCACCCACCGCAGGGGAACTGATTTCCGAGCCGGCTGCCTCATGGGCTGAAAATGTTGGCTGAGCTTGAGTCATGAGCTCTGAGCGAGACATGGAGGTGGGGACAGGCACGCAAGGTGAGCACCCTTTACACCTGTCTGACCACAGAGAAAGGCCCAGACAGAGAAGGGAGCTCTGGGTCAGGGACTGCGGGGTAAGAAGGGGGAAGGGGACAGAGATAAACAGATCCTGATCCTTGCTCTCCAGGAACTTGGAGTCTGGTAGGTAATCTGTAATAGTAACCACTGCCACTACAAGTAATAGTAACCACCACCACCACTAGAAATAGTAACCACCACTACAAGTAATAGGAACTGCTGCCACTACAAGTAATAGTAACCGCCACTACTACAAGTAATAGGAACTGCCGCCACTACAACTAACAGTAACTGCCACCACCACAAGTAATAGTCACCACCACCACAATAGTAACCACCACCACCACAAGTAATAATACCACCACCACCACTAGTGGCATTTATCAAGAGCTTACCGTGCAGAGTGCAATGGGCTTTATACTCATCCTCTTCATTAATCTTTACAATAGTCACTGGCTGGCACAATAATAATATATATGTTAATGATATAATAATGTAATGATATCACATATAGACTATAACAGTGTCACCTATATAATAATATCATGTGGAGAACATCACAACCATTTTACAGGTGAAGCTCGGAGAGGCTAAGGAACTTCCCAAGGTCACAGAGCACTGCAGCAGGTGCAGAGGGAGAATTCGCACCTAGTTCTGCAGGTCCCCAGGCCTGTGCTCTCCTACCACTCTGTTCAATTCAGCAGCCTCTAGCCAGCCATGTGTGGCTGCTGAGCACTCAAAACCTGGCTAGTGCAACCTGAGATGTGCCACAAAGGTAAAATACACGCCAGATTTCAAAGGCTTAGTAAGAAAAAAAAAGTATGATGTCTCATTGACAGTTTAAAAAAAAAAGAAATCAATGAATATACCTGAAAGTAATATAACTAATATAATATTGTATCCTAATCATCCTTAAGTTTAAAAACACAAATATTGAAATGTTATTCATATTGAAATAATAGTTGGGATATATGGGGATAAATAAAATACATTATTAGAATTACTTTTACCTGTTAATTTTTGCTTTTTAAATGTGGCCACTAGAAAATTTAACATTACTCACGTGGCTTGCGTTATTGCTGTTGGACAGACTGCTGTGACCCAAAGCTGCCCGACAGGGCTTTCATCAGTGATGACATGTCCCATTCTGAATGGCCCAATTATGGTAGCCACTAAGTTGTATGTGGCTATCAAGAACTTGAAGTATGACTTGCCTATGGAATACTACTCAGCCATAAGAAACGATGACATCGGATCATTTACAACAACATGGATGGACCTTGATAACATTATACTGAGTGAAATAAGTAAATCAGAAAAAACTAAGAACTATATGATTCCATACATAGGTGGGACATAAAAATGAGACTCAGAGACATGGACAAGATGGTGGTGGTTCCGGGGGTGAGAGGGGGTGGGTAGGAGCACAAAGAAAACTAGACAGAAGGTGACGGAAGACAATTTGACTTTGGGTGATGGGTATACAACATAATCAAGTGTCAAAATAACCTGGAGATGTTTTCTCTGAACATATGTACCCTGATTTATCAATGTCACCCCATTAAAATTAATAATAATAATAATAATAAATTTTTAAAAAGAAATATGACTTGTGACTGAGAAAACAAATTTTTTTATTATATTTGATTTTTGTGTGTGACAGAGACAGAGAGAGGGACAGCTAGGGACAGACAGGAAGGGAGAGAGATGAGAAGCATCAATTCTTCATTGTAGCTCTTTAGTTGTTCATTGATTACTTTCTCATATGTGCCTTGACTGGGGGGCTACAGCAGACTGAGTGACCCTTGTTCAAGCCAGCGACCTTGGGCTCAAACCAGATGAGCCCACGCTCAAGCTGGCGACCTCAGGGTTTCAAACCTGGGTCCTCCGCATACCAGTCCGATGCTCTACCCACTGTGCCACCACCTGGTCAGGCTTATTATATTTGATTTTAATTATATATTTGGATGTAAGTAGCCACATGTGGCTAGGGGCTATGTATGAACAGTGCAGCTCCAATAATGCCTTTCTGCCCTCTGAAGACAAAGAGCAGCACCGTGTGTTAGAGGCTTCCCTGCAGCTGTGTTTATTCTGGGTATGAAGGACATAAAGTGGGTATCACTTCTCCATTGTAGTGGAAACATGACTCAGAGAGGTTTAGAGAGTGCCTCAGGGCACACAGCTTGGAGGTGGTGGAGTCAGGGTTTGACCCCAGTGGATCCTTGCTCCAAGCCCAGGTTCATCCTCTAGGTTTGCCTTCTCCTCTGCTGTGGGGGCTGTCTCCAAGGAGCCCCCTCCAAGGCTAACACCGGTCTGCACCACCCCACCCCAGAGCCCACCCAACCTTCCATCACCCCGCTGGAAACGCCCAGATGTGGTCACTTACATCATCAGTCTGCCTTCAGGTACTGCTGACACTTGCCCCAGGTCTCTCTCCATCATTCCTTCCTTTTTCTGATCTCTCAGCACTTCATGCTCAAATGTCATCTTCTCTCTGCCCGCCACACCCTGTCTCGTCCTTCCTGTCCCTCCCTCTCGCCAGACTTTCAGTCCAGTCTCACCCCCTGCTTCTGGGAGAGCAGCTGCCCTTGCCCATGACTTGGTAGATTTCTATACTTCTCTGACTTCCCCAGATGCCTCAGAATGCAGAGCTTGGACCGGAGTCTCCTGTGGAAGCCACCCCAGCTTGCCGCTAACTAACCTACAAGGCTGACAATGGGCTGGGGTTCCAGCCCCAGATCTGCCACCAATGTCTGTGTGACTCTCGGTAGTCTCTGAGCCTCAATTTCCTCATCTATAAAATGGAAATAATGCTACTGATGGGTTCTTAAGTACATTAAATGTAGCAAGGATGCAAAGAACCTGGTTAACTGTCCAATGAAATACAAACGTGGGAAGTAATTGTGGCATTCTTCATGAGAACATACTGTGTACTCTGCTAAGCATTTTCATGCTGTAGTGTTTTTATTTTTATTTTTGTTTATTGATGTTCTTAGAAAGAGAGGAAAAGAGAGAGAGAGATCGATCGATCATTTGTTGTTCCACCCATACATGTCATCATTGGTTGACCCTTGTATGTGCCCTGACTGGGAATTGAACTCACAACCTCAGCATGCTGGGACGACATTCTAACCAGCTGAGCTACCTAGCCATGCCCATGCTGTAGTGGTTTTAAAATATGACCCCCAATTCTTTGATCCTCCTCCCTTTAGTGGGTGGAACCTAATTCCCTCCCCTGGAGGGTAGTCTGGACTTGCTTCTAACTAATGGAATAAAGTAGAAGTGATGATGGTGTCTTTGAAGATTAGGTCATAAAACGGTACTGTGGCTCCTTCCTCTTGCCTAGATCACCAATTTGGGGGGAAGCTAGCTACCATGTCTTGATGATACTTAGGCACACACTGTGGAGGCCAGGCAGCGGGACTGAGGACCTGCAACCGCCACGTGAGGGAGCTGTCTGGGAAGCCGATCCTCCAGCTCCAGCCAGACCTTTGCAGGACAGCAGCCCCTGCCGACATTCTGAAGGCACCCTGGGGAGAAACCCTGAACCCGGAACACCCAGTGGAGCCACTTTTGAATTCCTAACCCAGAGACACTTTGAAACAATAACTGTTGTTTTAAGCCATGAAGTTTTGGGGATAGTTTGTTACGCAGTAACTAAAATACATATAGAAGCTCATTTAACTGTCATAACATGATGTTGGTACTGATAATATCTCCATTTTACAGATGAGAAAACCAAGGTTCAGAGAGGAAGAGACACTTGCCTCAGGCCACTCAGTAAGGACATGGTAAACTCAAGACCTCGGTGCTGGTCCATTTGAATTAAAAGCTGGTGTATGTGGAACCACGTGCCATACTCCTCCTAGATGTGCTCCAGTGACTGACTACGGATCTGCTGACCTCCACTCTGAGCAGGCGCCCTCCTAAGAGCAGGGACTGTAAACCACACATCTTGGTCTAATCCCCAAGCCTTCCAACCAGTAGGTAATCATTAGATACATGTCTGAATGACAGACAAGGCATATGGTTCTGGGTGGGTCCCTCAGCCAAACTTATCCAAACATTTGTGGATCCAGGGCAAGGCATAAATGGAGTTCCACATACCATATATCTAAATATTTAAAAGTTATAAATCAGACTAATCGACAGTAAATGGATTTTTTGTTTTTCTTTTCCTGTATCTTTCTGAAGCTGGAAACGGGGATAGACAGTCAGACAGACCCCCGCATGCGCCCGACCGGGATCCACCCGGCACGCCCACCAGGGGCGATGCTCTGCCTACCAGGGGGCGATGCTCTGGCCCTCCGGGGCGTCGCTCTGCCGGGACCAGAGCCACTCTAGCACCTGGGGCAGAGGCCAAGGAGCCATCCCCAGTGCCCGGGCCATCTTTGCTCCAATGGAGCCTCAGCTGCGGGAGGGGAAGAGGGAGACAGAGAGGAAGGAGGGGGGGGGGGTGGAGAAGCAAATGGGCGCTTCTCCTATGTGCCCTGGCCGGGAATCGAACCCAGGTCCTCCGCACGCCAGGCCGTTGCTGTACCGCTGAGCCAACCAGCCAGGGCCAGTAAATGGGTTTTGACAATACCCTCCTTATAACAAAATATAAAATATATGTGAAGTTATGGTTTTTATATGACTGAAAGTCAGCATAGTGTCAAGAATGACTGGATCTCATTATTCTTACACATGCCCGGTTGTCTCTTGATGAGCTGATGATGTTTGAATGAGAGATAAAATAAAAACAAAGGTGATTCATAGATTTAGATTATTACATATTTATTCTATCAGTTTTGTTTCTCTTGCCTTTATTTCAGCAAAATCAGTAATTGTGGTGTCATAATCATAATTTCCCCATAATTTCTGTTCTGTTGAGAGTCATGTGAAATTAGACAACCTTTCTCAAATCATTGTATTTCTTGGTTTTTAATTAACTTCAATTGGGAAACACTTGCTCTGTTGAGGATGTAGCAACAAATTGTCAATAATATTCTTAAAGCAACTGATTTTGATGAGAAAATGAGCCATGAATTTTACATAGCAAGCTTAAATGCTGCAATGGGGCGGTGGGTGATAAAGTATGCTTATTGTGAAAAATATGACAAACTATTTAATTCTTCCTATAAATCCTATCACGGATACCTAGAGTCTTACTGTCTCTCTCCAAGCAATATCCAGAACCAGCACTTGGGTGATTGGTGTCATGCCTGCAGCAAGTGACATCTAGACCTACATATATACCAACTGAAGAGTGCTGTGAATTATGTAACATTGCAGAATGTTCCTCAGCTGCCCTGTGCCACTCTTCCGGATATCATGCCCTCTCTCGAGTGCCTCTGGAACCGCAAATTGGAACACGAAGAAAGGCAAGGAAACGGATGCCTGGCACCACTGGGAATTTACAGCGCTGTGCTATCTAGGAGGAAGGATTTAACAAGTTAATTAATTTGACTTTTCTTTTCCCGAAGAGCAAAGGCTTTTCTGACACTGCTAAAAGCCTCTCTCTGCTCCAAACCAGCATCCAACTGCAATGTCAGCAGCCACGCAGCCCACAAGCCCTGACGGCTTTGGAACCAGCCATCCTTTGTGTGGAGGACCCAGAGGAAGGGATGAGGAGCAGCATGGCCCTCCCTTCCCTGGGGGCCTGAATAGTGCCCGTCAGGAGAGCGGATGATGATGCCGATGGTGTGTGCTGAGCCAAGTGACCGAGGCTCTCCACGTTCTTTAATGAAGCGTTTGCGTTTGTGACTTGTGGGTCTCTGTGCTCTTCACGTGTGGTCTGGTGGGATGTGGCTGGCGTGTGAGCGGTGTAGGATCTGAGAGTGTTTAAAAACTTTCATAGCAAGGTAGCATGGCTGCTACATCCAAGCTCTTTTTTCTAGTAATTCATCTTTTTTATAAGTATTTTATACAATGTCCTAAGACAAATGTTTCATTTCCTGCACAATTTTCCTACCATTGTTTTATGAAGCATTGATTGTCATTTCAAAATAGCATTTTATAAATTGGCATCTGTCTCATTGCTAGTTATAAAACCTTTTTTAAAATTTTTTTATTGCAGTAAAAACACAGAAAACTTACCATCTTACCCATTTCTTAAGGGTACAGTTTGGCGGTGTTAAGCAGAGTCACAATGTTGTGACACAGATCTCTGGAACTCTTTCATCTTGCAAAATGGACACTATATCCTTTGAACAACAACTCTGTTCTTTTGAAAGTTCCAGGTAACCACCTTTCTACTTTCTGTTTCTATGAATTTGACTACTTTAGATACCTAACTAGAACAGGTAGTGCCCGGGTTACGAACAAGATAGGTTCTGTAGGTTTGAAAATGTTTAAGTATTTATATGCACAGAAAGATAAAAATAAATACTATGTTAAGACAAACATCTAAGTTGCATTTAATAGGTAAATGTACCCGTTCCGACTTACATACAAGTTCAACTTAAGAACTAACCTACAGAACCTATCTTGTTCATAAACTGGGGACTGCCTGCAATTCATTTTTATTGTCTTTTACAGAAGTATTAGTCTGTAACAGATTGGAAATTTTAAAAGCAAAACGGTCCCTTGCAATGGATAGTTTGAGAAGCACTGCTCACCAAGTTCAGGGCCTCTCCTGCCCAGGAAGGTCAAAAGACACTTCTGATTCACTTCACTGGACCTCAGTTTCCCCAAATATAAAAAGGGGTGATTTTTTTTTCAGCAATGCTCTAATGGCTTTGCAGGCAAGTCACCCTGGGATGCTCTGGTCATTGGAATTCCCCGAGTCAGGACTGGCTGTCTGGCTGGGCAACCACCCTCTGTCCCCTCCCAGTGGGCCCTGCTCCAAGTCCCATTTCACGCGCCAAGGACTCCTTTGTCTCCACTGACACCTGGTTTCCTGCCCCTGCAGTCACAGAAGGGCCCTCTCTTGGATGACACATGCGGGCAACTTCCACTGCTCACATCCTGGCCAAAGGTTCAGGGCATTTCCCCCTCAAATCTACATTCCTCTCTGGTTCACTGTCACTCCTGGTTCCTATGATTCACACTATGGCCGAAAGGGATGAGCTGACATTAATGAGGACACAACCAAGGTGGAGCCCCACATTCTAGAATTTCAGAGCTAAAAGGGACTATTTTTATCTGTTACCTGGCAAGTAATACACAATCACTGCAAAACAACCCCAAAAAGCAATATACACAGATGTTGTTGTTTTTTTACAGAGACAGAGAGAGGGATAGACAGGGACAGACAGACAGGAACAGAGAGATGAGAAGCATCATTCATTAGTTTTTCGTTGCGCATTGCAACACCTTAATTGTTCATTGATTGCTTTCTCATACATGCCTTGACCGCGGTCCTTCAGCAGACCAAGTAACCCCATGCTTGAGCCAGCGACCTTGGGCTCAAGCTGGTAAGCTTTTGCTCAAACCAGATGAGCCCTCGCTCAAGCTGGCAACCTCGGGGTCTCGAACCTGGGTCTTCCGCATTCCAGTTTGATGCTCTATCCACTTCACCACCGCCTGATCAGGCCACAAATATTTCTTTAAAATCTCCCATAATGTGTCTGATGATGGTGGAGTAACCAGATAGAGCAGGCGTGGCCAACAGTTTTTGCCCCCTGGGCCAGATTAAAAAGAAAACTTTTTTCATGAGCTGGATGAAATATTAAAATTTAAAAATGTTAAATACAAAACGATTCATTTAGGTAAATAAAATTTTACTATGTAATTTGCTTATGAATAAATGTAAGTGAGTGAAAAAAGTTTTAATATACAATATTATTTTAATAAAATATAATTACATACCGTATAAATATCCAAACTGTATTGCAATCAATCGAAACAATATTTAATTAATAGAATGAGCTTGAAGGGGTTATATCGCAAATAAAACAATTATTTTGTTTTACAAACAGCCTGGACACGTTTTCAGTTATCAACGGCAGCTATTGTCTATGCTACAATGCCACTTGATTCAGCACACTTGACCACAAAAATAACGAATTGTTTGACCTTGGGTGCGCACTGGCAAACTCCACCTAAAAGAATGTGGGTTTCACATCGCCGCTAAACGTCAAACAGTTCATATCGAGTACAGACGAGTACAAAAGTTGTAAATCTTTATAATGGAATTTTTTTAAAAAATAAAGAAGTATCACGAATCCATTTGACCAATTATTGGAAGTTAACCCTAGATTAGTCACATGTGGAATTCTTTTCCGCATATCACTATCTTCTTAAATATCTCGATTTCCAATAATCAAAGATGCTTCTGCTTCTGAGTAGCTGAGATTTTAAAGTAGCAGAGGATATTAAAAGTTTAATCGCGGGCCACATAAACTCATTACACGGACCGGATCCGGCCCGCAGGCCGTATGTTGGCCATGCCTAGGATAGAGCATCAACCTGGAACACTGAGGACCCAAGTTTGAAACCCGGAAGTCACTGGCTTGAGCATGGGATCATAGACATGATCCCACTATCACTGGCTTGAGCCCCAAGGTCACTGGTTTGGCTGGAGCCCCCCAGTCAAGGCACATATGAGAATCAATCGATGAACAGCGAAGGTGCCACAATTATGAGTTAATACTTCTCATCTCTCTCTTCTTGCATGCTGCCTGTGTTTCTTTCTCTCAAAATAAATAAATAAATATCACCCATAATCCCAGCATCCAGTGATAACCACCTTTAATATTTAGGTAAATATACTGCCTGTTTTCTTACATACATTTTTAAGCAATAACAACATTAATAGGAATGTCCTACTTGCACAGTTTATAACCTGCTTTTCCCATTCAATAGTTTTTCTACTTCTATGAACACACTCCTGCATCACCAGTGTGGGCACTTGCAGAGTATGCCTTGTGTATGTTTGGAAACTGACAGGCCCAATGTTATTTGACTGGATACTTATTCTCTCTCTCTTTCTCTCATTCCCTCGCTATTATAAACAATAAACAGCATTCCATAATTAAAAGACTTTGTTAAAAAAGAAAAAAAAGGGCCTTGGCCTGTTAGCTCAGTTGGTTAGAATGTCATCTTGCTATGCCAAGGTTGTGGGTTTGATCCCTGGTCAGGGCACATACAAGAATCAACCAGTGAATACATAAATAAGTGGAAAAACAAATCACCGTTTCTCTCTGTCTCTCTTCCTTCCTCTCTCTCTCTCTAAATTTTTTAAAAATTAAAATTAAATAAAAAATAAAAGACTTTGACCACAAGATTTAACAGTATTAACTAACACTGCCATCAAAAGTATCAAGAGTGCCCATTTCAGCTCATGCCTGCCAACACTAGCTATTATCACTTTTTATTTCACTATGGTTTTAATTTACATTTTTTGTAGGATGTAGGACATGTCTTCCTTATGCTTTTTGGCCAGTTATATTGAAACAGATTTTGGAACTTATCATGGGATTCTGGGGCCCCTGAGTTGACAGAGAGAGACACAGGATTATGAATTGAGAACGGAAAGTGCCCCTCCTGGGTTGCATGTCCTGTGTGACGTTAATGAAGAGGCTGGGTGAGTCAGTTACTGGATCTTTCTCAGCACTAACATTAAGGCTATTCTGCCATTTCCAAGTTCCTTCCCAGCTCTAACAGCTATAAGGAAATTCCTGCATGTGCACAGTCTGTACAGTTTACAGAACATTTCTATGAAGCAGAGAGGAGAGGTATTGTCATTAATGCCACCTCACAAATAAGAAAACAGAGGCTCAGAGAGTTCAATGGAACTGTATGAACCACTACAACTTTGGGCAAATCCTCCAACCATCCTCTCAAACACCTTCCAATGAGATAGGTTCCCGGAAAGGCCTATGGGACCATCAATATCTGTCTCCCTGGCACAGGGGTGTGTGGTCTGGATGCTGCATACCAGTGAGGCAGAGGGAAGATGTGAGGGTCTGTCTCCTCCCAGACCTGCTGAGCAAACACTGCGTACTCCGTGCCAGCTCCTAGGAGGAGGCTTAGCAAGTGCTCAGCCCAGAGAACTGGGGCTACAAGAGGAGCTATAGCTGGGGGCCCTGGATCTGGGTGAGGGTACTAGGGGTATGCGAGGTGCCCAGCTAGGGGTGGAGGAGGTTCAGGGGAGGAGCATGTCCAGAGACTTCTGTGAGAAGGAACCAGAAGGGATTCTCTTTATCTTTGCATTTCTGCTGTGTTCGGAAAATTCAGACAGCTTGCCAGGTACTAGGCTGGGTGACCCCAATGTGGGCCCTTCCAGCATCAAACCAGGGGCCTGATCTCAGTCCTATGCTCTCATCCTGGTCCATGAGGTCAATTTGGGCTGTAAAAATGCCTTCTTCAGGCAACTGGGTGAGGTCTGCCTATGTTCCAGCCCCAAGCCAGCATGGCCGGATCCAGGCCCTCAGATGATGTCATCGGTCACCCACCTCTTGCCTCTATTTTCCTCTCCAAGGGCTTTGTCCCCAAGCATTCTCTTCTCATGCATGATGGCTTCCTGCATAGCAAACCCAGGAAAGAGAGGGCTCCCTTTTCTCAATATTCACCCGCAAAATTCCTGGATGGACTCTTGTAGGCCTGGCAGGAGTCACGTGCTCATTTTTGAACCAATCACCATGGCCAGAGGAGAATGGACTATGCCAACTGGCCAGGCCTTGGACATGTGCCCACTCTTGAAGCTGAAGGTGGAATGGGTAGGTGGGGGTGGCAGCAGTATCAGCCCCCAAATTGCACAGACAGCAAGTGAGGACAGATGTCCCCAAATGAAAACCAGGAAGCTGCTGCCAGGAGAAAGGGCTGGCCCTTAGGCAGGTCACAGCCCTTCTTCCTTTAGGCTGATAACCTGGGGAGCTGAGAGCCTTCCCTGCCTAAAAGTAATGAGGTTTCAGTCCCCCCCCACCACCACCACAGGTAGTGTACAGACGGGGAACCCACACCCACACAGCACTCGGGCATCAGTCAGGCTTGGCTTCCCACCCTCTGGTTGTGTGACTTTCTTTGAGTGAATCATTTCTCCTTTCTGAGCCTCAGTTTCCTCCTCTACATAATGAAGTGAATCTTGAGAAGAGGGGAGGACCCAGAGAAGAGGCTGTATGCAGACAGAGACAGAGAAGGCAGAGGCAGAGATAGGAGAGATGCTACCACCAGCTGAGAAATGCTGGGAGCCACTGGAGGCTGGAAGAAGCCAGGAAGGATTCTCCCCTAGAAACCTCAGAGGGAGCGTGGTCCTGCCCTACTTTGATTTCAGACTTCTGGCCTCGGGAACTGTGAGACGGTATACTTCCGTTGCGCTTAAGTCAGCTAGATTATGGCATTTTGTGCAGCAGCCCTAGGAGACAACTATACCATCTGAAATGATTCTATTGCTTCATGGGTTTATTCTCCATTCTTCTCCCCAAGGGATCAGCTCCATGAGGCCAGGCACCATCTGCTTTGGCCAATGCTCTGTCCCTAGTGTCTGGAACAGTGCCTGTTGCATAGCAGACACTCATGAAATATTTGGTCCATTAAAAAATGGGCAAAATGTATGAACCTCTCAACCCAGCATTCTTCTAGGACCTTTTCTCAGACTGACCCTCACCTGTGGTTCTAGCTAGTCCTTCCTGAGGTCCTTCCACCCCACTTCTCAGACATTTGGCTTTTGACAAACTGCTCTGGTGACAGAACATGCCCCCATCCCCTCTTACCCTTAGACACACACGCTATCCCCGCAGAGGCAGTGCAGCCAGGTGGGGACAAACTTAGAGGAATGGCAACCCCAGACCTGGTTTAAATTCTGGCCCTGGTGTGCCCTGACATCACTCAGACAAGCCCTTATCTCTTAGTTTTCTCCTATGGAAAATGGGGATAGTATTCCCATCCTTTCAGTGACCAGAGCAGAAGGTACTCAATAAATGATGGCTGCAGTCAACTCTCCTTTGATGTTCTATCTTCCCCATGAATCTTGCCTTCATTTCTTCCTCCTGCAGGAAGCCCTCCCAGACCACCCCTGCTCTGGCTCCGCTCACCTGAGCTCAGACCCACTGAATGGCTCCCTTGCCACTTGGCACAGTCTGCCTGGGATTATTAATTCTCCTTTTCTGCAGACGTGGCCCATCTCCCTGGCTGCCTCAGCCGTTGGCCATGTTTTAATGAGGATTTCTCTTTGTGAATAAAGAAGCAGGCCTTTGATCTCCCTTCTGGAATTGGCTGTCTTTGATAGTCTGCTCTGAGTTACTGCTGAGAGCCAGGCCAGGATTCAAATCTGAGCACTGCTGCTGCTCACTGCTGGACCCTTGGCAGGTGGGGGCTCTCTTCTCCAAGCCTCAGTTTCCCCTTAAGTATAAAGGATCCAAGCAGAGCAGGCATTCTATTGTATGTAAATTAGCCAACCCACGAATTAAGTGAAATGTCACCTTAGCCCCAGTTTCTTTTGTGATGTCCTCTTCTTAAATTTCAACTACAAATCAGCCACCATCCCTAGCTCACTGATGAGGAGGAGCGAGGCCAGGAGATGCCAAGTGGCTTGTCTGAGGTATGAGTCAGAGGTACAGTTTGAACCCTGGTTGCCTGGTTCCTGGTCTTACTTAACCTCATGACCCCCAAGGCCAAGGTTAACTGGGAATGCTCCGGTCAGCTGGTGACACCTTGGAGCGAATCAGAATCAGGAGCCACAGGCTCACTCTAGTCCGGGAGGGGGCAGTCTGAGAGCTTTGGGCAGGCGGTCAGGCTGGGTGGTTGAGATGGGGATCCCTGTGGGAACAGGGCATGGGAGGTTTGGGGAGGGGGGACAGGAGTGGAAGAGATACTAGGATTTGGAGGAGGAACCATTTTCAAAGGTGAATAAGTTTTTATATAATTTCTCAAGTCACTCAGTAGCCCTGGTTCTTGGGGACAGGAATATCTGAGGGGCCATGCCCTTTGTGTGCCCTGGCCATGTGTATAAAGGAAGAGAGAGGCTCAGACAGGAGAAAAGAGTTGTCCCTGGCTGGTGACAGGGCTGGAACTGGCCTTATACCATGATCCTGCATGGACCACACCCTCATACCCCAGAGGGACAGGATTGGTGGGGAAGCTCCCAGGAGAACCCCTGGTACCTGGAGAGGGACACACTGGCCAGGTTCTCTGAGGAGAGTGGGTCACAGGCAGGGGTGGGGCAGAGAGAGCAGCAAAGAGAGGAGAGAGTATGGGAGAGAGATAGAAACATTACCAGAGAAAAGGAGACAGAGAGAGCTGGGAAGGAGGGGGAGCAGAGAGAGAGGAGGGAGGGAATCATGGATTCAGCTCTATTTTCTGAACGGAGCCCATCTAGGGGGATGGAGGAGAGATGGCTAACTCAGCTAGTTTTGACAGGAGCAGGAAAACACGGCCACCCTCCCTCTGCGTGTCTCCTTGGTGGGAAGGCAAGGAGGGAGGCTGGTGGGATTCAGGGTCAGATCCCCTCTAGAGAAAGACGGAGTGACTGCAGGTGTGGGTCATACCCACGCACGGAGTGATCTGCAGTGGGTCACAGCCCTTTTCCTGGGTTCCAGTGTAGGCATCTGTAATGTGGTTGGAGCGAGGCCCCAGTGCGGGTGTACGTGCATGTGTGTGTAGGAGGCAGCATCTGGACTCCGATATTCTGGATTCCACTACTTCTGGGTGTCACCCAGGTGGGGGTTGGGGCAGCTGGCCTGCAGTCCCCTCCCTGGAAGGGATTCAGCCTGGGCCCCAGTTTCTGCCTCTCCCTGCTCATCCCAGCGCCTCCCTCCCCCTAGATCCTAGCTCCTTCCTTGCTCAGCCAGACAAATCCCAACCATGGAAAAAATGAGTGTTTGGGGCCAGCCATTAATGGACGGAAAGTCATTGTTCATTGTTTTCTTTTCTTCCTGTGCTAGGATCCATCTTGCTCTGGGCCATTTAATACCAATGGTGGGCCTGGCCTGTAGTAGTGCAGTGGATAAACCTCCGGCCTGGAATCCCAAGGTTGCTGGTTCGAAACCCTGGGCTGCCCTGGTCAAGGCACATACAACAAGCAAGCAATGAACAACTAACTAATGAGTTGATACTTCTATTCCATGCTCCCCTTTCTCTCCTCTGTAAAATCAATAAATAAAGTAAAAATAATAATAATAATAATAATAATACCAATGGTGGGCCTGACCAGGCAGCGGACTGGGATGCGGAGGACCCAGGTTCGAGACCCGAGGTCGCCAGCTTGAGCGCAGGCTCATCTGGCTTGAGCAAAAAAAAAAAAAAAAAAGCTCACCAGCTTGGATCCAAGGTCGCTGGCTGGAGCAAGGGGTTCCTTGGTCTGCTAAAGGCCCGCGGTCAAGGCACATATGAGAAAGCAATCTGTCTGTCCCTATCTCTGACTCTCTTTCTGTCCCTGTAAAAAAAAACCCAACAAAAAAACAACGGTGACCGCCATTGTTGGGCACCTACTGTGTGCCAGGTCCAGAGCTAAAGTCTTTAATGGATCATCGCAGCACACCCTCAGAGTTACCCTCTTCACAGACACCCTCTTTACAGATGAGGAAAGCAAGGCCAGCCTGAGATGTAAACCAGATGTTGGCCAGGCTGGGCCTGGGGCCGGCTGGGTCTAAAGCCAGAGTTCCCCCCAGCACCGCTCAACTCCAGGACAAAGCGGTCAGAGGGGTGAATTCAGGTCCCAGTTCTGCTACTTATCCTTAAGTCACCTCTCCATCCTGAATCTCAGTTCTTTTGTCAACAATATCAGATGAATAATGTTATCTGTCCACTCCCCCAAACTGCTGTGAACTGTTCCACAACTAATAATCGCTAACATGTTGGGGCACTTAAACATGACTGAACACCATTTTAAGTGACTACAACTAATGATTCAATAGATTTAATACTTGCAGCAACCCCATGAGGTGATTTATCCTATCCTCAGTTTACAGGCGAGGCTCCTAGCTGCTAACGTGCCCAAGGTTCCCCATGGAATTATGGGGACTAAGATGGAAAGCAGGTAGAGCCAGGATTTTGCCAGGTCTGTGACCTTGGGCAAATCACCTGCCCCTGGGCCTCAGTTTCCCCATCTGCTGAAGGTTGCAGGAAGAAACAGAGATATTAGGAGAACCCTGGCTCAGTGACTCTCAGTTACATTGGGTGACCTTGAGCAAGTGAGGTAACTTTGCTAAGCCCCCAAATGGGGTGCTGCTAGGAAAAGATAGGGGATGCCTATAAAGTCCGGATGAGACTTTTGTGGGAGGACCTTGGATCCCAGCCGCTCCCCCACCCCCCTTGCCCCAGTTGGGCCCAGGGGTGTGGGAAGGGAAAGTACAGGGCAGGCAGGGATTAGCCCCGGGTCCCCCTCCTGGGGCGGCGCTTTTAACCATATTCTCCCTAGGATCAGCCCTGCCCCCTCCCAGGCCCCGGGCCAGGCCTGTGTTTGCCGTGGGGATCTGGGCTGGCCCAGCGGTCTTTCATTCCGGGGCAGCTTTGCTTGCTTTCTGCCGCGAGGCTGGGCCGCAGCTCTGCCGGGCTCCGCGCTCCCAGGGAGCAGATGGGCCGCAGTGGGAAAGCGCGGCTGCGGGTCTTAAGAGGATTGGTGCCTTTCTTTCCACCCTTTGTGCCGCTCCCCGGGCCGCCTGCGCCCAGACCACAAAGGCCGCTTGTTTAGCTGCCTCTGGGGGCGCAGGGGTCACAGCTGACAGCGGCGCCCTTGGAGACCGCGGAGGCACCCTGTGTGAGCAGGGGAGTCCAGGGCACCCAGGCTCCCGGAAGCCCTGAAGTCATCGGGGACTTTCGGGTAGCGCTCTCTTGTGTGGGGAAATCCATGTAAAGATAGGAAGGACTCCTTATGTAGTCTGTTAGAGGGGGGAGGCCCAGACAGGGCCTGTACCCCCTCCTGTCTGTCACCGTGTTGAGAGCCTGAGGTTCAGAGGTCTGCAGGACTCAGCTGAGTCACACAGCTATTTAGTGGTCAGCCAGGACTTGATCCCAGGGCCCCAACACCCAGCAAAGCTCAGTATGAGCTTGGAAATGTGGCCTCCCTTTCCTGTGAGTTCATCTGTCACGGCTATGGGGATCAGGAGACTGAGAAAGAGAAGGTCGAAGCCAGCAGAAGCTGAAGCCTCCAGGCCCAGGAATAGCCCCGGAGGGAGCATCTGACCACACCGTTTGAGGCCCCGCTCCAAGTGAGAGGAGGCGGCCGGGGAGAGGAAAAGGACAGGAATTATCTCACCAGTGAGTTTATTTTAAAAAATTGCTGATTGAGTGCCTGCTCTCCAGTGGGTGCCAAAGAAACAGACGTAAGCTCAGGTTCCACCCTGGAGGGTCCTCAGTATGCTAGGGGGACAGATTTGTATGTAACAAGGCCTAGACCGGGATTTCTCAGCCTCAGCACTATTGCCATTTTGGGCCGCATAATTCTTGTTGTGAGGTCCTGTACGTGGTAGGATGTCTAACCCTCTCCCCACTAGATCTCAGTAACACACCCCCACCCCCAGCCTTGATAAACAAAAATGTCTCCAAACATTGCCAAATGTCTGGAGAGAAGGGGGAGGGCAAAATCACCTGGCTGAGAAGCACTGATCTAGACTATAATCCTGGTCATTTGTCTGCTCATTCATTCAACACATGTTTCCTGAGCTCTGAGAGTTTTCTGGGCTCTGCTCTAGAGCCTGGGGGTACATCTGCAGAGTTACAGGTGCGGACTTCACGCCTATTGAGTGAGTTCACACCTGGAGGAGAAAGTGAACTATTCCATGCAGGGATGAGGTGGGGGCCAGGGTTACCAAAAGGCTCCCGGAGGAGGAGGAAGAGGAGGAGGAGGAGGAGGAGGAGGAGGAGGAGGGGGTACTGGGGTAGAGGGAGTAGGTAAGGGAACAATCCAGGCTGAACAAGGCAGAATGGCCATCCTGGATTTGTTCCCCAGAGGTTCTCAAGGGACCTGCTGTGTGCAGGGGGCATCTCTGGGGATACAAACAGATGTTGTAAGACAGGCCCCTGGCAGCATACAGAGGATTTGAGGCATGCAAAGAAGGAGGTTGCAGAAGAATCGTGAAGGGCTTTCCAGAGAAGGGGAGACAGGAGTCAAATCTTGAGGCTGAGCAGGCAGGAGTCAGGCGGGCAGGAGAGGGAGGGTGAGAATGTGGGCAGAGGGAACAGCCCGTGCACGGGCCACAGAGCACGAGAGGGCCTGAGGCTTTGGAGGAAGGCAAAGAGGCTGCTGGGTCAGGAGCCCAGCCTTCTGACAGCGGAGGGAGGGAGGGCAGGCTGGAGCGGTAGGTGGGGAGAGGGGCTCAGCTGAGGGGCCTGGACTCTGTCCTGGAGGTGCTGGGAGCCATGGAGGGCATTGGGGCCGGGGAGTATTTTTTACTTTAGAAAAATTGCTGTGGCTACAGTGAAGAGACTGGGTCTGAGGGGAGCAAGGCAAGAGGCAGGACACAGTTGCAGAAGTTCAGGAGTGAGAACGGGGTGGCGGTGAGACTGGAGTAGAAGGGACAGATCCCACAGACACCCAGGAGGGGAAAGCGGGGGGCCGAGGGAGCTGGAGGCGGCTCCTGCGCAGATTAGGGGTGTCAGGCAGTGCAGCCCCAAAACGAACCACCAGATTAGAAACACCAGATAAAAGGCCATGCAGAGGAAGGGATGCCTGTGAATCTCAAAATACAAATTATTTTTGCAACTTTGCTTCTATGCATTATCTTTAAATATTAATAACTAGCAATTTTTAAGAGCTTAATGTTATTCCAGGCGCTCTTCTAAGCACTTCATGTACATTAACTCATTAAGTCCTCACAACAACTTGAGGGAGATCCCTTTTATCATCTCCATTTTGCAGAGAAATAAACAAAAGTACAGAGGAAGTAACTTGCCAAGTTTACACAGTTAGCAAGTGGCTGGGTCAGGATTTGAACTCAGGCAGTTTGATTCCAGAGGCTGTGCTATCTTCTGTTATCCTGCCAAAATATGCAGTTTGTTTAAAGCCTGCTTAACCTCATCTTTTTATAAAGTCCTGTTCTAATACAAAAATAAAAAAGTAATTTGATTCTATTTTATAGATTGTGGTGGAAGGATAGGAACTGAAAAATCGTCTCCTGGAATCTCAGGGAAGCCCGACACGGCAGTGACTACCGCCACCTGGTGGCAGTATACCCCAAGTGGAGGGGTCAGGACAAAGGCCAAGCCCAGTTTTTTGGGCATTGAATTTATGGACCCCCCACAGCCGGATGGCGAGAGCTTGCTAACACAGGCACTGCTATTATGAAAATGTGTCCTCGGCTGGACAGGAAGACGGCAAGGCTCTCAATGCAGGGTGTGTGCTCTGAGGGACTATGATTGTGGGTGGGTATTCGGGATGGAGCTGCCAGGCCCCATCCACACTCCTTCCCCAGTTCCCTAGACGACCAGTGTTAGGCATTTTTGAAACAGCTGGTGGGAGCTAGGTGAGGGTGGAGTGTTACTCTGCAAACATGGGCTGCACCCATGACCCCGACCTTCTAATCCCAGGGCTTAACTGACTTCACTAACTCCAGGGGGCTCAAGAGAGACCCCCCCAATCATTCTCTGTCAAACTACATTCATGAAAGTCCCATTCCTGAGACTTGTGCAGGAAAACCTCCCTCCTGAAGGCAGGAGACAAGGTGGAGACCCTTGGATGTGAACCCTCTGCAGGTTGGTGACAGGGCAGGATTGGCCCCACCCACTGCCTGCCCAAAGGGCAGTGAGGGAGAAACTGGGTGAAAGCAGAGAATGCTGGGTAGCCTGGCCAGGAGCTGGTCGGCTAGCCTCCCACCCCCCACTGTGGTTGCCATGACAACTGAGCTGGGGAGAGGGAAGAGGAAAGGAGAGACCACTTGCCCCTCAGACAATAGAAACTTATTCCAGGTCACCCTTGGCCTTGCGCTGAGGGGTTTGGGGTGGTCAGGAGTTCTTCAGTGCAGGATCTGGGGAGCAGTCCTCAGTTCAGGCCAGGCCTGGGGACCCCAGAATGGGGGTCACAGACAGGATCCCCTCCACTGGAAAATCCCAACCCTACCAAAACCTCCTCTTTACTGGGCTGCCTGTACCCCCACCCCACCAATGCAGGCCAACTCCCAATGAAGTTCAGTTCATATTCTGATCTCTCCCTCCACTGGAAAACTTGACCTTGTAGTGGGAGGTGAGCAGTGGGCGCAGGGAGGAGGCAGCAGCCGCTTTGGGGGCAGGCCAAATATTTTATGAGTAATTTAATATCTGGAGCACAAACCACTGAGCAGAGAACCCGTGAGCTGCCCGGAGCAAGGAGCTGATCTGGTCCTCATAATGCAGGGGAGAGGATGGCGGACTGACAGGGATGACCAGGGCCCACAGGGAAGTTAACTCTTCCAGGGCCCTGTGAGGAGGATAGGAGGGGACAGTGCAGGCTGCCACGGACGGTGCTCCTGCTACGCGTCAGATACTGGGCTGTGCACATTAGACGGGTTGGGCACTTGAATTTGGGAGGGAAAATGTGACCCTTTGGAAAAGGCAATGACTTTGAGACACACAGACCCAAGTTTGGCTCCTGCTAAGTGTGGGACCCTGGACCATTGGCTCCACCTGTCTGAACCTCAGTTTCCTTATCCATAAAATGGTGATGATAATAATGGTACCTACATCACAAATAAGAACCTGGTGACCATAAATAAAAAGAATTTAGTGTGGTTGCTTGGGGCACAGCTCAGTAAAGCAACCTGCCCTTGTGTGAACTTCATGACAGCTCTTCAAAGCCCCCAAACATCCTTTTGTGGGAGGGTTTCCCCACCACCTAGCTATGTCCTGGACCTCTCCACTCCAGCCCTAGAGGGCGGCTTGAAGGGCTTTTATCACATTCTGCACCAGCCATGGTTCTGCCTCTTCCTGACACCTGCTTCAGCACCCTTTCAAGGTTTCGGGGGTTGGGGGGCTGTCCAGGCAGGTGGTATGGAATGGACATGGGCCCTGGACTGAGACAGACCTGGGTCAGACTCCTAACTCAGCCACATTCTAGCTGTGTGACCTGGGCAATCACTTCATCCCTCTGGGAACTCCTCCTCACAAGGGTGCTGTTCTAATTAACAGAGGTCATGCCATGAAGAAGCTAGCCCAGAGCCTGGCATATAGTAGGTGCTCATTAAATGATTCTCCATCATTGATACTTTAAGCGAGTGGGTAAGACTAAGATTATAATCTTAGTCTATGTTTCAGCTCTGCCATGTACCAGCTCCGAGTGCCTGGCCAAGTTACAACCTCCCTGCATCTCAGTTTTTATATCTGTGAAATGGGTATCATAGTAGTCCCTGCCTCATGAGAATTAGACAAGACAGAAAGAGTTTGGAACAGAGCCTGGAACAAAGGAGGAGCTCAGTCGGGGTTAGGTGCTATTATGCATTTCTGAGGTTAAGGAGCAATTTATGAAAAGGAATGTCAATTCCACTCTCCTGCCCTCACCGCACAATTCCTGTGTCTGGGAGCGGGTCTCCCCATGACACTTTATCTGGAGTTTGGAGTTGTAGCAAGGTGAGCTCATGCCTGCTTCTCCTGACCTGGCTGGTAGACTCTGACAGCGCCCAGGGGCTTTTCCGGGCATGTAGTTCCGCCCCTTTGTTTATCATTAAACCATCCCTTTGTCCACTATCTTTTCACTTCCTGAAAGAAATCCAGTGCGTCTGAGCTGAGGTGACCCAGAAATCATCTGGTCTAGTCTTCTCCTTTTTCAGACAGGGAAACTAAGGCCCAAGAGCGGAAGGGTGGTTCCCAAAGCCATACAGCAAGTAGATGCTCAGATTCAAACTCGAACCCAGATCTTCTGCCTCCTAGTCCAGTGCTCCTTCTCCACCCCAGGCTGCCTCTGGGGGCCTGGCCATAACTAATGCCCAGTCCCACTGATGAACATACAGAGGCTCAGAGACACAAGGGAACTGGCCCACAGTCCCATAGCCAATGGAGGGGGTCAGGATTCAAATCCAGGCCTGGGGAGCAACAGGACGTGAGCGAGCACATGCCAGGTCCAACAGGATCAGTCTTTGGCCTCCTCGCAATGGTTCAGAAGGAAGAGTCTGAACTCTGGACAGATCAGGAATAAGTCCTCCCCCCTTTACAGATGAGGAAACCGAGTCCCAGAGAGTAAAGTCACTTACCTGAGGACACACAGTGAGTCAACAACTCTGGGACCAGTGCTCTTGCACCTTACTCTGCCCCATTACCTGTTTTTAATGTCCTTGCACTGAGGACCTCAAAGTCCCTACTAGCTTGGCTCCAATTAAAGGGACCTTCATTGAGCACCTATGTGTACAGAGCATGTGGCTCAATTCCCCAAGGAGTCTGTTGTTTTCCTGGTAGCAGCGAGTGCCTGATCTGTGCAACTACCCTGGGCACCTTACAAGCGTTACCTTTATCATCTCAATAGCCCTGGCCCATAGATTATTGCCCCTATTTTCTAGACGGGGAAACAGGCTCAAAGGGGATAGGTGACTCCAGATCACACAATTACCTGCCAGTCTGAGGGCACACTGTCCTGCTCGCCCCTATTCACAGGCTCTTTGCTGGCTCCCTCTGTTCAAGCTGTCGGTGTCCTGAGCCAAAACACAGAAGGAATGAAGACATTTTTCAGGTCTCCTTCCCCGGAAACCAGCTGGGGAGGGTCCCGGCGAGGCTGACATTTATGTACTGTCTTTAATCACATTAGCGGACATGTTCCAAACAAGGTCTGCAGACACATTTTTAATGAGGGCCCTGCTGTCTCCCCTGTGATACCTGTGCCCTTGGGGAGAGCAGCCCTGAGAGGTGCTAACTCAGGGACTGGAGCCCACACGCAGCCCCACACCGTGGCGCCGTGCCTCTGCAAACCCATGCTGGAGGGAGAAGGGGAAATCTGTCCGGAGACGGGCACAGGACTTACCAGTTTGCAAAGCTTTTTTGCCTCTGGTAGCTCACGGAACAAACCTCCCAACAACCAAATAGCCTCATTTCACAGGTGAGGATGCTGACATTGATGGGGACTCGTTCTGCATCAGGTGTGGCGTGTGGGTCTTTTACAATACAATAACCACTGTTACCTGTGTGCCACCTGTGCCCTAGGCGGGCGCTTTACACGCACCACTGTTAGCCAAGATCGCTCCATTTCACAGCCGAGGAAACAACGGCTCTGAGTTCAGGCGACTGCCTTGCCGACGTCATCCAGCTAGAAAGTGGCAAAGCTGGATTCGATCCTGGTGGGGCCCTTATGAGAAGGCAGTGAGGGCGTGCGCACCAAGCATCGGGCGCCGTGCCAGATGCGTGTGGCAGGCGCTCTGTATACCGCACTTTGCTTCTTTTGCCTTCCTGCTATTGGCTTGTTTGTATTCTCCGTGCTGCCCAGATGCCGTAAGAATGCATGGGGACAAACACGTGACAAAATGGCGCAGAGTAGAGTCTGTGAAAGGCAATGGGAAAACGAGGCGGGGAGGCAGGGAGGCCGGAAATGAGGAAGGAGGCTTCCAAGCGAATACGCGCCATGCAGACCGGCACGCTCCTGCATCTCTCTGGGGCTTCTGGGGCCTCTGTGGTCTATTGCATCCTTGGGGAATAGCCTCGGTCCTCTCGCCTCTGAATGGGGCAGCAATTCCCCTGTGTGTGGGGTAGGACGGGTGGCAGGGAAGGGGTTGTCATGAGGATCACATGGATGAATGTCTGTATGGCTGGCACAGTCCTGATCTCAGTTAAGTTCCTCTCCACCTGCCTGCCTTTGCTTCCCTTGGAAATGCCAAAGTATCCCATGAAAATTCTCCCCAAGGGCCCATGGAACATCATTATGTTCCCTCTTTCTAGGCAGGACATGATTTTGACATTCCTTCCATCTTGCCTTTTTTCCTTCCATTCAACAACTATTTACTGAACATATGTTATATATGTTCATCTCCAGGCCTTTTACTCTCTGGACTAAGAGTCTCTGGACAATCAACTAACTAACTAACATCCGTATTTTCTATTAACTCATTTGATAAGCATGAATCCTTTGGGTTCTCTGGGCCATGAAATGTCCCTCTCTGGCCTCCTTACTTCCCTTCTGGGTCCTTTTTCCTATGGGTGTCCCAGGCTCTCCTAGGTTTCTAATCAGTAGGCTGGGGGCAGGCCTAAGATCTGCTTCTGTTACAAGTGAGTCTAACGTAGCTGACTAGTTCAACCCCCTCCTGGAGGGAAGTCTGAGGCTCAGAGATGGGTAGCAACTTCTCTGAGGCCACACAGTAAACCGGGTTCCAAGACCAGCCTAGAACTGGGAGCTCTTGCCTTCTCATCCTGGGGGCTTCCTGCTCTGACAGGTCCCCTTCACTGCTGTGGGTGTCCCTCCCTGAGTGGGCCCTTCTGGATTTCTTGAACAAACACCCCCCTTTCTCCTGCATCTGGGCCACAGGGCTGTCTGTGAGAATGCCTCCTGGCTATGTGCAAAAATAAACACAGCTCACAGCTTGCTGGGAGAGGAGGGCGTGTGTTTGAGTGTGTGCAGGGGTCAGGGCGGGGTGGGGGTGGGGGCTTAAGGCCAGGCACCTGGTGCCCCATTGTCAGCAGGAGACCAGAAAGACGAGGACATGGAGGACAAATGGGAACGGGACCCACAGCGCTCAGAGCAAGGAGTGCTCAGCATCGGGGAAGTGGACCACCCTCCCTTCGCCCTTCCCTCTGACTGCTGTGAACTCCTTCTCCATCACCATTAGAACATAATCACAGTGAGCACAATGGCAGCAATAACAGTAGAGGTTAATCACCGAGCGCTCGCCCCCACCAGCACCTGTGCTACCACTGCCCATGGATTCAAGTTCATAACAGATCAACATGCTGACCAGTGTCCCTCATGTCCCTCATCCCGGCCACTTAGAGTGTGGTCCCAGCTCAGCAGCACCAACCCCCCTCCACCCCAGTTTGTTAGAAAAGCAACTTCTCAGCCTACCCCCACTGAACTAGAACACGCATTTTACCAAGACCCCAGAGGGTTTTTGTTCACATTACAGTTTGAGGAGCCCTGCACCATCACAGCCCCCCAATTCCAATAACAGCCCCCCATCGATAACGACAGCGAATACTCGTGGAGCCCTGTCCCTGTGCCGGAGGTTTTGCACACAGGATCAGCTCACCAGCTTCCCGGGGTAGGCATGATTAGCAGCCCCATGTTACAGATGAAGAAACTGTCACCCAGAGAGGGGAACTAGATAGCCTGAGAACACACAGCCTGCAAGTGGCAGAGGTGGGATTTGAACACAGCCTCTCTGAGAACACTGTCCTTCCAGTTCCTGGGCCCCTGGCCTTTACTCCCTCCATGCATTTCTCATCTTGTGTAGATTTCAACAAACAACAAGTCTATTTCCCCGTCCTCCCTGGACCCCAGGTAGCCAATGAAATCCTGAGGGCAGAGGCTGGGCTACTATTAGTCACAGCTTTTATGTCCAGCAGCTCAGCCCTCACTTGGGGGCTGGGGCTGGGGCAGAGGACCACCTGCATTGGAATGACCTGGGATGTTTGAGGAAAGTGCAGGTTCCTGGTCCTATGGAGCCAGAACCTCTGGGATGGCCTCTCAACACCAGCAACTTCCCTGGAATTTTCATTGCCCACTAACATTGGAGGCCAGGTGCCAAGGATTGCAGTGCCTCCTTTAAAATCAAGGGCAACGAGGCCCAGAGAATTTCCTGTCCCTGTCCCAAGGTTGGAACCTGGCTGACTGGCACACTGCCTTGAGAGTCAAGCAGTTCTGGGTTCAGGTTCCTACCCCTCTCCTGAGCCTAGAGACGTACCTGGGTCTAGAACAGGTTGGCAAATACAGCCCACAGATTGTGCGCAGCTTGCTAGCTAAAAATGGTTCTTTGCATTTTTAAATGGTCAGAGAAAAAAAAAATCAGAAGAAAAATATCTCACGACAAATAAAAATTATGTAAAATTCAAATTCCAGTGTCCATACAAGTTTATTAGAACATAGCAGTGCTCATTTACTTACTGCATATTGTTTGTGGCTGTTTTCCCATTGCAGACACAGAATCGAGGTGTCACAACAGAGACTGCGTGGCCCACAAGGCCTAACATGGTTCCTGTCTGGCTCGTGACAGGAAAAGTTTGGCGGCCCCTGGTCCGGAGCGGCGACTCTCACTTTAGCTGCATCATGCTCCCCTGGAGGGCTTGTTAACAGAGCTGGCAGGGCCCTGTCTTCGGACTTTCCGATTCAGCCAGCGGGGTGAGCCCGAGAACCTGCGTGTCTGGCAAGCTCCCAGGTGGTGCTGCTGCTCGAACCGATTGAGGACCCTGCTTCAGAGGAACTTGGGTCTTCAAAGCTGAAGCTCAGCCCTACCCTGGAAGCTCACAGCCCTCCCAGCGAGCGGAATGGGCTTAGGGAGAGGACAGGGAGGACAGATGAGCTCCCACCAGCTGGGTCCCATCTCATCCACCCATCCATCCTCCCGGCCACCAGCCCCTCTTCCAGGCTGTCCTTCTCCTGGCATCTGCTCCCCCCTGGTGGCAGCGAGCCTGGACCTCATCTCACAGTTCAGTCTTGATTGCTCAGGCCTCCATTCGGAAACACATTGCAAAGCCTTCCAACTTTGCACATCCTTTCCCCCTAGGGAGTCCGCTTCTAAGAATTTAATCCAAGAAAAGGATCAAGGGTGTGTACCAGGATGCTCACTGCTGTGCTGTTTGTAAGAGTGGGTGAAATAGGAGACCAGGGGCAGCTGCTTGACATGGTCACACAGCTAGTAAGAAGCCCAGGAAGGACTTGAAGTTGTGACTGACTGTCTAACTCGACTGCCACACTACGCAACCCCTCCGGGCGCCCCCCACCTGCCACAGGGAGCAGAGATTGAGAGCAGGCTCCAGTGCTGACTTGCCTTGCCCTGAACCCTTGTCTTGTTACTTACTAATTCTGTAACAACAGACGAGTCACTGAACTGCTCTGTTTCAGCGTCCCCATCTATAAAACAGAAATATAATGGTAATGGTTACATGAGTTAACACAGTGTTTAAGTCTGCGCGCCGGGTGAGCTGTTATCATTACTTATTAAGCCCCCACCCTTTTTCTTTGCCCTTCACTCTTCTTTTCTCTTCTTGACTGACTCAAAGCATTGTGGGTCACTGGGAGGGCCACGCTGGTCAGGATGAACTGGGGCAGAGGTGGAGAACCTGGGATGAGGCACTGTAGCCAGGAAGTGGCAGATATTTAGTAGGGCCCACCCACGTTGCTCTGAGAACAGCCCCGCCCATGGGGCTGGGTCATTATAGCCTGGGCCATAGGGCACCAAGCTTAACACTGGGTTAAACAGACCTGGGTCTGGATCCTAGATCTTCTGTGTGATGTGAGCAGATAAGATCCCCTGCCTGAGCCTCATTATTCTTATCTGTAGAATGCAGTAAGATTAGAGCAGTTGTTCTTTTTTTGTGTGACAGAAAGAGAGACAGAGAGAGGGACAGATCAGGACAGACAGACAGGAAGGGAGAGAGATGAGAAGCATCAATTCTTCATGGCGGCACCTTAGTTGTTCGTTAATTGCTTTCTCATATGTGCCTTGATGGGGGGGAGGGCTCCAGCTGAGCCACTGACCCCTTGCTCAAGCCAGCGACCTTGGACTCAAGCTGGCGACCATGGGGTCATGTGTATGATTGGACTCAAGCCAGCAACCCCACACTCAAGCTGGTGAGCCCACGCTCAAGCCAGTGACCTTGGATTTCAAACTTGGATACTGCATCCCAGTCCGATGCTCTATCGACTGCACCACTTGCTGGTCAGGCTAGAGCAGTGGTTCTCAAAGTGGAGTCCCCCGGGAATAGCAGCAGCATCACCTGGAAACTCTTAGGAAATGCAAACTCCAACACATCACCCTCCTGGTGGCTATGGTGCTTGCTAAGTCTGAGAACCGCTAATCCTCAGGCTTGTGTGACTGTTCCTGGAGAGAATGGTTGCCAGACATTTAGCTCAATAATCGTGAGCTGCTATTATTGTTACAGACCCGCTGCTTCATGGCCTCAGCTGATTGGACCAGGAGTATCCTTGCTCCAAAGAGGAACAATCAGATCCCCTCTCCTGGGATCTGGAAGCTGGATGTCACTTCCATGAGAGGGAGGGGCTAACTAACCCCGTGCTTAAGTATGTCATTAGAGGTGGAGGGGGCAATCCATTTTTTCCCATTTTCCCTACCAGTCAAAAGGGCCAATCGGTAGAGAGAGGTTCAGAGTCCAGAGGTCTCAGAGGGAGGCAGGGCAGCCATGGCCTGTGGGCATCCATGTCTGGATCCCATGGCCACTGAGATTGGGCCATCCCACCTGCTCCTGGGTCCTGTAGGACACCTCTGGGTTCTCCTGATAAGTCCATCCTTTTCTCTCTCTCTCTTTTTTTTTGTTTGTTTGTATTTTTCTGAAGCTGGAAACGGGGAGATAGTCAGACAAACTCCCGCATGCGCCCGACCGGGATCCACCCGGCATGCCCACCAGGGGGCGATGCTCTGCCCCTCTGGGGTGTTGCTCTGTTGCAACCAGAGCCATTCTAGAGCCTGAGGCAGAGGCCATGGAGCCATCCTCAGTGCCCGGGCCATCTTTGCTCCAATGGAGCCTTGGCTGCGGGAGGGGAAGAGAGAGACAGAGGAAGGAGAGGGGGAGGGGTGGAGAAGCAGATGGGCGCTTCTCCTGTGTGCCCTGGCCGGGAATCGAACCCGGGACTTCTGCACGCCAGGCTGACGCTCTACCACTGAGCCAACCAGCCAGGGCCCATCCTTTTCTCTTAAGTTGGTTCAAGATGGTTTCTGTCACTTGCAGCTAGAAGGGCTCTGTCATATTGAGAGCAGGGAGTCAGGGACAAGATGAATGTACAAAGGTCAAGGGCCACCACAGGCCTGAGAAGACCGACTTTCCTTTCTTCTTCGGCCCAACTGCTAGCCCGGTCAGGGTATCCGAGATTCAACCCTATCAGAAGTGGGCAAAGGGGAAAACGAGGTGTCTGGGCAGCAATGGAATAGGCGAGGTATCTGAGATCCATCTGAGGTCGGTCACCTCTGGGCTTCCTTGTTATTCCTGGTCCTGGTTCCTATGATGGAACGTTAGCCGTCTCCCAGAGAGCTGTAGAGAGGAAGCCTCCCCATCGCTGGGAAAGAGCAATAATACTGGGGAGGGGTTTAGATATATTAATGTCTGTAGAGTACAATATGTTTGACTGATGGGCATAGCTGAACCTGCAGTGAGGGCCTTGGATTGCTGGCAGCCCCGGAAGCTGGTGAGAAGGTGCAGAGGGGCATTGTTAAGTGCCCTTCCTTGAGGGGGGGGGGGGTCTGGTGGAGGAAAGGCGTCAGGGTCAGGATTTCTTGGTCAGAAGTCAGGAGTGTAGGTCCTGCAGGAGAGCCAGCTGGCTTGAAGCAGCATTACAGACAAGCTCTGACTTCCTGGCTCTGGGCAACTTCGCCTGGGTTCTGGCAGTGAAAGGGGGTACCCCACATGTGCTCAACTCCAGCCAGCAGAGTTACCTCATATAGACAAAGCCCATATAGACAGAGCCACCGGCAGAGGCCTGAGAATGCAATGGGTTCAGGTGAGGGGCTGGGGGACTGTGGAGGAGGCTGCTGAGGGGGTACTGACACAGGTCAGGGTGGCAAGAGGACGGTATGTCTACAGGTTTAGCAAGAGCTTTGAGGAAAACAGAAGCAGCCTCAAATCCCCACTGTGTGGCTGTCAGCTGTGTGAGCCTGGGCAAATCACTTGCCCTCTCTGAGCCTAAGTTTGTTTTTTTTTACAGAGACAGAGAGTGAGTCAGAGAGAGGAATAGATAGGAACAGACAGACAGAAATGGAGAGAGATGAGAAGCATCAATCATTAGTTTTTCGTTGTGGCACTTTAGTTGTTCATTGATTGCTTTCTCATATGTGCCTTGACCGGGGGGCTGCAGCAGACCAAGTGACCTCTTGCTCAAGCCAGCGACCTTGAGCTCAAGTTGGTGAGCTTTGCTCAAACCAGATGAGCCCGTGCTCAAGCTGGTGACCTCGGGGTCTCGAACCTGGGTCCTCCGCATCCCAGTCCGACACTCTATCCACTGCGCCACCGCCTGGTCAGGTGAGCCTCAGATTCTTATCTGTAAAATAGGGATATGTATCTCCCTAGGACTTGTGGTGGAAACTGAATGGGCTAATGTACATAAAGGACTAGGTTCTCAGTAATCAACTGTGATGTGGTTACTGTTATTATAACTATTAATACTAAATTCAAAGACCAGGCAAACAGTTTGTACTGAAAGGGTTGAGCAGCAAAAAGAAGTCCTAGCTCCTGGAGAAAAGGTTCCAGGTCTGTGTTGAAGAGTCTGAGATTGGGGCAGGTCGTCAAGGCCAGGCCTGAGGCCAGGAGATGGGGCAAAAACCATGCTCAATAAATGGGGCCTGGGTTTCAAAGATGGGCAGGGTTAAAGTGCCCACAGCCTAGCTGGAGGGATGGGGTGGGCACCAGTGAGAAGCCAGATGCAGGCTGTGTGTGCTCAGACCTGAGTGAGTAGAAACCGGGTCAGAGGAGGTCAGAGGAGTGAGAGATGTGAGGCTGGAATGGTTGCATTTCAGGGAGGAGGTGTGGCTCGAATGAGCTTTTTAAGGATGCTTAGATAGTCAGGGTGGAAGGGGAGCAGTGACAGCAAGGGCACAAAGGCAGAAAACATGGGCTTTGCCCAGAAGACAGAAAGGGCTCAGCTGGTCTGAAGTGGAGATATTCTTTGTCCACGAGAAGGGAGAGTGTGACTGGAAGGCCAATCCATCAAGAGTCTTCAAGGCCATGGTCGTGGGCTGGGATGTCCAGCTAAAAGTGGGAAGCCATTGAGGGGGACCACTAGCTCTTGGTCGTGAAGAGTTTATTTGCTCATTTATTCAGCAACATCCATGGACACCAGCTGTGAGCTTGAGCAACAGAGTGACGTTTGTTCTAATTGGGTGGGTGAGCTGTGCCAGTCTGGGAAGATATTGGGAGGGGAGCACACGGGGGGAATCAAAAGGGGAAGAGTCTTGGCTTTAAGGTCAGTTAAGATTTTGGAGGAGGGTCCCTTGATTCCTTGGGTGGGGCTATGTGACATTATAAGTAGGAAATCCCTTTAAAATTTGGCCTAGACTTGTTGCCTTGGAAGAGGTCTCAGGTCATCAGTAGGCAGAGCTGCCCTTAAATCCCAGCCCTGCTGCGGGATTGAGGACAATCTCTTCATCCCTCCAATCCTCAGTTTTCTCCTCTGTAAACTGGGCTCAATGCAACATGTCTCCAGGATGAGTGTGAGGATTAGAAAGAGAATGAGGAAAGTGCCTAGCTCAGTGCTTAGAACATAGTAGGTGCTCAATAGATAGTGTTCCCCCACATCTCCCACAGTGTGGCTGTCACAGAGTTGGACAGGGTCTGGCCCTCTGGTCACCTCCAATTAGAGTTTCTGTTGTCAGAGGTCATTCATTCATTCATTTTTTGGTCATTCAGCTACCATTCAAGCAGTAATTCTGAGCATCTACTATGTGTCAGGTGCTGGGACACAGAGTTGAATTAGACCACCAGCTCTTGGTCATGAAGAGTTTATTTACTCATTCATTCAGCAACATCCATGGAGACCGAGACAATGTGCTTTGACTGGGCAGGGGTAGTGTTGGGGTAAAGTGAGCATTGCTGGTGGGCAAAGTGTTGGGGGGGGGAATGCATCAGCCCCACAAGATCACACCTCTGGGTTTGGGAAGAGCAGGAACCCAGAGAAGATGCTGTTGGCACCTTCGATGCCCAGCAGGGAGTTCTTCTCGGTGGCCTGCAGGAAGACACTCTCCCCCTGTTCCAGCTTGAGGACTATGCCCCCTGTGGTGACCTGGAAGGTGCTCTGGACGTAGTCACAGAAGGTGACCACCTTCTGCATGCGGTCACGGCCTCGCATGAGGTTCACACACAGGTTCCCTCGTGAGCTGGCGTGGTAGGTGAAGTAGTAAAGGCCGGGCACCTTGCAGTTGAACTTGCCACTGCGAGGTTCGTAGTTGCCATTCACGTTGGTGATCACGTGGTCAAAGCGGATAGACTGGTCCTTCCGCAGGGCTACATTGATGGTCCGTGTGGCAGAGAAAGCAATTTTCTGTGTAGCTTTATAGTCTCCTGATTCACCCTTGGGACCACGGACGCCGGGTTCCCCTGGGGAGCCTTTGGGACCTACGGGGCCCTTGGGGCCAACTTTTCCTGGATGCCCGGAAATCCCTGGGTCCCCCTTCTCTCCAAACTCGCCATGGTCTCCAGCTAGCCCTGGCATCCCTGGAAAAGCAGAGACAAGAGAAATGAGGCTGTGATCACTGAGAACCGAAGGAAGGGCCCTGGGCTGAGAGGCAGCCAGTCTGGCTGAGCAACCTTGGACAGGTCTCTGCTCCTTTCTGGGCCTCAGCCTCTCATCCATGCAAAAGAGGGGGTTGGCCAGAGGGCCTGAGTCCCCTTCCGTGTAGCTTTCCAACTCGGTGATGTGCCTGGCTGCAAGGGGGACGGCCCCGCACGGGGAGGGAGCAGTGTCCCCCTAAGGAAGGCGCGGGGCTGTCCTCCTCACTAGCTCACACAGCGTCCTTGTTTGGGCTGTAAGCCTGGAGGCTGCATAATGAGTTCTTGGCACACACACTGTCCCACTCTGTTCCCTCCCCCACGGCTGACATCCCTAATCAATCACGGCATTCTTTCTTGCTGAACTTGGAAGTGGGCCTTAGAACCCTCCCATTCCACCACTCTCCAAGCAGCCACTACGCCTCAGTTTGGCACAAGACAAGATAAAACCTCTTCCCCAGTAGAGTGGCAGAGTGTAGTGGCTGAGAACGTGGATACAGGGGACAGACAGACGTGCTTCTCAGGACACATCTGTCATTATCAATTGTGCCACCATAACTGACACAAATTCTCTGAGACTCAGCTTCCTCATATGTAAAATGGGGATAATAAGATTCTGTGGGTTTGTGAGGATTCAATGAGATTATTTGGGGAGAGTGGTTGGCTATGGGTAAATGAACGAATGAATTAGATCTCACAGGGGGCTCTTTATGGTAGGAAGTCTTTATGGTAGGCAGCCTTTCTGGATATGTTTCCTGATCTGTAAAATGGGAATCAGAATCCTCTCCTTGCAAAGTAATTGTGAGGGCTCAGCCAGATGATGGATTTAAAAGTAATTCTACAGCCTCTCAGATAGGCAACTGTGACGTGGGAGGCAGAAGGTAGGGCCACAGTCAGAAAGGCCAGAGTACACACCTTTCTCTCCTTTTGTCCCTGGGGTCCCAGGTTTGCCGTCAGAGCCTGGCACCCCAGGAATGCCTGGGGTCCCAGGGATGGCCGGGTGGCCAGTGCAGCTGCTCTGGGCCTGGGAGACATCTGTTGGACCCAGGAGCAGCAGCAGCAGCAGCAGCGCCGGGAGGCCGCCCCTCGGGGTCTTCATCACCGCCCTGTCTCGGCTGCTTCCTGCATTTGGTGGGGAACAAGAAGATGTGGTAGGTCACTGCTGTGGTGACCCTGACCCCTGATGATTGTGTGTGTGTGTGTGTATGACAGAGAGAGGGACAGATCAGGACAGACAGACAAGAAGGGAAAGAAATGAGAAGCATCAATTCTTCGTTGCGGCACCTTAGTTGTTCATCGATTGCTTTCTCATATGTGCCTTGACCGGGGGGGCTACAGCAGACCAAGTAACCCCTTGCTTGAGCCAGTGACATTGGGTCCAAGCCGGTGAGCTTTGCTCAAACCAGATGAGCCTGCGCTCAAGCCGGTGACCTTGGGGGTCTCGAACCTGGGTCCTCCGCATCTCAGTCCGATGCTCTATCCACTGTGCCACAGCCTGGTCAGGCTCCTGGCGATTTTAAAATTCATTGATTCATTTATTGGTTCATTGGTTCAGTCGTTCATGTGTTCTCTGAGTATATCCTGTCCACCAGACCCAGTTCTGAGTGCTGGGGTACGGTGGTACACAAGCTGGATATGGCCACTGCCTCTATGGAGCTGACAGTCCAGGGGAAGACAGACGATAAACAGCCAACATACAGGTGAACAGAAATAGAGACGGTGACAGCGCTCAGACCGAAGGGACGGAGCCCAGTGGGAGAGTGACTTGAGCTGGGGAGGGCAGTGGCTGGTTTTGTGAGGGGGACCCTGCCACCAGCAAAGTTTTCTAGACAGGGCAGGTGTCTCTGAGAAGTGATGTTTAGGCTGAGAGCTGAAGGTTCAAGGAAGAACCGAGGCAAGGATGCTCTGGGGGAGAGGAAGGGGTGGGCAGAGGCCCAGAGGCAGAATAGAGCTGGGAATGTTGAGGACCGGCAGCAAGGCCACATGGCCAGAGGGGAGTGAGGGCTCAGAGTGGCAGGAGGCGAGGGCCTGGCAGCGGTGGCATGACGACCTGGGATTTTATTCTGTGTTCCCATTCATTCGAGCCTCTGAATTCAGGGTGACTATGCTGTTTCCACAGCAAGCCACTGCACATCCTCAGAGCAGCCCCACAAGAAAGAAAGAAGCTATTATTTCTACACTGAAGAGGACCCTGATGTCCTGGCCTGTGGGGGCGCAGTGGATAAAGCGTCTACCTGGAATGCTGCGGTCGCCGGTTCAAAACCCCGGCTTGCTCAGTCAAGACACATCCAAGAGGCAGCTATGACGTGATGCTTCCCGCTCCTCTGCACAGCCTTTCTCTCTCTTTCCTCTCTCTAAAGTCAATAAATAAAATCTTTAAAAAAAATAAAGAAAGAGGACCCTTACTGGGGTTCCGGGTAGCGAAAGCACTTGCTTAGAGTCAGGCAGGTAGGACTGCAGCCAGGACTCGAACCCAGGCCTGTCTGGCACAAAAGCCAGTGTCCCTGCCTGCATACCAGCCCAGCTCTTCTGGCAGAATATTCCTGGGTCCCTCCAAAGGCTGTGGGCCCTGGTAAGAGGCTGGTGCTGGCCCTTTCCTAATCCCAGCAGGCAGCGACCAGGGCTGAGAGTGACCCGCTCAGGCTCTGCCCTGCTCTGAACAGAGGGTGATTCAGGGGAGCCTGCTTATTTTTGAATGAACATCAGTTCCCACTCTTGCTGGAGGTTTTACAAAATGACAGTTTGACAACTTGAATAATCCATGCATCGGGCACTTAGCAGGCCCCTGGCCCTGTGCCAAACATTTTATGTGCCATTAGCTCATTGGATTTGGTCCTTACACCAGCGTCTTGTGAAAAGTATTCCTGATTTCTCATTTTACAGATGAGGAAACTGAGCCAAGAGAGACAAAGAACTCCATCAAGGTCACACGGCCCCCTGTGGTTGGGACTCAAACCCACACCCACGGGATCTTAGCACTCACAGGCTGTTACGTGAAGAGGCTGCTGTACTTGGTGGTGAAACAAGGACTTTGGAGGCAGACAGCCTGACGGGAGGAGCTGGTGCATGGGCTGCACTTAGGACAGCGCTGGATCTGGGGCCAGCGCCCAGAGAAGGAAGTTCTTATCGCTACTATTAGTTACAGTTAGGCAGCAAACATACACCAATGATGAGAGGCCTGGAGTGTCATAAGGATACTTCTAGGGCCCAAATCAGGCCCTGACACTTCTCAGCTAAGCACCTCAGACAGGTCACTTGTCTCTGGCCGCAGTATCTCCTATAAAATGGGGCTATTACTAATCTCTCCCTTATAGGGTTGGCGGGAAGACAGATGAGTTAGAGCTTATGACAGAGTCTGGCATGTTGAGAATTCTTACTGAATACTGGCTATTTTAAAAATTATCACCACCCTCGAAGAATCCCCAAGTTTTGGGACATGATGGAAGATGGTTGGAAAAGTGAGAGAGGGTCAGTTCCTTTGAGAGGCTGGGCTCGGGGAGAGGGGGCCTCTCAGGCAGAGGCAGCCCAGGGGAGGAGAGCCTCTACCAGGGAGGTGAGGGGGGGGGCAGGGTCCTGACCTTTGACAAGACTCAGGCTTCTTGGGGAAGTGGAAGGCGGAGGGCACAGGGAGATCTGGGTTCTGGCTCATTTTAGGGGCCGCTGAGTCTCAGACGTGGGTGTTGACTTAACACTCACCTGGTCTGACCCCCCCAGCCTTCAGCAGTCATCAGCACTGTCTGCCTTGCCCCTCACTCACGTCTTTCCTGCCTCACTGACCCTTCCATCTACTTCCAGCCCCAACAGTTCCTCTATCCCTGACTTGGAGTCAGGCTGACTTGACCTTGAACCCTCCCCCCTCCCTGCATGACCTCAAGCAAGACCCCGAACCTCTCTGAGACTCTCTGGCAAAGTTAATTTCTACCTGACAGGGCTGAAACGAGATGGAACCTAAAAATAATAAGGCCCCTGGTGTGGCACCTGATCCCACCCCCTCCTTGACAAACATGGACCTCACTCAGTACGAACTAGTAACTCACCACAACTCCACCAAAATATTTTTTTTTTTTTTGAAAGAGTTGTGCTGAGCATTCGCAGCGGCATGCGAGAAAATAAGAGAGGCAGGTGTTGAGAGATGCTGGGCTGAGCGGAGGGGACCCAGGTTCTGATGTCCCTCTCTGCCTCTGACATCTTGATCCAGGTGGTGTGCTCAACACTGGGTGACCTTGATCTCCTTTAGGGCACATAAGACCCCTGAAATGTCCTGTTATCCCCAGAGAGGGTCTCAGCTGAGAGGTGACTTGCCCCGAGGTCACCGGCACTTAAGTGGCAGAAGCAAGGCTCCGCTGGAGTCTCGCTGACCCACGAGCCATCATGCTGGTGACTCCCATGTTAGGTGTCTTCCCCATCACCTGGGCCCTAGGGTCCTGCAGATCCCCAAGTTCACCGCCTGAGAGTTGGGTTCCCGAGGTCTGGGCCCAGGCGGGGACCCACAGTGTTAAACCTTCCAGGTGGCTCTGAGGCAAGGGCGAGGTCTGCACTTTCAGAACCACCGCCCTCCGCCCTGCTGGTCCTGCCCGCCACTCCCCCCAGGCACCGAGCCCTGTTCTTACCTGGGAATCTGGGGTCCTGTGATGCTGTTTGGCTTGGCGGCAGTGGGACCAGGAGCCGGGAGCCTGATGCTCTCAGACCAAAGCGGAAGTTCCGTTCCCCAGAGGGGGAAGAGCCTTCCCCCGACGGCCCCCTCCCCTGGGCCCTGCAGGCCAGCCCCCCTCCCGGTCACCCCCCTCTCACCCTGTCCTGCTGCCTTCAGGCAGTTTCACGTCCTGTTTCTGCGATCGGGAAGGGCTTCCTGTAAATGGGGCGGACAGGTGGTGAGTTTGGTTTCGCCAGCTCAGCAGCTGTGGCAGGAACAGGCTGTCCTGGGAGAGTGTCCACAGCTGGTGGCTCAGTGCCAGGGCCTCTGACCTCATGATCTCTAAGGAACAGGGATGTTCCTCAACGAAATGAAAACATGGCTGGCCTGGGTGCTGGACTTGGGAGTCAGAAATCTTAATTCACAACCTGTCTCTACCACTCAACAGCTAAACGTTCTCAGCTGGGAGCCCAAGGGAGCCCCATCTCCTGTTACACGATGGGACCATGATTACACCCGCTCTACAGATCGCATGGGGCCCTGGGGCGCTCGGGTGGGATGGTGGAGGAGAAAGGTGGGTGAGCTGCAAAGCGCAGTGCACCTGTTAATTGTTAATATCACACCATGCAGGCTCTCCCTTTCTGGGCTCCTCTCTTCTGCTTTTTTCCCGATCTGCACCCCTGCTCTTTCCCTGTTCTCGGAAAATAATCCAATAATGAAAAATGAATTTTAAATGCAGTCGTTATTTATTTATACCCCCCACCCCTGCTTCCAGGAGGGCTGGAAGCTGATGACAGTAATTGGCACAGGCAGGGCCCTGTTGCTTGTTGATCCTGGAATCACACCAAGTTAGAGCTGGAGAGGGGCTTGGAGGTCACCCCCAGCCCATCACGCTCGTTTTAAATAAGATGACACTGAGGCCCAGCTAGGCGGTATTTACTGCGAGCCTGCAGGCGCCCCGCATGGGGAGATAGAGCCACAAGCGGACCGGTCCTGGTTCCCGCCCGCAGGGAGCATCTCTTCCACTGGGGGAGACTGGTGTTGAGCCACCCAGTGACACATGGTTTCCTTGCTCCTGTGACAAGAGTCACAAAAAAGAAGGGACCGCTGGAGCCTGGACCTCATGCAAGTGGCAGATGCAGGACTTGGAGCCAGGCACCTGACACCAGATATCAGCCCCTTCCTGAGGCTGCGTCTCAGGCGACATGGCGTCTGCTCAGGGTTGGTGGCCTAGCAAGCACAGGAGCTGGTGCAGGCCAGGAGGGCCTGTCTCGACCCCTCTGCTTGGAGATAGAAAATTATTGGGCTTGTAGATGCTGTTTGATGGACGTTGTTAACTGCAGTGGATGATAGAGAAAGAAAAGAGTAGTTGTATAAAACCAAAGGGTCTCTGGGCTCAGCCAACTCTAGGCCCAAAGGGACACAGGCCTGGGTGAGGAGGGGGCGGCGGTGGATTCTGGACAGGGAGAAGAGCGTTAGTAGTTTGCAGATCCAGAGGTCAGTCTGAGGGTTCCTTTGGCCACTTGGGCCTGGCCTCTTATTCTTTGGCGGCTGATGGCAATGGGAAAAGATGGGCTTGAACCTGGGGTAGAAGCAGCAGGGCAGAGGTAAGGACATGGCTCTGGAATCGGCCTCTCCCAAGTTCGAATCCCAGCTCTGCCTTCTTCTGGTTATGTGGCCTCAGGCACATTGACTAACCTCTGTTTCCCCATTGATGTGTTGGGGTTATAGGCACCTACCTCCTGGGGTTGATGTGGGAGCCAGTTATGTAACCCCATTTATCTGGTGCCCAGCTGAGTGCCCAGCCCTTGGTGGGCAAAACACAAACCTGGGAACAGTATGATTTATATGAAAAGACAGAATTCTTGGAGCCTGGGGAGACAGGAGTCATGCCTGGGTTAGGGAAAGGTCTAGTCTAAGGCTCAGGACCTAGGGCATCTCTAGGCCTTGGCCCCTGAGTGGGAACCAGATAGTCTTTGTGCCCATAGAGTTGCTGACTTGCATCCCTGATAGAAAGGGGGTTTCTTTTTTCAGACACCTAAGTCGCCTCAGCATCCTGGTCTGTGAGGGACTCCTTACAGCGTGGGGTGTCCTCATTCTGGCTCCTGTCCCACACCCTCCTTTCCCGCCCCCTGTCAGAACCCTCCCCGGGTCCTTCTCAGCCCAGCAGACAAACTGGCATTTCCAAAGGCCTGTCTCTCCTGACAGAGAGAGAACAACAGGGAAACAATTATGGAAAATAAAAATGACACTAAAATGGTCATTTCCAAAGTGTAGGTTTCTGATCTGACACTGTGGCCTACATAAACGGCATATTGATTTTTTAAACAAAAGAGAAAAATATGTATCACTGGAGGCACCGTTGGGTGGACTGCTAAGTGGCTGATGGACGGGAGCCGGACTGGCCCGGTGACCCCGGCTGTGTCCCTGCCAGAGGCACCCAGACTCTGGGACCAGGCTGGGGTCCCCGCCCCTGGCCTCTGGTCTTGCTCTGAGTGTATTTTTATCTGTCTCTCCTTTCTGTCTCTCACATTTTCTGTGCCCCTACTATGTGAAGGCATGTGTCAAAACGGCTGTGCCCTCAAGGATGCTTACCGTTCAGCAGGGGAGGCAGATCTTAAGCGAATAAGTACATGAAAGCCAGTTGGTGGACCAGGTTTGTTGGCTTCCCCTGGCAAACCTCCCACTCACCCACAGTTCTGTCTTCCCTGAACTTTGATATAAAAGCCTTGAGTCCAGAAATCTGTCTTTTTGTTTTGTAAATAAGTCTGCAGGTAATTGTGTTGCACTGCCAGGTTTGGGAACCTGGACTCTACAGGGTTGTGAGTTTGTGGTCCAAGTCTGTGGGGGGCACTGTGGGGACACAAAGGGGAGCATCAAGGAAGGCTTCACGAAGGAGGTGACCTCTGTGGTGAAGCCTGTGTAGTGTGCAGGTGGACAGAGGATTTGTATGAATGGTGGGGCGGGTAGGGGAGGGCTCTGCAGGAGGAAGAACGCCGTGGCAAAGGCATGGAGGCATGAAACAGCCCCTTTCAGGAGTAAAGGTGGGGGAGTGGATGGAGGTCGTTGTAGAGCTCGACTCAAGCCCTCTGGGAGCTCCATGGGGCCTTGTGGAGCCAAGCTGAGATCCCAGACAGGCTGGGACAGGTGGGTGCAGACCGGAGCTGGTCTCACTGGGCTCCAAGGCCGGACCTGCAGTTTGCACAGGGAAGTTAAACTTTTTATATCTATTCCAATCTGAATTGCCAACCCCTTCTCATGGTCACCACAGTGAAAGTGCTGCATCCAACGGCCTCCTGGTCCTCCAACAAGGATCGCAGTGGCTGGGCCTGACCGTCGGGATCTCACAGTGAAGCCCTGACAGCTTGTAGGCAGCAGTGACTTTAGATGATCTTTGGGGACTCCCAGAGTCTGTGAGCTATCCGGGAGACAGATTCTCCCCCACCCCTTCCTTCTCTTTCTCTCTCTCTGACCCATTCATTCCCATCTCAAAGCTTGGTTATGAATATTAAATAATATAATACATTGGTTAGCATCATGCCTACTACATAGTAAGTGCTCAATATTGTTACGATGTTTTAATTCACTCATTCATTTACTCTCTTAGTCATTCATTTACCTACTTCTTCATTCATCCCAATTCACTCATTAATTTAGCACAAATTTTTTGCACATCTGATCTATCTGTGTCTATGCTGAGCTTACCTGAGCCCAAAGCCCTCCTGTGAAAAATGTTCCTGAAATTCATCATAGGTCAACATAAACCTGAAAATTCAGACACACCCCTGTTTACCTGTGATCAGATACCTTTAATGACAGCAGTGCCTCTCACCCAAATAAGTGACAGTAGAAGGCCTCATGGGGACCACTTGTAGCCTTCAGTCACAATTGAGCACCTCTCTCCCAAATGGCCAAATGATGCTGAGTGTCTCAGCATTGGCACCAACCTTTACTGAGCCCCAAATAAATGCCCTATGCAAGCATAGAGCCCACAGATGGCTGTAGCAGGTGCAACGCTGAAGATGAAGAGACCTGCTTCTTTAAGGTGGCAGTGAGTGATCAGAGCCATGTGTATTTATTGATTTAATCATTTATTTCTATATCTCCCTGAGTCTTCCAAGACTTAGAAAAAAAGAATGATAGTACCAGAGGTTTTGGTTAAGTGTCAAAAAGCGGTGACTCCTGCAGGAGCTCAGAGAAGGGAGAGAGCTCATGGGGTGGGTGTCAGGGCAGGCTTCCTGGAGGAGGAGTCCATCAGATGTGGAGAATGGCCTGAGCAAGGATGGGGCACAGCAATTCTGTGCAGGGAAGCTGAGGGAGGTGAGATGGTCTGGGGCTGGAGCGGGTCTGTCCCACTAGTCGGGGAAGAGCAGGAAGCCAGAGAAGACGCTGTCGGAGCCCTCTGTGCCCACCATGCCATTGTAGTCGTTGACCGCTAGCCACACCTGGTCGCCCACCTGCAGCCGCAGCAGCGCGCCGCCTGAGCTGACCTGCTTGCTGTTGGACATGTGGTCACAGAAAATGGTCACCTTGACGTTGTTGCGGTACAGGATCACGCACAGGTTGGCCGTCTGTGACGTGTGGTGGACGAAGTAGTAAAGGCCGGGGACTTTGCAGGTGAACTTGCCCGTGCTCGTGTTATAATCCCCCTGTGGATTAGCGACGACCCGGTTGAACTTGACCAGGCTGTTCGATGCTGGATACTGGCCTGTCTGCCGTGTGACTGTGAACACCGACTGGTGCTTCTGCTTGTATCTGCCCTCCTCGCCCGGCTCCCCGGGGGGTCCCGTGAGTCCCGGAACCCCCGGACTCCCAGAGGCTCCCATGGGGCCATTTTTTCCAGGATAGCCAGGTGTGCCGGGTTCTCCCTTCTGACCCTTAGGTCCTCGTGTCCCAGGAATAGCTGGGATTCCTGGGGAGAGACCAAGTGGGAAGGAAGTGACTGGGCGGCGTACAAGGAAGGGGGACCCTGGGGCTGTCCTCCAGGGGATACACCACTGGGGGTCGGTTTCTGGAACCTCCTTCCCCCAGATGAACTGTCCACCTGGGAGCAGTGCGCAAAGGGAGAGGGGGGGAGCAGAACAATTTATAAACTGGTCAGAGGGGAGGGAGATCCTGGTCCAAGCCCTCCCCCCACAGACTTGCCCTCTGACCTTGCTAAGGCACCTGCCTCTTGGCCTCAGTTTCCACAGTTGTGATGGAGAGGGTAAGACTAGCCAGCTCGGGAGGTGTCAAGGGCGGGAGCTCCGTGTGTCAGAGGCGGCAGCTGTCCGCCCACAGACAGCACGCGACCTCAGAGACCTTCTGTTTGGCCTACACAATGTCTTACTACCTTCTCCTTTAGAGCCCAACAAGAACAAAGTCAGACTTCACCTAAAAGTCTAGTTTATCTTGACAAAAGTGAGAAGATTGGTCAGAGGCAGATTTCCCGGAAAGCTCATAAAACTTGTTTCGGGCCCCATTGACTGGGATCGGCCCCTTCAAGGCCCTGTGCCTAATTTTATAAATTTTTTTTCAACTTTTTTTTTTTTTCTTTTCCTGAAGCTGGAAACGGGGAGAGACAGTCAGACAGACTCCCGCATGCGCCCGACCGGGATCCACCCGGCACGCCCACCAGGGGGCGACGCTCTGTTGCGACCAGAGCCACTCTAGCGCCTGGGGCAGAGGCCAAGGAGCCATCCCCAGCACCCGGGCCATCCTTGCTCCAATGGAGCCTTGGCTGCGGGAGGGGAAGAGAGAGACAGAGGAAGGAGAGGGGGAGGGGTGGAGAAGCAGATGGACGCTTCTCCTGTGTGCCCTGGCTGGGAATCGAACCCGGGACTTCTGCACGCCAGGCCGACGCTCTACCACTGAGCCAACCGGCCAGGGCTTTTTCAACTTTTTAGGTTAATATAATTAATAGATTCACAGGAAGTTGCCAAAAAAAAAAAAAAAAAAAAAGGACTAGGAGGTGCCCTGTGCTCTCCTCTGGTCCCCAGTGGCCCACCTTGTATAACTGAAGTACAATATCAAAATCGGGAAATTGACCTTCATGTAATCCACAGAGCTCCACTTATATGTGCACTATTGTGTGTGTGTGTGTGTGTGTGTGTGTGTGTGTAGTTTTCATATAATTTTATAGGATATGTAGATTTGTGTAATACCCACTCCATGCAATCAAATGTATCCCTAATTTTGTGTTATTTTTCCTAAAGAGGACCTTCAACATTTTATGTTTCAGAGCCCTACAAAAACCTGTATCTATTCCCCAGGCAAGCTGAGTTCATGGGAACCACTAGATGGAGCCAAAGAGAAGCTGCCCCTTTAAGGGGGCTGGTCTCTCTAGCTCCCCCACGTCCACTCAGCCCATGTCCACTCAGCCCACGTCAGCCCCTTATGACAGCTGTCCTGGTTCAACTGCTCTTGCGTTGAAGACTTGGAAATCGAGGCCAGAGACTTGCCCAGGGCCGTGTAGCCGGGATGAGGTGGAGTCAGGACTCAAAGTCAAGTCTGCCTGAGTTGCAGTCAGAATGTCTGATTCTTGTTGCTGCCCTGCTTATCAGAGCCTCTGTGGGATTTTTCTTTCCTTCTCCCAACCACGCTCATCTCTTAGGGTCTGATGCCAATCTCCTCTTCCAGGGAGCCCTCTCTGACCACCCCTGCCGGCCCTCGAGGCCTCTTCCTCCTGATTTCCTTAGGAGTGGGTGTCAATACAAACCTATTTGTGACAGACCCTCTATATGGCTTGTGAGCCTTTTTAGGTCCCGGGGTCAGGAATGGGGGGTCAGGACCTAGCAGACCTAGGTTTCAGGTTGTGTGACCGTTACCCTGGACAGGCGACTTCCCCTCGCTGAGCCTCATGCCCGGATGAAATAAGGGTATAATGGGACGGGTCCCACAGAGCCACTAGAAGAGCATGTGGGAGGATGCACCTGCTGGGCCCGCACGGGAAGTACCCAGGAAACGTCAGGCTCCTGCGCTGGCTGTCCGTGATGCTGAGCAGGGCTGCGGCTCATCTTGTGAGATGTCCTCCAGCAACTGAATGGGAGGGGCAAGCTCAGCAGTGGGGCGGGGGCCCAGTGGAGGGTAGTGGTGAAAGGAATGGCCTTTGGAGTTGGCCAGGATTCCCCTGTGTGACTTCAGGCAGGTTACTCAATCTCTCGGAAACTCAGCTTTGACATTTATAAAATGGGAGTAAATAATTTTGTTCGCCTCCGTTTTCTCCCTTACAAAGGAGTTAACAGTTTTATCTGTCCCATTTGGAACTGTGCCTGGCACAAGAAGGAGCTCAAAAACTGGTGGCCCTCAGCCACCCTGGGGCAGTGAGATACCCCAGTGGGAGCTTCAAGGACAGGGCCCCGAAAAACGGCACACCTGGGACCCTTATTCAGCTTACCCTGAATTGGAGAATTCCTTCTGGAATGGTCGTAAAATCCCACTCCATCGCCAGGAGGGAAGAGGGCAGCCAGGAAATCCCTAAAGACACCCCTCTCCACAGCCCCCCTTAATCCTCCAACCTCTGCCTCCCCCATCAACTCTGCCCAACCCCAGCCCAGCCTCACACGTGCCACCTCCAGACACGCTCCACCCCCCAGATACGCACCTACTTTCAAACTAGGCACCAGAGACGCCAGTTTCGCCCGACACCAGCCCCACTCCTGCCCTCGGCCCCCTTTGCGCACGCTGGAGCTAGCCAGCGATTCGCCAGTAGAAGGTTCTATGGCTGTGACCCTGAATTCTAGCTCCTCGCCCCTCCCGCTACCCAGATCCTAGGGAGAAGGTGAGCAGATTTCTGATGGAAACACTGACAACAGCAACAACAGCCATCGCCGATGCTTATCGAATACCTACCATGTGTTCGGTACAGTTTTATATTTAAACTTAATTGTCATGGCTCCCCCTGCGCAGCAGGCGCTGCCATCTTCCCATTATACAGATGAGGAAACGGAGGTACTGGATGTTAAATAAGTAACTTACACAAGTTCATACAGTGGGGCCGGGATTTGAACCCGGCTCGTCTGTGCACTGTATGCATTCACTGTGTGCGTCCCACCTTCTCCAGGGGTGCATGTTGCAGGGCAAGCAGTGGAGGGGTTGTCACGAAACAGTAGCCTAGCATTTTAGAGTTTGCCCAAGGTTTGCTCATGGACCCTTTCCTGTGATCCTTCCTGTCGCCTTGTGGGCCAGGTTCTTGTCTTCTCTCCCTGATCTCAGGTGAGAAAACTGGGGAGGCCTGAGGGCTGGGCTCTGAGGACACGGGGGCGACACCTGCCGTGAGAGCTGGACTCAGCCCTGGGAATAGTTGTGGTGGAAGGTGCCACACTCCTTGCCATCTGATTGTTTCTCCTCCTTCCCCCAGGTCAGCCCTAGACGGACATTCTGGTGGCCACCCCCAGGCCCCAGGTGACCCGCCCAGCTGGCCAGCCCACTTACCTGGTTCACCCTTGGGCCCTGGCAGTCCGTCATGCCCATCCTTCCCGGGGGCTCCGGGCAGGCCCGGCATCCCCGGGATCCCGTAGCATTGTGTGCTGGCCTGGCCCCCAAGCGGCAGTGCCAGCAGGAGCAGCAGCAGGGTTGGTCCGAGGGGGGGCCAGGAGCTGGAGCCCCTGTCCATCCTGGGGAAGGAGCTGGATGGGGAGAGCGGGATTGGCCCACCCAGCCCCTCTCGCACCCTCCTCACCCTCTCAGTCCCAGGGCTCATCCCTCTCCGCCCTCAGGAACCTCCCTCCCTTCCCTGGGCCCCTCACCCCTTGGAACTGCATGATGCATGGGCAGTGGGGTCACTTCTTTGAGCCCAGCCCCCAATTGAGCAGGGATGGGGACCCTCCTTCCTATCACAAATCAGGATGTGCCTGGGGCCACATCTTAGAAAGCTGGTGAGGGAAAAGCTCCCATTGCCCTCACCTGGACACAGGTCCTGGCCTCACCTGGGGGTAGAAAGTTTCTGGTCGGGTCACTGAGATATCCTCCGATCTGCTTCCCCTCTCCCAGGCAGGAGGACACCGGTATCAGAGTGGACACAGCCGGGAGGGCCTGGAGCATCCTGGGCGGCCCCGCCTCTCACCCTCCCCCCAGTCCCACATCCCCTTTCCCATATTTTTTCCTGACTCAATACTTTCTTTTGGGCGCTGAACCAGGCTGACCACAATGACACCCCTCCATCCCCTCACCCCTGGGTCATGAGTGTCTGAAATGAGGAAGTGTCCACTGCTCCGGATCTGGGGGAGGGGGTGTGCGTGTCTGTGTCTGTGTGAACTGAAGCCTCCTGGGCAGACTTCCCCTATGGTCAAGTTTAGCCAATCTAATGCCTGTCCCCATGTGCTGGCATTGACTGTGCCTGAGACTCAATAGTTTCATAACATTCCTAGGAGGAAGTTATAACCCCCCTTTACAGATGGAGAAACTGAGGCTGGGGGAAGTGAAAGCCTTTGCCCAAAGTCACGTAGTGAATGGTTTCTTGGAGTCCAAAGCTTTGCTCTGACCCCTCTGCTTAGCTGTCCCCAGAAGCAAGCCTCATACACACTTGCCAAATGACAGACCTTACCCTAGAAACTTCCATATGCCCCCTCCCATATCATCATCGTACTTGGGAGTGGACACCCAGGATGGTCAAGCTTTGATGGCAGTCAGCCTGCTGGGTTGGACAGACTCCTCTGGCTACAGAATCAGTAGCCTCAGGGTCTCCTCCCAGCCCTGCCACCCCTTCCCTGAGGCCCCCAGGCCTCAGGCTCCCTTCTGTATATTGGGTGGTGGGGGGAGGCCAGGGCTTTGCATGTTGGAACCTCTTCCTTTGCTGGGGCCCCGATGACCTCGCTTTCCCTGCCAGCACCACCTCCCTCACCCCCATTCTCAACACCTCTGCCTTTGGTCTTGGAGGCTATTGTGCCCAGAGAGGGGTCACCGGTCAGGATGGGGCTGACAGAGTGACGGAAGGCTCCCCCCTCTTCTCCTCATAGCAGATTCCAGGGAGGAAGGTGGTATTGGGCTGCAGAGGATGCTGACCCTGACCCCACGTCTGCCGCCCATGTCACACAGCGTCATCTCCTCCTCTGTGAATGGGGGCTTCCGCTGGCTCCCGTGCAGGGCAGTGGTGAACACTTTGTAAAAACAGATACAGACGTGACATTGAGCCCTGTGCTGGCATGGGCAGGCGTTCAGAGCCCTGCCCCGGCCTCCTGCAGTGACCCTCAGGGCCTCAGTCTTCCCATCTGTCCCTCCACACCCTGGCACAGGGCTGCAGAGTGTGGGACGAGAGCCAAGGTGAGAATGCACCGAGCCCTGGGAGTCCGGGGCGGGAGAAATGGCTGGTGGCACCTGGGCGCCCATCATCCTCACCTCATTTGCGCCTGGATCTGGTTTGCCCAGCAGATGGCAGCCTCGGCCCGTGCTCAGCCCTTCCCTCCCCTGCCTGCCGGGTCCAGCTGCGTCCCTTCCTTCCAGGGGAGCAGTGCTTTGCTTCCACAGAGGTGGGTAGGTCTGGGTGGGAATTAGGGTAAGGAGCAGGCTGCAACCACTATTTCTATAGCCTGGTCTCTCCCGCCTCCTATGGGTCTCCACCACTGGCATTTTCTTCGAATCCCACCACAACGAAAGAAGTCCTCTACTTTGGGGGCAAGCAGAGCTGGCTCAAATTTAGATCCTGCCACTTTCCAGCAGTGTAACCTTGAGTCAATGTCTCCCTTTCCTGAGCCCCATGGATTTTGCTGGGATAAAACAAATGCATCAATGGCTATGAACTGTCCAGCACATAGTAGGTGCTCAAAGGCCTGTTTCTTTTCCCAGTCTCCGGGCGAGTGTGTTCTGAGGGGGCAGGGGGATCCCTGGGCAGGGCAGGGACCCAGTAGGGGCTGAGGCCGTACAGTTCAGCACTGCCCTGGGGCTACAGAGGGGTCACTCTCTCCTTCCTGACTCCCAAAGGCTGTTGGCTCAGCAGCCCCAGAAGAGGGAGGGTGATGACTGTATGTCAGAGGCAGGGCCCCAGGGGTTGTGTGCTCATGAGGACTCTGAGGCTGCCGTGTGTCAGTTAGTGGGTGAGAGAGACAGTCCCTGTAGGGTGTCAGCATGCGTGGAGGTCAATGTGTGGGCGAACATGGGCATTTCTAAGGCACGTGCATGTTGGAGAAAGTGGAGGATGTGACACCTGTGTGCCAGGGGTGTACCTGGAACCCCTGTCTCAAGGTGTGTGTGTAAGAGAGGCTTACAGGAGGCACTTGGGTGTGTGAGGCAGGGGTGTGTGGGTATGACAGCACATATATCCCCAGACATGTCTGTGGGTTTGAAGGCACAACTTGTGTGGATGTCCAGGGGTGTGCATGGGTGTGTTTAAGGAAGTGGGTGTGAGCTGAGGGAGGGGATCATGTGTTTGTGTTTCAGTGAGGCGTAGACAGGTCTTGGTGCAGGGATGTAGGTCCATGTGCACCTTGAAGGAGGTGTGCACGTGTAGTGTGCATTCGTGGTGTGTGTGCGCATGTACAGACAGCACAAAGATAAACCCAGTTCTGAGAAAATACACAGGGGCCTGACCAGGCGGTGGCGCAGTGAATAGAGTGTCGGATTGGTACACAGAGGACGCAGGTTCGAGACCCCGAGGCCGCTGGCTTAAGCATGGGTTCATTTGGTTTGAGCAAAGCTCACCAGCTTGAGCCCAAGGTCGATGGCTTGAGCAAGGAATCACTCCGTCTGCTGTGGCCCTCTGGTCAAGGCACATATGAAAAAGCAATCAGTGAACAACTAAGGAGCTGCAACAAAGAACAGATGCTTCTTATCTCTCTCCCTTCCTGTCTGTCTATCTCTCTCTCTCTGACTCCATCTCTGTCCCTGTATAAAAAATAAATAAAAGAAAAGAAAAAAATTAAAAAGTAATAATGGCTAAAACTATGTAGCCCTTACAATGAACTAGATGTGCTATACTGCAATTTTCATATGTTAAGTCATTTAATCCTCCAAAAATCTTTTGAGGTAGGTGCTATTATTATTCCTACTTTACAGACTAGGAAACTGAGGTTCACTGAAGTTATATAATATGCGCATGATTAGACAACTAGTAAATGGTGGACCCAGACCTGTCAAATCCATACTGTAAAACCCTAAATACGGGTCTGCCTTGTAAGCACTCAACAGCTGTCATTCTCATGCCTCTCTCCCAGTGCCCAGGGTAGCAATGGAACCTCAAGCCAGCGGACATGGGCACAGGCATTATTTATTCCAGAAAGTATTTATTCCAGGAACAGCTCCCTTTTCAGCTAAAACAACAGCACCCCCACTCTACAGAGCAGAGCATAGACACCAGAGAGGTGGAGTGAGAGGGCCAGGGTCACACAGCAGAAAGCAGATGAGGCCAGGATGGGGAGGGGTCCCTCCTTCCCTAGTTCAGGTAGAAGGGAAGATGAGGAAGCCGCTGAAGACACTGTCCGCCTCGGGACCCTGGTAAATGCGGCCCTTTACAGGGTCTTTTTCGATCCAGACCTGGTCTCCTTGCTGGAGCTGGAGCACCGTGCCCCCAGACACCACCTGGAAAGTTCCCTTGTTGTTGGCATCACAGAAGCCCAAGTTGCTCAGGGTCTGGCCCCTCCTGGAGGACATGATGGACAGGCAGATGTCCCACTTGGACACCACCTGGAAGGTGAAGTAGTAGTAGCCCGGCACCGCGCAGATGAACCGGCCCGAGTGGCTCTCGTACCGGTCTTCCTCGTTGGTGATGACCGTGTCGAAGATGACCACGTTGCCGCCCGTCGGCGGGTTCCGCCTCACGGCCGAGAAGGCTGGCCGCGGCTGGTCATTGATGTTTCCCGGGTTGCCCTTGATGCCCCTATTTCCTGGGGAGCCAGGGGCACCCACGGGGCCACTGGGTCCTGGGTAGCCCATTTTTCCAGGTTTTCCAGGGGGTCCAGGTTCCCCTTGGTCTCCTTTAATACCTCGGATGCCTGTCCGGATGCCAGGAGCCCCTGGAGGGAGGAAGGCCAGAGAGGGAGAGAGGGTCTAGAGCCTGCCCATCCTCAGGGAGATGGCTGAGGCCCCGAAATGCTGTGGGATAGTGGATAAGGGAGCGCCTGGGCCTTCCAGACATTGTGTCTGGCTGGCTCTGTGACCTTCAGCAACTATCTCAACCTCTCTGAGCCTCAGCTTCTTTATCTATAAAATGGAGAGAAGTGTGAACAGGTACCTGGGAAAGTGTCGGATTCTGTGACCAGCAGGACCCTGGCTCCTCCACTGTGCCTGCGCCCACGGCCCTGCACTCCCCACCCCACCAGGCCACTGACCCTGACCTCTGCAGGGTCGGGGGCTCCCTAACGTGTGCCCAGATGCAAGCTGTCATGTCTCTGCAGCTCCTTCTGGTCTGCTGTGCACAGGGAGGCCCAGGGGCTGACACGAGACCTTCCTTTCCCACTCTGGTCGTGCCCCCCTTCCTTTCCCTTCACTTCCGGGCTTCTCCCTCCAATCTAAGAGTTTCTGAAGCCTGAACGGGCTGGGGCAGGGGAGCAGGGACAGAGTGGGGATGGGTAGGTGGCAAAAAGGATACAGCCGCTATTAATTGATTCCTCTCCATGTGCTGGGTGGGGGGTTATTTCTCTATTTTAAAGATGAGAATTTCCTCAGTTTTGCGTCACAGAGAGGGTCACACCACAAGAGTTTAAAACCTAGGGCATTGATGTTCTGGTGACGGAACAATGACCAAGGACAGGGCACTGCTTCAGGACCATTCTTATTTACTGCTTGCAGCGACCCATTCTCCAGAGGAGGAAGGTGAGGCCAACGACAGAGGACCCAAGCAGCCAGGAGGACATGGAGAGGCCCAGGGTCCTGGGAACAAGGTCCAGAGAGAAAGCTAGGCCCTCCTCTGACCCTGGCGCCAAGTGAAGACTGGAGGGGCTTTACGTAGGGGGCCTAGGACTCCTGCTCTTTGGTGCCACCCCCGAGCCTCCACCTTGGAGCCCGGGCCAGGTAAAGCGATGAGGGGCTGGAGTCCAGAGGAAGGCACTTACCTGGCTCTCCTTGCTCCCCCTTGAGGCCTGGTCGCCCGGGCCGGCCTGGTTTTCCTGCGACTCCATCCCTTCCATTCGGTGCTGGGCACACATCCTGGGTCACTGTAGAGGCCAAGGACATGGCCAGCACACCAACCACCAGCCAGCCCCATGGGGCTTCCATGATGCCACTGTAGAGACACAGCAGGGCTTGGCCAGGCTGGTCATCACACACTCATGTACATCCACTCGCACATCTGAATCCCAGACACACAATGATATCTAGACACCCCCCATCATCATCACCAGTGCACAGCTCCCTGCTCAAGGGGCTCTATGTCCACCCTCTGGCCAGCTCCAGGGAACCCAAATCTTTACATAGAACCACAAACTCACACAGATTCACACACGCAACTGAGTACACCCATAGAGTCACACACTTAGACACCAAACTGCCTCTCGCTCACACACTGCTGGACACACAAACTGACACCCAGATACACTCCATCCGTCACTCACCTGGACACACTTGTTCATGTACTCCTACGGATGATCAATTCCATTGAACAAATATTTACTGGGAGCCTACTCCTTATTTATTCACACTCTCTCACCTAGATGGCAGAGCTGTGCCTATCCACATGAATTCATAAACACCCACCACAACACGTCTGCTCCCTCCCCCACACACACTCGTCCCCTTTCAGGCTGTCACCCACTGTCCCCCTCTGAGGGACCCCTCCGCTGGGCTCTGAACCTCCCAGCCTTTTTCTAGCTTTTGTGTCTGGGAGGGATCAGGACCCAGAAACTGGTTAGAGCTGATGGGTGTCTGTCACCACCTCCAGTGTAAGGAGCTAAGGTCCCCCACTGACTGATTCTGGGTCCTGAATCCGTGCCCCACCCAGCCCAACCCTGGCACAGACCCGCCAGATGTGGGCGCTCCCTCCCTGCCAGCCTCAGCGGCCCACCTGCTAGGTCTGCTCCCCTGGTTCCTGGACTTCATGGCCCCCCCCTCCCTCTCCAGCGAGGGCCTCACCTGCCTCGAGTGGTCAACTCAACTGGATGTTCCTGCTGTCCACTCGGGGATCTCTGTGGGACACGCAGCAGGGTGGTGCCGGCCAGCGGCCAAGTTTCACATCCCTTCCCACTTCCCCTTCTCCTTCTCCGGACCGGCCCCCGCCAGTGTCGAGGGCCCAGAGGCCACCAGGAACATTTTGAGCAGACCTCAGCAATACTGGGACATTGGACATCCTACCCCAAGCCACAGTGAGTGTGGGGGCAGGGACAGCAGGTGGAAGTCTGCAGGGACGGAGGGCGGTGGAGGGGGACTGGGAGGGGCCGGGAGAACCGGAGAAGCATAGACCATCAGGGCGAAAGGCACCTTTTTAAAAATCAGTAACCTGTAAGACTGTTTTAGGATTTGAAAGCAACAACATGTATTCATTGTCAAAAGCTTGTAAATACAGAAAAGCAGAGAGAAAGGAAAACAGTGAGGCAGTAATGAGTAGCTTAGAAACCAGCTTCCTAGACCTGCCACTTCCGAGCTGCACATCCTTGGAAAGAAACTTAACCTCCTGGGGCCTTGGTTTCCTTATTGATTGTGAACAACAGTTTCTCCACCTCATCGGATTACTCTGCAGTTTTAAAGATATAATACACATACAAAACACTGGGCACATGGTGAATGCTTAATAATGAGCTTTTATCAATATTTAAAAAATAATGACAAAAACCCATGAATTCTACTATCTAGACTAGAGAATTGCTGTTAACATTCGGATGACTCATCTAGCCTTACTCACTTTCGCTGATGGGGTGCTCACTACCTGTCAGCACAGCTCACGTCATCATTGCTAGCTTGGACCCTGACTACATTTTTTTTTTAACTGAGAGATCTGTCTCTCCCAGACTGGAGACCAACATGTTCAGGCCTGGGGTGACCTTATCTTTTTACTTCTTCCTGGACCATGTTTTTTTTTCCTGAGAAATTTGTCAGCCTGACCAGGCGGTGGCGCAGTGGATAGAGTGTTGGACTGGGATGCAGTGGACCCAGGTTCAAAACCCTGAGGTCACCAGCTTGAGCATGGAGTTGCTGGCTTGAGCCCAAGGTCACTGGCTTGAGTAAGGGGTCACTTGCTCTGCTGTAGCCCCCTGGTCAAAGCACATATGAGAAAGCAATCACTGAACAACTGAAGTGCCACAACGAAGAATTGATGCTTCTCATCTCTCTCCCTTCCTGTCTGTCCATATCTGTCTCTCTCTCTGTCCCTCTCCAAAAAAAAAAAAAAAAAATTGTCAGAGAGAGAGAGGGAGGAGGAGCAGTAAAGGGAGGGCTGTTATACACAGGCAGATGAAGATGGTCTAGAGTCAGATTCTCAAGCTTTTGGGACTCCTCTTTCATTTGCAATCTTGTATAGCACCCAATATATATCCAACAGATACAAACAGGGATGCTTTAGTTTAAAGGGAGGGACCAGAGCTTGTCCTGCTGGCCCCTCTCTTGTTCCCCAGGATTCAGGAGGTTGGGAGGATCTCTGTGTGACCTTGGGCAAGCTGCATCATTTCTCTGGACCTCAGTTTCTTTATCTGTAAAATGGGGATAATACATCCTCCTCACTGGGCTGCTGAAAGATTATGTAAACTCATGAGGATATTTATACTGTCAAACACTACATTGCAATAAGTCATCATCATGAATAATATCTGTGTGACCTTGGGCAAGTTACCTAACTTCTCTGAGCTTCACTTTCTCCATCTATCAAGATGGAGGAGTGTGTTGGAAACAGGAAGGATTGCTCCAAATCGTCTGCAACATCCCTTCTGGCATTCATTGGCTTTGATTGCATTGTTTTAGTTTTGCTTCCTTGTGAGAGGAGTTAGAAATATCACATGTCAGAGTCAGAACCCACAGCCCTGATCGCTCCCATTTTCTAGATGAGGAAACGGAAGACCAAAGACAGAAAGATTTGTCCACATAGAAAGAGGCCGAGTTAGTGGGAGCAAAAACCAAACACTGTGAAAGGCCCCTCAAAGTATAGTTTTCAAGATATTAAATACACAAGTCTTGTAAAAACACATAGTGGATACACATCAATTGTTTTGTAGCTTATTAATGAAGGAACCAGCAGGATGACAGAGCTAGTTCAATGAAGAATTTGAAAAAAATATATATGTGTGTATGTGTAAATATGTGTGTGTGTGTAGGTATATATGTATGTATATATACACACTTATGGAGAGAGTGAAGTGAGAGATTTACTAAAACAACAGTTAAAAAAAACACACAAGAGCCTGACCTGTGGTGGCGCAGTGGATAAAGCGTCGACCTGGAAATGCTGAGGTCGCCGGTTCAAAACCCTGGGCTTGCCTGGTCAAGGCACATATGGGAGTTGATGCTTCCAGCTCCTCCCCCCTGTCTCTCTCTCTCTCTGACTCCCTCTCTCTCCTCTCTAAAATGAATAAATAATAAAAAAAACAAAAACAAAAAAAAAAACCACACAAGAATTCTAGAATATTCATAAGGTTGTTAAGTTAGATACAAAACAGGTTGATGTCCTATAGGGCCATAAAATCATAATGTTGGGGTAATCTTCTCTATTGGAGAGAAGTCATTTGCATCTCTACCAGACGAAAATAATTTGCAACTTATCAGTTTTCTACCAGCTACCAGCTACCTTTCCAAAGCCTAGGCCCCAGATCAATAGTAAACAATAAGTCAAGCAAAGTGACATTCCCCTAGAGTGTCGGATGACCCTTAATAGGGCTTGTCAGATACTGCTCTAATTTGACTTTGAAAGGACACCAGTTATCTACTTGCATTATTTCCAAGTGTGGGATGATTTTACTTATCAGGCTGTTACAAGAGCCTAAACACTTCCCAAGAAATAAAAGGCATCGATAGTAATGAACACATCATAGTGATGACCTGTGAATGTCACAACAGGGGCATCTTCAGTCAGAAGGGACAGGCACAGTTTCCACTTCTCCAGGGCTCAGTCTGGTGGAGAGGAGGCAGGAGATGGTGGGATGAGGGGAAGCCCCTTGTCATGCTTATAGAGGCTCAGTCTCGGGGTATAGTCAGGGCTCTGCGGAATAACCAAAAAGTAATCTCTAAATCACTCAAGTTCTTTATGGTGGAGTCACATCTCACTCAAGGGTTGGGGTTCAAAATTAGCATATTAGGCAAAAATTATAAATCGTCAATATTACTGTTGGGGAAAAAAATCTTAGGAAAGTGCCATGTTGGAGGCAATATTATCATTTTGCAGTAGTTCTGTGCGGTCGCCTTTGGCTTTGACATTAGAACAGATTTCTCTTTCTTTAGTTGAGTATCAGTTGGCTAATGCACAAGTCCTTTCTTTAATGGAAGGAAGGAAGGAAGGAAGGAAGGAAGGAAGGAAGGAAGGAAGGAAGGAAGGAAGTTGAATTCTTAAAGACTGGAGTCATACTCAGTGGTGAGGCGTTTGCACCATGAGAAGCTCATAGCATCTGAGGCAGAGGGTGGAACAGTGGGTCCAGTCCATGCTCATTCCAGAAATAGGCCCCTTGAGCATCTGGAGGCATGGCAGCATCACCTACCTCATCAGATTGAAACCTTTAGCTCTTTCTTTCTCTGAATCTTATTAGGCAAAATGCAGATAGTCAAATGAATATAGATGTAACTCTGAAGTTCTTGTATTTCTTTTTTTAATTAAAAAATTGACATTTCATTTACATACAGTGAAATGCACATTTGAAATGCACTGCTTAGTGGCTTTTCAAGCACATGAATACACCATTTGTCATCACCCAGATCAAAACAGAGAACATTCCCATCACCCCAGCCATTTGTCTAGTGCCCCTTGTAGAACCTCCCCCCACCATGTCCCCAAAGTGACCAGTGTGCTCTGACTCTGTTATCATTGGTTACTTCTGCCTGCTCTTGAACTTGATGTACATACAATCATTCAGTGAGTCTTTTGTGTCTGGATTCTCTCACTTCACATGCTTGTAAATTCATTCGTCTTATTGCATGAATCAGTGTTGTTTGTATTGCTGAGTAGTATTCCACTGTGTACACATATCACCCTTTTTGTTTAGCCTTTCTCCTGTCTGTGGACATTTTGGGTCATGACGAATAACGTTGCCAAGAACATTCTTGTACAAGTAACTCCTCCAGGTGCCGCCCTGTGAACATATGCACTCAGTCCTCCACTGTTGTTTGAACACTGAGGAGGAGGCATAGAGTTTACACTAATATCCTTTCCTCTCCCATCTACTACCCCACACCTCTATCTTCAACAGCCTCTTTCTGAAAACAAAATAAAACAAAACAAGCAAACAAAAAACCCTCCTGCGCCCTCTGCCTGAACCACTTTTTCTCCTCCCTAATTCTTCCCTGTCACTTGGCTCTTTATTACGAATATTGTCTTCATTTTATCTTCTTGCGTAAACCCTTCCCCTCCTAGGGGTCTTCTGGGTCTCTCCTTTTATTCTCTATCCCTCCACCCAATAAGGTCAGAGGTTTGTTGGGGAGAGAGGGTGTTTGGGCAAAGAGGCGGGAGCTGTCAGAGCCCGCCATGCATCTTTGGTGCACACGCTTTATTCTTTGCCTCTCTCTTGGCAGATAAAAGCTCTTTTGGGGACTGTTGTATGAGAAATGGACGGGACTATAAACAAGGAATAATACATTGAGATGGAAGCAGCGTGTATTCAAATTCAGCGGCCGCCTCCCATTTGCCCTGTCTGGGGATGACAATGACCCTTTGAATTGTGGTGAGGCTTCATATCAGCGTGGTTTATCCCTGACATGTGGCGGGAACTTAGCAACGTCCCATCTCTTCCTTCTCCCCCCCCCTTCTGCCACTCAGAGATCAAGGTATGGTGACCAGTTGAGAAGGCCTCCCACCCTCTATCCGAGGTCCCAGCTGGAGACCAGCATCCTGGCTGCCCAGAGGGAAGCAGCTACGCCTGTCTGGGGCCAGGAGGGACAGCTCTGGGGAAAGTTCCCAGCGCCAGATCAGTCAGGAAAGGTGCTAATGGAAGCCACCAGGGGTGTAAGAAGGTGAGATGTAAAAAGATTAAGAGGATTAGGAGTGAGTTTGGAAAACAAACAGCAAGCTGTGGGGCCCAGCAAGGAGCTGTTGCCTCTGCTTTGTAGGGGCTGGTCCTGGGGGCTGTCAGACCCACAGTCAGCGACTGTGGCACACAGAGGTCAGGATAATACTAGCTCACACAGATTTCAGGGTCAGTTTTAGGCAAGTGGACAGGGGAAAGCTCCCCATGCAGAAATGATCTCCTTCATCTGCCCATCACCTGCCTGAATTTCCAGCTTATCCATTGTGTCCATGGGGTAAGCATCGACTTCTCCAGGATGTTTTAAAATTGAAGATGTACATTTGCAAGATGAGACTGGGAGCTACTGCTAGGTCTAGTACTAGCGCTTAATACACTATTTCGTTTCATCATCCTAACCCTAAGGAGGGAGTGCTGTGACTGATGAACTCTTTTCACAGATGAGGCAACCAAACCTCAGAGAGGGCAAACGACTTATGCAAGGTCATGCAGCCAGTAAATAATAGTTATTTCCACCACATCAAGTACCCTTCTGGAGATGTTCCATTGTTATCCTGTACATCAGGGCCTATAACAGGTGTAAGGTATTTTTCCCTGCCGAGGAAGAAGGAAGGGCGTAGCCACGAAGTGTGAAATAGTAAAAGCTTTATTTAGTACAGTGCTTCCTGGACTATGTTCTCTGGTCCCGGGGACAGAGGCCAGAGAAGTTGCATGGACAAAACCGCGTGGGGGATATTTAAAGGGTCGTCTAGGGTGGAGGCGAGTTGATATGACGTGGCGAAATCTCACTGGCTGGCAGACAGTCGCTCTTTTCCAAAGGACTCCTGGGAAATTTCTTTTGGCGCCCATGGGTGTGGGCAGTTCTAGCCAAAGTTTCCAGGTCTGGTTCCTCACGTGACCTTCCCCCATTGCCCACCGACCTTACAACAGGAACTCTGAAAGGGAGAGGAGAATGGCGGAGATAGAAGTATTGGGTATGGGACTCTGAAGGCAAGATTTGCCAGCTTCATATCACCTCCCCTGTGCCAGGCATTCTATATAGCATCTCATTTAATTCACACAGTGTCCTTACAGGGTAGTATGTTGGTTTCTTTTCAAAGATGAAGGAGCTGAGGCTCAGAGAAACAAAGTGACTTGCTCATGGATCTGGGGCTGCCAGATTTAATAGACTTCCCAGTTCAATTTGAATTTCAGGTCAAAAATGGTATGCACTGGATACATTTATACTAAGACAAAAGTCCATTCTACATTTTATCTTACAACCTATGGAGATCACACAGCCAGTAGGTGAGTGGCTCATTGGAAAGCCTGTCTTGATAGGAAGAGGTGGGCTGGAGGGGGATGCTCCTCTCTGCTTCCCAGGGCAATAGGGCCAAGGTCACGGCTCCTGTGGGCTAGCCACAAACCTCAGCCACGTTCCCCTACCACGACCCCCACATCATTGCCACAGCCAGCTACCTTCTAGGTATCTCTCCCTGAGCCAGAATTCCATCAGGAGAGGCCACTGTGGGCTGGAGGCAAGGGACTCGGGTTCTATTCCCAGCTCAGCTAGGTGTCCTTGGATATCACTGCTCTGGGCCTCAGCCTCCTCATCTGTACAAAAGAGGGGAGGCATTGGAACAGAGCAATGGTCAGAGTCACGTGGGGGAGCTGGTTGAGAATACCATAGCCTGAGCTGCATCCTACCTCCTGCATCAGAATCTCTGGGGCAGGGCGTCTGCCTTTTCCCTGGGTGCCCCGGGTGAGCTGAGGCAGGCAGCCTGGTATCTTTCTGGAGCTCTGAGGACAACTGAGGTTTCTTTTCAACCTTGACATGTTGGACGTTTGCATGTAACCTTGTAGCATCTGACAAGTGGGGAGCAGGTGCCGAAGGGTTTAAATGCCTTGATGAGGAGGATAGGGGGCGAGTCCAGTTTCCTTGGGTGGGGGTAGGAGGGAAGGAGGGTCATTAAATCTCCCCTGGGGCTGAGACCATTTCCAAACTAGCAATTCAGAAATATTTCTTACATCTGAGTCGAGATTATATTTTTCTCAGCCCCTGCCGGGCTCATGTGATTCCCCTCAAGGATCACCCTCCCAGGGCCCCGATGGGAAGACCGAGGCTCAGAGAGGCCCATGAGTTCCAGCATCGCATAGCAGAGCTGGTCCAGTCTCTGTGGACAGGGCTCCGCCCACCAGCCCCGCCCTAGGGTAGTCCTGGAAGGTGTCTGGGATAGACAATGTCTGGTCCTAGCCCCTTCCCTGCCCAGGCGCCTGGGTTCCGGGAGCTCCTTTCTTTATAGTGATGCTCTGAGCCTCCATCTCTGTAGGGTCCTGCCAGCAGCGCCCTGTGGGCAGTGGTCCCACACTCCCCTAACCTTGAGTCCAGTCTCCCTCCCTCCTTGCCCTGAGCTGGGCACGCCCACGGTCACACGGCGTGCCAGGGCAGAGCCAGGGTTCACGGTCGAGTCTGTGGTGCCCCAGCTCGCACTCATTTTCTCCCGGCGGAGCGACTCCGGAATCCGGGAGGACAGCTGCTCCTGCCCTGTTTCCTCCCCCTCCTCCCAGCCCTCTGCTGATTACAAATAAACACCCGGTCTACGCGGGAGAGTAATTAACTCTCCAGTGCGGGGAGAACTAATCAGCCTGGAGTTTGCTGCAGGTGGGAAAAGCAAAGGCTTTCCTAAGTAGTATGCAAATGACACCGTAGTATGCAAATGAGTCCCTGGCGGGCTCCTGGGAAAGGCTGTCAGAGCTGCGAGCACCGGCTGCTGAGGAGGGACAGGCTCTGGGAACAGTGGCCCTGACTGCTGGGGGCTGGAGCAGCCAGAGAAGGAGTGGGGAGCTCGCCTTCTGCGTTCCCCAGAACACCTGCCGGCCTTGTGTCTGGAGCGCTAGGGGAGGCAGGGAAACAGGCGGGGGTTCAGTGAGGACGGGTTTTGAATCTGAGCAGCACCGGTCCTTACGTTTGTGACCTTGGCAAGTCATTTCCCGAGTCTCAGCTTTCTCATTGAGCAGTGGAGATAATGCAAACTTTTTAGGTTGTACTGACAGCTGGACAGTACGTGTCTAGCATGGTCTGGCTGGGTAGGAACTCAAATCAGAAAGGATCAAGCGATGCTCATAGTGCCCCCTGTGGGCCACCTGCTGCCCAATCAAAGCCCAAGGCCCTGGGGCTTATTCTCAACAGACTTGCCTTTCAGGGTGAGATCCTCACCCTCCTTACCATAATCCTGGTCTGGGGTTTCAGGCAAGGCAGGAGAAGAACGTGCCTGGGAGCAGGGGAGTCACTCCTGAAGCCTTTCAATCACTAATCACAAGACCAACTGCACCAAGGAGCAAAATTGAAGGAGGCATACACTCTCGGGATTGTACAAGTGCAGAATCAACTCCAGGAGCTGAGCACTTTCTTAAATATTGCACACCTTCAGCACCTCACTCACGTCATTCTTGTCCAGGCCCTATTCACACAATACCAGAGACTGTTTACTCTAGAAATATAGAGTGCTTGTTCAGAGAATCTTGTCCCAATTCATGGGAAGGATGAGCCCAAGGAGGGAGAATGAATTCCGAGTGAGCAGGTGTCTCTGGGGGCTTGGAGCGAGGGCCCAGGGAAACAATGCAAATGGCCCGCAGTTCAGCTCTTTCCTCCCCTGGGAAAAAGACTTCTGAGCAGCCTCTCTGGGGCCCCCCCACTCGATTTCTCCAGCCTCTTGGCTCTAGATAGATAGGGAGTTGCTGGGAGGCCCGGTGGAAGTTGGCACATATTAGGCTAGGGGCTGGTGGAATAAGCACCCTCCCTTCATTCTCACCATGTCCTGCAGGAACCGAAGCTGTGGGGAGGAGAGGAAGTACAGTCTCATGAGTCAGTCTCTGGGGCCAGCCTAGGGTGTGGATCTAAGCTGTTGTTAGAGCCAGGCCAGGGCACTAGTTCTGCCCAGGCACCTGGAAGAACCCTGGCTTGCGATGCTGGAGACAGGGTGCTCAGCCTGGTTCTGTGCTGCCTCGGTCTCCTCCCTCCCTTCTCAGGTGTCAGTATCTTCATCTCTAACAGGTACTATTCCACCTGCCTCATGGGGCTGTGGGCAGACTCCACGGATGTTACTCGTATAGGAGTGTCCCCACGACCAGGCAGATCTAAGGGCCTCAAAGTCCTGTTCAGAGTCCCCCACAGGCATCCAGCAAGAGGCAGAACCAGGTCCTGAACTTAGAGATGTGTATGGAGCAGAAAGACGGCTGGCTGGGAATCCTTTGCTCTCCCTGCAGCCTGGATGCTGGCCTCTCATCAGTGGCCCCCATCTCAGAGCTTCCCTATAGTTTCTCTATAGCCAATGGCAATGGCAGTTACCCTGCAGAAGGGCAGGCAGGGTTTTAAAATTATTGTATCCAAATGTTCACAACTTCTTTTTAGGATAGATGTATCATTCTGAAAGGTAACCTCACTCACCCAAGGCCATGCCCTAAGAGACTAAGAGAGCGGAGCTTCAAACTGGGCGTTAGTGTACAGCTGTGTGGCCTGGAACAAGCACCTTTGCCTCTCTGAGCTTCAGTTTTCACATCTGTAAAATGGGAATGGCCGTCTCTTCCATGTAGGTGCTAAACAGTTGTAGGCAGTACCAATCCTAGGAGATGTGGCTGAGGTTTGATGCAGGGGCCACATGACCCCTCACCTGGCTGTCTCTGTCACCAAGGGATTGGACGGGGTGATATCCAAGAGCTGCTTGGCTCAGACATTTCCAGGCCTTTATCTAAGCCGCCAGATTCCTTGAAAGCTTCTGTCTGATTTCATTTGGTCTGCTGCCTGATTTTACTCAGAACACAGGCCACAGATCCCAAGGCTAGTTTTGATAGTGTGCCCCCCCTCAACAGCTCTATTTCCCAGGGCCCAGGTGTGTGGGGGTCTTCCATGGCTAGGGGGTGGTTGCAACTTCCTAGGGCTTTTGGCATCTGGGAAGGGCCAACTTGGGCTGCCGCTCCAGAGTAACCCCCCTTTGCTTCTCAGCAGGAAGGAGTGCCAGGTTATTTTTGTGATAAAAGTTTAATAAATTGAAAGGCATGGTTTCCATTCTGTGGGTAATTAGCTACCGCTGCTGCGCTCCCTCCTAATTGTCTCTCTCACACCAGACGGGCACAGATCAATAGGAAGCGGCCGCTGCGCGGTGAAAGTCACAATTAATTAATTGTCGGGCATGTGTGTGTCTCCATCTCTGTCACATCAAAGGCCCGAGGGCAGCAGCTGCCCAAGTTTCTGGCTCTGCTGGGCTGGCGCATCCCAGAGCCCCCAGATGCATGTGACCACAAGCCGTTGTGCACTCTTCTTGCCTCTCCCTCGGGCAGCAGGAGGCTCCGGGAGAAGGGGTCCCCTGAGACCACAGGCTCACAGGCCTTCTCTGACAGCCAGCATTTTTCTCGCCCCACATGGAATCTTGCCATATCTCTGCCAGATACATGCACCTTGGTCCCCTTGCTTCGCCCCGTCTGTCCAACCCATTCTCTTCTCTGTAGTCTAATCCCACAGCTTTTTAAGGCTAAAACTTTGTATACAGAGTAGTGGTTACCTCTGGTGTGTATGTGTGTGTGTGTGTGTGGGGGGGGTATTGACTAAGAGTGAGAACATTCTGGGATGCTAGAAGGCTCTGCATTTTTATTTGGGTGGTGGTTTCATGACTGTATACGTATGTCCTAAGCCATTTTGTGGTACACTGAAGATTAGAGCAAACAGTTAAACACACACACAGAGCAATGCCCCTCCCCCATCCAGTAATAACAACTGATGTTTATGTGCCATTGAGATATTAGGATGATGAGAAACACAGCCCTGCTTACAAATATCTTTCCTAATCCCCCCACTGGTCTTGGAGATAGGTAGTGTAAGGTATTTTTCCCCGCCGAGGAAGAAGGAAGGGGCCATAGCCACAGAATGTGGAATAGTAAAGGCTTTAATGAGTACAGAGCTCTTCCCGCCCGATGAGGTTCCCTGGTCCCAGGGACATGGAGGCCAGGGAAGTCACATAGGGTGACCTGCGTGGGGGATATTTAAAGGGTCTCTAGGGTGGTCGAGCTAATATGACGTGGTAAAATCTCACTGGCTGATGGACAGTCACTTTTTTCCAAAGGGCTTCTGGGAAGTTTCTTTTGGCGCCATGGATGTGGGCAGTTCTAGCCAAGTTCCTGGGTCTGGGTTCCCTATGTGACCGTCCCCCATTGCTGACCACCCCACAGGTAGCATTATCCCCATTTTACAGATGGGGAAATGGAGGCACAGAAAGGGGTTGGGAAGGAACGAAGGAGAGGAGACGGGAGAAGAGGATGGAGGGTGGAGGGGGAGGAGGAGTAAGGAGGAACCTGTGTATGTTAGGGGCTCACGTGTGTTGGGGCACAAGCTCACCTCTCCATGAAGGCAAAGCCACACGTCCCATTTCACAGCTGAGGCTCAGAGAACTGGGGTCTCTCATCTGAGGTCACACGGCCTGTGAGGGGCAATCTGGGCATGGAATCTGGGTTGTCTCATTCCAATGTCCTTCTGAGGGGGAGACACGGAGGAAGGAGAGAGGGGGACAGAGAGAGGTGAGGGTGAGGGTGCCTAGGATGGGGTGAGTGAATCGGGGGAGCGTGAGCATGAAAGAGGGGGTGCTGAAGACATGCATGAGGCACCCACACATAGGCACACACAGGCACGCACACATCTGCAGCCCCCCAGTACTTTGACTTCACTCCACCCTTTCTAGAGGGGCTGCCTGCTGCCTCTCTCGGGCCAGCTTTCCCTCATCTGTAAAAGGGGAGAGGAACCACGTGGCCCCAAGGTTGGCTGTGGCCGGCACACTGCCCAGCACACAGGCCCCTCCCTCTCAGCCGGCCATGCATGCTGGGCTCCTGCCACCCGCTCTCTGCCTGAGGCCCCAAGCTCAGCGGGTGAAGGATGGCAGCGGCAGGAAGCGTCCCAGCCCGAGGGCCAGCGCTCTGTCCTGCCCCGCCCCCCAAGCAGGCTCATCTGTCCCCCTGGAGCTCAGGGGTTGACAAATATTGTAAGAGCTTCCTGGCTGGTGGGGGAGAGGCGGTACCTGTCCTTCTGTCGACTGTTTCTCCGTGCGAACACAGCAGCGCGTCCAGCCCCCTGCTTACAGCTGGTCGTCAGGGGAGGCCACCTCGGCGCTCCCACCGCCGTACCGCCTGTCAGCGCACCTTTGAAGTGGCGCCTGAATTTTCCAGTCTGTCTGAAGTCGCTTGCTGTTTATGCAGCAGCTGGTCCAGCAAGTTCTCCCACTGGGCCACTCCATGACGGTGGCAGCCGCCAGGGACTCAGGGAGACAGCCACCGGGTGTCTGGGCACTGGGGTGGGGGTGGGGTGGGGGTAGCGGGAGGAAGTTGAAATGCCATTTCTATCTTCAGGGTTTTCTAGACTGAGTTTTCTTTTTTTTTGTTTAAAGGGGGGGGGGGAGAGTTTCCAAGAACCCCAATGTGCTATTTTCTTCAAAGAAAAAGTAATAAAGATTAAAAAAAACAAGGGCCAAAGGTAAAGCTTTTAAATTTCTTTGAACATTTTCAGTGCTGCGGCAGCTGCACGGGGAGCTGCTAGGCTGGGAATCCTTTCATGGATGCTAATGGGCTGTGTGACCTTGGGCATGTCACTTCTTGCTGGTCGGCCGCTCCCTGATGGGGGTCCGACCAGGTCAACTCCACTTTACATTTGGAGACCTTCTTGTGCTGTTTGCTTTTCCCAAGACTCGCTGCCACAGGCCACCTCCTCCTTCAGAATATGAAAGTCTTCCTCAGCCCAGGAATCCGAGGGAGAGGCAGAGGGGCCTCCAGACAGCAGAAGAGCAGAGTTATCCCTTTTAGACTCTGTTGTGTAAAATCTCCCCTTTGAGGATGTCACAGCGGGGGATCAGTGGGGTTTAAGCCACTTGCCCAAGGTCGCATAGTGCGACTGGTCGGTCAGAAGCAGGATTAAATCTGTCTTTATGTCCCTGGCCAGGAGCTTTCTCTCCTGCCTCGTTAAGCGGCAGGGGGATGTTCCCCACGACCAGGCACCATGTTTATGCAATGAACATTTTTCAACTGAGGCTTTTAAGAATGGAGTTTAAGGCCCTGGGGACAAGTAAGACTTGGTCCTGCATCTGCTATGCTGTTTCTGTGATCTTAGGCTATCAGTTTCACATCTCCGAGCCTCAGTTTTCCTAACTGTAAAGTGGGGCTGTTCCTTGTGCCTCCTCCATGTGTATATAGCTGTGAGAACAGTGAATGGGACACTTGGGGCACTCAGCACGGAGCCTGGCACGCAGGAGCCCGCCCACAATGCGGACTGCCGCTCTCACAAGCCTTCGGAATGGGGCTGGAGCCGCACTGTCTTCTTCATCAGGCTCTCGGAGAGGGGCGCACACATGACAGTCTCACAGGCCTGGCTGTCACAGTCTTTCATGCTACACCCCTCCCCCCAGCCCCTTCCTGAGAGAGACAGGCAGCCCAGGCAGGCTGTGCCGGAAATGTTAAACCCATCTTACTGAGAGGCTCTGCTGACACTGATGAGACCCCTGGCTGGTGGAGTTGCCAGGGAGCAGCGCAGGGCCTGGTCTCACTCCCTCTGGGCCCGGCCTTTCTTGGTCTCCTTGTCACAGCTCTGGCTCTAACCCCAGGAGGTGACCCAGAAGGTTTCCTGGAGCAGGGGAGCCATCAGTGGAGGGAGGGGCTGGCCTTAAATAAAGCTAGTAGGTAGGTGAGCAGCTAGCTGGGCTCAGCTTTAAACAAAAGGTGCAGGCCCTGGCTGGTGCTCAGTGGATAGAGCATCAGCCCGGCATATGGACATCCTGGGTTCAATCAGGGCACACAGGAGAAGCGACCATCTGCTTCTTTCCCCCTCTTCTTCCCCCTTCTCTCCCTCTTCCCCTCTTGCAGCCAGTGGCTCGACTGGTTTGAGCGTGGCCCAGCCACTGAGGATGATTCAGTACTTGAGCATTGGCCCCAGACAGGGTTGCCAGGTGGATCCTGGTCATGTGCATGCAGGAGTCTGCCTCACTATCTCCCCTCCTCTCACCTAAAAAAGGGGGGAGGGTTGCAGAAGCAGGTGTCCAATGGGTATGGACTCAGGGCTTGGATACAGAATGAACTGGGTTGGAATCCTGACCCTGATTTTACTACTCATTAGTATGCGACCTAGGGCAAATCAAGTTGCCTCTCTAAACTCCAGTTCTCCCATTAAAAACTTTATAAAACTAATTAGGGCTTTACTGCACACTTAGTATAATTTGCCAACCCAGTTCCAGGCACCGAGGAAATATTGGTGGACACAGAAAAGATCCCTGCCCTGGTGGAGTTGACGTTCTAGTGGGAGAGGGTGTGGGAATTTAGAGGCTCAGAGAGAACAAAGGATGGGGCTGGGCAGCAGCAGTGAATTAAGGAAAGAGCACTGAAGACCTGTGTTCAAATCCTGGTTCAGCCCCTAAACTGCTGTGTGGACTTGAACAAAGCACTTCCTTGCTCTGGGCTTTAGTTTTCACATTTGCAAAATGGGACTAGTCATCCGGCCTTGCATCATCGAGAAATGAGTCTCCAGTTTGGGCAGTCCTGGGAAGGCCCTAGGAGGACGGGTTCCTTTCCTTGTGCTGCGTCTGTGCCCTGAGATCAGGGCTGGGCAACCAGCAGAGGACAGGTGGGCTCCACCTATAGCACTTCTGTTCAACCTGGATGCCCCAGCCCAGCATACCTTAAATCTACAAGCCTAGAAATGGCTGCTCCACCTTTTGAAGTCTGGCCCTAAAGTGAGGCTGGTACTCTGTATGTCTTCTCCCATTTTTGAACCTTCAGATTAGGACTCCATCCTTAAAATCCTGTTTCTTCTCGTCATTGTGGGGGTAGAATTCTGGGGATCTAGGTAGCCTTGCTGCTGGAGAAGACCAATGATTTCATTCATCCACTCTTTTATTCATCCATCCATTCAATCATTATCAATCATTTGGTCAGTCAGCAAACACTCACCCCCACCAGTTACCATGTGGCAACCCCATGTTAGGCACAGGAGATCAGGGTGTGTCAATTTTCTTAGAAACGGCCCTGGCCAGTTGGCTCAGTGGTGGAGTGTCAGCCGGGCATGCGGAAGTCCCGGGTTTGATTCCCGGCCAGGGCACACAAGAGAGGCGCCCATTTGCTTCTCCACCCTTTCCCCTCTCCTTCCTCTCTGTCTCTCTCTTCCCCTCCTGCAGCCAAGGCTCCATTGGAGCGGGGGACGGCCAGGGCGCTGGGGATGGCTCCTTGGCTTCTGCCCCAGGCGCTGGAGTGACTCTGGTCATGACGGAGCGACGCCCCAGAGGGGCAGAGTGTTGCCCCCTGGTGGGCGTGCCGGGTGGATCCCGGTCGGGCACATGCGGGATTCTGTCTGGCTGCCTCCCTGTTTCCAGCTGCGGAAAGATACAAAAAAGGGGAAAAAAAAGGGAAAAAAAATTTTCTTAGAAACTATTAAGCAACTCCTCTGTTCTAGGCTTTGTGCTTGACACTGGGACCAAGGTAATTAATTGGTTGTTTAGAGCTACCTGCCATGAGCCCTGTACTGAATGCCAAACAAATATTGAAGCCCTACTCTGTGCCAAGTACGATGACAGCTACAGGGAACAAAGACCTACAACTTCCTGAGCACCAATTCTGCGCCTGGCACCACACACCTATGAGAACAGTGGCCGGCATTTTGTATGCAGACATGAAACCCAGCGTCTCTCTGTGGCTAATGAATCATTGGGCTTCACAAGAGAAGCGCGAACAGACCTCCTTGTCCATGAATTTGCTAATTGAGCTCCTCGAACTCAGAAATTAACCCGCATTACCATAAATACTGTGGAGAATAGCCATTCTCATCTGATGCTCAGTGGTAATGGAGAAAATCAGTAGAGGAATAAAGCTGAAACAGAATCATAAAACTTTATTTTCACCATTAATTTGAACCTAGTTTTCCTTAAATACCATTTGCTAAATTTTTCTGTAACACTGCAGAGCTAGAGGGAGGCGGGTGGGGCTGGAAGAAGGGAGAGGCTGTGTCTTGGCGGCTGGGGGTATAAACCAGGGCTAGAGGGCTGGAGGGGGCTCCTGGGCTTGCTGGTCTGCCTGCTCTGTCTCACCGGGGGCAGTCAGCCCTGGTGGTGGCACATGTGACATGATCTCTGGTGATGAATGGACCCAGTTTTACACGTGGAGAGAAATGGGGGTGGGGGATAACAAGGTGGGTGGACAGGCAGACAGCTAGGAGGGCAGGACTGAGTGACTGCCAGGTGGACAGAGGACAACATGGAGACTCACTGAAAAAGAGATGGGCAGCCCGCCTGAGCAATAAGAAGAGAAACGGAGAGACTGTCAGAAGGTTGTGAAGACAGACTACAGGTGGCTTGAGAGATGGGAAGTCAGTCTGACCGCTGAAGGACAGACAGCTAGACTTGATGGGAAAGCATAAAGGAAGACCAACAGACAGACAGACAGATGGACAGCCAGTCTGACCCATGAGAAGCCTGACAACTAACAACAGGCAGACAGACGGGCACAGTGACAGTTCAGGAAACGGATCAAGGGAGAGGCAGGCAGCCAGTCTGCCCACGGAGGAGCCAGATGGATGGAAGGACGGACTGGGTCCGCAGGCAGTGGAGGCTAGAGTTGGGGCGGAGGCTGAGGTTGCTGACCCTCCTTAGATATGGGGGAGGGAGTTAGGAGGCGGGAGGGAGCGGAAGGAAGAGGCCTGATGGAGCCCTTCACATCGCGTGTCAAGCCCCTTGCGTGAGGGAGACTAGCGTGCGTGCAGGGTGCTCCCCTGGGCCTGAGGCTTCACGGCCTCCCCCTCCCCACTCCTCACAGCTGCGTGCATCATCTGGCACGCAAGGTGAGGAGGCTCAGAGCCATTGCTGAGGTCTGCTGCATGGTGGGGAGTAGGTTCTGTTATTACCCCCATTTATAGGTTAGAGAGCTGGGGTGCAGAAAAGGGAAACACTCAAGCCCAGGGCTCTCAGCTTGGGAGTAGTGGGGTCAGGCTGCCCACAGGAGACTGCCCTGCAGTTGATGGGCTGCTCGGCCCTGTGCCCTTGTGTTTGGGCAGTGAGTCTGTTAGACCCTGGGGTTCACCATAGGAAACCCACTAGTCCTCAGATATAGTTCTCATTGTTCAGTATCAGCTCCTCCAGCGGTCAAGGTGAGCCTTCGTCTCCATCTGAAAGATGCCCATCTGTCTCTCAGTTACTTGCAAAGTCAGGTGGACAAATCCCAACAGCTGCCCTCTCAGTCAGTCTGATACCTTGTTGCTTGTCACCCCCCCACACACAACCCCACCTCTTGAACATGGTTGTTTTCCTAAGAAGTGCCCTGATCCTTTATGAATGGGTCCTTAACTCCCACCACCTTGATTTTTATCAATTTCTCTTTCTGGTCCCTAAGCACTCAGGACAAGAAATGCTTCCACTCATTAATAAAATGATAGTGACTGCAGTAGCACTAATATTACTACTGGAGTAGCAATAGCAGCAGCAGCAATATTAATGTTACTAGTAGTAGCAGCAGCAGTAATAGTAGCAATAATGGCCACTAATTGAGTTATTACCAAGAGAAGACAAACTATGTTCCAAGCCCCAGATACATTAACTCACGCCTCACAGTGACTCTGTGAGGCAGGCATCTGCCCCATTTTACTGGAGGGGAAGCCAGAGCTCACGCAGCTTCTCCAAAATCTCATAGTAAGAGGCAGAGTCAGGATCTGGACTCTGATCTGATTCAAAGCCTGGGCTCACCCTGCTGCTCCAGGCTCTCTGGGAGGTGAAGCTGGAGCTTGGTGAGGTTTCTGAGGGCCGTGGCCGGGCCACGGGGAGTGCAGGGAAAGGGCAAGGTGGTGGCAGATGGTGGGGCAGAGAACCCACAGAGCCAGGAGGCAGGTGGCCTTGGTGACTTACAGGCATGTGTCCTCTACTGCCCTGGGCCGCTGCATGTGAGAAACGCTGTCCTATTCCTCATGAAAGAAACTTCAGTGTTAATTGGATCAGGCTTTACATACTAGGCTGGGTGCCTCATTCATTTTAAATGTATTTCTTCCTTAAACTCAACCCATGGGGAGAACAAGGGGAGGGGACTGAGACAAGGGGACTGTGATGGGGGGAAACTGGGGAGAAGATAGGACTTCTATACCTTCTGGATTGGTTCAGGAGCCTTTGTAGCACAGAGGTTAACAGTGCAGGTGTGAAATCACATACCTGGGTGTGGTTCAGCTCAATTTTTACTAGCCATGTAACCTTGAACAAGTTACTGCCCCTCTCCGAACCTTAGTTTCCTTATCTGTAACACAGGGCTAATGGCATATACACCCACGAGTTGTGGCAGACTCATTGGCATCCTTTGTGCCAAGGGCTGGTCTGCTCTCACAAGGATCCTAGAAAAAGTGGTATGCTTTGTCTTTCTCCTTGTCAGGAAGTTTATCTCTTTCTGCAGCAAATGACCCCTTGCTAGGGGAACTCTGACTGTAAGCAGGGTTTCTTAAGTAGTGTTGCAATCTGTCTTCCTGAATGCCCCCCCCCCACTCTGCCCCCGGTTCTGGGAAGAAACAGCCCAAGTTGCTTTTCCAGGATCTGCACAGCCCCTCCAGAATCTGAACACAGTGACTGGTGATGTTCCGCATCCTCACCAGGATCTTGCCACAATGGTCTTTCCTTCTGGTTCCCAGGCCCCTCCCACCACTGTTATGGTATCCTTTTCTGGACATACCCAAGGGCCTGCTTTTCTCCTTCAGCTCAGTCCAGCAAATATTACTGAACAGCCGCCTCACCAGCCCCTGAGAAGCTCCATAAAAGTGTACAGGGAAGAAGAGAAGGCTCTAGATGTGGCAGGCCAGCGTGGAGTGTGGCAGGAGAATCAGCTCCCTTGATTGTGACTCTGTGCTTCCGCTAATCTAGCATCTGCTCCCTCCCACTCCCCCAGAGTTCAAAGCAGACCCTAGCCAGGGCGCTGGAGGCAAGTGCCCACAGGCGTGGGTTCAGCACCACGGACAGCTCCCAGCGTTGTGGGACCGCAAGCGTGTCCTATAGGCCCTAGGGCTTGAGGCTCAGGGATTCTGGGGAAGATGAGGGGTTCTACGTATAAAGACACATTTGTTACCCTCAGCCATCCTCACCTTCGTGGCATATACTTATCCATCACAGCTACACTCACATGGACACATACACATACACCGACAGTTATACACACACTCGGAGATAATGCCACACACACCCTTTTGCACAGACACAGAAATTTCCACACAACTCCTCATGGTTCCCCACTTACACCAAAGCACACGCCCCCTCTGGCCCATCGCTCACCCTCTTTGGCCAGCGGGCTTGAGATGCTCTCCCCCAGTTGAAACTGTCTGGATGTTACATACTGGTTGGGCAAGTGGTTCCTGAGCTTAGGGACAGGGCCCACATCCTTAACCACCCCTCCACCACACCCCACTATTGCACACACACCCCCCCCCCCCCCCGGGAGTCAGGCTCACCTGGATTCAAATGCTGCTTCATCAGCCACCAGCTGTGTAACTCGGAGCCAGTTACATAACCTCCTGGTGTCTCTGTTTCCTCACTAATGAGAAGAGAGTAACAATAACACTCACCAGGCTGCTGTGAGACTGGAAAGCTTAATGCATGGAAAAACTTGTCACTGTGCCTGGCACATGATAAAAGTGCAGTAAACAGTGACTCATTATTAGTAATTACAATAAGCTAGCCACATAGGTTCCTACTAGATGCCATACCCACAGCCTTCCCTTTGCAGCCCCTTTCGCATGAGTGGGGGGGGGGCAGAGGGGGAGAATAGTGATTTGTAGCATCCAAAGATTATGTCCGCATTGGACGGGAGGGGGCTGCATCAGCATGCCCTTCCTCTTCTTGCCCTGGCTCCAGCGCTTCGGTCACCTTGGCCATGGCTCCTGAACGTCTCTCCTGATGGGTCCCGGCGTCCTTCACCTCAGTCAGCATCACCTCTACCCCTGCCCCCTCTCCAGCCAACCCCCCCCCCAGCCCTTTTATCCCCTGGGGCTCTCACCATCTCAAGGAAGAAAGATGGTTTTTCCTGGTTTATTTTGGCTTATTTTACATTTGATACTGGACCCCCTCATTTTCGGTATTCAGAGAGAAGCTCTTGCGCTAATTTCCCCATTTGAAATGCTCATCACATTTCTTTTAAAGCCAAGGGATCTCCCCTGTTTCCCATCTTTTATTCATCACCTACCACCAGCCCCAATACAGGAAACATGAAAATGCAAACCCTCTAAGGAATGAGAATTTCATGCCAGCAGATGACCATTCCCCAGTGCCAGGGATGAGGGAAATGGAGCTGTCCTAATGAGGTGCCTGGGCATCAGGGTTGGAGTGTGAGAGGTGGTGGCCCACGTTATACTGTCTGTTCTCCTCTCTCCACATACACCCTCATGGAGGGGTGGAAGGGTTCGACCAGCCTTTCCCACACTGGGGACCCGGGGAGTCATTCTTCCAGGGGCTTCTGTTTTTTTCTCAGGGAGTCCAAAGAGAGCGAAGTTCACTCCAGAGAGATGAGGTCCTATTGTGGAAATTCAGGGACGCGTCTGTTAGAGGGTAAGGCGCTGCTCAGTCTGAGGATTTTCTTTTGGTCTTTTGGGAATTTGCTTCCCCTCGGCAGGTGGTGCTAGAATGGCACCCAAGAGCCAGGAGGTGAACCAAGGTTGCTTTTAGAGGGGGCCTTCTTTCAAATACAAACTATGAGAAGCAAAGTGACCTGGTTCACATCCAGACTATGCCTCTGATGCCGTGCAGACTTGGGCGAATCCTATTCCCTTTCTGGGTAAGGCTGGGGTTTTTTGTTTAAGAAATAAAGAAGTTGTAGAGAGTGAAATACTGTATCTGTCTCCCTTAGAGTCCTCTGATTCTATAATTAGAGCAAAGGGACTTATTCTAACATTTTGTGGTCCTATGATTTGTTTTTTCTGCTATCTGTAGGCTGTGAGAATCTGAAGGGCAAGAATTAGCTTATTTATTCCAGAGCTCACAGAGTCAAGAACAGGGCCTGTCACAGAGAGGTGCTCGGTAGATAGACATTCATTCATTCATTCATTCAACAACTATCTGTTACACATGAATGAGGGCCGTCAGTGTGCTGTGTACTAGGGTTAAAGCACTGATTAGATGAGGTACCCAAGTTTTTAGAGCATACTGAATAATGGGGGCATAAAATAACTAAATAAACAATAAATGAGATCACTTCAGCTGGTGCTAAGTGTTACAGATACAGTAACACTGGTCAACATGGTTGAAAGTGACGCAGGTGGGAGGCTGTCACATTTGGGCTGAACGTTTTGCAGACATAGAAGAGCATCCAGGCAGAGGGAGGAGCTAGTGCCCAGTACTGGCACATTCCAGAAGAAAAAGGAAGGGCATGAGTGAGGGGGAGACAGCTGGAGACAGGCCGAGAGGCTCGCAGGAGCGGGTCAGGTAGGATGTCTTAGGCCAAGTGAGGATCTCAGACGTCATTATAAACTTGATCGGAAGTTTTGGGAGGGTTAAAACTAGAAAAGTAGCATGATCCGGTTTATATTTTTAAAAGATCCCTCCTGCTGCTTATGGAGAATGGATTGCGGGGAGCAAGAGAGGAAGAAGGAAGACCAGTGAGGAGGCTCCGCAGACGTCCACAGAGAGGTGGCGCTGGCGCCCGGATGAGGGGCAGGTGGACGTAAAAGTTAGATTTAAGACACAGTTTGGAGAAAGAGCCTCTGATTTGTTGCCGCGCAACCAGCCTCCACCATTGGGGTCCAGCATCCTAGACAGCACTCTCCCCCCACATTCCTGGAAGGGCCACTGCCCACTTCTCAGGGGACACTGAGATTCCTGAGGGCAGCCCTCTGGACCCCTCCCTTGTGGTTTTTTTAAGGATTTTTATTTTTAATTATAAGATATTTCAACATATAGAAAACAGAAAATAATGTAACAGACACATATATGCCCAACAAGATCAAATGGGCGCTAACATTTTGCCATATTTGCTTCAGAGACCTCTCTTTTTTAATAAGAAACTAAATGAAACAGTGTAGAGACAGCTCAACACCCCTTCCTTCCTTTCCCTTCTTCCCCGAGGTAGCTTGAGCTAAAACTGGTGCTTATCTGCTCCAGGCATGGACTGCCATGATCCAGTTCTGCATTCAAAACCTGCAATTCTATTGTTAAATATATTTTAAAAGTTTAAATAAATGGTATAGTACTGTACATATTTTTTTTGTCATTTATTTTTTTACTCCATATTATGTTCTGGAGACTTACCCATATTGGTACATGTTGACCTAGTTCATTCATTTTAACCTTGATAAATGATTTCATTATACTTATTTAAAACTTTTTTCTTTATTGATTTGAGAGAAAGAGAAATGTCAATTTGTTGTTCCACCCATTTATGCATTCATTGGTTGATTCTTGTATGTACCCTGACCAGGGATCGAACCCTCAACCTTGGTGTATCCGATGATAGTCTAACCCAGTGGTCCCCAACCCCCGGGCCGCGGACCATTATTGGTCCATGAGCCATTTGGTACCAGTCCGCAGAGAAAGAATAAATAACTTACATTATTTCTGTTTTATTTATATTTAAGTCTGAACGATGTTTTATTTTTTAAAAATGACTAGATTCCCTCTGTTACATTCGTCTAAGACTCACTCTTGACGCTTGTCTCGGTCACGTGATACATTTATCCGTCCCACCCTAAAGGCCGGTCCGTGAAAATATTTTCTGACATTAAACTGGTCCGTGGCCCAAAAAAGGTTGGGAACCACTGGTCTAACCGACTGAGCTATGTGACCAGGGCTCATTGTACTTACCAGGCAGTTTACTTTCCTGTTTGCCTGCTGATAGGCAGTTAGGCGGCTCCTCATTTTTCTATTACGGACTACGGTTCAATGCATATCCCTGGGCATGCATCTTTTGCATACGAGTATGAAAAAGGATGCAGACAAAACAGTGTAGGTGCCCTACCCAGGCTCCTTTGACCTGCAGGTGTACTCATTCACCAGCTGCTGTTGGCTGCTAAGAAGTCATAGCTGCTCCCTTCTTGGGAACCTCTTTGCCCAGGAAGTTGTAAGACCTCCCCTGCACCATGGAGCAGCACAGAGACAATGACTGGCCCGCTTGCCTCAAGGAGGATCAACTCTCTGATGTTATTAATGCCCCAGTCCTCTCTGCGGCATCTGATTGAAGCGAATCTCCAATGGAGAACACATAATTGCTTAGCTTTTCCTCCTACCCTATCTGCTTTCCACTCTCTCTTTCACGTGGGAGCTCGCCTTCAATAAATCACCTGCACAAGGATCCCAGGCGCTGTTTAGGAACCCAAGACAGGCAGAAACTAAGGTGGAGCTGCTGGGTTTTAGATGTGCTCATCGTAAAATTTACTGAGTGCTTCCAAATTGCTCTCCAAAGTAGTTGTACCAATTTGCATTTCCACCGGCAGTTTGTAAACATCGCTATCCGCCCCCTCCACTTTTGTCAATACCAATGTTATAGACTAATTTTGCCGATCAATTTGGTGTAATATGCTATTTCATTATTGTTTTGATTTGCATTGCCCATCTTTACTACAGATGTTGAGAATCTTTTTATATCTTTATCAGCTATTTAAATTTCTTCCACAGTTACTTGTCTGTTCATATCTTCTGCTCATTTTCCTAAAGCTTTGGAATGTTTTGGTAAATTGATTCTCTGAAGTTTTGAAGTAATTTTATTTTGGAAATGAATTCTCTCCTGGTTGGTTACACGGGTTGCAAATATTTTTCTCTCAGTCATGGCTTTAACAAGTTTATTTTTTGTCATGTAGAAGTTTTTATTTTAATAAAGTAAGGTTTATTATCATTTTTTTCTTATCATTTGTCTATTTTTTAATAAAGTTATTTTCCTGTTTTATTTTTAAAGTTTTATAGTCTGTTTTTACATTTAGGACTTTGATCACTGGGACCTTATTTTGTGAGGGGTGTGAGTAGGGATTTAATTTTATCCTTTTTTCCAGGGGGAATTTAATTGTCCTAACGTCACCCATTACCCCTTGTCATGTTTCAAACTCCCATATATATTTGAATCTGTTCCTAGGTATATTCTCCATTCTTTAGCGAGAGAGAGAGAGAGAAAAAAAAAAGAGAGGGAGAGAAACAGACAGGAACAGACATCAGGAAGGGAGATGAGAAGCATCAATTCTTTGTTGCGGCTCCTTAGTTGTTCATTGATTGCTTTCTCATATGTGCCTTGACCAGGGGGGCTACAGCAGAGCAAGTGACCCCTTCCTTGAGCCAGCGGCCTTGGGCTCAAGCCAGCAACCATGGGGTCATGTCTATGATCCCACGCTCAAGCTGGTGAGCCTGTGCTCAAGCCTGCAACCTCGGGGTTTCAAACCTGTCCTCAGCATCCCAGGCCGATGCTCTCTCCACTGCACCTCTGCCTGGTCTGGCTCTCCATTCTTTTTCATCTGCCTCTCTATTCTTGGGACTAAATTAAACTGTTTTCATTATTGAAGTTTGTAGTAATTACCTATATCTGGTGGGGTGAGGTTCCCTTCCTTTTCCTTCCCTTTCTTCTTCAAAATGATCTTGGCTATTCTAGGTTCTTTATTATTCCATACACATTTTGGGATGAAATTGTCAAGTTGTAGAGAAAACCCCATTGCAAATTTTATTAGAAATAAAATCTACAGATTAGCTTGGAGGGGGGCTAGCCAATTGTACGACAGGGAGACTTCCCACCCATGACAGGCTTTGTTTTCCCTCCGGCCGTAGGCATCCTCTCGTCTGCAGTCCATCCTCGCACAGGGGGCTGCCTAGGAAACGAACCTCCAAACCCTTCTCATCCCCCAGTGCCCTGATGAGTGTCTCCTCCTCCAGGAAGTCCTTAGCCTTCCAGGTTCTCTCCCCTCTAACACCATTTCCTGGACACTTACACACTAGGTCTCACTGGGGAAGCTGCTTTTGTACAGTCTGTATCTCCACCTAGTCGCAGCCTCTGGAGAGAAGGGGCTGCGTCACCTTCTCTTTGTATCCCCAGTGGCACGCAGCACACAGTAGGTACTCAATAGGCTCTGATCATTGGTTCTTAGGGGAGAGAAATGTGTAGTGACATGTTCTTCCTCCATGGGGAGAAGGCCTGGAATAGTTTGAAGTGTCGGGGAGGAACACACCTGACTTGAAACCCGACAGATTCAGCTTTATGGGGTGGCGTGCTTCACGGGACAGCGGCCTCTCAGCATGACTGCCCATCTGTAAGATGGAGACAATACTACTAACCTCTTAGGGCTGTCCCGATTATTACTGAGACTGCAAGGACACGCTAAAAATGTTTTCTCCCCGTTCCACTCTACCAATCTGCGGGAGGTGCAGAACCGAAGGCCCTTCCCTTAGCGAGAAAGGCTTCCGGGGGTCATTTACTCGTTCGTCAGTACGACTCGTGGACATCGTCCCCAAATGTCTGTGCCACTGACTCAGACAGACACAGCTGGACTCGGCTCTGCCCCTGTCTCCTGCCCAGCCTCTGATGGCAGCCACCACCCTGGCTCCTGCTGCTGTCCCCTCCCTCCTGGAGCAGAGATGGGTCCTCAGCTTCCTGATGTAACTATGGAATATGCTTGCACTCCACCTTCCCTTCCCCGCCCGACAGCACTCATCTCTCAGTGGGCCCCTTGGTCCCCAGGAAGCTGTTCCCATGAAATGCTTCTTCCTCATGCGTTCCACCTCCAGGGGGCATCTCTCCTTCCCTAGAAGAACCAGAGGCGAGGGCATGGCCAGATGCAAGGGATCGTGCTCCAGTGTTAAGCACCGTCTGCACATCTGGGAAGAGAGAATACGGGACAGGGGTGGGTGCTTCCTGGTGGTGTGTGGGCTCAAGTTGGACAAACCTGGGTTCCGATTCAGAACCTGATGTAGGATGGGGTTGACCTCTACGAGATTCAGTGTCTCCATCTATAAAATGGGCACTTGAATCTTACCTTCTGGGAGAGAGGAGAAGACCGGAAAGGTAGAGTGCATGCGATGTGTTAAGTAGGTGCACAGCATAAAGTTACCCCTTCCTTACCGGATGTCAAGGTTGTGCAGATGGGGAAAAAGTGGGGGACACAGGCAAAGATGAGGCAGAATTTATTTTCATTGTGGGCAAGTTAACACTCACGATGGAGAGCACAGGGAGGCAGACCCCAGGGACCCTGGGGGGGGCACCTCACAGGGGAAGGCGGGGACACACTTTTGCAAGTGCCAGCCCCACTGTGTCCCCCTGTGAGGATCCAGAGCCCAGGAGCTGGGTGAGAGTGGGGTGAGCATGGGAGGAAGACAGGGTCCTCCCCAGATCGTGTCTTGACCATGTTTCCAACTTCCATAGGAAGGAAGAACAGCTCGACTATATAGTAACATATAGAGGTGTAGAGAGCTGGCCGCGGCACCTGGGCGGGGCTGAGACTCCCCAATTATTGCAGGAGGGGGAGGGGGCTCAGTGCTGGTGTTTCCGCGGAATAGCTGGGGCTACAGGGAGGGCTGGGCAGGGGGTGGGCCTGGGCCTGCCCCTCCCTTGGGGCCAGCAGGGGGTACCCAGCATCCTACCCGGTGGGGTTTCTTGGGCCCTGCCAGCCTCCCAAGGGATGGAGCTTTCTCACCCTGCGTGCTTTTTATGTGCTTTGAAGACCATTTTTGCATTGTCAGGAGTGAGGAAAAATATTCTGACCTGGTAGAAAACAGATATTTACATACCCTGGTGGGCCGTAAGGGAGGGTTCTGTCTGAGTGGGGGGCTTCCCAATCTCCCTCCTACCCACAGCTGTCTGTGTGGACTGGTGTAGGGAAGAGAGCCCTGGCAGGAGGCTCAGCTCGGAAACTTGGCTGCTGTGTGACCTTGGACAAGACACACTCCCTTGGTCTGCCTAGATGGTGCAGGAACAGTGGACGTGGGGCTGAAAAGCTAGGATCTTCCAGCCCCTGATTCTAGGCACGGGGCTGGGGAGCAGTGAGGTTAGCAGAGGGACTTCCAAGTGAGGATCCCTGGGCTGTAGAGGGGCATCACAGACAAGAGGGAACTTGGTAGCTCCTGGCCTCTGACCAGGCAGCCAAGTCCAGCTGAGGGCATCTCATGTACCCTGTAGTGATGATCATTATACAGAGGTGGCCAGAGGGGCTGGCCGGAAACCCTGTGTTCCTGTTGAAGCAGCGGTGGAAGCCAGGTGGAGGCTGCAGGTGGCCCCCCACCCGCTAGAGGGAGGGCTCGGACCTGAGATAGAGCCGGGAGTGGGCTCACCCGGGAGGAGACAAGGGTGGGCCTGCTGCTGGTGCGGTTCAGAAGTGGCCCCTGGCTCCAGCCTCCGGACCTGGAGGAGGTGGGCGCGAGCCTCTCTCCAGTCCCTGTGGGTGCTGGGACCTGGACTCGCATCCAGTGAGCAGAGTCCCACCAAGATCCCTGCTCACAGGCTTGTGACACTCGTCCATATTCATGACATGCCACCCACAGTCATGTGTACATGTCTTAATGACTTATCAGAGGTCCCCTAACTAGCACATGTCCATGCTGGGACCTGGCGGTGGACACACACACACACACACACACACACACACACACGTAGTCCTGTGACTTTATAGGAACACATCCCATACAGCACAGGAGCACACGTGTGTACACACACACACACACACACACATACACACACACACTCATACTCTCACACACACAGAGGCAGGTGATCGACATCTCTGTTGGGCTCAGTGGCATGAAGACCCCAGCATCCGGGAAAGAGAAGGCCCTCTGTTGTGGGGATCCCTTTCCAGGTGGCCTGACCCCTGGTAACTCCAGGTCCTGTGGTGGAGTCCTCGGCCTCACTGGCACCTGACAGGAAGGCAGCCGAGGAGGAGGGACGGAAGCCTGGGGCAGCCCTGACCGCCAGCCAGACCTGCAAGTCCTCTGACAGCTGGCATGACCTAGGCTGGCGTGGTTTGGTCAGAGGTGCCGGTGGGGCCCCTGGGTGCCAGTCAGCTGGGTCCTCATGGTCTGGATGCTGCCCAGGATCTTCTTCTGGTGGCCCATGAGGGTGATGCCCAAGGCACGCACATCCCTGTGAAGGAAGGGTGGTGCCGGCCAGGTTGGCCTGGGAGGCGGGGAGCCATGGAGACAGGGACATACTCATTCCCTGAAGCTGCCTCTGGCCCCCCACCCTCCCCTTCCACCTCCACCCCCACGGGACCACCACTTACTGGGCGTTCATTCGCAGCACCATGCCCAGAGAGGAGTAACCACCGGCGGCAAAGTGGTCCCGGTAGCGGCCCATGCGGATGGAGTCCAGCCAGTCCCCCACGGTGAGGCCCCCGCTGCCACCCCCTCCCCCGCGGAGGTCAAAGCAGCTCTGGGCAAAGGCAGGGGCCGGACACCTGAGGCACACGAGTCCTTGGTAAGGGCTCTGCCAGGGCCCCTGCCTTCTTCAGGGACCCTGGCGTTAGCTACCCTCAGCCTCCATCCAGGCTCAGCAGTGGGCAAGGGGTTTGAGAGGCCTGACCCAGGGGCTGGAAGGAGAGGGCTGAGGAAGGCCCAGGGTGAGGGCTCAGGCTGGGTCTGGTCCAGGGGGCAGGGCAGGGCAGGGCTGTCCCGGGGCTGGGGCCAAGTCAGGGCAATGCTAGGAGGGCATCCAGGCTGGGGCGGAGCTGGGGTGGGCGCCAGGCACCTGCTGACAGTGGCCGTGGCCCTGAGACTCTCAGGGTTGCGGATCAGCGCATCAAGGATGCTGACAATCTGGGAAAAGCGAGGCCGCTGAGCCCGGTCCTTGTGCCAACAGTCGAGCATGAGCTGGTGCAGGGCCTGGGGGCAGCCCATGGGTGCCGGCAGGCGGTACCCCTCCTCCACAGAGCTGATGACCTGGCAGGGGGAGCACAGTGCTGGGTTCGAGACTGCCCTGCCCTCCAAGGCCCCATACTGCCTCTGCCCGGCCAGGGTCCCACACTCACGTCACGGTTGGTCATGTTCCAGTAGGGCCTCTCCCCATAGGCCAGCACCTCCCACATGACAACACCGAAACTCCACACATCACTAGCCGAGGAGAAGGTCCGGAACGTGATGGCCTCAGGGGCTGTCCAGCGGATGGGGATCTTCCCTCCCTGCGACGGACACGGGAACGTTGAGGGCTTCTCCTTAGCCTGAGCCAGGGAGCTGAACCCTGGGGTCCCGTTTCCCAGGCTGAGGTCCTGTTAAGCAGTCCAGTGGGGGAGACATGGCCAGGGGCCTGGGGAGGAGGACTGGTCAGGGGGACGTGCACACAGAGCTATTGTGAAGACTGAATGAAAGATTGTGTGAGTGCCTGGCACATAGTAGGTGCTCAGTAACTATAAAGTCAAGGAGCCAATGCCTGAGCAAGGGATGAAGCTCAGAGACCATGGACGAGTTCTCCCTCCTTCTCTTCTTCCTCTCTCTCTGTTTGGGGGAGGTTCACAAATCCTTTCTCTATCTAGAACAGGGGTACCCAAACTTTTTACACAGAGGGCCAGTTCACTGTCCCTCAGACTGTTGGAGGGCCCCCACATACAGTGCTCCTCTCACTGACCACCAATGAAAGAGGTGGCCCTTCCAGAAGTGTGGTGGGGGGCTGAATAAATGGCCTCAGGGGGCCGCATGCGGCCCGCGGGCCGTAGTTTGGGGACGCCTGATCTAGAACCTTATTTGGAGGCTCAGTGGGCGAGATGCAAAGGGAAGGTTCTGACTGAGGCAGGGATGGGGGCCCGGACCCCTGCCACACAGCCTCCTGTCTTTAAAGCTACCCCTCAGCTACCTCCAGGAAAGCCCAAGTCCCCAGGGAAGACATCTGGAAAATGCTCGTACTTAGCCAAAGTTTAGAGACAGATGTGAAACGGATGTGTTTCGGAGAGATGTTAACTCTCCCAAAATCCCCCAGCGAGTGACAGTGGGGACCAGCCCTGGGGTCCAGAGCCACCCAGAGATAGAAGAGAGGGAGGCAAGGTGGTTTCCATTTCCCAGAGGGGGAAACTGAGATGCAGAGAAGAGGCCGGGCTTGCTTTAGGTAGAAGGCAACCCAGAAACTGCCCACTTCACTGAACAACAGGTGTGTGTGTGTGTGGGGGGGGTCGCCCTCTGTGCCACCTTGCCCCTCCCTGGGCCTATCAGAAAGGGGAGGGGTCACGCACCGTGGTGGTATAGGCGGCCTCAGGGTCGTCTTCCAGTACCCGTGAGAGCCCAAAGTCAGACACCTTGCAGACCAGGTTGCCGTCAACCAGGACGTTGCGCGCGGCCAGGTCACGGTGGATGTAGCCCAGGTCTGAGAGGTAGCGCATGCCGGCGCCCACACCTCTGAGCATGCCCACCAGCTGCGTGATGGTGAACTGCCCGTCGTGAGTCTGCAGAGGACACGGTTTGAGCTGCAGGAAGGCTCTCTGCAGTTTGCAAAGTGCTTCACTGCTTGGAAAGAATGTGACGGTTACGGTTTGTTCCCAAGGTCTCATTCACACTGACAGCCACCCTGAGAGGCCGGTGGGGCAGCGAGGACAGTTTATCCATTTTGCAGAAGAAATGAAGGCCCAGTGAGGCTAAGCCATGTGCCTAAGAGTATTCAGCACGTAAACGGCAAGGAGGGCTGGGAACCTAGGATTTCCACGACACCCAACATGCCTCCTGTCTGGGTGGGTCCCTGGGTGCCCGGGTCACAACCGAGGCACCTTCTTAGCCAATGGCTGGGCAGCAGGTCCCCATGCAACCCAGGGACTTTCTAGTGACTGGGCTAACAGGCAGTTTGTCTGAATGTGAAGACCTGGTACCTGGCTCCCTCTTCCCTACGGCTGTTGGGTCCAAGCTCCCAGGGGTGTTTGGTGGCCCCACATCCTCTCTCAGCACCCAAGCTGCACTTCCCTCTCCCAGCCCGGACAAGGTGGAGCGGGCACGCACCCTCAGGAAGGCGTCCAGGGAGCCGTTCTCCATGTACTCGGTCACGATCATTGCCAGGCGGCCTGGGGAGGGGGACGGCGAGGCAGTGGCTCTTGGTGGAGGAACCCAGGATACTGATCTGAGACCCCAGGACCATGTTCCCCATCAGGAGCGGGGTCAGTACCGAGGGTCCGAGGAGCCTAGGGTTCCCCCTGGGGTCCCAGGCTCTGGGCCCCCTTCCCAGGGATGTGAGCCAGGGGTTTGGGCAGGGAAGGGTGGTGTGGGGATGGACCCAGATCCCTGCAGGTTGAGGCTGCCTTCCCCTGCCACCTACCACGTGTGACGACGCCTTCAAGGCGGATGACGTTGGGGTGGTCAAACTGACCCATGATGGACGCCTCACTGAGAAAGTCTCGCCGCTGTCTCTCCGTGTAACCGGCTTTGAGGGCCTTGATGGCCACGGGCACGTCTCGTTGTCCCGGCACCCGCAGTCGCCCATAGCAGACTTCCCCCGACTCTCCTGCGGACCCCAAGTGGGGCAGGCAAAGGGGAGGGCAGTGGGACCCTCTTCCCTCAGCCTGCGACGCCCGCGTCCCCCCAGCCTCACACACGGGAGGGCCCCTGTGGGCCTGGCCACACCGGGTTCCACAGCTCCTCTCGCCCTCTGCCCTGCTCACGCCTCCATGCAGTCCCCACCCCCAGGAGCCCTGACACTCACCAGAGCCGATGATTTTCTCAATGTGGATCCTGGAGGCCTCAATCTCTCGGGTGAAACTGCGACCCATTCGGCCCGGCTCCTCGTAGGTGTGGGGTTCTGAATAGAACTGGGGCTCTGGGATCTTTCCCGGGGGGTGGTGCAAGGGCAGGAAGACTGGTGGAGGTGCTGAGGGGCCAGGGCAGAAGGGCTTTCAGTGGGGTCCAGGAGGACTTTCCTTCCCAGCATCCCATGGGCCTGGGGCACATCTAAGGGTAGGATGAGGTGTGTTTCCAGGCATCTCGGGATGAAGTGGCAAACACTAGGTGCCCAGTAAGTGCTTGCCAAGTGACGATAGGGTCTCTGTGGAGTAGCTCTGGAGTCTCTATGGGACTGTGGGGTCTCCAGTAAATTTGGAGCATGTCTTTCAATTTTGGGGGTCACTTCTAGAGTCCTAAGATCTTTCTAAATTGTTCTGGCATAGGAATGTGGCGAAAACAATTTCATCCCAAGTATTGACTTTGAATTGATTGAAAATGGTTTTCTAGAGAACTGTGTTAAGAAGGATTCTGAGGCTGCGTTCAGGCTCAGTGAAAACCAGTTCCATGACTGAGATGAATGCCTACAGGGGCACAGTGGGGTTTGGAGGAAGGCATCCCCCTATTTGCCTTGTTTTCTGGGGTCTCCGCAGGGTCCTGAAAGTACTCTTTAGCAGGGGTTCTTGTCCAGGAATATATGAACCTTCTTGAAACTGTATGCAATATTGTGAGCCCATGCATTTATGCATTTGTGCATTTCCCTGGGGAGAGGGTCCCTGGCCTCCTCAGTGCGGTCTGTGAACCCATGAAAGGTGAATGGCACTACACCTTTTGGGTCTCGGGTCTCTGTGATGACCTGCTGTCTATCTCTGAGGCTCCGGTGTTTTCTGTGGGCACATTTTCCCCTTACCACCCTGCGACCAGCACTGGTTCCCACCGTGACCTTGTGTCCTCAGAGCCCTGGGCCCCGACACTCACCCTGCCCGTTCTGATAGTGCATCTTCTCCTCGTCCGAGTCCTGGAAGGCCTTGCTGTAGCCACAGTGCCTGCGGAGAATGGGCACGGCTCTGCCCGGAGCCACAGCTCCCCAGTCCCAGCCCTGCCCCCACGCAGAGGACAGTCCGGACTCGTCCCCTCGACTCCCCTGCCCCTTTCGGGGCAGCACCTGACACCCAGCCCCAGCCCCAGCCCCTGCCCCTGTTTGGAAGGAGTTCCCACCCTTAGGCTCTCAACTCAGCTGAATTATGATGTCCTTGGTATCGATAAACCCTTCATAATTTACAAAGTTGAGTCCACATGGCCCTCCCAGCAAATTCTGTGTGTCATTAGCCCCACTTTACATGGAGATGCCCCTGGTGGAGGGTTGAGCGATGAGGCTCCTGGTGCCGGCTCTGCGGTGTGACCTTGACAAGCCCCTTCCTTTCCCTGGGCCTCAGCTTCTCCCTCTATTGGAGGAGCTCTACGATTCTTGCTGCCTGGGATCCTGGGCCCACACGGGCACGGCATCCCATCCCCACTCCTCTGGAATGGAGGAGGAGGAGGAGATCGGGGAGTGACTAAGAGCCTGGTGTCTCATTGGCTAACAGACCTGGGTTCAAGTCCCAGTTCTGGCATCTGTTGGCAAGTGGCCTAACTGCTCTGATCTCCAATTGACTCTCCTGCAAAACCAGGTCAGAACTGCTACCTCACTTCAGTGTCATTAGGATCAAGTGAGGTGGAGGTGGATGTTGACGGGAGACCCGGCAGGACTGGCTGGTGGATGGAGGTGGCCCAAGAGAAAGTCAAGGATGACAAGTTGGGTTGGGGCTTGAGCAACCCCATGAATGGCAGTGTCGTATCCTAAGACGGGGAAGCCTGTGGAAGTGCAGGTCTGGGGGCTGTTTGTCAAAAACTCATCTGAGGGGAGATGAGCGAGAGCGACCTGACCTCAGGGGAGAGGTCTGCGCTGTTGACATAAATTTGTGGATGTTAGCATGAACATGGAAGTCAAAGCCACGGGCCCTGATGAGGTCACTCAGAAAAGCTGAACCTGGGTAAACAGAAAAGAAAGAACTCCTTGGGACAAGCCCCGGGTCCCCAGCTTTTGGAAATCGTTTGCAGAAGAGGGCCTGGCAGAGATGGAGGACCGGCCAGAGATGTGGACAAAAATGGGAGTGGGGACCAGGGCATGGAAGACAAGAGAAGAGTGTCCCTTCCAAGGAGGCAGAAAGAAGAACAGGGTATCTGTGAGCCCCGCCCCAGGCACGGGCAGGAGACACAGCGTTCCAGGGAGGGGCTGAGGCCTGGGGCCCAGGACCACCCACCTCTTCTTGCAGATGAGCAGGAGCAGAAGCACAACCAGGCCTGTGATGAGTGTCAGGCAGATCCACACGATGGTCTGCGTGTCATAGCGAGGCCCTGCGGGGGACACGGGGGCTGCCTCTCAGCCTTGGCCTCAGGCCCAGGGCTCTGGTCGCCCACCCTGGGCCTGCGTGGGGGCAACCTCCTCGGCTGCGAATCAGCCCTGACTCGGGCCACAGGCTACCTCCTCCTTTGAACCCACCTCCCCTCTACTAAATTTTCCTTTAAAACCCTGCTGCCTCAGGCTTCCTGGCTTCCCGGCCTGGTGCCACCACTTCCTGGGGCTTTGTGACCTGGGGAGACTCACTAGACTTCTCTGAGCCTCAGTTTCCTCACCTGTAATATGAGTAAAACATATCCATTGAGAGCTGCACGTTCCAGTCTCAATGAACCCTCCCACACGCCTTCCAGGAAGATATTATCTTCCATTTACCGAAGAGAAACCTGAGGTTCCCAACACAAAGCCACAGCACGCAGCGGGGGCGGGCTTCCTCCCTAGACAGTCTCCACGTGCTGTCAGACCCGGGAGCAATGGAGACACACAAGCGCCAAGGGAGTGCCGGTGAGCTGGGGCATTAACGGCCTGGAACCTTCTTTCCTGGCACCACCGCGACCAGCCAGAGATGGGGCCAGGGGTGCTCCCGCTTGAGTGTATTCAGCATGACCCTGCAGGTTTGATACAAACCTACATCGATGTGCACCCAGCGCCTGGGTTTCTGATTCAGACAATCAGCACTTCCTACAGCTCCCTGGCGCTGCGGATGGCTACACTGCGGGAGCCACCATGCAGGAGGCCGAGGCAGGGTGATACTGGGGAAGGGGCACAGAATTTGACCCCAAACAAAGCAGGTTCAAATCCTGCTTTGCCGGGCAACCTTGGGCAACCTTTCACTTGACTGCTCTGTGAAATGGGGGTGTGGATAATGCCAACCCACTAAAGGGTCTCTGGGGCAATGGTAAGGTTATCACGCTAGCAAAGGGCATCATGATGCCTACCAGTCACCCTGCTATTTAGTAAAAGCCAGTGTGTATGGGCTGTGACGAGCTCGGTTGCTTTGGGCAAGCCACTTTCTTTCTCCACGAGCCTTCAAGATCTTGTGGTCACTTATTTTCAGCTGTAAAAATGCCAGCCTCCTCCCCCCCAATGCCAACCCAGCACAGGCAACCAGCTCAGCAAGTTCCCTTCCTCTGACCACAGGGTCTGGCGCCCCTCCCTGACCCTCCCCACTCCGCTCCCTGCACTCACGGGGTTTCCCGGTCTCCACCTCCATGGCCTGGCTGAAGCGGCCGCAGCCCGCCGAGGTGCGGGCTCGGACCTGGAACACGTAGCGGGTGCCCGGCTTGAGGCCCGAGACGGTGGCCCTGGTGGTGACAGCTTTGAGGGTGGAGTAGCTCTGCATCTCCTTGTCCTGTCCACGGGAGGGGCAGTCAGCCAAGGGCACCCCTGCCTGGCTCCCCGCCCCCTTCCTCCCTGCGCAGGCTGGCACCTTCTCGTAGTACTTGATCTCGTACTCCAGGATGATGCCATTGGGCTGTTCTGGCTCCTGCCACAGCAGCGAGACGCTGGTCTGCCCTGCCCGCTCCTGGCGGATCACCACCACCTGGGACGGCGCTAGGGAGGGAGGCCGGCCTTGATCAGATGGGTGGATGAGTGATCGTCAGGGCTGGACTCTGTCCCACCCCTTCCCAGGCCCTACCTGGGCCAGGCTCAACTTGCTGGCTGTCCTGCCTCTGCCCCAGGAGGGCCAGTCCCCTCCAGTCCTCCTGGCAAAGCATAGGCTGCTGCCCTGGTTAGTCACCAGGGCTCTGCACAGCCTGTCTCTGGTCTGAGATGCTGGGGTTGCTCAACCCAGACAAGGCCTGGGGGCAGCAGTTTTCACTGCCTCCTCCTCCTCCTCCTCTCTGGCCCGGTCCCTCCACTCCACAGGGAGTAGAGGGCCCACCGGCCCCAGCAAGTGGCTGCTCTCGTGCACCCTGGGGCCCCATCACCTGGCATCTCTATCTCCATGTCTCTCACCCTCTGTGGGGCAGTTCTCAGGAGTGCTTGAGGAAGGAGGAAGAAAAGAAAGGAGGGAGGGCATGAATGGAAGGAACCTGCACCCTCACTGCTGGGTTTGGAGGTATGACCGGGGCAGCTCAGAATACTGTGGGAAGGGACACGAGCTGAGTCCGGTCCATCTGAGCTCAAGTATTCTCGCAGTCACACTAAGACACTCGTTGCCCAGTTCACCCATTCCCTTGCCCACCCACCCCTGCCCTCCCTCCTGTGTCCAGTGCAATTATCCCAGGGCGGGGTCGGCTGCAAAGTGTCAGCTAGAGACCCAACCACAGCCAAACAGGGACGCGCCCGCAGGGGTGCGTCCTCCTCCTCCCTGTCCCTCCGGCCCGCGGGCCTCCTCTTCCCCTCTGCTCACCCTGCACCTCCTGTGTTCCCCACCTGCCTCATAGCTGGGCATCTTGTCTCCCGGCTGGCCTGGCAGTCCTCTGAAGGCAGGGACCACACACAGTAGGTCAGGGGCCTAGCAACACAACTGGCGCCCAGGGGCATGACACTTTATTGGCGCCCTCCTCCCCTTCTACTAGCTTTTCTTGTTTGGCTTGGAGACCATTTGGTGCCTGGGGCATGATAGACCCCCTTCCCCCTCCCACGCTACTGCAGTAGGTGCCCAGTAAATGGTGTTGATGACTTTGACATGAAAAATTAAGAAGCAACTCCAGAGTTAATTTGGAGGGACATAGGTGACCCCATAGCCTGGGCCCCCTTCTTGCTGGCTGGGGCCATCACTGTCTCATGGCAGCAGCTTCCCCATCCAGGGGGCAAGTAAGCTTAAGCTAGAGGGCACCTTCTGCCAGGAGGAGGTGAGGGTCAGATGAGACTATTGTATGCAATGGACACACACAGAGGCAGGAATACTAATGCCTCTTAAAGGGGAAGAAGTTTCTAAGGCAAGAGGTGTGAGCGGGGCAGACAGAGGCGGATCAGGGCTCCAAGGTGGGGAGGGAATGGGGGGCACTAGAGGGGGCTGAGGAAAAGGGAGCTGTGGAGAAGAGATGAGGGCAGTGGGAGGAGCAGGTGGTCCCGGAGGACAAACCTGGCCATTTGCTCAGGGCTGCTGCCTGCCCTAGGCCCTCACCCCAGGGCTGAGGGTGTCCCCTCTATCATGCCCCGAGGATTTCCTGACTGCCTACCATAGGCCAGGCACTGGGCTAGGACCTGGGGAACTGCAGCGACCAGGACAGCCTTCAAGAGCTTGTGGTCTACGAGGGAGACAGTGAACGAGGAAGCAAATGGATGCATGCTTACACGCTGGTGGGTGGAGTGCCATGAAAGGCATGAAAGGGAGTGGTGATGGGAGGCCCGCCCACAGGGCCAGGGAAGGTTGGATGGGATGACCAGGGCAGGGGTGGGGAGGCCGGTGGCGTTGAGGGCGGAAGGAGCCGGCCATGGGGCCCTTACAGGGAGGAGCACGTCGCTGCGATAGAGAAGCAAGGTCAAGGCCCTGGGTGGGGAAGGGCTTGGTGTGCTCAGGGATGGGAACCGGAGGCCAGTGTGGTTGAAAGGGAGTGAGCAGGGAAGAGCAGATGGGGTGAGGCTAGACAGGCAGGCGGGCAGTTGTGTGAGTCCCTATGGGTCCTGGGAGGGTCCACTATATGCGAGCTCAGGCTGAAATTGTTAAAGGGCTCACATATGACCTGAGCTCACCTTTTTTTCTTTTTTAAACTAAATTTGTTGGGATCACGTCAGTTAATATCATTAAATAAATTTAGGTGACCAGCCAAATGGGAGAAGATATTTGCAAATGATACCGCTAATGAGGGGCTAATATCCAAATATCCAAAATAAAGAATACCTCAACAGCAAAACACAGTCTGATTTAAAAATGGGCAGAGGACCTGAATAGACAAATCTCCAAGGAAGACATAAGATAGATGGCCAGCAGATATATGAAGATGCTCAACATCATTAGTTATAAGGAAAATAAATCCCACAATGAGACCACCTCACAGCTGTTAGAATAACTGTTACCGATAAGAGAAGAAATAACAAGTGTTGGAGAGGATGTGGAGAAAGGGAAACTCGTATTTTTAAAGCTCATTCAAGTGAAAACCAATTACCAGCAAGGCGGGAGGGGGGTTCCTGTGGTTGTCCGGGCGACACATGATGGAAGATGGATGTGATTGTGCCCCACCCCCCAATTAGCATATTGAAGCCCTAACCCCCAATGTGAAGATTGGAGCTGGGATCTTAGGGAGGTAATTAGGTTTAGATGAGGTCATAAGGGAGGGCCCTCATGTTGGGATTAGTGCCTTTATAAGAAAAGATACCACAGAGTTTGTTCTCTCCCTCCTTCTCTTCTTCCCTCCCTCTCTCTCTCTCCTCTCTCCCTTTCTCTCTCTCTCTCTACCATGTAAGAACACAGCAAGAAGGCAGCTATCTACAACCAGGAAGAGGGTCTCACCAGGAACCAGATCAGCCAGCACCTTGATCTTGGACTTCTGGTCTCTAGAACCGTGAGCAATAACTTCCTGTGGCTTAATCCACCAGTCTTGGGTGTTTTGTCATGGCAGCCCGAGCAGACTGAGATAGACTAAGATAGCAGACTAAAGAGACTGAGTGTGGAGATGGTCGTATTGAAGGGAGACCAGAGGGACTGGCCGGTGGACGAATGTGGCACGAGACAGTCAAGGGTTTGGGGCTTGAGCAACCCCATGAATGGGGTGCCATTTCCTAATATGGGGGCCTGTACGAGGTATAGTTTTGGGGGGTTACTTGTATAAAACACATCTGAGTAGAGATGGGAGTGGGCAGCTGGACCCTAGGAGAGAGGTCTGTGCCAGTGACATAAATTTGGGGGTAAAAGTGGATTCAAAGCCAGAGGTCATTCAGAAAAGATAGACGTGGGTGAACAGGAAAGGGAAGAGGGTCTGGGAAGAGCCCGGGGTCCTCAGCCTTTAGAGGAGGGGGCGGGACATGGAAGGCAAGAGAAAAGAGTCCAAGAAAGAGAAAAAAGCAGGGAGGCAAATACCCATACTGCCTGCGGGTGTTGAGCTTCTGTGGACAGGCGGGAAAAGCCCCTGACCGGCGTTGCTCAGGACGCCTAGAGAGGGGAGAGGGCACAGATATGGCTGCACAAATGCTCTCTCAGGAAGCTTTCACGTGTAGAGAAATGGTCTGGGGGCTGGAAGGGAGACCGGGTTCAGGGGAGCTTTTTCTTTTTCATGTTGGAGTGTGTTGATTGGTGTCTGAGCGCTGCTGGGTTCTCTGCTCCATCCTCCACACCCAAATAGCCAGCCACAGCGTCAGCCGTTCGCCACAGGCGGTGAAGTCAGGGCTCCAAGCATCAGGCACAGGGTCTGTTCCTTACTGTTTCACCAGCACAGAGCTCAGCATGTAATGGATGCCCCACAAACACTGGTGGAATGAGAGTCTCTTGAATGGATGAAGCTCTGGAGGGAGTGGTGGCCCTGGGCCCAGAGAAGGGAGCAGTTGGCTCAGTGGTAGAGCATCGGCCTGGCGGGTGGAAGTCCTGGGTTCGATTCCTGGCCAGGGCACACAGGAGAAGCGCCCATCTGCTTCTCCACCCCTCCCCCTCTCCTTCCTCTCTGTCTCTCTCTTCCCCTCCCACAGCCAAGGCTCCATTGGAGCAAAGTTGGCCCGGGCTCTGAGGATGGCTCCGTAGCCTCCACCTCAGGCACTAGAATGGCTCTGGTTGCAATGAAGCAACAGCTCAGATGGGCAGAGCATCACCCCCTGGTGGGCATGCTGGGTGGATCCCGGTCAGGTGCATGTGGGAGTCTGTCTGACTGCCTCCCCGCTTCTAACTTCAGGAAAAAAAAAACAACAACAAAATAACAAGAGTGAGACAGATGTGGGTTCAAATCCTGGCTCTGCCACTTCCTATAAGGTGACACTGGGTGGCACCCTGTGCCTCAGTTTCCTCCGCTGTGACATGGTGAGAATGGTGCCGGCTGGACCTGCGTGGCGCGGGGAGGAGACAGGATGAGCTGTGGGGAGGGGTCCAGGGCGTGTGTGGGCGTGGCTGTGAACAGGGAAGCTCTGCAGTGGACTCTTAGGTCACGCTGTCACTCAACAGGCAGGACACACCAGAATTTGGAAAGAAAGAGGTTCCAGGAGCTAAATTCAGCCCAAAAACAAGCTAGAAAGAGATACATAAATGGCTGGCTATTGTCCAAACCAGTGAGACCAAATCCACCCAGGCACCAGGGGCAGCTGTTCTGGCAAAAGATCATCAGAGTGATTTCATTTGTTTCATGACATTTATTGAGCACGTACATGGGCCAGGTGTTAGGCTAAGCACTTTCGTTTTCTTCATTTAAGCCTCGTGAGCGTACCTGAGGCAGGTGCTATGCATCTCAGGGCACCAGGGAGGAAACAGAGGCAGAGAGGCAGAGTTCGGAACCAGGCCTGCGGTGGCCACGATCGCCTGTCTCTGTGCTTTCTGGATCAATGGCCAGGCTCTAGTTTCCTAAGGGAGCCTGTGGCCCCAGGTCCAGGTGAGGAGGGCAGGACCAGAGGAGGGAGGCCCTAGCTCAAGGCCACAGCGAGCCCAGGGCGGCGCTCTGGTCACCCGGGAGGGCGAGGGCCCGGAGCAGCCGGGGGACGGAGCGTCTCCGCCTACCTGCCTGGTTCGTGGTGATGTTGACGACTGCAGCCTGGCGGGGCTCGGGGCTCAGGTCGGACACCCCGTTGACAGCCTCGATCCAGAAGGAGTAGTTCATGTGGGCCAGCAGGTTGGCCACCAGCAGGCTGGCCTGCACCAGGCTCGTCTGCTGGGGCACAAAGCGGGTGCCGCCGCCACACTTCTCACAGCGGCCCAGCGCCCAGGGGCAGCGGCGGCACACGGCGTTATAGGTGATGTCGCTGCGGCCACCCGGGTCCAGCGGGGGGGCCCACTCCAGGGTCACAGATGTCCCATTCACACTGGAGATCAGATTGACTGGTGCTGAGGGTGGCCCTGGGGAGCAGAGAGTGACAGGTGGGGTAAAGGGGATTTATTTGGGGTGGTCCAGCATCCTCCCATCAGACCAGAGAAGGGGCTCCCCCATAATATCTGTGGCTCGCTAAGGATAAGGTCACATGTACTCTATCCTCTGCAGACTCCCCAATGGCACAGACAGTGTCTCTGTCATTGGCCTGGGACCACAGTGTCAGAGTCTGGGCACAGAAATCTAAGGCCCCCATTCCCCTGCTGGACCACAGGGGTCCTGGGGTTTGTGCTTCCCAAAGTTTTCATCCGAGTCTGAGAAAGACTGCACTGCCCGGGGAGGGGTTGTCCACAGCAGCCTCCTGGGGGTAAAATGCCCGTCATCTGTGTCCCACACTCTACTTCTTACACCCCCCCACACCCCGTGCTGAATTTAATGTAAATGCCACTGTGTTCTAGGCTAGAGCGCGTGGAGGCCCCAGGAAGCCCAGCGAGTGTCCCCCACCCTCCCCTCCCCCAAGATGAGAGCCCCAGTCTGGGCAGCACAAGGACCTTGGACAGATGGGTGGGGCTGGGGTGGGCTCCTGGGGTGGGACGTGAGCCAGGAAGGCCTGGAGGGGGGCTGTGGAGACCCCTGGGCCACAGAATTCCAACTCTCAGAATCCCAGGAAGGCAACCTTAGATCTTAAGTAGACAGAATTCTGGAATGTCAGAATCACAGAGAAGCTCAGCACCTGAAGGGTATGGAATACTAAAAGCTCAGTCTCAAGATTTCTGGCACCTGAACTGTGGATTTGGAGAGAAACCAGAGCCAGAGGCGGATTTCACGGCGGGCGCACCGGGCGCGCCCTGGGCCCCGACTTCTGAAGGGCCCCACAAAACCCCAACTTTCCACTTTTTTCTAATGACATCAAGTTTGGTTTCATATGTGCAATTTTAACATTAGTAGTACATAATATTTATTATTTATTTAAAAATATGGTTAACATGTAGTTTTATTTTCCCTCTCTCTCTTTTTTTAAAGGGCCCAATATTTTCTTCTGTGCCTGGGGCCTCAACCGACCTTAATCCACCTCTGACCACAGTCCAACCAGCTGAGTGCGAACGTCCAGGACCCACGCAGAGCTGTGCTCACCTGGTCTGGGAGCCCAGAGTGGTCCCCACGTCACTCAGCCATCCTTTCTGCCCTGGCAGGTCCCACAAGGGTAAATGCACAGTTCTGGGCAGAATGGTGGAGGGAGGGAGGGAGGGAGGGAGGGAGGGAGGGAGGGAGGGAGGGAGTGTGTGTGCGTGCGCGTGTGCACACGTGTGAGTGACACGAATACACTCAGGCCCTCACTTGCCATGTGCAGGAAGCCTGGGGCTGGGTGGTGAAGAAGGTGGGGGGAGAGAATGACGAGAATCAGGTTGGGGTAAATTCTGGGGCAAAATCAGTCAGAACGGTATGAAGTACCCCTCCCCCCACCACAAGAGCCCAGGGCTGGCAAATGGGGTGGGCTGAGCTGACTGCAGCCCCCCACCCCAGGTGGGACAGAAGGGTGAGAGGTCCCTTCAGTTTAGGGGGCAGGAGGCAATGGAGGAGCCCTGTCAGCAGAAAATGAAGACAGTCACGCAGTCCTGGAGGTGCGACGCCAGACTCCTTCAGAGTCCCCTCAGGTACCCAGGGCACCTGCACAAAACCACACCTGCTCCGGGCACACACTTCCCTGCAGGGCCAGGTGTGCACATGCTGAGCTCACAAGGTGTGTTCATTCAAGCTTACCGGGATTTAGGAGTCCCCTACAGGTACCCAGATGTGCACATACGTCTGCACATGCCCCCTAAGAATCCCTTATTTATGTATGTTCTGGGGTACAGGGATGGTACTCACGGGTGCAGGCTGCAGACGGAGGGTCCAGGGCTGCGCGGTAGTAGCTGAGGTCACAGCGACAGGCCTGGGTGGCCGGGGCTGCAGAGTGGCTGTGGGAGGGGCAGCGGGCACAGAGCTGGTCCCCGGGGGCAGACTTGTAGAAGCCCAGCTCACAGGCTGTGGAAGAGGAGGTGGCTGTAGGTAAGCCAGCTGGTCTTGGGGACAATTCTCACTCTGACCCAGGGCTTCCTGGGTGGGGGGGAGGGTCCCCAAGGGACAGAGGTACAGATCATTAGCATCACCCGGTCCTACCCTCCTTTGTAAGGAAGAGGCTGAAGCACAGAGAGGACCTCTGACTTACATAGGGTTGCACAGCAAGTCTAAGACAGAGCTGAGGCTGGGACCCTGGAACCTGAGTCCCAGCCCCAGAGTCGGCGCAGGGAACAGCCTCCTCCAACAGCCTCTCCCACCAAGGCCTGTCTCCAGCCTGATTCTGTCCTTCACAGGACACTGGTCTTTCCTGAGATACCACCCACCGCAGCAGGTAAAGGACTGGTCATTCTTCATACCCAGCAGATTGTTTCCTTCCTCAGGGCCTTTGCACATGCTGTGCCTTTTTCCTTTGTCAACCTGTCAAACTCTTTCAACCATCTCTTCAATGAAGCCTTTCTGGACTTGTTCACACCTCCATATGCACACGTGCACGCACACACACACAAAGTGACCACTCCCCTTCCCACTTCCACAGTCCCTGCTTTGTTTCACTAACTAACACCACGGCTGTCCTTATTTATCTGTCTGATTCTCCTCCTAGACCAGAAGGTCCTCGTGGACAGATCCTTGTGAATAAGACCCTAGGACTGCTATATGCCATCTCAAAGTTCCTACCTCGCACCTGGTCCAGAAGTTGCCAATGCCAGAAGGAGTTTTCAAAATGAGCTAATCCCACCGTTACCTGCTCTGGGCAGAGAGAGACCCCAGGGTTCAGGGGAACCAAATACCACCAGCCAGGCAGCTCCCAGCTCCACCCACGGAACTGAACTCCTCGGTAACAGGGACCACCAAGAGGCTCACGGGACTGTCTTCCCCTAAAGTCTAGTTCTGGAAAACTCAGGGCTTGAGAGGAGCTCCCTTTGTAAATATATCATGTCATTTAAAAAAAAAAAATCATATCTCTTTATTGGAATAGCTAAAATTAGGTTAATTTGTAAAATTCTACTAACCTGAAAGAAAATCTGAAATCAGGAGAGATGGTAATGTCCCCAAATTGCTTCAGAGACTCAGAGGCCATGGGGCCAGAGGGGCTTCTAGAACGGGGAGTTGAGGAAATGTGCCTCAACTTTGAGACACTGTCCCTACCCCGTCTGGGGAGGCCCCTTAGAGGGCTCGTGCCTGACTGGGGCTGGGAGCCTGGAATTGTGGGGCATCCTGATACACTGTGAACTCACCTCCTCTTCCCAGAAGCCCCAGCCCCGCCCGAGGCCCAATCCTGGACACAGCCTAAGAGCTTCCTTCTGAGCCCAGGAAGCGGGCTTTGCACTTGGTCAGCAAATATTTGTTGAATCTGTTGTTGAACTGAATGACAGTAATCCTCACTGTAATTATCGGATCCACGTCGATCGGCACCTCAGGGACTGTTTGCTTATTCTGTCCCTCAATTATTCCTTCACCCAAATTTATTGAGCTTCTACGGACCCGCGCTCAGTAAGAGCTGGTCCCGCTCTCAAGGGGCTTTTCTGAGCAGTGAGGGGCAGTCAAGGACGCAAGCCGCGACCTCGTGGTGTGATGGACGACACGAAGGAAGCATGTCACGATAGCCTTCATTCACCAAGTCCCTGACCCTTAGTGCTGTCAGTGAAGATGAGAACTGCAGGTGCCGGGGTTCCTTTCCTTGTCTAAACTCTTCACTTAGGCTAAGTGACATTGGGCATGTTGCGGGGCCTCAGTTTCCTCATGTAAAACGGGGCTCCTAGGGCTGTTGTAGTGTGACGTGGAGGCATACACGTGAATTCATGCCAGGACGGTGTTTAGCACTTACTATTACCATTCTATGTAGTTGGCATTAATACATCTCTTTGGCACAGAGGAAAGAGAGGCTCAGGGAGCTTCAGTGCCTTGCCCTAAGTACCCCCCCACCCCCAGCTAGAACGCAAACCCAGGTCGGGGCGCAGTCCAGGCCTTGGAGAGGGCCCTGCTCTTCTGCTGCTCGCCAGTGGGCGGTTCTCACACACTCCGCTAATACCCATATGGCTCAAACGTGTCATGGCCAGATTAATCCATGCGATGAAATAAAATAATCTTTAATAAGAATACTAATCACCAGGCCTCAGGGAGCCCAAAGACCTGGAGGCAGAGCCGGGAATTAATGGCCGAGACAGATGGAGCAGCTCTGGGCTGGGGGCCCTGCCCTGCCCGGCGACCCAGGGCGCTTCCGGAGTCCGCGTGCGCCCGCGTGGGCTGTGGGCCAGGAGGGCTCCTGCCCCTGCCGAGGGCACCTTGCCCAGGCCGCCTGTCAGGCCGGCAGCTGCCGGAGGCCCGGGCCACTTCTCTCTTCTCCCCTGTGAGCGAGGAGCTCGAGATTTGACAAATAAGGTGTCCACCAGTGGACGACCAAAGGAAATTAATTCTAAATCAGATTTTAAACACGGTCAGGAGGCAAAAGAGCTCCACGTTCATGCTCCACTCTCTGAAATGAGACTCTGATATTTATAGAAAGATGATTAGGGCCGCGGAGGGTGATTTATATTCTGTGTCCAGGTGACAGGAAGGACGGAAGCTGGGACTTCAGACTCTGGGCTGCTGCTCTATCGGGGGATGTTCCGAGAGGTCCTTCCTCTCCCTGGAGTGGGGGGGGGGGGGGTCAGAACCATGAGGCCTGGGGGGCTTCCTGGTAGGGAAGCTGATTCAGTCAACCACTCCTAGTTGTGTGCACTTGGACCAGTCACTTTACCTCTCTGGGGCTCCATTTCCTCACTGGTCCACTGGGCCAGCTGCACATGGCTCTGACATCCTTCTGTGGGTCTCCGAGGTCTGAGGGCAGTCTCAGTGAGGCCTCTAAAGAGCACTGTGACCAGGTATGTCCCTTCTCCTGGCCTCTACGGTTTTCTCTGCGAAATCAAGCACTGCCCAGCCACTTCTGAAGGGCGCCATGAGGGTCAAACTTGCAAAATGAGAATCCGGGGGCTGGGAGGGTGGCTATCACTGTGGGCTTCGCCCTTTCTGCAGGCCTGGGGGTGGGGGGGCTCGTTGCTGAGCAAGTGAGGACCCCCTTCCTAGAAAGTCCCAGCCCCTCCTCTCTGTTGGCTCAGAGAGCCGCCCAATGGAGAAGGTCAGGGACCCCACGACCTCAGGAGGTCCCACTCAGGTCGGGCAGGGGGAACAGAGCTCTGAGAAGAACCCCCTCAGGCAGCCCAGGAAATGCACCCCCATCTGTTCCCAGATCCGAGAAGGTCACCCTCTCCCCACTCTCAGGCTGCCCACGAAGGGGGGTGGAGGCTGGGGATACGGGCCTGGGCCCCCGTCTGTGTATCTCACTGTTGAACCCGTGCTGCTGCTTTAAAGGAGGTCACTCAGACCGTCACAGAAGCCCGCTGACAGGGAGGGGCAGTCTCTCCTCCTGCGACTCAGAACTGGCCTTCCGTCCTTAAACCTCACTGCCTGCAGTGCACTATGAATTAATATATTTTATAAAACCTGTAATTATCTTGCAACTGGCGTAATTATGTTGTATTGTGATTCTAATGTAAAATTCAAAATATGCTATAATGCCCTAACCCTGCTTTGCCACCTCTTTCTTATTTTTTATTAATGTGCCAACGGCACTAGGAAATGGGCATGGCCTTGGCCTTTCCTGGCCCTGGGAGATTCCACTGCTCAGGCTTTGGGGTTTCCACCGAGAGCCCTGCCCCTGACACACTGAGCGACTTTGGGCAAGATGCATTCCCTCTCTGGGCTCCCCTTCCTGCTTCTGTCCAATAAGGAGGCTGGAACAGTGCCCGAGGCCTCTGAATGAGGCCCTAACCCCAAAGGCAGGGGGGCCAGGCTCCCTCCTATGGGCAGCTGCACCTCTGTGCACACAGGACAAACCACTGACTTGCTGGGGCTCGCTCGCTAAATCCAGAGTTGGGGGCAGCGGCTGACCTTGAGCAGATACCCACCGGCAGGGGAACCAGTTACCATCTGAGTCTGAGTGTTACCCAGGGAGGAGGGAAGTGGGGCTCTGTGGACAGAGGCAGCTCAGGGCTCTGGAGTGAGGCGACCTGGGATGAGACCGCCCTCCATGACTGAAGCGGAGGGGGCTCAATGTCTCACGTGTGTACGATGGGGACATAATACTTAGACTAGAGAAATAGTGTAAGGATGAGAAACTACATCAACTTCCCGAAGGCAGAGACTCCCTGTGCCTGGATCCCTGGCACCTGGGACATGGTAGATGCTGCTCAGAGCAAGTAACTGACACGATGTGTAAGAACCACTTATTCAAGTGCCTGGCACACGGCAAATACTAAAAAAAAAAAAGAGGGGGGTCACTAAAGGACTTTATGATCCCCTCAGAATGAGGGGGCGTTGGAAGCCAGCTCTGGCAAGAAAAGCAGTTGGAGTGAACTAGGGACAGGTTCAAAGCCTGCCCTTGGCTCAGAGCAAGACAGACCGAGGTCCCAGCTTGACCTTCCACCAGCTGTGAGCCTCAGTAGGCGACACTACCTCCTGCACTTCAGTTTTCCCATCTATAAAATGGAATTATAATATCTGCCTTGCCACAACGAGCAAATGAATTGATGTGTGAGGAATCCCTCTGCAAGCTGTCATGGCAAGAGCAGTGTCTGTTATTATGCTTACCCAGTGGGCAGTTGAGAAAAACAGGGATGTCTGTGACAGGAACCAGGAGAGGCCGGAGACCTGGGGGGCCTGGCACACTACGCCACAGGGGGTAGAACAAACCCAGAAACCAGTAAGTGTCCCAGGAGGTATTGAGGTTTAGGGTCCAGGACTGGTGAAGACTCATGGCAGTTGGGAGTATGAAGAAAGACTTCCTATTGGAATCAGAGAGCTGCAGAGAGGAGCCGGAAAGGGCCCGGGAGCTGGATGGAGGTCCTGGTCCCAGAGAATGACATTGTGCATCACCTGAACTTGTTAGCCTGCTGCCTGCTCAGTCCTCAAACCTCAAGGGGCCTTTCCTGCTGGCTACAGGCAGAGGGCTGGTGCTGAGGGGGCCTGAAGTTCCCACTACGGTGGCCTTGGGGCCTGTACGGTAGCAGCAGAGTATGTTCCAAGTGGCGGACAGGGCCCTGTCCCAGTTTTCACTGAGGCTGTCTGGGGACAGGCCCTCGTCTCTCTGATCCCTTCATGGACACCTTCTCCCCCACCCAGGAGAACCGATGGTCCCCATAGCAGGCTTCACTGTGCTCCGAGTGGCTGAGCTGCCATGTGTCCAGCCCTCAGGGAGGCCAAAGAAGGGCAAAGGGCAACCAGGCAGAGACCGGTAACAGCTGGGGTTCCAGCTGTCTGCCCACAACCGCTCTCCCAGTGTTCCCAGGCTCCCAGGATGCTCTGCTGCACTGCCCCCCTGCAGGGGTCTGCTGACCACACACACACACACACACACACACACACACACACACACACACAGCCCGAGATCTGGGCCCTGCGCCTGCACTCCGGCGCGGGAACCCCAGCAGTGCACCCGAGGGAAAAGGCACCATGCTAATTCATGATCCAGATACTCTCAGCTGTCCTCCTCCACAAGGACCGTGGCTGTTCTCTCCCACAGGTCCCCAGTTCGATCCTCCTGAACACGGGCAGGCTGCCTGAGTCAAGTACCCAGCCCAGACAGTACTCTCTGGGGGCCCCTGCCTGCATACCTTCCCACGGCCCCACATCGCACTCGTTCACCCAGGGCCTGGGGCTGCTTCTCCCCACCCTACAGGCGAGCAGTTCAGTGGGTTTGAGCATGGACTCCAGAGCCAGACTTCTGGGTTCAAATCATAGCTCTGCTACTTCGTAGCTGTGTGACCTTGGGTAAGCTGCTTCGCCTCTCTATGCCTTATCTATAAAACTGGGATAATAGTAGTTTCTAATTCATAGGGTAATGGTTGGGATTAAATGAGTTAGTATGTGAAAAGGGCTTAGAACAATGCTGGCCTAAGCTCGCAGTACTGCTTCCTAGCCCAGGCGTGCACCCAGCAGCACACCCGATCACACAGATGCCTGGGGGTGGGTACCTCTCCACAGTTCCACAGAGGGTACCAGAGGGCTGTAGCGTCTCCTTCCCGGCTTCCCCAACACACACAGGTGGCCTGTGTATTTGCTGACAGTGGAGGTCCACCCACTCTCCCAGGTACTGTGTGTACCACCCACTGTGCGCACCACCTACTGTGCGCACCACCCAGACGCCTGCTATGGCGACCCCTCCCCCCGACACCAACCCTGGCCTCCCTGTCCAGACTAAGCCCGCCTGCCAGCTGGCCCACATGTGGCATGCTCACCCACACAGGCATCCTGCCGCTCCTCATACCCAGCGCTGCACACGCACTTGCCGATGGGCACCAGCCACTCGCCCTCGGCACTGCAGTACATCTTGGGCGTGTCCCGCTCCTCCGAGTGTCGCACACACTGGCCCCGCACCTCCACCAGGGAGGATGAGTCGGCCCCCGTTACCGCCTCCGAGAAGGCAGCCAGGTTGCGCACCATGGTGGGGCACTTCTTGTAGTAGATGCGGAGGGACAGGATGGCGAGGCAGGCCCCGATGTCCTGGAAAGCCAGATAGAAGCCGCGCTTGCTGAGCGGGCCCACGCCGCGCACCTCCGTGTTGAGCTTGAGGCGTCGCACGCCCAGGTCAGCGCCCGTGAAGCTCTCGTCGGCTGCGATGGTGTCGATCTTGAGGAACTGGCTTTCCTGGGTGCTGGCGCCCAGGTCGCGGTCCGACTCCAGGTAGTAGAGGTTGAAGGTCTCCTTGCAGGTGCCAAGCACGCCAGGCATGCTGTTGCAGTCGCGCAGGGTGAACTTGATCTCGGCGTAGATGCGCCGGGCGCCGTCGCGGGGCACCCAGCTGGTGCGCAGCCAGTTGTTCTGGTTGGGGCTCATGACGTTGCACACCTGGTACGTGTGGATGGGCCGGAAGGACTCGTCCACCTCGTTGATGGAGTCCCACTGCGGGCAGAGAGAGCACAGCGGCCTGAGAGTCAGCACGTAGCCCTCTTTGCCAGTCACCCTTGCCACATGCCACGTGCATTGTGCCGGGGGCATCCTGGGGAAGAAGACGGAACACTCTCCAGCCTGGAGGAGCTGACCTTTTCTGGAGGACTGCCACAGCTGCTAGATACCAGGCACCCTAGGGGTGTGGCTCACAGAGTGCCACATCCTTCTGGGGAAGGGTTATTTACTGCCTCTTTACAGATGAGCAAACAGAGGCTCAGACATATGAGCCCCGTGCCTGAGGTCACATAACTCGCGAATGATGAAGCCAGGACAGGAACTGACACCAAAGCTGCGAAGCTCTGACCTCGTTTCTGTATGGCTACTCCTATCACCCCTGGAGTGAGGGGACTCGCCAGGGGAAGGCAGTGAGCTCCCTGGGCCAGTTTCCATATCAGCTGCCAGAGGAGCCTTCCTAACACACAAACCTGACGGAGTCATGCCCCAAATCCCACCTCCAGTACTTCAGTAGCGCCCCCTGGATGGCGCTAGTTCAGTGACTAATGGAGGGACTCTCTCTGCCCTGCTGTTTGCGATGGTCCCTCGGCCCCCACGTGGGGCCGGGGCCTCACAGGCTGGCCTGGCTTCTGCTCAAGACAATACCAGGATGTGGGAACATCAGGTATGACAGCTTCTGTGCCAGGTACTGGCCGGGCCTCACTGACTCAGAAATAAACCAGACACTATCCCCAGAGTGAAACGGCAATACACGGAATGGGAGAAAAATATCTGCCAATCGTGTATCTGGTAAAGAACTAATGTCCAGAATATAGAAAGAATTCCTACAACTCAATAACAAAAATACAAACAGCCCTATTTAAAAACGGGCAAAAGACTCAATAGACATTTCTCCAGAGAAGACATACAGATGGCTAAGTATCACATGGAAGGGTGCTCAACATCACTAACCATTAGGGACGTTAGAATCAAGAGCATGATGAGATACCACGTTACCCCCATTAACTATGACCAAAACAACAGGAAAGAAAACAAACAAACAAGTGCTGGCGAGGGTGTGGAGAATTCGGAGCCCTGTGCGCTGCTGGCGGGAATGAAAAATGGTGCAGCCACTGTGGAAGAATGTGGCGGATCCTCTAAAGATTAAACACAGAACTGCCATCTGGTCCAGCCACTCCACTTCTAGGGGTACACTCAAAAGAAATGGAACTGGGGACTCAAACAGCTCCCTGCACACCCCTATTCATGGCAGCCGGAAGGGGGAAACGTAAGTGTCCCATCAATGGATGGATGGATGGATGGATGGATGGAATGGATGGATGGATAAACAAATGTGCTCTATCCATACAATGGGATACTGTTCAGCCTCAAAGGGGAGTGAAATCTGACGCACGCTGCAGCACGGGGTGGGGGAGGGCCTCGAAGACACTGCACAAAGCGAAACAGACCAGACACAAAGCGACAAATGCGGCCCGCCTGGCATCACTCACACGAGGCCCCCAGTGCAGTCAGAATGGTAGAAACAGAAAGTAGGGCGCTGGCTGCCAGGGGCTGGGGCAGGGGAGTGGGGAGTCGTGGTTGGACAGGTACAGAGTTTCAGTCTGGGAAGATGAAAACGTCCTGGAGATGGACGGTGGTGATGGTCACACAACAGTGTCAGTGTGCTCAACACTCCTGTACGCTTTAAAACGGGTAAGATAAAAATGGTAAGTTTTACACTATGTGTATTTTACCGCAACCTGAAGAAAGAAATACACCATATCTACTCCCTGTCCTCAGGTGCCTCCCAGTCCACCTCAGAGACACCGTGGGGGAGGGTGACGGGCCAAAGGGAGCGGGCATCCAGGGGGCAGGGCACTAAACATTCCGTGGGGCAGAAGCAGGAACCTCATGCAGGGAAGGGAGGGAAGAGCCTCCCCCCCCCCCCCCGCCCCCCGGGCGGCTGGAAGCGTAAGCAATGTTCAGCGAGCACTCAGCAGCCCCGTCTGGACACCGAAGAGTCGCAGGGAAGATGCAGTGTTGACACGCTGTGTAACCGGAGAGGCAGTGCCTTGATCTTCTCTCTTGGACCTTTATGTGCAATTGTGCTTGAACTAGAGATCCTATTACTTAAGCTGAGGGTGGGGGTGGGGGAGAGGTACAGACCCTCCCCATGAAGTCAGTCAGAGAAGGACAGGTACCATGTTATTTCTCTTACATGTGGAAGCTGAAGAATGATATAAATGAACAAACAGAACAGAAACAGACTCATAGACACAGAGAATGGACTGAGGGTTGCCAGATGGGAGGGGAGTGGGGGGCTGGGTGAAGGAGGTGAAGCGATTAAGAAACACAACTGGGGGTTCCACACAGAGTCACCAGGATGCAGGGTACCGGGTGGGGAATAGAGTCAGTAATATTGGGACAACTGTGGATGGTGCCAGGTGGGTTCTGGACTTCTGGGGGCGATCACTTAGTAGATTATATAAATGTCTAACCACTGTGTTAATACAAGCAATATTGAAACTAATACAAAACAATATGGAACATAAACTGTAATAGAAAAAATTTTTTTAAAGGAGTAGAGCCAGAGGTAAAAGGGGACAAAAGGTCAACAGCAACAGCAACAAGAACTCCTTGTGGCGCCCTGAGAGTCTGTGCGCTGTGAGCCGTTCCACACGTGCCAGAGTGAGCGCCACGGGCATCTCAAGTCCTTCCTGCCTCACACACCCCTATGTTGCTCCTCATCTTGGCCAGCCGTGTGGTCTTGACCCCCAGCACCCACATCTGTAAAATGGAGCTCAGGCCCACTTCGGCGAGGCTTCAGAGCATAGAGAACAAGCCTGCAAGGTGCTTAGCGTGGGCCTGGCACAGAGAGGCACCCGAGGATGGACTGATACGATGCTGAACTGGCAGCCTCTTCCCAGCCCACCTGTGCCGGCCCCCCAGGGACCCCTGGGGAAGAAGTCCAGGGTGTGCCAGCCTCACCTGAAAGAGATCGTGCTTCCTGCACTCCCCACCCCAAGAGGACCCCCGCCTTGTACCCCACACGGCAGCTGGAGCCTCTTGGCAGTGCTGTGTCACATCTGGGGTTAAAGTCATTGTCACAATTAATGGAGCACCAAAGAGCCAACCAGCTGCTCCTTGTCTGTTTCCTGCCAGGAACCAGGAGAAATTAATCAGCTCCATGTGAGTCCGCTCTGGCTGCCCCACCAATGCCAAAGGCCTGACCTGGCTCTGCCAGCCCCACGGCTGCTGCGGACGCCCAGAGTGGCACAGATTCCTGGAGGCTGGCGCAAAGGTGGAATCAGCCCTGTTCTCCACGTGGGGTACCCCATACCGTGCTGGGTGCCCCTCCCCCCCTGCTGCCTCTCTAGCCCCTGGCACACTCCTCCCTCAACCCCCACCATTCCCCTGGAACCCTGTCTTCCTCCCAGAACAGAATGTAGGGAACCAGCTGTGCAGCCTTGGGTAGATCACATCCCCTCTCTGGGCCTTTGGGCTTCTTGTATATAGAATGGGATAGCTAACACCTGCCTGTTCCATCCACCCCAGGGGGTGGTGAGGATCAAGTGAGACAATGGAAAGGAATGTGTCCTCTCATCTAAGGCAGCTGTTAGTCTCCCGAGGGGAAACCCACCCAGCGTGTGGAGAGGGGGGCACGAACGGAGAGGCACAGCAGACTCGTCCACCCTCAGCAGAGATGCTTAACCTCTCAGAGCTTCTGGTTTCTTACTGGTAAACTGCGCTTTTCCTGCATCATCTCATAGAGGACGACCCCACGGGGCTGGCTGTTGTGGTCCCCACCTTATGCACAAGGAGGTGGAGGGGAGGGGAGGGATTTCCCCGAGTCACACTGATGAGAGGCGGCAGAGCACCGGCTCGTCCAGACCCAGCCCCCTGGCCTTTGGGCTGTGCAGCCTTCCTTATAATCTGAGTTTCCCTGCAGCTGGACACAGCCCCGGAAACTGCACCCAGGACCAGAGGGGTGGGAGGAAGCTCAAGAACCATTTCCAAAGGCTCCCCACCTAGCTGGGCTGGGACAGAATCACCTGGGAAACTCACTAAAGGAAAGATCCCTGGCTCCTCCCCACATCCCCTGAACGTCAGCATCTGCGTGTTTCACCTGGTCGCTTGGCTCAGGTTCAAGCTCTCGAGTCTGGGAACCTGGGGTCGCATCCAGCCTTCTTCTCTTCCCGGGCAAGCCCCATAGAGACAGGAGGTGGTCCATGGCTCAGAGGACAAGGCAGCGTTGCCTCCCAACCCTCACAATGAGGACAGAGATCAAAGAAGGCAAAAGGGACTCAACTCTCAGCCCCAGGCTCAGGGATATTTGAGTCCCAGGCCATCACTTGGAACCGGTCTGACGGTGAGCAAGTCCACTGCTCTGAGTCTCTGTTTCCTCATCCGTAAAATGGGCTCGCTGCACCTCCTTGTGGGATTGGTAGTGGGGATTAAATGAGATAACATCTGTGAATTGTTAAGAGCTATGTGAATATAAGCTGTTATTTGTTTTAACTCCCAAATGAAATGCGGTAAATCCAAGTCACGCTTTACAGCACCCTGCACACACAAAGAATCACCAGAGCGCTCGTGCAAAACACAAGTCAGGTTGTGTTCCTCACCTGCTTAAAATCCTTACCCCTCCTTGTTGCTCTAAAGACCAAGTCCTAAGATCTGAGTGAGACAGAGGGACAGAGACACTCAGAGTCAACCAGGGGCCAGGTCGACTCCTTCCTAGCTGCGGGGTGTCAGGGAAATGCTGACCCAGCCAACAGCCAGGCAGTCATCTCCTCATGGGTCAGCACCCCACCGCTGGCAGAACCAGAACCCTTCATCACGCATGCGCATCCCAGGAGACAGCCCTCTGGGGCACACACCGAGAGCACTACACAGGGAGAGACTACAGCCCAGGGAGGTACAGAGACACCCCAGGATTCAGCCTTCATCTGCAGGCAGGGCTGACCTGCTCAACCAGGGAAGGAGCACCCACTGGCTCCTGGACCCCCAGGCCTGCCCCTCCAGCTCCCTGAAGCCTGGAGCACAAGGGCTGACAACAGTAAGCAGACTCAGCCTACTGCTACCTGGGCCACCAGAGAGAGAGGTGCAGAGCTCCGTTCTGACCTCAGCCACAGGCCACAAACGGCCTGGATAAAAACCCTACCCCAAAGCAAAGAAATTCTCTCTTCGCAAATATTAACTGTTGGTATCACTGTCATTGTTACTGTTATTCATTTTATTCCTCTGTTTCCAGAGTCACGGAAGTCATAGTGTTCATGAAGGAAGTTGTGTGTACATGATGTGTTCATGTCTATAGCAGGGATGCATGTGTGTGTTTCTGAGCACATCTGTAGGAAATTTACATGAGATAGAAGCATAATATATACCAATGACAATGATAATGACACTAATACATTCAGTGAAGGCTGACCAGGCGCCAGGCCCCATGCCGAGGTCACATGTCCTCTTCCCTCACCCTCACAGCAAACCCCACGAGATCGTCACATGCTCATCCCTTTCTACAGAGGGGAAACGGAGACCCAGGGAGGTGAAGTGGTGACCGGGGCCACCCACTCACTGTCAGCAGAGCCAGGACCCACCAGGCACCTGGGCTTGTTTCGGCTTTACTGCTCCCACTGCTGGGATTTGGATAAGAGAAGCGGAGGGACCAGGCAGTATAGCTTTGTCCCTGGAGTTCCCACAGCCACTCCCCAGGAGGCTGGGAGGGGGTGTCCCCCTGAACACGTGACCCACAGGGACCTGATGGGCAGGGCCCAGGGTTACCGCAAAGGCCAGCTCCAGGCTTCCTGGTGGCCCCTGGTGAGGGCCGCACAGCTGTGAGGGAGGGGACCAATCCTGAAGCCATGAAAGGCCCAGACAGGGCCCTTCCTGGCCCTGTTCCTCAACATTGACACGACTTAGGCTACCCTGGGCCTGGACGTGGCACATGGTGACTCTGGGCCCAGAACACAGCATGAGGATCCCACGTCTAGGACCTCAGACGTGGAGAGTCAGCTGCCCAGCACCAGGGCTGGCTCTGTAATCCCAAGGCTTGGCATGCTCTAACCGTTAAGAAACCAGCAGCTCTGTCTCTAATTGCTCTTTGTCCTTGGGTGAGTCCCGTCACCCCTCCAGACCTCCGCTTTTTCTTCACCTATCTGGTAAGACTCTGTGAGTCGCAACCTCTCTTTGCTCACAAGACGACGCGGGTCCCACTGCCCACTACTTACCCCGTGAGCCGGATATGTGAGCCAGCCCCAGTCCCCGTGGATGGTGGTTGTGTCCAGCAAGTTCACTGCAAAACCGAAGACAAGAGCGCATTAGAGCCCTGGGACGGCCTTCCCCAGCCCCACAGGGGCAGCCGACCCAGTCACACTGGCCAGCTCGCAGCCCCGACACGCTGGCTCTGGATCTCTGCGTCCCTTCCGACTCGCCCTGTCCATCAGGGCTCAGTTCAAGTTCCCTCATCCCCTGAAGCCTTCCTTCCTCTACCACTCAGCCAAAACACGACCTCCTGAATTCCCAGAACACAAGCTGCCCAGGGTGCCAGGCTGCCCGCTTGCTGGGGCAGTGGGATGGCTGAGATGGGCTCAGGAGTCCGGGGGGCCTGCCACTTAGGAGTTACGTGTCCCTGAGCAAGTCCCTTCCCCCGCCCTGAGCCTCAGCTTCCTCCTATGTAAAATGGAGGTGACAGGGTTCTCGTCTTACAGGGGTTTGTGGGGATGACTTTGACGTTTGTCTACGCAGGGGATGTAACAGCATTCATTTACCATCAAAGTTCATCCTGTGATGTCACACCTCCCTGAGAGGATTGGCTCCAGCTTTATAATCATCAGTGCCCCAGGAGATGCCTGGCACCTAGTAGGTCCTCTGTGCACACTTGATGTGGCGGGATTAAGGGGAGTAGAGTTGCCTTTTGGTGAGCACCTACTATGTGTTGAGCTCTTCAAGGGGAGCTTAGGATGCCTCATCTGTGACCCACACAACCACTCTAAGAGGTGATCATTCTCATCTCCGTTTTACAGATGAAAATACTGTACTGAGCCTCAGGGAAGTGCAGGAACATGCTTAGAGCATCACAAGTGTAGCCAGCAGGGCTGGCATTCAGAGCACCTGCTGTGGCAGCCACAGACGATGCCAGCAGCCCTGGCAGCCTGGGCCCGTGGTGGGGAAGGGGCGCTGGCCAGAAAGCAAATCTATTTTAAGCCCACACTGGAGTCACATCTCAATACATCTGCTTGATAACAGAAGGTTCTCTGAACCTCAATTCCCTCATCTATAAAATGGGGATAATAATATCAAAGGGTAGGTGAGGGTAAACTGTAGCATCACCTGAAGCCAACCCCTTTACCAAAGCCCTTTAATTCTCTTCCATGTACCCCATCTCCCAGCCAGGGATCATGAGGTTTCCAACTGACCCAATGGGGACACTTGGGCAGATCACCGAGGGTTAAAGCCAGGGCCCTCCCGGAACTTTCTGGATGGAGGGCTGGCTGTTCTTCTCCCTGAGATTTGCATGGCTCTAGGCCTGCCCCTCAAAGATGGAGACAAGTGTCCTCAGGAAATGTTGGAGTGAGGATGCTCGTATTTGCTGATTTCCTTCCTCCTTTCACCCTCCCCATCCCACTAGGGGACAGGGGAGGCTGGCTGGAGGGAGGGCTTGCAGAACCAGGAGGGTCCCCAGAGGTCAGGTAGGATCAGGGGCGGAGCCAATGTCCACAGAGGGAACCCCCCTCCCAGAGCCGGCCCCACGCCAGGGGCACAGGCAGAGAAACCTTCCTGCCTCTCTCCCTCCCGCTCAGGCAATGGAAAGAAAACTGGGTCAGGCAGCTCTCTCCTGCTGCCTGGTGGGAGGGGGAGGAGGAGGGGGCCGCACTGCAGTTTCCCCCCAGACCAGCAGGGCCGAGTTTGGGGAGAGGGTGGGGCAAGAGACCTGTGGGCTTCACTACCCTCAGCCACGTCCCAGATGGGGTCTCAGAGCTGGAGGGCCCCTTCACCGGGCAGCTCAGACCTGTGCCTAGGCAGCGGGTATCTAAACGAATGTCCCCGCCGGCTCAGACTCCTCCCCAGAGCACCCAGCCACCTGCAGACCCCAGCTCCCAGGCCCCTCCCTCCCCTGGGAAGCCCCACCACACTGGCAGCAGATTCTTGATCAGCCAGCCAAGGGGCTCAGATAATCCAAAGATAAGTCAAAAGTCGATTCTATCGGATTCAGGGAGAGCTACAGGATTCCAGGGCTGCTTGTTCTAATTCCTTCCAGACCCTTCTCTGCCCCTCCCCTCTCCTCTCCTACCTGTCCCTCTCTTTCCTACCTCATGTCCCCTCCTGTGAGGGGAACACACAATGTCTCTCACGGGCAGCTCCAGGCCCACGGGAGGACTCATTAGGGCTGGAGCGAATTCCAGCATTAGGCCCAGCTGGCCCGGGGCTGAGTCCCCAGGGGGAGTCACGCCCTTCTGGTCACCAGGGCCAGGCTATCTATCTCCTGCCTCTTGCACTACCGACTGTGGGTCTGTGTGACATCTGTGATGTCAGTCCCCTCTCTGGGGCTGTCTCCCCACTTGCAAATGTGAGAGTTGGACTAGAGATGACTTTTTAGGGCCTTGAACAAAGCAAATCAATTAACTCCTCCATGCCTCAGTTTCCCCACCGGCAAGATGTCCACAAGCATCCATCCCTTCTGGGCCTTCCTGGGGCTGTTCAGGGGATCGGATGGGTCCCTCTCCTGCTCTAAGAAGCACAGATAATTCCTAAGCCCTTCCTGTTTGACTGTGCAAGGCATTATGTGATTTCTTTTTTCTCCAGCACCGTTGCCTTCCCCCATTCCATTTCGCCGAGACTAATACTTAAATTGATTTACATTCCCTGAGGACATAGCGCATGATGGTGAGGCCAGAGAATTTGGGGTGGCCACAGGGTGTCAGCCAGGACATGAATGCCTCTGAGATCACCCCGGAGTGGTGGGTAATCCCCAGCAGAGTCATAAAGGGCTGTGAGCCTGGTAGGGCTGAGGAGGGGACATCTCTGCAGGTGCCCAGGGAGGGACCTGGCACAGGAACACTTGGCCAACCTGGGGCTCTGTCACCTTTGGGACACCAGCTGGAAACACAGCCTCCTCCTCAAGTTCTAACAGTCTCCCTGGCTGGTGCTGGCTCTGCACCAGCTGAGCTGGAAGGGACTTCTGGCTGTCCCATGTGGAACCCGTTCCCTAGGTCTCCACTCGTGGCGTTCTGCCCTATGAGGGTAACCCAAGCCCTGCTATGGGAACCCTGCTGCATTGGCTGGACAGGTGAGGACAATGCATCCCTCTACCCGGCAGACTTTCCCACCTGCCTCTCTATGAATCTTGCCTCTTCCAACTGTTGTCCCTACCCGGACACGGTCATGGACATGGACACAGACACGTCTTCTCCCTCAGGCCAATGGTCTGTCCTCCCCAAAGTCTCCTCCCCAGGGGACTCTGGCATTTGCCAGCCTACAATTCTGGAGGGTGCTGGCTCCTTCCCAAGGTGAGAATCCAATTAAGGAATTGAGGGTGCACCACCCAATGCCCAAAGCCCTGATGTGAGACCCCTCAGAATCCTGCTGGGTGAAGAAGCGGACCCCTCCCCTGTACCCAGCTCTGGGAAGACTGCTTCCCAGACCGCAGCTCTGAGAGTCACTGATTGCCCCATCCTGACTCTCCTGGTGCCCCAGGAACCCGCATCTCATCACCTCCCCCCACCCCCCCGCCGCCCAGCTGGGCTGTTCCTCCCACCATCTCACCTCTCCGCTCCCCTTCTATGGTCCCTGCTCCCTGTGTAACCTGTTTCATTAGAGACTATGAAGTGTACATATGTCTATGTGCATTTTTTCTGTGCACATGCATTCCATGGGCATGAACGCAAGTTTGAGGGCCTCCTTCTAAATGGCGTCTGCCCACGAATGTGCATATTTTCAAGTGTATGCATCTGTTCATGTATGTGTGTGTACATGTGTACTGTCTGCATTTCTGTGCATCTGACAGTGGGCAGAGGGGTGCTGTCCATGCACATCAGTCTACAAGCCTGCGTCTGAATCCCGATGTACATCCGTATGGACTTGAGGGTATGGCTATAGCTCTATGAGCTGTTTGTGTGCGTGGTGGGGGGTGGATCTGTGCTATATCTGAGCATGGATGAGAAATACTGGCTCTGGAGCTCTCCCGAATCCAGAAGTTCATTCTGCCAGGGAGAGAGCAGCTCTGGACCAGGGAGAGACCAGTCCTGGGATCCTGTGCAGAGCACTAGGGCCAGCTTCTGCTGGGCAGCAGAGGAGGTCTAGGGCAGGGACGGAGGGGTGGGGGTGGGGGTGGGGGTGGGGGTGGGGATGGGGGTTGCAGAGGCGGTTGGGAATAGAACCCAGGGCAGCATCCTGTGGGTGTGTAGCTCTGAGGTCCTGCCTGGGTGTCCAGGGAGCTTGATGAATGTCCCCTCCCAGCTTTCCTGGTCCCCTCCTATTACCAGGAAGCCACTTACCAGACCCTTCTGGTCATGACCAGTTCACAACCCCTGCTCTGGCCTCCCTTCCCTGTGTCCCTGAGTGAACGGACTGCCCAGCCTTGCCCCTGGACAAGATCCTGCCCTCCAGGGCCTTGCTTGCCTCGGTTCCACTGCCAGCCCCTCAGCTCTCGCCTCACTGGCCCCTTCTCCAAAGCTGCTCCTTCCTGTCCACCAAGCTGCCACCCCACCAGCTATTACTCCCTGCCTGCTGTCCCTCCTACTCCCCAGCCCTCCAGCCCAGTCACTTCCAAGACTCACTTCCTGCCCCTCATCCCTGTCTTCCCCCAAACGCTGTCCTAACCTCTCTGATCCTCCTTTCTCAGTTCTTAGTCCCCAACCCACAACGCAGTCCCCTGCCCCCTTTTTATTCAGCCCTTGAATCTCATCCTGCATGTTTGTATCCCTCTGTCAAGCTGTTCTGTCCCCTCTCTCCTCTCGTCTACACCTCTGTCTTCCGCCCCCCATCCTCTCCCTAATCCCCAGTGTCTGATCTTCAGTTTTCTGTCCCCAGCTCCAAACCTGTCAGCCCTGTCCCCGGGTAGCCCGTGCCTCTGGCCCCTCATCCTCAGCCTCCGGGTCCCTGTTCCCCAGTCCTGTCTCCTTCTCCATTGCTCTGTCCCTTGACCCCGGGTCTCTCCCGCGGTGCAATCTCTGTTCCCCCAGGCCCAGGAATACCAGCCCCGTCGGAGCTCAGGGTCGAGGGGAAGGAAGTTGAGCCTGGGGCAGCGCGCGCCGCGCCCCCCTCCCGCCCGGCCCTCGGCCGCCCCCGCCCTGCCACCGCCACCGCCACCGCTCACCTTCGCCGCGCGCCGCGGACACGCAGGTGGTCGCTGCCGCCGCGGCCGTGACGACCCAGAGCGCTGGGGGCAAGCGGCCCCGGGCGGGGGCCATGGCCGGGAGGGCGGGGGCGCCGCTCACCCTCGGGCTCGGCCGCGGCGGCCCGCGCGTCGGCGCGCTCCCCGGCTCTCCCGCACACCCGGCGGCCGGGCGCACACACCGGCGCACACGCCGGCTCACAGCGCACACGCGGGCACCCGCGCCCGCCGCCGCCGCCGCCGCCGCCGCCCCGGGCGGGGGCCGGCCTGTCACGGCGCCGAGCCAATCAGCACTGAGGCGAGGGGTGGGGGTCACGGAGCCCGCACCGCGGACACCGGGGCGGCGGACACCACCGCTGCACGTGCGCACGCTCGCACTCACCCGCCCGCACCTTCGCGGGTGGCGCGCTCCCCGCGCCCCACGTTCGCACGTGGACTCAGAGCCACCGCTCCCAGCGCCACAGTCTGGACGCCCCCGCGACACCAGGCCACGTAGACCCACCAGGAGAAGTCCCCGTGTGCACACACAAGGGCGAAACATCCACCCACCCACTCACTCTTACATGACTCAGACTCATGTGCCCATACAAAGTACCTCACACAATAACACACTCAGATGCACACACACTAGTTCACAAACAGAGACTCAGAGACCCGCTTAAAGACAAACTCAGAAAGCACTTTTAGTTAGAAACCCTCTCCCCTCCCCCATCCCATGACTGGGCACCCTTGTCTTAGAGTACAGTGGTTATGAGCACAGGCTCTGGGACCAGACAGGTGGTTAAATCCTGGCTGTGGCCTTGGGCAAATTTCTTAACCTCTCTGAGCCTCAACTTCCATGTCTGTAAAACAAGAACAACAGTATCCATGTCCCAGGGCCGCTGTGAGAATTATATTCAAGGACTCAGGTACTAAGTGCCAGGTACTGCCAAGCACACAGCCAGGGGGCTGGTAATGGCAGCTGTTCTTGGATAGTGGTGATTGACCCTCCCTGCTTTTTCCTCCCTTGACTTTCCCCACTTCCAGTTCTATTCCCAGGAGTAGGAATCTCATCCTGGGAAATGCGGGAGTGAGGGGGAAAGGGCAGGGACGTGGGGATCCCTCCAGGTGTGGACCCACCACCCTCAAGCCCCATGAGTATCTGGTCAGTCACGTTGTTCTAGAAGCAGGTAGGAGGTCTGCAGCTCTCAGGGGCTGGCCCTCAAGTGTGGGTGCCCACTGGGGACGAGTCCTGACTCTGCCTCTAACTTCTAACAGGCACGGACTAGGTATTATTCAAGGCCCTCTGACTGCACTCCCAGCTCCCATGCTCACTGGGGAAGAGCTGGACCCATGGCTGGAGGTTACATAGAATGATAAAGGCTGTTTGGGGAGTGTGTGCCATGTGCCAGACCCTGCTTTAAGAGCTTTATAAACTTGCTCTACTTTAAGCGTCACACAGCCCTGCGGGGAGGTGCAGCTAAGGAAACTGAAGTGAAGAAAGGCCATCATTTGCCTTAGATCACACAGCTGGTTAAATGCTAGCGAAGTGCTCAGATCCAGATCCACTGGACTCTAAAGCTCACTCTCTCCTGTGTGTCTTTGTTACAGAAGGGAGAACACAGCTCAAATTAGGAGCCCTTTCCCAGCAGCTCAGACCAGCTGCCTCAAAGATGTGGTAAGCCCCCCATTACCAGAGGCATTCAAGCAGACACTAGGTAGTGACTGTTCAGGGATGCTGTGAAGGAGGCGGGGGATAAGGGAAGCAGATTGGACGAGACCCAGAGAGGCAAGCACAAATGCTCACAGGAGACAGGCAGGCACCCTGATGAAATCTGCTAGGGGAGCGTTCCCAGCTCCAGCCAGCATTGCCATGGGGATGTGAGCCCAGTTTTCTGCATTTTCAGAAGATGGATATCTGGACTTTTTTATGTGGTGTCCCCTTAGTTGGCAGCTAATGCAAACATTGTACCATATTTGCCCACATATAAGATGCAGTTTAATTTTGGGGCCTGAAATTTGAAAAAAAAAAAAGTATTACATAGTTATTGAACTCAAGTTTTATTCATCATAAAATTCATACAACTCCTCATCACTGTCAAAACTCCCATCCATTAGCTTGTCCTTATCTGTGTCTGATGACGAATCACTCTCTTCAACAATGAGCGCAAAAACAAGCATGAAAAAGCGGGAGATGGAAGTAAAAAAATCTACAACTACTGTATAAGATGTATCCAGTTTTCAGACCCCAAATTTTTGAAAAATGGTGTGTCTTATACATGGGGAAATATAGTAATTGTGTGGGGAAAACCTGTGGGTGGAGTGGCCACAGCCCATAGAATTCCAAACTGTTCTTCAGGGCTCGTCAGATGGAAGAGTCCGTGGATGGCACCTTACTCCTGGGGCTTTGGGGGCATGGGCAAGGCAGGGCAGAAAAATGCAGACGGAGTCAGGACACTGTCACAAGCCATGGTCGGGCTCCCAGAAATGTGTGGTGGAGGAGGGGAGGCTCTCCCAGGGGCTGGGGTTCTGCGTGCCTAGGTAGTGGTACAACCAACCACACCTGCGCTTTGCCCACTTTACAGGTGAGAAAACTGAAGACGGTGAGTCTTCCAGAACGGGGCACCCTTAAAGGGCTACCGAGTGGGTGAGCAACCAGGGGCCATTCTCCATCAGGGGTCTGCTCCAAATTCTGAATCCTCTTTAGCAGAGTAAGAACTTCACTTCACCAAATGTTCCCACAGGATAAGTGCAGCTTGCTTTAAGGTAACTCCTGCATCTTCTGAAACTCCCAGGCTGCCCCAGCTCAGGTGCACCTTCTCCCTGGGCTCTCTCTTCCCAACTCTTCCACTCTGCCTGTCCTGTGTTTCAGAGTGGCAACTTCCTCCTCCCAACAGGAGGGAGGAAGCCCTCAGACCCCAAACCTGGGGAAATGGGCATGTCGCTAGGACCTTTGAGGAGATGGTGCCTCTCCTTGTCTCCTGAGTGGTCAGGCAGCAGCAGGGCAGTGGGGCGGGGGGGGGGGGCTTGGAGGGGGCAGAGGGGAGGCTTCCCCAGGTTCACCATCAGCGCTGGACTCTCCATCCCTCTCTCATCGAATTCCTGCAGTGTAGGGCTTTCACCTCATTTTTTTTTTTTTTTTTTTTTTTTTGTATTTTTCTGAAGCTGGAAACGGGGAGAGACAGTCAGACAGACTCCCGCATGCGCCCGACCGGGATTCACCCGGCACGCCCACCAGGGGCGCTGCTCTGCCCACCAGGGGGCGACGCTCTGCCCCTCCGGGGCATCGCTCTGTCGTGACCAAAGCCACTCCAGCGCCTGGGGCAGAGGCCAAGGAGCCATCCCCAGCACCCGGGCCATCTTTGCTCCAATGGAGCCTCACTGCAGGAGGGGAGGAGAGAGACAGAGAGGAAGGAGAGGGGGAGGGGTGGAGAAGCAGATGGGCGCTTCTCCTGTGTGCCCTGGCCGGGAATCGAACCCGGGACTTCTGCACGCCAGGCCGACGCTCTACCACTGAGCCAACCGGCCAGGGCAGGCTTTCACCTCATTTTAAAGACACAGCGACTGGCCCTCGTAAGGACTCCCTGATGGAACAGGGTCTGTGATGGCTGCGGTGAGTTTATCTCCTCTCCCCAACTGGATTCTGAGCCTCTCGAGGGCAGAGTCCTTGGCGGGGCCCAGGCTGGGTCATGCTCGGTCCTCATGCAGCCCAGAGGTGTCCTGGGAATGTTTGCGAATGGCAGGGTGAATAAATGAGCAGACTTCCAAGAGGCCCACAGCTTGATGTCTGGATTGCTGCACAGGTGTGCTAGCTAGACCTGCTAAGTGGCCTTGATTTTCACTCTCCGAGGGAGGCATCTGAACAGTGCTCGCCCTCCCCTATCAGCACATGGGACCTCTCTGTAGGGAGCAGGCAAGGTGGAGTGAAGTGGGGTGGGGTGGGCAGAGCTGGGCTTGGCCAGCAGGGCAGCCTCTGACCAGCCCTTCCCTCCCTGCAGTGCTCCTCCCCTAGCCCCCGGCTTTCTCTTCTGGGACTGGGAAGGGGTGTTGTAGGGAACATCCGATGAGCCCAGATTACATATGGACCCTCCCAGGAGTGTTTCTTCTCACTTGACATTGCTGAGCCTCAGTTTACCAAACTATAAAAGTAAGGATACACCACCGTCTCAAGTTGCTGTGAGGCTCACATGGGTTCACAGGTGCAAACATGCTTGGGAGCCTGGGCAGAGATGGGAAACTGGAAAGCACTGCTATATTTTATTTTAAATGTATTGATTTTCGAGAGAGAGAGAAAGAGAAACATCAATTTGTTGTTCCACTTATTTATGTATTCATTGGTTGATTCTCATATGTGCCCTAATTGGGGATCGAACCCAGAATCTGGGTGTATCAGGACACTCTAACCAACTGAGCTACCCAGCCAGGGTGGCATTGCTCTATTTTAAAAGAGGGAGTGGAGCTGGCAATTCTGCTCCACGGGGGATGAACTATGCAGTGCCACTTCTGCAGAAGAGACAGTTCCGGCAGGAGAGGTGTGTGTGTGTGTGTGCGCGCGTGTGTGTGCACGCGTGCAGTGGGGGCAGTAGGGAGTGGTGAAATCCACTCATCTTTGAGCAACCCTAGCCCTGCCCTGGACGCTCAGTGCCCTGAGCTGTCCCATTCAGCAAAGCCTGGACTGCTACAGAGAAACCAGCCCGCAGCCAGCTCCCTCTCACTCTCTGCTTGGCTCACTCTGTGAGGAGAGCAGGGGGGGTCGGCAGCCCTCACATTTGTAGAGTAACCTTCTCCTTCTTCCCCGGCTGGGGGACTGAGCCATTGGAGAGCATAGCAAGAGCTGGGCTCCTAACTTGAGTCCCACATGGCTTCCTCGATTAGGGCCTCAGTTTTCCCATCTGTAATGGGCCAGCTCTGCCTGTTTTTTCGAGTTATAAGGGGCATGAAGGGAGCGTGGTGCTGGCACTCCACTGGGCTGGTGCTGAGGTGCCCAGGTAATAAGATGTGACCCTGCCAGCGAAGTGCTTCCCGGCTGGAGCGGAGGCAGCCCCAGGAACGAGTAAGGATGTAGCTTATGTTACTAGAAGAGATTCACTTGGACCCCAGGGACGGTGTTAAAACTGTGCATATCACCGCTACAGCCAGGGCCGGAGTGGCTAAGGCAGCCCTGTCAGATAGGGATACAGTGTGCACCGTATATGAAATTCAAATTTCTTTCTAGTAGCCACATTTAAAAAGTAAAAAAGAAATAGGTGAAATTAAATGGAATAATATAGTTGTTGAGTGAATGTTCCTTGGTATGTAAGGTTAATTTATTAATCAATTCACCAACTCGGCCACTCCCCGTTGGCCCCCCAGCCCCGCCCCGCAGCACCAGGGCCGGTGTGGGTGCGGGTGCGGGGGATGAGGCGGTGGGCCGCAGGGCACAGGGGTGCAGCCTGGGGTGCGGGTGCGGGGGATGAGGCGGTGGGCCGCAGGGCGCAGGGGTGCAGCCTGGGCTCGCAGAGCTCCAGGCCGACGGGAAAGCGGATCATTAAATAGGCAATGACAAAAGCCCTTTCCACATAAGGGAATATTTCAGAAACCGTGAGCATCAGAACTTAAAATAAAATTTACAATTTAAAATATTTATATATATATAAAGTCCTTTTTAAGCAGAAAACACCGAATGTAATTTAGCTCCTTCTTGGTAGCTTGGAGCCGTGGTGGTGAACAAAGCATCACTGAATCTTGATGTGGGAAACGGGAAAGGACCAAGACGTGAGTCGTTCCAACCACTGCTGGTGGGACAGCGTGAGATGGAGGCGCCTTCTGGGCCGGCCGTAGACGTGGGTGGACTTACGGCCCCTTGGGGTCTGAAGGATCGGGGGCTTCTCTGCTCCCATAGTGTTTCCAAGTCTCCCTGACTCTGATGCTGCCAGCTGCCTCCCCCTCTACGGCAGGGCTCCTGCCTCTGACAGCTCCCAACTGCTTCCCAAGGTGCTGTTCTAATCTCATGGGGACCAAAAACAAAACAAACAAAACAAAAAAAGGATCCCTTATTAGAGTTGTAGGTAAACGGGGTTCTAAGAGCGGGGTGTCCCCAAGAGTAAAGGATGCGAGTTTAGTGTCAATGACTGTGGCTGTTCAGGGGTCTCTCCTGCTTGTCCGTGGCTGGTCTCAGGGTGTTTGTTCTCAGGTTGGAGGGTATCTGAGGTGTTGGTATAAATACATAAGAGACTTATTAATGGCCGGGCATGCACAGACTAATTGCTTTCTCCTATTTACATATAATCAACTTCCGCAGTTTGAAACCACCGGCAGGTAGCAGAGTGGAGAGGAACCAGGACTAGACGCCATGGGCCTCAGAGGTCTGGCTTCTCCATCACCATTCCTGCTCGAGTCTTTTCCATCCTGGACAAAAAACCAAACCATCCCTTTATCCCTCCTTCCCCCTTGACTACTGCCTTCTCCCTCTCTCCTCCCCTTCCCAGCAAGCTTCTTTTTTTTTTTTTTTAATTTTTTTTTAGTTTATTTTATTTATTCATTTTAGAGAGGAGAGAGAGAGAGGAGAGAGAGAAGGGGGGAGGAGCTGGAAGCATCAACTCCCATATGTGCCTTGACCAGGCAAGCCCAGGGTTTCGAACCGGCAACCTCAGCATTTCCAGGTCGACGCTTTATCCACTGTGCCACCACAGGTCAGGCCCAGTAAGCTTCTTGAAAGAATCGTTATCCTCATGGGCTTCTTTCTCCCTCAGTCTCTCCTGGTCCATTATCATCTGCGCAGTCCCTGAATGACCACCTGTCCCAGACCCCCTCATGATTCTCTGTCCCACGCCTGGTCCTCATCTGACAACACCCTCCCCCCAGCTGCATGAGTCAGGACCCTAACTTTCTCTCTGTTCTTTCTTCTTTATCAGCTGTGTATCTGGGACATCCCAAGTCCCAAGATTTTACCACCGAAACATATCTTGAATGCATGCACTCCTCACCACTGCCACCAGCCTGGTCTGAGTCCCCATCACCTCCCACTGGGGCAACTGCACCACCCACACCCTGGCCACCGTGCACACTCTCTGGGCCCCGTCAGTCATACCCCACACTGCAGCCAGACGGCCCAGTCAGTGCCCAAGGTCACGGTCAGCTCCTGCCCTGGGCCCCCCCGCTCCCTGGATTTCCAGAGCCTTCCACTGTTCTCGACCCCTGTCCAGGTGGTCTGGACCCTGCCACCTCTTCAGTCGCCGCCGCCTCCTCCTCTGCACCCTGGGCTCAGTATGGAACCCCACCTGCACATGTGTGATTGACTCACACCTGAATCCCATCTTCCTGTGAGAGCAGGGATGGCTTCTGCTCTTGCTGGGCACCAAATCCTCAACGTCCACGTGGGGGCAGCCCCCCCATAAGGACTTTGCCTTGGCCCAGACCTGGAACCGGAGCTAGATTCTCTTTGCCACAACCTGCCTGTGTGACTCTCGGGGAACCTCGTCACCCGTCTGGGCCACTGCTCAGTGCCGGGGCAGACCTCTGGGGCTCTCCACACCTAGGATAACATGGCAGGATATCCACTATTCTTACTCATCTCAACAACAGCCTTTTGAAGTAAGCTCTATTATTATCTATCCTTTATAATGAGGGGAAGCAGGTGGGGTGACATGATTTGTCTAAGATGCCACAGCTACTAAAGGGGCCTGCTCGAGGTTCAAACTCACCCACGGTTCCAGAGCCCATGCGGCAGTGGGGAGCAGGTCTTCGGAGTGGGACCCCTGGGACTCTGGGCTGGTCAGAGGCAAGGGAGGGAGCAGTGCCACAGTGGGCCATTGATTTGTGGGCTAGCCAAGCGGGCGTGCTGGCCCTTCTCTGAACCCCTCAGACTTCGGGGGGAGGTAAAGGAGCTCAAGGCCCCAAGGACCCACCACCGCTGAGCTACGGCAGGGAATGAATGGGGCAGGGAGGTTGTGCCAGGCTCATGGTCTGCAGGGACATGCCAGGCCCCCAGCTGTATAATGGAGCCAGAGCTGGGCTTGACCTCTCAGCTTGACCATGGGATGGAGCAGGGTCGCCCCCTCAGAGTGTCAGGGTGACAGGGTATCTGGGCAGCAAGCAGTCGGGGAAAAGTTTCCAGGTTCGGTGGGAGGCAGCAGAGACCTTGGGCTCCAGAGTCAGACTTGGTTCAAAGCTCAGGCTCAACCCTTCCTGTGTGCTGTGTGTCTTTGGGATGTCACTTTGCTGCTCTGAGCTTCAGGGTCTGGTCTGTAACATGGGGACACTTCCACCTGTTCTTTAGCACTGTGATGATTGAAAGGCACCTAGCACATAGTAGGTCATAGTGCATAACAGCTCTGTGCCCACTTCTCCCCGCCCAGCGCCAACACCTTCCTCAGAGTGCAGGAGAAATCAGGCTTGTGGCTCATCAGAAAGAGCAGTGTTAATGTCCCTGATATTAAAAAATAACCTTATCGTCATTCTGCCTTGTCGGGAGAAGACGAGCCCACATCAGCATTCTGACAGATGGGAGCAGCTCTGTGTTTGCAGGAGAGAGAGAGAGACAGACAGACAGAGAAGCAGGGAGGGAGGGAGGGGGGGACAGAGACAGTGCCTGTGTAAGAGAGCGAGCGGGTGACAGTGACTTGCTGGGAGGCTGGTGCTGTGTGGGTGTGAGAGTATAGGTGGGAGGGTGTGTGGGTGGCGATGGCACTTCTCCAGAGCAGGGGAATGGTTTTAGGAGGGTGACTTGGTAATATCCAATACTGAATGTATTGAAATGCTAAGCAGCTCTACAGATCTGTCTGATTTTCATTAAAACTGCTGAGGCAGAGGGTGTGATGGGAGGGGGAGCGGCTCCATCACTGCCTGGAAGGTCTGATTGCAGGAGCCTGAGCTAGGGTCATGACCAGCACGGAGGCCACGCCCTCCCATACCGCTGCAGCTGCCGCCATCACCATCACTGGTCACCACAGCGCAGAGGAGTCCCTGGCCCTGGGGGAGGCCACTTTGCCCACAGAGCTGCCTCAGTCGCTGCCACTGCCACCCCCGTGGTCCACGCGGGCAAATCCCCTCCCGCGGACTCCTGCGCCACATCCATCTCATGCCATCCACCCACATAGCTGAGACCCAGCAGTGTCGGGATGGGGGCAGGGCGCTGTGCTGGGTGCTGGGTGTGGGGGCTCATTAACTGCCCTCCAGGAGCTGCCTAGTCTAACCGAGGACACAGACCTGGGATGGATCATCTCATGGCAGTGGGGGAGCACCTGAACTACTGAAGGGTCAAGGAGAGGGATAGCTAAACAGGGTGGGACGGTGTGCATGCGGGCAGCAGGAGGAGAGTGGTCATGGGCCCAGACAGGGCAGGTGATTTCCCCAAGTTCACTCAGCTAGGAAGCAGCCGAATAGAGATGTCAACCCAAGGATATCTGACTCTCAAACTGTGTGGCCCCCTCCGCCAGGCAGTTTTCTTGGGAAAGAGACAGAGTGTAACTTGGAAGCTGGAGACCAATCAGAGGCTCGGGGTCACCTCGAAGGAGCTCCCAAAAGTCCAGTTTAATTTGGAATTGTCCCAAATGCAGATTCACTCCCTGGGCTGTGGGCGGGAGAGGGGCCGAGAGCCCGGGGCTGCTGGGGCAGAGCTGTTTGAATTCCGGCCAAGCTGTTCCAGGCTGGCCCAAGGTCATTTGTTCAGGGAAGAAAGGCAGCTGCTCTCCCTGGGCCCCGCCCGGCCCGCTCAGAGCTGGGAGCTGGGGAGGCTGAAGGACAGCGTTCCTGGTGAAAGCAGATTACCCGGTGAGGGGGCTGGCTGGGCGGGATGGCACTGTGGTGACAGGTCCATCAGGCCCTCGCCTCTGCCTCTCAGAGGGGATGTTTCCTGGGGCTGCTGGTGACAGGCCTGGGGCTGCGGAGGGAGTGCTGATGAGGTAGAGACAGCCTTGCCCCAGCCTGGAGGTAGAGATGGGCAGGGGCTCAGCCTCTGCTACCTCCCCCTGAGAAGCCCGAGGAATCATCCCGCCACCAGCCCTTTTCCATCCACCGAGCCCGGCCCTTCTCCTGGCCACAGACTCGGGGGGGGCGGGGGGGGACACACACGACTTCCCTGCCTCCAGTGCCCCACCTCCAATCCCACCCTCACCCACAGAGTGGCCTGCCTTCCTTTCTTCCTTTCTTCCTTTTCCTTTTTAAATGTTTATTTACTCATTTTAGAGTGAGAGGAAGGGAAAGAGAGAAACACCAACTTGTTCCACCCATCCATGCATCCATTGGCTGATTCCTGCACGCGCCCTGACTGGGGATGAAACCAGCAACCTTTGCATATCTGGAGGACGGTCAACCAACCGAGCTACCCATCCAGGGCCAGAGAGATCTTTCTAAAAGCCCTACACTCCCATTTGCTACCTGTAGTGACTCTACTGTCCCAGGAGGAAGCCCAGCTCCTCGGCCTGAGAAGCGGAGACCTTCACAATCTGGCTTCTGCTTCCCGCTGAGGTTGCACCTTGTTTCCGACCTGGGCCGGTTCACCCCTCCTTAGGCAACCTGGTGGTCCCCCGCTCCCAGGAGGTCACCATATTGATACCGAACTTAGTGCGGACACCCGATCGGCATAGCGCACTACAGCCCAGAACTCCTGCGCTCAAGCGATCCTCCTGCCTCAGCCTCCCGAGTAGCTGGGACTACAGGCGCACGCCACCACGCCCGGCCGAGGTTGCACCTTGTGCTCTTCTCTCTCTGCTTGGGGACTTGGCATGGGCCACTCCTTCCTCCAGGCACCGCCATCCCCCCTCACCCTGCCCCTTCCTCATGGGGGAGGGGGTACCTTCTACTTCCCCGCAGGTCTCAGCTTGGATATCACCTCCTTGAAGCCTTCCCTAAACTGATGCCCTGCCATCTGTGTTGGGTGCCCCCCCCTGCCCCCAGCTCTTACCCCTGAATCTTCACCATCCTCACAGCTCTCAGGGCGTGTGGGCGTGTGCTAAGTGTTGTGCCCACAGTGCCTCATTCCATCCTGGCACCGACCAGAGTGTGGTAAATGCCGTCTGTCCTTCTCACCCATCAAACTGGGGATGCTGTACAATTAACCATTTTATAAAGGAGGCGTGATGAGCTCAAAGGCACCAGCAGGTAAATAAGTGGCTGGGAGGAGCCACGAATCCAAGGATCCTGACTACCTGCACTCCCTCCCACGTCCCACCCTTGCTGTCTCGGCTACTGGGGGTGGCTCTGGTTCGGCTGCATGCCAGCACTGGTCAGTCAGCCTTCAGCTGGGGCCCAGCCGCCCAGCAGCCCAGCAGCCCTGAGTCTCTGGGCCCCTGACAGTTCCAAGCCGCTTCCCAGGGGAGAAATGGAGGGGCTCTCCCCACAGCCTGGCCAGGAGTTCACAGCCCTCTCCGCAGGCTCTCCGGGCCCTGTCTGCAGTTCCTGGAGTTCCTGACCTTTTCCAGTCTCACCTCCTGCTTGTCCTGGGATCCCTGCCTCCACACTGCAGATCAGCCTCCTGGCCCCCTCCAGCTTGCTGGCTCCGTGCGGTGGCTGGGGACCCTGGATCCCGCCTGAGGCCCTGCCTTGGCCCTCAGTCTGGGCTTGGGCTTCTCCTGTCAACCTGTCCCTCCATCAGAGCTTTGAACCCGATGTGGGAGCTCAGCGCTCGGGCCCTACCTCCCCTCTCCACCACCGCTGAGGGGCTGGGAGCTGGGGGGCTGGGCATGATGAAGTCGTCTCCATCTAAGAAGGAAGCTAAAGATGTAAACGAGCCCGTGAAATCCCCGATGACAGCCGTGACCACTATGGCTCCAGCCATTAAACACGGAGCTTTAACGGCCCCTGAAATACACCTGGGGCGCTTGTCAGCAGCTCCTGCTCATCACACGTGCACATGCAGCCTGTGCACACATCGTGAACGCGTGCATGCACACCTCGGCTCAGCGAGCCGCGCGCAGGGGTAAGATGGGGACCCCGGGAGATGGTTCCAGCGGTTCTCTTGGCCTAAGGATGGGGGGCTGGGCCCCGGCTGCACCCCTCAGAAGAGCTACACCTTTCAGACTGCACTTTCTACTTGCAGAGCACTCACTCATGCCTGGTCTCCTTCTGAACCAGCTTTATGAGGGTCGGGTTCTATTTAATAGCGGCCCCTCCCCTTGTCCCCCAGCACAGCCTCAGACACGTGGTTCAGTGCCTAGCACACAGCAGGCACCGGAGGTATGTGATCACTGAATACATTCAGCTGCATCAGCCATGGAGGAAAACCTCTAACCGAGAACCCCATGCTTTGTCTGAGGCCCACTTGGTCTAATGGAAAGCCCTGGGCTCTTGAGTCCTGGCCTTGGCACTAACTCCTGTGTGACCCTGGCCTTTGGTATGAGCAAGGCCCCCCCCCCCCCCGCCCTCTGGTGGCAGTTTCCTCATCTGAAAGTCCCTATCCTGCTCTAGTCGCCACAGCTGCCTGTGATGGTCGTCTGAGTCGCGTGGTGAATGTTGGCTGGTCTGTGGTCCGGCAGCCTGGCCAGGGATGGCGGCCTGGCAGCTGCGGGAGCTCACAGCCTGCTGGGCTCTCGGGGCTGAGAGGCTCCATTACGGCCCTTCCTTTATGGGGAAGCATTTTTGTTCAAACAGCACTAAGCACAAGGCACGTAGTAGGAAGAAGGTTGGTTAGTCTGAACTTAACCACCAGCTCTCGTAAGAGTGAATTTTCAGGAAGCATTCAGAAACCCCTTCTTCTGTGTCATTTCCCCACCAAGAGAGTTCTGTGTCCTGGCTCTTGCTTACCTCTTCAGCCATGGGTCTCACCACTCCTACTTCCCATGCTAAGCTGTAACCAGTGTCAGCTTCCAGTCTCCCCACTCTACTGTGGTCTTGCTGCTCCCTCTGCCAGTCCCTCGGCTGGCACACTGCTCTTTCCCTTACCCTGACCTGGTGAACTCAACCTCAAATCACTTCAACTTCAGGCATCTAAAAAGCCTTCCCTGGCAGAGGCGGATTTAATGGTGGGCACACTGGGCATGCACCCTGAGCCCCGACTTCTGAAGGGCCCTGCAAAACCCCAAGTTTACACTTTTTTTTTAATGACACCAAGTTTGGTTTTATATGTGCAATTTTAACATTAATAGTACATAATATTTTTTATTTAAAAATATGGTTCATGTAATTTTATTTTCCATCTCTCTTTTTTTCAAGGGGCTCAATATTTTCTTCTGCGCCTGAGGCCTGAACCAACCTTAATCCGCCTCCGTTCCCTCTTGTAATGCCGGTTCCACACCGGTCTAAACTAAATCCTGCTCACAGCGCCAGATATAACACCGGAGACCGAGGCCAGGCAGGTTCACATTGGACTTGGGCAGACAGGAAAGGAACTGCCGAGCTGGAAAGCGTTGGAGCATTCCCGTTTTTTTTGGATGCCCACAATGAGCAAACAGGCAGGGAAACCCTCTTCTTGTGGGATGCAGTGGGTGAGCAAACAGGAAAACTGCCCATCGCGATAGCGGGCAAATGATCTGTGCCAAGGGAAAGTACCTGTAGCCTTATATAGGCTACACACACACACACACACACACACACACACACACACACACACACACACGTGGCTCTGCCACGTGCTCACGCACTAATCATGCAAAGTGCAAGCGAGCAAGCCTAACACAGCGGTTTTCCATCCACCTGGTCCACCACATTGGCGCTGGGTGCATCCTCAGGCTGCTCAGCCTCCTGAACTTCTGTCTCCACAGAACTCTTCTCCGGGTGCCTGGAGCATGAGAGGGCTGCATGGTTCTGGCACTAGTTCCTGTGGCTCCCACTGGTTGCCACCTCATGATTTCGGTGCCAGCTTGGCTCTGCAGGTAACCAAGGGCCTGCCACATGTAGCTATTTCAGGGACCAAGATCGTTCACCAGGACCCGGTCCTGGAGAGCCCGGGACCAGCCGCTCTTGCACAGTGGGCTTTGCCCATTGTGCCACAGGCTTGCTCAGAGGGGGACCCTCCTCCTGAAGTGCCAGGCACAGGACCAGCGTGACAAATGCCATCATCCCCTATTGGGCACCTTTTGCAAACACAGCGGCCCCTCTCACATGGTCAAGGGTCTCGCTCAGCCTCCCCATTGCAGTCTCTGTTGCTTTGGCCCTTTCCAGGGGTCATCGGTTACAGACGACAGGAAACAGGGTGCCAAGGGCTTTGATTTTAAAGGTCCTGAGCAGAAAACTGTCTGTGCTTGCCTGGTGGCAGCTTGTAACTAGACTAAACCCCAGGGGACTATCTGTGGTGGGAAAGGTCAGAGGGGACCTTTGGGGGGTTGGGGGAGATAGGTAAAGGTGGAAAAGCAGGCAGGCCTCCCGGAAGTGCTGGGGACTCCAGGCAGGTGGAGGGAATAGTGACATAGTGACGGCTCTCAGGCCCCTGTCCATCAAGCCACCTCCGTCAGAAGGGGCTGACAGGAGGGCGGGCTGAGTGTTGCCAGGGGAAATTTAAGTGCAAGCAGATGGCAAAGGGCAGGCTCAGGACAAACTCCAGCCCCTGGGGACCGGGTGCAGTGCTGGGAGATGAGGGTGGGGGAGACCGTCGGTGGGGAGGGACTGTGAGCAAGCAGCTTAACTTCTCTGGCCCCATTTTGTCATCTGTAAAATGGGGGTGGGGGGATAACGCTAGCAGCGCCTCCATCGGGCTGCTCTGAGGACGAGGTGATTTGACTCGGGTAGAGCTCTTAGAGCCACGCCTGTGCGTATTCGCTGTGGTGATGTGGGTTGACCGCACAGGTTTCTGTTACTGTTTTTACTCCAGCAGTGGTGATTGTTTATTGAGCAGTAGCAACGTGCTGGTGCTGCTCATGTAAGGACTCATTTAACCCTCACCGCACTCTGTGGGTAAGTACCTGTATTAGGGCTTACAGAGGAGGCCTGGAGGGGTGAGGACAGTGCTCCTGGTCCCCTGGCTAGGGAGCAGCAGAGGGACAGGACCCTGAGTGAGACCTGTCCCCTGGGTCTCAGGCTCTCTGCCCGCCCAGGGAGGGGCCCTGCCTCAGCTTCAAAACCCACAAGTTCCCCACAAGTTGTCCATGATTCGGTGATCCCCCGGGGAGAGGTAGGGACAGCAGATATCGGCCTGGTGAGGTCGGTGCTGACCCAGTGAACATGACCATGGCTGTCTGGACACGGCAGGGGGAGTGTGTGGGAGGGGCTGGTGGCCCTGCCCAAACCCTCTGCCCACCATCTCATTTCCAACAGGGACGCGTTTAAAAGCAATGACCAGCTTGCTCAGGAACTTCAAAGATAGTATTTGATGAGTTTTAGCAGCTTCAGCAAAACTCTAATTTGAATTTCAGGCGCTGCTGTGTGATTTCCTCAGTGACAGCTCGGGGGACGCTTGGGCTCGGCTGTCATCCAGTGGGGCCTCGCGCCTGCCTTTGGAGGAGGAGAGACGGAGACAGAGGACGGAGGACGATGGAGAGACCGGGCTGAGAGGAGCCGGCTCCGCTGAAGCCCAGGGAGGAGAGGCATAAACAAGTGACAGGGAGAGGGGAGGGCGGGGAGGCGGCCTGAGCAGACAGAAACCAGGGAGGAAGGGAGGAGGCTGGAGAGAAGGAGGGTGAGGTTAGGGGCCTCGGGGAGAGACAGAGCCACAGAGAACAGGGACAGGAGGGGAACCATAAGAAGGCCCAGAGGGGACAAGGTGAGACAGGAGACAGAGACAGAGACTGACAGGCGGAAAGCAAGGCTGAGGGAGGGAGCAAGAGACACCAGACAGAGGGACCACTGCCGGCAGAGGTGGAGATGCAGGCACAGGACAGTGGAAGGCAGGGGAAGATGGGTGGGGGTGGGAGGGTGGAGGGAGAGACAGAGAAAGGTGAGGAAAATAGGGTGAGGAGACCCCGAGAAATGCGAGAAATGTGGTCCTTCGGCCCACCCACATTGACAAAGCACCTGCTCAGTGCAGGCCTGCTGGGCGTGGGGTTCTGGGGCCCCAGCAGAGAACCAGACAGGCAAGTCCGAGGGCTGTGGAGGGGGTCCAGGCTCAGGGCACTGGTGAGGCGGGAGAAAGGAGGTCTGTCTCCAACCCCATCTACCTCCTGCAGCTCCCTCCCACCTTGGTACTCTGTCCCAGAGGCGAGGGGACGAAGTCGTGGGTCTCCTGATCTGAGTCCTGCTCTGACTGTTCACCTGCTGCCCCCACCCCGAGCAGTGGGGCAGTTTGCAAGCAAGAGCTTAATGCTCAACAGCAGCGTTGTGTGTGGGAAGGGGGCGCATTTCCCGTGTAGCTCTCCACCTCACACACGCACGCATGCATGCACGTGCGCACAAGGGCTGGAAGAGAGAGGAGAGGGAGAGGCAGAATGAAAGAGGGACCTGGGCACAAGGAAGAGAGTCATGTCATCTCTCTGAGCCTCAGTTTCCTCCTCTGGAAGAAAATCAGGAGCAGAGGATCACACATCTTACCTGGCGGTTGGAAGGAAAAAGGAGATGATTTCTGTAAAGGGTTTAGCCCTGCACCTATCTCAGCTGAATCTGAGCTGAGGGGACACAACACCCGATAAAACGGACCTGGATCCTGAGATCTGCTCCCTGCACCCTTCCCCCCACCTGGCCTTTCCCGGGGGAAGAGGAAGGGTGCCTTCTCCCTTTGTCTCCTCCCCAGTGGGCAGGAAGGGAAGGCCTGTCGGGCTGGGCTGCTTGCATCTTCAGGACCACGCAGGACTCCCCAGCCTAGGAGAGAACTGTTGGTGTCACAGGCCCTGTACCTGCCCTCCAGAGGGGCACTGGGCCAGGTGGGCAGGGACTGGAGAGAGAGGTGACCCTCGGCCCTGGGCGGGAGCCACAGCTCTCCTCGGGTGGGAGGGAAGGAGGGGAGGACCGGATGAGAATTCCAGCCCCGCACAGCAGGAGGCTGTTAAGCACGTGAAACTAGGCAGTCTGAATTGACATGGCTTAGTGTTAAAAAACGTGAAATATCTCATTAGTATTTTTATACTGATTACATGTGAAAATGAAAATAATTTGGATGTAATGGATTAAGTACAACATATTATTTTTACCCTTTTAATGTGGGTATTAGGCAGTTTTAAATTACACAAGTGGCTCATATTATATTTCTAATTGGACCTCAGCGTTCTAGAACATCTGAGTTGCTAGAGCCATTGGACATCCAGGACTCTGAACCTCCTTTGTACAGGTGGGGAGACTAGGGCCTGGGGGTGGAGGGGGGCTTGTTCCAAGGCACAGAGCAAGAGAGCAGGGTCCAGGAAACTCAGACTTGACTTGGGGACAGAGCCGGGAAGACAAACACTGGTGTCCTCTGGCACTACCCGGGACACAATTTCCTTAGGACTCGGAGAGTTCTGACAACTGAGAGGTGGATGAGGAGCCTGCAAAGGCTCCTGCCAGGGCTGTTGGAGGATCCTGACCTCGGCCGAAAGCTCTCAACAGCGATGGAGGCCAGAGAATTAATGACACCGCAGCCACTGAGCGACTGTGCTCATTTAAAAAGAAAAAACAAAACAAAACACGAAGCTGAACCGTGACAGTAATGAAGGCTGCAGTCCTTACATGCTTATGAAGGACTGAATGGAATTCTGAAAATATGACCTGCTTCCGCCTAAGGCCCTCAGGGGACCCGGCAGAGGGCTGGCAAGTACGAAGCCCGTGTCTTCAGCTGGAGCTGGCTGGGTGGCCTCGGGCCAGTTGGTAGCCTTTCTGGGTCCAGCTTCTGCATTGGTGGCATAGAGTGCAGGCTTTGGAATCAGACAAACCTGGCCACCAGCTGTGCCAGTGATCCTGAGCCAGTTAACCTCTCTAGGGCCACACTTCCTCATCTGAAAAATGTGCCTAACTCCTACTCAGAAGATTGCTGGGAGGATCGTGGATGACAGATGGGGAGTGCTTAGCCCCTGCCGGGCGCATGGGAAGTATTCTTGTGTTCAGCAAACATCTGCTGTTAGCAAACCGGACAGGCCGGATCCCTGCCATGCAGCGCTTACGGTGCAGGTGAGGCGACGGACCAATGAGAGGTTTATTTAGATCATGTTAGCGGTATGAAAAAAATTAAAGGAGAAAGGATGGAGGGTGACACAGGCTGTTTTAGGCAGTATGGACAAGGAAGGCTGAGAAGGTGACATCTGAACTGTTATTAATATTGGTAAAATCTGACCCTAGCCAGTTGGCTCAGTGGTAGAGCATCAGCCCAGCATGTGGAAATCTCAGGTTAGATTCCCAATTAGGGCACACAGGATGAGTGACTGTCTGCTTCTCCGCCCCACCTCCCTTCCTTTCCCGCAGCCATAGCTTGATTGGTTTGAGCACATTGGCCCCCGGGCGCTGAGGATGGCCACGTGGAGCCTCCGCCTCAGGTGCTAAAAATAGCTTGGTTGTGAGCATGGCCCCAGACAGGGGTTGCCAGGTGGATTCCGGTTGGAGCACATGCGGGAGTCTATCTCCCCTCCTCCCACTTGGAAAAGAAGGAAAAAAAATGGTAAAATCCAAGAATCTTGGCACTGGGAAGGCCTACAAAGGCCACCAACCCCTAATCCTCTGCCCCCCTCTCCCCACCGGGGCCCCTCCAGCACGGCCGAGGCTCTGACGTTGGACTGCCAGGTTTCAGTCCCAGTTCCATCTCCTGGAAGCTGTGCCAGTTCCTTTACTTCTACAAGACCCTGTTTCTTCACTTATGTCAAGGGGATAACAACACGAGGCTGCTCTGGCCTCCTTGGGAGGGCCAGTCAGGCAGTCAGTCCCCGACAGGGGCCGACTCCAACCCAGCCCTGTACTGGGAGCCGCCACGCAGACAGCTACCATCACCTAAATTCCAGGACATGGAGTGTAGCAGAAACACAAAAGGGGACCTCCTGGAAAAGCTGGCGTCTGAGCTGAAGCTCAACATGTCTTCAAGCACAAGCAGGAGTTGCCCAGGAAAAGGGGAAGGCCAGGCTTTGAGGACAGCACTCTGGGAGGCCCGGGGAGCCGGGGGTGCTCTTCCTTCCTGGCCCAGAGGTGGGGGCAGTGTGATAACCTGGAGAGTGAAGAACGGGGCAGGGGATCGTGAGTGATGAGGCTGATGGCAGCGGAGATCAAATCTTAAAGGGTCCTGTCTGGCCAACGAAGCTGCCAAGACATCATCTCAGGAGCCGTGCGGGGTGTAGCCAGGGCATGATGTCCTAAGCAGATCCATCAGACAGGTGAAAGGTCTGTGAAGACAGCTCTCGAGCCCCCTGGGCCTGCCTTTGCCGCTTGGGGCCGCGGGGGCCTCCAGCTGCCCCTGAGCCCATCTCCTCCGCACGTGCTCTGCTTGTAAATGGCACCCACCAGAGTGGAGTGAGAGATATTTGGGCTGGGCCGTGGAGGATGGGGAGAAGCTGCGTGGGAAAGGCTGGCTGTGGGCACATGGGGAATAACAGCCTGGGCCAAGGCCTGGAGGCCCGTAGGTGGGGCCCCTGAGTGTGTGTGCTTGGCTGGGGTACACAGGATCTCATGTTCGGAAACTTTTAGCCATGTCACCTCCCCCTGACTCTAGCAGTCTGGGTCTGAGCCCCCAGGAAGGGTTGTGGGAAAGCTCCTAGTCAGAAAATAGGGGGCAGGCCGTGCTACCCAGGGGTTCCTATCTCCTCGGGCCGCCTGAGTGGTGGATAAGAAGCACCCACAAACCTGAGGTTCTGATCACCCAGCCAGCCAGGCCTAACCTGGAAGACTCGGGTCACAAGCATCTGGCCTCAGGCCCTGAGTCTCCCTGTGAGTCCTGAGGTGACAGTCTCCACAGGTCAGGAGCAGAACTACAGATGACCTTGTCCTATTGCCCTGTAGGCACCGGAGTCTAGACTCCAAGCACAGCCCCTCTTGTGACAGCTGGCCTTCCTGAGGTCAGGCCCAGGGAAGCTAATAATAACCACTTCCTGAGTCCCTTCTCTGCCTGGTGCCACGCAAGGACCTTCACGGGTATCACTTTATAATCCAGAGGCACTTTATCCTCCCCATTCAGAGATAAGGAAAACAGGGCACGAAAGGGCTAAGTGGCTTGCCCAAAGCCAGAGCACTAGGCAGTAGCATGGCTGACACTAGACCATGTGACTCTATACCTCTGACTCTCCGCCCTTGGGCTGTGCCGGACTCTAGGCTTGCTTCAGACCAGGGCCATCCACGATGGCAGGGCTACGTCCCCAAGCCCCACTGTCTTCCTGGGGCAGCCCCTCCCACCAGCACTGAGAAGCTCCCCTCTTCCAGGCCTTGATGCTTTTGTCACCTGTCCCTGCCAGCTCCCCCAGCTGTGCCACTGGCAGGCCCAGCCCCCACTCGTGTGCAGGGTGGCAGGGCTGCGCCAGATGGAAACAGCCGCAGGAGGCTCTCACTGGTACAACCATCAGCACCTGTGCCCGCACCCTGGCCCAAGGGGCCACGTCTCCCTCTCACTTGAGGACAAGTTCTCCCAATGCTCCCTTCCCGAGGAGGCTCTGCTGGGGCACGGCGCACGAGCCTGTTGGGGCCTTCACTGCACACCCCCCTGTGCAGCCCCATGCTGGGGTCGGCCTTCAGAAGACTCTGGGGGCGGCACCATTACAGGTGAGGAAACCGAGGCTCAGAGATTAGTCACACAATGTGAAAGTGGCAGGGTCAGGCCCCGAAGCCTGTTTCCCTACTACCCGTGCTACGTGAGTCACAGAACCTTGGAGAAGGGCCCTCAGAGGTTATCTGATCCACTTTCTGGGTGCAGCTGAAGAGACCTGTCCAAGGTCACACAGCTCATGAGGGACAATGCAATCAGTTTTCCCATGACTTCCATTATAAATGTGATGGCCTATCGCCATAAATCTTGTTAGTTCCAAGATAAACATTACATTTAAGATAACAGAATGCTTTTTAAAAAATATGCTCAATTGAGGCAAGTGCCTTCTCCTACAGTAGTTGTCAACTGCAGACACACGACCATGAGCCTGCCCCGAGGGCACCTTTGGTGCCCCCACTCTGTGCTCAGTGCCGCCTCTCCTCTAAGCCGGTGGCTGCCTCTGTGGCCCCTTCTAATTTCAGTTTAGCTCTGGTCTGGAGCTGGAGAGGAACAGGAGCAAGAATTGGGCATTTTGTAGTTACACCAGTGTGACCCTTACAGCAAACGCTGGGTTATCGTGGACAAACTTGTTAAGGTCTTGGGTAAGTTTCTTGACCTCTTTGAGCTTCAACCTACTCATCCGTAAAAAGGGTAACAGTACCATCATTGTAGAGTTAGTGTCATTGTCAGTCACGATGGCAGTTGAGGCCCTGGCCCTATGATGGTATTGGCAATGCTGAGGATGAAGACGGCGGCCGGAGCGGCGACAGTACTAACTGTATAAGCATAAAGCCAGGGCGTCCTTATGAATGAAACTAAGGATTGGGAGCCTGGCAGCAAGGTGGGCCACTCAAGTGCATGTCCCTCCTGACACTGGGCACCAGTGGAAATGTCATCAGCTTTGGAGTCTGACACACCTGGTTTGAATTTGAGCTCCGCCACTTCCTGTACAGCCCTCATCCAATACGATACCCTCGTCCAATATGACAACCACATGTGACTATTTATAGTAGGATTCTCAGTCACACGTGCCACATCACAGTTGAGTGGTTCCCACATCAAACAGCACAGAAGAGGCCATTCCCCTCGTCACAGAGAATCCTACTGGACAGTGACCATCAGGTGACTGAATGTGGATGCAGGGTTTGGTTGGAAAGGATGCACAGGCCTGGCCCAGGGCAGCGGGGAACACAGAGTGGCGCTCATCCTCGTCTCGAGGACTCTGGCTGAGCCCCAAGCCTCTGCGCTCACCTGGCCTAAGCTGTGTTTTTCCTTGCACAGTGGATGTAATGCTGGGCTAGCTGCTGGGTTCTGCTACGACTCACTGTGTTACTGAGGGATGCTGCCTCCTGGAATCTCAATTTCTCCCCTTTCAAAAATAATAATTTGTGCTCCTCCAGCCTCAGAACACTGCTGCCAGTGTCAAGCAAGTGTTAATGATTGAGGTGCTCCGAAACACGGGGCCCACAGGGACAGCACAGTGAGGTGGAACAGCCTGCCCCTGCTGGCAGAAAGTGGGACTGCGGAGCCACGGCTCACTAGCTAAGGACCCTCCCAAGGAGGACGCGTCTGAATGCCTTCCCTGTAAAAGGGTCAACAATGAAGAAGGGTCAACAATGAAGATACTACTCTGAACTTTCATGTTACTGTGAAGACCAATAATGTACATGAAAGTGATCCAAAAATAGCAGAGTGCTAGCCAAGAGTAAGACATTGTGGGGCTACTGCTACCCGTACCCAAACGGGGGCAGCCAGGGTAGGCCTAGTGTTTGCTACCTCCTCCGCTTTCTGTGTACCTGCCCGAGAGCCCGCTCCACCAGGTGAGGCCTCTCTGCTCCAAAACCCCAGGGCAGGACAGAAACCAGGGCACCAAATGGATAAACATCTGCTGATGCTGGAACAAGACACTGACTCCACTGGGGCACATGGCTGCACCTTGGGGTACGGTCACATTAGAAGCCCACTTGCATTTGTGACAGCCTTGGGCTGTGGAACTCGTAGGCAGCTTTGGTGGTGCAGCGCAGAGCAGCAGGAAGAGCCAGGTCGCAGGTGTCCTCAGACCTCGGCTCCACTGGCTTTGCCACATACCTAGTCATAGAACAGGTGTCCCCACCACCAGCCATGTGCCAGACACAGGAAACGGGGACAGAGATGGTGAGGCCAGGAACCCTGTCTGGCTTGTGCTTCTCCTCCTTCCCCTCCCCCCGGGAGGCACCTAGAGGGTCTCCGCACTGGGGCAGGGATCACCTGGGGCGCTGGGTCCCCAGTAACATGACTGGCTACATGCCATTACCTATACCAGACTTTTCTGCTTTTAATCTCCACAATTACCCTAAGAATTATTACCTCCATTTTATAGATTTTTAAAAAAATCAATGAAAAGTTAATATACCCAAAGTCACATATCTGCCAAGAGAGAACAGGGACCTGAACTCAGCTCTGAGTAGCTATAAAGCAGTTCTAAACCACTGCATTCATTGATATTGTCTTCTGAGCTGATACTTTCTAAGAAATAGGCTGCTGTTCCAGAAAACATTTTCCCTTTAGGAATCCAGGAATAGGGGAGAGATGGGGAGTCACATTAGCCAAGAAGCTTCCCAGAGCCACCTGGGCCGGGGACCACCCTCGCACTCGTGTGCTGGGCCCTGGGCGGGCTCAGCTGCCCCCATGTCGTCCTTCTCCACTTGAAGGAAAGGGCCCACCTAAGCCATCAGGTGTTGACTGAGGATGGTGAAGCGGAGGGGCGGGTTAAGCCACACAGGACCCAGTCCCACAACAAGACACAGACGGGACTTGCTGCTGCCGGACACCACATTCCGGGCTGATAAAAGCAGTTTCAGGCCTGGCTGCTGTCTCAGGCAGGCTGGGTGGGAAAAGGAGAGCAGGTAGGGAGACCCAGCAGGTCCTCTGAGCACAGTCCAAGTCTCACAGGCCAGGCTGCTTAAGGGCGGGGAAGGGTGGCTGGGTATTAAGCAAGAAATAGCATGGCGTTTTAAGAGCAAGCTTTGGTGCTCGTGGCCTGGGTTCAAATCCCAGCTGTGCTGCTCACAGCGGGTGTGACTTCTCTGGCATCGGCTCCCTCATCTACAACGCCAGCCTTGTGGTGTGGGTGAAGAATTACATACTGCTCTTTGTCCGGGGTCCAACATGTGGTAAGTGCTCAATAATAGTAACAATTAATTGTGAGGGTATTTCTAAAGAATTCTAATCCTCCACCCTCAGGAAAACCTGAGAGAGGGAGAGGGAGAGAAAGATGGAGGAAGAACCACAGCATTTATAGGTCTTCAGGTCTCAAGTCTGGATGGTGTGGGTGTCTGGGTACTTGTTTCTCATATATAATCCTTGCCTGGCCAACCCGAGAGCAGCCCCCAGGAGCAGGAAGCACACACTGCTTTAGCCAGCTACGGCCCCAGCCTCCACTGGACTGGGTCCGAGCACTCAACAGGCCCCCAGACTCCAGAACTCCAGGTCTGAGACACCTGATGAGCCAGGCTACCGGTACACGTGTGTGTGTTTTAACAAAAAGAATGCACAGTTCTTGTCCTTGAAGGGGTCACAGTTTAGTAAGGGAGGATCTGAAGTCATCCTGTGACAATCTAATGGACCTGCGCTCCCAAACCCACTCTGGCTTGGGCCTGGCAACCCACCTCACAGCCACATGTGCACGCACAGCCACCCCTTCCCTCATTTCGCTGTGGTTCCCTGGGCGCGAGGCAGCTCTAGCCCCGACGTCTCTGGAAGTGCTGGCTTTGGGCTGGACCCTGTGTGGAACACAGAGGTTTCAACCTTAAATGCAATAAAAGCAGTTGGTCCTGTGCCAGCCCCGAAGGCCCCCTTCCCCACCCCCTGCCCATTCTTATCAGACCCTCCTGATGGCAGGTCTATGAAGTCTCCCCTGGAGGGGACTGTGGGTCCCTGGACTGACCTTGTCCTGATGTGTTTGATCAGCTGTTTCTGGCTCGTGCTGGGGGAACCAGAGCAGGAAGAGCTGGCAGGAGCAGTGTTTGATCAGAGTAGCCAGGGAGCTCCACCCGGCTAGCTGCTCTCAGCCTTCTGCTAATCTCTCCTTGGAGGACAAAGGGGGATGTTCGGACAGACCAGCCCATATGCAACTCAGGGAACAGCCTTGCTGGCAGGGGGGATGGGAAGTTGGGTCTCCCTGTGTGGTCATGAGGGTGAGGAGCCTGCACAGCCCCAGCCGAGCAGCACCTACTGAGCACCTGAGCGCTCTGTCTGGGGCCGTGTATGCGGGGCAGATACAGGTGTCTCTGGACACAGGGATCTGTGATCTGGTAGCACTGGGGACAGGGCAGAAGACAGAAGAGACGCACAGGAGAAAATAGGCTCACTTTCTCTGCCTACGTCCTAGACCCTCTTCTCAGTGAAACCCTGAGTCCTGGGTTACTTCCCAACGAAGAGTGATGACTCTAGGTCTAGGGCAAGTTATCTTTCAAACCAAACACACCCCGAGTACAAGCGCATGGAGGGTAGGATAAACATGAATACGAAAGCGTAAGAGGCAAGGTGGGAAGGCCAGAAGTCATTACACATCCGTGTTCCCGTCTCCCCAGCTCTACTGGAGGTGTTCCCACCTGACACTCGCCTCTGCGCCTTTACTCAGATACGACCCCTTCGCTGTGGTGCCACGGGGCTGGGTCCTTCTCCAAGCCCCGCCTATCCCCATTCACTGTGGTCTGGATCAGAGGCTCTGCGTGGCTAGTGTGCAGCCCAGAAGAAAATCCTGCCTTGGTCTTGGGCACACTGCAGTTCATCCCAGGCCCTCTATCTTAGGCTACCTGAGGCTTCCTCCTTTCTTGTCCTCCTCTGCCTCTTCCTCATGACTCTCGTCAAGTATCTGAAACACGAACAGACATCTTTACAGAGCATCTATATTAGGCTAGGCATTTGATAAACGTTAACTTTCTTTCTCACCATCACTGTTAGGAACAACTTGCCCAAGGTCATTGTCTAGCTGGAGGTGGGTGGGAAGCCCCGGGTCCAGATCTGAGATAACTGGATCACTGGAAGTCACTGGGCCCATTTCCCACCTCCGCCCCATCACACCTGACCCACAGCAGTGCCTCAGCCCTGTGCACGGTCACCTTCATGGCCAGCCCCGCTGCATGCCGCAATCCCCCCAGCTGCCTGGACGCTCTCAGAATTACTGCTTGAGAAACGGCAGCGCCAGCCTCTCTCCAAACACACTGCTTAGGCAGAGGGGCATGCTTTCATAAGGACCTGTGGGCTCTGGACTAGTCTATTCAGGCAGGCGACTCCAGGACTGTCCCAGAGGAAGTTAGCAGAGCCCCCACCCACCCTGCCTTCCCCAGCCCCGGCGCTGCCCGAGTTTAGAGGGCTGCAGGATATGATCCCTCCCTTCCTCACAGGCTGGACTCTCACTGCAGAAATCATGGACAGCCTGTGCGTCTGCCTTGTTTCCTTGTTGCTGCCAGCAACGTGACATTTTCAGCTGTTCACCACAAAAGGTTTCTGCTTATTTTACAGTTATCTGCTCAGCACTTTATGCTTTGGGGGCAGCTGAGATCCGAGAGAGAACGAGAAGTGGTGGGAGTTTATAAGGACCCCTAAGGATTCAGAGATTGGAAGAAGACACACGCAAACATGAGGGGATGAACATTTTCCCCAGTCCAGGAACCGCAGGGAACGGCTCATCTGTCTGTGAAGGGCTTTATTAATAACTACTAAAATTTTCAACACTAAATTAATTAAGCCCAGGCTTTTCGTCTGCACTACAAATCTGTGGGGGGTAAATATGATAATTTCTCTCATTTATAGATGGCAGTTGGAGGAGGGAGCTCAGAAAGGGTCAGTCAGTATTCCATCCAAGGCCATACAGTCAGAAATGGCATAGCTGGGATGTGCCCAGGTCTGACACAAAATGTCTCCAAAACACTGCCCCACGGGAAAGAGGGCTTTGGAAATGGGGCTCCCCAGGACAAGAGAGCACCCCCCATGCTACTGTGACCTGACAGCACACAATAGCCCCCAGAAAACCAGGCCTTATTCAGCCTGTTTGACAGCTGCCCAGGACCTAAGAGAAAACATCTATATCACAGTCCATTTGAAACTCACAAAGTGCCATGTTTTCCAAAGCACGTATTTTATTTGTATAGAGTAGTGCAAGGCGAGCACGAATAATGGTTCATAATTCAATTTACACGGCATCACATGCTGGTTGTCCTGCCCACAGTGGTAGTGGGTGGGGCTGGCCCTGGTGAGGGAAACGGTAACATTTCTGGGATTTGGAAGTGATCTAAATTAAAATAGCCCAGGGGATACATTTTCTCCTCAACAGGGCAACCCCAAAGCACTGGCAGCTTCTCTTTGTTACAGGCAGTCGTAGGTGTAGCAAGTTTCTGAGTTTTGACTGTGCTTCTGAGCTTTTGGCCCAAGTCCTAGCAGCCCCAAGGTTTTCCACGGCAACAAGGCAACGGCTGACTTGCCTTCACACTCCCTTCAGCCCCAAGTCTTTCTTTCACTCCTGTTCTCCTGACCTCCCAGTGTCCCCGGGACACACGGGGCCAGCAGGGCAGGACTGGGCTGCTAAACTCTTCCTTTGGGAGGACTGATTAAAACCCACCAGCTTTTCCCATCGCTGTCCAACTTCCTAGCCCCACTTTAATAGAAGTATTGCCTGTAAGAACCATTCAATGTAAGATGAGCAGTTACTTTCATCCCTTAGTCAATTCACTGATGTCAGGCACATGAGATTTAAAGGCACAACCCTCCCAGCTCATTAACACGTCATCAGCCTGTGATGACATTACGTAGGTGAGAGAGAAACTCTTAGGCCCCACCTCATCTCCTCAATTCCGGGAGTGTTCCTGCTTAGAGCAGGTGCAGAGAACAGGGACCTTGCCACCCCATTCACCCCGTCAGACTTGACATCAGCCGCTATCAGAGCTCTTCCCTGAGGGCCGAGGCTGATGTGTGTCCCATGGTCAGTAGGAGGGGAGAGTCAGAATGCTTCCTCAGAGGCCTGGAATCATGGAGGATTCGCACTGTGGACAGTGGCAGTCCTGGCCTCACCATTTTCCAAATACAAAGCTTCTGAGACAGAAAAGGTGGGCTTTATAAAATAAATGAGTAAACACCTTTGTCTCTGCCCCCTTTGTCCCAGGTTCTGCTCATGTACATAAACACCTTCCTATGGCAATCCTTGCTCTTCATCACCTATGTGCTATCTCACTTACCTGAGCTGAGTAAGCCCTGTTCCATAAGTGACTCCCAGCATTCCCATTGACTTAGGCTCCAGCTTGGAATCTGCCTGCCTTTCCCTCCTCACCAGCTGTTTCATGAGCTCTGGGAGCCCACAGACTCCTTCATAACACCTCAAATGCCCCGGGTCAGCCCAGAGCCCACAGGGCAGCGCCCATGAAAGAAGCAGGTGATGTGGACCGAGACTACAATAACCATGTCTCCGTGGCAGCAAGTCAGTAGGTCTCTTGGGCAGAAGTGGGGAAAAAAGAATAAAATGGCCAAGTAGTGCTAGAAAACATCTGTCATAAAGTTCACACTTGGCTGTCTCTAGGGAGTAACTGTGCAATCACCGCCAATGCAGTCTCTTGCAAAGGTCTACCTAGAGCAAAGGTTAAATTCAGGACAGACCTCTCCTCTGTCCTGAACACAGCGAGCACAGGGTTCGTGCCTCCTGGCCAGTGTGCCACGGGCAGGAGTCCAACTTCTCTGTTTGCTCCAGCACGGTGACTTGCTTGCTGGTCTGGTGATTCTGAAGAAAGCACGTGTCCTGCCACAATCTGGCCGTCAGAAAGGGTTTCTCGGAACTTAGAAGGATCTGAAACTTGCATTTAAAACATACAGTTTTCTCTATTCAGAAGACTTTTCAAAAAGAAAAATCACGTTCCCCTACAGGCCCATAGTAGATTATTTGTGACTGGGCTGGAAGACGTTTTGGTGACACTGCAGTTCCCAGCTAGCGCCTGTGGCCCGCCAGGAGCTGCATGTCCATTGCCGGGCTTGTCCGCAAGGCCCTGTGAGCACAGGTCACTCCACTCTGTCAGCGGGTTTTATTTGCTGTCGAGGGAAGAGTGGGTGCCATCTCGCCACCTGCAGATCAAGAGCTCTCCTGGTCTGCAGCTCACAGGACTGAAATCCTGAAGGAGACAGGGACTGCGCTGGCACAAGCAGTGAGGGCTTCACGTGGGGTCCACGTCTTAAAGGTTTGAGCACCATCTTCTGGTTGGTTTTTGGCTTTTGAGGCCAACTTGTCTTTGAAAACTTCATTTACTTCAGAATGAAGACCCCTGAGCTGACACGCTCAAGTGATTTGCATATCAAGGCGAGGACACCTGGAGCAGGAGCGCATGAGCCTCCACCCCTGCCTTTGCAGCAGCTCGTGGTGGCAGTGAAAGTCCCTGCCACGACCAAGGTCGACCCTTTCTACCTGAGTGCCCGGTGATGGGAACTGTGCTTGGAAAGAAGGGGTGTCTCCTGCCAGCCTGCAGTTTGAGGGCCACCGAGCGAGCAAACTGGGCACTACCCCCTGCAGGGCCAGGCCCCATGCGAGGCAGGGAGCCCGCCTATGTGTAAACACTGCCCCAGCAGACCTCACCCTCTGGCTGAGGAAAGGAAGGAAGACAAATGCTAGTCACTCCATGCGAACGGCGGGCACTTACATCCATCTAATTGCACTTCATAATGGGTTCCCCAAACCATTCATTATCAGATTATATGTTAGGAACTGAAGATAAAAAAGCTTTGTGAGATTCAGACCCCAAAGGATCACTGACCGGCAGTAGCAGTGACAGCCTGGAAGAGCTCCAACAGCAGGGAGGTGGACAGGGCCGGGGCGGGGCCAGGCGGCAGGGCAGGGGGCCCAGCTGGGCGGTCACGGGGCTCCTCCACCTGGTGCTGGGCCCTCAGCTGCCCTACATGTTCTGGAGGGAGGGCTAGGCCCCCAGGTCGGGCAGAAGATGCAGTTGTTGATTAGGGAAGGGGATGAGGGTGATGTGGAAAGGCTGCAGGGACCAGCGTCAGGTACAGAACACCATGGAAAACCCTGGAGAGTGTCTGTGCAGCCGGATGGCCTCATACCGAACGTGTCCAGCAGAAACATCCAAAGTCTTCGTTTTGGAAAGGGCTGACTGTCCTGACGCTATGGAACTGCACATGTAAACGAGGCCTTCCTGTGTTAACATGCTGCTACCTGTCCTATGACCACCACGGGGTCTTCTGGGTGACCCAAGAAGCTGGAAGGATGAGAAGTGAGGAAGGGGCCACGTGTGCTCAAGGCTGGGGGTCTGGTCTGTGAGTGCTTCTCTCATTTTTAAACAACCAGAAGGCACGGACAGCGTCTGTAGCCCACTGTGTGGGCTGGTCACCCGCTCCTACCCCACGGCTCTTCAGACTCTATTTCAGAAGCTATATCCACTTAGGGATGGACAGTGTTGCGGAGGCCACGGCAGGCCTGTGCGGAAGTGGGCCTGCTGCTACTGAGGACAGGGGTGTCAGTGTTGATGACTCACTCTTGGTTCTAGGAGAACAATGACATTTCTTCCGTCTGTTTTCCGAGTGAGACCATTTTGGTCGGTGCTAGGCTAAAACACTCATCACTTAGGACAGCCAGGGACAGAGGGCAAAGGGCAAGCCGTGGAGCTTGCTCTCCGCTGCAAATGCAAGACTCCTTCACTGGAAAAGCAGCCACTCACTTGGCCTCACCACAGATCAGGGTCACGGTACCATCCAGCAGATCCTCCACAGTCACCGCCACGAGCTCAGAACTGGTCTGAGATGTCTGCGAATCTGGCAGCGTCACAAACACCTGCGAGCCAGCAAGCTGAGTCTCCTCCAAAGTGATCACCTGCTCTGCTGAGGCCGCCGGCTCGGGGGTCTGGATCACCTGAAAGGGAAAGACCAGAGGCCGCTCTGGGCAGTGCCCACAGCGAGCTCCCAGAATTTACATGGTTTTTGTCTCATGCTGTAATGATGATATTTATGTTTTCACCTGAGGAGAGCAATTATATGTGCCTAATGGGAAGAGGCAAATCCAACACACCAGCGATGCAAAAGAGAAGGCAGGCAAACAATTTAAATAACTCTGTGAGCTAAATTGCTATAATTTAGCTCAGTATGCCATCTCAGGGCGCCCGGGCTCTGTGATTACACACCAGTGAACGCAGGTTCTGTTTCTCACACTGGGTTTTCCCGTCTCGAGGATTACGCTGCAGAGGTAAGTGCTGTGTAAAAGGAATGCTACTGAAGGTGCTTAGTTTCATGCTAGAACCATGAAAACTGGAATGTTTTACCAGAAGCCTTGAGTTGCCACAAGTGGTATCCTGGGCCCTTGATCAGGCTAAGAGGCTTCCTCAGTGGCTATATGGCTACAGAGCTAATAGCTACAGGAGGAAGAGCAGGTGGACGAAATGTGACTCCTGTCAACTCATCCCTGTGGCTCCCCCAGCTGGCAAGGCCAGCAGCTCTGGGCAGTGCCCACAGCGAGCTACACATACCCCTTCCAGACCTGCAGGCCACACATACCCCTTCCAGACCTGCAGCTGTTGAAGAGGACCCTCCCATCTCAGGAGCGCCAGTCTGTGCCTACGTACAGTTCCTGCCGGAACCTCGAGTTGGAACGGTGGAGCCTAGGACAGCTTGATGCTCCCTGATATGTTCAAACAGGTACCCTGGCTCTTGAGAACTAGCCAGGAGTGGGGATCAGGGCACTAAACATGAGTTGGCAGAAGTGGGGAAGCCACGTTCAGCCATGTCTCTGTGCTATTGGGAGCGAAGAGACCAACTGTGATGTTCAATCAGAAATCATCTAGGAGAGTAGTTTTCAAACTGTGTTTTCTTTCTTTTTCTTTTAGCAATGGAATCTTTCTTTCCCCTAAGGACAGCCTACCAAGAATCCTAATCGCTGAAACTGCTCTGGCTGACATGGCAGAGAGTGTGCCGGAGGCCGTGGAGCACGGTTTATAAATGACTGTTCCAGGAGGCTGGCGGGGACGTGCCTGCAGTTCCCCTCCAGCCCACCCACCAACTACTGCCCGTACATACACGGAGCTGCTCTCCCTTTCTGCCCGCCCTCTCTGGGGCAACGGGAAGAACAATAAAAGACCGGGGACACAGAGAGGGGCTGGAGCAAGCTCAGCCCTGACGCACTAGGATAGGCGGCTTTCTACCCCGGTAAAGGCAAGAGGCCCAACATGTCCGCACGTTAGCTGCGCCTGCCCGGAGCTAGCAGTGTTTCAGCTGAAGGTGTTCCCAACAGAGAGCCCACCCGCCCTTCTCCGAGGTTTCCCGCAACCCTCAGCACAGCCCAGTGCTTCACAGGAGGCGGGCGTGTGTGTGAACAGGGAGAGAAGCCAAGGCAGTTCCGCTTCTGGAAATTCTTGTTCTGCGTTCCCACTACTTAGGGGCCACCTCACATGTGGCCACCGGAACACTAGGGTTTTCTGTTCTGTTTGCTAAGAGGCCCAGAGAGCCTCTTACAGGTCCTCTTGGTGATGACTATACTGCTTACAGAACCCTCTGGGAGCCCCGTGAGAAAGGCTGGGTGTTGAGAGAGACCCCTCCAGAGAAGCCTTGGGAACCCCACATGAGCACCCTCTGTCTGACAGCCCCAGTTACCTGCACCATCTGCGAGGCTGCCACTTGGGTTTCACTGCCCGCCACCTTTGGGTGGTCAGATTCCAGGTGACCCTCCAGCTGGGTCTGGGAGGTGAAGAGCTCCCCACAGAGCTCACAGGGGAAGGTGCTCTCTGACTGCTTGAAGTGCTCCGTGGTGACGTGGTGCTGCAGGGCCCCCGGAAAGCGGAAGGTGGCCGCACAGTACAAGCACCTGAACGGCTGGGACCCTGGAGCAGGGAGACAGAGGGATGAGCTGGGGGTGAAAAGCTGAGGGAAACAAGAGCAGGGAGTGAGGAGAGGGGAGAGGGGAGAGGAAGGAACAACAAGGAACACAGCTCCAAGGCAGATCCACGTTTTGTGGGACCTGAAACTTCTGACGCCACAGCTCAATCCGCCTCTGCTGACGCCCGTTATTCACTCAGCTGCAGATAATGATGCCGATGACACTATACTTCATCAATTCTAGAAAGCACATTCCACACCTCTGAAATGGATTCAATGGCATCTTAGAACTGCTGTGGGCTGGTGGCAGTCAGACCTGTCAACGGCTGTGCATGCAGAACACCGAACCTGACGAAGTCCAAAGTCCAGCAGCATCAAGACCTGCAGAGTGTGTGTCAGTGCTTGGCAGAAAATCCCTAAGACAGGAGTGGTACACGCCTTTAACTGAAAGGGACCCAAAGGTTCAGGAGATGAGATGAATACCTGGACATCCCCAAAGCAGGATCAGAAGTACACCAGTTTCACCTGGTGCTGAACAGACCAAGCCAGAGGCCTCACTATGTGCTCTGCCCAGTGCTCTCAATGGCAGCGTTTCCACTGTGTGGAGTGACAGGCTCGTCGACAATCTGAGCTGAAAGCTACTCTGAGAACCTGGATTCTCACCTTATTTCTCCTGTCTTCCTTTTTATGTATGCACACAAGAGTGCATAAAGATCTACGTCAAGTTAAGTCCAAAACAGCACTTAGAATAACCTGTAAGTTCTAAATGACAGGAAACATAGTTTAATTGGCAGCTGTTTTTCTTTCTTAATGGTTCTTTAAAAAGGTTGCATCTTGCCTGATTAGGTGGTAGTGCAGTGGATAGAGCATTGGACTGGGATGCAGAGGACCCAGGTTCGAGACTCCAAGGTCGCCAGCTTGAGCGTGGGCTCATCTGGTTTGAGCAAGGCTCACCAGCTTGAGTCCAAGGTCACTGGCTTGAACAAGGGGTCACTCAGTCTGCTGAAGCCTCTATCCCAGGGGTCTCAAACTCAACTCAGCATGTGGGCCACAGAGCAAGATCACAGCTGTTCGGTGGGCCGCACTAGGTCTACAAAAGGCAACTGTTATGCAACACTTTTCTCACTGCAGTTGAAAACAAAAAAAAATCAGTACAACAAGCACAATCGTACATGCAGTTTACTCAGTGTCACAAAACGACCAGAAACTGTAGTTTGCATCACAACTGCTGTTAACTAAGCTAATATCTAGCTAGGATGCTAGAGAAATGAAAAACACAAGTAGGCCCCTAGGCTTACTTAATTTTATCCAAAATATTTTGAACTTCGTGGATTAGTCTGCGGGCTGCACAAAATTGTTCGGCGGGCTGCATGCGGCCCGTGGGCCGCGAGTTTGAGACCCCTGCTCTATCCCCTTACCCCCGGGTCAAGGCACATATGAGAAAGCGATCAATGAACAACTAAGGTGCTGAAACAAAGAATTAATACTTCTCATCTTCCTTCCTGTCTGTCCCTATCTGCCCCTCTCTCTGTCTCTGTCACAAAAAAAAAGGTACATTTTACAACTGGCATTTTGGATTTGATGAGCTATAGCATTAACAATGATAATCACAGGAAATGCTCACTGGTGCCAGGCCCCGTGTGTTTTCTGTCTATAATATGCTCAATTCTTAGTCACCTGATGAGACAGGTCTGCCGCTGTCTCGTTTTACAGATGAGGAGTGAGGCACAGTCAGGGAAGCGACTCGGCCTGAGTTGCACGGCCGTGGACAGTGGAAAGGAGACTCACCACCGGGCCGTGCAGCTCAGCACTACCCCCAGGGCACTCACCTGAGTGCTGGCACTTGACGTGAACCTGCAGCAAAGCTGGTGTGGGGAAGAGCTCCTTACACTGGTCACACTCATGGAACTTCATATCTGTGAACACACGAGGGAAGAAGTGGCGGGGAAGAACCAAAGGATGGCTCTCTCAGGCTGGACAGCACAGGGTTGGGTGCGGGGTGCCAGTAACACCTAGCAAGCAGCTACTGAGTGCCAGGAACCTGACCCCTACGATGTATGGGTGCACTCACTCCAGCAGTAAAGACTCCGGGTCTGGATCTCGATGCCTGGATGAACAGGGGTGTTGTGAGGGTTAAATGACAAAACACATGTGCAGTGCCCAGTATAGAGCCTTGCACATAGGAAATGCTTCATAACTGCTGGTTGTTGTGATTATCCCCAAATTCACCTGCAAGGCAGGTATTAATAACAGCCATCCTGAAGAGAAGGAAACAGGCTCAGAAAAGAGAAGTCACTTGCCAAGGTCATGCAGCTGATCAGTGCTACAGTCAGGATTTGCACCCAGGCCTGTCTGCCACCAAAGCTGACCCCTTGCAATGTGCTGTGACTGTCACTCACGGACTGGTAGGAGCTTACACTGCCCTGGGGCTCTGGGTTTGAGAACCACTGCCCCTCAAGCTACTGTTACTGGGGGACCAGAGAACACCCTCCGGGCACACTGGGGCAGAATGAAGATGACTGCCACAGAACACCACACTCCAGCACAGGACGTGGGGACCTGGGGCAGAACCAGGACGCCGCGTTCCCGCTCATCAGCTCACACTCCGTCTCTGGCACCAGCTCACCTGCATGCTCTGTTTTGATGTGCTTCTTGTGTTCAATGGTGTTGGGAAAGGTTTTGTCACACGAACTGCACTGGAGTGATGAGAACTTAGAAGATCGATGGTTCTGAGCAGCAAACACATCAGGGTGGTGGGTCCGATTGTGGTACCACAAACCAGATAATTGCTGTAAGGAATTTGGCAAGTGTTAGGTGTTAGAATGTCCCAGCAAACTGGAGAGCTCATAAAGCCCTCAAGTGAGAGAGAAAAACGTTCTCAGGTAAGTGTATGGATCTAGAGTAACACTCTTACCTATCACATCGAGTGCTGACATGGCAAAGGCTAGTGTTTGTGGGAACAAAGCACGTGGGTATTTCCTGAGAGGCCACTACGGGACAGGGCTCAGCTGAGAAACTCACTCCCCACCACAGCCTGTGAGGGAGGGGCTGGACTCTTCCCGTGAGGCGAGGCTGAGGCACAGCGGGTTAAGGACTTACCCTGGGCCACAGGTTAGTCAATAGCAGGAGCGGGATCCAAACCCTGGCACCTGTTCTTCACCACCGAGCTGCATCTCACAGCTGCCCGAGGGCAGCGTGCAGGGGAGACACCTGGTGGAGCAGGGCCCCCTGTCCCTACTGTGCAAGCAAGCGTCCCCTCCTTCCCGGGCTCAGGGCAGCACTGGACACTCTCCCTACCATCCCATGGCTTCCTAGAGCCCAAGCCCAGGCCTCACTCAGCTCTGTAACTCTACGGTCACAGCACATGGCTGGGTGCAAAGCGAACTCTGTTTTGGTTGAAATCAGCTGCCGTGCTTCTCTCCGTAACCCAGATCTTACGGATGCCAGCAAGGACGCTTCTTCTCTGTGGTCTTCGAGTATCTCGCAGATGTGAGTTCTTTTAGTTCTATGTGGGGTTTCACTTTAATTACATACCAAATTGTAAAGTAAAAAAGCAGAGCCCTTCCCTGGGAGTTAAAAAAAATAATTGTGCTAAACAAGATAATTCTAGGCAGTGTTACACACCCTACTGCCACTCTCATGTCCCTTGACACATGGGGCAATAGGTTCTAAAGAATGTGAGCACCCAGGGGAAGCAGCATTCAGTTCAGAAGGGTGAGAACCTCGCTCCAATTAGAGCTCCCCAGTGCGTTGCTCTGACCAGACACCTGAGAGAATTATTACAAGCTGTGTCTTTATGAAAACCAGCCGAATCATCATATCTGGAGACAAGATATGCCCCATAAGCCAAAATAGGAATCAAGGAGACCAAAGGGAGAGTAGTTCAGGGACGGGAAGAGCTCCCGGGGGAAGCTGAGGTCACCTGGTAAGCCTTGTTGCAGATCCCGCAGCTGAAGGGCTTCCCTCCCACGTGGGTCACCATGTGCCGCTCCAGCATGGAAGGGGCACTGAAGATCTTCCCACACGTGGGGCACGGGTGGTACTCCTTGGAGTGCACCTCGTGGATGTGCTTGCGGTGATCCTGCAGAGTGGGGAAGCTCATCCTGCATTTCTTGCAGTCATAGGGGTCTTCTATGTCTGGTTCCATGAGGGACAGCCACGAGAGGAAGGCGCAGAGAAAAAAACACCACAGGCAGCAGTGAGGTGTGGGCGGTTATACACAGCTCCAGACACAGGGCTGTTTCTAGAGGTCATGCAAGGTCACAGAGTGCAAGGACCAGAAGTCAGTATAGCAACCACCTGACTATCCCCTACTTCCCCTGGGAGATGGATTCCTCTGAGGCTCGTGGATTAACCACCTCTGTCTGCAGCATTGAGCAGTTCACCTCAATTTCTCAGTTTTCTTCTTATTAAATTCCATTTTCCTGCTGTCCAGGGTGTGAGGTTCTTGCTCTTCCCCTGCTTGCGGTGGGCATTCCTGTTTTCTAATTCTCTACAGAGTCCCACACCCTCCCAGAGCTTTGCCATTTCCTCGGCTGTCAGTCATATGAACGACGGGGGGAATACTGCCTTGCTCCTCACTTGAGACTCAATGATAAAAACACTTTCATAGGTAATGTTTAACGGGCGCCACGTGGCATCAGGCATGTTCTCAGTGCCTTTCACACTAACCCTTCCAATAACCCTGCGAGGAGCTCCTCTTATCAATCCTATTTTATAGATGAGGAAAGTCAAGGCTTCGAGAGTGCCCAGTGGCACAAGCAGGAAATGGCTGAAGTAGGTGACAATCCCAGCTTGCGTTCCCAAGGCCATGCTCTGAGCTACATGCTTAATTGGCATGCTAGCGCTGCCGCGGGAGCTTGGCAGTCAGAACTAGCGGGTGAAGAATGCACCTGCCACCCCTATGGCAGAAACGTCAGTCTTTTTCTGAAAACAACAGAAAGCAAAATGTTTTAATAATAAAATCCTTTGTCCACAAGAAAGGTGCAGCCCCCAGCACATCTGTGTGCACTGATCCAGATTAATTCATGAATTCTGACACATAGCAGCACTCGGTATCACTAACAAGTTTCCCTGTGGACACGAGCTCTCGAAATCCGGGTTTTACATTATCTTTTAAGACACTTTGAAGCATTTCTCCATAGCAATGGTGTGGTCTTATGAAACAGGTAGGGAACAAAGCGAGGGACCTGGATGCCGAGCCCGCTGCCAATGACATCCTCTGCCGCACGGCTCAAGATTTAGGTCCTCTCCACTTCCACTGTGAAAATGGGTGCCTGCCACCGTCCGACTCCCATGTAATGCTACCAGGAAAGGAGACTAAAGCAGAAGATCATTTAAAGATGTTGAGGACATCAAAATCGTGGCGCTGGACCCAAGCCAGGCTCGCTCACTGCAAGTCCACTGCCACTGGGTATTCTGGACAGTCTGGTAAACTCTTTGTGGGAGGGGGCACCTCCTACTCCCCCCGCACTGCCCACATCCACAGCCACATGCCGGGCACACAGAAGCTTTGGCTGAGCTGTCTGCTGGCTGGCTGGCGACAGACTCGAGTGTGTGGCGTGAAGCACGGGTCTGGGAGGCGCTGTCTGCGGACAGCTAGAAGCTGGTGTGTGGGAACAGGGGCAGGGATGGGGGCAGGGACGGAGGGTATGTAGGGTGCATGGCACCCAGAAACACCGGCTTTGGTGGGGACAAACAGCACTTGAGAGGGTTGCTCTCATCACCAATAATACTTCTGGCACTTACTGAGCGTTGTTTGTGTGCCAGGAATAGAGCTTCACACTTTACATGTGATCGCTCACTGCATTCTCACAATTTAAGGCGCTAGTATGATTATTTTCTTTAGTGTACAGAAGGGACCCAAGAAACTTAGAAAGGTAAAGAGATTTGTTTATGGTCTCAAAAAGTAAATGGCAGGATCCAGATTCAAGTGCAGGCCCATGTGATTTCAGGGACCCCCTGTGAGCTGTGCTGACTGCACCCCTTGCAAGAGCAGCTATGCACAATGTGGCCGCCGAGCGCCTCACAGCGACTTCCTGATGCTGTAGCGGCATCACTTCCTCTCCCTGTGTGTGTTTAATACACGAGTGGTTTTGTCTGTATCAGCTCTAGCAGAAGGGGAGAAAGATGGGCAGACCTCACTAACTGAGTGAATACAATGGCATTTGAGAGAGAAGGTTGGCAGAAGGCTTTAAAGGGAGCATGGCCAGGGACCACTTATGAAGGTAAATGTGAACTCAAAGTGTCCGGGTTGCTCCCAGGGGGCAAGGCGGGCAGGACTCTGAGACGAGAGTGGAGAGGGACGGGGCAGAAAGCAGCGTTCCGTGGACTAACGCGAACAGCCCGCTGCTCTGCGCGCCTGTCTATGACAGGGGCTCCCTCCTTCAAACACAATTAGTTTCTGTCGGCCACACAGGCTGGGAGGGCTGAACAGGAAGACAGGGAGACAGCCTGCACAGAGAAACAGGTGTCACTCAGTGACATGTTAAAATGGGATTCCTCCTGCAAGAGAAATGAGGGACTCTGGGTTTTACAGGAGAACAGGGAAAAGGAAGGCACTGAATGGGGCCCAGCTCTGGTACAGTGACAATTCTGTTACGATTGTCATATCCCTTCTCAGGGCCAGGTCTGTGCTGAATGCCCGACAGCCACAGTCTCGGTACATACTGTGAAAGGTGTGCAGATGGATGGAGAGGCCATTGGCTTGCCGGAAGCCCTTGCCACAGTCTCTGCAGACATATGGCTTGTCGCCCGTGTGGGTCCTCACATGGCGGGACAGCTCAATGGACTGGGCAAACACAGCATCACAGTACTGGCACGCGTACATTTTTCCTGGAAATACACATGAGTTTGTTAGAGCCAGTGCTAAACACTTGACATTTCTGAAAAGAAATTACATTCTAAGGCATGTGTTGGGGAAACATAATCTGGGAGAGGACAGTACAGCATCAGGACACTGCAGTACACCAGGTGAGAGGTCTGAGCCATCCACAGCTGATTAAACAGAGCGGGTGTCAGCGTGGCTCCCGCCCCTGAGGAATAAGAACAGAGTTCTTCACACAAGATTACCCATCTTTTAACCAGGCCCCACAAGTATGAAGAGCTCATTCCACACCCAGGAAACAGATGCATCATTGTGCCCAGACACACGCAAGTCTGGATCCCTTGAAATATTTTCAGTACAGAATGCAACAGCACATAGAGGTGAGAGGCATGAACTCAGAGAAGAATCAAAGCCTTCTCCCAACGACGTGCTATAGTTATTCACTTGCCTTCTCTATTTTTTCTTTTTTTTTTTTTCTTTTTCTTTTTTTTTTTTTTTGTATTTTCTGAAGCTGGAAACAGGGAGAGACAGTCAGACAGACTCCCACATGCGCCTGACCGGGATCCACCCGGCACGCCCACCAGGGGTGACGCTCTGCCCACCAGGGGGCGATGCTCTGCCCCTCCGGGGCGTCGCTCTGCCGAGACCAGAGCCACTCTAGCACCTGGGGCAGAGGCCAAGGAGCCATCTCCAGCGCCCGGGCCATCTTTGCTCCAATGGAGCCTTGGCTGCGGGAGGGGAAGAGAGAGACAGAGAGGAAGGGAGGGGGGGGATAGAGAAGCAAATGGGCGCTTCTCCTATGTGCCCTGGCCGGGAATCGAACCCGGGTCCCCCGCACGCCAGGCCGACGCTCTACCGCTGAGCAACCGGCCAGGGCCTCCTTCTCTATTTTTTCATTCACAATATAATGACAGCCAAAGACTTTTAGAAAATACAAGAGCAAGTCTGGAGAACTAGTATTTACTAAAAATGCTAGACCAACTGTACCTCCACCCTCCCTTAGGGGCCAATAGAGAAGAAGGGAAATTGGTGGTAGGGGTCCAGATCCCCCAAATCCTCCTTTTCGCTTTTACATCCTCATTTTCATTTTTACACACTGGGCTTTGAAATAAGAGTCTGCTGAAAAAAAGGAATTTATCTTAAGCTGAGCATTCAATGTATTGAGAAGCCCCAGACCCAGCCCTTGGCCTTCTGCTCTGCCTTCCCTTTTTAAATGACCTTGTCTCAGAGCCTCGGACCCCACCTGTATGCAGACAGCTCTCACACTTCTGCAGCTCCCAGCCTTCCCCAGAACCCCAGTGCCATATCCAACTGCCCATCACTCTCCTTATCTCCCTGGAGGTCTGACAGGTATCTCACAGTCATGATAGCCGAACAGAGCTCCCGGTTCTCTACCACCCCCAGCTCCCAAGTCCCCCCACTGTAGTACATGGCAGCATCACTTGCTCAGTGGCTCCTGCCCAAATTCTACAGCCATCCCTAATTCCTCTCCTTCCCTCACACACCTCATTCAATCCATCACTAGTCCTTCCTGACTTCCACTTTCAGTAATACATTCCCAAACCTGGAACTATTACACCCCCCACTCCCAACACAACCCTAGAGGACAACTCCATCACCTCTACACTGGACTACAACAATGCCTCCTGCCTCTCTGTTAATACTATACTCTTCCCCTCTTATAATTTATTGTCCAGCATCACCTTTAAAAAATGTAAATCATGCCCTGGCTGGTTGGTTCAGTGGAAGAGCATCAGCCTGGCATGTGGATGTCCCAAGTTCAATTCCCAGGCAGGGCCCACAGGAGAAGCGATCATCTGCTCCCCACCCCCTTCCCGCAGCCTTGGCTCGATTTATTCAAGCGCATCAACCCTGGACACTGAGAATGGCTCCATGGAGCCTCGCCTTGGACACTAAAATTAGCTCACTGGCAATCAGCCCCAGACGGGGGTCACCAGGTGGATCCCAGTTGGGGCACACGTGAGAGTTTGTTTCTCTATCTCCTCTTCTCTCACTTAAATTTAAAAGAAATGTAAATCTGACCTTATCATTCCTTGGCTCAAAACTCTCCAATGGCTTCCTATGGTAGACAGAATAATGGCCCCAAAGGTGTCCATATCCCAACTCTAAAGACTTGTGAATACTGTTACCTTACATGGCAAATAGGACTCTGTAGACAGAAAAGTTGAGGATCTTGAGATGGGAAGATTACCTTGGGTTATACAAGCAGGCCCAATGTAATCACAAGGGTCCTTGTAAGAGGGAGGAAGAAGAGTCAGAGGAGGAGGCATGCTGGCAGAAGCAGAGCATGGAATGCTGTGGCTGTGGGCCAAGGAATGTGGGCAACCTCTGTGAGCTGGGAAAGGCCGGAGCGAATTCCCCACAGAGCCTCCAGAAGGACCACACTCCGCTGAAACTTTATCCTTGTAAGACTCACTTTGGACTTGTAACCTCCAAAGTGGTAAGATAATACATTTCCATTGTTTTAAGCCACTGTTTGTGATACACAGTTCGCATAAAACCAAAGCCCTTTCCTTGGCTTATAAGACCCTGCAAGATTTGGCTTTGGGGACCTCTCTGACCTCATCTGCTCACACTCACTCGTTCACTCTGCTGCAGCCCCTTCTGGCTTCTTTGGTCTCAAACAGCCAGGCTCACTCCCACTCAGGATGCTTTTACCCTAGAGCTTCCACTGGTCCCACCTCTCCCTTCACTCAGGTTTCCACTCAACTCTCAGCTCTTGGGGTCTTTTCTGATAATACCAATAGTGTCCCACCCCGGCCCTGTCATTCTCTTGCTGGTTACTCTGCCTTGTTTGTCTTCACAGCAGTGACCACTGTCTGAATTCCACATTTATCTGTTGACGGTCTGCTTTACCCGCTGGGATGGCAGCCACACGAGAGCAAGGTGTGTAAGTTACACCATCCTCGGCGCCTGCAACAGGGCTTGAGAAATTCACTTACTCAGTAAGTGTTTACTGAGGGCCTACTGTGCTAAGTTTGTACTAGATCTGAGTTCCACAGATACAGAAAAAAAAAGGACTAACTGCTTTCCCCTCATAAAGCTTTCATTCTAACAGGGGGAGACTAAGCAAGTTAATAAAGTAGATAATAAATCAAATTATAAGCACTATGGAGAAACACGATGCAGGGGGCTTGGGCTGGGTCACTGAGATCGCACACAAGGTGGTCAGGAAAAGGTGAGGTGAGGAGCCTCTGCAGGACTTTGGGCAGAGAACCGACAGGATGCGGTTTAGTTCCAAGGGGATCACTTGGGCCTGTGTACCGAGAACACTGCCCGGGGAAAGGGTGAGAAGGGGACCAGTTAGGAGGCCAGTGAGACAAAGGCAGCATAATTACTTACACATAAATGCTCCAAACTACACATAGAATCCTTGGAGAGCCCCCCTGCCTCCCCCCCGCTAGACTAGAAAGCCCTACTGGATCCTTCCCTATCTCCCTGGTATGGCTGCATATGACACCACTGACGACTCTGCACTGTCACTGTGTCTGTACCAGACACTCTGAACCGCCAGCCTGTGAGCACAGGACCCAGCTCAGCCACGCAGCATCCGCCGCTGCCCGCTCCGCCAATGTGTGTCTCATGCTCCAAGTCCACCCGAAAGCCTGTGGAACTCCTGCTTTATGTAAATTGTGTAACTGACACTCCGTTAGTCAGTTACAGTCCTAACACTCTGTTAGTCAGCCTCTCTTCAGAAACTCCCACCATAAGCACTTTACAAGCCTGAGCACATCTGTGCTCTCAGTCCTCTGTGTGCCTAGAGATTCGCATGCTGTGTCGTTTTTAATCTACTCGAGACATGTATGCGCCTAATCCCAGGTGGGGTTTTCGGCGGCTCACAGTTGCAGTACGCAGGAGCGGCGGGAACTTGCCCGCGCCTTACCTTCTGAGTGCTTCTTCTTGGTGTGGTAGGCCAGCGCCGAGGCCTGGGTGAAGGTCATGAGGCAGTGCTTGCACATGAACGGGCGGTCCCCAGTGTGGAGGCGGAGGTGGTTCTTCAGGGTAGAATTGGCTGCAAACTTGGCCCCACACTCTTCACAGGAGAAAGGCTTCTCATCAAAGTGCTCGGTCAGTTTGTGGTACTGCATGCCTAGGGAGGCCGTGCCAGGGACCAGAGAGAGACGAGTCATCACTGTCATGAAGCTACATCAGATCCAGCATCAGGATGCATCCTAACAGTACTGCCTCGGGCCAGGCCTCGAGAGCAAGCATGGCCTGGACCACATGGCCCGGACCATGCTCGCTCTGACCTCCCGCGGCCACGCTGCTCCTCACATATCCATGCTGCCCGTCTGCTACCTCCGGCACCCCGGAAGCCACCTCGCTCCCACTCACGGTGTAATCAGTCATGAAGTGTTGAAGTGTCCTCCTAGGTTTATCTTCCCTATTCCCCATCTTTCTCTTAAATAGGACCCAGTCACCCAGAGAGAGTGAAACAAAACTCACTTTTATGTTTCATTAGGTTTATCCAACATCTGGGGCAAGGAAAAACAATTCTGACTCTGCGTCCCATGGTTTCTGTGATTGTTGTTTATCAAGAAACAAGTGATGCGCAGAAGCCCAACAGTCAGGCGTTAACGAGCTGGCTATCATTATGAACAATAATGGACAGTTTACTGAGTACTAACTGCTGTAGGCACTGTACTAGGTGTTTAGCTATATTATCTTAAATCCTCATCGCAATCTAAAAAAGTAAGTGGTATCAGGGTGCCTATTGATGGAAAGATTAAAGTTTAGAGAGCTTACTCCAAAGATTAGATTCTTCTAAAAACATTACCCTGTAAAGTGACCATGGAATTTGTCATCCAAACCAGGTCACTTTTGAAAATGAAAGGGGCTCCAAAGTTTATTCACAGGCATTAGTTGATACATAAGTACTATTCTGTGACTGACCCGGACAGATGGAAATGGAAGATTATCCTAGATTAGGGAATTAAGAAATGCATGATTTAATTTCTTTTAAGGAAGGAGAAACAGAAGAGACAACAAGGAAAAACATGGATAACTGCTGAATCTGTGTGATAGGTACATGGAGTTTTATTATACAAGTCTGTCTACTTTTGAGTGTGTTTGAAATTTTCATGATAAAGATTAAATAAGTTAAAAAAAAAACCCAAAAAACAAAAGCATTACCCTGCCCCTGTGGGAACCTGCTCTACTTCCTAAGCCCATCCATGGCCCTTTCTACACATAGCCAGAAGCTGAGCCAGGAATCCAAACCGCAACACCCAGAACCAACGTCCTCGGGAATCCAAACCGCAACACCCAGAACCAACGTCCTCGGGAATCCAAACCACAACACCCAGAACCAACGTCCTTAGTGACCTCGCCTTCTCGGATGTACCTGAGGCATGAGCGAATTCCCTTCCGCAGAGGTCACACGTCACTGGAAGCCGCTTCTTCTTCTTCTTGGGGACGGCGGCCTCTCCGCCTGCGCCGTGGGCCTCCAGCTGATGCTTCTCCAGCTCCTTCTTCGACTCCTTGGTCTCATTACACTCCTTACACTGCACCTGCTTGCCCTTGGCCACCCGGCAGCGCTTCATGTGCACTTTCAGGCGGCAGTAGAAGTGGAAGCTCTTGTCACAGGCCTTACAGACGAAGCTCTTCTTGGCGGGGTCCGGGGAGGCAGCGGGGTCTTTCTCTTGTTGGTCGGGCAAGGAGCTGGTCTCTCCCTGGTCGCTCTGCCTCCCAGACTGGCTGTCTTCTTCAGCTGGCTCTGCGGCCTTTCCATGTGCTCTGTCGTTGGCTTCCAGGTGAAATTTACTGCCCACTTTCCACCTTTCCTCCCCTCCGTTTTCCTGAGTAAGGAAGCCTACACAGGAGAGAAACCTCATAGCTCTGGGAACTCTCTAAGTTTCTACTTTGCTTTCTAATTTCTCTTCTTATAGGAGAATGCGGACTGCTTGAGACCCTCAGACAACTCTGAAGCAGTATCACTGTCCTCTATACTTGATGAACACCAACAGTATCATTTTACATCTATACCTAGGACTTTTCAAAGCACTGCGAGCATATACAATAAATATAGCTATGGACGAACTCTCGTATGAACAGCTGTCTTTTTCCTGCACTAAGGAAGCAAGCAAGGGGGCCTGCCAGGACCCCCTCATCCCACCTCTTACCAGTGGCCGCCAACTCCTGCAGGACAGGCTGCAGGCCTGGGAAAGAGCTGTGGACGCTGCACAGCAGCTGACAGATTTCCACGGCCGAGACGGACTTTTCCCTGGCTCTGCTCAGCACTGCTCTCGGGGATGCTGCAGGGCCGGCCGTCTCAGAGGAGATGCTCAGAATCTAAATGAATCCCAGGAGACAAAGGTTTGCGGTTAATGTCAGCAGGTTTTCGACATGGTTTTTCCACTTAAAAAAATAAAAGCTAATTTCAGGAAGGCCCTGCTCTACCTATAATAAGTTTACATGGCTGTGATAAACTTAGTGGAGAGCCCTGTTTTCCAAAGAACAGAGACATTATCAAAATAAAAAAAGAAGGCACACGCGAAGACAAGTATGCAAATACAAAGCGTCTTCTATGAGAAATACCCTCTCAGCAACCAGGAGTCTCCTGAAGGACTTTTCTAGGTCTTAATACTAAGAACTTGGAAAACTGTAGGATTTGGTGGTTGTTTCTGCCTTGGAAGATAAAAATAATTTTTCATAATATATAATTGTCTCAATGTATGGAAGTAATTCTGCATGATCAGTGGCTTCACATTTTTAGATACTTAGATGTTCCCTTTTAAACATCATTTTCTTTCATAAAGAAACTCAGCTTTTTAAAGAAAGGGGCTTTAAAGAGGCCAAGCATATTTTTTCAAAGCCGTCCTCTTGCAGAATGTTAGCGCTATCAGCAGAAAGAGTTGGGACACTGGAAAATAAAGCAAAATCATCCACAGATGGCCAAATGGAATTTTCATTTTGGAAGATATTTTATTTTTGCTCTTTTCAAGTCTATCTAAATAAACCTGATGTCCCTGGAGGCAGGCATGAGACTAATTAGCGAGGCTAACACTGATCGACTGCAGAAGCCCCATCCCTGAAGTACGTGGAGTGCTGGCAGGGAGTCTAATAGACGACTCTCTCCTCCGAAGCCCACGGAAACATGTGGCATCGTCTTCCCATCTGAGTCAGACTAAGGTGGGCTGTGTGGACAGTTAGAAAACGGTCCCTCTGTATACCTCCTATGCCTACTTGGATCAAAAGGCGCTATAGGTGAATTTGTATTTAATTGTATGTTCCTTTATAATTCTTCCCTACTCGAGACACACATGATCCTGGACTGGATGTTCACGAATTCTCCCCCAATCCCCACCTGGTTTTTCTGGGATGCCGGCCACACTGTGAAAAGCCTTACAGAAAACGAGTTGGCGCTATTTGCTACCCAATATGGGCAAAAGCTTTGTTCTAGCTATGTTTATCTTGGCTCTTTCTAGAAGCCAGAATGGAGCATGTAATAAGACCATTTTACTTTCCTTCTTCTAAAAAGAAGTTGCCTTTTTTTCAGTGAGAGAGAGAGATAGACAGGAAGGGAGAGAGATGAGAAACATCAACTCATAGTTGTGACACCTTAGTTGTTCATTGATTGCTTTCTCATATGTGCCTTGACCAGGGGGCTCTGGCCGAGCCAGTAACCCCTTGCTCAAGTCAGAGACTTTGGGCTCAAGCCAGAGACCTTGGATTTCAAACCTGGGTCCTCACCATCCCAAGTCGACACTCTATCCACTGTGTCACTAACTGGTCAGGCAAAAAATTGCTTCTTAAAACGTGTTAGAGAACAGTATCATGGTTCCTTTTGAGTTTACCAATGTTAAGGCAAATAGAATAAATCTAGGTTTGAGTCACATGGACCTGGGTTTACATTCTGGCTTCCTCTCTGACCACCTGGAGCATCCTAGAGAAGTTACTAAACCCCTTGCAGCCTCAGCTTCCTTATCTGTAAAATGTGGGTGGCATTACCCCCCACTTATTGTTGGGAGGACTAAAAGGGCACAGTGCTCTGGATAGTAGAGGGCTCGGCGCCCAGCAGGCCTCTATAGAAGGTGGCTCCTCCCTGAGGAAGGAGGCAGTCCCAGGCCTGCACTGTCAAACTCCCTGCAACAATGTGTTTAATTCCCACACACCTCCTTCACAGTCTCTGCCAGGTGCTCTTCCTCTGCGGTAAAGCCCTTCAGTTCAACTCTGTGTTGGATGGCCTCGACGATCAATCTGTGATGCCTCAGGATGGTTTCTAAGGCAGCATTTTCCGGGGTGGTCACTGAAAGAAAGGGGGTTGAAACTCATTAGTAAACTATGAGCATCATTTTTGCTCCAGGAAGTCTCTTCACCTTTTCTCAGCTGAATTCTTCATAATGAGAATACACTTCACCTATCTCCTAGCTGCGAGCGAGGAAAGTGGTATTAGCCCTGCACTCAGAGTATAATTACTAATATATGCTTAGAATACTTACTGCCTATTTTATTTAAAAAGGTTTACATCCTGGAACAAATTACTGGTTCTTACTTCTAATGGTAGGGATGCAGAAGACTACATAACAGAGCTCTTCCTATTTTCTGACAAGACTAACAACAATTTCTGGTAGGGACGCAGTCAGGACCGAGGTCAGGTAACCCACCTGCCCGGAAGAAAGCGTCGGCACCAGGCTCCCTTCGTATTTCCTCCATGAGCAGGTTCAGCGGGCAGGTCTTCGTGTCCTGAACCACCAGCAGCAGCTGCCAAATGGCTGTTGCAGAGAGAGTCTGCTTTTCTAGAACTGCTGACATCAAAGAACTGAAACCACCCGAACCAGAGTCACGTTTCACAAGCGTCTCCATGACCTTCAAGATGCAGCACAAACACACACGTAAGGGGCTTTCTGGCCACTGGCCCAGCTGCAGGACTGAGCACTGGGCCACAGGGCGCTCACTCTGGGGCGGGGCTTCAAGTATCCTCCACCTCTCTCAACCTGAGGAGTTTTCATAGATAACAAAGCTCTTCATTCTCCTGCTGAATGCCTTGCCTTATTACTGCAGAAATTACAACTATCCCACTTGTCACGCTGCCTCAGAAACTCAGTCACCTCTGATTTCTCCTCTACTGGCTCCTTAGCATTTCTCAACATGGCTGCATGTGTATATTTTTATAAAATATGTTTTAAATATATATATATTGATCTTTTTTCCTACTTTCTCATTTTTCCACTCCCCCCAACTCCCTTACCTCTCTTTCTCCAGGGGCTAAACTCTTCACATGTGGGATCACTTTCAGTAACATCTGGTTGTCTGTGAAAATCTCAGAGAGGTTTTCGTGATACCGTCTCAATAGCTCAGTCCCATAATCATCAGGGCTTGCTTGGACTGTAAGGACATTAGCAAAACAATGATGTTCAACAGAACACAACTTCCTTAAGGGTTTCTCCTATGGAAGACCAGGGGAGTTACAAACGAGAGAGGAAAAGATACCAGGCCGGAGCCATCTCCTCTGGAGAGCAAGTCCAGCTCCTGGCCTGGGCCACATATATGTGTTCAGACCTCCTTCGGTCTACACTCAATCATTTGGTGCTTCAGGGTCACAAGACCACTAAGCCTTTGAAAGTCAGCACCTGGTGGCAGAAGCTAGGGACTGCTCCAGAGGGGTTGGGGGTAATTAGAAGGCTGCACTTGTAAGAGATTCAGATGTACAGATTCAAAAGGTGTTATCCATCAAGGCTGTGGTCAAGGATCCACGTGGTGGTCCAAAACACAGGCGGGTGTGAGTCCAGCAGGAAGGAGTACGGCTTACCCACTGCCTTCTGTGTTTATGCCCTCTGAGCCAGCCTGTTAGATACTCTCTTTTAAGAAGTCATATTTATTTGAAAGTAAAGAAAAATCAACACCATCAAGTATTTCCCTTAGCTTTGCAGATATTTAAAATTTTATTCTCCTTTTTGTCCCAATAACTTCACTTCTGGGAATCTCACGTTAGGTATTTGTCACTGTATAACTTGTGGTGATGATGGTGGTAATGAAGATAATAATAACTAATTTACTGAGTGCCTAATATGTGCTAGGCACTGTGCTAATTGTTTTGCATATATAATCTCATAATAGCCACAAAAACAAACGTGACAGGGACCTTACTTATTTTTATTTCACAGAGGAGAGAATAAGATTCAGAAAGCTTAATCCCTGGCTCACGGCCACACAGCTACATAATAAGTCAGGATGAAAACCCAGGTTGTCCTGACAGTCTTAACCATTATGCTCATTATGCTACACTGTACCCAAACAAAGGCATGAACACTACATCATATATATCCTTACGAAGGAAAACTACACAGCCTTCAAAAAACAGGATTACAGGGAGGTTTCTATAATGGGGAGAATGTTATACTGTTAAATGGGAAAATTATTAAATTATAAACTATAATGGAGTATCTCAACATTGTACAAATAATGTGCCAGATCAAATGTCTATGTGTGAATACTGATATAATCAAATGTTAGGGTTTTAGGTTTTCTTATTTTTAAAACTGTTTGGGTTTATATAAATATGTATTACTTTTATAAGCTAGAACAAGGAAAGTTCTCTCATTTTCCAAATATGCTTTCTCTGAAAACCATTAGTTTCAGACGCTCTAGGACAGGGGAGAACTGGCTAGAGCTGGTGTCTTTCTAAGGGATGGAGTAGGACTCATTGCCGCAAACTGAATGGACACGAGGGGACTGCTGGCACCAAAGAGCACTCAGATGGGAATGGGGAAATCAAGATGTGAGATTTTGCTGCTCGTATTTGTCAACATAGCGTGTCAAAATCATGAGCCTTATGAGCCCATTTGATGACACGTGGCAGTCCCAGGAAAGCCATGTGTTAACGAACCATGCACCACTGGTACATCATGAGAGAGCTTAATATAGAGAAAAGAGTAATTCTCAGACTTCAGATCTTAACTGCAGAAATATTAGAATCACTGATTTGTGACAGCTAGTTTCTGTTTTGCAATGGCATTTCTTAACATTACATTGCTCCCCAGCATGGAACTAACAGGGTGGTTTAAGCTGTAATTTTCCATAGGAGTGGTTCCAGTCCAGAGAGCCAACAATTAACTAATACCTGCGGAGCACGGCAAAGTGGCCAGTTTCTGCAAATTCTCTAGCAGAAGGCCCAAGTTCGGGAATGTCATCTTCACAGCCTGGAGGAGTTTTACCAAACTCTCAGCAGTCAGGGTCCTTTCTTCAGACATTCTGTGCAACAAATTTTCTATTGCCTCCTTGGGTGTTCCGCCCTCGCAGCAATTTAGAATCACCTGCAGTGGCAAGCAATCAACGAGATACAGTTACGGGCAATTCTAAATGTATCTGACACACCACTGGAAACCCCAGCAAGATGGTATTACAAGATGCCCTGTCTCCAGGTCCTCCCTCTGCTGGCCTCTAGTGTTACTTTGTTCATAGTCTCTTCCTTAACTCTGTTTCAATAAAAATACAAAACATTCTGCAAACAAACAGCTCTATGAACATCAATCTTCCTCAATTGCAGGGTGTGTATTCTTTGCCTCCAACAGTTTGAACTTTGTGAAAATATTCTTATCCTGGGCCTACATGGCAGAGCAAGTAGCTTACATCTAACCTGATTCTTTACATGTAGTTTGTTCAGACACTAAGACAAAGAAACAGATGAACAATTATTAATTCATTATTAACAATTATTGGTTGGAGTTCTGTTCGGTCAAATATATGACATGGTATACAGGTTGCCAATTTTAAAGCAACTCTATTATTTTACATCCTTTTACTTTATTCTTATGTAAATTTGAATGCCCAGATAATTTCTACAAGCAAAAGTTTGAAAAATCAAACACATGACAGCTATTTCACAGACACTGTCCTGTTATAGCAGAACTACTTCTTAATGGCTTATAACTCAATACGCAGAACTTGGCCCTTATGGAACTGATAACGCAGGGAGGTTATTTCAATACACGGAATCGACAGATTCGGAGTGACTGAACTTTAAGCTTTTCTTTGGGAAAGTACCAGCCCTCAGGAGAAACATGCAAGCAGACCAGTCCCACAGCAAGCCAGAGGATGCCATTATCAAGTTAACCCCCATTTTAAAATAATGAATTTTGTTATAAAACCAAATTGGTTTTGGCCCTGGCCGGTTGGCTCAGTGGTAGAGCATCGGCCTGGCGTGCGGGGGACCCGAGTTCGATTCTTGGCCAGGGCACATAGGAGAAGCACCCATTTGCTTCTCCACCCCCGCCCCCGCTCCTTCTTCTCTGTCTCTCTCTTCCCCTCCCGCAGCCAAGGCTCCATTGGAGCAAAGATGGCTTGGGTGCTGGGGATGGCTCCTTGGCCTCTGCCCCAGGCGCTAGAGTGGCTCTGGTCGCGACAGAGCGACGCCCCGGAGGGGCAGAGCATCGCCCCCTGGTGGGCAGAGCGTGGCCCCTGGTGGGCGTGCCGGGTGGATCCCGGTCAGGCGCATGCGGGAGTCTGTCTGACTGTCTCTCCCGTTTCCAGCTTCAGAAAAATATAAAAATACAAAAAAAAAAAAACACACAAAAAAACCCCAAATTGGTTTTATATATATGTGAAAGGAATATCTATATTACATACATGAAAGGAATATATATATATATATATATATATATATATAGTATAAATCAAGTTGTCATATTCCTTGTCAGTATAGAACACAGTCACTCTCTTAAAGGTCTAATATATATTAGATTTCTACTAAATGAATCATAATTTAAAATTTAAGAACTTGCATCTAAAAACCATACTGAGTTCAGGGCCATATCTTCGTTCCTGAGCGATAACTTGATACATAATGAAGCAGCCAGTTATTGTTACAAGTAGGAATGGGTTTTAAAGACAGGCCTAGTTTAACCTCCAGTTCTAAAATTTATTGCAGTATGAGGTTGGGCAAGATATTTAATTCTTAGAACCTTAATTTCCTCATCTGCAAAAGAAGATAACTATACCACCCCTTGCACAGTTCTTGTGAGGATCCTATGAAATGAAGTTGCTATTTGTAGAGCCTAGCATAACCCCTAGGACACATGTGACTGCATAAATGATAGTGGTTACTGGTATTACTGGGAAGCAGCATGCACAGTGGTTAATGTGCTTTGTTTCAAAGTCTGGGTTCCAGCACTGGCCACTGGCAGCTGTGTCTTTGGGTGAGCTCCTTAACCTTCCTAAGCATCTGTTTCTTCATCTTTAAGATTAGGGTGATATCCTTGACTTCATCAAGTTGCCATGAGGCTGGAATGTATACACTTAACAGTTCGGCACACTTCTTGGCGCACAGGAAGCAATAAGTAAATGGCAGCTATGTAAGGGCCTGAGCCCAGGGTCCATGTGATGTCAAAACACTGTGGCTATTAGATCAACATTCACCTCTACACTCCCACTTTATTTTGCTTCAGTTCTCATGTGGAGGAGCAGCTTAATGAGGCTCTGGTGGGACCCCAATCCAAGAATTGTTTTTCTGTGATTTATAACTAATTTAAGTTCTTTTGCTTCAGCCTTTTCTGTCAAGTTAACTGAAAGTGACAGGAAAAAATGACAGTGTGGTCTGTCTTGCTGCCGAGAATGCGGCTGAGTTTGGGCTCTGCCTCTAAATGCTGTTATACAAGATAATGAAACAGTTCGAAGGACACATTCAATCCAGCTAATAAGGAAAGGGTGTGAATGAGCAATGGAATGAAATCACTGAGGAATCAGGTACCGATAGAGCTATAAGCAACTTACTTCAACTGATTCCTGAAATCACACTTAATCGAAAGTCTAAGGATAAAACAGGGAGTTCATCTTACTTTGTATTATCTTTCTCCAAGAAGTTCAAAGGAGTTAAAACTTTTAAAAATATATTTAATTTTCAAAATACGGTTTTGAAGATTAAATATTATTCCCATTTTATATGAAAAAATAGTTAATATACAATTACTGACAAAAAGAATATCTAGAATCCAGTCTCACTGTAAATCCAGTGGTTTCTAAGCATTTTGTCCCCTGAACATGTAAGCCACTTTCCAGTTTTAAGAACTGGTGCCACAAAAGTTCTGTCCCTATTTCTTCCTCCCAGATATAAAAATATTTTTAGCACAAAGTTGAAATCAATAACACCAACAAATACAGTTATCTAGTTGACTTGAGAAGTCATGCCAGCAGTTTTATAAGGATTTTAGTAGCTAGCTGGTAGGAGAGAAAATTGGTATAACCTTCCTGAAGGGCAATTTGGCAATATATATACCAAGCACTTGAAAAAATTTTATACTCTCTATTTCAAAATCCCACTTCTGATAAATTATTCTAAGGAAATGATTTCAGAAGTATGCACAGATTGTGTGCCAGGGTGTTCTCTGCGACACCCTGTACACAGCAGTATACTGGGAACACACGCCGAACGGTAAAGAATTAATGCACTATGGCATGTCCACTGGACAGACTAGAACACAGCTACCAAAGTCCAGATTTAAGTATGGGAATGTACTCACAATATCTGAAATTTAAAAAGTTAGAAAACTATAGGATAAGCCCACCCAGGATGATTCAGATAGGGTAGCACATGCTCAAAAATGCTAGCAGTGGGCCCTGGCCGGTTGGCTCAGCGGTAGAGCATCGGCCTAGCGTGCGGAGGACCCGGGTTCGATTCCCGGCCAGGGCACACAGGAGAAGCGCCCATTTGCTTCTCCACCCCTCCGCCGCGCTTTCCTCCCTGTCTCTCTCTTCCCCTCCCGCAGCCAAGGCTCCATTGGAGCAAAGATGGCCCGGGCGCTGGGGATGGCTCTGTGGCCTCTGCCTCAGGCGCTAGAGTGGCTCTGGTCGTAACATGGCGATGCCCAGGATGGGCAGAGCATCGCCCCCTGGTGGGCAGAGCATCACCCCTGGTGGGCGTGCCGGGTGGATCCCGGTCGGGCGCATGCGGGAGTCTGTCTGACTGTCTCTCCCTGTTTCCAGCTTCAGAAAAAAAAAAGAAAAAAAAAATGCTAGCAGTGGTCATCTCTGAGTGATGAGATGGTGGGATACTTGGATTTTTTCTTTCTGTTTGTTTCCCCAATTTTCTACAGATGAACAGTGTATCATTTTTGTAGGCAAAAAGTGTCATAATCACTAAAAATATACCCAAGACACTTCAATTCTTGGAATAACTATTTTATAATAAAAGCTCATGGCATCAGAGCAGGAATATCCAAGCATCCATACGCCTAACCATTTATGAATAACTACAACGTGGAGGGTCCTCAGCAAGCTGTCGCAGGATACAGAGACATGAACCTCAAGGTGCTTGCTATGTAGCGTGCACAAAAATACTGCAAGGTAAAAAGTGCTCTATGCCACAAAAGAGGTTAAAAAAAGAGTGCTTCGTGAATTCAGAGGGCGGAAGAGACTTGACAGTTACCCTTTTCTCGGTGCCAGTCAGGAATTCCTCGCTGGCTGTGGCCAGGACCTCCACAACAGGTCTCAGCTGTGTTACACACCGGATGAGGTCCTCTTTGTGTTCTAGCAGCAGACCAGACAAAGTCCTTCCCTCCTCTGTGCTCCCTGGGGGAGAAAGAGGTAGAGGCGCACGAGGGAAGCTAGTCGATTTGAAGAAAATGACAGCACGGTTTGTCAAGAGAGATCTAACAGAATAGTAAAGTGATTCTCAGCCTATTCTGAGGACCCAAATGCAGAATCTCTCTTTTTAAAGAGGAAAATACTTTATTATTCTGTTTAAATTGTATAAAAGGAAAAATGTTTCATTTATCTGTCGAAACACAAAGCTGCAGCGCCAGCCAGAGGTTAACTTCTGGTTGGCAAGGCCACCGCTTTGTACTGAACCCAGATGAGAGAAACTTCAGCCTTTAAAAGTGCTCTCAGCGAACCAGTTCACCCTGGGCTCAAAACATTGATTTGGACGTGTGGCTTTTTGAAGGGCAGAAGAACACTGATGGTATTCTCCAACTTCAAGGTGCCAGACTAGTTTAACAAGGGGATAGAAATGGAGATCCTTATTTAGCTTGTATGTATTTAACATGCAGCTTCTGAAATTTGATGTACAATTTATGTGAAAATCACCTAACAACAACTAAGCCACTGAGGAAACATTGGAGAGAACTTGATCGCCTCTGCCCAGAATAAGACCCAGAGAGTCAGGTGGGTGGGTTTTCTCCTACCTTTTGGCTGCACGGCTTCCGCGTCTTCAGGCTTCCTGCCCAGCAATGCCGTCTTTACTGCGGGATTAGAATCTTGGTACAGCTTCAACAGGGACACAACAGTCTGAACATCCAGGCTCTCATCTCTTACTTTATCCAGGATTCTCTGGAATGCCGAATGTCCTTCTTCACCCGCAAGACACCCCATTATGGTCTGTGCAACACAAGAACCCAGAAAGGGAGATCAGCCTGACACAAGAACCCCACGCTCTCTGAGTTTGGCAAGTAAGGTCCTCAACAGTTGGATCCCCACCTACTTGACTTTCCGTGACACTTGGCACGGCTATGCCTCTGTACAACACTTCTGACTTCACCTACTGGAGCACTGCGGAGAAGCACTCTTGGACCACGCCTTTTCAGCCTCCTTCAGTAACTCTTCCTCCAAACCCATAACATAAGCAGTGCTTAAGATTGGTCTCAACTCTTTATTTTATTCTCTCCCTTTTGAAAAGCTCTTAACTGTCATTTTTATGCAGATAACCCTGAAAAGAACCCTCTAATTCTGAGCTCTGTGTTTAAAATCAAGAGCCATACAGTTTCTGCTAGATATGCCTTATCCTCCAGAGGTCTCAGTACCATGCATCTGAAACCAAATTCACCCCCTGACCCTTCTAAACCTATAGCACAAACTACATCAACAACTCCAGTGATAAAAGAAACAAAATTACCTTTCCTCTCTCTGGTCTGATAGAGCATCTCTCAGACAAATAGGAAGAAGGCCAAGTGGAAGGTGGGATTAACACTTCTATTTCAGCAGTAATAAATTTATTTGAAAAAATATGGTCATCAAAACTTAATTTCATGTGTGCGGTCTTATGTAAAGTCTTTACATTTCTACTTGGCAAAACCACAGCCTACCTTTGATGTTTTTACTGTCAATAGTAGGGAAAAAAAACCAGTTTTCTCATGAGAATCTTTAAAGAACAAAGTTAAGGTTTTCTTCATACACACACACAATATGATAGGATCTCATCGATACATATATTTACAAAGTTCATCTAGACAGTTATAAATTCTGGTAGTAATTACATGTTTTAAATTTTTGTTTACAAAGAAAACCAGTTAGAAGGTGACAGAAGACAATTGGACTTTGGGTGAAGGGAATGCAGCATAATCAAATGTCAAAATAACCTAGAGATGTTTTCTCTGAACATATGTACCCTGATTTATCAATGTCACCCCATTAAAATTAATAATAAAAAAAATTTGTTTAGAGAGATTTTGTCTTTCTCCCCTCCCCCCAAATAAATAGAAATAATGAGTTAGACTTTGTATGTCTTGGTTTTGCTTTAGCTTGTTTTCTGATCATAGAATGACTGTGCAAACCTCCATTAAACTTTTTTTGTAAAAAGGCCCCTATGTTGTTTTCTTTTTTTGTGACAGAGACAGAGAGAGTCAGAGAGAGGGACAGATAGGGACAGACATACAGGAAGGGAGATGAGAAGCATCAATTTTTCACTGAGTTACCTTAGTTGTTCATTGATTGCTTTCTCATATGTGCCTTGACCGGGGGGCTACAGCAGACCAAGTGATCCCTTGCTCGAGCCAGCGACCTTGGGCTCAAGCTGGTGAGCCTTGCTCAAACCAGATGGGCCCACACTCAAGCTGGTGACCTCAAGGTTTCAAACCTGGGTCCTCTGCGTCCCAGTCTGATGCTCTATCCACTGCGCCACCGCCTGGTCAGGTAGGCCCCTATGTGTTTTGATCATCTCCAAAGAAAATGTTGATAAAACACAGTTTAGTAATCCACATTAAGATTTTACTGAAGTACTGTAAACTTATCTTGTCTCATATTAAAAACAATAAATGAGATAAAGACAATTGAATGCTTAATGCCCTTAAATCACATTTAGTCAATCCTTTCTGCTTTTGTTAGTGGGCCTACAACTCTTCAGAATGCCTTTCCCTGACAGCAGCAGGGACCTGAGGTAGGCAGCCTCTAAAACGGCTTGCTGCATCCCTGCATCCACGCCCTTGGGCTGACCCTAACACCTACGGAACATGGTATGGCAAAAGTAATGGGATGCCACTCAAGGCTGGGTCATGATGGCTGCCACCTCGCCTATATGTGCACTGAGACTGTCTCTGCTCTGGATGCCAGCTGCCCTGTTGCGAGCTACCCTACAGAGTGGCAAGAAACTAACGTCTCTGGCCAACAGCGAATGAGTGAACTTGGAAGTGGATCTCCTGAAGCCTGCCATTAGTCACGTGCGTGAGCTTAGAAACAAACTCTCCTCAGCTGAGCATTGAGAAGTCAGCAGCCCTGGCTGAAGCCAGAGGGCGGCCCTGTGAGAGCCCCAGAGCCAGAGGCTCAGCTAAGCAGGCCTGGATTCCTGACCCACAGAAACCGCCAGGTAATAAATGTTTGCTCTGCTAAGCCGTTAAACTTTAGAGTAATTTGTTACATGTCAATAGATAACAGAGACTCACTCATTGCTAATGCTCTTAGTAAACATGTTTCTTTCTCTTTATTTTCCCTTTCTTTCCTTTCTTTCTTTAGCACATCATAATTGATATAGCACTTAGCTATCTCATTCAATACTTGGATGGCTTTGTTCACCCGAAGCTCTCCAAGTATCCCAAATCCACCTTTCTCAGCATCTAATTTGTCTGGCATTATCATTTGAGCCACTAGGGAAGAGAAGTTTTCATCAATGGTGGCGTCTGCCATGCTGCTCATTATCCTCTCTGCTGTCTCCTCCTCTGCAGAACTATTCAGCAGTGAAATTAAAACATTTGTTAACTTCACTGCTCAGCAGTGATGCTAGGGTGACCATCTGGGAAGAGAAGTAGGGTGGGCTGATGAAAGGGCCAGGAGGGAGCAGTCAGTTGCCTGCATGGTCCTGCTCTCTGTTCTTTCTTCCAGAACCTACTGGAGACCTGTACTAGAGCCAGCATTCATAACTGTTACTCTACCGGCCCCTTATGCTGCCTGGGGCTCCGCAGTGAAGCAAGCTCTTTTCTGAAATAAATGTATCTGCCTAAACAGAAGGGTGTCACATATTGCTACAGGCTGGAGTTAACTGATTGCTACCATGTAACAGAACTCTAAGACATGAACCTAAACAGGGTTTGTTCTTTAACCATATATTTGGAACTCCTATGATTCTTAAAGGTACTTCAATAGTCTTTATCAATACATAGTCACATGTGTAATCAAAGCATTTTTAGCTGAGTAAAATATTTTAAGGTGCAACAATTTCCTTTCCCTCTATTACTTTTTTTTTTTCTGAAGTTGGAAACGGGGAGGCAGTCAGACAGACTCCCGCATGCGCCCCACCGGGATCCACCCGGCACGCCCACCAGGGGGCGATGCTCTGCCCATCTGGGGCATTGCTCTGTTGCAACCAGGGCCATTCTAGCGCCTGAGGCAGAGGCCATGGAGCCATCCTCAGCGCCCGGGCCAACTTTGCTCCAATAGAGCCTTGGCTGTGGGAGGGGAAGAGAGAGACAGAGAGGAAGGAGAGGGGGAGGGGTGGAGAAGCAGATGGGCGCTTCTCCTGTGTGCCCTGGCCGGGAATCGAACCCGGGACTCCTGCATGCCAGGCTGACGCTCTACCACTGAGCCAACCAGCCAGGGCCCCTCTATTACATTTAATCTCTCCCTATACTCAGGTGTTTTAATTGAATTTGCTTTTTTTCCCAACTGTTTGCCTACTGCCTTCAGATTTGTTTGGGTTACACTCTAGTCTTGTTTACTCCTGCCTTTCCTAAATGCTAATAGCAATAACAACATAGAAACTGTGCATAGGTGTCATCCGGTCTCCCCACTCATCAGTCCCAGGGGGACTAGTTAACGGAGTCAGAGAGGTGAAGCAGCCTGCCTGAGGTCACATGGCAAGCAAACAGAGTAGCCTGGCAGAAACACTGAGCTCATTCCATTGACCTGACACCCCTTCTACCCAGTTTCATCTCCCAGATTTTGAGTATAACCAAACCCATTTACACTGTATTCTACTGGACTTACTCGAATCAACATCCATTTGGACACTACATAGTAGTACCTAGACAATCTGTAGCGCTCCTCTTGGTCTCAATGAGTAGTAGAGACTGCTACATAGTAGGTGCTTAATTAATCTTTGACCGAATGAAATTCTCTTACCATAAAACCACTAGCCCTTCTCTTCTGTCTATGGCAGCATCCCTTAGACTTGATAATGAGCACATACAAGATCTGGAAAACAAGTTATTTTCATCTCTCACAGACCTGCAGAATGAATCCTATTAACTCACTTCTCAGGAGGGTCAGCCGACCCTGTCAGTGAACACAGTCCACAAACACAGAGCTACACTTCTTGACAAACCTCCAAAGCAGTGACATGGTTGAAAATGTTAGATTCACACAGGGGATGAGACTTGTTTGCCTTTGAAACAAAGCTGAGGGAGAAAAAATGCTACTACATCTTCAGCTTTGTGAGTCTTTCTAGAACTTTAGGTGAAGAGTGGATCAAAAAGCACGGAAATCAATAGTAGAAAAAGCTATCTCCTTATTCTAGTGAAAGACTCACTTTGCTATATACACAATTAATTAAAAGCAGAGGCATGGCTAGGAATAAAGAAGATCATTATAAGTTCTAGTGTAAAAGCTGAATAAAAGTCTGCGTTTGCCTTTAAATAAAGATTTTACTAAGCTCAGCCAGAACGCCTCTTAGGTCAATGCCCGCTTCTTCTAATGGGTAGGGGATGTTACACTGAGATACGGACAAGCAGAAGACACGTCCCCTTCCCGGCACCCGAGAGACTTCTCCGTAATCAGTTCTGGCTGTGGCTTCACACAATTCAAGCGGCCGGCCGCTTTTCATGTTGCCGCAATCATTGCTCAGGGAATGGCTTTGCCACCTTTCATCATTTATCTCAGGAAATAAAATAATCAGGACACTGGTTCACGGTGTCCTCCCACACTCGAGCCAGGCCAGCTGCATGCCCTCTGTCCATTTTTCAGAAAAGGAACAGGCTGGTCCATCTCAACCAGAACATCACTCACAAACCTCAAATCAAGTCTCAAAATTACACATCTAAAGAAAGATTATTGTAAATGTTAAGCTATCTCAAGGTATGCTATGATGATTAACCAAACAGCAACCACCGCCAACAACAAAAAAAATACTCAGAGTTCTTTGGGGACTAAAAATATGTAAGCAGAAAAACAACCAACAAACAAAACCCTTCAAGCAACTTTATAATTGTAGCTGAATGTAAAATGAAGCAGAACAGTTCTTAAATATACTGAACACTGAAGTCTTTTTTTTTTTTTTTTGAGATAGAGACAGAGAGACAGATAGAAAGGAAGGGAGATGAGAAACATCAATTCGTAGTTGTGGCACTTTAGTTCATTGATTATTTTGTCATATGTGCCTTGATGGGGAGGGGGGCTCTAGCTGAGCCGGTGATCCCACGCTCAAGCTGGCAACCCTGCGCTCAAGCTGGAAGAGCCTGCACTCAAGCCAGAGACCTCGGGGTTTTGAACCTGGGTCCTCAGTGTCCCAGGCCAACACTCTATCCACTGTGCCACCACCTGGTCAGGCCTGAACACTGAAGTCTTTTGGCAATTCCTATAATTTGGTGATTTCTGTGTACATTTTACACATGGCAGTATTTCTTTGCTGGTAGAGCATTCTATAAGTATAAGGATTCAGCCTTATGTTTATTTTCCTAGCAACCAGCTTAATGCCTGGCACATACCAGTTGCTCAGTAAATATCTGTTGAATCAAAGGGCAAGCAAAGAGTAACACTTGGGAGAAATGGATATTCAGTGACTCCCTCAAAATTTGGATAGATGTCAGCAATGACACTGTGACATCGGCCATCATACACTAAAAATTTTGTAAGCCATTGATTTTCCAGCAGTGCTTCTCAAAATATGATTTAGAGACACCAAAACAGCAGCCCACGGGAACTTGCTAAAGATGGAGATTTCCAAGTTCTACCACAACCTAAGAATCAGGCTCTCTGGAAATGTAGTCTGGCGGCATCATTTTAACTAGCACACCAGATAACTTTTACATACACTGAACAACTGTTCCCGAGACTGATGGCTTTGTACAAGACACACACCTACCGTTCAGGAAGCTACGTCCAAGAGGGTCATGGAAAACACGACTTGCAAATTATGCCTAAAGTCACGGCGAAGCATCTTGTGTGTCAGAGTAAATGACCATGGCACCAGGACAGTAAAAGGCATTAGGCATCAAGATCAGCTAAGTCTGAAAGTGCCATGTTAATGTAAAATAAACAACAGCAGTCACCACCTACCGAGCACCTTTTATGAGCCTGGCATTTGCCATACAAGTTTTATATGAATAATTTCAATTTCACAATGATTCTACAATATGGGTGATAACAGCCCCATTTTACAAATTAGGAAGGTAAGGCTTACAGAGCTGGAGTCGCTCAAGGTCTCTAGGCTGGCAGAGCGAGATAAACTGTACGCCCCACGATGGAGCACTGCCTGGCAAAGAGAGGAATGAACATGCAACCTCAAAATAATTATGCTGAACGAAAGAAACCAGACCAAAAAGAATACAGACTGTATGACTTCATCTATATAATAGTCTAGAAAATGCAAATTAATCTCTAGAGACAGAAAGCAGACCAGAATTGCCCGGACATGGGTGAGCGGAGGGAGCAGGAGGAGGGATTACAAAGGGAAATGAACCTTTCAGCAGTTGTTCATGGTCTTGCTTGTACTGATGGTTTCAGGTTTCAAAACTTATCCAGCTGTTCACTTTAAATAGAACGTACAGTTTACTGTATGTCAATCACACTTCAAGAGCGCTGCCTAAAAGCATGACGAGAGAGAGAAGTGCAGGTCCTAAGCACAAAGCAGTACCACCCTAATGCTATATTTTATATAACTTAATCTTGTGTTCTTGAGTGTCTTTTTCTTTTTTCTTTCTGTAGTGGAAAGATTTATTATGAAATATAACAGAATCGTTTTAAATACAGCTACCAAATGGTTTGCAGAGCTCTTACTGTGACCTCTAAGACTGAGGAAGAATAACCTAAGCCTATAATGATCACCAACAGTGATGCAGTGTTCTTTCAAAGTACTATTAATGTTACTGCCATCAAAAGATTAGGACAAGAACTGGAGGAAAAAAATGTTAAATGAATCCATGCCTGTAAATATTTCTGAGCACCTGTTATGTGCCAGATGCCATTAGATACCAATGTTAGAAAAAAATACATAAGACACAGTTAAGGTCCGTATAGAGGTGTCACTAATAATTTCAGTATTCCTGATCTAAGGAATGATGTTGCTCTCTGTATCCAAATTTAAGTGGAGAGAAAGCCTTAAGAGAAAAAATAAAGAGGTGTGCCTCTTTATTTTAACAAACTAGAGACAAAAATGATGTATTGAACAGTTAAGAGAACATCCAAGTGCAAAAATATAAAACCGTATGTCTTTCAGCATAATTGACACAAAGAATACCAAGGATTTACAACTTAAACCTTCCTAAGAGAGTCGTCAGGGTTAGCCCAGTCTTGTAAATAGCTTATCTCTTAAGAAAACAATTTATAGCCAACTGTCCATTAACCGTGGTTAAAATAATTATCTGACCTTGACTTTGTTTTTTAAAAAAGTAATCTGCTATGTATCAGGGATATGTTTAAATATTAGAAGGCATTTATTTATTTATTGGATTAACAGTAACTAACAAAACTAAATGTCTACAGCAACATAGGAACCTCCCAACACTGCCCGGATCAGATGAGGACGCAGGCGGGGCTCCACCCTCTCTGCCAGCACCTCTCGGAGCAGAGCGGAGGGCTGGGAGCAAGGGGGACTGAGCGGAGCTCCAAAGTGTCCACGGAGTCACTCCTGCAAGGTCATGAGGAATTAGATAGTGAGGGAGCCTACAGGTGAAATGAGTATCACAGAGATACTGAAGCAAAAAAAAGGTCAGCTAAGAAATAGAGCATGGTAATCATTTGGCCCTTCTCTGTCAGTTAAGTCCTAAACATTTATACATACATGATGTACACACATCATTTTTACCCTGTCGGGAGGCAGTATTGGCTCAATGTGCAAGAGAACAGCTCGAAATCAGAATGCTTAGATTTGAATTCTTACTCAGAGCCTTATAAGCTCTGTGACCTTGGCCAAGTTATACCATCTCTTTGAGAGTTCTCTCATCATTAAACAGAGCTAAAAAAAAAAGTAAAACATAGTATTCACCTGGATGATTTCTGGGAGGATTAAATGAGATAACATATGTTCCAAACTCAGCACAGTAAGTGTTCAATAAATGTCTACCATTATTGTTTTGATGTCTGCAAATGACCATTGTATTCTTAAACACTGGATGCAATTTACTATGTAGGTTTATATTACATCCTTTTTGTGCCATATGTTAAGTATTTGTTGTTGTTTTGTTTAATCCTTGATTAATCACAGGGAATGGTATAATCATTTAAGGATCAAAACTGGCTGCAAGCTGGGATTTCACCAGGGAATCAAAATACAATTTTGTTTTGAAAATATCTTGCCTAGTACTTTTACAAGACTGCCCTTTAGGGAATAAATGTCAAAAATAAAATAGTTTGAAAAACTTGAGACTCCGGAAGATTTTGCATTTCCATATTCTGCCCCATTTGGGAAGTAGATCTGGTAACCTGAGACACTAAACTAGCAAGTAAAACTGTAGTACCTACCTCCTTTTGTACACCTTTAATTTCTGAACAGTCCTCTAATTTTTTAAAAACATCCTGGGTTACCAAAAGTGCATCTGAGAAGATATTTTCATTTTCTAGAAGAAAATTCAGCTGGTAGTGTTTCTTCTCATATGCTGAATATAAAACAAAACAAAATAAACAATCAGTGAGTCATTACTTGAAATAATTTTTACAAGTTTAAGCTGAGAACCTTCAGGCCACAGATGGCATTTATAATTGCTATCTAGCACATCAGTTATGAGTAATACAAACGGTGTCTCTAACATCTGCCTCCTTTGTGCTATCATCCTGGTAAAAGTTATGGTATCAACAATGGGATTGTTATTTTAACATTGCTTTTCTTTTCTGCAGTTCAGCTTCAGACTTCCAACACTCAAAAACAGACATTTTTAAAAGTAGACTTCCCCAGGCCCTGGCTGGTTGGCTCAGCGGTAAAGCAACAGCCTGGTGTGTGGAAGTCCTGAGTTTGATTCCCGGTCAGGGCACACAGGAGAAGTGCCCATCTACTTCTCCATCCTTCCCTCTCTCCTTCCTCTCTGTCTCTCTTCCCCTCCTGCAGCCAAGGCTCCACTGGAGCAGAGTTGGCCTGGGCGCTGAGGATGGTTCCATGGCCTCCGCCTCAGGCGCTAGAATGGCTCTGATTGCAGCAGAGTAACGCCCCAGATGGGCAGAGCATCGCCCCCTGGTGGGCATGTCAGGTAGATGGATCCCAGTCGGGCACATGCGGGAGTCTGTCTGACTGCCTTCCTGCTTCTAACTTTGGACAAATACACACACACACACACACACACACACACACACACACACACACACAAGTAGACTTCCGTAGTAGGAGCAACGCTTTGGATTTTTAGATCCTTGCCAACGGCCTTCTGCAAATTTATCAATGAAACAAAATAATTCATAAAGATCACTGGCTCCAGTAATTAATGACAGGAGGACAGATTACAAAACAAGTATCACATGTACATTACCTGGTTCTGTGCTTGCCTCCCTTGCCTCATGGAAGGCTTGTACAACAGCAGAGGGAAAAGCAACTCCAGCTGCAGGAGGGGTCTCCACCGGGGCCTCCGCAACCCCCTGAACCTCCTGGCTCGAGGCAGGGTCCACACTTATCTCCTGTGCGACCACCTGGATGGCTTCCTGGGTTTCGGCCCTCGCAGGGGCAGAGCCCTCCGGGAGGCAGTGAAGCTCCCCTGCACCCTCAGAGGAAAGGATTTCCACCTCTGGCTTCTCCGAGTCCATCTTGAGCGACTCCGAGGAGGGCACAGAGACATCCCTCACCACCTGACCCTGAACAGAGCAGTTTACAAGACTAGTGAGAAGATTTTTACAGCTAACAGCCACGTCAAACATCTGGAGGCTGTCGGCCAAAGAGATGATTTTGGAGAAGTTGTGCTTGCCCACAGGCAGTTTGCCCGTGTACATCATTTCTAACAAGAGGGCAAACTCCTCGGGGCTCACCACAGAGGCATCGATGGAGATGGTGTCTGTGTTGTCCAGCAGGGTTTTGAATAGGAGGCTGGCCGCAGCCAGGACAAGTTTGTGGGCCCTGAAGTAGATGGTACCGATGGAGATGGTGCAGTCACAGAACTGCTGCTCCTTGCACAGAGTGTAGAGCTGCTGCAACAGCTGCCGACTGTAGTTGGGGAGCTCCATCATATCAGCTCTCCCTCGCTTCTTCCGGAACTTGCTCGTGGGGATCAGCACTAGAGCTTACAGATACCTGGAAAGACCATGTCAATACTTCAACACATGGGGAAATGACTTGAATGAAATATTAACTCAAACCAACAAAAAGGCAATTCAGCCTGACCAGGCGATGGAGTGGATAGAGCGTCGGACTGGGATATGGAGGACCCAGGTTCGAGACCCCAAGGTCGCCAGCTTGAGCGTAGGCTCATCTGGTTTGAGCAAAGCTCACCAGCTTGGACCCAAGGTCACTGGCTCAAGCAAGGGGTTACTCGTCTGCTGTAGCCCCACGGTCAAGGCACATATGAGAAAGCAATCAATGAACAACTAAAGTGTTGCAATGAAAAACTGATGATTGATGCTTCTCATCTCTCTCTGTTCCTGTCTGTCTGTCCCTATCTATCCCTCTCTCTGACTCTCTCTCTGTCCCTGTAAAAAAAAAAGAAGGCAATTCATTCCATTCATCCATTCAACAAATGTTGCTTGTATGGAGGGGCATAGTGCCAGGTATACATTAATAATGCTGATAATAACTGTCATGTGTTTAATTATATGAACAGGACTATGCTTAGTGCTTTATCTGGATCTTATTTGATCCTCACGATCACTCTATTGAAAAGATACTACATCCTCCCCATTTTACAGATGAGACTGAAATGTGAAGGGGCCGCGAGAACCAGCCTAAGGGAAAACAGCCATTAAACGGTATGCCCACATCTCACTGCTCTCAAGGCTGTAACTACTGCTGTAAACCAGGAGATAAATATATAAATAGACTCCTATCCGCAACACTGTGCACGAGTCATCATTCCCTCCCTCTCAGAATGCATTTCTACTGGCTCCTGCTCTCTTTGGTTCTCCTGCCTCCAAGCCTTCTCAGTGTCTTTTGGTGAGACACCCTTTGCATCACTTTGTAAAGTCTGGAGTGCTCCAGGACTTAGTTTTCTCACCTCAAATCTTCTCTCTCCTCCTTGAAATGTCTAAATGCTGACAGCTTTCAGATTTGCATCTCCACCTGAGACCTCTCCTCTGAGCCCCAGACGCACACCTCCAACTACACACTGGACCGCCCCGACCGGAGGCCTGACAGCTTTCTTAAACTCAGATCTAAAACCCTCCTGCCATCTACCCCCACTTCACAGCAATTTTATCCTTCTAGTTGTTCAGGCTAAAAACCTAGAAGTCATTGCCTATTTTCTTCTCATACCCCTTGTACCCAAACCTTTATAAATCCTGTTGGCTCATCTTCAAAATGTAGCCAAAATCCAATCACTCATCACCATTTCCACTGGCTCTACTCTGGTCAGTCCAAGCCACCCCCATTTGTTGCAACTGATTATTGCAACAATGTCCTAATGGGCTCCCTCTAGCCTCCGCCCTTCCTGGCATTACTCCTACCCAACCCTATCTTCCAGTAGTCAGAGTGATCTTTTTAGCACATAGCCACATCTTGTCATTTCTTTGCAAAAAGCCTCCTTCGTTTCAGGTCTCACAGTAAAAGTCAAAAAAGCCAATGTTCTTATATAGCCGACAATCCATTCTCGATCTGGCCGTCATTAGCTCTCTAATGTCATCTCCCGCCCCCCTTGTCAATTCTGCTCTAAGCACTCCGCCTTCCTTACAGATCCTGGAACACACTGGGCATGCTCGTCCACAGGGTTTCTTCACGCGTGCGCATGGCTCCCTCTCTCACTTCCTCCAGGTCTCTGCTCGAAGGCCACATCACTAGTGAGGCCTTCACTGACTGTGTTCTTTCAATAGCAATCTCCTCTCCTCTATTTTGCCATAGTATTTATCACCTACTGACATATTATATTTTTATTATTGTATATCACCCTTCCCTAGAATGTAAGCTCCAATATGGAAGAAGTTTCTTCTTGTTTTGTTTTTATCATTTGTTATATCCCAGGTACTTAAAATTCTGCCTAACACAGATACTGTTGGTTAGCTGGTGGAATGAACAGATGAATGGAAGAAAATGTAATGACACAGACTTACACCTAGAAACCCGGTGTGGGGAATAGAGGCTCAGGAGTCAGAGCAGGTTCTGAGTAGGGGCTAACAGCTGACCTGTCAATAAACGGATAGGTGCCGATTAGGTGAGAGAGTGGAGGGGGGACTAGGAGGTGGGAATGATAAGGAATTCAGGAATGGTGGAGAAGCAGGGATAGGGAGTGTCAGAGAGGACTCTGGAGATGCAGGCAGCGGTTCTGGCCACAGCGAGATATATAAGCCACGCGTAGGGGCTTGGATTTATCCTAAAGGCAGTGAGAAGTACTGAAGGGTTTGAGGGGCTTTAAGCAGGAAAGTCACATGGTCAAATATGCATTTTAAATATCGTCTAAGTAAGATTTGCACAGAGTTTGAGGAGGATACGCTAGAGATAGGCTCTATAATTATTGCAGGAGTTGAGGGAAAAATCAATGAGGATTTTGACCAGAAAAAGTAATAGAAGAAAGTAATAGAAAAAAGAGGAAGAGACAGCTAAAAATATTTAGAAAGTGTAACTGTCATGATTTGGGACTGAATGGAGGTGCTTCCCAGGCTCCTGGTTTGGTGAGTGGGGGTAGATGGTGAGATGATCCAGACAACACAAGAGAAAAATAGTTTAGGGAAGCTAATATCTAGTTAAGTTTGGGTTTGAGTTGTTTATGATGACAGCAAAACTGTATAATCTCATTTGTATAAAGCAAAAAATACAGTAAAAAAGTTAGAAAGATATATATTAAAATAACACTGGCTGCCTTTGTTAGCAGGATTATGGTAATGTTCTTTCTACTCCACCATTATTTCTTTATTTTCTACATTTGGAGCTGACAGCTCAAAATAGAAATAAAATAATTCCAAGTTCCAGTTTCTAGTCTGGCATATAAGGAGTTTAGATGTCTTCCACACTCCTCCACTCTTTTCTGGTTTTAACTGATCATGTTACATGATTCCATTTTCTCTCTCTCTTTTTTTTTTTTAACAGAGACAGAGAGAGTGATAGATAGGGACAGACAGACAGGAATGGAGAGAGATGAGAAGCATCAATCATCAGTTTTTCATTGCAACACCTTAGTTGTTCATTGATTGCTTTCTCATATGTGCCTTGACCGCGGGCCTTCAGCAGACCAAGTAACCCCTTGCTCCAGCCAGTGACCTTGGGTCAAGCTGGTGAGTTTTTTGCTCAAGCCAGATGAGCCCGCACTCAAGCTGGCGACCTTGGGGTCTCGAACCTGGGTCCTCCACATCCCAGTCTGATGCTCTATCCACTGCGCCACCGCCTGGTTAGGCTTCTCTCCTTTCTTAAACATATCAGTTATATGAATTTCCCCATGTATTCGATGTACCTTTTTCCGAATAACCTGGGATCTAAAAACTGGGTGCATCTTATACAGTGGTTATAGATATTTTTTACTTCCATTTCCTACTTTTCCGCACGTGTTTTTGCGCTCACTACTGAAGACAGTGATTTGTCATCAGACACAGATGAGGACAAGCTAATGGATGGGAGTTTTGATAGTGATGAGGAGTTGTATGAACTTTATGATGAATAAAACTTGAGTTCAATAACTTCATGCAATACATTTTTTTCCCCAAAATTTCTGGCCCTAAAATTAAGGTGTGTCTTATTCATGGGATCGTCTTATACATGGGGAAAGACGCTACTTCTTTTTAAACTTTTTTAGTGTTTGCCCCATAGTTCACAATATACATTTACAACTACCCCAAGTCCACTTTCCACTGTACTGCTTCACGGTATGCAAGCACCTTATATTGATAAATAATCCCAATTCTCCCCCCACCCCTGTATCATTGCTGTCCTCATTTCACTTACATATAATCACGGGTACACAGAGCACACATAACTGAATACATTGTTGCTACTATTAATTTGAACAAACTGTTATGTCAATTAAGAATAATTTTTTTTTACTTTTACCTATTCATTCTTTGGTACTCTTCATTTCTTTATGTAGATTCAATTTTTTGAGAAAATAATTTTAGCAGAATAAGCAACCAAGCAAGATTTAAAAAAAAAAAAAGTCAAACAGAATTACGTGGCTCACCAATACATAGCTACTAAAAACATGATTATAAATTTGACCAAAAAAAAAAAAAGGAGCAAGGGAAAAGTTAAGGCAGAAAACTATTCAAGGGTGATCAAGGGCTACTTAATAAATGCAAGTTGGCAATATTGAAAGTTGAAATTGTACTGAGATTAACAGGAATATTAATTAAGAACAGACCTGTCAAAACAGCACACCGAGCAGATGTAAATGGACCTTTTCTCCCACAGAGATGCTGGGTAAAATAAAATAAAGATGCTTTCAAAATATATAGTCGAGCTTTAGAAAAAAAAGGAAACCCTCAGGCACCTGAAATGAAAGAGACATCAAAATCAAAGCTAGAGCAGTAAGTGGGAGCGGAGACCACGGCAGCCCACCGGGGTTTCCAGCTCCAGGGCTCGGAGGAGCAAGCACTAATGCTCACTCGGAGACTGGAAATACGCTGTAGGCAGGTAGAAGGTGGGGGATTTAGGACTGAGACCTTTGCACAATGAGCCTGAAACACCTATTATCCCTCCTTCAAATGCAGTCTGAAAAATCTCTGCTCACTGGCTCAGCGAACAGCAATAAAGGTTGCTAATTATCTAGAAGGGGAAAGGGTACCCGCAAGAGATCTGAAACGCAGGCCTTGCCATAGAGGTGTGAAATCCAGATTTACCCCCGCATCACACAGGAGTCCTGAGCTGAGAAATTAACATAAAACTGGTCTTTGACATGCAGCAGGAAAAACCCAGAAGACATTCATGACCCTAGGCACAGACTCACAAAGGGAAAAGAAAAATATAGAAAAGAGCTCACTATTACAAACCATATGAGGAAACAGGAACGTGAAAAGTAAATCTATAAAAGCTAACAGTAGAAAATGTCAGAGGGTATCTTTGAAGCAGGGGTGGGAAACTTCTTAAACCAAAAGCCAAAAAAAAGAGAGAGAGAGAAAAGGATGAATTTGACCATATTAATATTAATGGTTTCTGTCAAAGAACTCTGTAGACACAATTAACAGGCAAATGGACAAATTGTAGAAAAAGGAGATCATGTCTGCAAAGTTTAAAGGCAACAAGGAGGCCCTGGCTGGTTGGCTTAGCAGTAGAGCGTTGGCCTGGCATGTGGATATCCCAGGTTCGATTCCCGGTTAGGGCACAAGGAGAAGTGTCCATCTGCTTCTCCACTCTTCTCCCTCTCCTTTCTCTCTATCTTTTTCTTCTCCTCCCATAGCCAAGGCTCCATTGGAGCAAAGTTGGTCCCTGGGCGCTTAGGATGGCTCCATGGCCTCTGCCTCAGGCGCTAGAATGGCTCCGGCAGCAACTCCCCAGATGGGCAAAGCATCACCCCCTAGTGGCAAGCCGGGTGGATCCCGGTCGGGTGCATGCGGGAGTCTGTCTCTTTGTCTCCCCACTTCTCACTTCAGAAAAATACAAAAAAATAAAAATAATAATAAAAAAATAAAGGCAACAAGGAATTAATATCTAGAATATTTAAGAAGTCCCTGCACATCTTAGGAAAAAAACTGAAATCTAAGGGGGAAGAAGAAATGGGCAAATGATATAACAATTCAGAGAAGGAGAAGCTTAACTGATAATAACTAGAGTGACAGTAATTGTTATAACAGCATCTAACATTTATTTTGATGTTTATTATATTCAGGAAGTGCTCTATATACTCTTTATATACGTATTTTTAACTCATTTTATCCTCTTAACAACCTGATGAGGTAAATGCTGTTATTATCCCCTTTTACTGATGGGGAGACTAAGGCTCAGAGAGGTTGAGTCATTTCTCCAAGCTCTCACAGTAACATGTGATGGAACATGGATTTGCATCTAGGGCACCACTGGTGGATATACTAATTGATATAGCTATTCTGAAAAAATATTCTGGTAATATTTCAATTTTCTGTATATATATATGCCTTATGACCCAGGAATCATACTCCTAGGTCTATATCCTAGAAAAATTCTCACCTAGGAAACACGGCCAGAAAGACCACTGGGACATTGTTTGTCGTAGCAGGGAGACGAAAGGCAATTTAGATATCCATCACTAGGTAAGCATACAGGATGTATACTATGGAATATAGTGCATTACAAGGAAGCAGCAAGCAGCTATTCAGACCAAATCATGGCTAGATCTTAAATACCCAGTGCTGAGTAAAAATATGAGAACCAGAATGAGATCTAGAGCATAACACCACTTACATAAGTAAAAAATGCACAATCAAAATAATACTATATAGTACATAAATTGACATATGTAGCTAAAGACATTTTATCAAATACATAAAAGTGGGTGCTTATAGGGGGGATGAAAATGGAGTAGGGATTGGAAGTGAGAGAGAAAAATAAGGCAAACAAGAGGGGCCTTGGCCAGATATGATTATAGGAGGCTCCCTGTTCCACCCCCAAATATCAAAAAACAAAAATAAAGTCAAATAAGGAAATGAATCACCAAGAAGAAAAGTCATTAAGTGTAGGAAATAGCACAAGTAGCATTTCTAAGAACTGAAAATCATAAAAATTCCAGAGTACTATGAAAAATGCTAAAATTGTTTCATTTTAATAAACAGACAATAAAAGAAGGCCATATGAGAGGACAAGATAATACACAAAAAGAATAGTCAGACATGAAAAAGAACTTTTAGGAATAAAAAAATTAAGTCACCAAAATTCATCCATTGATGAATTAAACAGATTAGATATAGCTAACAAGAAAATTAGTGATTAGGAAGAGAAATCTTAGGAAATTGCTCAGAAGGTAGCAAAGTTGAAAAAGGAAATATGAAAGAGCGGTTAAAGAACATGGAAGATAGAATAAGAAGGTAGCACATGCATCTAATAGGTGGTTCCAAAGGGAAACAATGGAGAAGGTGTGAGAAAAGCAATTTGAACATATTATTTCTGAGAATATTCTAGAATTAAAAAAAGACATGTCTTTAGAATGAAAACTTCAAAATATCAACACAGAAAAAATTATTAAAACCCCAAGAGAAAAGATATCACTTATAAGAGAATGACAATTGAACTGATACAGACTTATTAATAAAATCAGATGTCAGAAGAAAATGAAACAAGTTTTCAAATGTTAAGGAAAATAACAATCAACCAAGTATCTATATCCAGTTTGAAATAAAATCATCTTTAGCCCTGGCTGGATAGCTTGGTTGGTTAGAGCATTGTCCCAAAGCACAGAGGTTGTTGGTTTAATCCCGTCAGGGCACATACAGAAATAGATCAATTTTCCTTCCTTTCTCTCTTTCTCCCTCCCTCTCTCCCCCTTCCTCTCTCACTAAAATCAAGCAATAAATTAAAAAATTAAAAAAATAAAAATAAAATCATCTTTAGACAAGGATAAGGGACTCATAGACTATCATTAAAAGAATTACTATAAGCAGGAAAAAGAATCAGAAAGAAGGGATACAATGTAAAAGAAAAAAAGCAAGTAGCAAGCAAAGAGATTGCTAAAAATATCCACTAGAAAAGTTAAAATCAGAAAGACTGATAACACTAAATATTGGTGAGGATGTGGCATGACTAAAACTCTCATATATCACTGGTGGGAGTGTAAATGGTGTAACTATTTGGGAGAACTGTGTAGAGTAGAGGTTTCTTTAATTTATTTTTTTAAATTTATTCATTTTTTTTAGAGGAGAGGAGAGGAGAGTCTCCTGAGGAGAGGAGACTGAGAGAGAGAGAGGAGACTGAGAGAGAGAGAGGAGAGACACAGAGAGAGAGAAGGGGGGGAAGGAGCTGGAAGCATCAACTCCCATATGTGCCTTGACCAGGCACGCCCAGGGTTTCGAACCGGTGACCTCAGCATTTCCAGGTCGACGCTTTATCCACTGCGCCACCACAGGTCAGGCTAGAGATTTCTTATAGTAAAGAATGAACTACTGATTCCAGCAACAACATGGATAAGTCTTCAAAATATTATGTTTAGTCAAAATCAGGCACATACTTACATGACTTAACTTATAGGTAATATATGTACAGGCAAAATTAATCTATGGTGATAAAAATCATATAGTGGTTGCAGAGATTGGGTAATGTGGGGAAGGGACCCGAACAGAAAGAGACACAAAGGAACTTTCAGGGAAATGGAAATGTTCTACATCTTATTTTGGGTGGTCACTAAAGAGTAGATGATTTGTCAAAACTCTTAAAATATAAAACTTAAGCCCACTGTACTGCATGTCAATTATAGCTCAATAAACCCGAAATTAAGAAATGTGTTAGTATACCTAAAATGCACTGGCTATTTAAAAATGAGTATGGGAAGAGGAAGTTAAATACAATGTAGAATAATGAAAACCATAGTACCTACCACACTTATTAAATACTTACTATGTGCCAGGCACTATTCTAAATGTTTTACTTATATTAACTCATTTAATCCTTTCAACAACTCTATGAAGTAGGTACTCTTATTATCCCCATTTTATAGATAAGAAAATTGTGGCACAGAGGTTACACTTACCGAGTGTTACACAACTGGTGTGTGGCAGAGTTAGGGTCCAAGCTCAGGCAGTCTGGCTCAGAGGTGCTTAAAACTCCACTTACTCCCTGAAATTAAAAATCAACAACATGGAAGATGAAAGAAGGCAGACTAGAGTTAGGTGTTCCAAGGTCAAGGAGATGACAAAATAATGATTAACTTTAACCTTTGTTAAGTGATGTATGTTAACAGGTAAGGATAAAAGGGGACAAAAAGGTAAATAAGTATTTGCAAACAAGAGGTACAAAAGGGAACGAGAAAATGTCACTGATCCAACAGCAAGTGGATGAAGGGAAAAGGAAGGCAAAGAGAGTGCAGTAAACAAAAAACAACTTAAGGTGGCAGAAATAAGTCTAAATGTATTAGTAATTATAATAAAGAAGCAGATTAAACTTTCTTGTTAAAAGGAAGAGAGATTCTCTCATTAGATTAAAAAAAAAAGAAGAAAAAACCCAGCTAAATATTGTTTATAGGAGAATTAATGTGTGGGCATATTTATACTTAAAACAGTGCTTAGCACATGATAAATACTACATGTGTTAGCTGTTATTATTACTACTAAGAGAAGCTGTGAATCATTCTCGTTAAAGTTTTGAAACTAGTGATTTGACACGACAGCTAAAACATCTATCTGTAAATAAACAATTAAATTATATAATCTTTGTAGATCACTTTCGGGTGCAGACTACTGTTATTAAATAAATCTAATATATAATCATGAGGAATACAATAGTGATTTGGGGATGCTAAAATATACTATAAAGGCTAAACTATACTTTGCTAATCACACAACTAAAATGTGAAAGCCTCTAACACACTTTACTGAAGTTACCCATAACTCCCTTTGCAAGGAAGTGAAAAGGAGAAGAGAGAATATGGCACTATATAGAATGTCACAAAAGTGTGCTTTTCAGAGTTAAGAAACTATAGTGTAAACACTGCATGTTGGAAATCTCTAAGGGAATCCTGTAGATTCTCCTATAGAGGCAACCTAAATCATGTTATTAAGCACTTACTGAAATTGCTAGGCTTGGGAAAATTGTCAAAGGTCCCAGGGGAAGAACATTTAAGTAACAAAAGAGTACCAGAATGATGAATGTTCCTCAAAGGAACAATATTAAAGCTTCAAGAAAAGACTATACTGATATAGAATAAAGATACATAGGAAGAAAAACTTAATTGGTTGAACCAAGAGCTGCATAATGACCCAGAACACAAATGGGAATTCAACTGAAAATGAAAAGTAGGCCAGCTTTCTAAAGGAAGCACAAAGAATACATATTTTATCTATCTACCTGTCTATCTATCTATTTATTTATAATTTTATTCTACTCCCAAAAATGAACTGGAAGTTTGAAGATTCTTTAAGTTACAAAGAAACAACAGTTACATATAGGAGAAAACCCAGAACACAAAAGTAAGAACTAAGTCATAGTTGGTAGAAAATGTAGAATCCCTTTCACCAACAAAGAGGAATATAAAAATTTATAGTTTCGATATGTATTGCTTAATTTAAAAAGATAAACATTCTGAAATCCACAATTGCTGGCAACGTCCTTAGCAAAGCACTCAAACAAAGGCCTCTGCTGCCACTCCTGGAGATTAACAGACTCTTTACTGGGCCTCAGGACCCACTCTTCTCCAATTCACTGTACTTATTTTCCCATAAGTCTTCAGCCAGCAATACACATGTCAACCAATAATTATTTATGGGTCAATTGCCTACTATTTACTCAGCACATTGCTAGGTGCTGTGTGGGAACCAAGAGAAATATAAAACAAGATCCTTGTCCACAGGAAGTTTGTAATAAAATTGACCCAACACTGGAATGATCAATAAACAGAACTCTTTTTTTTTTCCTTTTTTTTTTTTTATTAAATTTAATGCAGTGACACTGATAAATCAGGGTACATATGTTGAGAGAAAACATCTCCAGATTATTTTGACATTTGATTGTGCTGTAAACCCCTCCCCCAAAGTCAAACTGTCTTCTGTCACCTTCTATCTGGTTTTCTTTGTGCCCCTCCCCTCCCCCACCCCCTCTCTCCTTCCTCGCCCCATCCCCCCTCCCCCCACCCCAATAAACAGAACTCTTTTTTTTTTTTTTTTCTCCCTGAAGCTGGAAACGGGGATAGGCAGACTCCCGCATGCGCCCGACCGGGATCCACCTGGCACGCCCACCAGGGGGCGATGCTCTGCCCACCAGCGGGGGATGCTCTACCCCTCTGGGGCATCGCTCTGCTGCGACCAGAGCCACTCTAGCGCCTGGGGCAGAGGCCAAGGAGCCATCCCCAGCGCCTGGGCCATCTTTGCTCCAATGGAGCCTCGCTGCGGGAGGGGAAGAGAGAGACAGAGAGGAAGGAGAGGGGGAGGGGTGGAGAAGCAGATGGGCGCTTCTCCTGTGTGCCCTGGCCGGAATCGAACCCGGGACTTCTGCACGCCAGGCCGACGCTCTACCACTGAGCCAACCGGCCAGGGCCTAAACAGAACTCTTTAAAGACTCAATCCACAAGAGACAAGAAGAGGGAAAGGAGAAAGAGAAGGGAAAAAAAAAATCAATCACAGTGAGCAGCAAGGAAGGCGGAAGGGCTGGAGCAGGTATATGCCAGTTAGGTACAATTTCAACAGGCAAGGGTGAAAAGGTAAAGAACTACAGACGGGGAGAACCGTGGACCCAGTCCCAGAAGAGGGAACTTGGCATGTGTGCTGAAAATAATGGATACTGCATCTGGCAGTGGAAAGGTATCCAACAAGTACTCTAGTTGCCATTATTACTATGGACACTGCGCTGGCTGGGGTGGGTCTCCAAAAAATCCATGGTAAGAGGAAAATGTGGAGCACAAGCTGCCTAGGTTAAGGGAGCCAGAAAATGAGCAGAGGGACTTGTATCTACTCTGAGGGAGGAGCTTCTGAAATAGAAACAGCACAGTGAAAGCAGAGCTTTCCCAGTGACAGGCAGGATGGGCTAATAAGGAAAAGTGACTAGCAGTGGGAAGAACAGGCATCCTATATATATTGTCTACCACTAAACAACTGGAGGTCCATGGAGCAGAAGCCGGGCCCTCCTCTGCCTGATTTCTGTATTCCAACATTCAAGAGATAAAAGCCACTCTAATACTTGATCAAGGGTCCTCTATTCAGGTTCCCCTAACAATTCTGTACTCTGCCTGGGGAACATCTATCTCAAGGTCTCTCCTATGATCTCGCTCGATGCTACCTTAAAGTATTTTTTCACTGTTGCTATTGATAATCCTTATCTCCTGTACACAGTTTTTACTTCTGTCTTGATGCCTAGGCTCTGCTGGAACCAGAAAGCTGGAAGGGGTCTTGCTGAGCCCTGTTCACAGCTTTCAGCAGACAGAAGTTCATTACTTTACCCATCACGTACTCTTGTCGTATGACCAAATGACCTTAGTGCAATCTCTTCCCTTTTTAAGGGAGGAAACTGAGGTCCTGAGAGGCAGAGTTGTTCTTTGATCTGAATCAGCTTTAACCCCATGGCTATTTAGTATCTCACAAACAACCAGAATCAGGTGAAATAACAGGCACTCTCAACATAATGAGAGCAAAGATCACACGTTTAGAGATGAGGAATGGGGCATTTGCCACACACAAAAAGATGATTTAAAATGTACGGTATCTAAGGAATCCGCTAAGTTAAAAGAGAACCACTCGCAATTATTTCTGAGAACGCAAGGAGGACGGTGAGGTTAGAAAAGGGTGACTGTAGCTTTTAGCAGGCCCAGATTTCTCAACTTCAAAAGCAGCTGTCATTTGGTCTTTTCTCTTACACCAAGGGTCTAAAAGGTAGCGATTTATAGTTTAAAGGATGAAGATTTTTGTATTTGACACTTCCGGGTTTATGGTAGTTACCTTCTTATATGTATTGTCATTGTTATTTCTAATGTTATCGCTACCATTATCATTCCATCCCAAATGCTAGTCTACTACTGTCCTAGTTCCCGAGGTTTGCAGCAACACACCTGAATGACCTGTGTACTTTCCTCAGGTACATCCTGCTCACTGGGAAATCCAGGTAGCCAGAACAGCTCTGAAGAACTCCAGTACTGAAGATTCTAAAGCGAATGAAGCAGGCATAAAATTCACCTTGGGGGGTTTGGGAGGCTGTCTGCTGAGCTCTATGGCAGAAACCAAGCTGGGATGATGCTAAGGTAATAATACCTTATTTATATACTAGGGCTTGAGTCTCATCATCCCCTTTATCCTCACTTTACAGAAGGCTCCAGCACAGGGATGCCAAACGCCTTATTATAAACCACAGAGCTCATAAAGGGCAGAAAAGAGCCCAGGTCCTAATTCCCAAGCCACGGGTTCTTTCCTTTATAATGCAAAGGCCTCACTGGAACCCAAGGCTTAGCTATCACTGCCCAGATTATCTCCCTCTAAGAGCTCAGCAGCCATTAAAAACTATAGCTGTCAACTCTTGGTCACTTAATAAGTATACTTACAGTCTCACCCTGAGGGAACTGGTAGGTGAGCCAACCACATTCACTGCCCCATTAGCTCAGGAGCCCACACTTTTCTCAGTTACCAATTCATGTCTCACAACAGAGTTAGTCCTAATATTCTGCTCTTTCTTTTCACAGTCTACCAAATTATACTAGGATATTAGTCATCAAATAACCACTAATAAGACCTATTAGTAATTAAGTACCTTATGTTTCTAAGTACTCTTTACACATTACCTCCTTTAGTACTAACAGCCTGGCAAGATAGTCACACCCAATTTAAAATAAGTCCTGATAGTGACGAAGTTAAGAAACAGGCCCAAGATCACATAGCTAATCAGTGGAGGAACTGAGATTTCACTCCAGCTGGCCTGATCCTAAAGCCCACGCCCTCAATCCACTAGAACGGTTTCTCAAACTTTTATGTGCAAATACTGTTGGGTCCAAGGACCCTCTCTGAGTCACAAAGGACTATATGGCATTATCTGTTCTCAAATCTCAGTTTTTTACATATAATTATTAGATAATGTTTTAAGCAACCCTTTACCTCTAAAAAGTAACAAGTCATCCTCAAATCCTTCCTTCTGCACCTGCTCTTGACTCCAGCCAGAGAAACAAACTTCAGAATAGCTCTGGGAATAAACCTACAAAACAATGAGGATTTCATTAACCAGGCCTTAGGTGAACAGCTCTGTGACTGGCACCAACCCAGACTCCTTTAAAATGCATTTCCGCAACCTGGGCTTCCAGGACTAGCCCAGGTCCCCTGACTACTGTCAAAGTAACCAGAGATCACACTGCTCCTGATCTAAAGTCAAGTGGTCCGCTGAGCCTACGTAAGCCTTGGAAGGGCCTAGGATGGTACAGCCTATCGATAAATGTGTGCTGAAATGAATACAGGGAAGAGCTCTTGGTTCATGACATTACATATGACCCACTTGTGACATATCCTTTCCAGCCTCTGGGCTGTCAGTCTTCCGTCTGGAATCAGACAACTCTACTTACCTTCCATATTCCATAGCCTCCTACTCAGATCCCCTGAAAATGGTATTAAATAGCATCTCAAGGTCTGTATTCTCTTTCCTAGTACAAAGTCTAAAATTAAGGATCAATAGTATGTGCTGCCTTGACATCTGGTAAAATCCGGGGAGCCTCAAAGGACCAAATCACAAAACTACCTGCTCTGCTCCCGTGGACAAGGTCCCATAGACAAACAATCCTTCTTATCAGAGGGACAGGGTACACAGTTCCAGCTTACCCCTGAGCGCAGTAATTTAGTTCCCTGGCAGCCCCCCAATTTTTCAAATAAACCAATCACATCCCCTGCCAGGAACCAGAAGGCACTCAATCCTCTTACTCTCACACAGCCTGCCGTCCACAGCCCCAGCTCTGCCGCTCCCGAGTGCAGTCCCGTGTGAGCTGGCACGGCAGGCTGTGTCTTCCTCCGGGGCTGGGGTCTATCTGACTGATAAACTGCTGTCAGTCTCATCTGCCCAGTGTCCTCTGTTGTGTGTTCGGCCATATCCCTGGAATAAGAATCCCTTCCTTATCAACAGGGTGAAGTGGAGGTCATTAAACTGTCCAACCCACTGGTCTCTGCTATTTTCATATCTTTGAGTCTCTTGGACGCCTTTGGTCAGGTCATCAGCTGCCCTGTGATGGTCATGGTGTGCAGCACTGTGTCCCAACACTCTCCCACTTAACCCCCCTAGCACACCTATGAGGTAGATACCATTACTACCCCTAATTTCCAGGTGAGGAAACTAATGACCAATAAGTAATGCAACTTGCCCAAGTCTCACAGCCAAAGAATCTTGAGCAGAGCTCAAATGCAGGTCTGCCTGGTTCTTAATTACTACCGTAGTCTTGACAGGATTTCCAGACTCATGGCTGCCACTCCTCGAGGCCTGTCACAGGCAGAGAGGTACCCTGGAGGACCTGGCAGGAGCACCTGCCTCTGAGTCGCCCTGTTCCTTCCGCTGGTCTCTGCTGAGAGGGATAGAGATGTGCATCTGGGAAAGAGAGCAGCTGGAACTAGCCGGCCGACTGGCTGGTTGCCGGGAGACTTCCCTCAATGGCTTGAACTTAAGGTCTGGTCTGGCTGTCAACCTTGTAGGTACAAAAACCCTATCCTGTAAAAGTCTCAGTTAATTGGACGTGGGAAGGTTAGATAGCACTGTCTAACCTCATAAGAACCATAAATCAGAAAGTCAATTTATTAGTTCATTTACTATTGGAATATGACTACTCTTTGCAGTTATCTGTTAAAAAAAAAAAAAGCAGTGGGGTCAAGCATCATCAGAAGGCCTTTTAAGAACCACAGAAGAGACTGTATGCTACGTTCACTGGAAGCCTGGTGCACCTGCCTTTGCCATGGAAGTAAATGCCTGGCCTCCACACTGGGCAGATAGTCTGGGATCAATGTACACCTCCATCACCAAGACCATGGACTCTTTTGTGGCTCCAGTCTCTTTTGATACAGCTGGACTCAGCCTTGTCCTTGAGGTAACCTCGTGCAGGTACTTAACAGCAGTGGCCACGTGCTCATTTCCCAGTCTCCCTGAGGATGTAAGGAGCGGGCTGCTGCAGCCCGCAGGCTTCTCTGTTGGTGCCCCAGACACCCGCCTACAGCAGCTCAGAGCCACTCCTTCCAGGAGTTCAAGCCCAACGAAGCTCTCAACTCACTTCAGACTCTCCCGCCAGCTCACTTCCATCTGGGCCATTGACCTGTCACTGGCTCTCCCAGCCTCAGTCCTCCACACCTTCCCTCTGTCCCTGAACCTGCTCCTCCTCCCCACGTCCTCTGTCCCTTGTCACTTTGCCACACATCACCCATTTAAACTTAAATAACTGTTTATCAAGATCAAACATACATGAAATGATTCCTAATCAGAAAGGTAATAGAAATCAGAGAAGTCTGCGATTAGAATTAGCTTTAGAGACTATTAATTCAGCCCTATCATTTTACAGATGAAGAAATTGGCCCTGGCCGGTTAGCTCATTGGTAGAGCGTCAGCCTGGCATGCAGGAGTCCCGGGTTCGATTCCCGGCCAGGGCACACAGGGGAAGCGCCCATCTGCTTCTCCACCCCTCCCCCTCTCCTTCCTCTCTGTCTCTCTCTTCCCTTCCCGCAGCCAAGGCTCCATTGGAGCAAAGTTTGCCCGGGCGCTGGGGATGGCTCTGTGGCCTCTGCCTCAGGCGCTAGAATGGCTCTGATTAAGGCAGAGCAACGCCCCAGATGGGCAGAGCATCGCCCCCTGGTGGGCGTGCCGGGTGGATCCCGGTCCCGTGCATGCGGGAGTCTGTCTGACTGCCTCCCCGTTTCCAACTTCAGAAAAATACAAAAAAAAAAAAAAAGAAATTGATAGAATTCAATAATGGCAGAGCCAGACTCAGGACCCAGGTTTTCGGGCCAGTACTTGAACCAAACTCCCAAGCTCCTGAGTATACAATATACAAAAACGCTCTCTAGGAGGAGGGCTTCCGATGTGTCTCTCAGACTCGTGGCCACGACACTCAGTATGTACACAGCACACTTACAGTTTTTTCTTTGAACACTGATTAAATATCACAACTGATAGCTCTTTCAATGAGAATGAGAAAATCATTATCCTTGGGCCATAAAACTGCCCAAAAGTATCTCAGGGAATATATCATTGCAAATTTCCCAATCTACTGTCATTAGTAGATCTGTAAGGTTTATGACTTAAAAACAAAACAAAAAATATTTTAAGTGATAATTTAATAAAAGATAATATATCAGTGACTATTTCACCAGATCAGTATGAAGGAGGCCTTTCTATGTCTACAGGAGACAAAAGGAATTCACAAATGATCAACTGGTTTGACTATATACAATGTAAACTTTCTCCAAAAAACCATCATATGAAGTGAAAAATAAGTAGTTAATATTAAAAGAGAAAGAACAAATCAATAAGGAAAACATTAATATTATAATTTCTTTTTTTATTTAAACTTTTTTACTTATTCATTTTAGTGAGAGAGAAAGGGAGGGAGAGACAGAGAAAGAGAATGAAAGAGAGACAGAGAGGGACAGGAACATCCAGCTGCTCCTGTATGTGTCCTTGACCGGGGATCGAACCAGCAACCTCTGTGCTTTGGAAAAATGTTCTAATCAACCAAGCTCTTCGGCCAGGCTAACAGTGTAATTTCTTAAATGGACAGATAGTTCACAAAAGAAATAAAAAGTTAAAAAAAAATAAAAATGTTCACCTTTATGAATAATTAAAACTGCAAATTAAACCATTAACAGTATTTTGGGGCAATCAAATCGGAAAAGTTTTGCAATGAGAACATTTTATTGGAAAGCAGTAATTTTAGAGCATGAACTCTGCTTTGGCAGATTCTGAAGGCTTAGTGACCTTGGGCAAGTCACTTCAATTACTGTGAGCCTTAATGCCTTCACAGCTTTGGTGTGAAGAGGAAGGAATGCATCTGAATTGTTTTAGCAAAGTACCTATCAACAGTAAACACTCCTAAGTGTTGGCTGCTATTATTATAAAAATATGACTTGCATTAATAACACAGGGAAGGGAGAAATGAGACAGGTTCCTAGGCAGTACTGATGGAAGTAGTTACCTGGAGTCAGCTAGGAAAGGGAGAAAGAGTGAAGAGGGCTAGGCCTCTCAACACATATATCTCTGAGCTATCATCAGAGATTTCATTCAAAGCCTAAACTCACTAAAAATTAAGAGAAGATACAAAGAAATTCCTAAAGCACCTGGTCCAATTCCCACATTTTGTAGATGAGAAACTGAAGTCTTGAGAAGTAAAGTGTTTTTAAGGCCTTCTATCTAGTAAACGAATGCCAGAACTGAGACGCTTCCTGTTACCCATGGCTGAGCTATATATTCGAAGTGGAAAGCAACGTGGAAGACATTTTGGAAAGGACAAAGACACAGACACAGTTCAGAAGGGTTAAGGTAGTGACCTAACAATATGTAGCTAACATTTACCAAGATTTTTATATCCCAGGCACCGTGCCAAGAACTTTGCATGAGTGGTCTTATATAATTTTTTGCAAAACCTGTGAGGTGGTCACTATTATTAACTCCACTTTCACCTGAGAAGGTGGCGGCCTAGAGAGATTAAATGGCTTGGCCCAAATCACAAAGCCAGTGAGTGGCAGTCAGTCAATGAACCCACGCTGTCTGAATCTGAAGTTGGAACCTTTAGCACTGTACAATGCCCAAGCTCAGGGATTTAAAAAGATCCTAGAGTCTTCCTCCACTTCTGTGGTAACTTCTTTGTTCAGAGGCACTGCAATGACACACAGTTAATGAGGTAATTTTTAAGTAACGGCAGATGACATTTCTTAGCATGTATTTATACTGTGCTGTGTGAGGCACTACACACACATTTCTCCAGCCCCCGCTTGTCCAAGGCCACGCAGCTGGGCACAGTGCCGTGGGGGGATGTGAAGCCCATTCACTCACAGCATGACTCCAAGACCCTATTTCCCAGGCTCCTCAGTGGACAGTGTGTCCAGCAGAGCTTTACTGACCGAGGTCAGCCAAGTGTCCTGAACTGAGGTTTGACACTGCACAGACAAGAACCTCAGCACAGTCCCTGCTTGCGAGGAGCTTACAGCACAGCTGGGAAGAGGCCACGTGCAGCTTAAAATCCCTCTATCCTTCCGCCTCCTTAGTTAAGTAACAGGAGCACTGAAGAGATCATGAACCCCAGCTCCCCGCATTCCATCCTATTATACTACTCGGGTCAGCCAACCTTCAGCACTATGTACACTTCACAATGAGCTCCATTCTCCTCCTAGTGCTGCAAGCTTCTTTTGTCTTTGAAGAAATGGAGATTATTTTCATCTCTATCTTTCTCTCATCCACCACCAGGGAGGGTTAAGGAGCTAAAAAAAAAAATTGTCTTTAACTTTAGAAAAGAGCCTATGGGATTCTATAGTAGTTGCTCAAAAATGTTCAAAGGGAAACATGAAAAACGTCACCCTAACCATTGCTGCCCAGAAAAACAATCCCGAACTCTAGGGGCCAATCAGTCTGCTGTCTTGGACTCTGACCCCAGAGAGGCTCCCTCTGGTCTGAGTCTGACTGGAACGGAGGGTGGCGGACAGCAGTGTCATCTATGTAAGCAGCTGGTGTCTGGGTGGTCAAATTTAATGACTGCCAGGACTACAGAGCAACATGCAGAAGTTATAGTACCACAGCAAGCTATAGGCTAACTGTATAAGAGCAGTAAGTTTCACTGTTATTTAAATTTGTAATTTCCTACTATGTTCCTGACATCATGCTGGGCACTCCAAACAGTAGCAGGCCTTTAAAAACCAACTAATCAAACCACAAGAATAAAAGCAGACAAAGAGAAGGCAAAGGGTGAGCAGAGCACAAAACGGGAGTAATGACAGGAGGGCTTACTGTTAGCAAATGGTACAAGTGAGGGCAGTATCTGCGACATGCGTTAGAAGGGCGAGAGGGGATGACTAATAAACTATGTACAACCAGTTTGAGTTCAGAGGAGTGGCTCTTGACTATCTTCCTTCCACTTTTCCCTATGCCCCTGGTCAGCAAACCGGCTCGCGAGCCACATGCGGCTCTTTGGCCCCTTGAGTGTGGCTCTTTCACAGAATACTACGTGTGGGCGCTACCTCGATAAGGAACGTACCTACTTATATAGTTTAAGCTTAACAAATTTGGCTCTCAAAAGAAATTTCACCTGACCAGGTGGTGGCACAGTGGATAAAGCGTTGGACTGGGATGCAGAAGGACCCAGGTTCGAGACCCCCGAGTTCGCCAGCTTGAGTGCGGGCTCATCTGGCTTGAGCAAAGAGCTCACCAGCTTGGACCCAAGGTCGCTGGCTCCAGCAGGGGGTTACTCCGTCTACTGAAGGCCCACGGTCAAGGCACATGTGAGAAAGCGATCAATGAACAACTAAGAAGTCGCAACTCACAACGAGAAACTGATGATTGATGCTTCTCATCTCTCTGTTCCTGTCTGTCTGTCCCTGTCTATCTCTGCCTCTGTAAAAAAAAAAAAAGAAAAGAAATTTCGACCGTTGTACTGTTGATATTTGGCTGTTGACTAATGAGTCTGCCAACCACTGACCTACCCAGCTGGAATTTAAAATTTGAAAAACAATCTTAATAAGGAACTAAAAAAGAGTTAGGTTCTAAAGCTGACTTTAGCTTTGTAACTTTGAGTTACTTAACCTTTTCGAACCTGTTTTCTCGTGTATAAAATGGAACTGACACATATAGGGGAAGAGCGCACAATGCTATTCTTACTTTTGTATATTCGAAATTTCCATAATTTTTAAAATGGGAATAATAGTACCTCTTGCTTATCTGCTGTATGGATTATAAGAAATAAGTATGTGAAAACACACAGTGCAATGCCTGGCATTGTAGATGTTTAATCAACGGTACTGTTCTTACCGATAAGTTATCTGTTAAAGTTCTGGGATGTGGCTAAAGAGAACAAAATACTATGAGCCGAGGGCTGCTGGCGGCAGAGGGCAGGCTTCCCACTCCCCGCTCTCCTTTTCCCCTTCCTGCTTCACTCGCCCATTCCACAACTCTGAGCTGACACAGAGTCCAAGTGAGAACGGGAGAGAGAGGCAGGCAGACAACAGAAGGTGTTTTGAGGGAGACAAGATAACAAGATGGGCTTTAGATACCACAGAACGAAACAGAACGATAGATACTCTTTAAGTTTGGAGCATACGGGTGTATGTGATTTCACTGAGAAGTTCTGGCGGGATTCTCAAGAAAATAATTATTTTAAATTAAGAATGAAAGCCTAATAAGCTGAACAAGAAGCATACAAATTTTATATAAGCAAAAACATAAAGGTAGGGTCGATGCTGGGCATGGCCCTTCCCCCTCCTCAGCCGCATGGCGCCCTGGTCACGGATACTGACCCGGGGCCATGGGATAGAGGGTAAGAGAACTGGAAATGAGTCACCAGATATGCATCAAGAAGGGACAGCACAGAATGGCAGGTAGCCTCCCCCCCTCCCCATCTGCTCATCTGCTTGCTTGCACGTAGACAAAGAGTTTCGCTTGAGTAACTGCCCAGGGCTTAGGTATTTACACCACAACCCCACCCACACCCAGCGAGGGCAGCACTTTCAGCGACGTCAATATTGGTGTTGCCCCTGTATGTAAGTAATAAAGGTTATGTCTGCTCCATCCAGCCTTCCTTGGGGTTTCTTTGGGAACTTGCAACAACTCCAGATCAATATTCTGGGTCTGGACCTCCTGCGGTACAATAAAGCACTCCTGAAAAATCATCAAAGCATCCTTGAGCAAATGGAAGGACAAACCATGATCTTGACTAGGAAGACTCAATATCATAAAGATGTCTGTTCTCCCTAAGCTAACAAGGTCTCAATAAAAATGCCATCAAGTTCTTTCCTCCTGAAACTGGACAAATTGATTATAAACTTCGCATGGCAGAATAAATAAGCAAAAACTGCCAAGAAAACCTTGAAAAAGTGAAATATGAAAAAAAAGAGCCCTTCCAGATGGTAAAACAAATCAAAAGGCTCTACAATTATGATGCTTTTGTAATGGCATATGAACTGATAAACCAATGGAACACAACAGAAAATCCAGTAATCTAAATGCATACAAGAGCTTATATCCAAGAAAAAGACTGCACCTAAAATCAGTGGAGAAAAGCTAAGAACTTTAAATAGTGTTGGGACATTGGGAAAAACTAGAAAGTAATTTTCAGGGAAGTCTCATCACTACTTAGATCTGGTGATGTGATGTTTCACAGTTGGCTCTGCACCCTTTGAGGTTCAAGGACTGAGATTTGATTAATGTAATGGGCTCTCTCCCCAGAAAAATGACATTCACACAAATGTGCAGGCAAATGAAAAGGGTTCATGGATCCCTTGAGACGGAACTGTCCACCCTAGATGAACAATCCCTGCCTCATGTGCATTAGCTATAACATACTTACTTCATCTAAGGAAATAAAATACTTGGTGTCATGGTTTTGAGGATCTGACAACATGATCAAGGGGATAACAACATTAGGGAAAGGTTGGGTAAGCTGGCTTTTTTTCCCTTCCCCTTCTCTCCTTCGGGGCCTGCAGGAATCTCAGATATGCATGCTCTCTGCCATGAAATACTGCACCCTCTGCATGCCTTTAAAAAAGGGACAATCTCATCTCTGAATTTAAATGCCCTTAATATTTAATTTTTCCTCTGGGTGGTTATAGCTTGCTTTTTCCACATTATCAAGATGACAACTTTAGAAGGCAGGCTATGGGAGATACAGAAAACCATATATCCCAACTCAACGTCCTTGTAAAAATCAAAGAACTCAGTCTCTTGAAGAGCTGAGAGAGGCTCAGGGGTCACTGCCTGCGCCCAGGGTGCAGGAACACGCAGAACTGCAGAAGGGTACTGTAAATACTCAGTATGAGGCAACAGGGCATACCAATTTGTTTTTCAATCTATTTTATTTTAGTTCAAAGCATCTTTGCAGATAGATAGTCCAAGAAAACAAGCCACACTTTGCTTATACTGTCTTCCTCAGTCTCCAAAAGCAGCTGAATATTGCCAAAGTGTGGCTCTTTTTCCCGCGCTGCCTGTCTGTAATGAGGCTTTGAACTGAAAAGAGAGTGAAAAACAAATCGGTATTCCCTGGCTCTGCCTGCAGTTTTATATTATCTTTCAAAGCTACTGTTACCACTTACTCTTTCCTGGAACCCAATAGACCCAAATCACAGAGTAAAACTGCAATACTTTTAATGTGAAGGTCCCACCCAAACCTAAAATAGCAATTTAATTCGGGGCTTGTTGTTTAACATTGCATTAAAATGCCACTCTCTGTCCAGTTCCGTGCTCCATTTGCTGGGCTAGATTATACTTTCTGATGGCATGTGCCATCTGGTTACTGGATACAGTTTAAAGCAAAACTTAACATTGCTGATCTTATATAGTTTGATGTATTACTGCCTCTGTAATTTTTCATGTTCATGAGCCCAAACTTCGTATTATTCATACCCATTAAAAGTCTGCTGCCTGACCAGGCAGTGGCACAGTGGATAGAGCATCGGACCGAGATGTGGAGGACCCAAGTTTGAAACCCCGAGGTCGCAGGCTTGAGCATGGGATCACAGACATAACCCCATGGTCGCTGGCTTGAAACCCAAGGTCACTGGCTTGAAGCCCTAGGTCTCTGGCTTGAACCCAAGGTCGCTGACTTGAGCAAGGGGTCACTCGCTCTGCTGTAACACTCCCCACCCCGGGTCAAGGCACATATGAGAAAGCAGTCAATGAACAACTAAGGTGCCACAATGAAGAAGTGATGCTTCTCATCTCTTTCCCTTTCTGTCTCTATCTGTCCCACTCTGTCACTCTCACACACACACACAAAGTCTGCTACTTGCTTTGAAGTATTCAGTGTTCTGCTTTGAATAGGCAGGCACTGAAAGTAATGCAACATTGTTTTTGAAACTTTCAGAGAAAACCTCAAATCATATGCAAACAAATTTTGAGATGACCACCAACTAGAATCTGAAGTCTATTATTTTCTTAGACTGCCTTAAGGAAATGCACATGCATGCAAAGGAGGAACACAAATAGTTTCGAGCTTAAAACACTAAAATGATGAAAAATGCTCTGAAAAGAGAGTTGTATAATTTGGTTGAAAAAAAAAATTTCACCCCAGTTTAAAAAGTTCAACTCTTAACAGAAACATTAAGAAAAAAAAGATCTGTCCCCCTTACCCCAATAGAAACACACACACACACACACACACACACACACACACACACATTCAATTTTGTCTGTAACACACTCCTGGATTTTTGTTATTATCTAGCATTTTAAATGTTTCCATTTGGGGCCACATTTGGTTAGCTTCCTCTGCATGGAGTTGGGCAACATATGTAACAAGAGAACTCAGAACCTATTAACTACATTTTCTCTAACTTAATCCACACAGTAACTCTTTAAAGAGATACCATTATCCACATTTGACAGATTAGACAACTAATTATGTAACTGGCCCCCCGAGAGCATGAGGCGCTATCAGCAGCAAAGCTGGGTTCCCGGCCAGGGACTCAGAGCACAGGACTGTGAACCACTGCACCAGCACCCGTTTCTCTCAGTCCTTCAGCTCTCAGCCTCCGAACCTGCTGAAAAGTTCTGCCTCCCACTTCTCTCCTTTTTCCCTTCTTGCTGGACTGGATCCACAACATTCAACAAATTTCAGCTCAAACCACCTCTCTCAAGAGAGGCCTTCCAAGGCCATTTTGGTAAAAAAGAGTATCAGGTTAGCACAATTTTTTTTTCCTTTATAGCAGTTACCACAACTTGAAATAACTTTGTTATTTCTTTACTGAATCAGACACTATGTTTTAGGTCCATCTTCCTCACTCTGGTAACCACAGCATCTAGCACAGGGTCAGGAACCTTTTTGGCTGAGAGAGCCATGAACGCCACATATTTTAAAATGTAATTTCGTGAGAGCCGTACAATGACCCGTGTACGTTATGCATTATCCAATAAAAATTTGGTGTTGTCCCGGAGGACAGCTGTAATTGGCTCCAGCTACCCGCAACCATGAACAGGAGCGGTAGGAAATGAATGGATTGTAATACATGAGAATGTTTTATATTTTTAACATTATTTTTTTTATTAAAGATTTGTCTTTGAGCCAGATGCAGCCATCAAAAGAGCCACATCTGGCTCGTGAGCCATAGGTTCCTGACTCCTGATCTAGCAAAATGGTGCTTGGTACACACATAGCAAGCACTCAAATATTTGGTCAACAAACAGCCTGGATTTGTTTAATATTTACCAGATGACCGGTTGTGAGCAATGGCTAGCAGCTGATACAAAAACAGGTAAGGTGTGGTCCCTGCCCTTGAGGACTTCCCAGGTTGGTAGAAAAGATAAACAGGTGGAATAATAAAGGGTGGTGGAGTATGATCAGCTTAGGTACAGATCCTAGTTCCCTAATGCGTTAGCTGTGTAACCTTGGACATCTCTCTTCTCTGAGACTCACTGGCTTCATCTTTTAAATGGGAGTATTAATACTATCCATGTTACAGTGTTGGTGTGAAGGTTAAATGCTAATCCATGTAAATCAAGCATGTAGTGTAAATCAAGCTCAAAGAGCTCTTGGCTCACAGGAATCACTCTATAAATATTAACTACTAATTGTATTATTATGATGCTATGACAGCTATATTTGAAATTATTTTTATTTACTGTGTACCATCTGTCCAAGAGCCTATAGGATTTAAATTCTGTAGAAAGACAAATATCATATTGATTTTTTTTTTACCACTGTATTTCCAGGGACTTGAATCATTCCTAGTACATAGTAGGTGCTCAACAAATACTGAATGATTCATGAATGCATGCATGCATGCAAGCATAGAGTGTTCTGAAACCATTTGTTCAACTAGTGACAAGTTTCTAGGTTTGGGAACTACTGCCATAGAAGAAAGAGATCTAAATTAGAAAGAGGAGTGTGGCGGAAGTTTAGACAAATAGAAATATTTCGCTTTGGTGTTGTAATTAAATCTCCATAAACCACATAAAGATTCGGATATAATTCCAAGAAGATTGAGAGACTTGAAAGAAGAAACTCAGAGCAAGAAGGCACGGGTCACCAGGCAGGGGGCTTCCGGGGATGATCTAATTTGCCAGACCTACAATCTAGGACACCCTTAAACAGCTTAAACACTCAGAACCTAAGATTCCTACTCCTAAACAGAAACATGGACACTTACTTGTTCATTAAGTATTGTTCGCACAAAAGATGCTGGGTATGGATATAAACAAACCACTTGACTTTTGTAGGAGCTGGGTGGATGGTATTATTGTCATTTAAGGTAGGGGAAACAATTCCCACTCTGAATGATAAATCACTAAGACCAGAAGAGGTAATGGAAGTCAAAGTGTTCTGTCAAAGAGCTCTAGGTGCCTAGGACAGCTGTAAGTCTTACGTGAGCAGTGACCAAAGGAATCGCTGGACAATACGTACCCTGTCTACTTGCGTCTAGGGTAGGGTTCGGCACTCTCTCTGTGAAGGGCCAGACAGATATTTTCGGCTTTGTGGGCCAAGTGATCAATGCCGTGCACCATCGGACTCAACTACCCAACTCCGCTCTTGTAGCACGAAAGCAGCCATAGACAATACATACACAATAAACGTGGCCGTGTTCCAATAAAACTCCACTTATGGGCTCCGAAATTTGATTTCATATAACTGTCACAATTCGTATGGAAAATTCTCTTCCCCCCAAACCACTTAAAAATGTAAAAACCATCCTTAGTTTCTGGCAGACAAAATCGGGGGGGGGGGGGGCGGGGGGGGGTAGTGTGCACACGGATCTGGCCCCAAGCCAGATTGCCCTTGGCGGGTGTAGGGACTCGGTGGGAGAGGGGGATGGGGCCGAGGGGACGCGCAGCCGGTGGCGCGGAGCAGCAGACGGCGCGGGGCTGGGACAGGCCCCGGGTGGAGAGGAGGCCCCACGAGGGGCGGGCGCCTGGGTGGGACCCGCAGCCTTTCTCCGCCAGAGACCGGAGCCAAGCTGTGCTCAGGATGTGAGCCGCCCCCGGGGTCCCGCGTCCCGGGGCGAGGGCAGCGAGGACAAGGCAGAGCTGGGGCAGGTCGCCACGCGGAAGGGTCTCTGTGATCCCTCATTTAGGGCACCTCTGCGGCCTCGGCTGCAAAAGGGGTCTCCACGCTGAGTCCCAGCCCCGTTTCTATGGTTACCTGTTCAGCACCGATTCAAACTGCCGTTCTTTATTGACAGCGCCATAGAGGACACGAACACTCCTGCCCGAAGGGAACAATAAAGATTTCTCCATTCAACAGCGCTGGAGACGCCACAAATCGGCCATCTTAGACCGGCGCGGAAGGGATAGAGTGGTGAGGGAGAGGCCAGGCCTGCTCCGCACTCGCCACAGTCACGTGGTGAGGACGGGTCTCTAGGGGCGGGGCCTGCACCACGTGCACGCTCTCCACCAATGCTAGGGCGCTGGGGCCAGCAGGCAGCTGTTCTCGCCACAGACGTCTGACCCTTGACCGCCTAGCCCCCTCCTCACCTTCCCCGCCTCTCCCCACACTCCTTTCTGAAAATTCTAATCCCGTTGCACGGCCCCTAGCTGAGGCAGCACGCGGGTTCGGATCTTATTTCAAAGAATGGCAGTAAAGGAGACACAAAAGATTTCTCTCCATTTTCCCAAAACATCAAGTTCATGTGCAAGGCAGAGACTTGACCAGAGGCTCGTCCCCAGATGTATTCTCATTGATGGAGAGGCTTGACACCGCTCAGACATGATAGGCTAACCGGCCTGTATCAACCAATCGTGGTATCTTGAAGGCATTTAATCCCGCCTCTCCCCCCTCCCAATTCTAGTATTGAGGGTTTCGGAGGAAGTGTTCACAGCCGTTCGTTTACTCAGTTTCCCTCTTGGGCACTTTGTCACACAACTATGCCTTCCACGTTGGAGCTCCTCTTGCCGCCCTCACACAGTCAAACAGATGCAGTCAGACCCAGACAGTGGCAGGCTCATTAAGTCACATCACGCTGGCCTGCTGAACTTCACACTGTCACTCTGTCACTGACACACAGCCTATTTTTCTGTCCCTGCCAGTCATGCCGCCTGATTCCAGTTGTCTCAGTTAAATGCCAGGCTCCCTTCGTGGTTACAGCTGTTACCACCGCAGTGTCACTATTCAGTCATCCTGAGAGTCAGACCGACTCAGTCACCGTTTTTAATCACACATTCAATCTTCTGGGCAGGACTGTCACTCACATTGTTGCTGCCAGTGGTCCATCATTTCTAATGTGCTAACACTGTCAAGGACCACAAACTTCAAACAGTTCTGGACAATATAGCACTTGGACTGTGAGCCCGGCGGTCACCCTTTCAGTTGTCTTCACTGTCACTGTTGCTCTCCTACTTTCATTATTACATCCACCGCGCCAGTATTTAGCAGGCCCCTACCAGGTACACAGCTGTTCTTGTCCCTGCCCAACCAGTCACTCTCAGTATCACACTCACACATCGCTGCCACATTTGGGGTCATATGTACTGTAGCCAACATTCAGTCGCTTTTGTAGTCACTAGAGCCACCACGCGGTGTTGTGTCTCATCATTTATTTCCACTATCCCTGCATTCTCCTTTAGAGAGCGCCCTCACCATGGGGTTGCCAGATTTAGCAAACAAACAATCAAACACCTACAGTGTTGCTTGGCACATGTAGTAAGTGCTCAAGAAATATTTGTCAAATTACTGGATTAAGAAAACAGTATTATTCCAATGCACTGTAAATGAATATGGATGACTTGAGGCTTATCAGCCTCAAACAGCAGGAAGAACTCTGCAGACACAATCTGTCCTCCCTTTTCCACTTGACAAAACTCTGCCTTCTATTGGGACTAGAAAGAGAAAGCAGGAGAAATGTGGCCACTGTGCCTACACTGAATTCCTGGGACCATGTTTATAAAGAATAGGGTTTTTTAAATTGTTTTTCTTTTTAAGTTTTTATTTCTTATTTTACTTCATGTTTTAAAACAAAAATATATGTGTTGTATATCATTTAGAAAACATAGGCAGGACTCCCTTCCTCTGAAGGATTGTTTTAGACATAGCAAAGAATTCCACCACCACCATCCTCACCCTCATACACTCCCACACACACAGAGTCAATGGGTCAAATGGCTGCAGTTTCTCCGTAATTGTTTACTTGACATTTTGTGTTATTAGAAATTCCCATGGGAATGCCTTGACTACAGTTCATGAAGAACAACAACAAAGGGTCATGGAGAGCAATGGCCCCGGCTTCTAGCTGGCCATCATACGGGAGAATAAGACAACAGTGGCTGGACCCTTTAAGAACTTTATCTCTTAGAAGAGCTTCTAGTTTTTTAAAGAAATAACTATTGCTTCACAATCTCCAGAAGGGCCCAATCCTTGACCTTGACCGGGAAGGTACTTGTGGGTTTTTCACCCTTTTCTCTACCTTGACAGAAAATGTTCCCAAAACAATGGCTGAGGTGGCTCCAGCTAAACTACCACTTCTTGAGTGACTGTCAACTGCCAAGAACACTGATGAATAGAACCTAGTCCCTGCCCTAGTGGGAAATAACACAGCCACTACCACGTCTACAGCTAATAATAGCGGTCATCATTGATCTTGCTTTTCCTCTCTGCCAGGTACCATGCCAAGCTCTTTACCTAGATCATCTCATCTAATTCTCATAATCACCCAATGAGACAGGTAACATTATTACCCCCTTTTATGCAGGAAAAAACCAACTCTGAGAAAGTAAATAACTTGCTCTAGGTAACACAGCTACTAAGCAGTGGAGTTGGGGTTTAAACCTAGGAAGTCTGACTCCAGAGCCTTAATTTCCCCCCCAGAATAATGACTTGCAGTTTTCACAAAATATATATATAAACATATATATAACACATATGTTATAACATAAAACATAAAATAAAAACACAAATAAGAGAATTAAAAACAGAATCACTATAAATCCTTCCACTTAGCAGTAACATATCATTATAGATGAGCATTGCTCTGTCTCCAGGCAGATATACGTAGGTAGGTAGATGGACAGATAATAATGATAACAATGACAGTTTCCCTCTAGCGGATGGACAGATAATAACGATAATGAGAACAGTTTCCCTCTAGTAAGCACTGTGCGCTGAACACTGTTCTGAGCGCTTTCCATGAATTAACACATTTAATTTACTCAGAGAGATGAGTAGACATAATTTTATTAAAATTAGCTCACTTAACATATTCAGGGTTCACATCAGCAACCAACCACCTGGTGATGTTTTTTCCCCAAATCTGGTTCTTTTTCCCAGTCTTTGCTGCCTTCTCTCTGCCTTCCAATCAAATTTTTTTTTTTTTTTCCAATCAAATCTTAAGCCCAGGGTCCTTGGGCTGCAAAAGCTGAGTCTTTAAATAGCATCCACTGCGCAGCTGCTGCCTGGTCAAATGTCTCTGCTGTTCCCCAAGGCGGTGGTGTTATTTGTAGAAGTGAATTTTGCTAGAGGCTTAACATAAGCTTTTTATTTCTCAGAGTAGGTATTGGGGCCTTGGCATTCTTTTTCCTGGCCCTAAATGTTAGAATTTCACTACCCTTCTCTCCAATCCAATTGAAGTTGGTCTTCAGATCTTACCCAGTGGAGACCAGAGGGTCTCAGATAAGGATGCTGTTGGAATTTACTGAACAACTCAGAAAAGTTAGCAGCTTGCTCATCCATCTGGATGACAAAAGACAGTGAAGGAGGCAGATCGCCTCATTCCAATGGGGCTGCAGGCCAACGGAAGTCTGGAGGCCCCTGTGGGTTTAGCTCTATCCATAGCATATATTGTGAATGAATCTCTTGCTTCCATTTTCCCCAAGACCAAAGGCACTCTTGCATTTTGAATGATGCAATTAACACCTAGACAGGGCTGGAGAATCTACCAAGTCTGCCTCTCCTCTCTTGCTCTCCAGCTCAGAGTGTAGCCCACCCACCATTCTTTGCCTGATTGGTCAGGTCAGACACCTGGCTGTTGTCCTTGACATTTCTGTCGCTCAGCCAGTCACCAAGTCTTGTGGATTTTACCTCTAAATATACTCTTTCTATTTCCACAGGCAAAGTCCAAATGACCTTTACCTGTCACTTACTGTAATATCCTTGTTGCGCAGCCCTTTCGCTATCCTTGACGTTGTTCTGCAGACAGTACACCAGGATAGTCTTTCATTTCTATTAGAATCAACTTTATAAAGGTATAATAAAGTTGCATACAAGACAATGGACTCATTTAAAGTGGAGTTTTGGCCAATACATATATCTATGTAACAAATAGCATATTGAGACCTAGAACAGTTCTTTTACTTTTCTTTTCTTTTCTTTTTTTTTTTAGTATTTTAAATGTGGTATGCCTAGGACTTTATCCTAAATATGGTATGTCTAGGTATATTTCTGGGGGTTTTGTTATTGTCTTTTTTTCTCTTTGCTTTTCAGTTTCAGAGGTTTCTATTGCAATATCCTCAAGCCATTCCCAGTCCAACACTCCGGCATTTTCTTCTGGCTCTTTCTGATCATTTCTACCTCTGTTCACATCACCCACCTGTCGTTGCCTGCTGCCTGCTGCATACCTTGGCATATTAGTCTTGGTTTTTAGATTCCCACTCTGACGTTGCCAATATCCCTGCCATATCTGAGTCTGGTTCTGATGCTTGCTTGTCTCTTCAAACTGTGCTTTTTGCCTTTTAGTATGCCTTGTGATTTTTTTTTTTTTTTTGTATTTTTCTGAAGCTGGAAACGGGGAGAGACAGTCAGACAGACTCCCGCATGCGCCCAACCGGGATCCACCCGGCACGCCCACCAGGGGTGATGCTCTGCCCACCAGGGGGCGATGCTCTGCCCCTCTGGGGTGTCGCTCTGCTGCGACCAGAGCCACTCTAGCGCCTGGGGCAGAGGCCAAGGAGCCATCCCCAGCGCCCAGGCCATCTTTGCTCCAATGGAGCCTTGGCTGCGGGAGGGGAAGAGAGAGACAGAGAGGAAGGGGGGGGGGGGACAGAGAAGCAAATGGGCGCTTCTCCTATGTGCCCTGGCCGGGAATCGAACCTGGGTCCCCCGCACGCCAGGCCGACGCTCTACCGCTGAGCCAACCGGCCAGGGCCTATGCCTTGTGATTTTTTTTGTTGAAAGGTAGACATGATGTCCTGGATAAAGGTAACTGCTGTAAATTATGCCTTTGGGGATAGGCAGTAAGGTACAGAGGGGAGGGAAGTATTTATAGTCCTAGGACAAGGGTTCAGTTATTTAGTGAGCTGTGCCTCTGGACTGTGACCTTCACAAGCGCTTCTCATCCCCTCAACCCCCTTAGGTGAAACAGGATGGCTAGAGGGGGCTGGGGTTGGGTATTTTTCTCCCCCCAGGTCAGTTAGGCTCTGATAAAAATCAAGTCTAGCCGGTTAGACTGTGGTTTGATTGTTTCTCATGAGGGCAGACCAGATTCTTAAGAAGAACAGAATGTTTTAGTACATTTCAAAAATGGCTCCTCTTCCTCTCCCTCTGCCAGAAGCACTCTGATGGGATACTCACTGTGAGAACCTGGTAGAACTCCAAGAGGTAAAACTCACAAAAGTGTGTCCCCAACACCACCAATGACTGGGTCCCTCTGGAGTTCTTCACACTCAGACTTGTCCACACTGAGCCTCCAGTAATTTGTCAGTCAGAACTCAGGTTTCCCTGTTCCTGCCCTCTTCTTGCTGAAGTTTGACTTCTGGGTTTCCGCCCAGGTATCTCCGTATCTGCCTGTCTTTTCAATTTGGGGGGTGGGGGTAGCAGTTTGTGTTATGAACTCATTTCTCTGATTGATCTAAGAAGAAGAGTTCATTTTTCAGTCTGTTTAGCTTTCCACTTGTTGTCAGGATGGAGTGGTGACTTCCAATCTTCTTACATGTTGAACCAGAAACCAAAAGTCCTATCCTAGAACATTTTCATGACCTGAAAAGGTTTCCTCAAACTCCTTCCCTGTTCAGCTCCCTCCACACCCAGTTCCCCATCAACCACCAGTGTAATATTTTGTGTTGGCAGAGATGATTTTGTCTCTTTTAGAACTTCACAAATTAAAATTATATCATATATTGTATTTTGTAGCTACAGAGGAATAGAAATTTAATTTTAATTTTCAAGCTATTAAAATGAAAATAAGAAAAGAAAAACAATCCTATAAAATAGTTTTACTTTGGGCTGAAAATAAGAAAGAAATACATCTAAACCAATTTTAAGAATACAAAATTTATTATCTTATATACCAAAGGAGCCCCAAAGTAGGATCGTAAAGCCAGTAGCCAGGGCCACCATCACAGCCGCCTGGCCCATGCAGGTTCGCATTGGATTCAGACAGTCGGTAATGAAACAACGGAGCCACGAACTGGTGGGCCATCATCTTTAATCCTAGCTCGCACCCAGTGGGCAAGTAAAAGCACACACTGGGCTCCAAAACCCACTCATTCAGTGCTCACAAAGCCACTGACTTATCTGAGTTTTCCTAGAATCAAAGGTTTCTAGTTACCAGACTTATTCACCTCTGTTCCCCATCTCCTTCCTTCTCTCTGCACAAACTCTGCACAAACTGGCTTTTCCTTCAGCACTCCGCCATCTTGGCTGCTTCTCCTGGCCTCCTCCACGTGGCCTTTCTCTGCTCTCCTTTTTCTGCTCTTTTCTCTAATGCTAATCTCAGGAACCAAGAGAGAGCAAGCTCCTAGTTTGCCCCACTTTATAGTGCAGAAATCAAAACCTTTAATCCAATATACAAAATAGGGAAGTCTCTAATACAAAGTCACTTATCTGAGGCATGATGAGATTGTACCACCCCACATCAAAAAGGGTGGGAAAGGCTTAGTCCTAAAACCAAGCCCCAGACTACAAGGATCCTACCTGCCCACAGCCCACCCCCAACACACATTAATATAATCATGGCCATCCCAAGCAAGAAGGGTAACCAATATCATCACCTGGGTGATGGGCTTCCATGTGGGCAGCGCCATCTTTAACAAAGTGAGCATAATATTTTTTATCTGCCCAACAAGGATAATTCAGGAAGTGGCTCACTGCACCCCCATTGAATCATTACATTTTTCTGCTTTTCCATTCGGAGTGAATCAATCTTATCCACAGACTGTCTGCCCTCCTGGACACAAGATAGCTGTCACAGCCCCAGGCTCACAGCATCACAACTGCATTCTGTGTTCCCCATTTTGTCAGGAAAAAAAAACACACAACTTTCCCCGAAGTCCCTCATTCTGTGCTACATACTCATCTGCCTCATTGCATCATATAGTCCCATCTAAGCCAGTCACCAACAAGGAAAAGGAGACCACTATGTTTGTCATAGGGCACATTGAGGTCGCTCTCCAATTCACTAAGTCTGGGATAAACTATACTCTATGACCAAGTGGGGAAAAAAATGGAGAACTAGGGAAATGATTGGTAGGAGGTAGTCAGAGTGTCTGCTATTGTTATAAACAACTTGATGGGGAAAAAAATTCAAAAACCTAAGAAAAATGTCTAAGTTCTTAGGAAAATCTGAAATGCCCAAATTGGCACAGGAACAAAAATATTTAAAATATTCACTCATCCATTTATTTAGTTAATAATTATTGAGTGCTTATTAAATGCAAGGCGCTGTTGAAAAAACATGATCCCCTCCCATCCCCTCCTTCCAAATAAAAATATCTCTAGGCCAGGATGGTCTAGCAAGTAAATTCCACCAAAATTTTAGAGAATAGCCAGTTCCTATATTATTCAAATTTTCTCAGAGAAGAGGGGAGGGAAAGTTGCCTAACCAATTTATAAATCTAGTTAAACCTTGATATTATAATCAGATATGAACAGTATGATAAAAGATAATTATAGTCCAGCTTTACTTATAATTATTCCTAACTCAAAAAATGTCAAGTAGGCTTTAGTTTAGGAAGGTACAGATGACTTAGCACTAAATTAATCTATCAAAGTGTTTCAGATTAAATTTTTTTTTTTCTGCATTCTTCTGAAGCTGGAAACGGGGAGAGACAGTCAGACAGACTCCCGCATGCGCCCGACCGGGATCCACCCGGCACGCCCACCAGGGGGCAACGCTCTGCCCACCAGGGGGCGATGCTCTGCTGCGACCAGAGCCACTCTAGCGCCTGGGGCAAAGGCCAAGGAGCCATCCTCAGCGCCCGGGCCATCCTTGCTCCAATGGAGCCTTGCTGAGGGAGGGGAAGAGAGAGACAGAGAGGAAGGAGAGGGGGTGGAGAAGCAGATGGGCGCTTCTTCTGTGTGCCCTGGCCGGGAATCGAACCCGGGACTTCTGCACGCCAGGCTGACGCTCTACCACTGAGCCAATAGGCCAGGGCCTGTTTCAGATTAAATTTTAAAAACTACACTATTTCAATAGATATGGGAAAGAGAGCTACTTGTGATTAAAGTAATTTTCTTAACCTGATAAAATTTTCTATTAAAACCCTACAGCTGCCATATTTAATTTTTTTAAATGTAAATTTCCCACTAATATGGAAACCAGACAAGTACACGTCCCAACACCACTACTGTTCAATGTAGTACTGGGAGCCTATTATGCCATAGAGATGATGTCACACCTCAGTGAGGAAAGAATGAATGCTTTAAGTGGTGGTGGGTGAATTGGTTCACAGTATAGAGAAAGTGAAAGTAGCTTCCTATCATACACTATTTTTTTAAAAAATGTCAAAATACCTCCAGATGGATTAAAGATCTAATGTGAAAGAACACAGCTATGAAACTATTAGAAGAAAAATGTAGCTAAATGTTGTGACTTTGGTATTAGTAAGAATTATTTATTTTTATTGTTGTTGTTCCACTGATTTACTTATTTATTTTAGTTTATTTGTTTTAGAAAGAGGAGAGAGAGAGAGAAGGAGGGGAGGAGCAGGAAGCATCAACTCCCATATGTGCCTTGACCAGGCAAGCCCAGGGTTTTGAACCGGCGACCTCAGTGTTCCAGGTCAATGCTTTATCCACTACGCCACCACAGGTCAGGCAGTAAGAATTTTTTAAAACCGATAGATTTGATTACTTCAGAAGGAAAGACTGCTGTTTATATCAGTTACATTTAGGTTTAGCTCTGAGAGAAGCAAGCAGTCCAGGGCTGGCGTCAGAAACCCAGTTCTCCATCCTTAGCACATGGCTCCCACCTCGTGATCTAACACTCCACCCAGTGAGAGGGAGACAGAGGGAAGAAGGTAGCATTTTCTCTTTGAGAATATTTTCTACAGATTTCCCATAACACTGTCTCTTATAACCTATTGGCCAGAACTTAGTCATATGACCACACCTACAAGGTATGCTGAGAAATGTAGTCTTTTTGCCAGGAAGCCTTGTATCTGCTTACAGATCAGAGTTTGTCTTAACTAAGAAAGAAAAGGAGAGAAGTTGCTGGGGATAGCTAGTAGCTATACAACAACAAAATAACACCATAGGCAGAGTTAACTGGTAATTAACGGACTGGGAGAATATATTTCCAATATAAGTGACTGACACTAATATCTGAAATGTACAGCAAATAAGGGGGGGAGGGGAAGGAGGGTGAGAATTCTATCTAAAAATGTAGAAAGGAAAGGATACGAGCAAGCAATTCACAGAACAGGAAGCCAGAAACCAGAGTGACTAAATAAACAGGTAAAGAGATGTTTAACCTTATTCATAAGCAAAGAAATGCAAAAAAAAAAAAAAAAAAAAAAAAGTGAGAAATGGATATTACTTTACATCCAAAGATAAATATGGGATAATATCAAACTGTCCAAGATGTGGTGGAAATGCAACCCTTCTGCACTGGCAGGGACGTGAAAACTGGCGCATTTTGTTGAGCAATTTAGAGGTATTTAGCAATATGAACAAAGGGCATATCACTTTATACTGCAAATCTTTGTGTATAAACCCCAGAGAAATTCTTCCTTAAGTACACAAATAGAGAGGTTCAAGGATATTTATTACAACCTTGTTTATGATAACAGAGCTGCAAATAAATGTTCCTTCAATAAGGAATTGCTAAATGCAAATGTGTAAATAAACAATGGAATAGAATGCAACAGTAAAAGGAAGGCACTGGACCTCCATTAATGAATATGAATAGATCTCCAAGAAGTAGAATGAGACATTCAGCAGTGTATCAACTTACGTACATGAAATACACACAGCATCATCTGTTGTTCTTATAAATGCATGTATATGTATTTTAAATGTAAATGTATTTATAAGTTATAAATAAAATGGAGAGAGAACCTGAGAGCAGTACCTATGGGAAAGGATAATGAGACTTGAAGTAAAGATAAACAGAAAAAATTCATTTAAAAAATAAAATAATAGTAAAGATAAAACTAAAAAAATTAATATGTGCCAAACCAGGGGCAAGATTAAAGTTTCTTAAGTGCAGATCTGGGCTCAATTCATCTTTCAAGCCACAAAACACTCAATTTCACATATAATTGGGTGCCCCAGACTGTTACTTGATTGAGTGGCGGATGATTCCCCAAACAGAAAATCACTGAGTCTGATGTGATGAGATATGGGCTTTGTGCAATGATTCATATGAACATTTTCCTCTTTGGAGCTCCTGAGCACCATTTGCCTCCAACTGTTTAATCTCATCAAGCAGTGCTCTCACAATTTCCAGTTATTTCTTGTGAGGCCATTATCATTGTTGTTCTTTTTGTTTTGTTTTGTTTCTCATTGGGCGTTGGGTTTCTAAAGCATCGCTTTCCCTGCAGGTTTTGAGCCATCTGCGATAAAGGAGGTACTTAAGATTTCAATAACAACAAAAACAGATTAACTAAAGGTTTGCCTTTCAAGTTGAGTATGCTTCTGTTCAACTTTCAGGCGCTGCACTACAAAGAGTCTTTATTTTGTTTCAGTGGATTGAAAATGAGGCCCGACGTACTGGACGAAATGTGTTTCTTCTCCTTTCAGCTGTTTCCAAGTGTGGAGCTCTCTTCTCTCAGATAGCCACATGGTTTCACTCGTGTGTCTGTTCAACTGGCATTTTTTGGAGAGGTTTTCACTATTTATACCAGCATTTCCATCACTCCCTTCCTCTATTCTGCTTGATTTTTCTTCACGGCGCTGATTATTATGTGATGTTCAATGTTTATTTCTTTTTAAAAAATTATTTTTTTATTGCTTTGAGAGAGTGAGAGTGAGAGAGAGAGAGAGAGAGAGAGAGGAGAGAGAGAGAAGCATCAACTCATAGCTGCCTCACTTTAGTAGTTAATTGATTGCTTCTCTTATGTACTCTGAGGTGGGGGCTCAAAGTGAGCCAGTGACCCCTTGCTCAAGGCAGTAACCTTGGGCTTATTAAGCCAGCTACCTTGGGATCATGTCAGTGATCCTGTGCTCAAGCCAGCAAGTGCACACTCAAGCTGGTGACCTTGGGGTTTCAAACAGGGGACCTCAGCATTCAGGTCAATGCTCTATCCACTGCACCACCATCAGTCAAGCTATGTTTATTTCTTTACTCCTCTCCCCATACTAGAATGTGAGCTCCATGAGAACAGAGACCTGGTCTCCTGTGTTCATGACCCCATCCCCACATTGGGAGAAATGCCCGAAATAGGTGCTCACCAAATATGCACTGACTGCGTGAATGAGGAATTTTCTGATGAACTTTGTAAAAGTCTCCCTATTATATTCCTATTCAGTTCAGTACATTTCTAATAGTGAGCCCAATAAGCATTTAACCCTTTTGCTATTGATCTTTCCACCCTGCCTACATGTTGTGCACCCAGTATTTATTAAGCTCCTACCCTGTGCCAGGCACTGTGCTAGGTGCTGGGAGATTCTGTGGCCATGTCTCATAATTTTTGTTTTTGCTTTCAACAACGACAATGATCACATATTTCTAAAATCAACACACACTTATTAGAAGTTGGCCAAATACAGAATGAATCTTGTTACATCCATTATCTTTTTTCAAACCTCACAATAATTCTATGAAGCTGATATTATTAGAGTGTCTCAAAATTTCTTTCCCAGAAGCACTCAGTTTATGAGTAATAAATAAAACAACAGAATTAACTCAACAAAGCCTCACAGAGGCTTCCAGAGAGCGATACACAGGACACAGGTCCACTGAATGGGGGCAGAGCCCCGGCAAACATACCCTTATCCCCACCTACCCCCCCTTCCAGAGGCTCTTGATGCCTTTTTTCCATTAAGCACAGCTCTGCCTCAATTTCACAAAGTTATTTAGTGACTATTTTATCCCTCAAGGCTTTTATCCAGAAGAAATGCCCACTTACACAGTCACAGGGATTTAAGACATATTTGAACATGATGCCAAACATGTTTATATATAATCACCTTTTCCCTTCCACACCCAGCACTGCATCTTCATGAAGAAGGACTTTTCTGAGACATCTTAGTATTTTAACATTAATTATAGAGACAAGGAAATTGTCAGAGAAGCTTAGAAACTTACTCAAGGTGACTAACTGGCCGATTCAAGATTCATACCTAGGTCTGTCGCCCAAACCCATGTTCTCATCCACTGAGCTGTGCCCACTCTAGTGGGACCATTTTTACCCACTGAGCTCTCTGCCAATTAGCTTTTCATATTTCTTTCCAAGGGCAGGGTCACTAACCTGGGAGACAGGAGATCTGGGGTCTAGTCCTGATTCTGCCCAGAAGTTACTGTGCAGCCTTAGGATGTGTGTCTTCTCTCTGACCTTCAGTGTTCTCACCTGCAAAATGGGAGAGGAAAGATGAGCATTTTTTTTATATGTTAAACTATAGCCCCCTTCTTCAAAAGGACATCAAATTAGACATACAGGTTGCAAAGAGGCAAAACAGGTGAACATGGAGCTTCTCTAGCTGAATGTGGAGTTGGGGATTCCGAGCTCTGCCCACGTGACCCTCCTAGACAAGCTTTGGGGAATCTGTGAATTTCCAAAATTGTGTGCTGCATTGTGTGTGCGCATGTGCAAGTTTTTCATCAGCTTCAAAGAGGTCCGTGATCCCCCATTAAAAAATGATGATGATGACTTCTCAGGGTATCTAATATGGCAGCAGAGTAGGTGACTGCTACACATACTTCCTCCCAGGACCAAACTGGAGTTATTACTGAATTTAAGAACAATCATCCTGCAAAACCAACTGAAGATTAAATGAAGAGGAGTTTTATAAACAAGGATTCATGGGAAAAAAAACCATGTGGAGACTGGCAGGAAGGGCCAAGACATGAAAAAGGCTGGCTCTGCTCTTCCTGGTGGTGACCGAGGTCCCAGAGGGACCTCTCAGCTGCAGGAGGGGGGCAGGGTGTTAACCCTGAGAGGTGTCGGACTTAAACCCCAAGCTCAGCTCCCCAGCCTAGAGCACCAGAGCTGAGAAGAGGTGCCTAAATAGCATCTGGCTGTGAAAATTGGTGAGATTTCTGTCTGCCAGAAAAGGACGGGAGTCCAGAGGGACTCAGGCACAAAATCTCGTCCGCAGCCACTTACCCAGAGCTCCGGCAGAGGGAGGGCTGAGCGGACTAGAGACGTGTACGGAGAGTCTGCAGTTGTTAGCTCTGGGGAGAGACACAGTGGGGGGCGGCCGCCAGGACCCCATGCTGAGTCATCCTCCAGTACCCCGGGCACCATTTCTCTTGGGTGGAGCACTCCCCTCCGTGCAGCATCAGCCTGGGGCAAAGAAAACCCCACCCTTTGGAGATTAAACCCTACTGAAAAGTCAGTGGCCTTGGCCTGGGAGTGGAGGTCTGGACAGACTCAGGGGGTGACAGTGACTTGATGGTCTGGCTTTGAGATGGGAGCTGTGCCCCCACATTCCCCAGAATCTGGCTGGTGCTTCTCCTTCCTGGGAGATTTAGTAGAACCACCATCCTGGCTGTTGGCAGGCCAGATCACCAGGCTCCAGAGGCCCCACCCACCCAGTTCCTGGTGGCTCTGAGGTTGGAGGGAAAATCTGTGACAGACCCAGACCCGGGGCTCTAGGGTAGGGGCCACACCCACCACCTTTGCTGAAGCCTGACGGACACCTCCCCCACAGGGGAGACCCACTAGCCCCCGTCTTTACCAGGGGCTGTTCCAGTGGCTGAGCTGAACAGGCAGCCAGCAGACAGAGGCAGCCGAGGTGGATCTCAAGGTGCCTTGGGTCTTTTGCTGGACTGCTCCCAGGTTCGGTGCTGGTAAAAGCCAGCCTTGGTGTTCCATTTGATTCTTCTGTGTGCACCTAAGCCCAACAGGGCAGCCACAAACTGTGGGTCACTTGTAGCTCCAAACAGGTGGCTGAGGGCCAGTCAAAGGCAACATCTTATATTGGACTGTACCAGGTTCCCTCCCAAGAGGCCCAGAACCAACACACTCAGTGGCCAGCTTTAGATAACATCAGAGTAGGATCCAGTTAGCTTTACAAGCAGCATATCCAAAGAGAGAGCTTATCAGGCACCAAACCCAGGTGAGGCAAATTCTGGGGTTTTTTTTTGTGTGTGTTTAGCACCTGCACATGTTGTTCAAGGTAGAGCCTCACAGTCAGCCAGCCTGAGGATCAATCCCAGCCACAACGGGACAATAGTAATCAAGATTCAATTACAACAGGAGGGCCCATACAACCCACACAGACGACATTCCTAGAGTACCCAGCTCAGGTGACCAAGGAGTCTGCATCACTGGAACAAACAGAACCCCTACTACATAAGGCCAGCCCATGAAGACTGGGAATCATACTAAATCTATCTAATACATAACAACAAACCAAGAGGCAGTCAAAAATGAGGGAGAAAAAACAACAACCAGGCTCCAAATGACAGAAGAAGAGAAATCTTCAGGAAAAAGAGCTAACTGAAATGGAGAAAAGCAATTTATTGGATACAGAGTTCAAAGTAATGGTTATACAGATGCTCAAGAAACAAAGTGGGAACTTCAACAAAGAGAGAGTAAGCATAAAAAAAAGACATAGAGGCCCTAAAAGGAAACCAGTCAGAAATGAAGTAATATCCAACATCAAGAATGCACTGGAGGCCCTGGCCGGTTGGCTCAGTGGTAGAGCATCAGCCTGGCGTGCGGAAGTCCCGGGTTTGATTCCTGGCCAGGGCACACAGGAGAAGCGCCCATCTGCTTCTCCACCCCTCCCCCTCTCCTTCCTCTCTGTCTCTCTCTTCCCCTCCCGCAGCCAAGGCTCCATTGGAGCAAAAGATGGCCCGGGTGCTAGGGATGGCTCCTCGGCCTCTGCCCCAGGCGCTAGAGTGGCTCTGGTTGCTACAGAGCGATGCCCCAGATGGGCAGAGCATCGCCCCCTGGTGGGCCTGCCGGGTGGATCCCGGTCGGGCGCATGCGGGAGTCTGTCTGACTGCCTCCCCATTTCCAGCTTCGAAAAAATACAAAAAAAAAAAAAAAAAAGAATGCACTGGAAGGAATAAACAGTAGGCTGGATGAAGCAGAGGACTGAATCAGTGATTTGGAAGACGAGGTAGATAAAACCAGTCAGTCAGAGCAGTAAAAAGAAAAAAAAATTTAAAAGAATGAGGGTAGTTTAATGGAACTTTGGGACAAAATGAAACATAAGAACATCCATATTATAGAAGTCCCAGAAGGAGGGGAGAGCAAGGGATTGAGAGCCTATTTGAAGACATAATGACCAAAAATTTTCCTAACCTGGTGAAGAAAAAAGACAAGTCCAGGAAGTGCAGAAAGTCAAACCAGATGGATTCAAAGAGGCCACACCAAGACACATCATAATTAAAATGGCAAAGGTTAAAGACAAAGAGAAAAAAAAATTAAAAGCAGCAAGAGAAAAGCAGTTACTTGTAAAGGAACTCCCATAGGCTGTCAGCTGATTTCTCACCAGAAACATTTCAGGCCAGAGGGACTGTCATGAAATATTCAAAGTGATGAGAAGCAAGGACCTACAACCAAGACTACTTTACCCAGCAAGGTTATCCTTTAAAATTGAAGGAGAAATAAAGAGCTCCCCAGACAAGAAAAAGCTAAGGGAGTTTGTTACCACCAAACCAGTATTACAAGAAATATTAAAGGGCCTTCTTTAAGAAAAAGAAGGAAAAAAACAAAACAAAATAAAATAAAACAGAGGAACATAGTGAAAAAAAAAGCATAAATACATATCTATTAAAAATCACTTTAAATGTAAATGGCTTATATGCTCCAAGAAAAAATTAAAGGGTACCTGAATGGGTAAGAAAGCAAGATCTATGTATGTGCTGTCTATAAGAGACACCTCAGAAGGAAAGACACACACAGACTAAAAGTAAGGGTATGAAAAAAGATATTTTATATAAATTGAAACAACAACAAAAAACCTAGTGTAGCAATACTTATATCTAACAAAATAGACTTTAACACAAAGGCTATAATAAGAGACAAAGAAGGACACTACATAATGATAAAGGGAGCATTCCAAAAATATGATATAACCTTTGTAAACATTTATACACCCAATGTAGGAGCACCTAAACATGTAAAGCAAATCTTGATGGACATAAAGGGAGAAATTGACAGCAATACAGTCATAGTAAGGGATTTTAACACCCAATTGACATCAACAGCTCTTCCAAACAGGAAATCAGTAAGGAAATGGCAGCCTTAAATGACATATTAGGTCAGCTAAATTTAATTGATATCTTCAGAGCATTTCATCCCAAAGTAGCAGAATATACATTCTTTTCAAGTGCACACAAAACATTTTCTAGGATAGACCACATTATTAGGACATAAAATAAGTCTCAGTAAATTTAAGGAGATTGAAATCATATCAAGCATCTTCTCTGGCCATATAGTGTGAAATTAGAAATCAATCACAAGAACAAAACCAAAAAGCACACAAAGACATGGAGGCCAAATAACATGCTACTAAACAATGAACAGGTTAACAATGAGATCAAGGAGCAAATCAAAAGGTATCTTGAAACAAATGAAAACAAGAGCACGACTCAAAATCTATGGGACACAGCAAAAGCAGTCATAAGAGGAAAATTTATAGCACTACAGGCCTACCTCAAGAGACAAGAAAAAATCTCAAATAGATCATCTAAACTCTTAGGGAACTTGAAAAAGAACAACAAAGCCCGAAGAGAGTAGAAAGAAATATTTGAAATCAGAGCAGAAATAAATAAAATAAAGGCTTTTAAAAAAATACAAAAGACCAATGAAACCAAAAGCTACTTCTTTGAAAAGAGAAATAAGATTGACAAACCTTTAACCAGATTCATCAAGAAAAAAAAGAGGCCCTCTCCGTTTGGCTCAGTAGTAGAGCATCGGCCTGGCATGCAGAAGTCCCGGGTTCAATTCCCGGCCAGGGCACACAGGAGAAGCGCCCATCTGCTTCTCCACCCTTCCCCCTCTCCTTCCTCTCTGTCTCTCTCTTCCACTCCTGCAGCCGAGGCTCCATTGGAGCAAAGATGGCCCGGGCGCTGGGGATGGCTCCTTGGCCTCTGCCCCAGGCGCTAGAGTGGCTCTGGTCTCAACAGAGCGACGCCCCGGAGGGGCAGAGCATCGCCCCCTGGTGGGCAGAGTGTCGCCCCCTGGTGGGCGTGCCGGGTGGATCCCGGTCAGGTGCATGCGGGAGTCTGTCTGTCTCTCCCCGTTTCCAGCTTCAGAAAAATACAAAAAAAAAAAAAGAGAAGACCAAAATAAATAAAATCAGAGATGAAAGAGGAGAAGTAACAACAAAGAAGGACAAAGCATTGTAGGAAAATATTATAAACAACTATATGCCAACAGATTGGACAATCTGGATGAAATTTCTAGAAACATGTAATTTTCCAGAACTGAACCAGGAAGAATCCGAGAATCTGAATAGGTAGATGACAGCCAGCGAACCTGAAGGCAGTAATCAAAATACTCCCAACAAACAAAAGTCCTAGACCGAATGGCTCCACAGGTGAATTTTACCGAACATTCAAAAAGAATCAACAACTTTCTCGAACTATTAAAAAAAATTCAAGAGGAGAGAAGACTGCAAAGCTCATCTTCTGAGGCCAGCATTATTCTAATTTCAAAACCAGATAAAGACATGACAAAGAAAGAAAATTACAGGGCCAATATCCCTGATGAACACAGATGCTAAAATCTTCAATAAAATATTAGCAAACCGGATCCAGCAATGCATTAAGAAGGTCATACGCCTCCTAACTTTTTATGAGGACAACCAGCCTACTCTCTTGGGTTAAGTTTTATATACTCAGAAAACATTATAGTGTCTCCTATGGGATATTAGTTTACATGAACAATGGTGTGCACTCAAGTTGTTGCACTTAACCAGGCCTGGCACATGACACATCTCATATAGCTCTGCTGTCCTGTATGCTGTCCAGTTTGAGCTCTGCCAGAGTGCTCATACCTTTTCTGGGCTCTCAGACAGATCCTCACCTTGGGATCATCTGAGAAGCTATGGATCAACTCTGATCTGAAGCAGGGTCTCTGGGGTATTTTTTTATATATGTGTTTGCATTTTCACAAACTTGAGCAGAGAGAGGTTGGAAGGTTCCCATTATGAAATTCCTTGGCCTGACTTCCCTGCCCCAAGGCAGTCTTCGTTGGGAGGGTGCAGGCATGAAAAAGGGAAGGAGGTCATGTTATTCAGCTCTGCACTGAGCTTTGTGCTAAACACAGTATTTGCTATTTGGGGGCATGGGGCTTCTCTTGATGTATTTCTATTGACATAATAAACAGTCTTTGGCGTATGGTAGGCCAAACATTATTTATTGAAGAAGTGACTGACTGGCTGATTAAATGAATGAATGAATGAATGGCTGGGAGGGTTTTAAGCGGGCAGTTCCCATTCTAATTTTAGAATGATCACTTTAGTTGTAGAATTGCAAATAGATCACCATAGGATAAGACTGCAGGCTGCTGGGCAGGCTGCTAGGATGCTAATATGGTATCCCAGCTTGAGATGATGGTGGCTTTGACCAGGGTGGTAGTGAGGAGTGGTGGAGAAAATGGACAGAGAGGGCCTCAGGAGGCCATGGCTCCAGGACTTAATGAGCAGGGGGCTGAGGAACAGGTGGGAATCAAAGGTGGTCTCCATAGTTTTGACTTGGACAAACTGGCTGTCCAGGGTATTATGGGGAGCATTTGGTACATCCAAACATAACTCCAGTCTCCTCGTCACAGGCCCTGCAGATGATGGCATGGTTTTTGTCTGGCCTCTAGGCTTTGGCATATGCTGTTCCTTCCACCTAGAAGGCCTTTCCTGTCCCTTCTGTACCTGGCCAACCATCTTTGCCCTGAAGGGCTCAGATCAACTATCACTTTCTCCATCAGTCCTTCACTGACACTCCTACCTTCTCGCCAGGCACCCCCTCTGGCTCCCACAGGCTCCTAGCCTCCACACTGTTGGTCCTAATCACACTGGGGTCTCTTGGTACCTACCTGCCTGTCTGCCTAACACACTGTTCTGTGTGGCAGGTCCCCAGTAAATGTTTGTGAAGGGAATGAATTAAATTTACAATATCATATTGCTGAACAAGAACCGGAAGATCTAAATCCTGTTAATGACTTTGGAAGTAGTAGGATTCCTTTGTTCCAACTGCCACGGGAGAAATCAGGATCGGAGGGTCAAGCAGCAGGCTGTCACCTGCCATGGGAGGCGGGTTCCTCTCCCTTCTTTTGACACCAGCATCACCGACTTCAGTTTGGAGACTCAAGGCTGAGACTCCGCTCAGCCAGTCATTTGCTGCACGGCCCTGAGCAAGGCAGTTCCAACTCTGGGCTTCGGCATTCTCCTTCATGAAGGAAAGCAGTTCAACTACATACACAGAGCTGATACATAGCACTTGGGGTGCTAACAAGTGCTGAGCACTATTCTAATACTGTACATGCATTATCTCACTTAATCCTGACAGCAATCCTACAACATGGGCAGTATTTCCCTGTACTCTGAATTCACAGGGAAACCAGAGCACCGAATGCTTAAACACCTCGCCCACAGTGAGTGCCAGACGGGACTGGGCTCTCACCCAACACCCAGTTCCCCAAGCCCACCTCTTCACCCCAGAGCTGACCTGCCTTTTATCCTCCTGTTGAGGATATTTACTTTTGGTGCCTTCAGAGCCCATTTTTAAATGGCCACTTCCCCAAGAGAACAGAAGTTTCCGGCCTTTTTGCTCTGCCCCTCGCGTGGGCTAGAGAAGAAACCAGTGAGGTGGCCAGACCCGGGTCGGAACTGCAGCCCCACTGCCCACCTGCTGCGCACTGTGGGCAAGTTCCTTCCCCTCTTGGGACCTCTGTTATGATGCATGGCAGAGTGCAGATAGTTCTAGAACCTTTCTCCTTGGTGGCCAAAAGGCTGAAATAACACAGATGGAGTTGCCAGACGGAGCGAATAGTGAGACAGGCTGCGCAGTTAAATTTGAATTCCAGATAAGCAAGGAGTAATTTTTTTTTAAGTATAAGTAAGTCCCATGTGCTATTTGGAACATACTTATGCTCATAAATTATTCCTTGTTTATCTGGGATTTAAATTTAGCTTAGTGTCCTGTATTTTATCTGACCTTATATGCATGTCCCATCGGAAGTGCTGAATAAACTTTAGAAATATCTTTGCTGAAACCCACTACTCTTGCATTTCCTGGGGACTCACTTAGAAGGCCTGGGCTGCAATGAAAATCTGCACTCACCCATGTTTGGATGCACTTGACAGGTAATTGTGAACCCCTTGATTGACCATGCTCCATTGCCTGGATTCAGAGGACTGACCTGGATTTTAATTCAGGAAGCTAGATAGGGCCTTTCTGAAACACAGGCTGATATAAAGAGACACCCTCCTTACCAAACACAAGGCCCAAGCTGTGAGTCCCTTGTCAGCAGTCCTGGCAGTCAGCTCCCAGCTTGGCCTGGGTCATGCTAGTCGGTTTCCTATCCAATGGCGCCATCTTGTGTCAGCGTCTGACTTGGCAGCCTGGTGTGTGACTGAGTGGAGGCTGGGACACGGGGAGGGGCCCAGACAGGGCCTGGGTCCTCTTGTCCTGTTCCCTGCAGAGCCTCTTTCCCCCTTTCCCGAGTCCCCCGCTTTCTCTTTTTTCCGTTCATCACTCCCAACTCTGTCTCTCCGACAACACTCACATCAACCTACTGAACAGCACCTGTGCTACACCGCAGACCCGCAGAGGGGCTGCAGGTGCGTGAGTAACAGCACGGATCAGGAGTCAGAAGAACTTAGGCTGTGACTCTAGGCTAGGGTACCACTTAACCAGCTATAAGACCTTGAGCGGATTCGAGAAACTCCTCTGCAGTCATTTCTCCATAAGGGTGTGATGATCCCTGCCTTACATAGGGTGAACGTCTACGGGTAGGAAAAATTAGGTGTGTGTGCAAAAGTGCTCTGAGAACTGTAAAGTGCCACAACAATATGAATAATTTTACAGTATATTATTACAGAGCATCTATAATAACAGACTATGTTAGTAATAAGAGTAATAACAGCAACGTTTCCTGGGTATCCTAACACCCCAGCTCTGAATGCGTGGAGACTTCTGTAGCTCTCGCTTGTTTGCCTCTAACCTGCAGACCCCGGATGTGCCCCTCCAGGTCCGCCCTTCTGTGCTGCATTAGGTACCGCCAGCGTCTGGGCAGCAGAGTGGCTCACGTGGCAGTTTGGGAGCTTACAGCTGCTGGCAGTACCCAAATTCCCCATGCCTCAGTTTCCCCACTCCCTTCTTATGAGGATTCAATGAGATAAGTGCAAAGCACCTGTCAACTTTAGCAAACCCCAAATAAGTTCTAGTTTGGATTTCCCGTGACATGCTGGCTGCGATTCTGACTGCTGGGAAGCAGTGCGGACAAACGGGAATTGCATGGACTTTGTAGCCAGAGAGAAGTGACTCCGAATATTAGCTCTGTCACTAGCATCGTTGCTATGGGACTCTGGCAGGAGTCTTCAGCTCTGAGCCAGTTCTCTCCCCCATGAACTCTGGACAGAGACAGAATCTATCTGTCTCCATGTCTGGGGTGAGGTTTACATCAGTGGTCCCCAACCTTTTTTTGAACCATGGACCAGTTTAATGTCAGAAAATATTTTCACGGACCGGCCTTTAGGGTGGGACGGATAATTGTATCACGTGACTGAGACAAGCATCAAGAGTGAGTCTTAGACGGATGTAACAGAGGGAATCTGGTCATTTTTTAAAAATAAAACATCGTTCAGACTTAAATATAAATAAAATGGAAATAATGTAAGTTATTTATTCTTTCTCTGTGGACCGGTACTGGTCCATGGCCCGGGGGTTGGGGACCACTGGTTTACATGACATCACTCTGTAAAGTGCTCTGCATGTTTCCGTCACTGCCTAATTGCCAGATAAATGGAAGCTATTAGGTATTTCTTTCTCCTCTTTCAGTCACATCTATTCATCTATTAAAAAACATCTATTAAACTTCTTCTGTGGGCCTGAGATCAAGCCAGTTCCTGGAGTTACAGAGCTAAATAAGACACTAGTCTTGACCACCATGGCAGCCGGGTGGAGGGAGGAAGGAGAAAACTGGCGAGGAGGAATTAGCCATAACCAATCCTGGAATAAGATCAGTGGCCCAAGAGGGTAGAGAGTCAGCTGGGGAAGGCAGGTGTGATGGGCTCGATCTCCTGCTCTGAGTTGACACAGGTGACAGAACACGGGCCTCTCCTCGCTGGATGGCTGGGTGCTTGCTGCCTCCTACCCGGACAGAAAATCCAAGAGGAAAGGCAGGATGGGGGTGGGGACCGCGACGATGAATTTATTTTGAACATTTTGCTGTTCAATAAGCAACTCACAGTGTCACATTCCAGGTCCTACACTGTGGTGACTGTATTCTGAATCCAACAGCTCGGAACAAGCCCGTCATCACCCCCACTTTGCAGAGGAGGAAACTGAGGTTCAGAGATGACAAGTGTCTTCCCAAGATCACATGGTTTATGAACGGCAGGGTCGGGCTCTGAATGCACATCTTCCTGGCTTCAGGTCTGGTGGTCTCCAGTTGTTAGAACTAGGCCCTCAGCACCATTCCAGAGCCCAGAAAGCTAATGCCATGCCCCTCTTGCCCCTCTGGGGTTTTAGCTCTTCTTTGAGACTCAAGCTTGGCCGAGCTCACACTGGCCCAAAGCAGCCTGCTGACCTGCAAGGGGCAGTGACCATGGTGCCCACTCTCAAGTCTCTGACAAGGCCACCTCCCCATGCAGTGCCTGTAATGCCGGTGGCCAAGGCCAGGCAGGTCCACGTTGGATTCGGGCAGATGGTAGAGAAACTGCAGAGCAGAAAGCGGTGGCCATTCCATTTAATAGATTCTGGCAACAGCGGATGAGCAAACAGTCGGGGAAACCCTCTTTTCACAGCAGCAAGCGAACAAACAGCAAAACGGCCCCTCACAGTGGCGGGCAAACAACCTGCCATTTGCCCTCTGCAGTCCACACTGAGTGCAAGCACCCACCGCCTTACATAGGCTGTGCACATGTGCCTCTGCCACATGAGAAATCGAGCAGAGTGCTTGCAGCCGGTGAGCCAGCGAGCAAGTCCAACACAGCTGTTTTCCCAACAGTGCCGCATGCGGGAAAAACACGAGATGTGGATGTTGAAGACTGACTTGCTACTTTGGGGTTTGGTGAGAAGAAATGTAATGAGGAGGGGAAGAGGAGAGGTATGTGCCCCTTAGACATGAAGCAGTGAATTAGCAACCTCAAACAAGAACAAAAATTGCAGCCAGGGTCACCATGTCTGGGGGCTGGTCCCTACCGACCAGGTACTGTGCTACCAGCCTTTCCTATTTTACACCTTAGTGGGTCCTCACAGCAACCCTGGGACAGAGGTACTATTATTTTTTCATTTCCCAGAGAAGGAAACTGGGGCACAGAGGGGTTGAGTAACTTGCACAAGGCCACACACAGTCATCACCAGTTTGAGTGCCTGTAATGCCAGTGGCCGAGGCCAGGCAGGTTCACATTAAATTCGGGCAGATGGTAGAGGAACTGCAGAGCCAGAAAGCACTGGGCCATTCCTATTTAATAGATTCTCGCAACAGTGGACAAGCAAACAGGCAGAGGTAAAACTGCTTCTCATGGCAGCAGGCAAATGAACAGCAAAACAGACCCTCGCAGCGGCGGATAAGCAATCTGCGCCTCGTGGTAGCAGGTCAGTGATCAGCAAAATCTGCTGGGAGGAAAAGCACCTGTAGCTTTTCATAGACTCTACACATTTGGTTGTGCCACGTGCTCACACTTTAATCATGCAAAGTGCAAGTGAGCAAGCCTAACACAGCTGTTTTCCCTACAGTGCCCATCACTGTCACTCCTTTAACCTGTCCTACGCTACCTGGTGTGTCTGACAGCCCGCCCCCCCCCAGAGGGGCAGGGGAGGGGCAGCGGGGAAAATGGAGGCAGTGTAGGGGCAGGGGCAGGGTCGGTGGATACAACTTCCCTAGACTTCCTGCCAGGGCTGAAGGGGGAGACAGGCCACGCAGGCTTGTGAATGTCAGGGTCACTCATAAGTGACTTCCTGTATGACCTTCAATGTGTCATCTCCACTCTGGGTTCAATAATTTCCTCTTTGCAAACAGAGTTGGTTTAGGTGGTGTTTCTTTCCAAATTAAAATGATATGATTATAAGGGGACAGAGGGAATATTGGGGTCTCAAGGAGCCAGTGACCCCGGGCCTCAGCTGGACCGGCAAGGGCAGGAGCGGACTGTGCACCGGCTCCTATGGGCTGTGAAACTGGTTTCCCTGACTCCTGCTCCCTCACTGCTGCATAGAAGCCACTGGAGGGCGCTGTGTCCTCACAGTTCTGATTGAGCTTCCCTGCGACAGCCCAGAATGTCCACTTGAGGATGAAGAGAACTTGCAAAGCCAGGGGCCAGTACCTGGGAGGCCTCTGGACACAGCTGGGCCCACTCAAGCCATATGGGGCCAGCAGGACCTGATGCTTCTTAAGAGTCAGTTTCAGCAACTAAAATGGGGACAGCCTTACGGCCGGTTGTCAGAAATGTTCTAAATGGGAGAGCATGCGTGCTTCCAAGAGCTTGGATGTTTGCTACGCCAGAGTGAATTTCTATTATTTCCCTCAAAGTATCATTCAATCACCCTTTCCAAGGGAGGAGAGTAACACTGGGTGAGTCCCTACTACGAACTTAGAACTGGCTGAGGCACTTTCCCTAGACCAGTGGTCCCCAACCTTTTTTGGGCCATGGACCGGTTTAATGTCAGAAAATATTTTCATGGACCAGCCTTTAGGGTGGGACAGATAAATGTATCACGTGACCGAGACAAGCATCAAGAGTGAGTCTTAGACGGATATAACAGAGGGAATCTGGTCATGTTTTAAAAATAAAACATCGTTCAGACTTAAATATAAATAAAACGGAAATGATGTGTTATTTATTCTTTCTCTGTGGACTGGTACCAAATGGCCCATGGACCGGTACTGGTCCACGGCCCGGGTGTTGGGGACCACTGCCCTAGAATACCTCCTCTACATTCTCACAGGGCCCCATAAGGTAGGAATTACTATCATCCTCATTTCACAGGTGCCAAAGCCGGAACCCCGAGAGGTGACGTGTCTTGCCCCGGGTCACCCAGTCTTTGGTGGCCTTGGTAGACTTCAAACCTGGGTCTGCCAGGCTCCACAGACTTGCCTTCAAGCACCGTACCCCACACCACCTCGTTCCGAGGAGGAGGGGTCCGGGATGTGTTACTGACGTCTTTCAGGCTGAGACTTCAGATGAATGTCCTTTATTTAGTGCTCAGGTGGTGGGGGCTCCCCTCCCAGTGGCTTTCCAACAAACCAATACAAGGTGGCGGGGCAAAAGTAGGTTCAGAGCTGTTTATTTGAGAAATAATACAATAATTAATACGTAACATGTGGGGAAAACAGCTGTGTTAGGCTTGCTTGCTGGTCTCCCGGCTGCAAGCTCTTTGCACAATTAGTGTGAGAGCACGTGGCAGAAAGGCACGTGTGTGTCTCTATGAAAAGCTACAGGTGCTTGCCCTCGGGGGTAATTCTCCTAGCTCGCTCTCCTGCCCCTGTGAGGTGGTTTCCCTGATCACTTGCCCTCTACTGTCAAAAGTGGTTTTTCTTTGCTTATTTGCTCGCTCGTCTCTGCGAGCCTCCAATAAACGAGTAATGGCCCGATGCTTTCTGGCTCCACTGTTTCTCTACCATCTGCCCGAATTCAATGCGAACCTGCCTGGGCTCAACCACCAGCATTACACAACAATGCAAGAATAAACTATGTCATGTAATGTACTCACAACTGTAAACCTACTTTTGCCCCAACCTGTATGTTCTTGACATGGAAGCACATTTCAGGGGGGTGGGGGACTTTGCAGTCTCCTCTTCCCCTGGGCTTGAGCATGACTCTTCCTCCTTCCTGGGAAGTGGAGCTGGCCCTGGGATGCAGGTGGCTTCGCCTGCAAAGTGACCGACCTCTCAGTATGAGCCAGTGGCAGATGAGTGGGACTTAGGGTCCATCCCCAGGCCCCCCGAGGTACTTGGGGTGCCAGGTATTCCCTGTGGTAGAGGAGCTCACTTCCATGAGACAGTCTAATAGTACTTCTCTGTTTTCATTTCCTAGCTTGATGAGAAAAGGATCGTGCTGTTTGCACGGTTGTAGATAAATAGAAGTGTGGCTTAGTTTTCACAATTTCCATTCCCTTTCTCCTTATCCGTCTCTTAGCTTGAGAAGGGTGGAGGGAACAGTGGGTAAATTCTGGAATCTCCTGACCAGGGGGGTTCTTGGAGTCCCTGAGCCATGGGATCGTGGTGCTGGGAGAAGCCCTAGAGACGACCCGGTGAGCCAGACCTCTCAGGGCAGAAGTGAGGCAACTGAGGCCAGGGAGAGAGCCAGACCTGCCCAAGGTAGCCCAAGGTCAGGGACAGGCTGGGACCAGAACCTGCCTGTCCTCCTGGTCTCATACCAACACATTTTGCCAAGTCACTTGTCACCTGGAGTGTGGTTAGTTCAGCAAACTCAGACAAGGAGAGCAGGGCTGGGCCAGCGGCGGAGGACGGGGAGGTGCTTGTCTTCCTCTGACATCAGCCCCTGGGCAAATAACAGCCACAGAGAGCAAATACTATGAGAGTAAATGTGTAAACATGGAGCTGGTGGCAGTTTCAGTGTCAGAAATAGGCTGACTCCAGGCTCTATCAGACCAGCCTTCTGATGCTGCCACTTACCAAATGCTGGGTAAGCGGGACCTGCCTGCAAAGGTGGGTCCCCCGAGAGGCTGTGAGAACTGAGAAGCAGCTGGCCCATGACTGAAGGAGAACGTCTGGGGATGCAGGGGGGGGGGGGGGGGAAACAGCATGGTCATTACGGAGTGCCAGGCCTGCTGGAGGACTTTATATAGATTCTCACTTAGTCTGCCCAGGAGCCCTGAGGGACAGGCATTGTCATCCCGATGATGTGGTAGATGAGGATGCCGAGGCTCAGAGAGGTTAAGTAACTTGCCAGCAATCACACAGATAGGAAGGGATGGAGCATGGATTCGATGTCAGGTCTGTCCATCTTGGGGTGTTTCAAAATCTGGACTAGGGGCCCTGGCCGGTTGGCTCAGCGGTAGAGCGTCGGCCTGGCATGCGGGGCACCCGGGTTTGATTCCCGGCCAGGGCACATAGGAGAAGCGCCCATTTGCTTCTCCACCCCCCCTTCCTCTCTGTCTCTCTCTTCCCCTCCCGCAGCCAAGGCTCCATTGGAGCAAAGATGGCCCAGGCGCTGGGGATGGCTCGGGCGCTGGGGATGGCTCCTTGGCCTCTGCCCCAGGCGCTAGAGTGGCTCTGGTCGCGGCAGAGCGATGCCCCGGAGGGGCAGGGCATTGCCCCCTGGTGGGCAGAGCGTCGCCCCTGGTGGGCGTGCCGGGTAGATCCCGGTCGGGCGCATGCGGGAGTCTGTCTGACTGTCTCTCCCTGTTTCCAGCTTCAGAAAAATACAAAAAAAAAAAAAAAAATCTGGACTAGGGACATCGCTTTATCAGAAATACCAGGAACACTTGTCAAAAAGGAGATATCCAGGCTTCACCCCAGACCTTACTGCATTGGAACTTTGGGGAGGGCCTGGGGGGCAGTCCTATTGACAAACTCCCGGGAAGGGGTGGGGGCCTGTGCCGCTAAGACCTGGGGATAGTTGCTCAATAGCAGGAGTTGGCCAACTTTTCCTGTAAACGGATAGATAATAAATATTTTAGACTTTGCCAGCCTCATAGTCTCTGTCACAACTATTCAACTCTGCTATTGTAGTGTGAAAGAAGCCACAGACAATGCTCACAAGCATGAATGTGGCTGTGTTCCAATAAAACTTTATATACAGAAGCAGGCAGTGGGCCGGATTCGGCCCATGGTAGTTTGCTGCCCCTGGCTTAGTCTACAGCAGGGGTCCCCAAACTTTTTACACAGGGGGCCAGTTCACTGTCTCTCAGACCGTTGGAGGGCCGGACTATAAAAAAAACTATGAACAAATTCCTATGCACACTGTACACATCTTATTTTAAAGTAAAAAAACAAAACGGGAACAAGTACAATATTTAAAATAAAGAACAAGTAAATTTAAATCAACAAACTGACCAATATTTCAATGGGAACTATGCTCCTCTCACTGACCACCAATGAAAGAGGTACCCTTCCAGAAGTGCCGTGGGGGCCGGATAAATGGCCTCAGGGGGCCACATGTGGCCCGCGGGCCGCAGTTTGGGGACCCCTGGTCTACAGCATGCAAAGTACCCTCATAGCCTGCCTCTCTACTGTTTCCCCAGCAGCCCCAGGACGACAGTGTGGTTACCTCTCTTCTGCTGCTGGGAAGACTGAAGCCCAAGGAGGTTAGACATCCAGGGTCACACAGGGAGTGACTGGCTAGCTGGGACTAGAACCAGACCTCCTGAGACCCAGTCCAGTGGCTCTGGAAAGTCTGAAGCCTGCTGAGAATGCCTGGGCCACAGGGATTGTCATTATTCAATGAATGCAGCCATCATTCATTGATCACTTATCATGTGACAGGCAGAGTCATTACCTCATTTGTATGCTACCCAGATGTTGAATGTCACTGTCCCTGGCACATGGGGCTGTCACAACCTCCCTGGGAGGTAGGAAGGCATCTGCAGCGTGTCAAAACCAGCTTATCTTGGGTGCACCACGCACCTGATATGCTACAGCTGGACATGGGAGAGGGAGGCTGCTGACAAGACACGTTCGCCTTCCCGTTCCTGAGCATGCGCGTGCACACACCCAACGCTCAAACATTAGACAGATGCACACGTGGTCAGTTCAGTGGCCTCCTTGTCACAGGCAGGAGAACACAAAATTCAAGACCTACAAATGACTCGTCCCCAATGAGATCAGGAACCAGGAAATTGCCTGGTGTGGGGAAAAGAATGCTGGAGTTCCAGTTTGCCTAGATTCCATTCCACACTCTGTCCCTGGTCGGCTGGGTGACCTTGGGTGTCACTGTCTTCATTTCTAAATGAGTGCCACTTTCCAAATTTGTGAAAGGGGTGGAAAATAGGTTGTCTCCATTGTTTCATTCATTCATTCATCTGGTCACTGACAATATGTTAAGCACCTACTCTGCCAAACACCACTACATCATTTTGATTTGAATTTCCAAAGATTTGAGATTCAATCCTGCCTCCTCTGAGTAGGAGATAGTAGGTAAATGATCGGTCCTGTGGTTCAAGGACTCTTTGGGCTAGGATTTCTCTCTGGGTAAAAAGCTCTCCCTCTCTCCTGAGTAATGTGGGTCTTAGCAAGAACACAGAGCCAGGTCCACTCACTGGTGCATTCATTAATCCCCTTTCCGTTCACCCATCTCTCCTCTATTCACCTGCCTTTGCAGCCTGCCATTCAGTCTGATCCATACCTCTCTCTCCACCCATTTATCCGCCAAGTACTCATTGAGCACTTACTGGGTGCTGGCTCCAGCACCGTGTCCGCTACCTCCCCACCTCCAGGAAGTCCCCACTAGCGTCCATACCAACCTAGGATTTGAGGCAGAAGTGATGGAAGGCCTGGAGTCTAGGTAACAATGATTCTCCATTCTCAGAATCCAAGGAATGTCCGGAATGCCTTCAGGCATTCTGAGGATGCACAGGGCCAGAGACTGATCTGCTTGGCTGCACGTACCTCCCTGTCCTGACACGGCCTCTCCTCCCGGTTCTGCTCTGGCCTCCTCCCTCTGAGAACACCCGAGGCCCCAGCCCTGTGCCTGTGTGAACTGAAAACAATGCTGTGTAAACGGGCAAGCAAAATATGGTGTATGCATTCAGTGGAATATTATTCAGCCATGAAAAGGAATGCAGAACTGAAACATGTTACAATGTAGATGCATCTGGAAAACACCATGCTAAGAGGAAGAAGCCAGACACAGAAGGCCACATAGTGCATGATCCCATTTATATGAAATATCCAGAAAGGCAAATCCGCAGAGACAGAAAGTGTATTAGTGGTTGCCAGGGGCGGAGGGAAAGGAGGAATGAGGAATGACTGCTAATGAGTTCAGGATTTCTTTGGGGGATAATGGAATGTTCTGGAATTAGAAAGTAGTGATGGTTGCACAACCTTGTGAATATAATAAAAACCATTGAATTTGCATAGTTTAACAGGGTGAAGTTTATGGGACGTGAGCTATGTTATGATTTAAAAGTTATTAGAAAACATTAAAAAATTTAAAACAATATTCCCATGTGTTATCACATAGCCTCTTCCCAACTTCTGGTGACACAGGGCCAGTGACATCAATGCTGTTTTTCAGCTCAGAACCTGGGAGCTCAGACCTGCATTGTTAATTAATTACAGATGGGGGGTAAGATACAGAGTTGGACTCCTGGTCCAGTGCTCTTTGCCTCATGTCAGGCTGTCTGACTAGGAGACGGTGCCCCATGAGCCAATCCCCCTGCAAAATTCATTTACCACCGAGTTTAGGGGGCGCTGCAGGCCAGAACCGTGCTAGGAGAGGCTGCCATGACAGCAGATGGAAACTCAAGAGTGTTACCCGGTGACAGGCACAGGGGATTGATGCTTGTTGTCCTATTTCCTTCTCAAAGACCCCTGTCACAGACCTCTTTTGTTAGCTCCAAACCCCTTTTACAGGAGCAATCTGATAATTCCTGGGGACTCCCCAGTGAACATAGCCTGGTGGGAGGTCTCACTGTCCCCACTATGGAAACCAAAGAAGTGGGCAGGGGACAGGCCTCTAGCTTCGGTTGGGCCATGAACATTGAGCAACTGATGTGAAGGCTCGGGGATCACTAGAGGCTGGTTATCCCGGGGGCCGAGGCAGTGGGCTTCAGCGGCTCCCACTCCCACTCGCCCCGGCCTCTGCTGCCCTGACCTCCCTCATTCCCTGACCTCCCTCATTCCCTGACCTCCCTCATTTCCCGACCGCCCTCATTCCTTGTTTTTTTTCTTTCTTTCTTTCTTTTAATGTTTGTGACAGAGACAGAGAGAGACAGGGAGAGACACAGATGGTCAGGAAGGGAGAGAGATGAGAAACATCAATTCTTCATTGTGACACCTTAGTTGTTCATTGATTGCTTTCTCAGATGTGCCTTCACTGTGGGGCTACAGCAGACCGAGTGACCCCTTGCTCAAGCCAGCGACCTTGGGCTCAGGCTGGTGAGCCTTGCTCAAGCCAGATGAGCCCGTGCTCAGGCTGGCAACCTCGGGGTTTCGAACCTGGATCCTCCGCGTCCCAGTCCAAACTCTCTCCACTGCATCACCACCTGGTCAGGCTCCTTGTTTTCTACTCACTTTCTAGGCCTGGTCTTCCAGCTTACTGTCAGTTCTGTGGGTGCCCAATATTCTTCCAGTCAACCTCCTTTTGTACTCACAAGAGTCAGAATTAGGTTCTGTTGCTTGCAACCATTCACTCTGAACCATTCACCTTCATTGCACTCCAGTGTACCTGACGGGACACTCTTATTTGCCCATTTTACATATAAGGAAACAGTCTCAGAAAGGTGAAGTAACTTGCTCAGAGCCCTCCAGATAATGAATGCCAAAGCCAGGATTTAAACCTACGTCTGTCTGAGTTCAGAGCCCAATCTCTTAACATCTACAAGAAAGAAGAGACAGCTGGCCTGGCCTGGGGTGGCGTGGTGGATAAAATATCAACCTGGAATGCTGAAGTCACCGGTTCAAAGCCCTGGGCTTGCCTGGTCAAGGCACATGTGACAGGCAATCAATGAACAACTAAAGTGAAGCAACTATGACATGATACTTCTCACTCCCTCTCCTCTCTCTGTAAAATCAAGAAACAAAATCTGGAAGGGAGGGAGGGAGGGAGAGAGGGAGGGAAGTAGGGAGGGAGGGAGGGAGGGAGGGAGGAAGGAAGGAAGGAAGGAAGGAAGGAAGGAAGGAAGGAAGGAAGGAAGGAAGGAAGGAAGGAAGGACGAACAGCAAATCTTTCCTATAAGCCAGACACTGAGTGGGCATGTCCTCTCAACAGCTCTATGAGGGACAAACTGCCTGTATTTCGGACAAACTGCCTGGAGGCTCGGGAGAGGAGGTAGCTGACTTACAGGTCCCTGAGCTGACCCAGATCCTGTGCTACCCGCAGAGGAGGGCACTGAGACTCCAGCGGTGGTGCCCTCTCTTCCCAGCTGGCAGACTTCTGATGGGTGCTCCTGGCTCTGTGAGCACCCCCTGCCGAGCCCTAAGGGTAGAAGCAGACCCGAGCCTTCGCTCCTGTGCTCGGGGGCGGGGCAGCCCCTGGGATGGTCCTGCCCGGCAGCCTAGGCTCCCTGTAAGTCAGGGGCCCAGGGGGCCACAGCACTGATGGACCTTCACTGTTGCTTCAGCAAGTCTCACTTGATATATTTCATCTGTGAAAAGGCCATAAATGGCAGGACCCATTGCTTATGGCCATCCAGCAGAGCTGGAAGGGTGCTCTGTCTCAGCTGGTACCCCGGGACACTTCCAAGTCTCCGCATGGCAGGCCACAGCACCAGGTCAGAGTGTGGCATCCTGCCTGGGCTCCGGTGGGCCATGGGCAGGACTCCAGGAAGGACCCAGTGGCCGGTGCTGGTCTGTCACTTACAGCCAAACAAATGCAAAGGAACTGGAGCTTCAGATCCTGGCAATTGAAGAAATAGGAATTGTTGCTCTCAGGACTTAAGAAATTCTTGTGATTCATCCCTTCAAAGTAGGTGCCCTCGTGGCCTGTGTTAAGTACCACCCTAGAGACACATGGGTGGCCCTCGGCACACTGTTCCTTGAGGTTTATAGTCAGCTGCGTCATCTCACCCGGTCCTCCCAGCTATCCTGTGAGGAAGATGGGGCGTGTGTTAACACCCCCATGTCCCGATGGGAAAACTGATGCTCGGAGTGGTCAGTGACTCTCACACAGGCCAGGAGCTGACCCAAGCCCAGTGTTTCTCACTGTCCCCTTCATCACACTGTAGACTGCAGCACCCACCTCATACACGGGGAAGGCTATTTCTGGTTGATTCTGAGAGGCACAGGGCCTTCCAAAGCTGAGTAGAGGGTGGTGTTTCACGCCCTCCTCCACTCTGGCTGGACCCAGGCAGGCTGCTGGATGGAGAGGCAGCATGGTGCGGGGACTCCCATCCCAGCCTTGCTTGGAGGGCGCATTCTCAGTGCGGGGACAGGGGCGTTCCGGGGCAGTTATCTGTCTGGTTTGAATTAGATGCTGGGCTCTGCAGAGCCTCGGGCTCATTAGCGGTTCCGTCGCCCAGCCTGGTGCCTGCAAGATGGTAACATTTTATTGTTTCCTTTCTTTTTCTTTTTTTCTTGTTTCGATCTCTTTTTGCCCTTTCTTTAGTTTTTCAAATTTCTACCTTATGCCACAAAAATGCAAAGGCTGCAACAGTCCCATTAGGACACACTCAAGTCAGCAGCACCTCTGGTGCCAACACCGCTCACCCCTCTCCAGGGTGCCACATGCCGAGGGCAGACCTCGCAGGGAAGCGGGGCTGGTGTTCCCCTGCACCCTCCTCCAACATACAATACACCACCCTATCAGCATTTCTCTGGAAACTCAGGGTGGCACAATGGTTAACAGGCATTTCTGGGCTCTCTCTGCCTCTATTTTTTTTTTTTTTGCCCTGAGCCAGTTTTGAAGTGTGACCCATAATTTATTCTTTTACTTAACAACCCGATCTTTCTTTCCCAGAAAAATGGATGTAATAAGAGTATGTTCTATCATTGTGTTAGGCTGAAAGGAGATGGTGAGCACAAGATACTTTTTCCAACCTGAGCACATAGTAAGTGCTTAATAAATAGTGTGCACTGTTATTATTCTGCTGATGTTCAGGACACCTCTACCACCTGAAGAATACCTACCTCCATGGCTTCAGGGAAGAAGAGATGAGAAGTCTTACCAGGTCAGGCATGAAGAATGCTCAGTAAGAGGTATATTGGCATTCATCATCATCACTACCATCATCATCATCATCACCACCATCACCACTATCATCACCACCATCACCACTATCATCACCATTATCACCATCATCATCAACACCATCATTATCACCACCATCATCACCATCATCACCTTCACCACCATCATCTTTACCACCATCACCATCAACACCATCATAATCAATACCATCACCATCATCATCACCATCACCACCATCATCACCACCATCACTATTATCATCACCATCATCACCACCACCACCATCATCATCATCATCATTATCCTCATTATTATCCCTAACTCTACTTCCATTATTCTTTCCCTGTTTTCTCCTCAGTAGAGGGTGGGAGAGACAGTGATGAAAAGAAACTGAGAAAGGCTGAGCTGACTTGGAAGAACTGTGAATTGTAGGACCAAAAAGACTCCTGAAAAAAGTAATGGACTAAGTTAAATGGGGCAGGTGTTGAGGGAACTGGTGAGTTGGGCCCAGGAGAAGCAGGAAGGAGGGAAGGCAGCTGGAGAGAGAAGTTGATTTCTGAGGATGTGATCAGAGCCTACATTACAGAGCATATGCTACGTTCTGAGCCGACGAGGATTCCTCTCATATTCTTTCACCCTTACTCAGTCCTCGGAGGAGGTTTCAATTACTCACATGTCTAGTGCTGTCATCAGTAGCCTTGGGGTTGGGTGGGTGTGGTGGGGGCAGGTATAGCCAGGTAGGACCTCGTGGAAGTTGTACCACGCGTGTGTCAGCTTGTCCTGGGCAGGACGGTCTGTACCCAGTGGGGTGTGTGAGGACTGTGCCAGGACGCTGGCCGACAGATGCTTGCGTGAGCAGAGGAACGGTCATCAGTCGGCTGATGGGTCCGTGGCTGGAGCCGGGAATTGGGAACTCCAGGTCTCAGGATGCCGGAGAGAAGGCACCTTGTGTACAGGGGTGCCAGCTGCCAAAGTGGCCAATCCCAGGCCTCATCCTCCTCACCTGCCCAGCATCCCAGCAGCCTTTGTCAAAGCTGATTTCTCCCCACTGCCTTACGCCCTGGTTCCCAGGACACCCACTCTCTTGATTTTCCTCCTTCTTCCCTGGCTGCTCCTTCTCTGGCTCTTTTCTGGGATTTGTCTCCTCTTCTAAATCCATAAATGTTGGAGCACCCCAGGGCTCTTCCCCACCGCCTGCCTAGGTGGCCTCTCCAGTCTGAGCTGTGGGTAGAGTCTCTCTATACACTGACATCTCCCAGAGGTCTGTCTCCAGGCCAGAGCTTTTCCTTGAGCTCTCGGCCCTTACATCCAGCCTCCCATTTGGGGTCTGAGACCAGAATGAGTTCCTGAAACCCGCTTCCCTTCAGTCTTCTGCTTCTAGGCAAATGGCAATGCTGGTTGCTCGCATCCAGCCCCCCGGAGCCATCCTGCCTCCTTTTTCCCCTCAGATCCTACACCCAACCCATCCACAGGTCAGGTCTGTGCTATTTTTATAATGAATCTGATGCTACTGTCATCCTGGTCTTGTCCCATTAGCTTATGCCCCGATTGCTGAACGAGCCTCATACTGTCTCCTTGCTTCCCCCTTCCCTGCTACCCTCCAGTCCAAGAACCTTTCAAAAGTGGAGCTCAGATCTTGTCTCTTTCCTGCTTAAAACTCTCAAATGCTTCCCGGCCAAGATGCCACACAGCGCTACCTGACAGCGGAATCCCTATGTGTGTTAATGACTCCTACTACCTCTCAGCCTTGTCTCTGACCATTCTGTCCCACTCACTTTGATCCAGATACTAGTCTCCTTCCTGTTCTTGGCTATTCTAAGCTTGTTCATGCCTCAGGGCCTTTGTACTTGCCATTTGTCATGCCTGGATGGCACTGTCTCACATGTTCCTAAGGCTTGGTCTTTTTTTTTTTTTCTTTTTGGCAAGATCACTTTTCCAAAGCTACCTTATCAGAAAGGCCATCTCTGATGGCCTTCTCTAAATGACCTATAGAACTAAGTAGCTCTCCTGCTTAGTCTGTTCCAGACCTTGTCCTGCTTTATTCTTCATAGGATTAAATCCCATCTTAAATTAGATCATGTACTTACTTGCTTGTTTAATGTTTCTATCTCCCACTTGATTGTATTCAATAAGTTGAACTGTGGGGACTTTGTCTTGTTCACTGCTATATGCCTGGCATGTATTAATAAATTTGTCTGATGACAGAGTAAATGAAATCCACCTTGGCCGGATAAGAAAAAGTATTTGTGGGACCCCCTCTCACAGTGAATGTTTGTCAGATGAATTAATGTGATATTGCTGTATTTGCCTTTTTGATTGTCAGCTCCTTAAGGGCAGATGCAGGGCTTGCTCCTCTTGGTGTTTCTCACAATGGCTTTTTTTTTTTTTTTTTTTTTTTTTTTTTACAGAGACAGAGCGAGAGTCAGAGAGAGGGATAGATAGGGACAGACAGACAGGAATGCAGAGAGATGAGAAGCATCAATCATCAGTTTTTCGTTGTGGCACTTTAGTTGTTCACTGATTGCTTTCTCATATGTGCCTTGACCATGGGCCTTCAGCAGACCGAGTAACCCCTTGCTCAAGCCAGCAACCTTGGGTCCAAGCTGGTGAGCTTTTGCTCAAACCAGATGAGCCTGCGCTCAAGCTGGTGACCTCGGGGTCTTGAACCTGGGTCCTCCGCATCCCAGTCCGATGCTCTATCCACTGCGCCAAGGCCTGGTCAGGCCGACGGCTTTTTTTTTTTTTTTTTTACATAAGCCATGCAACCTTGCTCGAGTGACTTCTCTGGGCTTCAGTTTCTTCATTTGTAAAATAAGAATAATAATGGGGCTCATGCCATAAGGTCATTAGGAGGGGTAAATGAATTAATTAACATATGTAAACCTCTTAGAACAATGCCTGGCACAGAGTAAGTACTTGTGGAACATTAGCTTGATTCAAAAACTATAAGAAAAGGGATTGCATAGACATCAAGGTACCTTGAGCTGAGCCCGAAGAAGCCTGTTCATATTGCTCTTTGCTTTTCCCATACTGGGAGCTGGAGGACTGTCTGATAAAATGAACTGAACTGAAATTAGAAACCACATTATGCCGTCAACTCATGCTGAGTTTGTGGTCAGCTAAACCCCAAAGCCTTTCTTCACGGTCTTATTGCTCAGCTAGAGATCCCTCATCCTGTATTTGTGGGTTTTCACTTTATTTTTTGTGGTCTTTTTGCTTTTTTTATGTTCCGGATTATAAAAGTAATATATGCCCACTGTGGAAAGTTTGTAATGAGCATAAAATTACAAAGGGCAGGAAAAGAGCAGGTTACAAATCAGCATGCATGGTTTGAATCCACTTGCATAAAATGTTTTTTATATATTTATAAAGAGAGGCAGAGATTGACAGGAATGGGGGGGGGGGTGAAAAGGATGCTTAGAAAGATGTTTGTTCACTAAACTGCTTGCCATGGTTGCATATATGTGATTCTTATATGTTCCCGTTTAGTTTTCCCTTTATGCTGTTTGAATTTTTATAAAAAAAAACAAACCCAAATTATCTTTTCAAAACTAATGTTTTTTTAAAATAATAATTATTTTTAAAAATGGAAATCAGATGATTTAGCCCCCTTACTTAAAATTCTCTAAGGGTTCTCCGTTCATTCAAGAAGTATTCATTGAGTGGGTACTCAGTGCCAGACCGGTTCTCTCCCCGCCTGCTCGCTTTATGGTCCTCACAGCTCCCATCACGACATCAGAGTATTGTTCTTTATAGGTTTTGGGTTTAATGTCGATCTCCCGCCCCCCTTGCCCCCAGAACTGGACCTATGTGAAGACAGTACTCTGCAGAACTCCAGTGTCTGTCTTGTGCACAGCCTAGCCTCACTGCCCCAAACAATGCCTGGCATGGGGCAGGCGCTCAACAGATCTCTACTGAATGAATGAATGAAGAATGTTTAACAGCAAAAATGAAGAAGTAAAAGGAAATCTTTCATAAATCCATCAACTAGAGATTCTTGTTTGCATCCTGGTATGTTTCCTTTCCAACTTTTTCCTATTGTTATATAAATAGGTTGAAAACAGATTTTGCATCTTTCTCTTTTTAACCCAGCATAATAGGATACGCATTTCCTGTGGTATTAAAAAATACTATTTTTCTTGAATGTATAGCAGTGGTTCACCACTGAGGGTGACCTGCCCCCTGGGGGGCATTTGATAATGTCTGGAGATATTTTTGGTTGTCACAAGGAGAGAGAGCAAGGGTGCGTTGCTACTGCTAACATCCTACAAGGCACAAGTCAGTCCCCACAACAAAGGATTGTCCGGCCCCAGATGCTGATCATGCCAAGGCTAAGAAGCCTGCTGCCTAGTGGTCTGTCATACGGATCAAAACAAGGACTTATCCACCCCTGCTTGTTGCACATAAAGTTGTTTCTACGTTTTCACTGAAACAAATAAGGTCGGGAGAGTTTTAGACATAAATCTCTACCCACATTCTACATTTCCTTAGGATAAGTTGCAATGCTTGGTTTGCAGGAACTTAAAATGCCTTGACCTTGCTTGACTTTCATTTCATTGATTTCAAACTGGGTAGTCCTGCCTCTCTGGGTATTCTGTCCTCTGCCACATTTGTGGTCTGTCCCAACTGTGAGTCATGTCAAAGAAAATGTCCTGCCCTGGCCGGTTGGCTCAGCAGTAGAGCGTTGGCCTGGCATGTGGGGGACCCGGGTTCGATTCCCGGCCAGGGCACATAGGAGAAGCGCCCATTTGCTTCTCCACCCCTCCCCCTCTCCTTCCTCTCTGTCTCTCTCTTCCCCTCCCGCAGCCGAGGCTCCATTGGAGCAAAGATGGCCCGGGCGCTGGGGATGGCTCCTTGGCCTCTGCCCCAGGTGCTAGAGTGGCTCTGGTCGTGGCAGAGCGATGCCCCGGAGGGGCAGAGCATCGCCCCCTGGTGGGCAGAGCATTGCCCCTGGTGGGCGTGCCGGGTGGATCCCGGTCGGTCGCATGCGGGAGTCTGTATGACTGTCTCTCCCCGTTTCCAGCTTCAGAAAAATACAAAAAAGAAAAAAAAGAAAAAAAGAAAATGTCTAGGCCTTCATGGCCCGGTGCTTTCTGTGATGAGGGCTACCCCAGCAGTACCCTACCTGTCTTAGTTTAACAAATTGCCATTGACTATGTGGTTCAAACACCTAGTCTTGCAGTTCTGGAGGCTGGAAAGTCCAAGATCAAGTCGCAGATAGATCCGATGTTTGGTGGGGGCCCTCTCTCTCGTTTGAAGACAGTTGCCTTCTTATATCCTCAGATGATAAAGTGAGAGAGTGCTTTCTAATCTCTTTCTCTTCTTATAAAGGCACTAATACCATCACAGGGCCCCACCATCATGACCTTATCTAAACCCAGTCACCATCCAAAGGCTCTACCTCGTAATACCATCCCATTGGGGGTCCGCGTGTCAATTGTGGGGGTGCTCAGACATGCTACCCATAACATCACCTGTCCAAGATGTCAAACCTTCATTTGGGAAGAGCCTAGTTAACCACAACCTATAAATAACATCTGTCATGGGAGTTAAAGGGCAGAATCCAAGCAAGAAAGGCACTATGTACCATCTCCGACTTACGCCAACAAAACCACTATTATTCACGAGTGTTTGGATACCTCTTTGAGAATTGCTGTTGGGATATCCAATGCCTTCCTTCAATAAGAACATCATCCTTGTGTGCAATGTTGCTATGTGTGCAATGCAGCCTCTGTAAAACAGAATATTCATTCAGCAAATATTTACCGAACCCCTGCTATGTGTCAGGCACTGTTCTAGGCACTAAGGAAACAGATGAAACAAGACAGAAAGAAAGCCTCTGCCCTCATAGAATTTACATGCTAGAGGGGACATCATCACATAAACAAATTTTGTCAAATACACTGTCAGGAAGTGATTAGTGCTTGAAAAAAATATATAGCAGGGACAGAAGCAGGTGGCTAGATGAAGAATGCTATTTAAGATGGGCTCCCTGAGGAGGGGATATTTTAAAGGGATTTGAATTAAGAGAATGGGTAAGCCCTGGAAATATCTGAGGGAATAGCAAGTGCAAAGGTCCTGAGGCAGGCATGTGTCGGGCAAGTGTGAGGTAATGTGTCTGGTGTGAAATGAGCAAGAGGGAGAGTCATAGGAGATGAGGTTAGAGTGAGAGGCAGTGGCCAGGTCCAGTAAGGACTGGTAGGCCGCTGTGAGGACTTGAAGTTGTATTCTATTGGAGGGTTTAAGCAGGGTAGAAAAGAGATCTGATGTCCATTTTGAATGATCCCTCTGGCTACTGTATGGGAGATAGAGCATAAGGAGACAGTGTAAGTAGGGAGCCCAGGAAGGGACTGTTATAATAATGCAGGTGAGAGAGGATTGTGGCTTGGATCAGGGAGGTAATAACATATATAGATGGTGAAAAGCGGCCAGATCCCAGATATATTTTAAAGGTAGAGCTGGTGGGTTTGCTGATGAATTGCATGTTGGGGAGGTGTGAGAGAAAGAGGAATTGGAAATGACTAACAGTTGAGAGTTGAGAGGGCGTTCTTAGGGCTATGAGAAGTCTCTGCTGAGATCTGTGTTTCTATGACATGCCCATGTGTGATGGAACCCCAAGTCAGACAGCCAACCCCCCACAGCTGGATGCTGGTCAGCTGGCAGGGCCAGGCGTGCTCTAGAGTTCCATCCCTACCCCAACCTTGGGCTTTTTTTTTTCTCTTAATTTGGTGCCTTGGGACGGGTACCGTCCCCACCCTCAGCCCAGCCTCGTAGAGAAGTACTGTCTTTCAGCCAGAAGATTGTCAGGACAGTTTCCCGTGGCTGCGCCCACCCAGGAAAGTGGTTTGAGCCACTCTCCTCTCCTGCCCCCTGGTGGACGGGGTATGGCAGGCCCTCCTGGTCTCCCAGCAAGCTAAAACCCGCTCAGCTTGTATCCGCTCAGTCAGGCTGGCCTGCATAATAGAGAATAAATTAGCACTTCCATTAAAGGGGGAGGGGAAGTCTGCTTTTATTGTTTGGTGATGAAATGAAGTATGAGAAAATGTTTGTTTTGGTTCTAGGGCGGGAGGAGACGGGTGTGGGGGCTGGGTATTCAGGGACTTGAATAGTAGGACAGGGCGGGGGGAGCAGCTGGCAGGCACTGCCTTCTACCCAGCCCAGGGAAGGTGTCCTAGAGGTGACATCTATGCTGGAGGTCACCAAACGTCTCTCGGTACTGCCGGAGACTTGGCTTTAGGAAGTGGCCATTGCACTTAGCCGGGGCTGGGTTTAACCCCAGGCAGATGTGGCTGCATGACTTAGGGAATCCTCAGCTTCGCTGGACCTTTAGCTTCCTCATCTGTTAATAAACAACTCGGTCACAATGGCCTCTGAGGGCCTCCCTCGTTGCCACTGTCTGGGATCCCCTTGACTGCAGGCAACAGAAGCTGTCCCTGAGGTTGTTTCTGACACCATCGCCAGAGGCATGGGGAAAGCAATGGGCGCAATACTTCATGATAAGGCAATGCCTAACTCTAAATATTATACCTGCCTATGGGGGAAGTTCGAGCCACAGGCGCCACGTCTTCTACCTGAGAGAAGGGTGGGGCTTACTTAACTATGTCAGAGCTCCTGTGGACCTACGGAGGGAGGAGCCTGGGCAGGGGACTGGGGTGGCAGCGGGTGTGGGGGAGGCTGGAGAGACTCCAGAGAGGGCAGGGCTACCCTGAGTGTGTGTGTGTGTGTGTGTGTGTGTGTGTGTGTGTGTGTGTGTGTGAGAGAGAGAGAGAGAGAGAGAGAGAGAGAGAGTGTGTGTGTGTGTGTACATGCACGCGTGTGCATTGGGTGCGGTAGGGGATTCACTGCCTTTTATTATGGGATGCACTTAGAGGTTCTGATCCAAGGTCCAAGGAGGGCTTTTAGCAAGCTTTAGTGTCAGATTTGATGGCTGACCCATGGGTCAGTGTGGGCAGCCACCACCAATGCCAGGTTCCAGACTGGGGGCAAGAATGGGCATCTCGGAGGTGAGGTCTGGACCATCGCCAGTGGGTGGTAGCAAGGCACTTCGGGTTTGTGTTTGGGCTCTAGATTTGGAAGCAGCAGGCTCACAGCTGACCACAGCTCCTGCTGAGCTAACCTGGGCAGTGGCCTTCACTCCTCTGGGCCTCATGTCCTCCTCGATAAAAGCGCCACCACACAGAGCTGAGATAAGGATTCAATAAGATAAGGTGCCATGTGTCGGCGTACCTGGGCACAGTTCGTTATCAGTAGGTGTCATTTTCAGGAGGAGAATGGGTCCATCCAGCAGTCTCTGCCCATCCCTGAGCCGAGCAGAGTCAACTTGGAAAGATCCTACCTCTCCCAGGTGGCACTGTGCCTTGGGTCAGGGGACAAAGCTATAACGGTGGCTCTGGGAATGCCTCAGGTGACACCGATTTCTGCCCGCGTCCCAGGTCCCCCATGAACCCCTCCCCAGGCGTCAGCGCACAGGTCCCAGTCCAGGCACCAGTCGGGGGCTGCTGGCAGCCTCCCCCGCTGCCGGCTCGCAGGGCTGGGCCCTGGTCCGCTCCGCAGACCCTGCCTGGTCCCGGAGGACGCAGCCGTCTGCAGGGTAGGCGTGCTCTCTTCCTCCCCGTCAGGTTCCAGTGTGCCCAGCCAGTGACTCACAGCCCCGAGTGGAGCGCTTGGCACCTCCGAGCAGACAGTGTCTGTCCTGTTCCCAGGCACTTAGAGGAGGCGATCAATGACAGCGTGTGCTTGGGGGCCACCCACCCACCAAATTATCTCCTTTGTGGATGCCTGAAATTCCACCATTAGTACTTCATGCTTTTGGAGGATCTTACGGCCTTATCTCAGTTCCACTCTTTCAATATAAGCCCCTTGGGATATATAACATACCTGAATATGGATGAGACTGTCAAAACATTTTCCTTCCCGGCAGGAGGGGGCCCAGTTCTCAGGCTCCAAGTTCGGTGCTCTTTCCAATATTGGCACTTTCAGCTGCCCAACAGCCATGGTCAAGCCCCAGTGTGCTGCACCTTATGCCCAGCGCAGAGGTGAGGGAGATGCGCTCTTGTCCTTGGGGCATATGGTCCTTTCCCCCAAAGTGTTAGTGGAAGGCTTTACTCTCGCATTCAATGCTGGTGCATAGTAGTAGCTCACTAAATAACTGTAGAATGAATGAATGAAGATCAACAGCTACAAAAATAAGGCAGCAAGGCACCAGGAATGTGAGCGCAGACCTGAAGCCCGCTGTCCGGGTGTGTCCTCTGGCTCTGCCGCTCACCGGCTATGTGACCGCCAGCAAGCTTCTGCACCTTTCTCTGCCTCAGTCTCCTCACGGGTACAACGGGAGTGGGACTGGTCGTGATGAGGATCAACTGAGTCAATCTTTGTAAAGTACTTAGAACATTTCCTGGCACACGGCACGCACTATGTAAGTGTTTGTTAAATAACTAAAACTCAACAAACATTATTGAAGACACATGGAAGGTATTTGGTAATGTTTGTTGGCCGGTCTAAGGGCTACACGGGGCAGGGATGATGTTTTACTATTCTCCGTAGCCTCGGAGGCTGGCGCGAGACCGACATCCGTAAACGTTGGTTTGCTGGACTGATCCTGGGCTCCTGGACCCATCCTTGCTTTTCTGACCTACCGGAAGCTGTGTGTCTGGGAGTGCTGGGAGCCACAGCAGGGCTGGTGCCTTTTGGCAGCTCGCGTTCCTAGAGATGCGGTCGTAAATCCAGTTGTCGTCGGGTCCCTCCAGCAGGGCTGTTTTTTTCTGCCTGTTTGGGTGCAGACAGAAACTGTCAATACAGAATCGATCTTTACAAGGCAGAGGGTAACGTGTGGGGCAGTGAAACGTGGTGTGGAGACAGGCAGGAGCAGCCCGTCCTTCTCACGGTTCTGGGTGTGGGACTGGCACTTGGTGAATACTTGTTAATGGTGTCTGAGCCCCGTTTGGAGCAGCCGATCTCCTCTTGCTCCTACCCCACCCCACCCTGCACACCAGGACACATCCACTCCAAGCATTGCCTTGGGCTGGTCTCGCCACACGGAGCATCATTTTACATCTCCTTCTCTTTCCCGAATTCCTTCTGCCTTGTTCACATGGCTTTTCCCTCTATCTCTGCTTGGTTTTTGTTCAGTATCTTCCCTTCCATGCAAACAATGCCCCAACCCCACTGAACTTTATTCCTTGCTTGTCCATTCGTTCGTTCACCAGGCGTCCACTGAGAGCCTGAACAGTCACTCAGCAAACATTCACCGAGGCTCTGCTCTGTGTCCGGCACTGTGCCGGGACCCAGGGACCCAGGGACCCAGGGACCCAGGGACCCAGACTTCCAGTTCCATGAGAAAAACAGAAAGTAAACAAACAAACCATCACAGCGTGCAAAGGAGGGGTGCAAGTGTCTGTGGGGCAACCACACGTGGGGACCTAACCCAGGCTTGAGGTTCAGGAAGGGCCTGCGTCCAGGGCTGAGGTGCAAGGTGAGGGCCGAGAATAAATCTGTCTTAGCAGATGAAGGAAGAGAGAGAGCAGTGCAGGTTTTAAACTTGAGGCCAAGGGCCACAGGGAGTTTGAAATGGAGAATCAGGTGAAGGGATGTCAATTTTAGATATAAAATGAGGTTGATGTTTTAAAATATAACACTGGTATTTTTAAAGTTTTTCTTTTTAATCAGCTCTGTTAAAGAATAATTTATACATCAAAGTCACCCATGTTAAGTGTACAAGTATGTGATTTTTGACAAGGGTATACAGTTGTGTAATTACCACCATAATCAAGGCATGGGCATTGCCGTCAACCCCCAACTTCCTCCCTGCCCCTTTGCAGTCTGACCCTCCCCCCCACCCCCAACCCCCACCCCGCCACCCTGCCACCCGGCCACCATGCCTTGCCTTGCTAGATTTTCTTATCAGTTGTATCACACAGTGGCTAGCCTTCCGGGTCTGGCTTTTTCATTCAGCACCATGTCTTTGAGAGTCCCCATGTTGTCTATCAGGAGAATCTTTTTTTTTCATTTTTAAATCATTTTGTATAGAGAAGTAAAAGCAACTCAGACGATATGAATTCGAACCTCAGTGAAGAAATCTATCAAAGTCGGTCAGTGTCCAGGCACGAGGTGAAAGGAGAGTCCTTTATACCACAAAGTAACGTTCCCTCGCCCGGCTGTACCACAACGCAGTTATCCTTTCTCTGCAGGCCGGGGGACGCTTGCCTTACGAGAAGGCTGCTTTTGACTCTCCCCTCCCCTACCTTAAAGCATGTTGTCTTGCAGCCCTTTCCCCACAGAGGAAGGTTCAGGGGGCTTACTCCCCAGGGAAGGAGAAAGCAAGTGCTCTTTAGAACAGTGAGACCAAACTGGCTTTCTCTTTTGCAGTGAGATGATTGTCTCCAAAGCCAGCCTAGTGGGTAAAAAAAAGTTTTTTTGTTTTTTGTTTTTGTGTTTTTCTGAAGCTGGAAACGGGGAGAGACAGTCAGACAGACTCCCGCATGCGCCCGACCGGGATCCACCCGGCACGCCCACCAGGGGACGATGCTCTGCCCCTCCGGGGTGTCACTCTGCCGTGACCAGAGCCACTCCAGCGCCTGGGGCAGAGGCCAAGGAGCCATCCCCAGCGCCAGGGCCATCTTTGCTCCAATGGAGCTTCGCTGCGGGAGGGGAAAAGAGAGACTGAGAGGAAGGAGAGGGGGAGGGTGGAGAAGCAGATGGGCGCTTCTCCTGTGTGCCCTGGCCAGGAATCGAACCTGGGACCTCTGCACACCAGGCCGACGCTCTACCACTGAGCCAACCGGTCAGGGCCAAAAAGTTTTCTTAAAAACATGCTCAGCTCCCTTTGTATTCACAAGCCCGCCCCGGCCCAGCCCTCCTAGACCAGAGAACTTTCCTGAGAGCCTGAGAGGGAAGGTGGGATGCAAGGGAAGCATCACAGCCAGAGACAGGGACTGGGAGGCCTTTCTGCTGGGAGGGGCGGAGTGGAGGCAGGACCAGCCTGGCGGCAACCCTGCAGGGTTGGTGGGAGGAGGGGAGAAAACAGAAGCTCTCTTGGGCATGTTAGGGACGTAGAGGGGGACTGAGAGCATGGCAGCAAAGGCCAACACCACGGACGTGTCCAGACCACAAGTCTGACAGAGCCCAGCTGGCCCCCTGCAGCTTGTGGATGATGGACACAAGTCCCACAGGTCCACGCGGGTTCAGAGGGACCAGGGAGATCAAGGCAAGGAAGCCACAGAGAGGTAATGACAGGGCCCCCATCAGCAGCAGGGGATGTGGGCACACACCTGCCAGCCAGAGGGACCAAGGACCGCACCTACAGATTCCAAGAAAACAAAGTCTGGGAAGCTCAGAGATCAGGGGGCCAGGATGCCCGAGGCCAAGGCGGTGTGCCACAGGACATACGTGGCCTAGCAGCAACACCCTGTACCCCACAACCCCCTCAGGAAGGAAAGATGGGTGTGGGATAGAAAGAACCCTTGAAAAACAGAGAGAGAGACCAAGGTAACCCAAAAGAGATAGAAGTCACCTTTAATTGGTAAAGTCCAGTTTATTTGTTTGTGTTTCTTGCTGTCAGCAGGGTGCGGAGGCTCATGAGGAAGTAGAGGATGACTAGGGAACACCAGTTTCCTGTCTAGGCATGTTTGGTGCATCTCAAGGGGCCTGGACGGTGCAGGGGAGACTTGGGGTACCATGGGAATGGGCGTTCCATATCAGAATAGGAAGAAACCTATTCCTTTTTCTCCCCAATTGTACTGAGTGATATTTGAAGTACAATAATAACCTGCACACATTTCAAGTGTACAGTTTTGGTCAATTTTGACATATGCAGTCAATCATGAAACCATCACCATCCTTGAGATAAGAAACATTTCCCTCAATTCCAAAACCACTGATACGCATCTGTCTCTACAAATTGTTTTTGTTTCCTAGAGTTTTAATTTTTTTTTTTTTATTTTACAGAGACCGAGAGTGAGTCAGAGAAAGGGATAGACAGGGATGGAGAGAGATGGGAAGCATCAATCATTAGTTTTTCATTGCACATTGCAACACCTTAGTTGTTCATTGATTGCTTTCTCATATGTGCCTTGACTGTGGGCCTTCAGCAGACCGAGTAACCCCTTGCTGGAGCCAGCGACCTTAGGTTCAAGCTGGTGGGCTTTTCCTCAAACCAGATGAGCCCGCGCTCAAACTGGCGACCTCGGGGTCTTGAACCCGGGTCCTCTGCATTCCAGTCCGACATTCTATCCACTGCACCACTGCCTGGTCAGGCTGTTTCCTAGAGTTTTAGATGGAGTCACATATATTCTTTTTTGTCTGGAGTCTTTCACTCATCTTAATTATTTTGATTCATCCATGCTGTTGGATGTATCAATCAGTTAGACCTTTGTTGTTGTTGTTGTGTGTGTGTGTGTGTGTGTGTGTGTGTGTGTGTGTGTGTGTGTGGCAGAGACAGAGAGAGTCAGAGAGAGGGACAGATAGGGACAGATAGGGGCAGACAGACAGAAAGGGAGAGAGATGAGAAACATCAACTCTTTGTTGTGGCACCTTAGTTGTCTATTAATTGCTTTCCCATATATGCCTTGACCAGGGGGCTACAGCAGAGCAATTGACCCCTTGCTCAAGCCAGCAACCTTGGGTCCAAGCTGGTGAGTCTTGCTCAAACCAGATGAGCCCACGCTTAAACTGGCAACCTCGGGTCTCAAACCTGGGTCCTCCACATCCCAGTCTGACCCTCTATCCACTGCGCCACCACCTGGTCAGGCATGTTTTTTTGTTTTTGTTTTTCACAGAGACAGTCAGAGAGAGGGATAGATAGGGACAGACAGACAGAAACGGAGAGAGATGAGAAGCATCAATCATTAGTTGTTCATTGATTGCTTTCTCATATGTGCCTTGACTGCGGGCCTTCAGCAGACAGCGACCTTGGGTCTAAGCTGGTGGGCTTTGCTCAAACCAGATGAGCCCGTACTCAAGCTGGTGACCTCGGGGTCTTGAACCTAGGTCATCCACATCCCAGTCCAACACTCTATCCACTGCACCACCGCCTGGTCAGGCTCATTTAATCCTTTTCACTGCTGAGTCGTAGCCCCTTGTATAGATAAACGACAATTTGTTTATCCATTCATCTGTTGACAAACGTTTGTGTTGGTCTCAGTTTTTAGCTATTACCAACAAAGCGGCTATGAACATTTGCATACAAGTTTCTGTAAACATGTATATTTCCTTTGCTTCTGGGTAAGAGGAGTGACATGGCTGGGTCACACAGTACTGCCAAACCGCATTCCAAAATAGTTATGCTATTTGTTATTCCCACCAGAAGTATATGAAAGTCTCATCTTCACCAACACTTGGTATGGTGCGTGTCTTTAATTTCAGCCATTTTAATAGATGTGAATGGTACCTTATAGTAGTTTTAATAATCTGTCCTCAGGTCATTAACTATTTTGAATATCTTTCCTGTGCTTGTTTGCTATCCATATGTTTTCTTTGGTGAAATGTCTGTTCAAATCTTTTGCCTGTTTTCTTCTTTGGTTGGACCATTTGCTTCCTTCTTATTTTTGAAAGTTCTTTATATACTGCTCACAAAAATTAGGGGATATTTCAAAATGAATATGAAGCTATAAAATATCCCCTAATTTTCGTGAGCAATGTATATTCCAAATGCAAGTCCCTTAACAGATATTTGATCTGCAAACGGCTATCTCAGTCTGTCTTATCTTTTCATTTTCTTGTAACAGAGTCTTTCTTTTTTTACTTTTTAGATTTTATTTATGCATTTTTAGAGAAAGAGGAGAGAGAGAGAGAGGAGAGAGAGAGAGAGAGAGAGAGAGAGAGAGAGAGAGAGAGAGAAAGAGAGAGAGATTAGCGGGGGAGGAGCAGGAAGCATCAACTCCCATATGTGCTTTCACCGGGCAAGCCCAAGGTTTCAAACCAGAGACCTCAGTGTTCCAGGTCAACGCTTTATCCACTGCACCACCACAGGTCAGGCGACAGTCTTTCAACCAGCACACATTCTTAATTTTGATGTAGTCCAGTTTATCCATTTCTTCTTTTATGGCTAGCTGCTAGATCCAAGAAATCTTTGCCTAGCCCAAGAACACAAATATTTTTCTATGTTTTCTTCTAGAACATTTATATTTTTATTTTATATTGTATGTGACCCATTTATTTTATTTTATTTTATTTTTTAGTTATGGAAATGCAAGATGCAAGACACAGCTCGTAGGACAAAGCAGTCAGTCTTTCACCATGAAGTAAGCTTCTCATCCTAGATTTTCCATAGGGGTTCTTTATCAGATTCAGGGCCGTCATATTTTCATGGCTCTTTCTATGTTGATTTCTGGATTGTCCCCTGAACATTGTAAATGTTATGTTGTGTAGATTCTGGATCGTTACTGTCTTTGAAGAATGTTGAGGTTTTTCTCTAAGCAGCCGAACAACCTGGCTGGGTTCAGACCCTGTGTTCCGTGTGGCTCTTGTGGGCGGCGGTTCGTCTCCCAGTCCAGTTCTCTGAGTCTTTGCCATGTCGGTTTGGATCCGTCCAGTGTTCGCGTCGTTCTGGGTTAGGGCGAGACTGGTCTGGGCCGCTCAGATCTCTGAGCCCTGTCCCGATTTGAGCCGTGTAACAACCCTGGAGATTCATGAGGCGAGAATCAACCTCCTCATCTGGCAGAGGAAGCATTCAAGGCCCACAGCTACATAGTTGCTCAGGGACAAAAGTCGTCAGTAGTGTGTTCCTGCCCTGCCAGTGGTGAGGGCTGAGGGAGGCCTAGATTCATGTCACCGGCGGTAGGAGGCCATTCTGGCATCTTTACGCCATACAGTGAAGACACGAGGCCAAGGGCTGACCTCCCCTGGCCACACCCTAGCTCGGGCTGAGGGCTCCCAGCTCCCAGCCCACCCCCCATGCCCCCACCCAGATGACAAGCACGGTGACTCAGATTGTCCTCCTCCTTCCATCCCATGGCCCCAGAGCATGTGGTGGGAGTGGAGGAAGGGAAGAAGAAGTGCGAGGAAGGGGTGATCCCATCTCCCTGGGCGTCTCTTGGACTCACCATGAAGTCAGCAGAGTCCCAGCTGCTGATGTCAAGGAATAATAGTAATAAAAACTATGTTTACTGAGCGCTCGCCATGTGCCAGGCACTGTGCAAAGCACGCATATGGACGAACACACAGCACCCCTCGACTCCTGGTAACAACTTCATGAGGCAGGGGCTGAGATGACACCCATTTCACAGATTAAGAAACTGAGGCACCAAAAGGCCAACCCCTTGGTCCAAGTTCACACGCCGGTAAATGGTAGGGACCCAAGAGGGGTCTCTATAACTTGGGCTGCTCTGGCAATTGAACCAACTCCTCGATGTCTTGCTGTATTCCTTGAGAAAACCTCCTACCCTCCTAATACTGCTCAAGTGCCAGAGCCCTTTCTTGAGATGCCCAGAGGGATGAGTAATCCCAGCCCCAGACCTCCCAGAAAAGGCACAGGTTCCCAGGGGCCCTCAGGCTAAGCAGGCCCCTACCTCCAACCGGAAACTAACTCAAAGGCTAAAGGACGCCGGTCTGTGGAGGCAGAGAGATGGGGTTGGTTGTTTTCTGTTCTTCATTAAGTAACAAAGGAGAAAACCACCAGGGCATGGTGTACGAGCTTCCCCACCAGCACCACCCTGGACTCCTGGAACATCTTTATCCACTTACCCAGGGAATCAGGAAATTCTCCTTCAAGCCAGTTTTATTGGAGATTTTGGAAGCAAAGCTCACAGCCTCCCAATCAATAACAGATGAACAATGCTTGCATCGCATTTTTTCAGGAGGACGTTTGGCCCAGGCTTGTCCCAAGGCCTAGCCTTGGACATTCCCATTCCATCGGACATTGCTGGGAAATGAGGTCCAGGGCAGTTCTAGAGACCGAGTCATCGGCATGTGGGTGCGGCGGGAAGGGTGTCCTGGCTGGGTCAGGCCTGGGGAAGCCCTGTGTTGTGTAAGGGTTGGGGTCTGGCCCGCACAGCTCCCTCTTGCCGCTCCTCTCCCCCACCTCCTCCCTGGCTTGTCTGCCACATGTGCTCAGCACGGGCATCGAAGCCACAGGCCATAAAGAATCAATCAAACCCAGCCCCGGCTGAGCCAGGGAACGCGGCGCCACAGCGCTGATGGAGGACGCGTGGGCAGCGGGGTGACGGCAGGCCCGGCTGTGCAGTGATCCCGGCGGAAACCCTCCCCTCACCGCCCCCGCGCATACACCCCACGCATACACGGCGCTGGAGAAGGTGGTCTAAGAACGGGACCAGAACCACCTCTTGAGCCTCCATGTCCCCCAGACCCACCACTGGAAATGGGGGATGGAGAGCAGAGAGGTGGGCAAGGAACGCTGGGAACACTTTGTTACCATCAGACCATCTCCTACATGAAATGAGCTGCTTGGAATGAGAAGCAGGGTCTACAGTTCCTTTTTGCCCATCTCCCCAGCACTTACTGAACACCTAGTGTATGCCAGGCGGAAGGATGAAGCGCCACGAGCAAATGCAGCCCTGGCCAACAGTCCGGGAGGTTTGGAGCCACTCTGTCACTGCCACAGCTCTCTGCTCGAGATAGAAAAAAGCAACAAGAAGAACTACTCACATTCTGGGGCCCCCAAAGGGTGATGGTTCTTTCCTCACACCGTTTTGAAGATTCCATCACTCCCATGCCGGTCATCCATCTCCTTCACTAAACCCTTTGGTCTTGCTATAGCTGTGTCCATCCTCTGGCAGATATTTGTTGAGCACCAGTTGGGTTCAGGGCCCTGAAGAGACAGGAGGCAGGAGGCCAGCCAGTGATCCGAGAACCTGGTGATGGAAAACCCATGTCAAAGACTAGGCAACTTTGGTCCACAGAGAGGGAGCCCTGTGCAGCAGTGGGGACTAGTCTAGGCCCACAAGGTTCAAGCCTGGCTCTGCCAGCGAATCACTATGTTGCTTTGAACCAATCTCTGTTCCACTCCCACCTCAGTTTCCCCATCTGTAAAATGGGGTGTGTGTTTCTGTAAGTATAATCTGTGGATGACTTGCTTCAGAATCATCTCGGGATGAGGGGACGTAGTGAAAATGCAGATGCCTGGGCCCCACAGTAAACCCCTGACAGAGGTCCTTAGCAGGCAGCCCTGGGAGTCTGAATTCATAATACACTTCCTTTGGGAATTCTGATATCCCTAAGTTTGAACAAGACCAATGGAGGAGACAGTGCCTCAGTGTGGGGCAAGTTTATCAACTTGAATTCTATTCTAGAGGAAGTCAGCTGATGGGACTCAGGTGGTCAGGGAAGACTCTGTGGAGGTGGACATGAGCTAAGACTTAAAGCACAATAACAATAATGGTCATTGTTGTTGTTTATCAGATGACTTTACCAGACCCTAGGCACATCTACCACATAGCACTTTATGTGCATTATCTCATTAAACTGCTGTGACAGCCCTGTGGGAAAAGCCCTCTTTTTTTTTTTTTTTTTCATTTTTCTGAAGCTGGAAACAGGGAGAGACAGTCAGACAGACTCCCGCATGCGTCCGACCGGGATCCACCCGGCACGCCCACCAGGGGCAATGCTCTGCCCACCAGGGGGCGATGCTCTGCCCATCCTGGGCGTCGCCATGTTGCGACCAGAGCCACTCTAGAGCCTGAGGCAGAGGCCACAGAGCCATCCCCAGTGCCCGGGCCATCTTTTGCTCCAATGGAGCTTCGGCTGCGGGATGGGAAGAGAGAGACAGAGAGGAAAGTGTGGCGGAGGGGTGGAGAAGCAAATGGGCGCTTCTCCTGTGTGCCCTGGCCGGGAATCGAACCCGGGTCCTCCACATGCTAGGCCGACACTCTACCGCTGAGCCAACCAGCCAGGGCGGGAAAAGCCCTCTTATGCCCATTTCATGGGCTCATCCAAAGGGTTAGTGACTTGCCTACCTAAGTTGTTTGGTCCCCCTCTGAGACAAACTGAAAATTGTCCCCAACAAAGTACCACAGGCTGGGTACTCTTGAAACCTGGAGCGACAGAGGCCTCCCAGGAACGGATAGGGTTGGCCTCTGAGGCTCAGAGAACAAGAATGGGTTGTTTCCTAGAGTGCTTCATCCACTCATGCATGCATTCATTCATTCATTCATTCACTCCGTCCCTAATTCAGAATTCACTCACTCATTTGTTTTCTCTCTCCCTCAATAACAAATTTGTGTACTTACTTATCAATTCATTTTTTAAAACACTCCTTCTGTTTGTAGCAGACTTTATTTCTGGGCTGTGTTAGTTAGGATTCTTTCATCACAAGCAGCAGAAACACAACTCAAATTTACTCAGGCAGAAAAAGGGATGTGTTGATACGTGTATCTGAAATGTCCAAAGGTGAGGGTATAAACAGCTTCAGTCATGACTGGGTCCAGGTGCTCAGATGTTATCATCAGGGACTCTCCCTACACCCTTTGGCTCTGCTTTCCTCTGTGTTGACTTCTCTCTCAGGCAGGTTGGGTTTTTTCCTGTCTTCTTATAAAGTTGCCCACCAGCAGTGGCACGCTTAGCCACTCCACCTGAAAGAAGATGCTTTTATGCCAAGAGCTCAGCAAAAATCCCAGAGAGGCCTCTTATTGGTGTAGCCTGGATCAGATGCTTACCCTTGAACCAATCACTGTGGTTAGAGGAGTCAGGGTTCTGATTGGCCACGTCTGGTTCTGGAGCAATAGCATCACCTTCAGCAAATTGCACAGACTGAGCATCTGCTGCTTGGGCCTTTAGGACTTGGATCCAGACTCACACCACAGGCTCCCTTGAGCCCCCAGAACTTCAGACCTCGACTGAATCACATCACCAGCTTTCCCTTTCCTGGGTCTTCAGTTTGCAGAGGAAAGACTGTTGGACTTCTTGGCCTCCATCATCACACGAGCCAATTCCCATCATAAATCTCATATAGCTCTACATAGCCCATTGGTTCAGTTTTGCAGGGGAACCCTGACTAATACAGCTACAGTCACAGCTGCCAAGTGACAGAGCTCAGGTTTCAGCCCGTCTGTGTGATCCTGGAGTCCACACTGTCCATCTCTCTGCAGGGTAAAGGTGCGTTCCTGCCTGCAGGTGAAGTTCGGTTCTGTTTAGGGTGAGCAAGTGGACAGAGGGCGGAGTTACCAATTTGGAATTGATAGGAAAGAAGCTTCCACAGTTGCTAGAGGCTTTCTCAGACCCACCCCAGCTGAACAAGGCCCTGATTTCTGTTGTGCTGGCCACAGGGATGCAGGCTGCACGGGGCAGGGCTTAGGCAGGGCACACCCTGCAGGACACATCTCAAGCCTCCAGGGGTGTAGGGTAACTGAGGTCAGCCGAGGAGGGGTGGGAACCAAATGTTTGCAGAGCATCCATTGTGTTCCCAGAACTGAGCCAGGCTGAGTAGGATACCAGGAAACATAACTGTCCTAATCACTGTGGGCAGAGATTCTTAGAATATTAGCACAAGTGGCCCCCAGAGGCCATCTCATTCAGGACTGGCAAATCCAGATGGCTGTTAGGGCTGTACAAGTGACATTCGTGAGCACATCTGGAAGGGCATGAGGCCTTGTGTGGGTGAGGAGTCTTGTGGAGCGCAGACCCCTCACTAAGGGGGCAGCCACCACTCAGCATTTACTGTGGGGATGTGTGAGCCTTTTGCTGGTTTTTTTGAGAAAATATAGATATTAATTTTTATATGAACTCCTCCAGTCTTTAAAAAACAGGTTCAACTTTTTAAAGGACACTGTAGGCTAAAGCAACACATTAACAGGTATTTTGACCTCACTTCGTTTTAATTATGGGAATACCAAGGCCCAGAGAGGGGAGGTAATGTGCCCAAGGCCACACAGCCAGAATGAGAACCAGCTCTTCCACCTCCAGGTCTACGGTCTGACCCTGGGCCACTGTGTCCCTCACAAGTGCATGTCCAGCATGCGGGGGTTTACTCAGCACTTTTGTACCCTGAATCTCAGGATCTTCTCCTTGCCCCAGGAGGAAGCAGAATGGTGACAATCACCCCCACTTCCCTGGTGAGGAAGTGGAGGCTCAGAGGAGCCAAGCTTCGTGCCCAGAGCTCACGACCAGTGGGAGGAATGCAGACATCTGGCTCTTCGTGCGGCGTCTGCTCTCCTCACTGGTGCTACATCTTGTGGTCTGGTTTTCAGCCTGACTCAGGCTTTCTGGAAGCCCGAGCCTATAGGAGAGTCTATATTAGCAGACGAGACTCACATTAAATAGGCTCCATGGAGGACAAATGTAGGAGACAGAAAATGGGGGGGGGGGGGATAACAGCAGTAGCTGATGTGGGTCAGGCACAGGGCTGAACGTTTCCCATGAAATTATTGCATTAATTCTGCACAGCTGCTCCCACGGGAGAGGCACTCTTATCTTACTAATGGGGAAACTAAGCACCGAGAGATGAAGAGACCCAACCAGGGTCTTACGTAAGAGCTGACAGAGCTGGAAACTGCACCTGAGTGGCCTGGATCCAAACAGCCCATGCCGTGGAAACATTACTGGACTGGGCAGTTGGTTGTGCCCATCAGAGAGGATGCACAAGGCCCCCTGGAGTACTCCATTGGCTCGTTCCAATGGTGGGTCAGCGTAGGAAAATGTTTGGATGCAGAAATCTACAGGTGGATTGAAGACCAGCCAGGAACCCAGCCAGCCGAGGATGGTGGAGCTAGAACAGTACTTACTCTGAGGCCAGGGAACCCAAGCTCTTCTACATCAAGAGGACGCCAATATCCACAGAGGTTTAGGCCCAAAGCCAGACAGCACCCTCATGGAAGAACCAGGGCCAGCACCCAAGTGTCTTGTCTTCCGGCTGCTTTCCTGCTCTCCTAAGCCTTTCTCGCACAGTTCCTTGGTGTTTGAATTTCTTTTTGTGGGACCTTCCCCAAGGTGGGCCTCACAAGTGTCAGAATCCTGCCTGTCTCACCTCTCTATTACTTCCTGACAAACCCTCCCAAAATGTAGTGGCTTAGAACAACGATTTTATAATCTCTCATGTGCCTGTGGATTGACTGGGCTCAGCTCGTGGTTCTTCTGCTCCCCATGACGTTGGCTGGGGCTGCAGTCGTCCAGGGGCTCAACCGGGCTGGAATATACAAGATGGTGCCCTCATATGGCTGGTGGTTGATGTCGGCTGTGGGCTGGGGCTGAGCTGAAGCTGTGGAACAGAGAGCCTCCCAGTCCCCTCCAAATCTCCCCATGGAATGGGCTTCTCACAGGATAGCTATGGGGTCCCAAGATATTGCGATATAAAAGAAATATATATCTTGATCTTTGCCTCTGGTTCCTGGCCAGAGCTTCTAAAACCCTTGTAATGTCTTAAATAAATAATTAGAGTGATAGGAGCATCTTCTGTTTGATTTTTGTTCCCAGCTCCTGAAACAACTCCTGAAACATCTTTTGTTATTCATAACAAACCCTTTTCAATGACACCTGAGTTTGTTAATGAGATGACTTTTGGAAAGCCCCTAAAAATGGGGCTGGTTGCCAGGGGGAACCAACCATGTGATTAGAGGTTTAGAACTTTAAACACTAATAACCAATGATCAGTAATAACTAGTGATTTACTCAACTTATGGAATGAAGCCTCCATAAACACCCTGACTGAAGGGGGTGGAGAGCCCAGGCTGGTGCCCACGTGGAGGGCACACCCAGGGCGGGCACGGCAGCTCTCCAGCCCTCACCCATACCGTACCCCTTCTTCTGGCTGTCCATCTGGGTCCTTTGGGATACCCTTCATAATAAACCGGGAAATAAAAAGTAATGTTTCCCTGGGTTTGTGAGCTGTAGTAGCAAATTATCAAAACTGAGAAGGGAGTTGTGGGAACAGGTGACAACTTGGGACTTGAGATTGGAATCTGAAGTGGGAGGGGCAGTTGTAAGGGACTGAGCCTTTACAGACCTGTGGGGTCTGCACTAGCTCCGGGCAGCTAGTGCCAAAGTTGAGTTAAATGGTAGGACACCTAGCTGGTGTCCTCCAAGAACTGGAGAATTGGTTGGTGTGGAAAAACACCCACATCCAGTGTCAGATGTGCAGTGAGTAGAGGAAACAGGAGTTTTTCCTTTAGGTCTGGAGAGAGGGCGTCCCTGGAGTGAGCATTCTGAGACCCAGGTGAGAGCTGCGAGGCTTCCGGCCCAGCCTCGGATGTTACACTGTTGCAGCTCTCTGTTGGTCAAAAGCGAGTCCCAAGCCAACCCAGGGTCAAGTGGTCAAAAGCGAGTCCCAAGCCAGCCCAGGGTCAAGGGGAGGAAACAACACAGGGTGTGACTGTTGGGAGGGGCAGTTCACCTTTGGAGACCAGCTACTTACTACCATCCCCACACCCCAGCCATTCCTCCCATCCTAGCACCCTCTCTGCTCCCCAGTTTCCTCTGGTCACCAGGGATCCGGTCTGGCTCACCCGGGGGCTTTACAGGACACTGATGTCCAGTACCGTGCTGGCATACAGTAGATACTTAATGAGTATTTCCTGAAGGGAGGAAGGGATGAAAGAAGGGATGGGGGGGAGAGAGAGGAAGAAAAGAAGGAAGAAGGGTAGTAAGAAAGAAAAGAAGGAAGGAGAGAGGGAGGGAGTGAGGGAGGGAGGGAAGAAGGAAGGAAGGGAAGGAAAAAGGGAAGGAGGGAGACAGGGTTTTTTTTTTTTTCTTTTCAAATTTTTTATTTATTTATTCATTTTTAGAGAGGACAGAGAGAGGGAGAGAGAGAGACAGAGAGAGAGAGAAGGGGGAGGAGCTGGAAGCATCAACTCCCATATGTGCCTTGACCAGGCAAGCCCAGGGTTTTGAACCGGCGACCTCAGCATTTCCAGGTTGACGTTTTATCCACTGCGCCACCACAGGTCAGGCCATGAGACAGGGTTTTTAATAACAGCCAGGGTCATAATCTGGCCTTCTCCCTGAACCTCCAACACACCAAACTCCTGCCCGTTTTAGGTCTTTACATTGCTGTTCCCTTTCACTGGAATCTTCTCCCCAAGTTTTCCATGACCAGATCCCTCTTGTTGTCCAGGTGGCAGCTCAAAAGTCACCCCTTCAGAGAGAGCCCCTCTGGTAACCCAATGTCACAACCGCCACTAGCTGCTCTCTTCTTACCCTGAACTACTTCCTTCAAAGGACTTGTCACCACCTGAAATGATCTTGTTTATTTATATAAGTGTCCCTGTCCCCCTCCCTCTAGAGCAGGGATTCTCAACCTTGGCACAGTTGACATTTGGGGCTGGATAACTCTTTGTTGGGGATGGGGGCATTCTGTGTACTGTGGAATGTTAAGCAGCATCCCTGGTCTCTACCCACTAGGTGCCAACAGCATCTCCTGCACATCATGATAACTAAAAATATCTCTAGACATTGCAAAGTGTCTCGGGCAGGTGTGTGTTTGTGTGTGTGTGTGTGCACGTGTGCGTGCATGCACCTAAAATTGTGCCCAGTTGAGAGCCACTCTTCTAACCAATTGGGTCTCACACTTTAACACGCATCAGAATCACCTGGAAGACTTGACACACTGCTGGGCGCCACCCACCCCAGAGTCTCTGGTTCCACAGGTCTGGGGGAAGAGGCAAAGAATTCGCATTTCTCACAAGTTCCCAGGTGATGCTGACACTGCTAGGCCAGGGACCACGCTCTGAGAACCTCTGGTCTGAAGGGAGGGAGACTGTCTTGTATCCTACGTGTCTATAGCAGTGGCTGCACATAGTTGGCACTCATAAATATTTCTTGAATAAACCATCTTAACATCTCAGCAGTAAGGAGACAACTCCTGGGGGTTTACAATGAAAAATTATCTGGCAGGAGAAGGGGGAAATTTATGTGTTTGGGGAGGGAGCGTCAGAGAGTACTTGGAATTGGTCGGTTGGCTTTGACCTGGGTGGGCTTGCTGGCTTGGCCATTCATCTTGGATTTCTCCTGCGGTTCACTCTGATCCATTTCTCCTTATCGTCGGGGATTATCTGCTGCTGGGGCAGCTGGCAGCGGGATTCCTGTGACGCATGCTTCCTGTCTCTGGGCCCGGGCCTCTGAGCACTGCGGCTGCCTCCATCTCTTGCTGCCTCTCAGCCAGAGGACTGAGAAGGTGATGGGTCCACCACGGGTGAGACTGACGCTTCGTGCAGCCATAATAATAACAGCAACCAGAGCTGACATTTCTGGGGCTTACTCTGGGCCAGGCAAAGTCATGGCACATGAGTACATGACTTCATTTGCCCCTCACCGAGGCTCTGTGGAGGAGGTGTGTGTTATTGTCCCTGCTTTACAGATGAGAAAACTGAGACTCTGAGAGGCGATGTCAGTCCAAGTCAAAGAGAGGAAGCTGGGATAAAAACCTAGGTCTTTTTGACTAAAGCCTTGTTCTTAACCTCTGCCTCAGTTTCTGCAACTGCTTTGGTAGATGCTAAAATGTGTCCTGTTTGGGGGGGGGGGAGTTGGTGGTCTCCCTGCTGCTCCTACATCTCACCAGGAATGTTGGGACCTCAGGAACTTTGCACCTGTGGCTCCCTCTGCCTGAAATGCTCTTCCCTGGGCCGCTGCGTGATAGGTTTCCTCACCTCCTGCAGGTCTCAGACCAAATGTCACCTTCTTCATTAGGGTGCCCTCGCCTCCACATTTAAAATCTCAGGACACCCCCCTGCTTTATTTATTCTTATTTTTTGCCTGCTTTATTCTCCTCCATAGCACTTGCCTCTATCTGACATACAGGGTGGTGCAAGAGTGGGTTAATAGTTGCTCATAGGAATAATAATATGATAATAAATAACACAAGAATAAACTCTGTGCTTCACGTACTCACAACTGCAAACCTACTTTAGCCCACCCTATATGGTCTGTCTCCTCCCTCTGGAACGTCAGCCCAGGGCTGCAGAGAGCCTTGGTTTGTCTGGTTCACTGCTGTATCCCCCAAACCTGTGATGGTCCTTGGTGGATGTTAGGAACTCACTGAACATTTGCTGAAGGAAGAATGAGAGAGAGGGAGGTAAAGAGGGAGGGAAGAAGGAAGGGAGGAAAGAAGAAATGAAGGAAGGAAGGAAGGAAGGAAGGAAGGAAGGAAGGGAGGGAGGGAGGGAGGGAGGGAGGAAGGAAGGAAGGAAGGAAGGAAGGAAGGAAGGAAGGAAGGAAGGAAGGAAGGAAGGAAGGAAGGAAGGAAAAAAACAGAAATTCTGTTAAAAGTCAACAGATTTTTCTCTGCCTGACCAGATGGTGGCACAGTGGATAGAGCATCAAACTGGAACGCAGAGAACCCAGGTTTGAAACCCAAGGTCACTGGCTTGAGCGTGGGATCATAGACATGACCCCATGGTCACTAGCTTGAGCTCAAAGGTCGCTGGCTTGAAGCCCAAGGTCTCTGGTTTGAGCAAGGGGTCACTTGCTTTGCTTTTGCCCCCAGTCAGGGCACATATGAGAAAGCAATCAATGAACAACTAAGGAGACTAAGGAGCCGCAACAAAGAATTGATGCTTCTCATCTCTCTCCCTTCCTATCTATCTTTCCCTATCTGTCCCTCTGTCTCTATCTCTCTGTCTCTGTCACAAAAAAACAAAGTCAACAGATTTTTCTCACTGCAGTTCTTCTCAGAGTCTTCATCACTCTAATGTATATACTGTAAATTTAAAGAAAGCTATCCCTGGGATTTTTCAAACTCACTTGATGACTGAGCACACATTCTGGTAGAGCTGCAGGTAACCCCGACTGTCCGTAGGCACGGTCTTCACTCCCCCATCCTCTTGAGCTTCCTCTTCTCACCCCTGCCCTCCCTCCTGCATCAAGTGCACACTTCGACGCCTCCCTGCACACTCGTGTGTTGGCTGTGGTAGAGATCTGCCTTTGTGACAACACGGCCCTGCCTGTGGGGATGCGTGCCACCTTTGAATGGAATGATTGTCAAAGGCAGAGAAAGGCCAGCTCACCTTTGAAAGAGGTCACTCATCAGGCAAAAGCAAGGTGGCCTGAACTTCAGACAACAAAACAAGGCAGACAATGAATGCATTAGAAGCAGCTGGGAGGTGCGGGGGTTGTGAGAACTTGGCTTTCCTGCACTAGAAGGACAACCAGGAGCCAGGTCACACTGGGACAGCAGTTTCCATGTCTTTTTATCTGCAATCAGAGCCAACAACCCCGGGCCCAGAGGGCTCACCCATCCTATCTCTGAATTCCTGTTATGTAGCCGGCCTTCACGGCAGCCAGACCCGACCCTGGAGCCTTTGCACTCTTCTGTGCCTGCAAAGCCACCTTTCAGTGGGGATTCATTATTTAAAGAGAAAAGGTGTCAAGTGTATATACTTTGGAATCAACAAGCCTTGGCTCAAATCCTGGCTCAGGCAGACAGCTGAGTGACTTCAGGCAAGTCACTTCATCACTCAGAGCGAGTTCCTGTTCTATAAAATAGAGCCACCTGGATTTACTTTCTTCCTTACAGTCAGTGGGATTCATTCATTTATTCATTCATTCATTTGTTCACTCATTCTACACATGTCATTCTGGGCTCTTCTGACCCACAGTGATCGTCCTTGGGCCCCAACATCCCTCAGTAACCACCCTCCCACGTGTGGTCCATGCAAGGAGCTCTGGGCTAGACATGTGGGAGGACGGGTTCCAGTCCCGGCTGCCAGGGTCCTGCTGCATCAGACACAGTAGGAATGAGGGCAGTGTTTTCCTATCTGTTTTCATAACCTTTTGTTTCCCCTGATTTCCAAAGAAATAAAAAATTCTCAGGAGAGTCACCTCTAATATTTTGTTTACATCCTACCAGTGTGTGTGTGTGTGTGTGTGTGTACTGTGTGTCTTATATACATACATATATATATATATTCTTTAACTTACAATAAGGCTATAATCCCAATAAACTCATTATAAATTGAAAACGCATTTAATACTCTTAACCTACCATAGCTTAGCCTAGCCTATCTTTAATGTCCTCAGAACACAATATCCAAAAAACGCTGGCAACACAGGACACTGTAGACTATTGTTTATTTCTCCTCGTGATCGATGGGCTGACCGGCAACCGCGGCTCGCAGCCACTGCCAGTGTCACCGGAGAGGACGCACCTCTTATCTCCTGCCCAGGAAAAGATCAAAATTCAAAATGGGAAATATGGTTTCTACTGAATGTGTATTGCTTTCATGCCATCGTAAAATTAAAGTAAAAAAAAATCATAAATCGAACCAGTGGACTGTCTGTATATATATGTATCTATGTATTTATGTATATATGTGTATATATTAGATACATCTATATGTTTTGATTTCCTAACTGCTTGCGATGTGCCAGGCTTTACACTGAGCAAATTAAATCCATCACATTCTTTAATCCTCTTGATGACCTCATGATGTATGTACTATGACCATAGCCCTTTCCTAGATGGGACAGCTGTGACTCAGAGAGATTAAGAGTGTGCCTGAGGTCACACAGCTGCTAAAGTGGTCGAGGCCCCCCCAGGCAGGCAGGGGCAAGCAGGGCAGAGCTACCTGGGTGGGCAGAGAGGGCAGACAATGTTGCAGAGACCAGGGCATAGAGTCTATTTAAAGCATATAGCATGGGGCATGACCTGTGGTGGCGCAGTGGATAAAGCGTCGACCTGGAACGCTGAGGTCACCGGTTCAAAACCCTGGTCTTGCCTGGTCAAGGCACATATGGGAGTTGATGCTTCCTGCTCCTCCCTCCCCCTTCTCTCTCTCTCTCACTCTCTCTCCTCTCTAAAAATTAATAAAAGAAAAATTAAAAAAATATATAGCATGGGGTGGTAAGTACTGTCTTATATAAGTGAGGCATGCTGTCTCTTCAAAATGAAGAGAAGCAGAGAAACACAAAGAAGGGAATAAAAACAAACTCCAGAGATAATCAATGCTAAAATGCTGTGTGTGTTTATTTTGTTTTTGTGTTTTACTGTATGTGCATTTGATTCTAGAGCCCATGCCTCTCGCCTCCATGCCATGGCACCGGATCTGGAAGTGCTTTATAACTGCTCCTTTCACTTCATAAAACACCATGGTCATTTCCACACCCAATGAAGTATTCTTTGGGGAAAAAATTATTATCAAGCATTTCATAGTATTCTGTGGGACAACTGACTCCTAACAGAGAGATTTATCTGCAATTTTGCATATTTACATTGTATCTATATTTTAGCTGTTACAGATGACACTTGGGATGAACATTCTTGTAGATAATTCTTTTCCCCAATCTTTATTTCCCAAAAATGTTCTTAAGAGAGGAATTGTTATTATTTTGCACAAGGGGGTGTGCAAAGTACTAAGCATGTGACATCCCCTTGCCAAGACAGAAGGACAGCTTCTTGTTCCGGCATCCAAACCTCCTGACTCCCGCCCGCTGCGCTGGAAGCGGCAGCCATTGTTTGGGGTAACCACTGAGACCCGGCAGCCTTTGGCCCATGCCACAGTCCCAAAGTCTTTTTTCTCCACAACCCTAGCAGGATGTAGATAGTTTGTCAACAGTATTGAATTTATTTTAAAAGCAAAAGGAGAGCAGTATGGAATGAATAGGTGTAAAGAACCTCAGAGCAGACACCCTCTATCGCTCCCCAAATGCTGTGGTAAATCAGATAAAGTCCTACCCAGCCTGGCTGGTGGCGGTGCAGTGGATAGAGCGTCGACCTGGAATGCTGAGGTCACCAGTTCGAAACTCTGGGCTTGCCCGGTCAAGGCACATAGACAATCAATGAACAAGACAATCAATGAACAACTACAGCGAAGCAACTATGAGTTGCTACTTTGTGTTTCCCCTACGCACTCCTGCTTCTTTCTTTGAAATCAATAAATAAAATATTTTGTAAAAAATCCTGCCCGGGTCAGGAGACCTGAATTCTGATCTGCGTGGACTCTCTGTGGGACTTTACCTCTCTCTCTCTCCTCACGGGGAGGGGACTGGGTGAGACCGCTGAGGAACCTTCCAGATCTAGAATGATCTGTTTTACTCAGCTCCTTGACCTGCAGATGTTCACTTACTCAGTTCACTGGAATGGCTACATTTAAAAATTATGTAACTTGAGATCCAGCATGGAAAGTATTCTTCCTAATGTCACACCACAAATGAGCAGCAGCACCCCGGCCAGAACCCACGTGTCGTGTCGGGTTCCCCAGGTCCTTGTTGTTTCTCCTCTGCCTCTTCCCACAAGCACGTGTACACATCTCTCTGGAGGGGGGTGTTTGTGTGTGTGCACATGCCTTGCATATCTGTGTGTTCACAGTTCTGCACATACACACGTGTCTTTGTGTACACACATGTTTGGATATATGTGTGTACACATTTTCTTCATGTGTATAATGTGTGTGTATGCATATTTCCATGTGTGTGTATTTCTGTCTGTGAGTGTGTGTGTCTTGGTGGACATGTGCATTTGTGAGAGTTGTGTACACAGTTGGACCCTAACAGCAAGGCAGAGCTCTGGGTTCGGCTGTCGCCTCTGTCTGGGGGTCACCTGGCTGCCTGGGGTGGAAGGAATGGCGGAAGTGATCCCTTTGAGCACTCAGGTCATCAGGTCATGCCTCAGTGGCAGTGGAATCAGAGGTTGTCAGGTAGAGAGGGTGCCCCGCCCTGGGAATGAGGCTTGGACGGCCCCCTCACTTGGGGCTAGCCTGGGATCCAGCCATTCTCTCCTGCTCCAGCGAGGCAGTCACTCTGCAAGGTTCCTCTCACACGCACATGGATGCTCGGCCCGGACCGAGCCCGCTGCGGTGCTGGAGATGCGTGAGCAGGTGTGGGGAGGGGACACTTTGCTAGAGGCCTCCCTCAGTGCAATGCCAGAGGAAAACGTGATCCAGTGAGTGTCCTAAGACATGGGACTGTGATGGAATAGAACCTTGGGCTCAGCAGGACCCACAGATGGGTGGAGACACACAGAGCAGAGCTTCCCCAGCAGCAGGGAGAGCAGGAAAGGTACCTAGATCAGGTGACTAAGCATGTAGCGATGTAAGTAGGCAAGAAACATCTCTTGTTAGTGGTGCCACTCATTGTACAAAGTAAAGGAAAGCAGACATACAGGAGGAAGTGAATTAAAAGGAACCCCAAACCCACTCACCACCCAGAAGTAAACAGAGATAAAATGTTGGTGACTTTGTGATGCACGTGTAGATGTGTAGTTTTGCTAATCGCATTGGGATCACACCAACTACATTATTCGGCATCTCGCTTTGACATTCACACGTTTGTAAACATTTTTCGTGCCGTAGCATAGCTTCGAGTTTCTGAGCATGAGCAGTGAAGACCAGAACCTGGCCAGCCATGCTGGACCTCACTGCATCTGTACAAAGAAAAGAAAGTGCCTCCCCCACAGGGAAGATTTGAGGGTTAAACGAGGTGATGTATGTAGGTACAGCACCTAGCACAGTGTCTACCCAGCCTGGGGACTTGTTCTACAGGAGCATCGTTAATGGCTGCACACTATTTTAATGTATAGATTTGACCCCATTTGTTCAATACACCCCTTACTCTGAGCATTTAAGAAGTTCCCAACTCCCTGCTGTTGTGAGAACACAACTGCTTGCTCTAATCACCAAAAGAAGAGTAAGTGCCCTCCATGTAGGTGGAGTGGGGCATTCCAGGCTGAGAGGGCGGCAAGAAGCAGCCAAGCTCGATAGGAAAGTGGCCAGAAATTCCACTGGGCGGGGATAGCGCTGAGCTGGACAGACCGACGGATCAGGTCCTGCTGTGGTGCTTGGACACTGGCCTCTTGGTCTCTTGGTGACAGCCTGGCAGGGGATTAATAATGTAGAATGAAACTGCCACTTTTTGCAGGCCAGGGGACAGACCAAGGAGTGAAAAGATAGTGGGGAGAGACATGTGGGAACATTCCAGCGATGAAGAGGAGGGGGATGGGAGGATACAACTCTGCCATCACTTTGAGAGTCCAGCCCAGATCCACTACTTAGCAGCTGTGTGACCCTGGGCAAGTTACTTAACCTCTCTGTGCCTTAGTTACCTCATCCCTAAGATGGAGATAATGACACTACCCACCTCTTCGGGCTACTGTGAGGAGTAAATAAGTGAGTATGTATGGTTCCCAGAACCATGCCTGACAAAGAGCAAGTGTTATATAGTATGGTATATAGTGATTGTTATCCCATTATTGTAGAAGTCAGAGTAAGAGGGACCAATACAGAATGACCTTGCAGGCACCAGGATGAGCATACATGGATTCAGGTAAACTGAGTCCTCCAGGAAAGAAGGGGAACCTGAAGAAGGAGGTGGAGCTGGGGAAAGATGTCAGAGCTAGAAAAATCTATCGAGTTCTCACAGGTAAAGAGACTGAGGCTTAGAGGCAGAAAATAAATGGTATAAGCATCTATCTGTTTGTGCCAGCAGCAGAATTTTCCTCCCTTGATTGCCAAGCCCTTGCGCTGTTCCATTGTTACCTAAGCTCCTACCCCATCCAAGCTCCCCACCCCCTCTTACCCACTCCCTGACTTATCCCATCCCCCCAGTGACACCACAGGGTCAGGACTTATATTAAGACACTTCTCAATTTCCCATTCCAAATAGCTTCTTGACATATTTTAGCAAACCCCTCAAACTTAACATGTCCAAGATGAAACTCTTTTTGTTTTCTAGACTCACCTCTTCTACCCTAATCTTCCCCATCTCAAATGGCATCACCCTCCAACCAGGTGCTCAGGCTGGAAACAGGGAGTCCATCTTAGACGGTGCAGAGGTTTCTGGGGAAGAGCTTTCAGGAGGAAGCAGGTGAGGGCAGCTCAGGCTGTGGTGTCAGCTGGAGACCAGCTGGAGCCAGATCCCACTGGAGCTCTGGAGGGCGGACTGTGACATGGAGTTGGTTTCACCTTGAAAAGTCAAGGAGGCCTGCCTTTCGTAACCTCCTGCCAGTCAGTCCCTGGCGAGGTGGTGTGTGGACTCCTGGTGAGTCACGTCCCTTTGGCTAAGGGCAGTTCTCCGGAGAAGGGGTGGCTGATACACACAGGAGCTGGGGGATGGGTGCTCCAGGAGCACTGGAGATCTGGGTGGGATGCCAAGAGCATTCACCGCACAAGACCTTCACTCCTCTGTCCATCACGCCTCACATCCAGTCCACCAGCTCCACTTCCCTAGGGTATGCCTGGGATCAGTTGTCACCACCTGGACCGCCCTCATCTTAGTCCCCACCCCCACTACCTGTCACCGACACCAACCTCATAGCCTCCTTCCCAGCTGGTCTCCTGGTTTCTGCTTTTGCATGCACTAGTCGTTTTGCATCTAACCACCAGAGTCATCTTTTAGAAACATAAATCACGTTAGCTCACTGTCCTACTTTCAAAACTCTCCGGAAACTGTCCATCGCACTTAGAATAACACTCAAAACCTGGTGCATGGTCTACAAGGTTCAGAGTGATCTGGACTCTCCCTACCTCATTGATCTAATTTCTTACTATCTTGCTCTCTTACCACTCTCCTACCCATACCCCACCTCGCCTCAGTTAATTCCACCTTTATAATATTCCATTTGGGGGTTCAAGTTCCAAATACATCAACAGTTTTGTAGTTGTTGCTAATGACTAGAAACACAGCCCCAGTGAGTTTAAGCATAAAGGGGAATGCATAAGTTCATATAATTGAGAAAACTGGGGATGGGACAGTGTCAGGCATGACTGGATCCAGGGACGCAAGTGATGTTACCAAAACCCTCGCTGTCTTTTATATACCTCTCTCTAGAGTTTTCAGCTCTGCTTCCATCTGTGTGTTGGCTTAAAATCTCAGAGAGATTTTCTCCACGGGGTGAGAAAGACAGCTCTGCCAATGACCTAATAGGTTGCTTTTTCCCAGAGTCCATATATCTGACTTCCTGGTAGGAATCTGATTGGCTGTCATCTGCCCAACCCTTGGGCCAATTACAATGTCCAGAGGGATAGATACCGTGATTGGCAAGGTGGTATGCACACTACGAGGCACTGTAATAGATATTTCCACAGGAACCACAATGGGATGAGAACCTGGGAAAGACATAGCAAGAAATGTTCCTTGTACCTTTCCCTCCAAAGTTATCCTTGCTTCAAATTAAAAAGGAAACAGAAATGACTATAAAAGTCACAATCCATAAGCACTATAATTGTTTTCACATAGGTCATGATGTTGCTAAGGCACAGAGAGGCTGTGAGTCATGAGCAGTTTCCAGGGCTAACACTGTAACTCCACGCCTTTCTCTTTCACTCAAACTGTCCAAAAGTGAGTGAGGGAGAACCATGATCATTTTGAATCCCTTCTGTGTCTCAGTAACATTGATATTTACAATATTAAAGGCATAAAATTAGTTGAGACATACCTCCCACAGATAGTCAAGCAGGTGTGCGAACATTGGGAAGCCGTTTTTACAATGAATGAACACAGTAGTTGGGGGCATAATCCAACTACTGTGTGATTCCCATAGTATGTTTCATAAGACACAGCTTATCATAGAAAGGAAAAAAGTAACATAGTCAAATAAATTTAGGCAGAAATGAGATCGCGCAAACACAATCCAGTTTGTTTCATGCAGGACTTCTCCGAGCCATTAATATAAGGAATTAATAGCTAAGAAATTTGTGACTTTCCAAGAGGGGGAAATAGTTTGCAACATTTCTCCAAATACTTTGCCAAAAAAAGATCTTTCTGCCTGCCATACTATCTAGCAGCTCTTGCGTCCTCTGGGAAATACTCAGGAAGCACAAAGATTATAGGATTTGGAATCAGAACGCCTATGTTTGGAGCATTTGACAACTGTACGAACACTCTATTTTGAGCCTCAGTTTCCTCATCTGTAAAACGGGATCATTATAATTACTGCCTTATTTTTGCCTTGTTATATGGGTTATGTATATAAAGTCATTCAATAGAATGCCTGGCACAACAACTCATTCTTCTCTGACCTACATTGAGTCCTTGCAGCAGAATTATGAAAGGATAAGAATACTGCCCCTGGTGGTGGCAGCCTAAGAAGTGTTATCCACACCCCAAAATGCCCAGGTACAAAGATCTGATAGCTTTGGAACTCAATGGCTGGTTTGCATCAGACATCTTAAGGCTGCCATCCAAATACCTGATGTCTCCCATGTCACTGGAAGCTTCAGGAATGGTAAATGTCAATGTCAAATGGCTCTAGCCAACACGCTGGGGTGCCTGCATTGGGGGTGAGGGAGATGTCATGGCACAAAGAACAGAAACCTTCAGGGAACTTCTTTGTCCAGAAGCCATTGCTGTCTAATTACCCGGGGACCAGCTAACTTTCAACTTTAGAACCTTTTAAATTACTAAAAGTTTAAGTGTCACTAGCTTTGTAAATCCTACCTTATGAATGAATATAGAGTGTGCAAAAGAATTTTTTTAAGGGTGCCGGATTTGGTTATACTAAAGTTTTGCCTTACTAACAAGGTTGGCTAAGAGGGTAGGTAAGATTACAAGGGGGTTGTACCTAGAATCTGACCTTTTGGGATCAAGTGGAACTGGGAGGAGGTGATTCAGGAGTGGCCGTTGTCAGTGGCCATTGTCCCTGCTGAAACCAGGGGAGCCTGGCAGAGATGCAAGATGAATAAACACAGATGGCCCTGATCTCTGAAATGGGTCCTTCAGAACTGGGAGCCACACCTGGGAGTCAGCATGTTTCTCTTCCCCTTAAACTGACTTATGTTGCTGTCTCTCAACCAAATGAATCCTGATCAATAAAAGGAGTGTTTGATCTTCTTATTTATAAGTAGTTATTCAACAAAAGTTTACTGAGTGCCTACTATGTGCCTGGCCCCACTATGGGCACTGGGAGTGTAACAAGGAACAAAGCAGATGTATTCCTTCTTCTAGACCTGTCTGAAGTATAGACTCACTGGATAAATTTAACTTAAAAATGTTATTTTTACGTGTCATTTAATCTTAATATAAGAAGAAAAAATATTTTAAATTCCTGATTGTGAAGCAAATACAAAGTCATGAGAGACATTTAAAACAGTAGAAAGAAAACATATACAAAAAAAAAGTAGGAGGAAGAAAAGAAAATTCACTCATAATTCCATCATCCAGAGACAATCACTGTTCATATTTTTATGATTTTTCATTTTTTCCAAAACAAATCTGTTTTTAAAAAAATGAAATAACATAGAATATATGGTTCTCATCGTGCGTTTTCACCGAAGGCATCTTGAATATTTTCCCATGTCATTAAATATTCTTCAGAAATATTATTTTGAAATAACATGATTCAAAACAGCTGCCTTACATGTTATCACATGGATAAACAAAAATTTTAATAACGAATCTCCTATTTTGGGGGCAGTCAGGTTATTTCCAATATTATGGTATTATAAATAACACGAAGGTGAACATCCTTGTAAAAAACAAAACAAAAAAACCCACAACACAATACAAAACAAAAAAACTGGTTCTCTTGATATCTTGAGACACATCTCCAGAGGTGAAATTTGGATAGGCCAAAGTGAGAAGCATCTGAATGTTTTTTTGGTGCCTGTGGCATTTTGCCAGGCCAGAGAAGCTGTGGCTGTTTGTGCCTCTTCCCGGAGGACAGAGGACAGGAGCAGTCCCCTTTCTCCTCACTCCTGCTCTTTTGGGAGTTAGCAGGGCCAGGATACGGTGAGGTGAGTAAGGTGCATTTGCTTTGGGAACAAAATTTAAGGGGGCGCCCAAACCCCTCAGTACTCAAGGTAAACAGTATTTTGCCGCAATGCTTTACAAAAATCAAAATTAATGCAAAAAAATTAAATTCATGATGAACAAAATAGGTTCCCCTACTTACATGATTTTATGTACTTTATAAAAAAATATCTTTTCCAGAATATTAAAGTAGTTGAAAAAATATGAAAAAATAAATTAAAAAGTAGATGTATTAAAATTCACAATATGAAGTTTAAGTATTTGGGGAAGTATATTGATGTCTTTTGATAAAGCTTTATATTCATCCAACATTTTCGAAGTTTTCTCGTATTTGTTGGGACTTCAACTCTCAGTGGAAAACAAAACAAACCAAAAAGTAGATTTTGATTTGTGCTGATGAGTTTGCTTGCACTCAAGCCGGGAGAGCAATATCATAGTAAATTCTGGTTTGAGTATAAATAAAATATCCAAACTTAAAAGAATCTGAGTTCTAATAATCTGCCTTTCATTGTTCAATATCCATTAATGTTCTAGAAAGAATTAACTATTAAAAAGCTATATAAGGCCCTGGCCGGTTGGCTCAGTGGTAGAGCGTCAGCCTAGTGTGCAGGAGTCCTGGGTTCGATTCCCGGCCAGGGCACACAGGAGAAGCACCCATCTGCTTCTCCACCCCTCCCCCTCTCCTTCCTCTCTGTCTCTCTCTTCCCCTCCCGCAGCCAAGGCTCCATTGGAGCAAAGTTGGCCCAGGCGCTGAGGATGGCTGTGGCCTCTGCCTCAGGTGCTGGAATGGCTCTGGTTGCAACAGAGCGATGCCCCAGATGGGCAGAGCATTGCCCCCTGGTGGGCATGCTGGGTGGATCCTGGTCAGGCACATGCGGGAGTCTGCCTGACTGCCTCCCCGTTTCCAACTTCAGAAAAACAAACAAACAAACAAACAAACAAAAAAATACAAAAAAAAAGCTATATAAAATATATAGATAGGGGCACACATTTCCCCCTTTGCTTCTGGCTCTGGTATAGCTTGGCACAACACTGGAATCTAGCCCATTGGCTGTTGATTAGAAAATCAAAACAAATGTCATTGTGTCAACATAAGGACAGTGGTTTCAGATTCATTCATTCTGCCATTTAATTTTGCGTACATGTTACGGGTCCTGGTGGGAAGCAGGTATCCAGAGTGAGTGCGATAGTCCCTGCCCTGACTGAGACTGTAATTCAGAAGTGAGAACTGAGTGTGTAATAGATCATCAGATGGACCTGGATCCTATTGATTACCAGCTCTTTGACCTGGAACAAGCCTTCAACCTTCCAGGCTAAACTTTTCCTCATGTAAAATAGTGATTATAATACCTCTCTTGCCCTGACCAGGTAGCTCAGTTGGTAAGAGCGTCATCCCGAAGTACACAGGTTACCAGTTGGATCTCTAATCAGGGCACATACAGGAACAGATTGATGTTCCTGTCTTTCTCTCTCTCCCTTCCTCTCTCTCTAAAATCAATAAAATAAACATTAAAAAACAAAAAACTCCTTGGCAAGTTTGTGGTAAGTAAAGCACTTAGCAGCCAGTGAGTGTTCAACATTCAGCTGTGACCATGGTGATCATTCAGCTGTGACCATGGTGATCACGGTCATCAGTCCATCCAATGAAATCAGGCCATCCATTCTGCAAACAATTACAAAGCAGCACCCAGGTGCCAGGCACGGTGCTTGGCTCCAAGAATTGTGCCAATAACACTTAACCCTTGCCCTCTAGGTGCTTAAAATCCAGTGGGGGACAGCAGACACCCAAGCGGCTAAATCACAACAGAATGCCATGTCCTTGATAGAAGTTGGGTCTTGCAGATGAGTAGAAGTTTGCAAAGGGGATGGAAGGATCAGCGATGCGGAGGCAGGAACGGCTTGGGAAAGCGTGTAAAGTTCATGTGGCTCCAAATGGTGGGTGGAGGGAATCCAGCAGGCCTCTTCTCACCCTTGGAAAAAATTCCTCAGTGATCCCAGTGGCCTGGGCGGGAGCTCATCATTCTTGTCTGCCTGTGGTCAATGGCACTTGAGGTGCTGAGTGGCTGAGTGATTTGATCCAGGTCACAGAGCAAAGGACTCTGGGGCAATTAGTTCAATGAAGGCCAAACTTCATATTTGTTCTTCGGGAAAACTGAAGAAACTATGACATTTATATTTGCTTTTCCTTTTTAAAAACCCCATCTTTTATTGACTGACTCTTCCTTCCACCGTCGTTCACACGGACTGTCCCTGACATTTAGCAATAGATGTGCCCAGAAACAGTTGCCTGCAAATCACATCTAGTCAACCTGGAACCAGGATCAACCTGAGCATTGTTCATTTCCCTGCTCCACCCCCACAGTGAACTCCGCGGAGGATCAGGGGGTCCTGTCTGGTTGCCTCCCAATGTTGGGGCTGTTCCTGGCTTATAGTAGGTGCTGAGCAAACATTTGTTCAATCCGGATGACTCTGATGAACCTTTGGGGTGTTTCATCCCCGGGCTGGTTAAGAAGAGGGCCTCTCCCTTTTTCTCTGCATCTTCCCACTTCCCTGGCCCTTGGTGGGGCCTCCCAGCCTCTCAGTCTGGAAGTTACTGAGCTATAAACAGACACTTAAATGAACGAGCATAGCCTTTAAAGAATCCTTTGAAGAAATGTTGCAACGTGACTAATCATCCCCTAATTTATTGGTCTGTAAATTTGCATTTTTCTACAATACATTTTTCTTAATGGAGGGCCCTCCCACACCGTGGACAAAGGCAACTTTAGCTGGGGGTTCAGCTTCCCGTTTAGAAGCTACAGATTCTTTTTCCAACATTCGAGTCATTATTGTTTTGATGTCTATAACAAGAGCATATGCAGGCTGGGGACAGGAGAGGGTGGGGTGGGTAGGGGGCAGAAGAGTAGTGAGGCAGGGACCAGAGCCGGTAGTGAGCAGCTTGGGCCCCGTCTTTTGTCCAACCTCCTCCCTTTCCCTTAGCCAAGAGCCCCCACTCAGCTACAGTCATTCAGTACCTGGAACTGCTCCCCACTCTTCGCCCCTCCCCCTCTTGCATCCCTTCCCCCATCGCTTGGCCAGGGGACAGGCTTGGGCAGGATTTATGGGGCTGGCCCCTGCGGAGAGGATCCGGGGATAAATCTCAGCTTATTTAGGAGCGTGATCTACATTTATTGCACTTAATGTGATCTTTAACGTGTCCAAGAGGGGCCCATAAATCCCAGCCTGGCCGGCTCCGCCAGCGGGGCCCCTGGGCCAACCCCGCCCCTTGCTGGGGCAAGCTAGTGGGAGTTCCTGGGTCTGTTGATTCCCTTTGCTTGAGGCTCCCACCCTGGCTCAGCAACAGAGGGCTGGTGCCCTTCCTGAGCTGCCTGAAGCCACATGGCCAAAGCCACGTGCCCACAGGTGGGCTCTGCCTGTGTGCACCCTGCTCCGCTGAGTCAGGGTCCCCTCTCTGGGATAGAAGCCGTTCATGCCTCTTTGACTAGGTAACTTCTAGGATCCTTTCCAGAGCTAAGATTTGTAATTAACATGATGCAGGCGCAGAGGAGGGAGGTGAGCAGAGCAGAGAATCTGTTGAATAATGTCCCAAGGCGTTAAGCAGGGGTAAAAGAGAGGCAGATTCAATGATGACTATGACTTATATCATTTTTACAAATATGAGCAAATATATACGGGGTGGGCAAAAGTAGATATACAGTTGTGAGTATGCAAAACACAGTTTACTCTTCTTGTATTATTTACTAATTATTGTTTTGCACACGATCAACTGTGAACCTACTTTTGCCCACACCTGTCTATATGAGCCCTTCAAAGTGGATAGCATTGTACAATTGATAAATCACATCTACACCCATCCTTCCCGCTTCCCCAGAGAAACAAAGGCTTGGAGAGGCCACAACTTGCCCAAATTCACAAGGTTAATGAACAAGGAAGCTGGGCTTGGGAGCTGGACACCTTTTTTCATGGTACCTCTCTGGCCACGTGTGTGAGTACACATGTGTACCACCAAGAGCACACATGCACATGGATATTGTACATCCAGGGACAGTGAATTTGGGAGCGCACCCTGAGTCTGAGCACCTGCTGGAGCATACCCCCAGGAATTCTGCAGACACACAAGGTCACCCACGTATCTTTTCATGCTTTGCCTCTGGGTTTCTTCTAGCCATGCCTTGCTGTTAGTTAGTGCATGTGTGAATGTGCATTTGGGGTGGGATGTGAAAAGGATGGGGAGGGAGTCTCAATGAATCCATTCTCCTAGCAATGATAAAAAGCGGCTTTAAGAACCGACTCTGATAGTCAGAGATCATTCTTTTCTCGGGGGTGAATGACTGTCCCCGCCCCGCTTTTGCCATTCACCGGGAGCATGCCCAGCCCCAGGAAACACATCTGTGTACACATCTGTCTGCACACAAGTGTGCATGTACATGTGAAACACAAGAGTATGAAGCCCCAGACTCAGCAGGGCCGATGTGATCATCAGGACTGCCACTTGGGGTCGAGGGTTATATGTTTTCCTTGGGCGAATTTCTAGAAATGGTGTCGTGTCTGTAATAAAGGTTTGCAGCTGAGTGTTGTATAAGAAATACCAGGGGAAGGATTAATAACTGCTGTTCCATCGAATTTAATGGAAAGGTTACACTCTGTGTATTATTTTCTAATTAGAATACTAATCCATATTCATTGTAGAAAAGTTAGCAAATCAGGAGAGCATAATTAAGAAAAAAATTTTTAAATCATTTGTAATTCTTCTATATAGAGATAACTAATTTTTAACTTTATTCTAGAGTATATCCTATCAGACTTTTTCCATGTGTGTATCTATTTCTTAAGAACGAGGCTCACCCCATGAACCCCATCTTGAAAATTCTTTTATATATATATAAATATATATATACTGGGAACCGTCTTGCCCAACATTCCGCCTTCTCCCCATTGTTGTCACAGGACGCCCTGCTCCTAGGGCACAGAGGGGCCATGATTTCCCTCCCCACGGACATTCGCGTTGCTTTCTGTTTTTCACTTTTATAAACAATCTTTGAGGCTGAACCTATAATGCATCCCACGATGGGTTCTTTAAATTATATTCCTAGAAGTGGACTCGCTGGCTTGGAGGCTGTGGACATTTGAGACATTTCCAATAACTCGCCGAACTTCTCTCTAGAAAGCAGGGTCTGCTCCTGTCGGTCAGGGGCTGGAGGGTCATCTTGTTAATGCAAAGGGTTTGTTTATAAAGGAGGAGTTAGGGAGTAAGGAGCTGAGTCGTCTGTCCCTTCTGCTGCGGTGTGGGTGGCAGATACAGGGAGAGGGAGGTGGTGGAGAAGAGAGTCGAGCAGCCTGAGTCCTCAGCTGAGCACTGGCCTGGCCTTCATGCAGCCTGGCCCTCTGTCCCCAACACCATGTCGGCAGTCCCCGCCCAGCAGTAGGCACAGGGCAGGAACTGAGTCAACAGTGGTGG